>NC_135343.1:22174782-23424782 GCF_023851605.1 Tamandua tetradactyla | reverse complement strand
ATTTTATGTTATATAAAAATTCAGTGCTATTTTTTTTTTTTTAACATGGGCAGGCACCGGGAATCGAACCCAGGTCCTCTGGCACCACAGGTAAGCATTCCTGCCTGTTGAGCCACCGTGGCCCGCCTGGGGAATCGAACCCGGATCCTCTGGCATGGTAGGCAAGCGTTCTTGCCACTGGGCCACCGTGGCCCGCCCCTCAGTGCTATTTTAAAACCAAATGAACATGTAGTGATTCTCTTCAAAATGTCATCTAGCATTATTGGAATCAATTTTCACTTTCTGTGCAGGAGCAACATAACAAGAAGTGAATTTATAGGAAACTATAAATAATAATAAAAGCAGTGAAGTAACTGGCACTAGAGGGAAGTTTAATGTACAAATGAGTAAAAGTGAAAAAACTGTATGGTCTCATATACAATAACTAAACCTAAATGTGAATCCTTTCATCGAGTCACAATGTTTTTATTTGTAAATTATTTTATAGCCTCTTCCTTAAAGGGAGCTAAATGGTTCAACAGGAGCCCCTCAAATGATCAGTGATTAATCAATTGGAATAGCAATCAATCAGAGAAATAGAAAAGAAAAGGGAAAAAAAAGAGCAAAAGTACATATATAAATACTAGGCCTCATTACACGTTTCTTCGCCAAACAAGCTGGAGCAAGTATGAATGCGATGTACCACCAAGGTTGCCAAGCCACAGGATGCCTGGAGGACAGGCATTGCTGCACAGAGACAAAATGTCATATTTGGGTAATATAAATAGGAGAACTAATATTTGGCACAGAGTATTGAAGACAAAGTAATCGTCCTAGGTTGAATGCAATTAAGAGGAGAGGAAATAAAACTGTAAAATTACTTCCTTTTAAAATCTCAGAATATTAGATCTGAAGTTTGCATAGCTGCGTTACGATTGAGATTCTCTACAGCTAGAACAGCACATGCAGCCCAGCAGGGTGTGGATGGGGAATCATCCAGGACTTGGTTTCATGAAGGCAGCTCCCACACTTACCCTCAACTTACCTCTTATGGTTTCCCCTACTCTGTTTGCTACAATGGCAAAGGTTTTAATCTTCACACACACATATGTTTGTTTCCCCGCTTTGGTTTGAGACACAACCCATTCTCGCACAGCTTCTGACATTTCTCCTTCCCTCTTTGCTCTGTGCATTCTCAGATACAGCTCTCAGAATTTTACCCTTCCTAGTCCCAGGAACTTCTGCCTTGGAAAACTTCCCAATGAGGCATGGACATACTGCTCCTCTGCTATAAAGAAATGATCATTTCAAATTTGATTTGTTTGATCTAAAAACACTGTGGTAGGACACTGAGAAGAGAAAGGTTAACAGGACAGATAATCAAGGCTGGTTATAAACTGGACCAAGAGAGAGGCCAACTTTTTAAGCCCCTCTAAGTGCTTCTCCAATTTACAAGAAGAAGATAGAAGAAGATAAGTAACTTAGTGCCCTGTTCTACTTGCTGGGGATGGGGGAGAGAGAGAGAGAGATGGAAAGAAGAAAGCCAGGGTCAAGGAATAATCTTTTATAGAAAAGCAGGTCTTAGAAATGGTACAGGAAGCTTCAGACTCAAGAAAAATGGGCCTATCAAAACCATGAGAATGAGCAGAACAAGGAACTGAATCAAAGGAAAATCCAAAGCTCATCCACAAGTCCAAAGGCTTGTCAATGGAAGAAATGGACACAACCCAAATATAACCCAAGGTGCCTGTTGGCATCATTCTTGCACAAAGTTACATTTATTGGTAAAAAACAGTCCAGTACTTGAAACTAATTAACAAGATATCCCACCTGATATTTCTAAAGGACCTTTGAAGGAGATCCAATTCATAATAACAGCAATTTTCAGAATGATCTCTTCTCTCATCCTAAAATATCTCTCAACTCTGTAGCAATTTCAAAGCGGTTATAAAAATGATCTTTAAATAGCACACCCTCCTTCTACCTCTCCAGCCACAAATGCTTTTCTGCCTCTTATTCCCCTTTCTTTTTCTTCTTTCTTTTTTTGCATGGGCGGGCACCAGAAATTGAACCCAGGTCTCCGGCATGGCAGGTGAAAACTCTGCCTGCTAAGCCACCATGGCCCACCCTCCCTTGCCTTTTTATGAACTCTTTTATGTAGCTTGACATGTTTACTTGCTTCTGTTTTCTTTCTGCCTCAAAAGTTTCTTATTTTCAATATTTTTACTTACCTATCTCCCCATCTCTCTTCTGTCTCTATCCATTACTTCTGTACTGTGTCACAAAATCTCTAAAACTAGAGTCACTTTTGTAATAGTCTGCTGAAACACTGAGGAGTGTGAGAAAATGAGTGCAGACCAAATTATTTAGTGGCCTGGTGGTAGGGAGAGAGGAAAAGAGTTCCCCCATTTATTCTGCCTTTCTAGTACTATAGCAAGTTCAAAGAATCCAAAATTTAGAACTAGGTGAACAAGCACAGGAAGCAAACATATAGGGAAGAACCTACCTAGAAGAGCTGACATTTCAGATGTTTTGGGGGATGAGATTAGTTGGGATTGGTCATGAGACAACAAAATAGGATGACTAATTCTAAAAAGTGAGTGGTGGACTAAATTTACTACCTGAAGAGCATTATAGAGCAACATATTCCAAATCATATCCCTCAAACACCAATACCATGAAATGTGGGGGAAGAGGGTAAGTCAAATTTGAGAAACAGTATGTCTCTCTTAGTTACTTGCTAGGTTCAATGACATAATAAAGATAAGAAGTTTGCTAAAATAAGAAATCTTGCTTAAGTGTGTTTATTGGAATGCTTCTCAAACACCTTGTATCAAGATCCTATTTTCTTGTAGGGTGCTTTTCCCTCAAACACATTGCATTGGGTTGCTTTACTAAAGGAAAACAATTCATAAGCACAAGGATGCCTGACATTGAAAAACATGTATGCTAACATCTGAGCTCACTTATAAGCTGTGTTGTATCTTCTAAAAAATCTTAATTCATTGCTTCAGTTCAGCCCCACTTGCTGTCAAGGGATCTAATTACTGCAAACTAAATTGTAATTCTCTCCTTTTAATGTAGAGTTGTTTCTAGTCAGGTCTTTAATGACTCTCCAAACAAGAATGTTTGGCAAAGAGAAATGTTGTCATTCAAGCAGAACCATAAACATCTGTGTTGGTATAGAATAAACTTTCCTATTTAATTAAATATATAGATGTACCAGGAAAATTCCATGTTGTTGGAAATTCCTTTGGAAGATAGTTTAACTTTCCAGAAACAGTGTGCCATCTGAGAAAGCCAAACACTCTCATTATTTCGAGACTGATTTTTTTGTTATCCTTTTCAAAAGGCATGTACCTTCTCCCATCTTCTGATTTCAGAATAATTATAGCTGTTCCTTATCGTCAAGGGCATAAGAAAATACATTTTTAAATCTGTAGGAGTAAGGTTATGAAAGGAAGACTTACTAATGAGTAAAGTGTCAAAGTTTCTACGTTGAGCCCAACTCTGTCATCTTCAGTCTGTATTGAAAAATACTTTTACCTCATTTAAAAACAAGACTCTGATAAAACAATGGCAATGTACTCTCAATTGTTCACTAGTCTAAAAATAGGCCATTAGCATGAATATTAGACATGATTAAATACTGAAGCATAATTATTTTGTCCTAGTCCGGGATAATATCCATGTGCCTTTTCTCTTGAAATCATTCCAAACATATTTTAAGTCTAAATTTTTAAGAACTGAACTATTAAAATCATCAAAAACTGTAGATATATATACATATATGTATGCCTACATATGTATGTAAACCTATAGTTTTCTGAAAAAGAAATACTATTTTTTCAAAATGATCCGATTAAGTTTTGTGAGACGTGAAGGCATTCTCGTGTTGTGCTAATATTTATAACAGCATATAATTAATTCTAAAGAAAGAAGAAATTAATCTGGTTTAAGCATATGGTCTACAACCTTTATAATTCTTCTCAATCATGTTATCAAATGGTTATAATATCATGAAGTTGTAATAACTTGAACAATTTTAATGAGCATCAAATGAGCAGGCCCTGACTAGGAAAGTAACATTATTAATTATTGTTTAGAGTGTGTGTGACTAAGAAGTTACGAATTAAGAAATAATTATGATTATTAAATCATTATATAGATATTTCCTTTTATTTTCTAAGTGCTTTAAAATAAACAAAGGGAAATACCTAAAATCTCTGCACTGTAATCCAGCTGCCTTGATCTCTGATAATGATTGTACAGCCTTTATCTTGTGTCCTTGTGATTGTAAAAACCTTTCAACTAACTTTCACTTGTACCCATTTATCTGTTTTTTCTACTTTAGTGACTTTATAATCACTAAAGACTGCCCCTAATGTTTATTAATGAAGGGTGTTGGGTTGGTCCAGAACTAGCCCACCCCAAGTCCAAAGTTATCTTAATAACTGAAACTAGATCTAACCAAAATGGGCCTGCCTGACATGCCCAGTAGCTTAAATTTTAACCTATAAGTCACCTATACCTCATTATAATACTAAAAAGTCATACCCACTATTGTATTAAGACCACCATTTTCTTACATATGTTCTATGACTAAGCATGTAATCATTCTGCGCATGCTCAATTATTAGGTCACCTCTCATTACATCATTTGGGGCCATAGTGCTCATTATCCTAAAACCTGCCCATCGTTTAGTGCTATAAAGCTATCAGAATTACTGCAATTCAGGGAGATAGACTTTGGGACTGATAGGCCATCGGCTGTCCTACTTTGCACCTAACAAAATTAAAATTTTATTTCTTTGAAACCTCTGTGTCTCAAGAATTGGTCATTTGAGTGTACGGGCAAAAGAATCCACCACCTCTGTCTGGTAACGTCTGTCTTGGCATTTCAATCCTATTTCATGGAGACTAAATATCACAACTATACCCACAAGCAACATCAATGGGCCCCATATTATACACATATGTTTATTAATTTGCATAATATACATAATCAACAGGGAAACTTTTCTGAATATCAAATAGAGTAGTCCTACTATTATTTCCAGTTTTTTCTTAAAGGAATGGCACTATATACTACAAAGACGAATTAAATTGGGAAGAAAACTCTGGGATATAGGAATGATTTCTAATAAGATTTCTCTCCTGTTCCCATTGAGAAAAGTTCCACATGGCAGATCTTTTTCACGTGAATTAACATTCATTGGATTTTATTAGTTAATCCTTCTGAGATGGGGTGGAAAGTGTGGCTCTAGGGTGCCGGCAGATCTCCATAATGACCGACTTTAATGGAAAAGTTCGTTTTCATTCCAGATTTGGGATTTTCACTGCAAGGTAGACTCCAGCTCAGCGCCTTGCACTCTAGGGCAGACATTGTCATGGAGTTTTGACTGACTTTCCTAAATTTCCACCTGTGAAATTTAATGAGACCAAAATAACCATTAGGCACAAGGGCTCAGGAGGCAGCATATACTTCAAAACCAACTCTCTGCCCCTGGCCTAAGAACTTATGTTCATCCTTATGAAATATTTCAGAGACCGGGAGCTCAGAAAGACCCAGCACTAGCATCAGTGGCCACTTCTTTAGCAATTAAGCACTTCTATCTGCCAAAGATGGGCAATAAGCTGGAACACTAGCTGAACGAATTAGTCCTCTACTATGCTTATCCTGCTGCACTCAAATGACTATATATTTCTTGCATGTGGCAGCCCCAGCTGTGTCTAGAGTCACAATCAGACTTGTTACTCTGGCTCAAAGCTACTAATCTTTACCTTATCCTGTAGCACTGCCTTCCGCAAGTGAGTGCACCTGAGGTAGGCTCCTTTTCTATGGGAGACCCTGCCAAGTTCCAAATCTACCTCTTGGCTAAGGTTTCTTGACCTTCACCTGTGGTTTAAGCCAACAGCAATTGGCTTAAATTATACTGTAGTATTGGATAATATTAAATTATTATCCAATTCCTAGTACCAATAATAAATTCAAGCAAGGAGAATTAAGGAATTTAAGGGACCCTGCAAAAAAAAAACCCCTCTTCTGCTACTCCTGCTCTGACAGCACTGCACGAAAAATCAGGCTTTCCCTTTATTTATCTCTCTGTGTCATTGAGCACATTATCCCCATCTTTGGAAGCTGGATTTGAGACTTGTTGCTTGTGACATTCTCATTATTGATACCCTGCCTATCACTCTGATTCTGCCAAGCCTGAAAATCTGTCCTGCTTTTCTCACTTCCTCTGAGTCCAGGTACTGAAATCTCATTTTCATGGCTAAGCACTTGCTGTCTTCCAAAGGCTGAAATGATGCTGAGTTGCCTGTCTGGATTTTACGTTGTTGGCATCTCATATAAGCTTTGTTCTTTTGTGCTTCCCCTAACAGTGAAAATAGACTCTTTCCCTTCATTTTGGACCTTTCCCCAAGATGTCTCAATTACTGTATCTGCAAGACACTATGACCTGCTAAATTTCAATTCTGCCAAAACATGAATCTGCTGCATGTTCTCAGGTCCTTCTCTGGGCATTGAGTTTCAGCTTTATTTATTTATTTATTTATTTATTTATTTATTTATTTATTTATTTATTTATTCTGGTGTTGATTTTGGTGTTGAATGACTGGAGCCAGAATGAAGACTCTATTGCCAATTCAAAATAAAGTGTGCAAAATTTAGGGGAAATGGTTAAATAGAAATCACCAAACCAGAAGGCTTTCCTTCACATTTTACAACAATTAGCAGATTTGGTGATAGAAGTTTCATTGCACAACCCCAAACACCAGCTGTTCCCCCTGTCAGAAATCAGCCAAATACGCCAAGGCAAGATTGGAATTTGGGTTTCCCTTTGACCATAGAATTATGTCATTGGAAAGGACTGGGATCCATCTGGTCCATTCACCTGCATACTTGGATGTACATTCTGAAATCTCTACATCCAATTCTGTTTTTCAAGTTTTTGAGGATAGAGTTTCTATGAACTCGGAAGCATATTCATGAGAAAGTAATTACTCTTAAGGTTGAGAATTCATCCTCATATAGCAGTGGGCCCCTTACTTCTGAAATGTTTGCTGACAGTGTAATTTCACCTTCTGTGGGCATAAAATGTATCTTCCTTATCAATCTTAAAGACTCGGTGTAATTACTCTGATTTCGCCGCTTTGTGACATTTTTCTGTGTTCTTTTCCCAATTTTTTATAGAAATATCCCTTGTTTTTCTTAGAAAGCCAACGACGATATGAAGGAGTACATGGATTTAAGGGAAAAGATCACTCTGCTTCCCCATCCCACTCTGCCTATTGGCAAGGATCATCTAAAAGTAGATGATCCTTGTTTTTCTCCAATTTGCCTCCAGGCATAAAAAGACAGTAGGAGAACACCATAAGCATATGTGCTTTTTACGGAGCTGATGCTGTGATCTTTAAATTTAAAGAAATAAAAAGCAATAGTTGTTTAATGTAGCCTTGGGTATGAACCCACAATAAACTCAGATGAAGGAGTAAATCAGAGATGGAGCAATGATGGTTATCGAAGTCAGCTTTATAAGCAAGTAGCATTAGGTAGAACTTGGAATCTGCATGCTCAAAGCAGTTGGAAAATTAATGACGATGCAAAACACCTATGAAGGCATTCTGCTTTTAACATGTCATACTAAAAGCATCATCTTGCTGTTGCAATAGTGGAAGAAAAAACCTGGAATTATTTGAGAAGGTCTTATTCCCGAACTGCTACTTGGAGACAGTACTTGAGAGAGAAAATAAATCATCACCACGATAAACTAATTTTCTTGATTGAGCACCCACCCAGACTGCTGAGGCAAAAGTCACTCACTTGTACTATTGCTGTTGCCATCTGTTTCACTATTTCTCAAAGCAGAAATGATTGTTGATTAATGTGCACTATGCAAATTTATCCACTTTACAAGTGGTAACCTACAATTACTCATGCAAAACTATCAGATGAAGCAATGAGGCAGACCATCAGTACCAATAAAGCACCATTAACAAATTTGGCCAGCTTGATATTATGGAAGAGGTAATATTTTTCAGCTATAGGAGCAATATTTAGTCCAGTAAAAATACCCAATTATAAATAGTTAAATTCAGCTTCTTCAAAGGCATTTTTTTTTTTACTTTCCATGCAGAATCCCTGATGTAAGAAGGAGACATAGTGCCTTGAGAAACTAACTAGATGATTTGCCTTACTGAATAAGGTTTTCTGGATTCTGCTCTTATAACTCCTGTCATTTCTCCTTAAAGAAATTATAATTCTTTTTGCATGTACTGGTTGCAATACAGACTGTTAAACTTAATTTGTAATTTTTCATTTCTATATCTAGGATGTTTTCTAAGGGAAAAAACTAAACAAGTGCTGAAAGATAAAGGTCTAAGCATATTAATTATAACATTGATTATAAAAGGAAAAAATAGGAACAACTTAAATATCTAAACAGGATAATTAAATTATGGTACAAAAATTGAATTGAATTTTATGCCATCATTAAAATGATATAACTATGTACTTAATGTCTATAGAGAGATGCTTATAATTCATAGTTTAGTGTTAAAGCAATTATGAAACTATTTATAATGTGGTTCAAATTTGTAAAGATTCTTGTGTGATCTTTATATATGTGAATATATTAACATATAAATATATGCAACTATATATTGTTCAAAATAAATACTTACGAGGTTAAGTCTCAGTGATAAACTCACGAATGTAGTTTTACTGTTCTGATCTCTTTGAATTTTATAATTTTCATATGAAGAACATGTTTTGTAATTTTTTGAAGTTTTAAAATCATTACCTAACTATACTTTCAAACTATACTGTGTGCTGACTTGAAATTGTTATGTACCTCAGAAAAGCCATGTTTTCTTTCCTAACCTAATCTTGTGGGGTCAGACCTACAGTTTAGGGTGGGACACTTTGATTGGATTGTTTCCATGGAGATGAGACACATCCAGCTGTGGGTGTGGCCTTTTGATTAGATTACTTCCTGTGGAGGTGTAGCACACCTAATTATGGGTGTGGCCTTGTGATTAGATGGAGATGTGACTCTGCCTGAAAGGTGGGGCTTGATTAGTTTACTGGAGTCCTTTAAGAAGGGAAACATTTTGGAAATAGCTTAGATGGGTCAGAGCCAACAGGAGACCCAGATGTTTGGAGATGCAAAAAGAAAATGCCTCCAGGGAAGCTAGAAAACCAGAAGCCAAAGGACAAGCAGACACTAGGCACATGCCTTCCCAGCCGACAGAGGTGTTCTGGACACATTGGACTTTCTTGAGTCAAGGTTTCTTTTCCTGGATGCCTTAGTTTGGACATTTTTAGGCCTTAGAACTGTAAACTTGAAAAGTAATAAATTCCCTTTTTAAAAGCCATTCTGCTTCTGGCATATTGCATTCCAGCAGCTTTAACAAACTAATGAAGCTGTATATGCCAAATATTGTGAATATTGTTTTAAAGAATGAATCACTGATTTTCAGAGTTGGAAATCTAATTTCCTCCCATAATCTCCTTGTCAAAGGTTTTCTAGTATTTTCTTGAATGTATCCAGTAATAAACAGCATAACTGATTGATTAGCAGCACTAAGTATCCTTTAAATTTAAACTAATTGTTCTTTACTGTAATTTTTCATCAATCATTACTAGGTTTTTCTGCTAAATCAACTCAAAATTAGTTAATTTAGACATTCATTAAAATGTCTATTTGAAAACAGCTACCACATTTTCATAAAAATAAATTGCAGCTAGATGAAAAACCTAATTGTAAAACAATCAAATAAATAATCATGACAATAGAAGCAAAAATTTAAGGGAAAATGTTTATTTTAGGAAAAATTTGTTTACAACAGTGAATTAATGAATGCTCTTGAAAACTAAACACCAAAAGTAAAAGACATAAAAGTAATAATTATGACTCCTACAAACATTAATCACAAAATATTTACTTATAATTAATATCTTAGAAGAAAGCATTTGAAAGTAGACAATAGAATCATAACATAGAATTCATAATAAAAAATAAACAGATTCATAATAAAGAAATTTTTTAAATGCAGAAAAATGATCAAAGGATATAAGCAGGCTATTCAGAGAGTAGGTATAAATATACTGAATAAAGATATTAAAAATTTGTTTTTCCTCAGTAGAATGAGTTAATTCTATTTCCAAAATAGAATACAATTTTTCCCAAGATTTACAAAAATTATAATTTCAATCACATCAGGTGTTGTTAAGGGTGGGGAAAAATATTCTCTCATGGACTGCTGATAGAATTTTTTAATTGATACAGCTACTTTAGAAGGCAATTTGGCTGCATCTTGATGACAGTAATTTCTCTGAGGTCAACTCATATGCACAAAGAGGGACCAGTTATAAGGATTTTCATTGCAATATTGTTTATAAAAAAGCAAAAGGAAACCTTAAGTTTGTTCAGCTAATAAGTAGATAAAAAATTGTTATATTCACATTGTAGAACGCTATGATAAAATAAAAAAGGAAGTGGTATGCCTGTATCTACAAATATTAAGTAGGGAAAAACAGATGTGGTAGAAAAATATGTAGGAATTACATATAGATATAATTATTTTATTTATTTATATAAACTAATATAAATATTCATACATATATATTATAAAATATATAGAACAAATTATAGGAAAAGTATCATCACTAGACTTGAACAGTAGTGAATTACTTGGCACAAAATGTCAGCAGTGCCTGATCTAGAAGGACATTTGTGAAGAAAGATAACAATTTTTTATATTACATTCCAAATAGGCATTGAGCGCTAGAAATATAGAATATTTCCCTTTAATAAAAATACTTAATGAAGTTAAATTAACTTTTCAAAAATTAAATTAAAACAGCTATATTTAGAAATTTTTATTTAAAATTTTAATATTTACATGGAAATTCCACAAAATTTGGTCAATTACTTGGGTACAAAGGAAACATCAATAGTTTCCATAATGTGGCAACATTAGAAACAGCATTCTCTAGCTTGATAAAATGAAGAGAGAAATCAAAAATAAAAACAAAAATGCAAAAGGCCTTTACTTGCACATTAAAAGATCTTTTATTACATAACTTTTGGATGGCAGAGAATATAGACAGAAATAATAGAATTTCTGAAATATTATGAATACATAGCATATCAAAAACTATGAGATGTATTTAAAGAATCAATTAGAGGAAAATTCATAGCCCTAAAAATCCATGTCTATAAAATCAAAGATTAAAAATAAATAAAATTCTCAACTCATAAAGATATAATAAGAGCAACAAAGTAGACCAAAGATCTATAAGGAAGAAAATAAAAGGAAAAATAAATGAGACAGAGAACAGAAAAGCATTAGAACAAAATAATCAATAAAATTTCTGGTACTTAATTTAATAAAAAAGGCAAACCAATAGATAAAATTGGAAAAACTGAAAATATGCAAAATAAGAAATAATTAATGGGAAGATAATTTATTGGTACAAAAGAGTTTTTTTTTTAATTCCTAAGAAACGGCTTTGTAAACTTTATATAAAAATATTTGAAATTCTAGAGGAAATGGGATATTTCTTAGGCAAATATGGTTTACTGAAACTGAGTCAAGTAGAGAGAGAGAGAGAGCTTAACAGATAAATATCCATTGATGCAATAGAGGAAGTACCAGTAATTACCTCACAACAAAGCACCAGGCCCAGATGGTTTTACATTAGAATTCTTCCAAATAAATTTGCCCTTCCGCCTAGCAATCCTCCTTCTAGGAATTTACATTTAATAGACATTTCCAAAAATATTTTAATATACACATATGTCTTTGATGACAGCATTATTTGTAATTGCAAAATATTAGAAACTACCTAACGTCTAACTGAATTCATAGGCTGGGTGAACTGTGGTATATATCAGCAATGGAGTTTTGTGCAGTTGTAAGTAAAAATAAGGAAGATCCTTAGGAATTGATATGGAGTGATTTCCTGGAGATGTTTCTAAGTGAGAAGGAAAAGCAAATGCAAAAGAGCGTATATGGTATGAAAACTGAAAGCAAATTGAAAGAAATGAAATTAATTTTATTTCCAAAAAACACCATAACCACACTGGAAGGGAAAATAAAGAAAAGAAGAACTAATCCAAAACAGTTTTATGAACACAATGTTTGAACATATTTCTGCAGTCTTGGGCAACATGGAATTTGAGGGAGAAGCATTAAAAAAAATCTCAGTAGGTTGAATTACTATAGTGTAATAGGCAAAGAAAGTCGGAAACTATTTTAGGCATACTGTTGAGTTTAGCTAAGGCTAAATGTTTCTGCATTGTTGGGAGCTGTATATCTCATTGGGGAAGAAGAGACATGTAAAAGGAAATGAATGGTAAATAATCCCAAATCCTGTGGAGATTTTCTGGAATTACAGATACTGGCGGGAGTTCATGATTTCTAAATATTTTATAAGTATATGTGTAGGCGTGTTTGTGTGTGCACAGATAGGTATATATATCTGTATGTATGTTCACAGGTACATTTGTATGTGTAGGTATATGCATATATGTATACATTTATTTCCTTGCTCTCTCTACTAAAAAGGCCAAGAAACAAAAGATGCACCAGTTGCAATAAGGACAACTGTTTCCGCATCTTGGCATCTAATACCATTCCCAACTAAAAGGAACTTGGAGAAATGGCTGATTGTGACAGTATATGCTGTAGGTATATGATGAGCCTGGAAAGAAAGGCTGTAGAACCACTAAGGATGCCAAAGAGACATGACAGCTAAATGTAACATCTGACCTCAGCCTGGAGAAGTAGAATGCTATACTATTGAGTTAATCTTGGAATTCAACAATAGATCAGATAAAAATATTTAATCAATGTTAGATTTACTGAAGTTGGTAATTCAAATGTGGTTACATAAAAGAATATCTATTGTTAGAGAATGGGCAGTGAAGAATTTGGAAATAAAGGCCCATATGTAACTTATCTTTAAATGGCCAAGAAAAAATTTGTGTGTTTGTGTGTGTATTTGAATAGTAAGAAAGTGAGGTTGAGAGAGACCAAATGATAAAGTAAATGTAGTAAAATATCAACAATAGACAAATTTGGGGACAGGGTATACAGGTGGTTTTTGCACTGTTTTTTATTTTACAGCTTATCCAAAAATTTGAAATTACTTCCAAATAAAAAGCGAAAAAATATTTAATAAGATTTAATTATTCTTTAAGTTTATCTTTATTTAAATAGTATTATTTAAAAGTTTTTATTTTCATTCATTATAATTTTATTTTGCTTTGAATATTTTCAAAGCAAAATAACATTTTAAAACAAAATTATTTTTTATATTTTACATTTAATTTAATTTACACATTTTATGATTCATATTTTATATAATTCAATTTTATACAATTCAAATGCATCATTTCATTTTTAATCATTTAGATCTCATAGCAGAATATAAATCAATGAGAGTGTTGATTATTACTATGTAAGTAGTGATGTTGCCGAAATAAAAGAAAGAAAAGTTTTATGGAATAACTATATAACAATTTGTGAATTATTTATGTCCTTACTTTTGATTTATCCAAACATCACTAACTGTTCGGCAACACACCCAGATTTGTACAATCACATATAAATTTAATCTTTGATATTCCTTCAACTTTCAGTCATGCCAAAACCATAGCTTTGCCCATATTTTATTTTGTCCTAATATAGATACATTTTTCAAGATTGTAGGATGGAAAATATTTTTATGCAACTATTTTTTAGCTTGATTTATAACTTTTAAATATTTAGTCCTATGATACATGGTCATTCTCTTGTACTTTTGTCCAGGCATTACATGATTAGTATGTACCATTTACGCAAAGTAAAAAGAAGTTAAACAAAACACACAGAAGAAAGTCAGATATTTTACATTAATATAAATGCATAGAGAGAGTCAAAAATAGTAACAAACCTTATAAAAGAAGTTTCCCAGGGACTATAAGGCATGGGATGGAAACAGAGTGAGAGAAGTAGACTGTTCTGGTTTGCTAGCTGCTGGAATGCAACACACCAGAGACAGATTGGCTTTTATTAAAAGGGGATTTATTTTGTTAGTTCTTCAGAGGAAAGGCAGCTAACTTTCCACTGAAGTTCTTTCTTACATGGGAAGGCACAGGATGGTCTCTGCTGGCCTTCTCTCCAGGCCCCTGGGTTCCAACAACTCTCCCCAGGGTGACTTCTTTCTGCATCTCCAAAGGCCTGGGCTGAGCTGCGAGTACTGAGATGAGGAATGCCAAACTGCTTAGGCTGTGCTACCTTGTGCTCTCTGATTTAAGCGCCAGCCAATTAAGTCAAATGTCATTCATTGCAGCAGGTATGCCTTCTAGCTGACTGCAGATGTAATTAGCAACAGATGAGGTTCACGTACCATTGGCTCAAGTCCACAGCAACAGAACTAGGTGCCTTCACCTGGCCCAGTTGACAACTGAATCTAACTACTACATAGACAAAGGGGCTCTAATTTTTTGGTAAAATTTTTATCTTTGAATTTCATGTAATTTTATCTTTTATATGGTATTTGACAACACATAATTTTTTTAAAACCTGCCAACATTTTACCTTTGAATTTTGTTGCCACGCAAATAATCACAAGCAAATGACATTTTAAATTCTGATGGAGGACCTTATATTTAGATGCTTTTACATTTTAAAACTAATTATTTTAGGATAATTAGTCTAGGTCATCAAGGTATTTTGAATTCTTTTCTTGTCATTTCATGCTCTTTTAGCTTGTACCATTGAATTTGATATAATTCTGTGTCTTATACCAAAAAATGTTTGCAAAAATAGATTTGCAAAGAAAACCTTAAATTTCTTTATCTGAGCCTGTGGTGGATTGAATTAGACTGCATACCTCAGTTTGGACTTGGTCTTAGTCTTGGTCCATGGTCCAGTAGATGTGCACCCATAGTAAATAAGATCCCTCCAAAATGGTACTTTAGTTAAGGTGTGGCCCCACTGAATAAGGTTGGGCTTTAATCCATATTACTGGAATCCTTCATGGAGAGAGTGAATGTAAAACAGAGAGAGAAGTCAGGAGAGGCCACCATGTGCATTGCCATTTTACAGAAAAGCCGAGTATGAAGGATGGCCAGCAGCCAGCCTTAGAATGCTACAGTCTTCAGGAAGAAAGCACTGCCCTACTGATGCCTCTGTTTTGGACTACTCTTATCCTCAAAATAGTGAGTCAATGAACTCCTATTATTTAAGCAAACTTATCGTATGTTATTTGTTTAGCAGTTGGAAACTAAAATAGAGCCGTTGATTAAAAAGTGTTAAATATGACTGGACCAAGAAACCAAGCTCTGCTGTAAACTTGTGTCCACCTTCCCTGTAGGCATAGATCCATTCATTAGCCCTTTTTTATATATATATATGATCCTGGAATGAGCTAGAAATCCACCTGATCATGCCATTGATCAAGTCCATTCTTCTCCATTTTGTCCAAAGAAATGTTCATAAATACTTTGCTAAATGCTTGGCTAAGATCAAGACACAGTCTTGGACTATTTTTCTGATAATCTGAGAACAAGTTAAAGGAGGCTGATCTGGAATGATTGTGTTCTGTGATGACTCATTGGCTCTTGATCATTATCACTTTTCCCCTAAGTGATCACAAAAAAATCTACTTAACCCACCTGTTCTAGTTTGCTAGCTGCTGGAATGCAATATACCAGAAACGGAATGGCTTTTAAAAAGGGGGAATTTAATGAGTTGCTAGTTTACAGTCCTAAGGCCGAGAAAATGTCCCAATTAAAACAAGTCTATAGAAATATCCAATCAAAGGCATCCAGGGAAAGATACCTTGGTTCAAGAAGGCCGGTGAAGTTCAGGGTTTCTCTCTCTCATCTGGAAAGGCACATGGTGAACACGATCAGGGTTCCTCTCTCAGCTGGAAGGGCACATGACGAATATGGCGTCATCTGCTAGCTTACTCTCCTGGCTTCTGGTTTCATGAAGCTCCCCGGGAGGCGTTTTTCTTCTACATCTCCAAAGGTTGCTGGCTCGTGGACTCTCTGCATCTCATGGCTACATCGTTCTGCTCTCTCTGAATCTCTTTCTCCAAAATGTTTCCTCTTTTATAGGACTCCAGTAAACCAATCAAGACCCACTCAAATGGGTGGAAACATGTCATCCCCTAATCCAGTTTAACAACCATTCTTGACTAAATCACATCAACCAGGGAGATGATCTCATTACAGTTTCAAATATACAGTATTGAATAGGGATTATTCTACCTTTATGAAATGGGATTTATATCAAAACATGGCTTTTCTTACGAGGTATACTTCCTTTCAAACCAGCACACTACCTTTGCTTACGAGAGACACCAAGCTTATGGATCTATAGTTTCTGGAATCCATTGTTTTCCCCTCTGAAGAAGCCACTAAAATTATTTTTTCCTGTTATCCAACTTTCTAGCCCCTTTTCCATTTTCAAACTTCTCAGGTTTATTGAAGGGGGTTCATGTCCTTGTCTGCAAATTGTTCTAGTAGATTGGAAAGTTAGTCATCCTAGCCTGCTGACTTGATTTCCTTTTAATGCTGTTACATATTTTCTTCAGGTTGAATTGTTTACTGATTGCTGCTCATGCTCCAAGCAGCATGCTAGACCTTTCTATATATAAATTACCTAACAACAATGATTTATAAATGGATGTTGTTTTGCCTTTTATGCAAATGAGGAATTGGAGACTGGAAAATTTAAATATATGTTCAAAGGCACATGCTTAGTATTAGTGGTACAGTCATGATTTATAGTGAGTGACAGTCAATTAGGAAAGTGAATTTTAAGAAAGAAAAAAAAACTTTTTTCTCACAAAAAGATGAAAGTCATTCTTTGGATCTAAATGCCATGGCTTAAAGTAATATACACTTTCGCCTAAACCACTCTATGTGGTCAACTGGCATAGTATAAGGAGTATTTACATGTAATCACACTTATTTAGGCACAGTTTCAATGAGACAAAGAGAATATAAAAGCATGAAAGCGTAAGTTGAGAATTGATGGACAGCGAAGGTTTAGAGTTTTTATAAAAATCTTTACTCATATGTCTATCATGCAAAGGACATTTGCAAATTAATCATTTGCCCACCATGTTTTGGATAACTTTCTAAGTATTTAAGTAAATATTTCATTTATCCAACTGAGTCCTTGACTATCTGTTATGTATTGACTTTGAAAGAGAGGGGGAAAAAATGTCTCTCTTGTCTGAGCAACAACTCTATTTTAATCTCTTTTTTCTCACATTTTACCATTTGAGTGTCATTCATTTAAATGGTAATTAACGAATGATGAGACATTTCTTATTACCACCACCCTCCGCCCTTTCATGGAGCTTTGTCTTGGAATGCGCTATTAGGGTGAAATCTGCGATTTCCACATGAAAGCACCGATTAAGCTGACGTTAATAGCAAACATGTGACTAATGTTTTGACAGTGAATTCTAAACTAATTAATAATGACAGACCACTTCAGAACATTTCTTGGTATGAAACAAGACTTTTGTCTTTTCCATTTTTAAACTACCTGTAGATATTAAGAATCAGTTCCTTTTTATCAGATCAGATTCCTTTGTTATTTTGGTATCTCTTAAAAATAAGACTTTTTCTGTTAGGTGAAAAAAAACAAAAAACAAGATTCCTTTAGCATAAATATATGCTCTAATATGAGGTTATGTTGTTTCTATATTTTTCCTTTCAATACATATGTTTCTTATATATCATGTATGTTAATTTCCAACAGAATTGATTGAACTATAACCATCTATTTAATTCCAGTCATCAAAATAAAAAGCAAGGGGAAATTACAGCTCTATTAAAGATTATGTAATTATTGTCTAGCATGTTAGATGGGGTCATATCTCAATATTTTAAACTTCTCAGACATTTATTCAACAGGGTTAAAATGTAAATGAAAACTGACAATGGAGACGCAAAGGCCACTCCTGTTCCTGGACGTCTGGAATACTCAGGCTGTGATTTGTCACACCTTTGAGGTCAGTGACTTCCCGAAATAACAAACCTAATGCTTTAATGAAAGACTTCCAAACCCAAATTACATTCTATATCTTACATGGGAATATGCGTGTGTAGAATAGTTATATGCATCTTGTGGGATTCAATAAAACAATCCCCCTTTCTTCTCCCTTGGGTTATTCTTGAACACATCTTATAATGCTTCCATAAAGCCGTTTGCATTCATGGTGATGTCATTCAGAGTTGGTTTTATTGAGCTGAAGATAAAGCGATGATATTTTTCTCTCTGCCTGCTGAGGAAAGGGAATAAAATCATAAGTGAGTGATGGCACTTTTCTAATCTCCCATCTATCTTATTGCATTATCTCATTCCCTCCCTGTGTGCTTATGTACTGTGACATTTGTGCTTCAAATCAAGGTACAGGCTTATGTAGTTTGCTTGATTTTGTCCTCACTACTCCTTTCACAACATCACTTTCAGGAGGACAAATCATCAAAGCTTGCACTTCAAATTACAAAACCTGTGTGGCTATCATGTGGCTCTATATGTGCTACATGGGAAGATACGTAAAACAGTTTTTTGACCCAATTCAAAAGAATAATAATATTGACAGCCAATGGTCCACTGAAATATTATCCAAGGATCACAAAATCATCAGAAAGTTAAAATATGTATACATATCATGAATCTTGAAAGATTAATTTATTACAAGAAAAGTGTTGACATTTAAAGGCACATGGTCATGACAATAATATATAAGGTTAAAAAAAAAAAAAGCCCTTTTCAGTTCCTGCTTCCCTGTGTTGAAATTGCGTTCATTAATTACCTTTCATTTAACCTCTCAAGGAAAAAGTTGTGCAACATAGTAAATAAATCTGTTTCTCTTATGGGTTTGTTTTCAAAAGTCAATTTAGGGCGGGCCACTGTGGCTCAGCAGAGTTCTCACCTGCCATGCCGGAGGAGACCTGGGTTCGTTTCCTGGTGCCTGTCCATGCAAACAAAAAAAAATCCAGTTTAAATGCTGCATGATTAGATCAAAGCTATAGGACAACAAATTCTGACTGGTGGAGATTATTAGTCATACATTTTATTTAGTTTTTATTAACTACATTAACCACCACAACCGTAACAAAAAGCCCCTTTTCAGTGTTGAGATGATCTTAAAGTCACTAGAACAGACCAATCCTTTAAGCATTTACTGAATAAATACTTGTCCTGCATCCACCACAGGTCAGGGACTTGGCTGGGTAAGGGGGTGACAGCAGAAAAGAAAACAGATAACATCATTGTCTTCATAGAGTCTAATTTATATTCTACTGGAAGAGATCAATTTTAAATAAGCAAATAAATACTAAATATATCATTAATAATGAGTGTTATAAAGAGAACCAAAATAAGGCCAAGGGATTGAAAGTGGCAAGGGTACTATCTTGCAGTTAGGAAGGACTTTCGTAGTGGTTGATATTTGAACTAAGACTTGAAAGAAAATAGTGGGTCAGGCACTCTGATAATGGGGGAGAAATTGTTCCCAACACAGGGAAGAAGGAATGCAAAGACCCTGAGGTGGGAGCAAGCTGCTCTGTTCCAGAACATTAGCAATGACTAGGACTAGACAACAACAGGGAGACTCACAAAACCTGAAGTCAGAGGGGCCCTGAACCTTTATCAGTTAGGCCTCCATAGGCTCAGATTTTATTCTAAGTGCAAAGAGAAACCACTGGAGGGCTTTGAGGAGTACAGTGACATTATCTTATTTCTTTTAATACTCTTATTGTATATGGAGAGGAAACTGGTGGGAGATACATGTGGGAGCAGGGAGATGCTGTGACTGTGGTGTAAGGGTGCTAGTGGCATACCACTAAGGGTGGTACGGATGGGTGATATGGGTCAGTGTGGTATGTATGTTAATTTTAATGTAAAACCAACAGGATTTACCAATGGATTAACTATATATGAAGTATGGAAGAAGAGTTAGTGATGTCGCTACAGTTTGGGCCTGAGCCATAAAATTAATAGAGGCTCCAACCAAGGAGATAAGGACTGTAGGGTCCAGTTTGTGAAGTGCTGAAAATCAGGAGTTGAGTTTCAGATGTGTTAATGCTGACATGCCTATTAGGCATCCAGGTATAGATATCAAATATGTATGTAGACATTCACGTCTGAACTTGTTAGGAGGGTTTGATCCTGTTGATTTAAATTTGGTATCATTAGCATATAGTCATATTAACATCATTAGTCTGAAAAGCGATCTATATTATCTCAGGTTACTAAGAGCAAATGAAGACAACAGTAGAAACCAACCAGATTATAAGGAACAGAATGATATTTTGATATTTTTTTTTCATAAAATGTTAAAACATATTTTTCTGGATGAAAATATATCTTTCTCATCACACTACTACCTTTCATTAATAATAATTAACATTTGCTTGTGTCAGGCAGTGTACGAAGAGCTTCATGTATATTAACTTTTTCACTCCTCACATTAAACCTATGAGTTACCATTATTTCATGCTCCATTGTAGAAAAGGAACTTAAGTCACAAAGAGCTAAGTTAACTCAATTAAAATAACCCAGCTATTATATAATCAGTTGGAATCTGAAGTCAGGCAGCCCAGCTGCAGGGACAGCATTCTTTTTTACTATGTTGTATTGCCTTTCTAATACAAAATAAGAAAAAAAAACACATATCAGAGTCTATTTATGTACACAGTTTAATACTTAAAATTCTTAAAATACTATTCTAAAATTATTTTTACTAATGAAATTTATGTTGACTCAAAATAACTCAACCATTTGTAGATGTTATTTTATTAATATATCCTCAATCTTTATTTTATAAAGATTGCGTAGCTAGTTTGAGATTTGCAAAAGGGAAAAAATAATGTCTTTAGCTTCATTGATCTCATATGTGTGTGATGAATTGTCACTATTATTTGATACTGAGCAGTTACTACATGTTTAAGAAAATCAGGCCATCTCGCCAATATTCCTGCTACCTCACCCATAGATAAGTGTGTGCCCCACCATTTCTTCCCTCTCCTTGGCATTCTCCTATCATGAATTCTTCTGGGATCATGGTGGCCCCCTCAGGGGTGGTGGGTACACAACTTCTAAGTTTCACTTCAGGTTACTCTCTAGGATAGGTATGACTTTTCCTTGGACCACCATTCGAAGTCAGAGATCTGAGGAAACATGAGTTTCTATCAAGTTTGAAAATCACTTCTGAAATATTCTAAAACCCCCAGCTAATGAAAATTGCATATATTCTATGAAAGTTATAGACTAGTCCAAGTTAGTGAGTCAGGCAGAAAGGTCCTGGTTGTAGTAACTTGATGCCTGTTCTTTTTTCCATGAGAGTCACTACTTTCTCCTCGTAGGCATAATATACCCCTCAAGGGCAGAGCCCATGTGCCACACTTTTTTGTCTTCTTAGACATAAGCCTTAATGGAAGGAATATTTAGATCTCAACATACCTCTTGAATTCCATTTAATCCTACACCCAATTAATTTCTATTCTCTTTTAACTGCAGTTTCTTACTTTTACTTCGATAGTAGATTTTTAAAAGTTCCTTCTGTTCCTCTGAAGTTTGTAGGGAAGAATCTGTTTCCTGCCACTCTGTGGTTTCTGATGGTGGCTTGCCAGCATGTCAGTGTTTTCTGCTTCCGTCATCACATGGTGTTCTCTGCCTCTCTGTGTCCAAATTTCTTCTTCTAGGACTGTAGTCATGTTAGATGAAGGGTCCACCCTACTCCAGTCTAACTTCATTTTAGCATACTTAATTCCATTGATAGCAACCCAATTTCCAAATAAATTCTCATACCAAGCTACTGGGGATTAGGCCTTGAACATATCTGTGTGTGTGTGTGTGTGTGTGTGTGTGTGTGTGTGTGTGTTAAGAAGTATGTCATAATATTTCCCATTTTAACCACCTTCAAGATACAATTGCACTCACAATGTTGTGCTGCCATCACCATCTGTATTACCATAACTTTCCATCATCCCAAACAGAAGCTCTGCACCTCTAAGCATTGTTTCCCCATTCTGTCTCCCCAATTCCTACCCCTGGTACCCTGTAATCTGCTTTCTATTCATTTGCATATTCTAGTTATTTCATATATGTGAAATCATACTGTCTGTCCATTTGTGTCTGGCTTATTTCACTCAACACAATGTTTTCTAAGTTTATCTGTACTGTAGCATGTATCAGAATTTCATTCTTTTGTATGGCTAAAAATTAATCCATTGCATACAGATACCAGATTTTGTTTATCCATTCATCTGTTGAAGGACACTTGGGTTCTTTCCCCCTTTTAGCTGTGGACATAGGTGCTCAAATATGTTTGAGTACCAGCTTTCAATTCTTTGGGGTATCTACATAAAAGTTCTATTTCCAGGTCACATGGTGATTCTAAGTTTAACTTTTTGAGGAAACGCCAAATTATTTTCCATAGTAGCTGCACCATTTTACAGTACCATCAGCAATACACAAGGGATTAAGACTTCAACATATTTTTTGGGGGGACACAATTTTATCCATAACATTTGGATTCCAGATGCAGCTTTAACATATATTTAGCTCCTTACACAAGTAATTTGATTTCTCTTACTTTTTTTTTACTATTCCATAAAAACTGTTGTCCCAGTGCTTTTACAGAGAACTTTATGAGAATTTTGTGAGAATGAAATAGAATAATGTGTGTAAAACCAATTTGTAAATCGTTATGCAAACACTGGGTATTCCTGTGGCAATATTGTTACCAGTGTGGTTATTATTAGAAATTGCCTATTTTAAAAATACAGCCTTCATTTATATACTCCTGTTTGGAATTCCTAAAAACAAGGGATGTAGAGATGTTACTGGACAATGACATTGGATTATTTTGCATGTGTGTTCAAATGACCAGTTCTTGAGACACTGGGATTGGAAAGTCAGAAAGTGTTGATTATTAGGATGAATAGGAGAGCAGATGGCCTAGCAGTCCATAAATCTGTCTCCCTGAACTGCAGTAATTCTGATATTTTTATAGCATTAAAAGATGAGCACATTTTAGGACAATGAGCACTGTGGCTTAGATGATGTTATTAGAGGTGATTTCATTATTGAGCATGAGCAGATTGATTACATACTTAGTCACAGAACATATGTAAGAAAAAGGCAGCCTTAATATGATGATGGGCATGATTTTTAGCATTATAACGAGGAATAGGTCACTTATAGGTTGAAGTTTAAGTGACTGCACATGTCAGGTGGGCCCATTTTGGTTAGATCCAGCTTCAGTTATCAAGACAACTTTGGACTTGGAGAAGGTTAGTTCTGGGCTGACCCAAGATCCTACATTTAGGGGATGCATTAGTGATCATGAGAATCTAAAGCTGAAAAACTGGATAAATAAGTATAAGTGAAGGTTAGTCAGAAGGTTTCTACAATCACAAGGGCCTAAGATAAAGGTTATACAATCATTATCAGAGATCAAGGCAGTCGGATTACAATTCAAAGATTTTAGGCATTTCCCTCCAACTAATATACCAGAAATTAAAAAGGAATGTCTATATAATAATTTAGTAATCATAATCATCCCTTAAATCCTATATTCTCAGTTATAGAGAAGCCTATCTATTGAGCATTTATGCACAGAAATATCGCTGGCACCGCAAACAAGAGAATGGTAAAATTAGACTCAGTATTATCCCTTCCTCATTTATATCTTCTCTCATATTCTTTAGGTTTAGTATGTCTCATCTCCTCATCCCTCCAATAATCCAGGCTAAGTACCTTATTTCAATCTTCAAATATTCCTTTCTTCTTCACCTTTCCATTCTTACAACCCATCCAAATGTTTGCCAAAATTTCAGTATCTTCATCCTAATTCTTGGACATTTTTACCTTTTGTTCATTATTTAGGCCCTGTATAGCAATTAAGACCTCAGCAACTCTTGCCTAGACATTACAGTCATCTCCTAACTGATCAGTCTACATATAGCCTTGCTTTAATGTCTCCAATCCCATCCTCACACTGACCATGAAGATGTTTCTAAACCTAAGGATCAGATAATGCTTCTATTTTAAATATTTTGGGGTTTCCCATAACCTAGAGAATAATACACAAACTTCTTATAGGAGGACCACAATCCTAAATGAACCAGCTTCAAACTATCATCCATCTTCACCTCCCCGTATATCTTGAACCCTATCCTTAGGGAATATTTGGCATTTTTTTGGAGCATATCATCCACCCTTACCACTTTGCTCATGTCTTAAACGCTCCCCATCCCAGTTTTTTTTTTTTTTGCCCACTTTATACCACCTTACTCCCACAACAAGATCTCTAATTATCAGCATCATACTTATCCAAACTCAGCTCATATATATAACTGCAATTTCTGATCCTTCAGAAAAAATCAATTACTTTTCAAGAGCAAGTTGCTTCCACTTCTATTATTTATTTTACAAAAATGTATTTACAATCTACTACATAGTAGGGACCTATTAGGTTCTATATAAGATTTAAAGATATTTGTGTATGAACTTGTGTTCAAATAGCTCACCAAATAATGTTTTGCTTTGGGTTGTGCCTTGAGTCTAGATTACAAGCAATGTGATGCCACAGATTGAGACTCAGCTATCTCTGTTTCCTCTAAAATATTTGCTAAAGCTGCTGAATTGCAATATACCAGAAAGAAGCCGGCTTTTACACTGGGGATTTACTAAGTTACACACTTACAGTTCTGAAGCCACGAAAATGTCAAAATCAAGTCCTCAACAGGACAGTACTTTCTTCCTGAAGAAAGGCTGCTGGTAATTCAGATGCCTCTTCACGTGGGAGGGTACGTGGCCGGTTTCTATCGGTCCTTCTCTCCTGTGTTGCATTGCTTTCAGCTTCTGACCGCTCCATCTCACAACTTCTCTGGGGCTTTTTTCCATGTGTTCTCTCTATGCTTTTCCCCCTTATGAAGGCCTTCAGTAAGAGGATTAAGAAAGAGGTGGGTCACCTCTCAATTTAAGATTCTACTCACCAAAAGATCCTACTTATAATGGGGTCCACACCCACAGGAATGGATTAGCTTTAAGAGCATGCTCTTTTCTAGGTGCACACAGCTTCAAACCATCACAGCAAGTATCAGTGATTCCAAATAAATATTGATTTTATTTGAATTTAGAAAGACTCAGGAAAGAGTTGAGGAATTTGACAAAGACACCATGCTTTTTGGTGTTTTTCCAAAAAGAAACTTGTCATAAAGATCCATATACCTCCTGACAAAACTTCCCGACATCCTGTTACTATTTCTTTTGCTCTTCTTCGAAAGAATATTCAGTGTACAATATTCTTTTCTGTACTTTTCACCCATTTCAAAGAAAAAAAATCCCTGCAGTGTGATTATAAAGACCAGATGTTTTTGCTTGAGTTTTTTTGTTCCTTTCACAGTTTCGCAAATTGGTTTTGTGTTGGCCAGTGCTTTCCTTCAGAGTTCAGGCCTCCTACCAAAAAGGTCAATCCAAGGTGAATGCAAAGTGCATAGTCCTCTCTGTCATTTCTGGGCCTGTGTCATGTCCTGGGCTTGGACTTGCTAGTGGCCTTTGTAGTTGTCTTCACAGGAATTTGGATGCCTCATCTATTGCCTAGAAAACAGACTATTTCCCTCTCCCAAGTGCTCTACCACAGGACTTAAAACAAATTATCCTTTAACCCAGGCTATCCATCTCAGATTATTTCTAACTAAGTGTTCCTGTCCTAAGTTGATTTTTTCCGGAGGGTAAATTTGAGGAGGAGGCAGCAGGATAGAAGTTTCCCAGGTCAGTCTTTCCCAGCAGGAGCAAGACCAGGGAACCATAAAGGAAGCACCAGTTGGCCCCAGAACACCCTGAAGAACATCTTTAAGGCGCTTCCACTGCTTTAGCCTGGAACAGGTTGGAACAATTGGTGCCATCAAAGCCAGGCACCCAGTGAAATGAAGTAGCTAAAACAAAAGCAGTGATCAGCAATCTGACTGCTTACTTCAGGTCAGGGGGAATCAGGTTTTTATATCTCACCCTGGTGCTAGCAAGCTACTCCAGGAGCCGGGGTTGGGTCACTGCTGACAGCTGCAAGTCTGTGGTGTGGCTGATGTAGAGAAATCAAGAAAAAAAATCCTTTTAAAACAGCAACTAAAAGAATCAAATATCTGGGAATAAATCTAACCAAGGATGTAAAGGAGCTGTACACAGAAAACTACAAAGTGTTTCTAAAGGAACTCAAAGAAGACCTAAATAACTGGAAGGACATTCCATATTCATGGATTGAAAGACTAAATATTGTTAAGATGTCCGTTTTACCCAAAGCAATTTACAGAGTCAGTGCAATCCCAATCAAAATTTCAATAGTTTTCTGTGCAGAAACGGAAAAGCCAATCATCAAATTTGTTCAGAAGGGTAAGAGGTCCCAAAGAGCCAAAGTCACTTTGAAAATACGAATGAAGCCGGCGTACTCACTTCCAATAGTCATCAAAACAGCATGGGGTGGGCCACGGTGGCTCAGCAGGCAGAGTTCTTGTCTGCCCTGCTGGAGACCAGGGTTTGATTCCTGGTGCCTGCCCATGCAAAAAACAAAAAACAACAACAACAACAAAAAAAAACAATAAAACAGCATAGTATGGGCACAAGGACAGACATATAGACCAAAAGAATCAAACTGAGAAATTTTGAAATCAAGTCTCACATCTATGGCTCACTAATCTGGAGTCCACTAAATTTGGATATTTAGTTTTTTCAATAACTGGTGCTGTAAAAACTAGATATCCATATGCAAAAGTATGAATGGGGTCCCCTACCTCACAACATATAAAAAAATTAACTCAAAATGGATCAGACATAGCTATAAGAACCAAAACTATGAAACACTAGAAAAAACATAGGGAAGTATCTTCTGGGCCTTGTGTTAAGCAATGGTATCTCAGACTTTACACCTAAAGCATAAGCAACAAAAGAAAAAAATAGATAGATGGAACCACAACAAAATTTAAATCTTTGGGCAGGCCACGGTGGCTCAGCAGGCAAGAATGCTTGCCTGCCATGCCAGAGGACCCGGGCTCGATTCCCGGTGCCTGCCCATGTAAATGTAAAAAAAAAAAAAAAATTTTTTTTTAAATTTAAATCTTTTCTGAATCAAAGAACTTCATCATGAAAGTAAAAAGAAAACCTACAGAATGGAAGAAAATATTTGGAAACCACATATCCATTAAGAAGTTTTTACCCAAAATTTATAAAGAAATCCTATAACCCAACAACCAAAAGACAAACAACCCACTAAAAAAATGGACAAAAGACTTGAATAAACATTTCTCCAAAGGAGATATATAGAAGACCAGTAAGCACATGAACAGCATCTCAGTAAGATTAACCATTAGGGAAATGCAAATCAAAACCACAGTGAGATGTCACTTTATAACCACTTGAATGGCTACTATTTTAAAATATAAATAAATAAATAAATAAATAGCAAGTGTTGGAGAAGATGTGGAGAAATAGGAACACTCATTCATTGTTGGAGGGTATATAAAATGTTGCAGTCACTGTGAAGACAGTTCAGAGATTCCACTAAAAGTAAAGTATAGAATTACCATATGACCTAGCAATCCCACATCTAAGCATATATTCAAAAGAACTGAAAGCTAGGACTTGAACACTTATTCACACACCAGTGTTCATGGTGGCATTAATCACAATTTCCAAAAAATGGAAACAACCCAAGTGTCCAACAACAGAATGGAAGAATAAAAGGTGGCATATACATACCATAAAATGTTATATAGACATGAAAAGGACTGGAGTACTGAAACATGTGGCAATATGTATGAACTCTGAAGACATCATGTCACGTGAAACAAGCCAGACACAAAAGAACAAATATTATATTATCTCACTGATTATGATATAATCAGAATAAAAAATTTTTGTAGACTCAGTAACTAGAATACAATTTACCAGGAGCTGGAGAGGGACAGGGAATGGGGAGGTAAAGCCTAATTTGTACAGAATTTCTATTGGAAGATATGGAAAAGTTTTGAGTATGTATGATGCTGATTGTAGTACAATCTTATGAATGTAATTAACACCACTGAATTATATATCCGAATGGGATAAAAGGGGAAAATTTTAGATTGCATACGTTACCAAAATTAAAAATGTTTAAGACATCTTCTAACCCAGAAAGTAAGTAAAAGACACTACTGATACAACTGGAAAAATTGAAATGTGGACTATATCCTTTATATTAAAGTTAAGTTCCTTGAACTAGCTGTAATTAAGGTGATGATATATGTGAAGTGTCCTTTTTCTCAGGAAATGTACCTGGAAATGTTATGTGTCAGAGGAACATGACATATGCACCCTAGTCTCAAATCTTTATATGATAGACAGATAGATAGATAGATAGATAGATAGATAGATAGATAGATAGATAGATAGATAGACAGATAGAATGATAATATAAATGCCACAAAATGCTAAAAATTGGTAAATCTGGGTGTCTGGGTAAGGGGGTATATTGGAGTTCTATGTATTGGTTTTTATATTATTTTTGCAACTTTCCTGTAAGATTGAAGTTATTTCAAAATTTTTAAAAATCAGTAGAAAAATATGCATACATCCACTACTTGTGAACAATGATATGTTCAGATACATGTCTGTGATTTGTGAGAGCAGAGTTTTAACCGTTAGGCATGTTTTTTGAAGAATCAGTTTCATATGAATTTATCTTAAGTATGTGGTAAATCAATAAGGAACTATGATTTATTTAGATTATAAATCTAAATAAGTAAGATATCTTATTTTTCCATACAATAAAAAGTCAGAAGTAAATAGTCAAGAGTAGGTTTGTGGCTTCAAGTCACAATCAGGCACCTACGCTGCTTCTATTTTTCTGCTTAGTCACTTGGCATATTCTTACCACCTCCCAGTTATGAGATGGCTCTTCTGCCTCCAGGTATCATGCCTGCATTCAAATCACGAAAGGCTGGAAATGTCAAAGGTTAAAAGACACCAGCTTGGCCCATGACAAACTCTGGGAACTGTCCTGTAATTACTTGTTGAAGAGTGCTTTGAAAACTATTGTTTTTTTCCTTCTTTTGCTTTGTATGTATGTTCTACTATACAATTAAAAAAAGTTAAGACACCAACTGAGTAGGGCCCTTTTGAAGGATATTTCCTACTTGGCCTATCCACAATGTCAATTTATATATCTCATTAGCCACATCTGTGTCCCATAGCCATCTTCATTTCCAAGGGAAACATAGAAATATGATTTTTGCTATTGGTGGTAGTTTTAAACCTTAAAAATCTTTATGGTGGAGGAAGAGAGCCAGAAAATTGTTGATAAGGGAACAGTAAGCCAAACTAAAGTATCTACCAAAAGAAGTCAAGAATTTTTCTCCCTATTCTATGAAAATGTAAATATTACCAAATATCAGTGAATTGATAGGTTTAGTTATTTTATTAATCATAAAGTCCTTTGGGTCCTCTTAAATAAAGAAGCTTATTTAAAAAAAATAAGTGTAGCCATATATTTATATACATAATTAAGAAAAATTGATGATACACCTCCAAATTCTTGATCTAGTCTCAAACACAGTAATTGCGTTTTGGATTTATAGCTATTTGTTTGTGTTTCTCCTAAGTATATTAGGTTGAGAAAATGTTATACTTGATTTGGAAGATGTGCAACTTAAAGCCACATATTTTCAACAACAGTGATTATGACCAGCTGCTCTGGTTCATATCCTGTTCCCGATGCCATTAGCAATCTACTAAAAGCAGTTTAATTTCATCAAAATATCAATCATTCATTATTTTGTGGAAGTAATCTTAATTGCAGATTTTGCCATTACAAACCTCAGAGGAATAGGGAAAAATTTATTCCAAGCCTCCAAGTATAGGAACTGTCAGATACAAATGTATTTTTTAAAGCAAATATGGAAAATTGCAACTGCAAAGCAGGATAATACAGGTTAGAAATAATTTTCTCTAGGAAGAAGGATGATCAGTTGATTGATATACCAGCAAGTGTTTATTAACTCTTATTTCCCCCAGGGGTTTTTAGGTGGAATACAAGCAATAGATAAGATGCAGTACTTGATTGGGGGATTGTGGGAAGATGGGTGAGTAGAAAGCTCCAGGAAGTCAGTCCCTGCACCAAAACAACTACTGAATTGGCAGGAACTGTCGGAATCAACTATCTTGAAATTCTGGAGTCTTTTAAATATTGTGCAACATCTAGACAGAGCAGGAGAAAGAAGCTGGTAAATTGCAGAAAATAGAAGTGAACTTGACCCTCCATATAGAAGCAGCCATTCCCATTCCTAAGCTGCATGGCAGACAGCATTGGGAACTGCAGTTCAGGATCCAGGTGCAGCTTGCTGGTGCCAGGGTGGGACATAAGGATGTGGTCCTCCAAAAATCTTGGTGGGAGGAAGTGGGTAATCTGATCACAGGTAACTTCGCTTGATCAGCTGTTTCAGATCGCTGGGGAGCTGGCTCTGAGGCCACAGCCTTTGTTCCAACCACCCTCAGACAAAAGTGGCAGAGGAGTCTTAAAAAATAATGCATATTTGCTTTCTATTTTCTCTCTCTCCATCTCCTGTTGGAATAGTCACAAACTGATGTCTCTAGCCCTCAACAACAGCAAAAACCTAGGGATCACAGATGAATGGGAGAACCAGATTTCCAGAGTTATAATAAGGTAATATTCAGAATGTCCAATTCTCAACAAAAAAAAAATTAGAAAACATACAAAAAGAAAGGAAAGTATGGCCCGTTCACAAGGAAAAAAGAATTTGTCAACATCCATCTCTGAGGAAGTTCATACATTGAACCAATCAGTCAAAGACTAAATAAAATTGTCTTAATGGTGGGCCATGGAGGCTCAGTGGCAGAGTTCTCGCCCGCCATTCCAGAGATCCAGGTTTGATTCCCGGAGCCTTACCATGTCAAAAAAAAAAAAAGTCTTAAATGTGTTCAACAAGCTAAAGGAATCATTTAAAAAATAAAGTAAATAAAGTATTTCTGCTGATATTTTGCCTGAACTAAATAAAGAGGAAGTAGTTATAAAAGAAACAAATAGAAATTTGGAACTGCAAAGTACAGTAATTGAAATGAAAGGCTTACTAGATGAATTCAGCAGCAAATCTTAACAGGCAGAAGAAAGGATCAGCAAACTTAAAGATGTTACAATTAAAATTAGTGTGAGGAGCAGAAAGAAAAAATAATAAAGAAAATGAATGGGACTTGAAGGACCTCTGGGACATCAGCAAGCAAACCAACATACACATCTGAGGCTCAGAAGGAGAAGAGAAATGGGAGAAGATAAAATATTTGAAGTTAATAATCGTCTAAATCTTCCCAAATCTAATGGACAGCATGAATATTTACACTGTGCCAGTTTGAATCTATTATGTATCCCAGAAAAGCCATGTTTTAATCCTGATCCAATCTTGTAGGAGCAACCATTTCTTTTAATCCTAATTCAATACTGTAGGGCAGAAACTTTGATTAAACTATCTCCACGGAGATGAGATACCTAATTGTGGGTATGACCTTTTGATTAGATGGAGATGTAACTGCCCATTCAGGGTAGGTCTTGTTTAGTTTACTGGAGTCCTGAAAAAGAGGAAGCATTTTGGAGAGAGTTTAGAAACAACGTAGCTGACAGAAACAACAGAGCCAATAGAAACAACAGAGTAGAGCTGACACAGATATCGACACTTGGAGAACAGAAACACAGATGTTTGGAGATGCTTGGAGCCCAGGAGACGAAGCCATAAGATGTTAAGCAAGCCAGAACCTAGAGAGAGCCAAGGGAGGCCAAGAGCTGAAAATCAACCCTGTAGTAGCAAAGTAAGGAACCCCTAGGAACAGAGGCTGAATGTAATGGAGCCCAGGAGCAAGGGACCAGCCGATGCCAGCCATATGACTACCTAGCTGACAGAGGTGTTCTTTACACATTGGCCTTTCTTGAGTGAAAGTAACCTATTATTGGTACCTTAGTTTGGACAATTTTATAGACTTAGAACTGTAAACTAGTAACTTATTAAATTCCCCCTTTTAAAAGCTGTTCCATCCTTTTATATCGCATTCGGCAGCTTGCAAACTAGAACATACACCAAGGAGGCCCAGTGAACTCCAAGGAGGAAAAACTCTAAGAAATTTACACCAATACACAGTATAGAAAATTCATCAAAATCCAAAGGCAAGGATTTTGAAAGCTGCAAGAGAGAAGCAACTTGTCACATTTCAGGAATCCCCATAAGATTAAGAGTGGATTTCATCAGAAACTATGGAGGCCAGAAGACATTGGGTTGGCATAGTAAATGTACTTAAAGAAAAATATATAAACACAGTCATGCAGTATATAGCCTTTTCTGTGTGTCGGAATGGAGTGGCTGGTTTCCTTTGCTGCTCAGGATAATATTTTGAGAGTCATCTATGACATTGTGTATATCAGTAGTTTGTTCCTTTTATTGCTGACTAGTATTCCATTGTGTGTGTATATACATATATATGTGCACACCCACACACAAAAAACATATTTATCCAATCACACATTAATGGACATTTAGATTGATTCTGGTTTTGGTATATCACAAATAAAACTGCTACAGACATTACTGTACAAGTCTTTGTATAGGTGTATTTTTAACTTCTTAAGAAAATGTCAAACTTTTCCTAACTAATTGTACCATTTTGCGTTTGCATTAGCAGCATATCAGATTTCCATTTCCTTCACATCCTTGCCAATGCTTCTTAAAGTAATTTTAGTCATTCTGAAAGTGTGTAGTATTATCTCATTGCAGGTTTTATATGCATTTTCATGGTGACTAATTATATGGAGCAGCTAGTCATGTGTCCTCTAGCAGTCTATACATCTTAGTGAAGTTTCAAGTCAAATATTTTGTCCATTTTAAAGGTTGAGTTATATGAGTTGCTATTTTTGTGTTTTGAGAGTTCCTCAAAAGATACAAGGCTTCTATAAGATACAAAATTTGCAAATATTTACTCTTATTCTGTGACTTGCTTTTTGTTCACCTAACTGGTCTGTTAGACAGTAGATGTTTCTTTGGTTTTCATGAAGTCCATTATATGAATTTTCTCTCTTCTGAATACAACTTTTGCTGTTGTATCTAAGTAATCTTTACCTAACACAAAGTCACGAAGGTTGTCACCATTCTATTCTTCTAGAACTTTTTAGTTTTAGGCTTTATAGACTTTATATTTAAGTCAATTATCCATTTTGAGTTAGCTTTTGTATATTGGTACAAAGTATGGGTGGATATTTATTTTTAAACAGTATTTACATGCTTATTTATTTGCAAAAGTATATCATTCTTTTCTGGCAACATTTATTGAAAACATTGTCCTTTCTCTATTGGATTGTCTTTTAGCCTTTCTATAAAATCAGCTGTATTGATCAGTTTAAGGGATCTTTTGTGTTCCATTGAACTATTTTTCAATATTTAAGCCAATTTCAGCACTATCTTGATAACAATAACTTTATACAGTCTTGAAATCAGGCAGTGTTATCCTTCAACTTTGTCTCCTTTCTCAAAACATTTTTATGTACAATAGGTCTTTTGAATACATATATGAATTTTAGAATTAGTTTTTGACTTTCTACAAAAAAGCCACCTGGGATTTTGATAGAGATTACATTAAATCTATAGATCAATGAACGAAAAATTAATGTCAATAAAATTGATTCTTGCAACATATGACCATGGTATAGATCTCCTATTTATTTGGATCTTCTCTGAATTTTCTCAGCTTGTTCCATTGTTTTCTGTACAGGTCTTGTGTATCTTATGTTAAATCTATTCTTAAGTATTTAATATTGCTTAATGATTTTATATAATAATTTTACTTCAATTTCTGATTGTTCATTTCTAGTATGTGGAAATGCAATTGATTTTTGTAGATTGACCTTGTATCCTGCATAGTTGTTAAGATCACATATCAGTTTTAATAACTATTTCTTAGATTACATCAGAGTTTCTGAATAAATGATCATGTTTTCTGTGAATAAAGAAATTTTTACATCATCTTTTCCAATCTGGTTGCCTTTATTTCTTATACTTGCTATTGCACTGGTGCAATATAGTAAAAACTTGGATAGAAATTAGGAGAACAGATATCAACTTTTTTCTGATCTCAGAGGAAAAACATATAAGCTTTCCTAAAAGGTATGATGTCACCACTAGGATTTTCATAGATGCTGTCTATCAAATTGAGGAAAACTTTCTTCTAGGTCTAATTGCCTGAGAGCTTATTAGGAATAAGATACCACTTTCTGTAAAATGATTTTCATATATTCTAGGATTAATGTATGTTTTTTTAATCGAATAATTACTACGGTGAATTTCAATGACTGATTTTCAAATGCTAAAAACCTTGTATTCCTGGAAAAACCTCACTTTGTCATGACATATTATCTTTTTAAATATTTTTGGATATTATTTGTTATTATTCTATTAACAATTCTTGCATCTGTGTTCATGAAAGATACAGAACTGTTCTGTAGTTTTATTTCTTCTAATAATTTTGATTTTGGAGTCCAGGGGGATGGTAGCCTCATAGAATTTATTGGAAAGTGCCTCCTTCAATTCAAATGTGTTTGATGATTTTGTGAGGAATTAATATTATTTCTTCCTTAAATGTTAGATAGAAAATACCAGTGAATCTATCTAGGTCTGAAGTTTTTGTGGCAAGGTTTTTAACCATAACTTCAGCATCTTTAATAGATAAAGGATTATTCAAATTTTCTATTTCTCTTTGAGTAAGATTTAGTATTTTATGTTGTTCAAGGAATTTGTTTCCTCTACCTTGTTGAATTTATTGGTTTAATGCTGTTCATGTACCCTAATTTTCACTTATATCTGTATAATCTGAAGTTATGCTGCATCTCATTTCTGATATTAGTAATTTTATATTCTCTCATTTTTTCCGTATTAACTAGATTGGAAATTAATCAATTTTATTAATCTTCTTAATGAACCGTCTTTGCTTTCCTTAATTTTTGTGTTTTTTCTTTATTCAGCATTTCCATAATGAATTTTATTATTTCCAACACTTGTATCATTCTGTTTATTTATTAAACAGTTATATTCACACACCATACAATCCATCCTAGGTAAACAATCAATGGCTCCCAGTAAAATCACATAGTTATGTATTCACACCACAATCTGTATGAGCACATTCCATTTCTTCAGCAAAAAGAAAGCAGAAGAAGGAAAAAAGGATGAATAAAAAAAGAAAAATAAGGAACAACACCACCAAGTATCCCATACCCATCCCTTATATCCCCCTCTTAGTACCATTTAGCTTTGGTACAGTGCCTTTGTCACAAAGAATGGAAGCATATTACAATGTTACTGTTAACTATAGATCCTAAGTTGAACTTACTGTATTTTTCCATATACCATTCCATTTTCAACTCCTTGCAATGTTAACATTCATTTGTTCTCCCTCATATAAAAACTTTTTTATACTTGTGCGTTTAATCACCATAATTGTTCACTCTAGGCTTTGCTAAATTATATCCTCTATCTTTCCTTCTGGTGTCATACATGCCCCTAGCCTTCCTCTTTCAATCAATGATATTTATACACAGCTTGTTTTATATCTCTGTGCTGGTTTGAATCTGTTGTGCACCCCAGAAAAAGCCATGTCCTTTAATCAACATTCAATGTTGCTGGGTGGTATCTTTTTTATTGTTTCCATGGAGTTGTGACCCACCCAATTGTGGGTGGTAACTTTTGATTAGATGGTTTCCACAGAGATGCGTCTTCATTCAGTCAGTGTACTGTTGCTTACTGGAGACCTATAAGGGGGAACTACTTTGGAAAAAGCTTTAGAGCCACCAGAACCAACAGAGCCCACACAGCCAGAGACCTTTGGAGATGATGAAGGAGAACTCCCCCAGGGGAAGCTTCATGAAACAAGAAGCCAGGAGAGAAAGCCAACAGACATCACCATGTGCCCTCTCAGTTGAGAGAGAAACCCTGAATTTCATCAGCCTTTCTTGAGTGAAGGTAACTTCTTGTTGGTGTCTTAATTGGGACATTTTCATGGCCTTAGAACTGTATACTTGCACTTAATAAATTTCCCTTTTTAAAAGCTGTTCCAGATCTGGCATATCACATTAGGGCAGCTAGCAAAGTAAAATAGTCATATCTTTTTTCTCTCTTTTTACCCTTACTTATAGTCTTCATTTCTACACTCTTCTCCACACCTCTCTCTCCTGTCTTTTTCTAATTGCCTGCCAGTGCTCCTTTAGTATTTCCTGTAGAGCAGGTCTCTTGTTCACAAACTCTCTGTGTCTATCTGAAATATTTCAAACTCTCCCTCATTTTTGAAGGACAGTATTGCCAGATATAGACTTCTTGGTTGGCAGTTTTTCTCATTCAGTATCTTAAATACATCATACCACTGCCTTCTTACCTCCATGGTTCCTGCTGAGAAATCTACTCAAAATCTTTTTGAGTTTCCCTTGTATGTGAAGCTTTTGAGTTCTTCTTTATGGTTGCCAATGCCTTCTTTAAATACGTCATCTCTTTTGCCATATCTACCCTCAACTCATTGATTTGAATTAGAAAACTTGTTTGAACATTTTAAATTAATTCTCTCAACTCCTGTACATCATTTGAAGTGTTAGTTTGTTCCTTAACTGGCCTTTCTTTGTGCTTCCTAGTATGATCAGTGATTTTTCTGCTGGTGTCTAGGCATCTGATTTACTTGATTAGTTTATTCTGGATGTCATTTTCTTTCACCTAGGGTTTTCTTGTTGGTTGACTTTGTTCTCCATCTGTTCTTTGACATTCAGTTAAACTTATTCTAGACCTCTAGCATAGCTTCTGTTTACATGATCAGAATTTTTCAGCTTTTGTTTTTCTGGTTCTTATACTGCCTATAGGAGGGTTTCCCCAGACATGATCAACCCCAGTCAAATTTTCCTGAACAAGAAGGCCCAGATCTCTGGAAGAAGGCACAATCAGCATCAAGGTTCCTTGAGGATGAGACCTGGCAGCATGCCAGTCTTTCATGTGAAGTTTCTTGATTCTGTGTTTTGTCTATCCTGCCCAGCAGGTGGTATTTGTCAGCCCTTAGTACCCCATAGTCATAAGATGGTATGGTGCCTTTCATTCTCAGCAGACTCTGTCCCTGCCAGGGGCATGGCTGAGACAGTGGCTAAAAGCAGAAAGTGAGCTTAAGTGTTTCTGTTTCCAGCTCCTGGGGTCTTAATTCTATGAATGAGAGCTGCCACTTGTGCTGGGCCTGTCCTCCCTCCTTTTCTTGGGAAAGGTATGCCATTTAGGGAATTATTTCCTTCACCTGACAAGTTACCTTGCCTCTCAGACATACCTTAACTCTACCCTGCCTGAGTCAGTGTTGACAATTGAAAATGCCTGAGGATTTCTTTAATGAGTGCTAAGAATAGTTTTTTAAAAATTTCTTTTCAGAACTGGTTTCCCTTCCTTTTCAAAGCTGGTCCCCAGCTCTGAGTTCACCAATCAAGAGCCGGAGTTGGTACCCAGCTCTATTTGTCCCTTTTCTTGGGGCACAGCACTTTTCCAATTTTCTGAGCTCAGCCAACACCAGACTCTGCTTTTGTTTTTGTTGTTGTTTTTCCATCAGATTTGCCTTTTCTCTGCGAGAAAGACCTCAGGGTTCCTTTCCTGCTTGCTCAGTTTATCTGTGCTCAGAGTTTGTATTCAGTAGTCCAGATTTGTTCATTAAAACAGCTATTGGAGCTTGGTTAAGCTTCCCTTGCTTCTGGTATAGATCACACAGGGAAGTGTCTCCAAAAGAGCCTGCCATGCCTCTGGGGGAGGGGTGCCAGTCTCCATAGTTTGGGAGACTTACAGTTCTGCACAATGATCTCGGCTTTTCTGCCCATTCCAGATGGTTGCACAATGTGTGCCTGGTCACGGAGATCCCCCAAACAGTTGTTCCTGATAGTTTATGGCTATTTTCTAACTGCCCTAGTGGACTAGCTAAATCCAAACCTCCCTGCACCACCTTCTCTGAATGTATTTTGAAACTCCTATAATTTTATGTGTTAAAATTTAGGATTGCTATATCCATCTGGTGAATTACCTATATGAGTATGAAGTGAACTTTATTCTTACTTATAATTTCTGCTCTGAAATCTATTTTGATATTGACAGCACCACTCCATCTTTCTTTTAATTAATTTTAGCACTGTATACCTTAGTTGTCTTTTCACTTTTACTCTCTTTGTGTTGTGCCAGTTTGAAGCTCTTATGTTCCGCAGAAAATCCATGTTTTAATCCTGATCCCATCTTGTGGGGGAAGCTGTTTCTTTTAATCCTAATTCAATATTGTAGGTGGAAATTTTGATTTGATTATCTCCATGAAGATGTGGCATGCCAAATTGTGGGTGTGACCTTTTAATTAGATGGAGATGTGACTCCACCCATTCCAGATGAGTCTTTATTAGTCCCCTGGAGTTCTTTAAAACAGGAAACATTTTGGAGAGAGCAGAGCTAATACAGATGGAGACACTTGGAGAAAAGAGAAACTGATGTTTGGAGATGCTTAGGGTCCAGCTGAGGTTGTCATGAGATGTTCAGCAAGCCAGAAGCTGGGAAAAGTCATGCAAAGCCAAGAGATGAAAGCCAGCCCTGAAGAAGTGAAGTGAGGAATCCCCACAGGAACAGAGGCTGAAAACAATGGAGTTCAGGAGTAAGGGACCAGAAAATGCCAACCACGTGACTTCCCAGCTGATAGAGGTGTTGCAGACCCATCAGCCTTCCTTGAATTAAGCTATCTTTCCCTGTATACCTTAGCTTGGACATTGTTATAGGCTTAGAACTGTTAACTCGTAACTTAATAAATTTCCTTTATAAAAGCCATTCTGTTTCAGGTATATTGCATTCTGGCAGCTTAACAAACTAAAACATGTCTTTATATTTAATGTGCATTTCTTGAAGTTAGCATATAGTTGGGTTTTGATAATCTCTGTTTTTTAATTAGAGTGTTGAGACCATTTATATAAAATTTGATTATTGATTTGGTTAGGTATAAATTTACTGTCTGTTTGCTTCCTATTAGTACTATCTGTTCTTTGTAACTTTTACTGTCTGGCTTTCCAGCAATTGAGTATATTTTGTTATCTTTTACATCTCTTTTGTTGACTTGTTAGCTATAACTCTGTTTTATAATTTAGTCATTGCTTTAGAATTTATAGTATAGATATTTAATTATTACAGTCTACCTTCAGGTATTATTATATCACTTTATTATGAGAGCCTTGCAACAGTATACCTCCATTTCCCACTTCTGGGACTTTGGGCTATTGATGTCATGTAGTTTAATTCAACATATATCATAAACCTGAAATTACATGTTGTTATTTTGTTTAAACAAAGTAATAAATTAACTCTTTAAAATAAATAAATAAATAAGCAATAAAATAACTTTTTAAAATAAATAAAATAAATAATGCTTTAAAAATGACATTTATTAATACAGTTACCATTTTTCAGTGTTCTTCATTTTTTGTGTATAGATTTATATTTACATCAGGTAACATTTCACTTTTGCCTAAATTACTTCTTTAACATTTCTCATTCTGTAAGTGTGCTGGTGATGAATTCTTTCAGCTTTGTATGTCTGAATAAGTTTTTGCTTCACCTTCATTTACCAATGTATTTCTGTTGGGTATAGAGTGCTTAGTTGACATTTTATTTTTTCTTTCGGTATTTAAAGTTGTTGATACACTGTCTTCCCAATTGCATTTTTTTCTGGCAATGAATCTGTTGTTATCCTTATCTTTGTTCCTCTCAGTGTATCATGTTTATGTCTTTGCTTGTAAGGTTTTATTTTTAAAACTGGTTTTGCGAAATTTTGTTAGAATGTATCTTGTTTCAGTTTTCCTCATATTTCTTAGGGGTCATTTAGCATCTTAAATCTATGAATTTATTGTTTAAATCACGACAGGAAAAATTTGGACCATTTACTTCTCTGCATTTCATTTAGGGCAGTATCAACTGCTGTATCCTCAAGCTGACCATTGTTTTCTTCTGCGGTGCCGAATCAGCTACTTATCATGTTCAGTGTAGTTTTCCCTTTTAATGACAAAGATCTTAGTTTATTTTTCCCTCATATTTTTGTAAACATGCTTCTTTCTTATATAAGAAAATTTGGGGGTTTATAGAATAATCATGCAAAAAATACAGGATTCCCATATACCCCTCAACTGACAAGCTGATGTGAAATATTTGTTACAATTGATAACACATTTTTATAATTTACTATTTAAATCCATGTTAAACTTAGGGTTCACTGTTTGTATTGTGTAGCTTCATGGATTTTTAAAAAATATTTATTCTGGTTTGTTTCCCAGTGCCCTGGCCATGCAAAAAAAAATGTTTATTCTGTTATAACATATATAATTGCATATTTCCCCCTTTAATTACATTCAGATTTGTATTTCAGTGCTAATTGTGTTTGCAATATGGTGCTACCACCATCATTCATTACCAACCCATATTTATAACTCCAAATAGGAACCCTGGACTTTTTAAGCTTTAATTTCCCATTCCCCACCCCTCTCTGTCACCTGGTAACCTACATTCTAGATTCTGATTCTATGAGTTTTCTTATTCTAACTGTTTGAAACTTGTGAGATCATACAATATTTGTTCTTTTCTATCTGGTTATTTCACTCAACATTATGTCTTCAAGGTTAATTCATATTATTATGTGTATCAGTACTTCACTCCTTCCTGTAGCCAAATAATATTCCATTGTATGTGTACACATTTTATTTATCCATTCATCAGTTGATGAACACTTGGGTTGCTCCCATCTTTTGGAAATTGTGAATAATGCAGCTATGAACGTTGCAATGAAAATATCTGTTTGAATCCTTGCTTTCAATTCTTTGGGATATATACCTAGTAGGGGGATTGCCAGGTGAAATGGCTACTCTATATTTTGCTGTCAGAGGAATCATCAAACTGCCTTCCACAGCTACTGTATCTTTTGACATTGCCACCAGCAATGAATGTGTAATTCTCCACATCCTCTCCAACACTTGTTATTTTCTGTTTTGTTTTGTTTTGTTATACAGCAGACATTCTAATGTGTGTGAATTGGATCTCATTATGGTTTTGATTTGCATTTCCCTGCTGGAAAAAATGATGTTCAGCATCTTTCATGTGTGTTCTGGCCATTTACATATCATTTTTGGAGAAATGTCTGTTTAAGTCTTTTTAAATAGATTGTTTGTCTTTTTGTTGTTAAGATGAAGGATTTCTTTATATATTCTAAATATTAATCCTTTATTAGATATGCGCTTTCCAAATATTTCCACCCCTAGTATATACTGTCATTTTATTCTCATGATAAAAACCTATGAAGTTTTAATTTTGATGAGGTCCTATTTATTTATTCTTTCTTTCATTGGTTGTACCTTTGGTGTAAAGTCTAAGAAACCATTGCCTGACACAAAGTCCTAAAGAAGCTTTTTTAATTTTCTTCTAGGAGTTTGATAGTTCTAGCTTTTATATTAAGGTCTTCGATTCTATTTGAGTTCATTTTTGTATATTGTGTTAGGTAGGGATTCTCCTTTTTTGCAGATGGAGATCCAGTTTTCCCAGCACCATTTGTTGAAGAAATTATTGTTTCCCAAATAAATGGTCTTTGACTGCTTGACAAAAATTAGTTGGCTGTACACGTGAGGGTTGATTTCTGAGCTCTCATTTCAATTCCATAGGTCTTTATGTCTGTCCTTGTGCCAGTACTGTGCTATTTTGATTACTGTGGCTTTGTAGTAATTTTAATGTTGGGAAGGATGAGTCCTTCAACTTTGTTCTTGTTTTTCAAGATGACTTTTGGAATTAGGGGTCCTTTACCCTTCCATATAAATTTGATGATTGGTTTTTCCAATTTTGCAAAGAAGGCTGTTGGAATTTTGATTTGGGTTGCATTGAATCTATAAATTGCTTTGGGTAGGATTGATATCTTAATGGCATTTAGTCTTCCAATCCATGAATATGAAATATCCTTCCATTTATTTAAGTCTCCTTAAATTTCTTTTAGCAATGTTTGTAGTTACCTGTGGACAAGTCCTTTGCATCTTTGCTTAGATTAATTCCTAGATAGTTGATTTTTTTAGTTATTAATGTGACTGGAATTTTTTTTCTTGATTCCTTCTTCCTCTTGTTCATTGCTTGTGTATAGAAACACTACTGATTTTTAGTGCTTATCTTGTACCCCACCACTTTGATACATTGATTAATTAGCTCTAGGAGCTTTGTTGTGGACTTTTCAGGATTTTCTGTATATAGGATCACATCATCTGCAAAAAGGGAACATTTTACTTCTTCCTTTCAAATTTGGATGCCTGTAGCTGCTTCTGCCTGGAGGGAAAATTCTGGAAAAAGTGTCACCCCCAAAGAGGACTCTCCCAAGTCAGTTTTTCCCAGCCAAAACAGGGGCAGGGACCCATGAAGGGAATGCAGTGAAGCGCCAAAGTGCCCTTTGGAGGGGACCAGGAAGGGGGCCAAAAGCTTTTTCCATGGCTCCGCTAAGCTTTCCTAACCCACCCAGCCAATGCAGCTGTTATGGTCAGGTTCATGTGTCAACTTGTCCATATGGTGTTACCTGTTCATCTGGTTGGGCAAGTGCTGGCCTGTCTTCTGCTATGAGGACATTTCATAAAATTAAATCATGATCACGTCAGCCACATCCACTGCTAATTTCATTTGTAATCAGCCAGGGTGAGTGTCTTCTTTAATGAGAGATGCTTATTCTAATCACTGGAAGCCTTTTAAGGAGGATTCAGAAGAGACAGATTTCTTCCTGCTTTGGCCGGCAAGCCTCTCCTGTGGAGTTCATCCAGACCCTCCAATGGAATCGTCAGCTTCATTAGCCTGCCCTACAGACTCTATGTTCCCATGGTTATGTCAGACACTTTTATAAATTTTATATTTACAGAATATTTCCTGCTGATTGTGTTTCTCTAGAGAACCCTAGCTAATACAGCAGCCCTTTAGCTAATTGTCCCTCACAGTCCTGAGGAAACACTGTATCTTTAATTCTCCACCACCTCCACCCATGTCTGGGGAGGGTTGAAAGAGTAGCTGCTCTCAGAACCAACCCCAGGGATTCAAATTCACTGATCAAAAGCAATGATCAGCAATGCCTACCCCTGTTCTCAAGAAGGGGGACTTTTATATCCCTTTCTATCACCAGTGAGCTAGCTAGGTACTGGAACCAAAGGCAGTCTGCCAGGAGAGGGGCTTGGGCACAATAGTGCCACATGGAAAGAGCAATTTACTGTGCTTTACTGTAGTTTATCAGCCTCTTCTTCCCACTCTTCCATGAATACTGTATAGTGTTCTTTTGGCCCCAGAATTTCAAAATAATTATTTCAGACAGTCCCTGCCTGTTTAATAGCTGTTTGGCTGGAAGGACTGAGATCTGGAGCTCCATTCTTGCCATCTTCCCAAGAAGTCTCAATGTAAACATCAGACATTATAAATTTATCTCAAGAAGTTCAATTTTTTCAATCTTCCATGTTTTTGTTTAACATGTTCTATCTTCTAGTTTTATGAATTACGGGTTACACACATAATAATTGTTAGCTGCTTTAATGTACTTGTCTGATAATGATAAAATCTGTGTCAGTTATGGGTCAATTTCAATTCATTGATTTTTTTCTCTTCATTATGTGTAGTATTGTCCTCTTTCTTTGTAGGCGTATTTTTTTTTTTTTTTTTTTTTTTTTTTTTTTTTTTTTTTACTGTATGACAGGCAGCATAATTCTTATCCTGTTAGGTCATTGATATTTTTGTATTGCTCTAAATACTCTTGAGTTTTGTTTGAAGATAAAATTGTTACTTGGAAATAGTTGTTTCCCTTCTGATCTTCTTTTTTTTTAATTTTTTAAAAAATACCAAAGACACCAAACAAACGCAAACATTCTTAACTTTTGATCATTCCATTCTACATATATAATCAATAATTCACAATATCATCACACAGTTGCATATTCATCATCATGCTGATCTAACTTTTTTTTAAATTTTTAATTTTTTTATTTTTTGAAGTACAGCACAAGGCCAGCGGCCAGAGCGGTGGTAACTTGGAGGGGCGGGGATGATCTAACTTTTAATGTTTGTTTGATAGGATCAGAACTGCACCTAATATTGTGCTAAATCATTCTCTAGCATGGAGACAATCCCCTTTGACTACTGTTTCTAACGTCTCATAAGTTACAAGGGTATTGTCCAGTCTAACTGGTGAAGACAGGCAGTATCCCTGGCCTTGTGTGAGCCCTGGGAACTGTAGCCTCCAATCCTTGTATATGGCTCTTTCCCAGCATTAAGTAGTCTTATTGCACACATGCACTGATTAGTACTCAACTGACTACCTGTTGGGAACCATCCGAAGTTCTGCAACATTTTCTTTTGGTCCATCTGCTGTCTCTCTGTTTCTTTTCCAAGCAAGTGCAAGTAACCTTGGTCTCCATAGACTCTAAGCTCTACATCTCCAACTGAACAATATGCTAAGCTCCACCTGGGTTCTTCTTGCCTGCACCATATCTTGAAAACAGTTTAAAGTCTGTAAATGGAATCAGGAAAAGGCTCACTGAGCCCCGACTTTAGAGTTGCACAGAGTTCTGGTAGTGTCCAGAGATGCCCAGTAGTAGGCAACTTAATCATATGTGGGATATTTCCTGCGGACTTCCAAAATATCAAAGAGGGAAGAGAATCTGGGAAATAGGGCTAAGAGCCCATAGTTATCAGCTGGAAAGATCTACACAGCTACTGAAATTGACATATACATATTAAAGAGAGTTAGTTTGTACCCACGGAATGGCAAGATCTGTGACATATTCTGTTTATACAATAGAGTTGGTATTTTATTATTGTTTATAGTACCAAGTGTTCTTTTTCAATTAGATGTAACACTTGATGGTGTCTTAAATTCAACCAGTGACCTATTTACCTCCTTAACTTCCCAAAATTTATAACATTGTATAATTTTGTAAATTCCTCAATGGTTAAAACTCTGACTTCATTACTTTTTCTAAATTTGTGTGTGTGTGTGTGTGTGTGTGTGTGTGTGTTTATTCCTATAGGAATAAGCCTAACTAGTGCTTTGGGTTGCTTTACTAGAGATAAACATATGAAAATCAATTTATACAGAGTTATACTATTAAAACATTATTAGAAAATAAAGTAGGATGTACAAATAAACAAATGGTTTGATTTTAAATGTGATAGAAAATATCCAATGTGTGAGGCATACAAAAAATTCAAAGATTTTTAGTTGATATAGCCAGGTTTATTAAAGAGGCAGTATCTTCTCCTTTATTAAAGTGTCTCTCAACCCACTTGTTGTGACTTATAATACTGAATTATGGACTTGGTTTTAAATCATAAAACTGCAATACTTAGATAAGGATGCCTTAAAATTTGAGCCTTTAGAAAATTTAGAAAATCTAAAATGTCCACCTAGGCTGGTATTTCCTCTGGTAATACACTAACTAGACCATGATTAAAATAAAAACGAGTTCAGACTTTCATTTCCAGTCTGAAAGCATATAGTTAGGACCAATAATGTTTATGATGAAATTGTTGCTTTTAACCATCCTGAATTTGCAATAATATCCATAACATAGGCAAACATTTTAAATTCAGAGCTTCTGGGAAGACTCTTCCCCAAATTCCTTACTGATAATTTACTTATAATTTGACAACTTGCTCCCACCCATCCTAGGAAAAAAGGAACATCTACACAAATAAACCATATAAGTAATAGCATTCATATTTCTTAGGTCTAAAGAACTGTTAATTAAGTCAGGAAAGAACTTAAAAAGTAAACTAAATGTTGTGCTTTCTAGTAGGTAGATAAACAAAAAGAAATATTTCCCCAAATATTAAAAAAGCGGATGTACAAGACATATTTCAAAAATGAAGTAGTTAGACAGATTGAAATCATACACTAAATCCTTGATTTTCTAACTTAATCTAATAACTAAGGGAATTAGCATTAAACAAAGTGTTCTTGTGAACAACACCTTACTTTGAACCAATCATATTTCCCTTCGTGACAGAAAGATCACCTCTGTAGGAACGTAAAAATCAAGCAATGTCTTATATCATAATTTACATGACTTCTGTCTTTACCTCAAATGCCATGACCAGTTTAGAATAAGTATTATCTTGAGATGAGTGAACAAAATAATGTATTAAACATAGGCATTAATCATCAGAGGTCGTTTACAAGCTCGGACTCATTCTTACATTCATACAGAAACCAGCTCCATACATATATTTAGAGCTTTATGCCGATTTTACCTGAGAGTGCATTACCTTGGTCCCTCTCCACCTTCTCTCTTCCTGCCCTGAGGCTTCTCTGACAGTGCCATATGGACTGTTGAAACTCTTTCATGTGCAACCTGAAAGTGCAAAGGAGTTCATACCTGTAGATACTTAATCAGTGGGAGGTCAAAGGCCAGTGGATAAATGCTTCTCCTTTGTTCCCAGTTTGGACAGCTCCGAACTACATCTCAAAAGGCTTCTCAAGTTGTCTTGGGGTTTGAACACCTGTCATCATTGCAGCATTGTTGCATTAGCTTTTCCACCTTTCCTATCCAGTTCCCACATCCCTCATACCTGCTCCTTGGGGTCACAATCACAAAGTATTTTCATGCAAGTCTTTTCCTTAGTCTCTGCTTTCAGGAAATCCTAGGCTAAAACAGTGGGTGATGTTAAGATGAGAAAGATAGACATTCACAGAAATGCAATTTAGAATGAACGTATCTCTTTTTTTCATTTATTCCACAAATAATTTACTGAGAATCTTCTGCCTACTATGTGCCAAGCAGTGCAGCAAGAAAATCAGATATTGTCTCATGGAGATTTCAAAAGTGAAGGAGACACATATTAATCTGATAATCACTCAGCCAAATATTCATTACAATCTGTGAAAGAGCTATGAAAGAAAAGTAGAGAAAGCCAAAAGAGCATACGACAGGAAGACCAATTCTGGAAGTACAGGCACTCTTCCCAGAGCAATGAAAATTTCTGATCTATGAAGGAATAGAAGAGGTAAATAATTTGAGGGTGGGTTTCTTAGTTTGCCAGAGCTGCTATGGAAACTGCCACACAATTAGTTGGGTTAAACAAGAATTTATTGATTCACAGCTTGGAGGCCAGATGTACAAAATTAAGATGTCAGCAAGGCCACAAATTCTCCCAGCATCAATAGCATTCTGGTGACGGGAAGCCTCTGTCACATGCTGATCTCTCTCTCCTTGTGTCCACTCTTCTGTTTCCACTAACTCCTGGTTTCACCTGGTTTCTGTCTTCTACTTCTTCTGACTTTTATTTCTTCTCTTTATAAGACCTCTAGTCATATGGATTAAGGTCATCCTTATTCCTTTGGGCCACACCTCCAGAGGACCTTCAAAGATCCTACAACCAATGCGTTTCCACCCTAATTTACCTAATTTTTCAAAGATACAATCTACAAATGAGTTCATACCCACAGAAAATCAGATTGAAGTTTGGACCTATCTTTTACAGGGTCCATGATTCAATTCCCAACAGTGGCAAGGGATTGGGGTGCCTGACTCAGAGAATAGCAAGAGCAAAGACCTTGAGGAAGGACAAAATATGGTACATTTGGAGGATATATATTTTTTTAAAAAAAAGACAAATCAGTGGTTTGTAGATAAGACAGGATAAATATAAGGTGATAGACTTCTATTAAAATAAATTAACCCCACTTTTGCATTTAAAATGATGAATAAAACTAGCTGTATGGAACAAATTTAGTATAGAGAAGTCTAGGGAACCATAGAGAAAGTGATAAGACTAACTATAAAGAGTGATTTATGAACTATTCTGCTCCATACTAATCAGACATTTCAAAAGATCCATTTTGAAATTTTATTTATTTATTTATTTTTATTTATTAATTCTAATCCTCAACTTGTTGAATGCTTGTTATACACATTACTCCTAATTTTCTTAGTCACTATTATTATTCTAATTTTCCAGATGTGGAAGGTGGGGCTTAGAGAGATTACACAGATACTAAGTAGATACTAAGTTCTCAAATTCATTTGTGAATCTGAAACCAAGTCTCATTGATTTTAAATCCATACTTCTTACCTTATAGAAAATAGAAATACCGAAAAGGGGCCAGAGGAAATTGAAGAACCAAATTTACTTTATTTTCTTGGGGGTTCTAGACCCTCCTAAGTGGGGAAGAGTGATTAGTTTGGAACATTATAATTCAACCCAATTAAAATATTTGGTCAGTAAAAAAAGACATGGCATCTTATTATATGCTATACAGTGTGCTGAGACAAGGCACATGGCTCATTAAATCTACAAATATTTTTTGAACAATGTAGAATGAGTTGCTATAAGGTACATCATGGGAACACAGGCTCAGGCACAACAGAGACTTTCAGAAAATGACTACTTCCTCATTCATACAACATAGAAAGTCCAAAAGAGCACGGGAAGAGATCTCATTATGGCTGGTCCCCCAGGGAGGCCAACTACTCAGGACAGGGTTGCTGCTCTATACAGTTGGCTTCATGTCAGAGATGAGGGACACTAGTGCTGTTCAAGTTGGGTTTTTATACAGCCCAAGTGTGTATAAAAGGGAGGGGTGTCCACCAAGAAAAGAGGCATTCATCAAGCAGTCCCTGTACCCTGGCAAGGAACTGGAGCTGGTTGAGATTTAACATCTCCCCCAGGTTGTCTGCAGTGTCTTGCAAAACGTGAGTACCTAAACACCTGCACACAAACAAGCCAGAATGGAAACATACTAAATACCTGGATATAAACAAGCAAGAAGAGGAAAGGACGGTGGTAGGTGAGGTCTGGAAGATGGTAGCTGAGAGTGTTCATGACCTTCCCAGCAAGCAATTCATATGCCTGGTGTATATGAGGTCCTGCAGAGCTGAGCTGGACAAATCTGTGGGATGATTTGATGACTTTTAATAATATGATGAGAATGACCATTTTATATCAAATGACACTAGGAATAGAATTGAAAATCAGACCTACAATGGAAGGAAGGAGGGAAACACAGGTTTCTCTTCTTAATGGATAAACAGGTATAACTGTCATCACTTGTCTTGATTAGAAATCATGACAGGATATATGCTCATCAATTTAAATTTTAGAATCAGATCCTATTTCCATGAGTGCCTCTTATGGTTTACTCTAGAGAAAGCTATGAAATTAAAGAAGTACCTTCCCTATTGCTTCATATTTGTTTGCCTTTTTCTATTTCTTGCTTGTTCTGACCCTCAAAGTATTTAGATATTCCTAAAATGTGTGCTAAACTTCCTCTACCATTCACTGTTTCATAACTTTCTTTTTTACAACGTTATATCTTTTCTATACTTCATCCCCTGAGGTTACTTTCTCTAAGATTTGTCTTAGCTAATACTGAGTTATTATTATTCATATATGTATGCAAATTGGTTAATATATTAATATATTTCAAACGTTTATTTTAAAAATATCTGACTACAACTGTCTTATCCCTAAGGAGGAAGTATAATAATGAGAATCCCTAAAGAGGAAGTATAATAATGAGAATTCCCAGGTTTTCAATGTGTCAAGAAAAATGAGAAGTCTCATTTTTTGCTTTTATTTTATCAAGTGCCTATGTTACATAAAATTGTAGACAAAAATATACAAATACAATCCCAAAAACTCACAACAGCAAGGGCACGTGTTAGGTCCAGAAAAGTTCCAGAAGAAATGGCAGCCATTTTTCATCTCTATGGAGCTACCATATTCACAATATCACACAATAGATCATCAAAAGCCCAGTTATAAATTTACATGAATCTTGCAAAGAAAGTGAGAAAACGCTAGGAGATTTTCTCAGATATTCCATAATTTAGAGGCAACTTGGAAAATTACGTCTTCTGCCTTCTATATAAGGCTTACCAAGTAAATTCATGATTTGGAAGGACTACTAATTAGGATAAGAATCTGGACTGTTGGGTTCTAATCATGCGACTTTGGACAAATGGTTCATTCTCTCTGGATTTCAACTTTTACTCAAGAATGAGGATTGTAGCATAAAATGTTAGATTAGGTTGATATAATTGAAATTTTTGAGATACATTCTAAAATCTCTTTTAGATCAATATATTTGTATTTAAAAACCACTAGTAAATTATTAGCATGACCAAAATCTGGGGATTAACCACTTGGATCATCCTATTTGACTGAAAATAGGTTGAGATACGTATGATCTGTGTTTGGCTCCATAAAACTTCATTTCACTGACAAGATCATTAAGGTTAATATGCTAGATCTCTATTAGATACCTTAGGACTGAAATTAATTGATGAGAAAGGGATGGTGTTAGAAGCAGCCTGAACTACCTGTTGACCCCTAAGGCCTGATGAGCACTGGAAAAGAAGCATCCATATTTCTTTCTATTAATACATGATCTATGTAGGGCAAGTTTCAGACAATGGGCTAATTTTACACTTAGCTGAGCATTTCTAGATGCAAATGCCTCTGAGGGCTTAGTTGGTTGAAGCTGAAGTTAGTGGATGCGAGCAATCACAGAAGTAATAAGAATAGTAAAATCAGCATGGGAGGAATCCCTCATTGAATTGGATGACGGCAGACTATTTCTTGGCTATTAAAACCAAATATGACTCCAAAAGGAATGATTAATCAATGCTTCGCAATTTCATTAATGTTAACTGTTTATTTTTTCCCAGGGCCAATGAAGATAAGCTAATGGATAATTGCTTTCTAGATTTCATTATTAAAGGGTCTATAAATGTTGGATAATTCTGTTTAATACTTGCACCTAAGTTTCTCTCACCCAATGAGGTAACAAAGACTTCCACTGCCACAAAATAGATAGATATTAGCTCTTCCAAATAACACCTATTTTAAATTGATGCCTCCTGGGTGCCAGAGAAGAGCAGTCTAAAATCTTTAGGAGACAGTGTGCTGAGGAGTTTATACTTTAGTTATAGTGCCTGGACACATTGGACAGAGCATATAGGTTCAAAGTACACCTTGGAGACATATAAATTACAAGTCAAAAACATTAGTAAAGCTGTTTTTTGAAGTCTAACTCTGGCATAGTATAGGTTAATATATTACCACATTTTATAACAAGTTTTAAAAAATTGTGCATCATAATGTGATTTACTAAGTGCCTGTGGCACAATTTATCAGCATAGAAAAGGTTAGCCTACAGTATGGATTTCTGAGCATACAAATGACCAAATTAATTGGAACACTCTGAGGCTGTATAAAATGTTAGATACATCCTCATAAGAATAAGAAGAAAGTTCAGATGCTATAATCACCTTGTGGCCACATTCATTCTATTCCTCTTATTAGAACTGAGCTTCATCTTTTAATACAGTGATGCTCAGATAAAAGGATAAATTGAAATTATTCAGAATGTTTCAAAAAACTAAAAGTTCTGGGTCTTCTAAAATTCTGATTTGGGATTTCTGAGTTGTGACTCAAGAACATTTTATAATGATCACTAGGCAATTACAATGCAGGTGGCCTAGTAATATATACTTAATACAGCTTTAAGATGTCAGTAATAATAATAGCTACTATATATTTAAGTCTTTTATATGTGAGACCGTGTTTAAGGGCTTTCTATATTATAAATAATGTTCACAGCCACTCTGCATGGTATTATTTCCTCTGTTTCATAGACAGGGAAACTAATGTTCTTAGAGTTTAAGTAACTTTCCAGAATCTTAAAGCTAGTAAACGATTAAGCCTGCATGACTCAAAGTTAATTTTCTATTAGCTAGATAGGAAAAAGTTGGCCTTCACAATTTTTGTTATAATATTCCAAGACAATTTCAGTTGGACATTTGATTGATCTTTATCAAAGTTTTATCTTTTCAAATTAAATACATGAGTACGATTCTTTATATTACACAAGTGTTGACCCTTAAACACATTTAGCAAAGACCTGCATCTTTCTAAGTGCAAAAGAAAAACAAAACAAAACAGTAGGGTAAGGGCAAAGAAGAAAAGGTTGAGCAGCTAGTACAAAATCTAATTTTTAAAATGTTGACAACACTTGAATCAGAAATTTACTATTTTCCTATCAAACAGAATTGTCCAGTTAGTGAAAGTAAGAGCTGGGAGTAGAATGGGCACCAATTGGTCATCTCTAAATAAAGTCAGCCTGGTGAGATAAGAATAGAGTTAATGCCCTCTCCTCATCTCCCACTCCCATGTAATTTTTCATGCTAAAACTCTAGTTCCAGGTATTTAGCACTAAGAAAATGTTCGGGCTTTGGGGGATGGAATAATCTTAGAGTTGAAGGTGATGACTAGATGGATCTGAACTTAAGCATTCAGACTAGGCAACTGCTAAGGTTATTCCAAAACCAGGCTATGATTCTAAATAGACTCTGTTGTTAATAACATCTACAACTAGTTGAGAAGTTATGGGTTTTGCCTGCCATCTTTCAGAAAATGAATTGTTCAACTGGTCTAGATCAGCATCATAAGACAATGTTATCTGGTGTGAGTAATATGCCATTTTGAGATTGCATTTTTTGAAGAAAAGTATTAATCAAAGGTAGATTTTTGCTAAGGTGAACAGATTAATTAAATATGGCTTAGTATCAATTTAATTATACTCAAAAGCTACATGAAGGAGAGGACTTTTAAAAGATACTGCACTTAACAAATAGGGATACAAATAGCTCCTTTAGAAATAACTAGTTAGACAGTTTTGAAGGTATCAGAGATGAGAGCTATCTTGTTATTTAGAGCATTAGAGCTATTTTTGAAATTTTATTAAGGAATTAATTGAGTGACTCCCTGACTTCCTGGTTCATGGTTTTCTTTCACTTGAGTATCATTCAATAATCTATTTATTAAACAATTATTTTAATACATGCACTGTAATCGGCACTTGGGGATTTAAAAAGGAAAGATATCAGCCTTGTCTTAAAAGAGAAATGGTCCCTTGGGAAAACAAACAATTGTCAATTACAACACGAAGGGCTATGTAAGAGGTAAGCACAATTTCCAGGAGATTATATAGAGAAGCAGCACCTAACCTGTCCTGGTGAGAGCAGATCTGGCTTTCTGAAAGAGATGGTATTTGTTATGAGTTTAGTAGGCACCATAGGACTTAAGTCAACAAAAGCAGGCAGGGGAAGAAGGAGTTTTAAGTCAGAAACAATATTTTAGAAGCCCTGGAAGTATAACTGGTTTGGGATATTTGAGATTCTGGAAATAATTAGATATGGTTTAAGAACGATTCCTGAAGCGGGTGGTGAGAAAGAGACCAGAGAGGTAGACAGGGGCCAGAGGTTCAAAGGGCCTTGTAAACCCGATGAAGGGCTATGCCATCTTCAACTCTAAGTGACTCAGAGGGTGTAATCTACAAAATTACAAATTGGTCTGGTACCCAGTACAAGGGACTAGACATTTAATTTAAGCTTTTTAATGCTAATGATCATTGCCAATTAGCAATACTAAACGATATTCACGAAGACTTCAAAGGAAACAAGCTACCTTCACTTAAGCAGCGTCTTGCACCATTTTTGTTTCATTTCTTTTTGCCCTAGTGAAACCTAAGCTTCCTTAATTCCTCCAATTTTTATATGACTCAAAAATTCACTTCATAAATAATTGAGGAGAATGGACTGGAACAATCCTAACAACTATTGTTTAGTGACATGTTCATTTACTTTACTAAAAGAAATGTTTAATAAAGAAAATTACAATACTAAATATAAGCATTGAACTTAGAAATATGCAGTTAATAAGCTATGTTAGGAATATGGATAACAGTAATAATTGAAAGCGTTCCTTAATTTAACATGCAGCTAGTCTTGAGGCTGAGCTAGTCAGTGATTCCCCACTGATGGAAACAGGCTGAGCCAGAACAAGCAAGGTTTCCTGTACCTTAAAATGGTGCACTTTGCTACACCTTCTAATGAAATATCATGCAATATATTTTTTAAATTTTATTTTCTGCAAGTTACTGTTATTTTTAAAATGACTATAGTCTTTATGTGAAGCCATGTTTTCGTAAGTATTGATGACTTTTGCTAGGCAATAAAAATATAACAGTGGGCTTGGGTTTATGATTTTGTCTTAAAATTTTACATAATGCTGTTGGCTAATGATTATTTCTTTCCAGATATATCTATTCCCCTTAAGTTACCACTAATGTTTGCTCCCTTTGGTGCCTAATTGTGGCCATATGCCCCGAGAAAAATTTGAAGAGAAAAATATATGCGTGTTGAAAGACACATAGTTATTTATGCATCTTTATTTTCCCCTTTAATGCTCTTACATTCTTCTTTCAAAATTAAAAAATATATACTTTCTTTTCCTGGGCTTTTGGAGCTACCAATATCTTGAATAATAGCCCAGATAGTGGTCAAATTTTCGTAATTACAAACTAAATCCAGGCAAGGTACTTGGCCATTTTCCTAAATGAGCAATTTAGGAAATTCTTCTTTGACCCTGAAAGTCATGTATACAGAACAGAACTCCATCTGCACTATTGTTTTCACTCACATTTTATTTCATTCATGCTTATTTCATAGTCATAGGATCACTTAACTTCCCATGAGTTCCTTTGAAAAGCAGCCATTACTAATAATTGAAAAGATATACATACATACATATATATGTGTGTGTGTATATATATATATATATGCCATCACGAGTTTATAACATAACACCAATCAATATTACCCTCAAATTAAGTCTGTCATGTATATTTGAGGACAAGTTTTATATTTATATGGAGTCAAGAATAAAGATGGGCTACAAGCGTGTGTCTATATGCTTCAGTCCTTGACCCTGGGCCTGAGGACCAGTGTTTTCAGCCACCCTGACCCTTCTCTCAGGAACACAACCCCGTCGGTCTTCTTTTTGCCTTAAGACCCTTCCACTCACTTTACCTTACTTCTCTCTTCTTCTCCTACTTAATACAGACTTATCCTTCAAATTTCAGCCTGTATTGACTTCCTGCATTTAGCTTTCCCTGACCCTTATATCAGATAGCTTCCTGTTTTCTGCTTTCGTGGTTCATATTTTTCCTTTAAAGTAGGCACCACAATTTGTAAACATGAACATTTATTTGTTGAATGATCAGAATAATTTTAGTTGCAAGTGAAAGAAAACCACTCAAACGAGATTACACAGTGCAAATATTGCACAATATCTGGGTGTCTCCCAGGATTTAAAGAGGGGCAATATGAAAAACAGGGTATCTCCAGGGACAAGAGGTTCTATGAAACAAACAAACAAAAAAAGGATAAAATTAGTAGGATTCTATTTCTCTCTCTTTCCATTTCTATCTAAAGTATGTTTGTCTCTGCTTGGCTTTATCCTCTCTACTTCAAATAAACCTTCTTCATCTGGTGGGTATCATGGTGGCTTGCAGTTTCTAGGCTCTTTCCCACTGTTTCCAGTTAGGAAATTTCAGGAAAAGTTTCCTTGTTTGGCTGGTTTGAGTGGCATGCCCCAACCCTGGACCAATCACTCTAATTAGAGAAATGGAATCCTAGAATTGGCCCAGAAATACATGTCCACTCCTCTAGCTAGGGGTTGGGACCTGTTTTAGTTTCCATGGGTCCTTACACAAATACCATGAGATGGTTCCGCTACCACAATGGGAGTTTATTCGCTCATAGTTCTGAGATGGGGAAAAAGTCCAAACCAAGGCATCATCAAGGTGATGCTTTTTCCCCAAAGACTGTAGTGTTCTGGGGTTGGCTGCAGTGGTCCTTTTCTCCTCTGCCACACGGCAAGGCACATGGTGGTATCTCCTGGTCTCTTCCTTCTCTTCTGGGTTCTGTTTTAGCTTCTTGCTTCCTGTGGCTTTCTCTACCTCTGTTTCTGTCTCAATTTTATTCCACTGATGAAAGAACTCCAGTGGGAGGATTAATACCCATCCTGATTGAAAGGTCCTACTTACAGTGGGTTCACACTCACAGAAAATAAAGTTAAGAACATGATTTCTGGGGTAAATACAGCTTCAAATGACCACAGAAAAGTATATATGTGTAGCATATATATCCATTTAGTATAAGATATATCTGTACTAGTAGAAATAGAATCCTACTAGTTTTATCCTTTTGTTTGGTTGTTTGCTTCAATATTGAAGCATGCTGGGCAGACAAAACAATGGTTACCTTTCATAATCAGATGTTTATTAACCATATCTGCCTTGTCATGAGGGAAGGAATGTATCTTTTTTCCTTAATACTTTATTTCTACTATCCTGCATAGTGCCTAAATTCTCAGACACTTGATAAATGTTCACTGACTGATTGAATGGATGAGTACAATGAAAGGGGTTTTGAATGATTAAGAAGGAAGAGGTTAAATGGCAAGGCAATGGATCCTGTCAGATAATGAGAATTTTCCGGTATAGTGAAAGGTGAAGATGATTCCAGCATTTTGTGTTTGTATGTGTGTGTGTGGATGTGTGAATGTGAGCACACATATTTTTGTGTTCATTTGTGCAAGAATCTTAAGTCTCTCTTCAAGCAAGAAGGCAATGAGACTTGCATGGGGAGAAGAGCATTAGTTGGACAGATGTTTTATTTCCAAAGAGCTTATCCTGCTGAGATCAAATGAGTTGCATAGCCCTGCTTTAAATCCTTTAAGCCTAGCTGAGGCGCTGTTAGATTATGCTAACCCTAAATATTCTCCACATCTTTGGGAATGGCAACTTCACATTTCCCATTTAGAATAGCCACAGGCATTTCCCTTCTGCAGAAAATTTGTCTCTTTCTATGTTTGCAACAGAATGTAGGAACGTGGCCCTCGCTGGCATAAGCATGGGAATCAAGATCCTCTAGAGAATCCTGGGACTGCCTGCCTCCAAGTCGTTTCCTGCTGGATTAGTTTCAATACGTTCCTGGGAACTTAACATTTTTGAAAATTTTAATTCCCATATTCCCATGTGAGATTATTCTTGAGTCTTAATCACTTTCTCAAATTCCACCCTCAGGTCATGGTAGAATTTAACAGTAGTGTTCAAGATGCCACTGGTGACAAAGGGCAAAGAGACTTTCAGGAGAGAAGAAACAGAGTTAACAAAACTAAGAGGAATGACTTGACACCTTGCATCTAGAAGGAAAAGAAGGAAAGGGGTAGGAGTATAGGGAAGTGAAGAGATAGAATTGGGAGATTAAGTTTTATTAGGCATCTACTGTGCCACATTTTACTGGACAGATGATGACTTTTATAACCATAATTTCAAACCAGTGTGGCATATTAGAAAACAGAATCACAGAGAAGGTAAATAATTTTTCCTGGTTTCCCCATCTGAATCAAGACTTGAATCCAGGTCTGCTTGGCTTCTAAGTTCCTGCTTTGGCTGCTTCTTAGGGAAAAACATAACAACAACAACAAAAGACTGGAGATAAAGGAAGCTGAGAAGAGTAGAAGATACCAAAAGAACTGTACAGATTAAGCCATTTCCAAATTAAACTCTTTTAATTTGGATTCACCTGTTGCATCACATAGCACCCAAAAGTGAACAAATATTTAGTGGGAATAAATCAACTCAAAAGAGGCAATTTACCAGGAGAGTTCTTTTCAGTTGAAATAGCTATTATGTGTGAAAAAAAAAAAAAACAGCTCACCACTTATGCTAGAGACCTTTTCTCCTTGGGAAAATGTGAAGGATTGAGTCATTCAAATAAAATGGAAGACTCTAAATTCCCTCACTTTGGTTGTCTTGGCAGCTCTCAGGTCTCTTATGAGAAAAAAATATATAAATATATATAAAATATAAAAATATATATATATAAATATGAAAATATATAATATATCTATACATGCACCCTCTTCATGGGGCTTTTAATCGCAAGTATGGCACAAAAACTCTTGTATGGAACAGGCCCACTCTGCAAAATATAGTGTTCTCCCTGTTGATATAATTAGATGTTGTTATTCAGTGAATCTAGTCTCAGCAGGTTCTGTTATAACAAAGTAGTCTAATATTATACATAATAATTACTGGGCCACCATCTAAATGCATGTTCCTTCTTATCCACCCACATCTAGGTGGTTCTTTTACCATTTTGAAAATTAAATGTTATTATCCATTTTATTCTCACCACTGACTCCTCAACTCTTTTTATTTTATGATCCCTTTCAAGAATCTCATTGAAATGGAGTAGCTTCCTTTTGTTCTCTTTTCTTTCACTCCTGACCATTCCTAAGTGCTTTACCAATAATAGTTTTGAAAACAAATGCTGATTAAATGACAGATTTATACTTACTTTTAACGAGATTAGGAATTATACCCAGAAGGGTGTTGGCTGAGACTCAATGTTCAAACCATATCTCCTGCCAGAGAGCAGGAGTTACAGCCTGGCTTGAGATGTAACTCTAAGTGTGTCTAACCCTGCCATTTGCATACCCAGCATCTACTATCCCTTCTTTCACCAAGGCACCCCATTTTGTTCAAGAAGAGAACATGCTTAGCTCAAGTCTTACATGTCCTTGTCTTACTGCTAGAGGTGATAAAGTATGGGCAGAGAGTCTCAGTTCTTGAAGTTCTTGAAGTTTTTCTCAATAAGCTGTACCAACCAAGAACTCATATTTTTATACTTGATACATGACAAGCTAATCCCTTATTTCATTAAATTGGCATTCTGTCGAAGGCAGCCTGATATCTTAATTGGTGAATCAATTCCTTGTTTAGTGCCTGAGTCATTGGACCTAGCCACAATCTTTCCATCACAAACAGAGGAATGTGCCTTTCCAAACAGAGGAATATCTAAAAGTCCACTCAGGCAGGTAACTGAAGACATATGTGAAATACACAATTTATCCACTGAACTCAGTAGCCAGGCTTACTATTCTATGATTCTTGGAAAATGAGGGCTTAGCTTGGCCTTCCCAGCAGCATATATTTTTAATCTTTTCCAAGTCTTCCCAAGGGTGAAAACTGTCATTCAGTTACCGAGACTGACAGATGCCAATCATGTTCTTATTCCAGATTCCACAACAGATAAGCTTTGTAGAAAGGGAAAAAAGTTCCTTACATTCCATTTGTGATGGAAGGCAAGTGTATATATTAGTAAATGGATTGTGCTTTTCATTAGCCTCTGAAACAGTCCCTTTCCCCTTATTGTTCTCTAATCACTATCAGGTTCCTAAGACTATTATGCTCTGGCATTTCACTGCTTATGATTTTCTCAGGAGACAATGTGCTAATAGTCATTTGCATCTGAATAGGAATGTAAATCAGTAAGTCAGCAAGTTTTAATTGAGAATTTAGTATGTTCTAAGCATTGAGGAATGCACAGTGAACAAAAGACATGGTTTTTGACTCCCTGGAACTTTTATTTTATTAAGGAAGTAAGGCATTAAGTAAATATTTTCAAATTGGCATTTAAATAATGCTGTAGTGTAGTGTGACCACAGAAAAAGTGAACTTAAGGAAATGAATTGTAAACTGATAAAGTATTAATCGCGATCAGGCAAGGGAATAATGGTTGCTTTCAATGGATAGAAATGCAGATGGAAGACATTAGAGTAGCAGAAAGCATGGAAAGATTGAGGAACAGAGAGAATTACAGCTTGAATTGTCCTACAGGGCAAAAGAGAGAAGGCTCAACATGAGACTGGAGATGTACATAGCTAAACCCGGCAGCGCCATCTGCCAAGGTCAGGTGCATTTTAAGCCTTCTTTCAAATAGTCAAAAAAAAAGGGCTTTTGTCCTGTAAAGGTCTTTCATGCATCAAAGGGCAAATAAAAAGGGTTTTGGAGAAATGGGCACCTCCTCTGCACAAGGCTGAACCTGGCAGGAAAAAAAAATGTTGTCTAGGTCATACTTGAGACAGAAGAGGTTGAGTTGCCCTTGGCCCCAAAGTCTAGTATTTTGTGAGATGCACTTATCCCAAAAGGCAATTAGGTAAGATTTAGGTAACTAGTTCTCTGAAGGACTTGTTTCTTTTGAGTACTTTGAAGAGAGTATGCACATGACTGCCCCACTAAATAGTTGAATGAACTAGTAAAAACCACTTAAATTTGCTAAGGTTCAATTTCCTCATCTATGCATTAGGGTTAATATTACGTGCTCTCCAGAGTCGTATAATGATTATATGAGCCAATTTAAGAGAAAACTTTGAAAACTCTAGGCCACCTGGTAAATGTCAGGGGTCGTTATTTTGAGTGTCACATTTACTAAGTCCCCTGCCAGAGATTGCAATATACTCTGGATCAGGGGGTGGCAAACTGTGCCTGACAGCCCAAATCCTGCCATCACCTGATTTTGTTAAAGAAAGCTCTACTGGGACACAGCTGCCACACGCATGTGTTTTTATTATCATCTCTGGCTGCTTTTACACTACAATTCCAGAGCTTGGTGGTTGTCAGAGACTTATAGCCCACCAAGCCTAAGCTATTTACTATCTGCTGACCCTGCTGTAGAAAAACTTGAGGATAACATTCTAAGTAACCCTTCTACTCATTGTTTTAACCCTGTCTTCTTTGTATAAATATTACATATGTTATAGAAACCACAAGAGAAGGCAGTTTTAAGGATCGGTCTGAAATTCGGGTTAGCAAAGAGGGCCAATAATGTAAACCTGGGTGGGGAAGAACAGGTCAGCAGTAGGAAGGCATTGCCACTGCCAGGGAGCTGGGTGTACTAAGGAAGCAGGGGGCAGTCACTGAGCAGGGTGTACTCAGGGAGGAGGCCGTGATCAAGGGACACAGTATACCCAGACAGTCAAGAAGCAGTGAATATAGCATCAGAGGTTCAGGAAAGCTGGACCAACTTTTAGCTCTAATCCTCTGTTAGAGATTATTTATGCTCTGGGCCAGTCACCCTAGCCCTCCTTAGAGGAGCATCGGGTGCCTCTTCTGAGCCAAGCCTTGTGCCAAATGCTCTGCCACCTGCTGGTTGTGCACATGCCTAGAACGATGTGTGTCATGGCCAAAAGGAAATCTGAGAGCTACAGAGGTGGAAACTGATTTCTCACTGATGCCAAGGTACTGGGATCTTGGGAAGTCCTGACTCTATGTGGCTGTGCCCTGTATTTATGCAAATAATAATGAGAATAATTATAAAGCTCGGCACACATGTGCCTGCCAGCCTTAGTCATTGTGCACAACGTTAGTTGAAATTCATTATGTATCAAGCAAAGAATAGAGTTTTGTGTCACGAAATATAATGCTTTATACAAACTGATTTGTCAGCTTCAGAGAATGGCAATAATGTTGTACAGTAAATTGGACCTTGAGCGGTGAGAAGATTTTCCCCTCATACTGCCAGCTGTTAATACAGTTTGACAATATACCTAATCAAAATCACGTAGCTTAATTGCTTTTGATGCATTCATAATTATATTTACCAGGACTTTCATCACAACCCATAGCACACACATGCACCTTGTTATACAACACAGAATCCTCCCACATATAGGGACTTGGAAAATAATTTTAAAAGGAGGTTATTAGAAAGGAAATACTGCAGTGATTTTTTAAAAATCCTTTCACGTTGCAGCTTTGGATAGATGTGTTTTGTTTGGGGGAGGGTGAGTATTGGCTTTTCTGTTTTTTATTTCTCCCATATATTATGCATTTAGTAATAAATAGCTCATCTAAATGTCCTATGTAAACTCAACTAGTAAGAAACATTTATCACCTTATGAAATCAAAACTGAGTGAAGCAAGCTATCTTATGGAAAAGCAATTAAACCATTTGACTAGGTTGTTGGAAGTGGGAGCATTTTCTTGTAAACCGTGAACTTGGAAGAGGCAATTTTGAGTTACAAACTCATGAATGCACAAGCATCATACTTTGTCAATCTGCACAATGACAGAGAAGAGACTGAGAAATGAAGAAAGAAGTTCTGCCCTCCCTGGTCAGTGAAGGGTCTGTGATCTTTCTTTTGGAACATCTTTATTTTTGTTAGTCTAAAAAACATTATCCAGAATCACTGACGACCATTCAGCAAAGAAAAGGAGCAATAGAGTCAAATCATAATCAGGACAAATTTTTAAAACTTAGAGGTCAATAGTGAAAATATCATCCAGAAACTATTTGATCCATTTTCCTAGTCAGTCATACAATAAAAATGATGGTTTTCTTTTGGAAGGGATGTCTTTAAGGACAATATTTTTAACTAATGTTTTTATCTTTATGCTTCCTCCAGCTTTCAAATGATATTTTCTGTCTTTGCATGCCTTTTCCTCCTTTACAAACCTGTTGCTCTACCCAAACTCATGAAGTCACTGACCCATGCATACTTTCTAGGTAATTATTCTTTACTAGCAAAATTTTCTTTTCACTCATTAAAATCACACTCACTCGTGAAGACACAGCTAGAAATTGACCTCTTCTATAAAACCTTTCTGAATACACTGGCCCAAAATGATCTTCTTTCCTCTGAGGGTTTGTTATATTTATTTTGTATGCCCTTGATGCAGATGATATCTCTAAGTGAGCCATATTTAAGAAAAGCCCAAGTCAATTTATTTAGCATAGATGTGCTTATTTACAGATTTGAGCACTCATTCTCCATATTTTGACGTTGTGATTTTTGTGAATATAGAATGGCTTTAAGCAGGTATAGTTTCCAAGAATTTTCCACTTGAGATCTATGTGGCTGGGTTTCATATTAGAGCAGGTAGAAAGGGTTGAGTAGGCGTTAGTTGGAAAAATAGACGGGTTTTAGAGAATCATCCCAAGAGGATGTGTCAAGACAATAGCTATGCTACAGCCTGAGATAAGAGCTCAGATCCCCTTCCCCCCGGCTCCCATCTAGGTGAACAAGCCTCTTTCTCGTTGACTCACCTTCAAAGGTTGTCATAAGAGAGATGGGAATTTTCTCTTTCATTAGACACAGTCTGAATAAGTTTAATTCTTACTGGTTCAATTGCTTTAGCTTATTCAGAGAAACAGAATTTGATAAAATTTGAGAATGAAAACATTCTTCACACCAGGTCCCACTTCTCAAGGCAAAATTATCTCTGATTTTCCTACATTTTAAACAGAAACTTGTTATCAAGCCCTGTTATCCAACCCTGGCATAGTCTGTGTGACTTCCTGTTTTAAGGGAATCATATCAGAAAAAAATATTACATAGGGACACTAACACATTGCTCTCCCTTTTTCTTATTCTCACAGGGTAAAATGGTCACAAACAAAACATTCCCCATTGATCAATGGGGTCATTCTTCAGCAAATTAATCTTTACTGATTCAAATTGATAGTTTATACCTTCAGAGACCTTACACTTCTTGGAGATGGAGACCCTTTTTGCCTTTGTCTCTGATTTCACTCCACCAGCCCCTAGAAACAAATACACCACTTCACTCATGCCTGTGCTCCTTTAGCCAACAATGATCAAGAATTTAGTATGTGCCTGGAACTGTTCAAACTGTTATAGGCACAAGGATCAATGGTATTGGCATCTTCTATGAAGGAACCCATTTCAAATAGGGAGATGGGCACATATACAAATGGTCACAACTCTGCATGGTAAATGCTAGAATGGAAGATGCTGTGTGAAGACTAAAAAAGGGGAACAAATTTCCTAATTCAAAGAAGATGAGTCATTCTGTATTGCAGAAACAAAATGGACTGAACAACTGAAAAACCAGATCAGAAAGAATCTAATATATCTTACTGAGTTGGTTTGAATCTGTTATGTACCCCAGAAAAGCAATGTTCTTTTACTACTAATACAAGCTTGTGGGAACAGAGCTATTGTTTACAGTGTTTCATGGAAATGTGACATACCCAATTGTGGGTGTGGCCTTTTGATTAGATTAGTTCCATGGAGATGTGACTCTGCCCATTCAAAGTGGGTCTTGAGTGGTTTACTGTACTCCTTAAAAGAGCTAATACGAAGAGCAGACACAAATATTTGGAGATGTAGAGGAAAATGCCAGAAGGACCTATAGGATCTGCGAGAGTCCTTTGCAACCAGATGCCAGGGGAGAAGCCTAGCAAACATTGCCATGTACCTTCCCATGAGATGCTAAGTGAGCCAGAACCCAGAGTTTTGCCCCTGAAAAGCTAAGCAAGGGCCCACTGATGCTTAGAGAGAAAGTCACTGGAAACAGAAGCACAAAACTGTGAACTGAGAACAAGGACTTCAGACACCAGTTACATTCTTTCCAGCTCACAAAGAAATCCCAGATCCCACTTGGCCTTTCTCTGGAGTCAAGGAATCTTTCTGGATGCCTTATTTTGAACAATTTTAAGGCCTTAGAATTGTAAACTCGTTTGCTGGTTTGAAAGGATATATGTACCCTAGAAAAGCCATGTTTTAATCAAAATGCCATTTCATAAAGATAGAATAATCCCTAGTCAATATTGCATGTTTGAAACTGTAATCAGATCATCTCACCGGAGATGTGATTTAATCATGATTTTAATTGTGATTTAGCAACATTGAGAGTATTTCGACCGTAGTATGGACAATGGAAGACAACACAGTGTGTAACCCTCTGCTATTTAGCAAAGGAGCCCTTCTTTACTACCTTTTAATTGGTAGACCTTGCAAAGCTATCTTTTATTTTCCAATACAAGGAGATAAAGCATGTTCTCCAGGGACATTTTTTTTTTCAGAAGTAATTGTCCTGAAAAAAATCTATCTCTTGTGATTCCTTTTTTATCCCTCCTACCCATCAAAAACATACTTGTGCTAAAAAATAGAAACTACATAACTCTCATGAATTCATTTACCATTTACAGTAACTTTTTCCACTTAGAATATAAGATTGTTGGTTAAATGATGAATGTAAGCAGTAGAGAGAAGTAGGTTATTGTAAATATATATTAACTATTTACGAAAGAATAAATTTAGCTGCTGATGTTACAAAAAATACCTCTATCAGGTAGAAATAATGAATATCAGGAATGATAATAGAACCACATCTGCACAGCACAAACTCTGCTGAGTTAGGAAGTTCTGTGTATCTACACTATCTCATATCAGTCTGGAAGCAAAACCACTGTAGGCGTCTTAAACAAAAGGGAAGAGATGGAAGAGTTGAAAAAAAAAACCAAATAGGATATGGTGAGGCAACCCAGAAACCCAAAAGAAGAAGATATCACCACTTCTGAGGATATTGAGGAACAGAGGGTGGAGGTATTACCCGATCTCAAAAGCTGCGGTGATCTGGAGAAGGTATTACCACCCTGAGGGCCACTTCCATAATATGTCACCCCTGGGCTCTCTCTTCCTTCCGCCCTCCAATGTCCTGCCAATATGTCCTATTATAGAGACTAGTACAAACCCAGTAGTCAAGGAAGCCTGGGATATGCAGTTTTAGGGTCAGCCCCTGCCATGCAGAAAGAGTAGGGCAAGGATGGGAAATGCATCTGAAAGCAAACAAGCAACCTAACAGAATCCGGCTTTTCAGGATAGTTTATAAGATTTAGGAAGGAACCCATGTTTCCCTGTCAATGAAGAAGTTCCTGCCTAGAATAGATGATCCATTTCAGGGAGATTACAGGGAGATTTTATACTATCAATGCCAAGTTTGAAAAATATAAACCTAATATATCTTCTAACACTGAAAACTATGAAAGAGAATCTATCAGATGAAGTGATGAGAAGGAGGTTCAAATACATTAAATCTTCAAAGTCAAAAAGAGGTCATTTCAAGGGTGGGCTACGGGGGCTCAGCAGGCAGAGTTCTCATCTGCCATTCCTGAGACCCGAGTTCGATTCCCGGAGTCTACCCATGCAAAAAAAAAAAGAAGTTATTTCATGAGGATCTACTCTATATGTGGTGCTATATCATCTGTTTTGAGATTCTAAAGAAACATGACTAAAGGAGATGGTACCTGATCTCAAGGAGCTTAAAGACAATTTATGGGGATTAATACTGAAACATGAGACAATTAATTAATGAGCAATTTGAAAGCACTGAATATTATGTTAAATCTCTTGGTGCAAACTTGAAGTACATTAGACATTATTATCTTAGTTCAAATTTTTTCCCTTTCAGCCTTTAATGCAGAATTAAATACTGATTCAGAGAAAGGGCTTGATGCAAACTGCTTGTATTCAAATTTTGGCCCCACCAATTATTTGCCCTGCAAATTTGAGAAAATTATTTCAAATTACTGCACCCCAAATTTCCCCATTTATAAAATGGGTGCCATGATATCTACCTTATAGCATGGTTGTAAAGATTAAATAGTACTTAGGTCAGCATAAGCCAGATAGCAAGTGCTTAACAAATGTTAGCTATTATTTCTCATGATCTACTAGCATTTCAGTACAGAGACAATGATATTTTGATTTTAGTAAGGAGTTGCAGGACAAAACTAGTTACTTTGTTCCTGTCCATGTTGTTGAATTTGATTTTTAATATGCCTCAGCTTTCATTAGATATAGATATGGATAGACAGACAATTACCCCCCACCCCTTCCACCCCCACCCCCACAAACACCTGCACCCATGATCTCTGAGCCTGCAGATGAAGGCTAATATGCATGATTGGCTGTTATTGCTGTTTTCCAAATCTCCTTACTGCACTTAATACCTTTTTTTCTCCTAATGAAAGAGAGGGGAAAAAAAGTCAATAAATTATTCATTACACAAATCTGATGATAACTCAGTAAATAAGAAGGGCAATGGGATACTCAATAAGAAAAATTATTAAAACAATAAAATTTGCCACCCATAACCCACTTTATACTTTATTTTCTCATGTAATTAATTTTTCACAAGCTTATCTATCATCCAATTTAGAATTTATGATATTAATCTACAGAAAGAGAGTCTTTTATGCAGCATTTTTGCTTAAGCATCATATTGATTTTTGTAGTGGAAGTAAAGTGTTCCCAGATGTTAGGTGCTCCAATTGTTGACATTTCAAACATTTGAGCACCCAAAACTGTTTGGATATAAATGAACAGAATATTAAAATATCATTTCCAGTGTTTAGGGTGGAATAGGGGGTATTAGTTTGAAAAAAAGTCTACTGATTTAAATGAAAGGGTCCTTGACAATAATCGATAATGCAAGTGAAAAAATATTTCAATTAATGAAAATATTGCTTATTTTCTGTATGATATAAAATGTCAAGGTATGCAGATATATACAGTTATATGCCATCAATTCTTGGATATAGGAAAACTATTCCCATGCATGGTTATTTAATTAAAACCCTTTGTGGCCATTAGAAAGAACAGAGACTGTAGCCTTTAGCTCAAGCATTCTAAAACCATGGTAAACAGCACCATTAATAACATTGCACATGCCACAGAATTGCAAATTGAGACTGCCTTCTAAAAGCAGCCTATTAAAGAAAGAGTCGGGTGGTACAGCAATAAGAATCACTAACTACAGGCCTTAAATGAAGTCTTTTGACTATTTGCCTTCTGAGGAATTTCCCTAATATCCTACTGTTTTTCAAGCAATTAAAATGCAAATAAACATTTAAGGGTACTAGATTGGGAGCCTAGATTTGAAAAGGATATTACTCTATATTCACTGAAGCTGCTTGGTTTCTTTATTGAATGCTTCTTTGTAGATGCGCCTTCTGATTAATACTATTCACCTCAGACAGTCTTTTTATTGGCAGAAGAATTTTGTTTCTGTGTTTTTCATGCTAAATTCAATTCTTCCCCCTTCCATCGCCGGCAAGAAGTGTTCATCAAAAAAAAAAAAGTGTCATTGTGCTGCACATAAATGTTGTGTCAAAGCTGGGAAATTTAAAATTTCTAAGATTAGGTTGAAGAAGGAAGCATTGACATTTGCTTGCAGATAAAGGAATAGCAGCAAGTTACTGTGCATTGTTTTCATCAACTAACTCTTCACCCATGAATAAATGTATGATGAAGTACATTAATCTGTGAGAAAGGACTCCTTAACAAAGAGATATCCAGATGGTGCTATGGCAATCTAAACGCTCCTAATGGAATTAAGCGATGCTTCTGCAACTGATGTCAAGGTATTTCATCTCATCGTGTCTGCAAATAGGCTGGTATTATCCAGACTATAATTATAAAAGCTATCATAATTGTTCAAGGAAATGGTGAAGATAAAATTCCTTTCATAAGAACTTTCAGGATTTGACTAGGTAAAAGTGGAATTTGGATCTCCTGATATTTGTCAAAAAACGATGTTGCAGGTCAAGTGCAATTCTCAGTGACAATTTCATCTTTTTCCCCATACAGTGATACCGAGGATAGGTTAACATACTAATATGCAGAATATTTTAATTTGAAATGCCCCAATCTTTTTCTCATTTCTTCTCATTATGATTCTACAATAATCACCATCTCTAATATTCAGCAATGAGAAGTAGTAGACATGTGATTATAAAGGTTATCAATACACTGGGAGGCTAGAGGTGAAAAGTTGAGACTGGGTCTCTGAAGGGAATTGTCAGGAGACTTGAAATGAGGAAGGGCAATTCGCAATATCTGGCTGAAGCTTGTTAACAGAGGTTAGCATTAACAGAGGAATGGCAGATATGCTGGAGGAAAAGGAAGTGTGGGAAGCAGTTCACCTACTATTCAAAACGTTGCAGGGCTTTGTGTACCCATGAGATCAAGTCCACATTCCAAAACTAGGCATTCAAGGGAATCCACTTTCTGATCACCTGTAGCATCTTCACCACTCAGGACTCTCCTACTTCAATGCTCTGCCCTGGCCAGTGCAGCTCATTTAAGCATTGGTGTCCTGTCAATTGTTGCCTGCTGCCTGGATAACGTGAATTCTAACCCCTATGGCTTTATTCATACTTTGTCCTTTGTTTGGTATGCCTTCTGTCTGAATCTTTCCATTTGTAATGTAAACCCTTCTAGAAGCTTTCCCTTACTACTTCATCCAAAGTGACTCAGGTCTCTGTATGCTTAAAAGGAGTTTTGGTCACTTCCAATCATTTACCACTTTCACTTGCGTTGCCTTGTTGCATTCTTTTTATCATATATTCCACTTCACTGCAAACCCCTGGATATCAGCAACCACACTTCACATGTCTGTATGCCCGTCGTTTAACACAGCATGAAAAATTCTGGTGAATTTCAGGAAACATTCTATAAGAGTGAATACCATTTGGTTTGCCACATTAACCCCATTAGGGTTAAAACTGATGACACTCACTTTCAAAAGACATTCCTCAGAAACTGTTTGAAAAGGGCAGAGATTTTAGAATCCTGGGAAGCCCAGAATTTATACTGACAGGGAAGAATATGTCAGTTTATTTAAAATTGATGGATGATTGGAGATGTGTGTATAGAATAAATGTGTGCTTAGGTCCTTTAGCCATCACTTGATGAAATTGCAATGTATGAGATGGATATAACATAAGAATCAATGTCATGAAGTATGCTGATGGATGCTTTTCATGCATTCATTTATTATTTTGTTCATTTATTTAATAAACATTTATTGGGTGCTCTTTAAATGAGGTAAGCACTGTTTTGGGTGTTGGGAACATGAGAAAGAAATGCACCCTCCCTTTGAGAAGCTCACAGTATGAGTCAGTTTGGAGCCCTGCTAATCTTTTATTTTTATTATATTGCATCAATACTAATATACCTGGGAATGACATTGAGGTAGAGCCATAGGAAGATGGTATTCTTAAATAAAAGATAAGGGTAAATACACTTGGCTAGTACAAAATGGATTACCAGGATGCTACAGCAAATCCCAGAGGAGATGTTTCTTCACAACTAATTATAATGACTGCAAAAGTTGGTAACCAAAGGAGACTCATTCATTACTTCAGACTTATTGAATGACTAGAAAGAACTAAGCACTATGTTAGCTCCTGGAGAGGAATGAAGCAGATATCTGACTTGGTTGCAACTAACATCCTAGTAGTTAAAGCAGAAAATACCCAAATATATACACTATTATTTAATGACTGTTATAAAATTACTATAAAAGACATGTATTGGGTGTTATGGGTTCATGTAAAATGGGGGTCTTGTTTAGTGGCTAGGGAAGTGGTGGTTGAGAACTCTCCAAACTGAATAAGGGTTAGATATGTGAAGATTAGAGGGTGGTAAAAGCATCCAAGGCAAGGGAAGAGTATGTGCTTGAGGCAAGGAGAAAATTGGCCTATTCCATGTTCCACTGGATTCTTATCACTTGTCCCAGTTCCATTTTCATTCTAGAGATCACCAGATGGGTAAGAAGTTTGCTGAAGCACATCACTATGAGGTGTCTGTCTCATGAGGCCATTCCAGGGAATAACATTTTTGAAATGAATAAAAATAAAAGTTGAATGTAGACATTTGCTTTATTGCCTTAATCCACAACCTGGCTGAGTCACACTTGCTTTGGGAACCATAATTTTGAATTTCTGGACTTGAATACATCTTAAGAATTCTCTTCTCAAATAGAAGGTGGGAAAAAGAAAAGTGTTAGATATAAAAACTAGTCACACAAATAGCTGCTCAAGAGGGAGAATGACTTAGTGTCACTGAGGGAATTAAACTCAATTCTCAGAATCATGTTTAAAATATCAGCTGTGACATAATGCTAGGCTAACCTAGAAGAAAAACTATTGGATTCTTTCAGTGCTTGGTGCATATATAAGCCCAAAGCATCTCTTTGTTGCCACAAATTTTTTACTGGGATTCATGCTTGCAGGCAGGAGGAAAAAACTACTTAATAATATAAAACTGAAATAAATGATAAAAAATACTTAAAGCAGTTACACCCTATAAATGGTAACTGCAAATTTAGATTAGGGTATGTGCAAAGTAAATTCATGGAAAGAAATCTTTCCATTATGACATTTAATTACATATGAAATTCATTCAAATAAAAAATCAACTTAGATTTATTTGAACACAAATATTTTATATATAAAATGAATTTAATATTTAGTTTATAATATTAACAGCCTCTAATAAATTGTTTAAAGAATTTTCTGGTACCACACTTAAGGAATATAATTAGTATTAATACCGTTCAAGGATGATTTTAAGTTTTCTCTATATTTCGTTTAAATATTTAAAATATTGTAAAACTAATAGAATATAGTTCCATGAAATTATTGTATCACTATAACAATTATATACATTTAATTTTTCCAAATTCCATTTAAAATAATATCATAGTTACTGATAAGCCTATTTTGCTCATGTCCTGTAACATAGTAGATAGCTTTGTAACATTTTTAACCTTTATACATAGCTAAAAATCTAGTCATATCTTCAATGTTTAATTATAAAATTGAACTGGACATAAAACAGCTTTTTTCATAAGAGATAAAGAAGGTGCTATATATTAATAAAAGGGACAATTCACCAAGAAGAAATAACAATCATAAATGTTTACGGTCCCAATTAAGGAGCTCCAAAGTACATGAGGCAAACATTGGCAAAACTGAAGGGAGGGATAGATGTTTCAACAATAATAGTAGAAGAATTCAGTACACCACTCTCCTCTATAAATAGAACAACCAGACAGAGGATCAACAAAGAAATAGAGAACTTAACAGACAATATAGGTCATGATACCCCAAAACACCAGGATATACATTCCCTTCTCTAGTGCTCATGGAACATTCTCCATAGATCAAATGCTGGGTCACAAAACAGATCTTTATAAATTTAAAAATGTTGAAATTATTCAAAGCGCTTTCTCTGATCACAATGGAATAAAGCTGGAAGTCAACAACCACCAAAGAATGAGAATTTTCACAAATATATGGAGATTAAATAATGCATTCTTAAACAACCAGTGGGGCAAATAATTGCTAGAGAAATCAGTAACTATCTGGAGAGGAATGAAAATGAGAATATGACATATCAGAACTTATAAGATGTGGCAAAGGCAGTGCTGAGAGGAAAATTTATTGCCCTAAATGCCTATATTCAATGGAAACTTCCTCAGTACAATAAAGGGCATATATGAAAGCTCACAGTCATCAGCATATTCAATGATGAGAGACTGATAGCTTTCCCCATAAGATCAGGATAAGACAAGGGTGCCCTTTGTCACCACTATTATTCAACATTTTATTAGAAGTTCTAGCTAGAGCAATCAGGCAGGAAAAAGAAATAAAAGGCATCCAAATTGGAAAGGAAGAAGTAAAACTTTCATTATTTGCAGATGATAGGATAATCCTGAGAAATCCTTGGAAAACCTTGAGAAATCTACCACAAAGTTACTTGAAACAATAAACAAATTTAGTAAGGTGGTGGGATATAAAATTAATGTGCAAAAATCAGTAATGTTTCTATACACAAGCAAGGACCTAACTGAGAAGTCAATTAAGAAAAAATTCCATTCAAAATAGCAACTAAAAGAACCAAGTGTGTAGGAATGAACTTAATAGGGATGTGAAGGATCTGTTAACAGAAAACTATGTAACTTTGCTAAAAGAAATCGTAACTTTGCTAAAAGAAATCAAAGAAGATCTAAATAGGTGGAAAGATATTCCTTGCTCATGGGTAGGAAGGTTACTTGTAGTTAAGATGTCAATTCTACCCAAACTGATCTACAGATTCAATGCTGTACCAATCAAAATTCCAACAACCTACATTGAAGACTTGGAAAAGCTAGTTACCAAATTCATCTGGAAGGGAAAGAGACACTGAATAGCTAAAAGCATCCTAAAAAGGAAGAATTGAAGTGGAAGGATTAACACTTATTATAATAAAGCTTATTATGAAGCCACAGTAGTCAAAACAGCATGGTACTAGCAAAAAGATAGAAATATTTACTAATGGAATCAAATAAAGAGTGCAAAAATAGACCACCAAATCTATAGTCAACTGATCTTCCACAAGGTCCCCAAATCCACTAAACTGGGACAAAATTATCGTTTTTATAAATGGACATGGGAGAACTGGATATCAATAGCCAAAAGAATGAAAGAGGAACCTTACCTTATATCCTTATACAAAATAAATGCAAAGTGCATGAAACACATAAATGTCAGAACCAGTACCATAAAACTCCTAGAAGAAAATGTAGGGAAACATCTTCAAGACCTAGTAGCAGGAGGTAGCTTCCTAAACTTTACACCCAAAGCACAAGCAACAAAAGAAAAAAGTGATAAATGGTAACTCCTCATAATCAAATGCTTTTGTGCCTCAAAGGACTTTGCCAAAAAGAAGACAAGGCAGCCAACTCAATGGGAAAAAATATTTGGAAATCATACATCAGATAAAAGTTTAATAACCTCATACATAAAGAAATCATACAACTCAACAACAAAAGAACAAACAACTCAATTATAAAATGGGCTAAAGAGATGAATAGGCAAATACAGATGGCTCAAAAGCACATGAAGAAATGCTCAATTTCATTCGCTATAAGGGAAATGCAGATCAAGACTACAATGAGATACCACCTCACACCTAAACGAATGGCTGCTATTAAACAAACAGGAAACTACAAATGTTGGAGAGGATGTGAAAAAATTGGGACACTTATTCACTGCTGATGGGAATGTATAATGGTACAGACACTATGGAAGACAGTCTAGATTTTCCTCAGAAAACTAAGTTTCAAGTTGCCCTATGACCCAGCAATACCACTACTTGGTACTTATCCAGAAGAGATGAAAACAGTGACACATACATTTGAACACTGATGTTCATAGCAGCATTACTCACAGTCACCAAAATATGGAAGCAATCCAAGTGCCCCTCAACATCAGTGGATTAATAAAATGTAGTATACATATATGATGGGATATTATGCCACAGTAAAACAAAATGATGTCCTAAAGCACATGACAAGGTGAATGAACCTTGATGATGTGATGCTGAGTGAAATGAACCAGAACAAAAATATAGCTACTGTATGATCTGCTTTTATGACCATAGTAAAGGTAAAGTCAGAAACTTATAATACAGAATAAAGGGGACCTAGAGATACACAGAAGCTAGAGATGGGTGAATGGTTAGCTAATGAGGTTGATCTTAAATGTAAGGGAATATATAGAAGTGAAGGTAGTTCAATAGTGAGTCTATAAGTAATATTGCCATATTGAAGGTGAACATGTTTAAAGGGGTTGTATAGACTCATGTGTCCCACTGATTAACACTACAAATATAAATAACTTCTTGCATGAAGTACTTCAAAGGTATGAATCTTGTACAAAGAGTGTATAGTTTCAGGGTATTGGGGGGAAACTGCTATTGCATGCTATGGTCTATGTTTAACAGGAAAACATCAACAGTACATAGCAATACTATGGGTAAATAATAGGGGGAAGGACAAGAGTTAAGGGGAGGTTTGGATTTTATATTTGGTGAGGGTACGTTTATTGGTTATTTTTCTCTTGAAAACAATGAAATTATCTAAAATTGAGTGTTGATAGACTGTTGACTTTGCATATTATACATGATGCACAATGAATGGTGGGCTGAAGGATGCACTGACTGAGATGTAGATTGGCGAATGATGGTATATTCTTATAATCGAATAGTGTGCTGCTACAAAAATGAACAAAGTTGTGAGGCATGCAACATTGTGAATGAACCTGTAGGACACTTGGTGAGGCAAAATAAGCCAGAAACAAAAGAGCAAATATTGTGTGGTCTCATTTAGAAAACACTTATAAGAAAATTGGGGCCTAGATTTTAAGCTCCTATAGCAGTCACATTTAGTCCAGTGTGGTATTTGTTATTCCTAGATTTTGAGAGACTGTACAATAGATGTATAGTCTTGTATTTAGAGATAAAAATGAAGCAAATCAGGTTGGGATTAAGGTAATTCAGAATACAGATGTAAGGAGGACATTGTCTGCATTTTAGAACTTCATCTATTCTATGAGACCGAAGGAAGAAAGGTTTGTTTTGTCTAGAACCTAAATTTTCTGTAGTACATAATCTAACTCAACCTGTCTGGATAGCTCATTTAAACAACACAGACAGGAGCCCAGAATAAGAATGAGGGCCTTTAATCCTGTATAGCTTAATGCAATGACCCAATACATCCCAGAGTATATTAAGCAGATAATAAAAAATTATTGGCAAAGCCCCTTGAGGGATGGGAGAAAAGATATGAAAATATTAAACTTTATCACCAGAGAAACCTCTGATATTGTGTCAAACATTAGGGACACCCAAATCAATATGCCAAAGCCCTTGATCTTGAGGCTTGCACTTGTGAAGCTTACTTATGTAGTAGAGAAACTTAGCGTGCCTAAAGGTATGCCTAAGAGTTACATCCAGAGGACCTCTGTTGTTGCTCTAAGTCCAACTCTGCAAGTGAAATCATTGCCCTCCCTGCTATGTGGAATATGACATCCAGAGGTGAAAGTCTCCCTGGCGACATGGGACATGACTCCCAGGGATGAGTCTGGCCCTGGCACCACAGACTGACGATGCCTTCCTGACCATAAGGGGGAAAAGAAGTGTAACAAATAAGGTATCAGTTATTAAGAGCGTTCAAACAGAGTTGAGAGGCTACTCTGCTGACTACTCTTACACATGCTTCAGTTAGACATTGCTGCCTATCATAATTTGCCAAACCCCAACTAAAACCATTCTTGCCAACCCTAAAGAAAACCTAGAGCAATTTACAAGATTCTACAAAGGTTCCATGCACTAGGATTACTTTCCAGAAATCTACAACTTCTAGATGGGTTCCTAGACCAGATAAGTCCTGAAATGCAGAGGGGCCAGCCCCTCCAGAGCATCAGCTAGTTCCATCCCCCATCCGATATTACTGACAGCCTCTTTCAACGTGAAAAAGTTATAGTGGGTGTTCTAATTTGCTAGCTGCCAGGATGCAATACACCAGAGATAGATTGGCTTTAATAAAAGGGGATTTATTGATTTAACATATAGTTCTTTAGAGGAAAGGCAGCTAACCTTCAACTGAGGTTCTTTCTTACTTGGAAAGGCACAGGGTGATCTCTGCTGGCCTTCTTTTCTCTGGGTTCCAACAACTTTCCCCGGGGTGATTACTTCCTGCATCTCCAAAGGCCTGGGCTGAGCTGCAAGTGTCAAGATGAGGTATGCTGAGCTGCTTTGGCTGTGCTACGTTGAGTCATTTAAGCACCGGCCAATTAATTCAAACATCATTCATTGCAGCAGGCATGCCTCCTAGCTGACTGCAGATGTAATCAGGAACAGATGAGGTTCACAGGCTTATGTCCACAGCAATAGAACTAGGCACCTTCACCTAGCCAAGTTGACATCTGAATCTAACTAACACAGTGGGCCTAGCCCAAATACCCCTAAAGAGTGGGAGAAAGATTAAAGGAGATGGTGGTGTTATATAGAGAAGGTAGGGTTTAACAAATGAGCATGATTGCTGAATCATTATATTGATATTTATTTTAGTCTCCAGTGTCTTGTAGCATAATAAAAACCTAAAATTGTGGAATTATAACCCAAACCAAACTCTGAAATCCAATTGTTGCAGTGTGCTTTGAAATGTACTGCTTATATATATATATATATATATATATATGTTATGTGTCACAAAAAAGAAAAAAAAGTTTTATTGTGATGATGAATGCACAGCTGTATGATGATACTGTGAACCATTGATTGTACTTTGGATGATTGCATGCTATTAGAATATAAAAGATATCAATAAAAGTGCATTAAACTAAAAAAAAAACAGCTTTTGCCCTTTAAATAATGAACCATAACATATTTATAAAGAAAACATTTTAAAAGCTATTTTATAAATCAAAATGTCCAGAGAAACTTTTCATCCATTCAATCCTTCAACAAATGTTTACAAACTGTCTACATTGGCTGTTATGTACGTAGACATGTTATGACCCATTCCCTACCATCAAGGTGCCTAGATTCTTGTGGGGAGACAAGAGGTAGACCTACTTATAAATGATAAAGCAATTGCCATAGTGACATAATCAGAAATAGGCAAATATATGTCCTCTGCACTTCCCTGGGAGTCAGGGAAGGCTTCCAAATATTCTAGGTAGTTTTAGCTTTAATTTTACACTCTGAGGGTGAGCAAGAATTTTTCAGGTGGAATAGAAAATGAGGTCATTCCTAAGTGGAGGGTCTGGACTCTGCAAAACCATGGAGTGTGATAAATTCTAGAAGCTGAATGTGTTATATGCCTGGGCTTTGAGAGAGTGGGGAGGGGAATTGGTGGAGGAGAAAGATTAGGAATATTGATGCTGAATTTTGAACCAGGTGCTTTGCTTGAGTTTCCCCAGATGTAGTACTTGAGCAAAAGATGGTACCACAATTAGTTTATTTCACAGGTGATCCCAGAAAATACGCTTAGGAGAGTTAAGAATGGAAGTGGGAAGGACAATAGTCCATTAAGGGTTTTATTATCAAGGATGTTAACACTTAATCCCCTTGATTGAGAATGCCTTCTTGACCAAAAGAGGCAAGAGAAATAAAACAAAAAGTTTCAGTGGCTAAAATATTTCAAATAGAGTTGAGAGATCATTCTGAAAGTTATTCTTATGCATGCTTGAACCAGATGTTGCAAATTGCTACAGTATGCCAAGCTCCCACAGACAGTGTTCTTGAATACCCTGTAGAATATCCTGGTCTTTATCTAATACTCTATAAAAGTTTTTCTTAGTAAGTTTATTTTTTCAGAAACGTAAGGCCTCCGGATCCCATTCTCTCCAAGAGCATCAACCAGTTTCACTCCTCTAGTCCAAAAGGTCAACACCCCTTTCCAGCTGAATAGGTTAGGATGGTCATTTCCCAGATATCCCTGAAGATTGAGAGAATGATCAAATGAGAGGGAGAAGGTATAACAGAGAAATTCGGTTCTCACAAATGATTATGACTACTGACTCATTCTATAGCTATTTCTTCTTCACTTCTAATTATTAGAATAGGTAGAAGGTAAGACAGTAAATTGTTGAGCTGTAACCCAGTAGTGCTGATCATTGATAATGATTATATAATGAATCTATATAGCAAAAAAAAAAAAAGAAAAAAAAAGTTGGTTGTCCATGTTTGTATGGAGCTATTTCTGGATGTTTGCTTCACTGATCTATATTTCTATCTCTCACAATACTACACTGTCTTAGTCAATTTTCCTTTGTTATATGTCTTTAAATTGGGTAGAATGCAATATGAGAGGTCAAAGGGGAGAGAGGGTTAAGGGGTATGGGATATTTGGGATTTTCTTTTTTCTTTTAACTTCTTTTTCTGGAACAATACAAATATTTTAAGATTGATTCTGGTGATATACTTTGTAAACTTTGGATGGATTGTATGGTGTATGAATATATCTCAATAAAATTATATTAAAAAAAAATTTAGGGCAGTGTGATGGTGGCTCAGTGGCAGAATTCTCACCTACCATGCCAGAGACCCAGGTTCAATTCTCTGTGCCTGCCCATGCAAAAAAAAAAATTAATCCACTTTACACTCCTGGGAAAATCTGAAGCCAGTGGAGAATTCAAGCCTCAGAATTCTCACTCATGTGGGCAGATGGGGCTGGGATATTTATATACCCTATTTGGTCACTGGTTGAGGACTGATCAGGGAAAATGTTAATTCATTGGTGCTTACAATCTACTGTACGGGCAGCAAAGCAGATTCCAGGGGCCCAAATATGGGCTTCAGGCAAAGAAACCCAAGTGCTGACAAGTCAGAAGTCCATCTGTGTGCCATGAAGTGATAAGTAAAAGAGATATAAGTAGGGCACTATGAGCTTTATGGAATTAAGTTTACATTTAATTTATAGATTAGAGGACACTAATAAAAGGCACCATGTAAAAGAGGTCTAGAGTAGTGAGCTAAACTCAAACTGTTTAGTTTTGAATACTGACCCTGTTATACACTGTGTTGTACACTCCAGTGGCTTTTTATAAAAATACTTTATTATGATATCATGTATAAAACTAAAATTTCCCCTTTTAACTACATTCAAATATTTAATTCGGTGTCATTGATTATGTTCACAATGTTGTACTATCAGTCCACCATCCATTACCAAAACTTTCCCATCATTCCAAACAGAAACTCTGTACAATTTAAGCCTTAACTTCCTATTCCCTACCCCTACCCCAGCCCCTGGTAACCTAATTCTAGTTTCTAACTCTATGAATTTTCTTATTCTATATTCCTTCATGTTAGTAAGATCATACAATATTCGTCCTTTTGTGCCTGAAATCACATTTCACACAACTTGATAAGTTCAAGGTTCATCCCTGTTGTCACATGTATCAGAACTTTATTCCTTTATACGGCTGAATAACATTTCATTGTCTGTGTGTCTGTGTGTCATATATATATATGACATTTTGTTTATCCATTCATCAGTTGAGGGACACTTGGGTTGCTTCCAGCTTTTCACAATTGTGAATAACAGTGGTTGCAACTAGTGTATCTGTTTTAGTCCCTGCTTTCAATTCTTTGGGATATAAACCTAGTGGTGAGATTGGCAGGTCACATGTTAATTCTATACTTAACTTTCTGAGGAACTGCCAAACTGTTTTCCACAGCAGCTGCACCGTTTAATATCCCCACAAAAATGAAAGTGTGTTTCTATTTCTCCACATCCTCTTTAACACTTGATATTTTTTCATTTTTTTAATAGTAGCCATTCTCTTTGATGTGAAATGGTATTCTTTGTGGTTTTTATTTGTCTATCCCTAACAGCTAATGATGTTGAGCATTTTTTAATATGCATATAGCCATTTGTATATATCCTTTGGAGAAATGTTTATTCAGATTTTGCCCATTTTTTAAATTGGGTCATTTGTCATTTGTTACTGATTTGTAAGATCCCTTTATATAGTCTAGCTATTAAACCCTTATCAGGTAGGGAGTCTCCAATTATTTTCTCCCATTGTGTAGGTTGTCATTTTACTTTTATGATCAAATCCTATGAAAAAAAAAAGTTTTTAAATTTCCATACGGTCTCATTTATCTATTTTTCTTTTTTGCTTGTGTTTTGGGTGTAAAGTCTAAGAAACCATTGCCTAACATAAGGTCCTAAAGATACATCCCTACATTTTCTTCTGGGGGGTTGATAGTTCTAGCTCTAAAATTAAAGTTTTTATCCATTTTGAGTTTATTTTCGTATATGGTGTTAGATAGGGTCCTTCTTTTTCTTTTTTTTAGCAAATGGAGATCCAGTTTTCCCGGCAGCATTTTTGAAGAAATTATTCTCTTCCAAATAAGTGGTCTTTGACTCCTTGAAAAAATTTCTTGGCTGTAGATATGAACATCAATTTCTGAGTTCTCAATTCAATTCCACTGGTCTATATATCTGTCCTTGTGCCAGTACCATACTGTTTTTGATTACTGTGTCTTTGCAATAAGTTAGAAAAATAGGAAGTATGAATCCTTCAACTTTGTTCTTCGTTTTCAAGATTGGTTTCAGTTATTTTCACTCCCTTACCCTTCATTATAAATATTATGATTGGCTCTTCCATTTTTACAAAGAATGCTGCTGGAATTTTTATTGGAATTGCATTGAATCTGTAAATTGCTCTGGGTAGAATTGATATCTTAACCATATTTAGTCTTCCAATCCATGAACACAGAATGCTCTTCCATTTGTTTAGGTCCTTTTTAAAAATTTCTTTTAGCAATGCTTTGGAGTTTTCCTGTGTACACCTACTTTAAACCCTTGATTAGATTTATTCCTAGATATTGACTCTTTCCATTGCTTTTGTAAGTGGAATTTCTTCTTGATTTCTTCAGATTGTTCATTACTAATGTATAGAAACTACTGATTTTTGCATATTTTTCTTGTACCCCACCACTTTACTGAATTTATTATTTTTAATAGCTTAGTTGTGGATTTTTCAGGATTTTCTGTACATAGAATCATGTTATCTGCAAATAGGAAATATTTCATGCCTTCTTTTCCAATATAGATAGCTTTTTTTATATTTTTCTCTTGTCTAATTGCTCTAGCTAGAACTTCCTGTAAAATGTTTAGTAACAGTGATCATTGTGGTCATCTTTGCCTTTTACCTGGGAAACCTTTCAGTATTTCACCACGATTGAGTATTTTGTTAGCTGTAGGCTTTTCATATATATGCTTTATCATGTTGATGAAGTTAACTTCTATTCCTAGTTTCTTAAGTGTTTTTATAAAGGTGAGGCACTGGACTTTGTCACATGCCATTTCTTCATTGATTGATATGATCTTGTGGGCTTTTTCTCCTTCTTTCTTTTAATGTGGTATATTACATTAATTGATTTCCTTATGTTGCACCATAGTGCATGATTTTTTAATGTGATGTTGGATTCAGTTTGATAATATTTTGTTAAGGATTTTTGCATCTATATTCATAAGGAATAACAATCTGTAATTTTCTTATGGTATCTTCATCTGGCTTTGATATGAGAATGATGTCCTCATAGAATGCATAAGAGAGTCTTCCCTCTTCTACTATTTTTTGGAAGAGTTTGTTAATGTTAATTCTTCTTGCAATGTTTGGTAAAACTCACTCGTGAAACTGTCTAGCTCCAGTCTTTTCTTTTTTAGGATATTTTTGATTATTGATTCAATATATTTACTAAGTTCTTGGTTTGTTGAGATCTTCTATTCCTTGAGTGAGTATAAGTTGTAGATTTATTTGGGTCCTCTCTTCTTTTTTAGGAGATATATATATACATATATACTGACATATATATGTCAGTATAGCTAAAGTTCTGTCAATGTTATCTATCTTTTCAAAGAACCAACTTTTGGTTTTAATGATTCTCTATTATGTTATTATTATTATTCTCTTCTTCATTTATCTCTGCTCTGATTTTTATTATTTCTCTCTTTCTTCCTACTTGTTTTGGGTTTAGTTTTTTCTCCTATTTCAGATTGTTCATTGTTATAATGTAAGCATTTAGAGACACAAATTCCCCTCTCATTGTTGTCTTTGCTGCATCTCATATGTTGTGATTTAATTTACATTCACCTCAAGACATTTCCTAATTTCCTTGTGATTTTTTATTTAACTCATTGGTGGTCTAAGAGTACATTACTTAATTTTCACATATTTGTGAATTTTCCATTCCTCCCTCTGTTATTGATTTCTAGTTTCATTCCCTTGTGGTGAGAGAAGATACATTGTATAATTTCAATTTTTTAAAATTTTATTGAGACTTATCTTGTGACCTAACATGTGGTCTATCTTGAATAATGATCCATGTGCACTAGAGAGGAATATGTATTCTGCTGCTTTTGGATGAAGTATTCCATACTGGTCTGTCAGGTCTAGTTGGTTGATAGCATTGTTCAAATCATCTATTTCCTTATTATTTTCTGTGTAGATGTTCTATCCCTTATTGAAAGGGCTGTATTGAAGGCTCCTAATATTAATTCAGAACTGTCTATTTCCACATTCAAATTTGTCAATATTTGTTTTATATGTTTTGAGGTTCTGCTGTTAGGTGTATATATACTTATAATTATTTTGTCATGTTGAATTGAGCTCTTTATCAGTGATTCATGCCCTTTTTGTCCCTCATAACTTTTTTTTTTTTTTTAATTCGAGAACTATTTTATCTGGTGTCCATATAGCTATCCCAGCTCTCTCTTGGTTAGCACTTGCATGGTATATATTTTTTCCATCCTTTCACTTTCAACTTGCTATGTCTTTGAATTTCATGTGAGTCTCTTGTATACAGCATATAGGTGACTCATGCTTTTTTTTTAATTACCATTTTTACAATCTCTGCCTTTTGAGTGAAAAGTTCAATCTATTTACATTTGAAATAACTACAAATTAAGTAGGACTTTCATCACCCATTTTGCTATTTAGTCCTTGTAAGTCTTACTTCTTTTTTGACCTTTAATTATTTCATTAATGCATATTTTCATATTTATTTGATTTTTTTGTATTGTATCATTTTAAGCGCAGTCTCATTTCTTTTTGATTATTTTTTCAGATTTTTTTTTTGTAGTTACCATGGGTTTAAAATTTAACATCCTAAATCTATAACAAACATATTTGATTTAACACCAACTTAACTTCAGTAGCATACACAGACATTGCTCATGTACCCCTCAATCTTCTCACCCTTTTTGGTATTTGTTATAAATTATGTCTTTGCATTCTATGTCCCAAATCACAGATTTATCATTACTTTTTATTCATTTGCATTTTAGCACCTGCAATAAGACGTGGAGTTATATATTTAAAAAGTACAATGCAATAGTACTGACATTTATAATTATGCATTTGGTTGGTTAACTTTACTGGAGGTCTTTATTTCATTATGCTGCTTTAATCTATGGTCTAGTGTCCTTTCTTTTCAATCTGAGTAACTCCCTTTAGCATTGTTTGTAGGAGAACAGAGTGGTAACGAACTCCCCAGCTTTTGTTTACCTGAGAATGTCTCAATCTCTCATTTTTGGAAGAAAGATTTGCCAGATAATTTTAGATGGCAATTTTTTCTTTCAGCATTTGACTATTTCATACCATTTCCTTCTTGTCTCCATGGTTTCCAATGAGAAATTGAAACTTAATCTTACTAGGATTTTCTTTTTGGAGATTGTTGGGCTTTTTGAATATGCATATTCATATCTTTCATTAAATTTGGGAAGTTTTCTGCCACTATTTCTTTGAGTAGTCCTTCTACCTTTTTCCTTATTCTCGTTTTGGAACTGCAAAAATGCATATATTGGTACACTTGTTGGAACCCCAAGGTTCCTTAGATTCTGTTTACCCTTTTCTATTATTTTTTTCTTTCTGTTTCTCCCTCTGAATCATTTAAATTGGTTGTCTTTGAGGTCACATATTTCTTCTGCCACCTCCAATCTAATCTTGAAACTATGTAGGGAATTTTTCATTTCGGTTATTGTGTTCGTCAGCCCCTGGTTCCATTGAGAATTTCAGAGAGATACCCCATTTTGTTCTTTCATTGTTTTACTCATAGTCTTTAATTCTTTCTCTTTTTACACCTTGAGTATATTAAGTTTCATTTTTTTAAAGGCTTGGGGATTAAGTTCAATGTCTGATCCTTTTTGTTGATGGTTTCTTGATTTTTATCTTTTCCCTTTGAATAGATTGTCACTTCCTGTTCTTTGTCTTGTTAATCTTTTGTTGCTTTTCCAACCCACCTCTTGGCAGGCTTGTATCAGGAGATGGAACTTAATGCTCCACCAAGGGGGCAGGGGAGTGCAAGGGCTTATAAGGGTTTAGGACAAGGGTGTGAGAACAGAGTTTCAGCAGGGTCTCATCACACAGGGGGTTGGAGGTTTGTTACCAGCAGTGATCATGGGAAGGGAGTTTTAATGCTTTGCTTAGGATGCCATCTGTACATTGTTCCACCCAATCCCATCCCCCATGCCCCATCCCCAAGGGGATCTGGTGATCTTTCATTTCTGTCCCTGTCAGTTAGGTGACTACATGAAGTAACTTATTATTAATATGGGAGGGAGGGGACCTGGGCCCGGGATCTCTACATCCACCCCCATGCATGACTACTGTCTGACCATAAAACAGACATTGCATCCACATTCCATAACAACAGTATAAAGAGACAACAGAATGCCAGGAGTTCCACACAGAAATAACAACTCCAGAAAGAGATGCCAGTATGGCCAAGAAAGGGAATTAAACCATATCCCAATTAATTCTGCCAGGCCAGCAGGGTATTTCACACAGTCCAATTTGCATGTGTCATGGCAGAAGTAAGGTTGATAGCACCTGAAGAAGGCAATTCTGTGCAAACTCAATATTGGGTTTGATTGTGGACATGAGTTACTGCTGAAGCCCACTGTAGGAAGGTGCTTGCTAGGGCTCTATGGCTTAGAAGAAAGATGTTTATGAGAAAAACAAGGGGTAATTTCTGCTGGTCTGACAGTATATGTGCCAGAGCGCCACTGGTTGAGGGGTGGTACCAGGCAGAGGAACATTATGGGGAGGTTTTAAGTGCTAGATATTCTCATCTTGCAAATCTCGAGAATCTTCCACCATGATATCAATCATTTAGACATAAGGAGGATCCACATGGTTACACATAAGGTTCCCATGGCACTAGGTGGCCCCAGATTGCTGATAAAAATTTTAACAGGTATTTATGTGCCAAATCACAATATTTTGGGTGACTCCTATTCCCAACCAGCACAGTTTCATAGGCCAGCACTAAGACCAAATGACCTCATTTTCCCATGTTTGTATGGTCTGCGGCAACAGTAAATTATTATTTTCCCCCCTTTCAGGTTGTAATGCTGCTGGTCCTTTAATTTGTATTTTCAGCACCTGCATCAGTCCTTTCATAAGCGTTAGCAATCTGCAGTATTGCATCAAGCGAGTTAAGGCCTGACTTCTTATCATCTTCTAGCTGTTTTTTCATTTTAACAAACTATTCATTCTTTCAATAAGGCCTGCACCTGTGGGATGGTAGGGAAGATGGAACATCCACATGATGCCGTGATCCATGGCCCAGGATTGGACTACCTGTCCAGTGAAAGGGATCCTCCAATCACTATTTGTTTAGGCACCCCATATAGGGCGCTCACTTTCTCCAAACATTAGACAGTGACCCATAGGTTAGCCTTCCCAATCAGGAAAGCTAACAACAGTTCTGTAGCCATTCCCACAGTAGTAACAGCATACCTTGCCCCTGCAAGAGCAGAGGGGACCAGTGTAATCCACTTGCCACCAGGTCACTGGAATTTACGACTTACTGATGTGTGTCATCTGGTGTGGTAGCTTACTTGGTCAATGCAGGGAGCATGAAGAGCACTCTCTAATGATGTCCACTGGCTGCTGGTGTGTGATTAGAAGCTGGCACTTTCACCATTGTCAGGTGTCCCAGATGTCTTTCCACAATTCTTGTCCCCAGAGGAGGTGACTTATGACTATCCATTGTTCCTGCTTCCAGGTTGCCATCCACATTGTAAGGCTTTGCACTACTCGGCTCATGCACTATTACTTACTATCCATACTGCTCTTAACTTAGCCCATTGACTGCTTTCATGCTGCCAGTCTTCCCCCATATACCATCAGTACTGGGTTGTACTGCCACAGTCGTCCATGCCAGAGGTGGCCCACTAGCAGATTCAACAGTGTACCAAGCAGATTTGGGAATGGTATCCATGTCTTCTTTACTGGGCGTTTTGACAGCTATTTCAGGTGCAGAGACTTTAGCTGTTCAATCCTCTGTATAAGACATGGGTCTAGGAATTTCACATATTCCTGAACTCAGAGGGTTGGTATTGAAAATGCTGTGCTGTAGCAGGTAGGCTTTCCATTTGATCAATGTGCTCAGTTGGGCACTGCCAGAGTGTGGCTTAGAAGCCATGTTGGTCAAATAGGGATGGCCATTTTCAAGGTGACTGGGCATCTTTACATCAGTCCCTCTCCTTGCAAACAAAGCATTATATACAGCACACAATTGTTTCCCAGGAGGCTGTTTCTTAGTTCTGCCCCTTTCCATAATTGTAACCAAAAGCCAAGGGGCATTTGTTTAGAATGTTACATCTGCCACAGACCCCATCTAAAGCCAATATCAGACCGGCTACATCCAATTCACAGGATAGGTCTGGCTCTATGGCCCCCCACCCCCAACCCCAGTGCTTGTTCTTGTGCTATCACCCTGCTTACTTTTTCAAAGGCAGCCTGATGGAGGTCCTCCCATTTCCAAGCATAGCCCTTTCTAATTAGCATGTACAAAGGTTTTAACATTTGGGCTAAGTGAATAACAAAAGGTTTCCACTTCCCCAACAACCCTGAGAGGCCCATTAGTTATTTGGTTTATATGGCATAGGAAAACATAGTACCTCATCAATTACTTCAGAAGAAATAACTTTTTACTTACCCAACCATACAACACCTAAGAATTTGGCAGGACAACCAAAGCATTGCAGTTTGTCGTTATTATTTGCCCATCCCTGACTCTCAAGGTGAGATAACAATGAGTTTGAGAATTCTTTTAGTTCTGAAGGAGAGTTACTGGTTAACACGACATCAACAATATAGTGAAATAGACTTTTCCACTTAGCTGAATCCTTTGCCACGACCAACCGTGGCAGATGGTCAGGTTATGTAAATAGCCTTGTGGAATATTGGTGAAATTTCTTTGTTCTCTTTCCCAGGTGAAGGCAAAAGCAGGTTGACTGGCTTTATTTAAGGGAATACTAAAGGAAACATTAGTTAAATCTAAAATAAAATGATGACATAATTGAGTGCTAATTCCTTGCAGTAAAGAGGCAACCTTTGGAACTGCTGCATACAAAGGTGGAGTTACTTTATCCTTTGCTTACCAATGGCATGCAGTGGCTTACTCCACTTGTTCTGCCTTGGTAGCCATTCACAGGACTCCTAACAGTGGCCATGCTATGGCTTTCATTATTTGACAGTCTCCTTTCTTTTTACTTAAGTTTAATCATCCTGCTAGTTGTTGCAAAACAGTTAGCAACCCCTCTGAAGTTTTCAGGGCATCCGGATACTTTCCATTAGCATAGGAGGGCAGCCACCCCTCCCCACATGGATAATAGAGGCCAATTTTGGATTTCTCCCACAGAGTATCCTTTCCCAAGACTCATGCTCACCATGGCTGGAGGCTCTTTGGTCTCCTGGCAGGCTCATTAATTTTTTCAGCCTAGCAATTAGAGGGCTTGGGTCAGGGCAGCCCAAAGACCAAAGGACATGTCAGGCATGGAGTTAGACGTGAAATTTATTGGGACTTATGAACAGGAGAAGATACTTCCCAATGGTGGCTGGTTGGGAAATAGAAGTTAATGCTCTGCCAAAGATGCAGGAGAGTACAAGGGCTTATCAGGGTTTAGGACAAGAGTGTGAGAACAGAATTTCAGCAAAGTTTCATGACACAGAGTTTGGAGGTTTGTTATTAACAGTGATCAAGGAAGGGGAGTTTTAATGTTCTGCTTAGGATACCATCTGTACATTCTTCCACCACCCAAGGAGATCTCATGATTTTTCACTTCTGTCCCTGTAATTGGGAGTGGCTACATGCACTAACTTATTCTTACTATAGAAAGGAGGGGGAGTCTGGGTCCTGGGTCCTTACAGTTGCACATTGTACTTTAATATTTTTTAAAGGGTTAACTCTGAGATTCTGTTCCTTAAGTTTGTACCCAGCTAGTGATATGACAGAGATTTTCCTGAATTCTAAGAACTAATCAAAATAAACAACCTGAAGCAAAAAGTGCCTTTGACAATCTTTGAAAATTGGCTCTGCATTGGCTGGTGTTTTTCTTCAGAGCTTAGCCCTCCTATCAAGACCTGTCCAAGGCAAATGCAAAGTTCAGGCTTGTCTCTTATCTAAGCCTATATAGAGCTATTAAGCCTGCTTCTTCCAGGGCTTGTGCTTGCTAATGGCCTCAAGAAATATTCAATCTACAGTATACAGGAGTTAGAATGAACACACACACACACACACACACCCCACTCCCTTTGAAATAAATTTTCACCTCCTCCTGGTTACTTTCCTATGTGATCTAATGGGGGTTGTCCTTTGCCCCAGGCTGCTTCACTTAATGGCTTCTTACACTATTTTAATGTCTGCAATATGCTTCTCTGATTTCAGGAGAAATTCTTGGAGATTGAGCCTGAGAAAAATTCTTAGTTTTTCAGACTTGCTCTGGATAGACTGGCACTGACATGCAGGCACCCCAGCATGCATGTAGGAGTTACTCTGCTCCCTGTGGAGATGAGCCATGGGCCCACTGTGGGAGTGCAAGCTGGATACACCTTGTATTGCGGAGAAATTGGGGGAACCAGGAGCTTCTTCTATGGCTTCTGAAGCTGTGTTTTCTTGACTTAGCACTTGCCCATTAGTGTAGCCCTTTAACTGTTTTCCGTAGTTTGGAGAAATTTTACTGTCTTTAAGATTCTTCTGCTGCTTTTTCCCTGAGAGGGGTTAGAATGACAGCCATCCTCACATCTTGCCCCCAGAAATCTGAAGTAGCTGATCTAAAGCAGTGATTGGTGGTCAGACCAAGCACCCCCAGAGTTTGGAAGAGTAGAACATAGAGTCAACAGTCTGCAGTCCCCACTGCTGCCTGCCACTGAGGCTGGGGTTTGGTGGATGTCATTCCCTACATGGAAGGTGAAATTCACCAGTATTTATGGCAATTTATCATTCTCTTCCTCTTGATCTTCCTTGGATGCTGGACAGTGTTCCACTACAGTCTAGAGTTTCAAAACAATTGATTCAGACAGTTCCTACCCATTCAATAGTTGTTTCTGGGAGGGGCTGATTCCTAGAACTTCCTATTCTACCATCTTCTCACAACCTCCAGTGGGTCCAGTTTTGAACAAATTTGATTCTGACCAAAAAAAAAGAAAAAAAAATCATAAAATCTCTGTCAATATCAAAATATAAAAAATCATATTAATAATTTTGAAAATATAGATTTTTTGAAAGGATTAACAGTGTGATTTATTTAAATTTTAGTGTACTCTGTTAACATACAAATAATCTTTATGTTTAAAAAGCAAGTTCAAGGACTGGAGACAGATTTCCTCTATCACAGCACTGTACGGAAGCAAAGTGTTTAAAACAGCAAGTGAACATTCATACAGAATTTGAACCCATCTATTCCCTAATCATCTATCTTGAGTTTTGGCTTTCTGAATGGAAAAACAAGAGGACATACTTTAAAAAATGTCAATAAGCAGAAATCATCTCTACTGATTCCAGAAAGAACTTGCAAAGGAACAAGTCTTTAAAATGAACTAGAGAATTAACATTGATGGTGGATCAAATCTGTGAAGTATAACCCTGCTCCGTCTCCCCCTTTTCCAGAAGTGTGTTACTGGCTCATAAAGATTTCACAGAAATTTGCTTTGAGAAAAATCACAACTTTCTTGCTTAGTATAGAAAAAGCACCTATGCACATTTTCAACTAGAGGATGATTGAGAAATGAAGAATAACATTGAACCATTTACATATCACAAATGACCAAAATTCTGGATTTAAAACTATTCAGGCACACCAGGGCCTCATCCCCCAGACCCATGCATGCACACAGCCACATCCTCCACACTTGCACATCCACATCCCAGGCCCTCTGGGCTCCAATCTCTGTACTGCCTACGCTACACCCTGATACCTACAACCAAGATTTGAGCCACACTCCATGCACTCACCCACATCCTACCTGTACACCAACCCCTGTGCATCTGCACAGCCGCCATCCACCTCCGCCACACCCTACCTCTGTGTACCCCATGCCACACCCTGCTCATGCACTCCAAGGCCTGCCTGAGCTGCACCCCACCCTCATGATCCCATCACTGCACAGTCACAACCCCACACCTCACACCTCATGCTCACAGGCACCAGCGTAGTGTCCCCAACCCATGTCTATAACTGGGCTGCAACCTGTCACCAGACTGTGGCACACCACCCCATGCTCCACATCCTGCTCCATGTCCATTCCTCAAATACAGAACTTTAGGCTACTGAAAGAAATCAACTTCCAAAGTAACCCTATCAAGATATTTATATGCCTTGAAGGCAACAGAGGATCAGTAAGCATATCAAGATGCAGACAGTTATAGCCTCTAATCACCAAATTAAAACACCAGAGGTGACACAGACTTTGGAACAACCAATCAAAGGTGTTCACATAGTTCTACTAAATAAAATCAGTGGGATGGCTAATGACATAAAGGAAATCAAGAAGACACTAGAAGAGCATAAGGAGGAATTTGAAGAGTAAATAGAAAAATAGCAGATATCACAGAGATTAAAGATCTTGTAGGCCAAATAAAAAATATACTAGAGGCACACAACAGCAGATTTGAAGAGGCAGAAGAAAGAATAAGTGAACTAAAGGACACACAAAAGAACAAAAGGCAAAAAATGATGGAAAATTTTGAATTGGATCTCAGGGAAATGATGGTTAAAACAAAGTGCACAAATACAAGAATCATTGGTTCCCAGAAGGAGAAGAGAAGAATAAAGGGCTAGGAAGAGTAGTGGAAGATATAATGGGGGAAAACGTCCCCTTATATAGGACATAAACATGCAAATCAAAGAAGTCCAGTGAACTCTAAATAGGATAAATCCAAATAGGACTTCCCCAAGACATATATTAATCAGTCTGTTGAATGTTGAAGAGAAGCAGAAAATCCTGAAAATTACAAGAGAAAAACAATCTACAACATACAAGGGGAACCACATAAGACTGAGTTTGGACTCCTCAACTGGCACTATGGAGGCAAGAAGACAGTGGTATTGTATTTTTAAGATCCTGAAAGAGAAAGACTTCCAGCCAAGAATTCTGTACCCAGTGAAATTATCTTCAAAACTGAGGGAGAGATTAAAATTTTCATAGACAAACAAATGCTGAGAGAATTTGTCAATAAGAGATTGGCCCTTCAAGAAATACTAAAGGAAGTTCTGCTGGTTGAAAAAAAAGGACAGGAGAGGGAGGTCTGGAGGAGGGAACAGAATTTAAAAGTACAAGTAAGGATAACTTACAGGATAAAAAGAGTAAAAGGGAAAAGAATATATAGGCTTGACAAATAAAATCCAAAGGATAAGATGGTGGATTCAAGAAACACCTTTACAGTAATAGCTTTGAATGTTAATGGACTAACTTTACCAATTAAGAGATACAGATTTATAAGAATGGATTAAGAAATATAATCCAGATATATGTTTACAAGAGACTTATTTTAGACACAAATAGATTGAAAATGAAAGGATGGAAAAGATGTTCCATGCAAGCTGTAAACAAAAGAAAGCAGGAGTAGCTATACTAATATCAGACAAAATAGACTTTAAAGGTAAAGATACCATAAGAGATAAAGAAGGGCACTACATGTTAATAAAAAGGATAATTCTCCAAGAAGAAATAACAATCATAAACGTTTATGCTCCAAAGTATATGAGGAGCTCCAAAGCACATGAGCCAAACATTGGCAAAACTGAAGGTAGCAATAGATGTTTCAATAATAATAATAGAAGAATTCAATACAACTCTTCTCTATAGACAGAACAACCAAACAGAAGATCTATAAGGAAATAAAGAACTTAAACCATTTGATAAATGAATTAGACCTAACAAATATATATAGGTCATTGCACACAAAAACACCAGGATATACATTCTTCTCTAATGCTCACAGAGCATTCTCCAGTATAGATCATACACTGGGGCACAAAACAGGTCTTTATAAATTTAAAAACATTGAAATTATTCAAAGTACTTTCTCTGATCACAATAGGATGAAGCTGGAAATCAATAAGCACCAAAGAATGAGAACTTTCACAAATATATGGAGATTAAATAACACCATCTTAAATAACCAGTGGGTCAAAGAAAAGATTGCTAGAAAAATCAGTAGCTATCTGGAGATGAAGGAAAATGACAACACAATATATCAGCACTTTTGGGATGTGGCAAAGGCTGTGCTGAGAGGGAAATTTATTACCCTAAATGTCTATATTAAAAAGGAAGAAAGCAAAAAATTGAGAACTTAACTGCTCACCTAGAGGAACTTGAGAAACAACAGTTGATTAACTCCAAAGCAACTAGAAGAAGAGAAATAACAAAGACTAAAGTAAAGTTAAATGAATGGGAGAACAAAAGAACAACAAAAAGACTAAAAGTTGGTTCTTTGAGAAAATCAATAAAATTGAAGGGCCACTAGCAAGGCTGACAAAGAAAAAAAGAGAGAGAGGATGCAAATAAACAAAATCAGAAAAGAGATGGGGTTGTTATCATAGACCCTGAAGAAATAAAAAAGTCATAAGATACAATGAACAACTATATGAAATGAGAAATAAAAAATAAAAAAAAACTGTATTCAGTTGGACTGCCTCTGTCAAGACAGCTGATTCTTATTATTCCACAGCATGGCCATGTTGACTGGTTTTACTGCAGCTGGTTTTTACAGATGCCGCATCGCCACCTCCACACACCGTCTTTAACTGTGACTAATATTTGATTGTCACATGACCATTTTCTCTGCCAAATCCTGACATCTTATGTCCACCAAAGGGTAACTCTACTGGATTGACATTATAGTTGTAACGAAGCACATCCCAGCCTGAAGTTCAGCCACCACCCTTTGAGCCCGCTAGATGTTCCTGGTGAAGACACCATTTGCTAGTCCAAAAGTGGCATCATTAGCTCTTTCCAGAATCTCAGCTTCAGCATCAAATGATAGAATGGACATAACTGGTCCAAAGACCTCTTCTTTCACACAGGTCATGTCGTCTCTGCAATTAGTTAATACACAAAGTCTCATGAAATATCCATCCTTTAAATTAGGATCTTCAAGTGCATATACATCTCTACCATGTAGCACTTTATCACCCTGCTCCTTTGCCTGTTTAGCAAACCCAAGGACTCTCTCCAAGGGTTGTGGGTTGATGAAGGGACCCATCCTTGTATGTTCCAGAAGACGATCTCCAATTTTTATCTTTGGGGACTGTATTCCACTTCCTCTGTAAATTTCTCAAGAATTTCCTTTTGCACAAATACCCTCGTGCCATTACAGCAAACCTTCCCTTGCGTAAAGAAGTTGGCCATCAGCGCTCTTTCACTGCTTCCTCCATAACACAATCTGACAAGCTACTGAGTGGAGATTTGCCTCCAAGCCCCAGGGTAAGCGGTTTTTTTAAGCTGACATCTCCATGATCTTTGTACCAGCGGGCACACTTCCAGTGAAAGAGACTTTGGCCACGTGGTGATGCTGACACAGAAAATGGCCTATGGCAGTTCCTCCCTGCACCACATTGAAGAGCCCAGGCAGCACACCAGCTTCAGCATAGATTTCAGCCAGCAGCAATGCAGAAACAGGAGTGAAGGGTAAAGGTTTAACGATCATGGCGTTACCACAAGCTAAAACTGGGACAGGCTTCCAACAGGCAATTTGAAAGGGGTAGTTCCATGCTCTTATTCCCACATATGCCCCAAGCGGTTCTCTTCTGGTGTAACCAAAAGGATCCACCTGAGAGCTGGGTACGTTCACTCACTAGCCGTACAACCAGCCAGGCCTGCATAACACTCCAGGCACTGCCAGGAAGTATCAACGTCCAACTGGGCCTCAAAGATGGACGTGCCGTTGTGGATGGGCTACTGCAGTAGCGATGTCATCCTTCCGTTCCCTTATTATCCTGCAGCCTCCAAAAGGATTCAGGAATGTTCTAATGCCAGACATCTTATCCCTTATTTTAAAGGCCACCCTTGCATTTTTAAGAAACAAATTTACTTCCTTATCTCTTGAACATGGAAAGTAGCTATCATTTGGCCTGTCGCAGACTGGAACGCACCTTTTCGGTACCCGAAGGCTCCGCGGACTCCGCGCCGGACCCGCCTGGGTAATTGAGACGCTGCGATGCGACGAAGTGCCGCTGCCAGGAGCAGCCAAATGTGTGCGGAGAAGCCGGACCAGCGCCTGCTCCACCAACATGCAGGGCACTATATGGATTTTTAAAAAGCATTTTATGAACAATGATCTTTAGAGAGAAAAAAATGCACTCTATTTCCCCAATCAGAAGCCAGGAGATAAGTCCTTATTTCAAATTATGTCATAAAACACACATTATTTGGGAAAAAAAAAGAGAGAAAAACCTGATACAACCAAAAATATGCAACGTCAAAAGTAATTACATGCTTTATTGTACATCTATTTCAATGATTTTATTTCTATAAAATTCTGAAGTATCTTCTGAATAATATATAGACATTCATTTCCAGTCTGTATTAAATACAGACTCCAAAATTTTTTACTGTTTATCTCTCTTAATTATTTTGCTATTTTACTCAATATTAATCTTCCTTTTCTTTTTGCTTATAAAAATTCATAGTTAATGAACTCAAGAGAGTATTAGATGTAGAAATTACAAAAGTAGAATGTTGTATTCACTTCTGAAAGTCACTATTGAAAGTAACTTCAGAGATAAAGTTTGGATCTGAAGAAAAGTAATGATAGACTACATTTGTTTACTGTACTTATTGCTTATGTTCGGTTTCATATGATATAGTTGCTTAAGAAGAAGAACTTGATAGTGGGAAGTTAGCCTGTCATTATTTTATTGAAAAGAGCATTTTTCTACCTAAAAATAAGGGAGCTGTAGCTTGATATTACCTTTCACTCACAAAAATGCTACAGTTATAAGAATACAGGATCTACTGCAAAAGGGTCAAATAAATCAAAATTTAAACTGTCTTCATAACTTTTTTATTTATTCACCTTATGATTCTAAACAGCTTGCAACTTGACAAAATAAGGAGTCAAATTTTCCCAGCCACAGTTAAATTTTGTATCATGGGCAAGATCATTATTTTATAGAATGAGTGTTAAAGACCATTGTTTACTGTGGCATTAAATAATTAGTTGATTTAATAATACAAACACAAAAAAGGCTCAATATACAACTTTTTTTTATGGCTTTGACTGTCCTTGGAAGATGAACTTGAAGTTAAAAAGATTGAGATTACTAAAAAATGTAAAACTTAAAAGCATACACAAAATTTCAGATTCATAAAGTTAAATTATCCATATTGAACATTTTATTTATTAGACTATATATATGTATAAAGGATATGTATGGAATTTGTAACTTCCTTCCGTATCTAATCCATTCAACCCTCTCCATTATACATTACACTCATACATTCTTTTCAACACCCTGAAATTTACCAGGTTTATATGAAACTCATAGACCTACTCTGAGGCATTCCTTTGTTAACTTAACTTGTATATCTCCAGCTAAAATATCTCCATACTTTATCCAAGAAAATAATTTGTATCAGTATATTATCAAGAAAAGAGGGCAGCATATAAAAAATCGGCATGCTATTGCAGTTCCAAAAATATCTACACTCTAAAAAAATCATTTTCAATTATGTTTTATCAGTGGAGTAATGATTTTCAAACAAAATCTTACATGAAACCTTAAAATAGAAAGCATAAGAATAAATAATTTATCATTAGAATTTTTATAAACTCAAATTATTATTCTAAAATTAGTCATAGAGAATACCAAAGCTGCTTGGGGAATGCAAAAGCTTGGTTTGGTGTCTATGAATTACAGTCTTGTCTCAGCCTCAGTATCTGCTCCATCATTTTTCTTTCTGCTTTGGTTGGTCAGGAAGGAGAAAATTTTGGTTCATGTACTGAATCCATTACAAAAACTAACTTTTTAAACAAATTTTTCACCTTATAATCTCAGAACTCTTTCTATAAACAGAAATGGCAGGGAGGAAAAAAGTTAAGCTGATTATTCAAATATGCATGTTAGTAGTCTCCGTTGTGATGTTTGTTATAGAACCAATGCGAGTATGTGTGTGTATTCTTTTATTCTACTTTTTAAGTATAGGCTTAAATATTTGGAAATTTGATATAAAATATCAGGGAATCACTGTGGCAGTTCTGAGAGCCCTTAGGTTCTGCGGATGATAGTTTAAAAATGAGTAATCTGTGGAAAAGAAGGCCAACACTTAGTACCACATATAATTTTAATGAAAATTAAATCCACCACCATAAAACTCTCAGCTTCGCCATCTTACCTCAAACCTACATTTATAACCCGGCATACGTTTTTCTTCACCTCCCAAATTTTATCTGAGAAAAAGAAGTATCTTTTTCTGTGGTAGTTAGATTCAGTTGTCACCTTGGCCAGGTGAAGGCACCTAGTTCTGTTGCTGTGGACATGAGCCAGTGGCATGTGAAGCTCATCTGTTGCTAGTCCGCTAGGAGGCTGCCTGCTGCAATGAATGACGTTTGACTTAATTGGCTGGTGCTTAAATGAGAGAACACAACATAGCACAGCCCAAGCAGCTCAGCATTCCTCATCTCAGCACTCGCAGCTCAGCCCAGGCCTTTGGAGATGCAGAAAGGAATCACCCTGGGGAAAGCTGATTGGAACCCATAGGCCTGGAGAGAAGGCCAGCAGAGACCACCCTGTGCCTTTCCACGTAAGAAAGAACCTCAGTGGAAAGTTAGCTGCCTTTCCTCTGAAGAACTAACAAAATAAATCCCCTTTTATTAAAAGCCAATCCATTTCTGGTGTTTTGCATTCAGGCAGCTAGCAAACTAGAACACTTTCATTCTCAGGTTACTCCCTTCTCATGTGCTCTTATCCTATCTCATTTCCATTTTGTTCCCTCTAACTTTATATCCTCATCTAGTTACTATACTGCTACTTTGCTCCCTGACACATCTCAATGCTCTGAAAGTATAGTTTTACAATCCAAATTGTCAGTTGTTCTTCTTGAATTCAGTGCTCAAACTGTAGCAGTAGGACTTCTATGCTTATTACTATATAGAAAATCATTTTAGTTCATCCCAGAAAGTATTCAAGCTTTTGTTTGCTCTTTTCAATTAACACTTATTTCAATTTTGGGAGTAGAAATAACTAGCCACCATCGTTTTCTCAACCTGAATCTCTTCTGACCTTATACCAGCTTTCTATGACACCTTGAAATGCTGCTTTACTTCCCTTTATAGTAATCAGCCTCCCAGAGCTTTATCCCCTGACTTCTGAACTTACTCTTTACAGTTTCCCTGGAAAATGTTTTCTATAGTTTCAATACTTTTCTATAAATGAGTGACACTCAAATCTTTATCTCAAGACTTGACCTCTCTTATGAGCTCAAACCAAATATTATGTAACACATTCTAAGATAGCTTCCATCAGCACTTTAAAATTAAAATGCTACTATGTGTTTTATTAAATTTCCCTTCCCCCTCCCCGCCTCTTTCTCCTTGTGTTTTTCCATTTAGTTATTTGTACCTATAGTCATCTAGTTGCCCAAATCAGAAACTGATCATTATTTCCTCAACTCCTTTCCCCTCAGTTCCTACATACACTTAGTCCCTAAATCCCATCGATTCTACATTATAGTGTCTTTTTAATTAATGTTTTCTTCCATTACTGTGATTTTAGATGTGCTTTGATTATTAATATAGACTCCTTGATAGCTTTCCTATCTCTAGCTTCTCCATGCTTATTACATCCTTCACACGGGCATTAGAGTTATCTTAAAAACAACTTTCTGTCATTTCCTGTCTAAAAAACATAACTTTGTTTCTGCTAGCCTGTAGAATGAAACCCAAACTTTTCAGCATAGTATTTAACATACATTACAAACTAGTTCCAAGTTACCTATCCTACCTCAGTGGTTAAACACCTAACTACGTGCCCTACTGCGTAGTCAGGTTAAACCACCTTGTTTCATGATATGCAAGATGCCACTATTAAAAGATGACTGCTACTTTCAGAGATATTAATATATGAAAATAAAAACTAATTAAACATGTTATCATCTTTTCTCAATTGAGCTATATTCCTTCCTCAATCTTTTTTATTGGCACGTTCTTTACCCTCTGCCTTAGATGCCTATCCTCTTTTGTCTAGCCTGAGAATGCCATTTTAATTCCAAAACCCAGTTCAAATAACATTTGCACTATGAAGTCTTCTATGACTTTTCTTTCCCAATACTTTCCCCTCAGATATGTCGTAGCAAATATCAACTGTCACAGAACATTGATTTCCTTTGGTTTAGAAGTCATTCATGCTTATTATTAAATAATTATTATCTATTTAGAATATTGTTACAGTCTAAATATAATATGCATTATCATGTATATTATTATCTAATTCTATAATTTTCATTATCTAATTCAATTATTAAGATAACATTTATTTTATTAAATCTATCTAATTCAATGCAATTCAAACCATTGATTCCCTTATTTATTAAATATATTATTTCTAGGTACCATTATATGGTAGCCACTCTGCTATGCACACTAATAGTTGGAAATCTACATTGTTTGACTACATTAATTCTAGAAAAATTCTTGATACTACAATCATAGCATTGATCACAGAATTAGGACACGTTTGAGTACAAAAGGGGAACCTATAAGTGTTTACATTGTTTACATGCACAACTGTCTTAGATTCCCCAGAAAACAGAGCCTTAGGCAAAGGCTCATGCACTTATACTTTATTAGGGAGTGCATCCCAAGGAGTAGGAGTGAGGAAAAATGAGTTCATGTGATATCCCCAAAAATGTCAAATAGGAAACAAATTATCTAGCTGGGTTATGCTCAGAATTAAGTTTGACAAATTGCCCAGTCCTGTGCGACCTTCTTCAAAAAGACAATAAACAGTTACATTTCGAGAGTTCATGCTGTGGGGGAAGGGAGAAGTAGTTATCCTACATTTCCAGGTTGCACAGGTGTGCACATAGAGTGGATCCCTGGAAACTCAAACCTCTATATCAACACAAAGTCTCCTAGACAGGAAGTAAGAGGAATGGAGCAAGCATGAGGCAGGACACTGTTAGGCTGTCCGGTGTGGATTTGCTCCGTCACCTCATTATTGGTTACTTTGTAAGGGTTCGAACAAGGTGCCACAGGTTCTGGGGATAAACAAGGCCAGGAGAATGGGAATACACATTAGGCATACCCACTGCAAGTCAACCTGACTAAAAAGGGTGAGGAAGTCTTAGATTTGATTAACTGTCTCCAGTATGAGATAGCTCAAAATTCTGCTGAAGTTTGCAATATATCCTGATAACATATAAAATATCTATATTATTTAAGCATTTTTTTTTTTAACATGGGCAGGCACCGGGAGTCGAAGCCGGGTCCTCGGGCATGGCACGCAAGCACTCCTACCTGCTGAGCCACCGTGGCCCGCCCAATATCTATATTATTTAATGCTTGACATCACTGACTGCTACAACTATCCTTTAATTGTATCAGTACAACATACCTACTTGCATTAAAAATATATCTCAGTGGGAAAAATCATTATCTTATACTCTCTATTCTTTATAGTACATATACCCTAAAAGAAGTTCAATAAATGTTAATGCGAATACATTATATAAAAACATTAAATGCAAAAGTTTAAGAACAATGATTTTTTTGGTGGGGGAGGGGAGGGCAGTGCATGCTCTGGGAATTGAACCCAGGTCTCCCACTTGGAAGGCAAGCATTCTACCACTGAATCACCTTGTGCACCCAAGGACAATGATTTTTTAATGTAGATAAAAAATTAAACAGGCATAATGTGTGTTGTGGATTGAATCACGACCCTCACCAAAGTTATATTCAGGTCCCAACCCCTGGTCCTGTGGGCATGAACCCATGATGCTGCAGGTGTGAACCCATTTGTAAATAGGACCTTTGAAGATGTTGTTGATCAAGATGTACCCAAACTGAAGGAGGGTGAGCCATAATACAATGTGGCTGAAGTCCTAGAAGTAAAGGAAATTGGGCATAGAGGAAAGCCATGGGGAGCAGCCAGAAGATGGAGGCCAATGGAACCTGGAAGAGAAAGGAGAAGACGTTGCCATGTGCATTACCATGTGATAGAAAAATCCAAGGAACTCCAGAGATTGCCAACCAGCCAGAAGATACAGACCCTGAGCAGAAGCAAGCCTTTGAATCCCTGAAACATGATCCAATAAACTCCTGTTGTTAAACCAGATCATTGTAGGTATTTGTTTCGGCAGCTGAGAAACTAAAACAACTTCCATATAGCTGAGAGTACATATATATCTTCTAGGGGGCGAAATATATATATATACATCTATATATTGACCTACTTTTACTATCCATAAGAAATGCAATCAAGAGTAGAACAATGTCCCATTATAATTTGTGAGCCACAATCTAATATTACAGGTGTGATATTTTAGCTTGGGTTGTTAGGGCAATATACGTCCCTGAAAAACGTGTGTTGATATTGAATAGTGTACAGATTGTTGACACTGATTAGGAATCCAAAATTCCACGTATTAAGTTACTTGATCAAAATGAAACAGCATTCTAGCTTTCTTTTTCGTTGTTGCTGTTCAAAGAATACATACTTGCTATAATATGTTAACTTATTTGGTAGGAGGGAAAGTATTTTATTGAAAATAATAAACGTATCAAGTAAAAAGCAGCATTCCAGAAACATAGTTACAAGGCAAAATTGGTCAACATTTGTATCCATTTCTCATTTAAAAATCCAAATTGCAGCCTTAGGACATTAAGATGTGTAGGTACAAACACTCACACATGTATACACTCACTCATGTTTTATATACACATGTAATGTGGCAGTTAAGAGCACAGGCCAACTGTCTGGGTTCAAATATTAGCCTGCCTTGCCACCTACTAGTTGTGTTATCTTAAAGAAATTATCTAACTTCTCTGGGCCTCAATTTTCTTATCTATGAAATACAGATAGTAACAGCACCTATCTCGTGAGGTTGTTGTATTAAATAAATTAATACAAGTAATATATTTAGGTCACTGCCTGGAACACAGGCTAATATGAAGTTAGGACCTAGCTTAGGTAATTGAAATATGTCTAATAGCAATTTTTCACAATTACTTAAAAAAGTAATATAATTTTACTTATATTATTTGTAAGTAAAAATCATATTTTAATTCTCAAAGAGATAAAAAAGAAAGTTATTTTAGTAAAAAAACGTAAAACATGTCACAAAAGGAGAGGTAGCATGTAATTATAGAAAACAATAGAAATTGCATGAGAAGACAATTGGTTCCATTTTTGATTCAGCGACTAATTAGTTGGGCACCCCGAGGTAAATCTTTTCACCTCTTTAAGATTCAGTGTCTTTATTTATCAAATGGGAAAAATATGTGTTTATGAATGTGTATAAACTTACACATTTTTATTCCCCCAAAACTGTGCTGCTATAGAAATGTAAGATAAATCCTTTAGGAAGAATTGTTACAGGGGTTAAAAATTCTACCAGAAATAAAATTGTCCAATCAGAAGGCACCGAGTGTTTTTCTTTTCCCTTGCTAGGCATTTAATCAAGCTACTTTTGTAATGGTGTGAAGTAAGTTCAGATGACATACCATGCAGGGGAGCTCCAGCAGAAAGAAAACCAAAGGTCCATTTCTGCTGTCATTTAAACTTGAGGTATTATGAGCTTTACTGTCTTTGGTATTTCTAATTCATTATTTCAATTCCAGATTGCATAATTTTACTAAAGTGATTGTTTTAACAATATGGAAAGTAAGGATATTGACAACTTCATCTATGTTAACTTTGATTTCTAGGACATGCATTTTGTCATCTCTGAAATCAAGATGCAACTTATAATATCTCTAATATCAGGATATACCTTGCAATTAATGGTTCTTAAATTCAATGATGTATCTGTAGTTATGGTTTGAATTATGACTTCTTTTTTCACCACCACTCACCTTTTTGTAAAAAAAGAAAAGTCCTGTCCTTCCTTCAAATTTTAGAAGGTTTTTTAAAATTATAAAAGTAATAATTAACTCATTTTTCTTGTTCTTTTAGACAAAAGGATGAAACAGCCAATCAAATCTTTGGATCAGCGTAAGATATGCAGTGTTACTATATTGAGTTGCACAGTTTCTGGCATTTTGGTATTTTTCTTTGTTGTAGATAAATATATGATTTAGAGTTAGCTTTTTGAAATACTGAAAATAGCTCAAAGGCTGTCATTACTATTTCATGGGCCCCTGGGAAGCCAGAGACACCATGTTGGGAATCACTGTACTAGAAAAATATGCATTTTTGAAATATAATAAGTTCTCATGTGGTTTCACAGGTTAATAAATTCTGTTGAGGCCCATGACATGGAAGTTCTTTATTTTCATCTAGTTTTGATGGTTATACTAATACATAAATATGAAACTCTGTAACTCCTTTATATTTAGAAGGTATTTTGTACTGTTTATAATGACTAGGAGTTGAAAGTGTAAGAATACATAAGATTTCGATACAAACAGTGAATACATGTTATAAAGATAAGATTGGAATTTTGTAATTTTCTATCACGTATTTATTTTAAAAGCTCATTTTAGAAGTTGATAATGCTAATGAGATAATAATAAGTGAACAAAGGAAACTTACCAACTATATATACAGTACATAATTTCATTTAAAAAGGGATATATATATACTTGCTGGAAAAATACAACAAAATGAGCAATAGCAAATGTTGAAATTACATACAAACACTTATTATTTTCTTCTTTAAACTTATGTTTACATGAATGCCCACAGGAACTATATATGACTTTTATACATAGACTATAATAATTACTATTAAAAGATTAAACTACAGAAGAAGTCTTACTTCTTTACTCTTACTCATTATCAAGAACTTCTCACTTATTCATCCTTAATACAAAAGACCCTCTTAAGGCATAACTTGCTTTTTTTTGTGTGGGGGCAGGCACTGGGAATCGAACCCAGGTCTCTGGCATGGCAGGCAAGAACTCTGCCTGCTGAGCCACCACAGCCCACCTTGCTGTGGTTGCTAAATGGCTTGTCTATCTTTCCTACAGACTGAAAATTATTGCTTTGGCTGGAAAGATTTACTTTCTGGTTCCCATTAATGTTCACAAACTACTTTAGAAAAGCATCACAGCTGATGATCTAAAATACGATTACAAAGAACTGTGAATTCCTTAAGGTTAGGACATACAGTCAATTCATACGTGTATTTCCATGCATGTTGCATATCATGAGTGGTCAGTACAATTTCTTTGGAAATACTTGAAGACATTTTGGTTGCTATTATATTGCCACCTTTTGCAAATGGACCACCATCATATACCATCCATGTTTCCCACAGTATGCTTATAGGCAGTGCCTGAGCATGACAAGGATCCAAGCCTGGCACATTCTTGGGAGACCGAGTTCTCCTCTGGTGAACAACTTCAGCTTGCAGATTTCCTGGTAGCCTTGCCAGGCCTTCCTTAGACAGTAATCTACGACTCTTCCGCCCAACCTCCCTTCTTTCTCCTTCACTAGGGTCCTCCTTCCAGCTCTCTGAGCCTCTTCCAGCTCTCTCCCCATTTTCTCTCACAATTGTTTCCTCAAATAAAATCTTGGAACATTTAATCCCATGTAAGTGTGTGCGTCTTGGAGGATTTGGGCTAATATGGAGTGGGAAATGGCATACTCAGGTTTGAAACTGAACCCAATAGCTCAGCAATTTCATTCCAAGGACAAATCCACAAGAAATGATTGTATATTTTCACAAAAAAATAACTATACAAGAATGTTCATAGCTGTTTTATTGATAATAACCAAAATGTGGAAGCAATCTAAATACCCTTCATGAAAAAATTGTGATGAATTCACAAATTGAAATAATGAAATATGACCCAGCAATTAAGAATGATCTACTGCTATATCCAACAACACTACTGAATCTCAGAGATAACTTCCTGAATGAAAGAAGCCAGGCATGAAAATGCTATTTATATGAAGTTCCAAGAACAAACTAAACTGATACTTAAAGATAAAAGTCAAAATGTCACAAGAAGATTCTTAATCTGATCAGTGGTTATACAGATATATGTATGTAAAAAAATATGTTAAGTTTTATGTAAAAAATTACTGAGCTGACCATTTCAGATTAGATCCCTTGTATACTTTACTATACAATAGGTGTATTGTCTCTCCATTTTTTAAAAAATGTGATTTTTAAAAATAAAGCAACATATTTATTATATAGCACATATAGTATGTATATATGTATATATGTGTGTATGTTCTATAACTTGAACATAGCTTCTTGACTGCTAAATCCTTATTTCTATAGATTGTTTGCCACTACAGTAATTTAATTTTCTGAATATTTTCTGGTGTCCTGAAATCCCACTTCTTAATGTTCATTTAAACACACATGAAAGAGAATCAGGATGAGTTGATGAACTAGAGGTAAAGAACTGCCCTGGGAAAAAGATTACGTGCTAGGAGTTTCTTTACAGCCGTTGTGCTAAGCAGGAAAACCCATAATTTGATCTAGTAGGCAGATCCAGTAAAGAGATATTTTTGGCACAGCACTCATCTTCAGCTACAGGGAATTGTACCTCATTCAAGGAAGAAGCTTTTGCATGACGTAGAATGACAATCATTGAAGAAGTAGTGGAAATGCCATTCTGTCTTTCAGTTGCTATAATTGGGTAGCTATATTTTGGGAAAAAATATGTTTAACTTCCTTCCTTATGGCTACTGTCAGTTTTTTTCTTAAGAGCTAGACATGTTTTTGTGCTTGAAATTATTCTAGGATTTTTCCTTAACTAGACATAGGCTTGATTTTTTTTCCCTTTGAGCACTGCTGTTGAAGAGAGGTTCTTAATTTTAAATAAGAATTTTATACAATATTCATGCATGCCTCCTTATTAGTGTGAGCAATTTTTCCACATAATGCTGGTAAAACATGTGAAAAAGACAGTAAAATCATTTCTTTGGGTACAGCTTCACTGAAAAGATTATTGTGATTATTAACTGTTGTCATAACGAGTCCTCTTTTTATTTGGATGTTGAACTCAAAATTTCGTAGGGCAATGAGTTCTTATGAATTGCATATAATTTATTAATTATCTTCAAAGGATGTGCGACTTAGAATGACTATGAAAAGATCCTCAATTTTCATCACCTCTCCATCATCAAAGTCCAGGTAAATTTTATAAGTTTCTACAAATTGAAAATTAACCCCCAGGAGAATATGACCTACCTATTCCCATCATGTGTGTTACATTCCCAGGAGTCAAAAGGAAAAGGGGAGATTTGGAATTGAAGAAGGCTTAAGGCAATGACTCTCCAAATGTGGTCTAAGCATTCCTTTTATTCACCTGGATTTGCTACTTTAGAATGTAGTTTCCTGGCCCCACCCCAAACTAACCCAACTGAAATGTTTGGTAGTAGACTTTGGGAATCTACATTTTGAACTTCCTTCCCAGTGATTCTTAAATATGAGTTTTTAAAGAAAATCAAGCATGAACATGGTGGTTACTCTCACAAAATTGTATTCATTATGACTGCTTTTAGCCTACTCCCACAATATAGAATGGCAAGACAAATGCAGGGAAAACAAACAACTGAGATACAGTTGTTTGTTTATAATATTAGTTTTGATAATGGGCCTTAACACAAATACCACCTACCTATTTGTTCATTTTGTACAACTCCACTAAGTAGTTATATTTTGACTTAAGACAAGAACTTTGCCTTACTCATAGTTCTCAATGGTACCTGCAAAAGCAATCATAAGGAAATTAATTATGGTATAGTGATTTTTGTATGTGTCTTATAATGAAAGACAATGATTTTTTAAAGTATAGAAAATGAACAGAAGAGCCACCATGCTGGTTCTTGTCTCTTTGTAATTAAACTAAAATTATGTTAATTAATTCAAAGGAAAATAGAAAAGTATCTTCCTTGATCATCATTTTTGTTTAAAAAGGATCAGATGAAAGACAAGAGTCTGAGGCTTCACATTTTTTCCCGAGACATGACTAAGTTTCATGCCTGAAATCTTGAAATGCTTAACAAAGTTTGGATACACTTTTAAGTCCAACATGAATGTGAGAAATAAAGGCAAACATATCATTGTGAAATGATATTTCCTTTAGAGTTTGAAGTGGGTACAAGTGAAGTTGCTAAAATTTACCAATTTAAGATGTGAGAGACTTGTCTATTGTAATGATGCCAGCTCACCTTTTATAGGCTACTGGGGAAATTTCTACTTACTGAATGAAGAGAATCTAAGCTGGAGTTGGGAATGGTCTAAGATACAGAAGTCAGTGTCCTGTTTTGGTGTGTTAATTTACTTACTTAATCTGGGCCATACTGGCTATTGAACTTTGACTATCTCAATTATGAAATGGTAATACTCAAGCCACCTGACATCTTTTTTTTTTTTTAATACTGTAGCTCTGATGTGAAAAAAAATATCAAGTCCAGGTAAATAACCAGATCCTTTTGTCAGCATAATATTGCCAAAGTAATGAATTCTTAGTATGTTATTATTTTTATTATTAAAAGGCTCATTGCAGGAAAATGTTGCCCTTCTATTCTCCCTACTGTCCAGTCTTAGGTAATAATATCCTGGCTTCACAGAGAGAAAATATAACCTATTTCCCACTGATTTTTTTTCTGGGGATTCAATTTTTTATAGGAAAAGTTAATAAACTATGAAAATAACTTGGATAATTTTTACAAAGAGTGCTTTGGGATTATCAGGTAAATTAAAGATCTTTTCTAAAGAAGTCAACACTTAGGGAACTGATGTAAGTTATAAAGAGGCCATGCATATGAAAGCACCTGGGACTTCTTATTGTAAAGACTGTTTCTGAAAAAACATGTTTATACAATATTACATGATTTATCTATGGATAAGTTCTTACATATACACTATCTTACTATATTAAAATATATCCATTCATTAAAGATCGGCTCTGGAACCATCCCAACATCTAATTTTTATCATATATGTCCAGGCCTCTTGATGTCTAGGGCCATTAAGTGGGAATCTCCAAACAGTATAAAGTCACAATTGAACTTCAATTATCCTTCAAACTTCAAAGGACTTCCTGTCTCTCCATGACATTGCCATCTCTCAATGGCACACACAAATTGTGTTTTAAATGTGGTCTCTAATAAGTAAGCACATTTTTATTAAAATGATTTTAACTTACCTTTATTGAAATATAAATTACACAAAGTAACTGCATCCATTTTAAGTGAACAAGAATAAGAATTTATTTATCTTTTCTAAAATTTCATGTAAAATAGATTCAAACAGAATGTACTTTTTTTAGCTGATTTACTTGGATTAACAAAATGTATTTGAAATTCAAACACAATATTATGTCTCAGTAGTTAATTTCTTTTAAGTTTCAAGTATTTTTCTATTGTATAAATATATAATTTATTTATCCATTTACTTGTTTATGGACATTTTAATTGTTTCCATTTTAGGGTTATTGTGATATTGGTATAAAATTTTTGTGGACTTAATATCATTATTTCTCTTAAGTAAGTACCTAGGAGTACACTTCATGAGTCTCATGGCATGTGTATGTTTAACTATAAAAGAGACTGACAAACAGTTTTCAAAAGTGGTTGTACCATTTTACAATCCCACCAGCAGTGTATGAGCATTCCAGTTGCTCCATATCTTTTCCAAAACATCATGTTTTAACCATTATAACAGAGGTATTCTGGTATCTCATTTTTGTTTCACTGTTATTTCCTTGATGACCAATGATGGCTAGCCTATTTCCATGTGCTTGTTGGCTATGTGCACATCTTATTTTATGAAATTTCTGTTTAAGTATTTTGTCCATTTATTAATTGTGTTGTTTGTCTTCTCATCATTAAGTTGTAAAGATGTTTTACATATTCTGGATATAAGATCTTTATAAACATATTATGAATACTTTCTCATAGTCTGTGCCTTAGTTCATTTACTTATTGCTATCATTCAAAAAGCAGAAGACTTTAATTTTCATGAAGTCCCATTTAACAATTTTTTCTTTTATGTTTAGTGCTTTTTGTCTCCTGGGAAAGCTTTGTTAGCCCAAGGTTGCATAAGTTTTCTCCTTTGTTTTCTTCAACATTTTGAGCTTTTATCTTTAAGTCTATGATACATTTCAAGTTACATTAGCTCCTTTCTGGACAGAATCTTTAACTGCTGTGATCAAAAACATGAAAATATCATTGGCTCTTTGCTGGGGAATGTAGTAAAATCATGACAACAAGTATAACACATTTTGGTTAGGCCAGGGCATTGAAAGAAATGTGTCATGGCTTTGTGAATTAAATAGGATACTTTGTTTACTATAAAATGTGTGAGATCGTCAGCTTTTAATACTTAAATCTTGAGAGTGTTAAACAGATGCCTCCTAAATAGTACTGCATTTATTTTCATGAACTTTTCTCTTGTTCATATGTGTAAGTCTCAGCTCTCAAGTCTATGGATGTGATTCAGAAGTAGGACAGTCGGGTGGGAAGGCAAATCAGTATAACAGTTACAGAGTGAATTTAACAATACTTCACAAAATTATCTATGTATTTACCCTTTGACCCAGAAAACCCACTTCCAAGATTATAACCCAAAGATAAGATGGAAAATATACAGAAGATTGTTGTACAATAGTTCTATCGCATACTGTTTATGATAGTAAAAGAGTAGAAACAACTCAAAATCCATCAATAAAGAATATTTTGTGTAAACCAAGGCCATTTCCATATTGGAGTACTATGCAGCTATAAAAATAAATGAGAAATATACTCATATATTGCTAAGGAATGACCTCTAAAATATTTTGGTAAATAAAAAACATTAACACGGATAAAAGTTTGTATTAATAATGTCAACTTATTTAATGAAAGGAGTGAACAAATGTATTTGTGATAAAAATTATAGGTAATGTTAATATATAATTAGTTTTGAAAATAAAGAGAAAACAAAAAATAAAATAATAAAATTTATCTAACAAGGGGAACAGGTTGGAGGGAACAGGGATAGAAACCAGACTTCACAGACAATGCTATTTTTACCTTTGATTTGGAACTATGTAAATGTTTTACATAAATATAAGAAAAGTCAAAATTCTAAAAGCAGCTTCTGAGAATACAAGGCAAAATCAAAAGAAAAAAATGTACCACAATGTATCAAATTAGTGTCTTAACTATATAGTGAAAAATTATTATAAATGATGGTGAAAGATAGAAATTTTATGGTTAATTTCTTGTGGGCTATAACATAAAATTAAAAAAAACCCTGCAACATAAATATTAAGGTATTTTTAATAATCATATTTAATAATAACATCAGTATTGTTCTGAAACTTTGTTTTATATCTGTAAGAAAAGGGATATAAATTAAACACATTAATTAATTATTAAGGACAATCCCATACTCTTAATTCTTACATTTGAATTGGAAATATCAGTATAAACTCATGTCATGTTTTCTTCTAAAATAAGGGAAGAAACCTAGATCTGCCCACTGAATAAGCTTAGAAACAGATTAATGCAGCAGCAATAGAACCCCCAACACCAAGATTGTAGACATTCAGTAAATTTCCCTCTACAAGAAAACAGGATTTCTTGGAGAAACGGTTGACTCCAGGTCTGGGGCAAAAATGTGCAAATGAGCCTGGAAGATCCAGTCATACCAGAAAGCAAGAAATTTATCAAAGACTATTAAAATTAGACCCAAAAGATGGGAGACAATTTGAAAAAACTCCTACTGGATAAAAATGGCACATTTGAGAATATTCCAGTAATAAAATAAATGGATTGAAACAGAGCGAACACCTTAAGATCATGTGTTCATAATAATACAAAATCCTTACTAGCCACCGAATCATTCTTCTATTTTGAATAATTTTGTGACATAGCACCGCAAAACTCAGTGTCTTAAAGCACCAGTCCTGGAACCCTGCTCATGTTTGTAGGTCTCCTTGGGTCAGGTACTCTAGGTTCTGAGTGTCCGTTCTTGGCTCCAAACAGCAGATGGGGTCTGGACCTTCTCCACATTTCTGACATTCTCTTTAGCCCAGCAACAAACTAATGAGACTAATGGTGATGACAGAAGCACAAGAAGGAAAGCCCAATCATACTAGAATGTGGCAGGCCTCTTATTGCTTCATGTCCACTAAAATGACTTTAGCCAGAGTAAGTCTCATGACTGAATTCAACATTGAGAAGGGGAAAACAAACTGAAAAGTAACATGGTAAAGGGTATAGAACTTGTACTAAAACAAACTGAAAAGTAACATGGTAAAGGGTGTAGAAACAAATAGGGTGAAGGAATAATGCCAACAATTCATTCTCCTAGAATCATGTATGGGACATTTTCTAGAGAATCAACTCTTATTCTGAAAATCAGTAAATAGTAATAAAATATGCTTAAATTATTTATCCTGTCTTTTTAGTAGTTTGGTTAACATCAAAGGATTAATAAAGAAATGTATTTCTTCAACTAATAAATGAAGAGGAAGTATAGAATTAGAATATCAACATTTTGCAACTCACAATGAAATAACATATTAGACCATTACCATCACTGCCTGATAAAAAATGTTATATGAAGAGCTTATGGAGCAAGTAAAATGATGATACCAGAGTCATCAGGAAGCAACTGAGAACCAACTTTATATAGACTCCCCTAGACAAAGATGACAAAATTTGAGTATCAATGAGCATGATACAGCAAATGATCAATAGCCATTAAAATATTTAAATACATGAGTCATAAAGATATTGAAAATAAACAAAATTCAAATAGGCAAAATACCACATTGGTGACATTTGAATATTGAGAGGAAACTAACTTGTTATTTTGAACATAGGAAAATAAAGGAAAGCAACCAGGCATTTGTCCAGCTTTTCCTATATGATCTGTAGCTCAGGGTAACCAACTAGATGATAAGAGGAAATATCTCTTTATATAAGTATTTCAATTAATAAATCAAGAAGGATTGAAATAATTCAAATATCCATCATTTTATAGCCCCTAATTAACAGATTTAGGCAATGATCATCAATTGCTGCTAAGATTACTCAAAGAGAGACATAAAGATATTACATATCTCTTGAGTACAATGTATAATGTCACCTTTAAAGTAGTATTGTTAAAACTTAACATCGTGAATCTAATGAGGGAGGGAAGAAAGGAGAGGTAGTCTCTAGATCTCCCACCAATATGAATTAGATAAAGGGGAGAAATTAACAGATAAAGGATGTAACTTTACACCATCGGCTACAATTTGCAAAATTCAGATTGTGGGAAACAATAAGACAAAAACTCTTCAGAACCAATGAGCCATGAGTTGAAGATTGTTGAAGTTAAGGTAACATACAAGGTCCTTATTCTAAATATACATTTTGTGAATCTGAATAATAATTTTCTTTCATTTTTTAAAGTGTGTATGTCAGGTTAAATATTTTTTGAAAGCCCAGGTATAGTTCAGATTGACAGACAAGTTTAATTTAAGGGGTGTAGAGCCCAAGTTATACTTTAAGCTGTCTGGTTAGAGAAGTGGACTGACAGTTGCTAGTGGACATTTTCGGAGTCATGGAGCTCCCTTTTTTCCTTTTTTTTTTAGGATTTTTTTTTTTTATTAACGGAAAAAAAAAAGAAATTAACACAACATTTAGAAATCATACCATTCTACATTTACATATGCACTCAGTAATTCTTAACATCATCACATAGATGCATGATCATCGTTTCTTAGTACATTTGCATCGGTTTAGAGGAACTAGCAACACAACAGAAAAAGATATAAAATGTTAATATAGAGAAAAGAAATAAAAGTAGTAATAATAGTAAAAAAAACAAACAAACAAAAAAAAAAAACCCCTATAGCTCAGATACAGCTTCATTCAGTGTTTTAACATGATTACTTTACAATTAGGTATTATTGTGCTGTCCATTTTTGAGTTTTTGTATCTAGTCCTGTTGCACAGTCTGTATCCCTTCAGCTTCAATTACCCATTATCTTATCCTGTTTCTAACTCCTGCTGGACTCTATTACCAATGACATATTTCAAGTTTATTCTCGAATGTCCGTTCACATCAGTGGGACCATACAGTATTTGTCCTTTAGTTTTTGGCTGGACTCACTCAGCATAATATTCTCTAGGTCCATCCATGTTATTACATGTTTCATAAGTTTATCTTGTCTTAAAGCTGCATAATATTCCATCGTATGTATATACCACAGTTTGTTTAGCCATTCTTCTGTTGATGGACATTTTGGCTGTTTCCATCTCTTTGCAATTGTAAATAACGCTGCTATAAACATTGGTGTGCAAATGTCCGTTTGTGTCTTTGCCCTTAAGTCCTTTGAGTAGATACCTACCAATGGTATTGCTGGGTCGTATGGCAATTCTATATTCAGCTTTTTGAGGAACCGCCAAACTGCCTTCCACAGTGGTTGCACCATTTGACATTCCCACCAACAGTGGATAAGAGTGCCTCTTTCTCCGCATCCTCTCCAGCACTTGTCATTTTCTGTTTTGTTGATAATGGCCATTCTGGTGGGTGTGAGATGATATCTCATTGTGGTTTTGATTTGCATTTCTCTAATGGCCATGGAGCTCCCTTTTGATAAGCTGAATACTATTTACAGTTCCCCTTCACATCGGTGACATTCTGGAATTTATGAGAAATCTGAAATCAATCCTATCTCCCAGGATTTAAAACTCAATCTCTATTCAGAACAGAGACTAGAATTCCCAAAATAAGGGAATGAATAATATTTTTTTAAAAAATCAATGATGTGGCCATATAGAAAAAGTTTTTTTATGCATTGGGCTAAATGTGTTTCCTAAGACTCTAATGATCAAACTACTTGGTAGCTTTGTAAATGACTTATGTTGGGATAGCCTTATGAACAGTTGTGTTTTTCACAATAAGAAACTCTTGCTGACATGAGCACATCAGTGAATTTTCACCAATACTTAAAGTATGGGAACATGATGACTCTCTTCTGCTATCATTTACATTCCGTCAGCACTCATGAAGAACTGACATTAAATGATATTATTTATTTTGTGCCACAAGACTCCTGCATGCTAAAGCTATCTTCTTATTGCTATTATGTTATGAAGTCTTTTCACAGGGGTAATGTGGTAAGAATTATAACAGCATAAAGACAATGTGGCTCCAAACTAAAACACGCAAGGACTACTATTAAGAAATATTTTATCAGCACCCTTGTTGCTTTAACCATAGAGGCCTTGCTTTGTAAATGAGACTTCTGTGTGGACATATATTCAGCTAATTTCTCTATTCTTTAATTCCACAAGAAAGTACACTTTTTGGACATGGGACTTTGAAAAAAGAATGCTTATTGACTTTGGATTGGGCTTTTTAGCTATGGGCAAAATGATTCTTCGGCTTCACAAATCTCATTAAATGTGTTAAATCATATGTGAAGTAGAATATACTGATTTGATTTGGAAGAGATAGGGATTGAGAGAAGAGCATAGTCAAAATTTATAAAAATAATAAGGGAGATGAATGGGTGGATAGGTAGATACATGAATATATCAATAGGGATAAAGAGATAAGGTGAGAGCGAAGAGGTGTTACATACTATACAAGTAGATACATAAATGGAAGTACTACTTTACAGGGAAATAGTGTACTCTTAGAACTTTTGCTGTCTGTTGGTGTAGAGAGGCCAAAATTTTCAATACTGATAATTTTAGAATGAAATCAGTTAGTAACTGATGCTAGTACTGTAAGAATTGAGAATGTATCCTTCCCATATCACTCCTCAGCTTTTCCAAGGAATGAGCACTGTCATACAGAGTCAGATGGATTATTTGGTTTGGTTCTGTATGATAACACTCATGTCTATATGCTACATTTACTGCTGTAAAGGTGTAAGATAAGCCAGAACCTCCCCAGGGAAAATATCAGAGGGAAATCTGAATTACAGTTTTTGTCCAGCCATTGCAGTGGTTAATTTCATGTGTCTTTTCTTTATCTGATCAGCTTCTTCTGAGGAATTCATGTTCCGATTTCCAAGTACCCTGTGGAATTAAGACTTGCCAATCTCCATGGTCACATGAGCCAATTCCTGAAATAAATCTTTTAACATATTAAAAGATTTCTACATATAGATATATTCTGTTGGTTTTAATTTCTCAGGAGAACCCTGCTAACACAAATTTTCATACTGAGAGTGATTCTTGAGAAAAATAATTTAAGGATGAGATTTTTGAGTTGGTTCTGGGGGTTTTGGAATTGGTTGTCTAATTTGATTAGATTGAAAGCCATTACTGATTCTAGTTCCAATGATCAAGAGGGCACTGGCAATCCATGGCATGAATTGGCAATAGAGATACACAACATATCACCATCGTTATGTCCTACTCAAATGTTTATAAGAGGTATGGCTTTGTGCGACAGAATATTTGGCACCTCCATAGATTTTTGCGAAGCTGTAGAATATAATGATGTTGGTTTTTTATTCCTAAACATGCTGGATAAACTTGTCAAATAAAATGGGATGAGCTCAGGGCTTCAAATTGCTTGTTCAAGAACTACATGAATGAAAAGAAAATTTCCATTTGTACCCTGAAGGACTCTCAATTCTGGTAGCTACAGAGTTAATATTTCTGAAATTCAAACACAGAGTCTCATTGTGCAAGTATCTGATTTAAAACACAAATTGATTTCTCAACCTTGCAGAGTGTTTACTATTAAAGTATGGGTACAGATGAGGAAGGAATGGGATCTTGAACCTTGGAATGGGGACATATGGGCTCTTCATAATGTTGGTGAGGACATCAAATCCCTAAATTCTGCTGAGACTTCTTTGTCCTATAAACCCATAAAAATCTGCCTTGAGGAATCAGCCATCCCACCTCTGTCCGAAGAGAATGACCCTGCTTTGACTGACAAACCTCTCCTCAGTAATTACCTCTCCTGAGCAAAAAGCCCTCACACCTCTGTCTAAAGAGATTAACCCTGCTCCACCAGAAGAAACTATATTAGAATTCCCTGATATAATTAACTTGCAAGACTGCTAATTCCCCTCTTGACCCACCCCACCATCCTTTTTTGCTTCCATATCTATAGCTAGACTAAAGTCCCAACATGTCCGGAAAAGTGAGGTACAAAATGTAACCCACAAAAAAGTGCACAAGACTCCAAAAGAACTGTATGATTTTTTCCTGTTTATATAAACAGAAATCAGGGGAATGTGTGCAGGAATGGATATTAAAGCGGTGGGATAAGGGTGGAAGGAACATAAAGTTGGATGAGGCTGAATTTATTGATATGAATGCACTAAGCAGAGTTTCTATATTCTGTGTTGTAGCTTGAGATATTTAGAAAGGGCCCCTCTAACAGTTTGTTCAGTTAGTTAGCTGAATAATTGGCCAAACAGTAGCCTGCATTAACTGAAGTTGAAATGCCATTACCACATTAGTATAATGTAGATGAGGGCAGCCAAAGTCTTCAAGAGATTAGAATGCTAGAGTAGATTTGTCGTGTAAGACTTGCCCATTCACCCAAGGAATGTCCACTTTTCACCAAGACTGTGAGGAACAAATTTGTAGAGAAGCCCCATCACCCTATTAAATGCAATAGGATGATGAGACTCCAGGTTGACAGGATTCAAGTGGTGGCACTTAATTACAAAAGACAAGGTAGATGTGGCTTCTGAAATAGATGGCAGAGTCAAAGCAGTGATTAGAATAGTCTGCCTTGGTATTGGCTATATGATCATGGGGTATGTAGAAGTGAACTAGATGGGTACTCTACTAAGTTCTTACTTGATCTGTGTAAGGAGAAGGGTTCTAGGTCAAGTGAACAAAAATCTAACTTGAATCACAAAAACAGAGAAAAAACAGAGAGACACAGTCCCTTAAGGTATTCCCAAACTTGAGACAGTTTAAAGACCCAAAACTCCTTGAATGAAGGGAAGGCTGGGTCCTGCTGAGGAAGAGTTCAGTTACACAACAAAAATTTATACTGTTAATCTTTCTCCCAGCCTTCTCAAAGGACCCATTCCTTTTTTACCAGGGTGACTGTGCACTGGGGAAAAAGAAATGATCAGACATTTCAGGGACTACTGGACACTGGCTCTGAACTGACATTAATTCCAGAGCACACAAATTGTCACTGTGGTCCATGAGAGTAGGGGCTAATGGAGGTCCAGTGAGATACATAGTTTTACCTTCGATCTGTGCCGAAGTGAATCCAGTGAGCCCCTGAACCCATTCCGTGGTTAGCCCACCAGTTCTGGAATGTATACTTGCAGAAGACACACTTAGCAACTGGCAGTATCCCCACATTTCCCTGATCTGTGGGGTAAGGAATATTATAGTAGGAAAGGCTAAGTAGAAGCCCCTAGAAATGCCTCTATTAGAAAAACAGTAACAAAAGCAATATCACATACCTGGAGGTATTGCAGAGATTAGTGTCACTATCAAGGACTTGATGTATGCAGGGGTGGTGATTCCCACCACATCTCTATCCATTTAACTCTCTATTTTGGCCTGTGCTGCAAATAGATGGATCTTGGAAAATGAGAGTGGATTATCATAAACTGAACTAGACGATGACTCCAATTACAACTGCTGTTCCTGATGTGGTATCATTGCTTGAGTCAATTAACACATTCTGTGGTACCTGGTATGCAGATATTAATCTGCTGAAAGCTTTATTTTTGCTAACTCTTATAAAGGCCACCAGAAGCATTTTGCTTTAGCTGGTAAGGCCAGCATTAACCTTCACTGTTCTACTTCAGGGGTGTATCAAGTCTCCAGCCCTACATCATAATCTAGTCTGCAGGGACCTTGATTGCCTTTCCCTTCCACAAGGTATCACATTGGTCCATTATACTGATGACTTCATGATGAAGGATGTAATGAATGAGAAGTAGTAACTACTCTAGACTTATTGTACAGGTATTTGCATGTCAGATGGGGAAGATAAATATAACAAAATTCAGGGGCCCTCCACCTCAGTGAAATTTCTAGGCATCCAGTGGTATGGTAAGTTGCTACTTCTGGCCTCTCCTACATCCAAAAGAGAAGCACAATGCCTTAGTTGTGCCTCTTTGGACTTTGGAGGCAACATATTTCTCATTGGGGTATGCTACCCCAACCCATTTACTGAGTGATTAGAAAAGCTACTAGTTTTAAGTGAGAACCAGAACAAGAGGAGGCTCTGTAACAGGTTCAGGCAGCCAAGCAAGCTGCTCTGCCACTTGAGCCATATAATTCAGTAGGCCCAATGGTGCTGGACATTCCAGTGGCAAGTAGACATAGCATACATAGCTTTTGGCTGGTCTCTGTAGTAGAGTCTGTACTGTGGTGCATATCCCTAGGATTCTGGAGCAAAGTCCTGCCCTCTTCCACAGAACACAACTTTCCTTTTGAGAAACAGCTTTTGGCTTGCTACTGGACCTTAACTGAATGCTTAATTATGGGCCACCAAGTTCTCATGGGACATGAGTTCATGAACTGGGTATTGTCTGATCCACCAAACCATGAAGACGTGCTTGCACAGTAGCACTCCATCATCAAATGGAAGTGGTATGCAGGAGATTGGGCTTGAGCAGGCCCTGAAGGCACAAGTATGTTACATAAAGAAATGGCCCAAATGTTCATGGACCCTACCCTTGTCACATTATCTTTTGTTTCCCAGCCCGCAGCTATGGTGTCCTGGGGAGTTCCCTATGACCAATTGACTGAGGATGACAAAACTTGGACCTGGTTTACAGAGGGTTCTGCTTGATATACAGGTACTACCTGAAAGTGGACAGCTGTCCCCTATCTGGGACATCCCTGGAGGACAGTGGTAAAGGGAAATCCTCCCAGTTGGCAGAAATTCAAGCAGGGTACCTAATTATTCATTTTACCTGGAAGGAAAAATAGCCAGAGGTGCATTTGTATATTGATTCATGACCTGTGGCCAGTGTTTTGACAGTATAATCAGAGACTTGGAACATGATTGAGAAATTGGTGATGAAGAGGTCTGGGGGGAGGGGTATGTGGACAGAACTTCCTGAATGGTGGAAAATATGAGGATATTTGTGTTTCATGTGAACACTCACCAGTAGGTGACTTCAGCAGAGGAGGATTTTTGTAGTAAAGTAATTGGATGATCCATTCTATTGATAATAGTCAGCCTCTTTCCTCAGCCACTGTTATTGCCCAATGGGGTTAGGAACAAAGCCATGGTGGTAGGGATAGAGGTTATGCATGGGCTCAGCAGCATGGGCTTCCACTCACCAATGCCAACCTTACCACTTCTTAGTAGCTAAACTGCAGGCAGCAATGACCAGCATTCAGTCTCTGATATGGCACCATCCCCAAGGTGATCAGCCTGCTATCTGGTGACAGGCTGATTACATTGGACCACTCCCATCATGAAAGGAGCAGCATTTTGTTCTTACTGAGATCAACACTCTACAGCCTGGATACAGATTTGCCTTCCCTCCATGCAAGGTTTCTTCAAATACTACAATCCATGAACTAGCAGGATGACTTATCCATGGTTATGGTATTCTATACAGCTTTGCTTCTAATCAAGGAAATCACTTCACAGCCAATGAAGTGTGGCAATGGGCTCATGCTCATGGAATTCACTGGTCTTACCATGTTCCCCATTGTCTTGAAGCAGCTGAATTGACTCAATTAAGGCACCAACAGGATGTCAATACCTTGAAATGTTGAGCAATATTTTCACTCTACTGTGCAATTCCTCCCACATCTAGGATTCATGGGTTCAGGAATTAAGGAATGGAAATGGGGGTGGCACCACCCACTACATTCCCCTAGTGATTCACTAGAAAAACTTTTGCTTTCTTTCCATGAGGATTTATACTCCCCAGGGATCTTAGTTACAAAAGAAAGTGTTTCCTTTAGGAGACACAATAATGACTGCATTGAATGGGGAGTTAAGACTTTCACCTGGCCACTTTGGGCTCCTCATTCCTCAGAATCAATAGGCAAAGAAGGGAGGTACTGTACTGGTTGGGGTCACTGATCTTTATTACCAAAGGAAAATTGAACTGCTACTACACAATGGAGATGAGGAAGAATATTCCTGGAATATAGGAGATCCTTAAGGCATCTCTTAGTGCTATACCACCCTGTGATTTGAATCAATGAAAAACTACAACCACCCAATACAGGATGGACTATCAAGTGCCTATACCACTCAGGAATGAAAGTATTGGTCACCCCACAAGGAAAAGAACCTGGACCAGCTGGTGTGCTTGCAGAGGTTAAAGGAATATAGAATGAGTATTAGAAGAAGATTGTAATAAAGATCAGTTATGACCATGTAACCAGTTACAGAAATGAAGACTGTAATTGCTATGTTTCATTATGAATACTTATACATACACAGAAAGCAAATATCGTTTACTTCCTTCTCTTATCCCCTTATCATATAACATAAGTTGTATCAAAATTATTTAATAGTATTTAAGTTACAAGTTATCAAAGATAAAAGTAAATACCACTCAAATGCTTGCTGTCCTCTTCTGAGGAAAGGATTAGAACCTTTCCTGTTGCACACAGGACAATTGCATCATGTTACTTGAAAGTTATTGTCTTTATTTGTATAGTTTAAGATGTGTATGGGTGACAAGTTGACAAGGAGTGGACAGTGATGGTTAATTTAATGTGTCAACTGGAATAGATTATGATATCTAGTTGTGTGGTCTTGTTGTTACTGTGAGGATATTTCATAAATGGATTTGCAGTTACAGTCAGTTGATTGCATCTACAAACAACAAAGGAGATTGCACTCAGCAATGTGGTAGCATCTCCTCATTCAAGAGATTAGAGGTCTGAAAGTGAGAACTGAGGATTTCCGAAGTCAGGATAAAAATTGTTATTCATATGTATGTAGTGGAAAAGCCTAGCCTACCTATAAATGTGCTTCTGGAGGACCTCTTTTGTTGCTCAGATGTGGCCTCATTCTCTCTGAACCCAACTCTGCAAGTGAAATCATTGCCTTCCTCCCTACATGGGACATGACATCCAAGGGTGAAAGTCTCCCTGGCGGCATGGGAGATGACTTCCAGGCATGAGTCTAGCCCTTGCATTGTGGGATCAACGATACCATCTTGATCAAAAGGGGGAAAAGAAGTGTAACAAATAAGGTATCAGTGGCTGAGAGAGTTCAAATAGAGTCAAGAGGCTATACTCTGGCGGGCACTCTTTTGCAAACTTCAGTTAGACACTGCTACCTATCATAACTTGCCAACCCCTAAAGAAAACCATTCCAGGCAATCCTAATGGTTTAGAACACCTAGGGTAATATATAAGATTCTACAAAGGTTCCATGCACTAGGGTAACTTTCCAGAAACCTACAACCTCCAGATAGGCCCCTGGACCAGATAAGTCCTGAAACCTAGAGGGGCCAACCTCTCCAGAACAGCAGCTAGTTCCATCTCCCTACCCCTTATTATTGACAGCCCTTCTAACATGAAAAAGTTAGAATGGGCATAGCCCAAATACCCCTAAAGAGTAAGAGAAAGATCAAAGGTGATGGTGGAGTTATACAGAGAAGGTAGGGTTTAACAAATGAGTATGATTGCCGAATCATTATATTGATATTTGTTTTAGTCTCCAGTATCCTAGAGTAACTAGGAGTAAAAACCTAAAATTGTGGAATTGTAACTCATACCAAACTCTGAAATCTGTTCTACAACTAATTGTTGTGTTGTGCATTGAAATATATTTTTGTATGTATTTTATTTTTCACAAAAAAAAAGAAAGAAAAAAGTCGATTGTGGTGATAAAAAAAAATATTAAACCTTCTAGCCTCCTATACTCTGGAACAGCTAGAAGGAAAAATCTGAGATGATGTTATTGTAGCCCATGACAAATACTAGGATACATCTTGTAATGACTTGTTGAAGAGTACTTTGAAAACTCTTGCTTTTTTCTTTCTTTGCTTTGTATATATGTTATATTATACAATTAAAATATGAAGAAAAATTGCACTTCAGCAAGCCAACTTCTCTTAGGAATTCAACTGAAGTTTGGTCAGAGTTTTTAACTTGTGGCCTGCCTTATGGTATTCAGATTTGCCAATCCCAATGGTCATATGAGCTAACTCCCATAATAAATCTCTTAATACTTAGATATTTTCATATATTTACTGTATTTTATGTAAGTTCTGTTTCTCTGAATATGCTGACTGATAACGCCATGAATATTATTGTATTCATCATGCTTATTTCATTCTTTTACTATTTGAGAAAATGGGGATAAACAATCATATGTTCCTCTGCATTGGGAAGCAAATTGGGATAGGAACAGAGTACTCAGCAAGCCTGGAGTTATCCCATTAAAAAATCCAGACTAGATATATACCCAGTACAACCAAAATGATTAGTATCCAGTGATATTCAAGATTTAGTATATAGCAGAAACATATGGAGATGATTGTTAAAAATTCAAATTCCCTGGCCCACTCTTAGAAAATTTCATTCATTTGTTGTTGGAGCAGGCTCATGAATCTGAATTTTAGTGACCACTACAGGCAATTTTAATTTATGTAGTTTCTGGGCCATGATTATTATAAACACTGCTAAGCTGATAGAATATGAACAACAGTAGGAATTAGAACCCCTTCATTTTATTCTTTGCATGGCAATGCTTCTAACTCTTTATGAGATTTTAAGAAAGTAAATTAATCTCTGCTTTTATCCACATCATTACAATGAAAACATTAGTGCTTTTATTGTAAGAATGAGTAGGCATAAGTATAAGTATGCACAGCTATATCATATCAGCACATGCAACGTTCTCATTGCAGGTACTAAAAAAAGTCAAAAGTATTGAAAAGGTAACTTTCACCCAAGATTAATAGAATTGAAGTCCACATCAACTAAGGATAGTATTCACCAATTATACTCATTTTCAGTATACCAAATACACTCCAATTTCATTTTCCAATTACTGAACTTGATTTATGCACAGCTGTGGACATTGCAGAGAGCTTAAAGAGCCACAAAAATGCCAAATATTGTCTATATTTGGCATTGTTTTTAACATATATAGACACAGTCACTGGAATATTTACCAAATATTTATGCTTATGAACACCTACTTCTGCTAGGAGAGATGCAAACTATAGTGAACAGTCTAGACAAGCATTATTCCAAGTATGATCCCAGCACCATTAGCATAAGTATAATTTGTTATTTAGTATAAAGTACAGATTCCTAAATCCTACCTTATGTTATACATATTAAATAAGAATCTGTAGGGGAAGGGTACTGAATATCTATAGTTAATATTTACCAGTTTTAGAGTGTGAGAGCTAGCTGTTATCAAATCCTCTCATTAAGTATGACAGAGAGGAAAAACAGACTATGTGGTTTGAATTTTCACTGCATTTCCTGAAACCTTTACATTTTTCTCCAGTGTCAAAAGGAAGTCTCCTATGCACAGTTGAGACAAGGGAGAGGGGAATACAGTACATGCCTTGGGCGCAAAAATTAACACGTGCCCCAAAACTCTGCAATTAAGATAAATAATATTTTAATGAAATAGTATAAATACAAATAATTTAAAAGTGCTTGATTAGCAAAATCTGAAAAATTTAAATAAAACAAGATTAGGGCTGTGCCAGGCCAATTTGGAGCCAGAGGCAAAAGGAAAAATAAATAATATTGCTCTTCTCTTTACTTAAAATTGTAAGTTCTTGTACATCCTCAGGTTTTTTGCATTAATTTTGACCTTTTAAAGATATGTAGCATTAAAATATTCTTGTTCTTTATTACTAGATTTTTTGGTACATGCCTTAATTTTTTGTACCTGAGGTAAGTGCCACATTCACTATGCCCTTGTCTCAGCATTCTCCTGTGCATTGTGCAGAACTGAATTGGCCCCAGTTGCTTTAGAGGCATGGTTAATATGATTATCACCCAAGCAGAATAGGTTGTTCCCCTTCAATCACATCTCCTAGGTAAATATATGTTTTTGCCTGAACATAGGGCTAATCATGCTCTTGAAAGCTAATCAGATGTATTATGTAATGCAGTCAACTGAACTATGTTTTACTAGGTGAGACTGACATGGGAGTGGCCTCTAAAATATATGGTTTGTTTAATAATTTTTCTGGCTTAACTAGTAATGTACTAAAAAATAAATAAGGTTAAGAGGGGAATGCAGAAAGAAAAAAAAAGACACATGCTGAACTGGAAAGCTTGTATCCAGGTTTTGATACAAAGTAAAAATACTGAGTTCATCAAATAGCCTTACTCCACAACCAATAGTAGCTTGGCTTTAAAGTTTCAGCTTTGTTGCTGGGGGGTTTTCTCATTAGAAAATGCTTTTGAAGTCCTATGACCAAAAAGGAGAAACCCAAGCCAAGTATTTGATTACCTACTAAATATGAGTTGGGACTCGTATTCATAGAAGCAGATTTTAATCACACTGTCCCTTTCACAGAATTATTTAATTTCACTATTGCCTTCATTAGACTTAAAACAGCTTGTTTAGAACCCACACATGGCAGGGCTCTTTAGAAAATTGTTGTACAAACATAGCGTAGATTTTCAGACCAAAAAGAAATGAGAAAACTGAAACATAAAGTTAGCCTTTTGATAACAGTTAAGAGAATTAGGTTTGGTTAATTGTGAAAGTGGCAGTAAGGGACTGACGACGGAACGACATAGGGCGACAATTTCTAAAAGCCTCCAATGGAGACAAAGCAAAATTAGATCACTGTCAGTGGCAGTGGAGATACTCATCAATACATGGATAGAGGTTATCTATGGAAATCTGATTTGGGTGCTTTTTATTTCCTGTTTTAAAAAAAGACTTTTCTATAATGAGAATATTTTGCCTTAAAAACAGACAAAACAGAAACAGTTTTCACTTTCAAAAATATATTTCTTAATGTCAGCGGGAAGGTTTTGGGCTTGTGATAAAATAAGAACATTTCTTGCATTATAAAGATTATGTGACATGGATTACATCGATTTTATATAGTAATGGGATCCTTCCTTTTCAGAGACATTAAAAATTGAAATTGGTACTTATATACCAAGTCTTTATAGTATTGTCCTTAACAGGGCAGAGAAATGAGAAGGAAAACTACTTTAGGTCCTTGCTAGCTTCATATTCTAATAGTTGAAAATATTTCTCAAGCATGAAAGTAAGTTCTTGAGAGTTTTGCTGGTTCTGTACTGAATATAGTCTGCCCTAATTTAAGACAGGAGGACAAAAATTATTTCATTTCCACAAAACAAAATCAAAGTTTTAGCAAGTCTTTATTTTACTTTAAAGGCTTGGCTTTTTTCTTTCAACTTCAAGTCATTTTGGCAATTGAATAAGGAAAAATTAGAACTCCAACTTATATTTATTCATTATTTACTCAGAACTTAATTACTTATCTTTCATTTTAAGCATTCAATTCATTCTCTTTATCCATTTATTAAACAAACATTAAATGTTTACCTCCCATATGCCATGTACTGTTTGTGATCATATGGAGAAATAATAGAACAAGTTAGATGTAGTGACTGTTCCTCATGAACCAAATGCTATTGTTTGCCAGTTTATTTGAAGAAAATTACCACCAAGTAAATCACTTCAAAATATCCTATCCATAGCTCTGGATATGGTTTATTTACAATGGTTCTACACTGGAGACAATGTTTTCAAAGACATTTACATTTTATGGTGGGAATTACCTAGACAATTTCGAGGAGTAAAGCAATAAAAATGGCAAAAGGCATGCTCACTCTTGCTCAATCAATGATGAATGCTTTTAAAGCCCAGTATTTTTAAACATGGTCATTTCATGTATTAAATCTGTTTTAATATTGAAATCAAAATGCAGTCATGGTTTATGCTTTAGAGGAAACAAATCTATGTGTTTTCATCTAGGTACGTAACAGTAATTAACATATTTGGAAATTATGCTCCATTTGCTTAATTTAAAATAATCGAAAATTTCTGAACGCAACAAAAACCATAACCATTTTCACACAGGATCAATATGCTGTTAGCATGATAATATGCAGAAGGCTACTTATGCCTTTGGGGAAAACATTGTGTCCTCCTCCCTATCTTTGAATGGAACAGCAAAGCCTTGAAATGATGTACGTATCTTGATGCTTTCCCCAAAGTGAAGCTGAAAAATTCATCCCCTCTTTCTTTAATACTACAGATAATGGAGACTTTTTGATATTCCATTTTTAGTAATGTTGGGATGGTTGATGTAGACTAACTCTTCTACAAAGAACAACTAGAAAAATGTTGAAAAAGTATTTACTGGGCGGGCCATGGTGGCTCAGCAGGCAGAGTTCTCACCTGCCATGCCAGAGACCCAAGTTTGATTTCCCGTGCCTGCCCATGCAGGGGGAAAAAAAAAAAGCACTTACAAACTTCAGAAAAAACCACTGAGGCAGTCCAGATTTTCTTGGCAGCCCTCTATACAGTTATGCTTATAGCATTTGCCATACCCCAAAAGTCAACAAACTAAGCAGGGTATGAATTCAATTAAAGACTACCCAGTATTTAACAATTAAAACCACATAAATGAAAAGCTAAAAATTAGAAATTAACCAGGTGATCCAGATATTGTAGTTGGTCAGATGCAAAATTTAAAATAATTGTGATTAAGATGGTAAGAAAATAGATAACATTATGAAGAATTTCATTAGAGAACTGGAGTTAATAAAAGAGATTCAAATAGAAACTGCAGAACTGGAAAAAAAGTACAAAAATGAAACAAGATAATAATAAATGGAGTAAATAAGAATCAGCACAAGAAGAAATTAGTAATCTAGACAATAGGACAATTAGAAATATCAAGACTGAAGCATAGAGACGAAAAAAAAGAGAAAAACAACTGAGGAATATAAAATATAGTAAAAGTATCTAACATATGTGGAATCAAGCAGGAAAGGAGAGTAAGAATTGGAGACATATAATAAGAGAATAGATACTGGTCAAGAATTTTCCAAAACTGATGACTCACATGAAGTTACAGATTTAAGAACTCTAAGCACACAAGCAAAAAATAAAAAATTAAGAAATAGAAAGAAAAGAAAACCACACATTAAAAAATCTTAAAAATCATAGTATAAATATGCTTAAAACAACACACAGAGAGAAAGTCTTGAAAACCACCCAGAAAAAAAGACCCTTTAAAAGAGTGGCAATAAGACTGACAACTTACATTCAAACATAATGGATGGAAGCCAGAAGATATTGGGATGCTATTTTGAAGCACTGAAAGAAACTAGATGTCAAACTAGACTTTTTAAACAAGAAAATTACTGTTTAAAAATAAAGATGAAATACTGATGTTGTGAAACAAAATTTGTGATTCTGCTATTAGTGGAGCTGCACTAAATGAAACAACAAAGGGAGTTTTTCAGGCAGAATAAAAATGAATTTACTAAAAGCAGGTAAATGAAAGAAGGAATGAAGAGCAAAGTGCAAGTAAATACATGGATAAATATAATATTGACCCATGAACCAATAATAGTAATGACTTGTGGGAATTATAATGTAGGATTAAAAATAATAGAGCAACGATTGCACAAAAGACAAGAAAGGGTAAGAGGAAAAAGTGCTTGCATTGTCCTGGAAATACTAATTTGTGTATAGCTCTGATAAGTCAGGAATGCATGCTGTAATACAGGGAAACCACTCAAAAGCGGCTAAGAGGAAATACATAATCCCCAAAACTGACTTATCCAAAATAATATAATAAAGAAGAAGAGAGAGAATATAAAATAAGAAGGAAAATTACAAAGCAAATATAAAATAGTGGATTTAAACCTAAATATATCAGTAATTACATTGTGTGTAAGTAGATAATGAACTATAAGTTAAACATAAAGATTGTCATGCTTAATTATAAAAATCAACTTTATTATCAAGTTTATTAGAGAAACTTGTTAAATATAAGGATACAGAAAGGTTAAAAATTAAAAGAAATATGGCACAAAAACTAACCAAAAGAAAACTGGGAGACAGAAGAGGAGAAGGCCATGTGGAAACAGAAGCAGAGATGGGAGTGATAGAGTCTCAAGTCAAGGAATGAGAGCAACCACCAGAAGCTAGAAGAGAAACCTTCAGAAACTCTGCAACTACACCATTAGAGTTGTCAGGTCAGATAATAAAACACTGAGAAGACTTCCAGGAAGACTGCAGAACAGGATAAGCTGAGTTCACCCCTGTTCCAAAGAACAGCTAAGAAGAGACAGAAAAAAGACTGGGGGGGGGGGGGTGATTCCAGGGTGTAAATGACCTGGAGGAGGGTCTTCTACACCACATAAGGAGGCCCTGGTTGAAAAAGCATAAGAATTGAGAAGCACATAACCAGAGATGGCCAGCTAGTACAAACAGCCTAGTGCATTCATTTCCAAATGGAGGCCTGGAGCCATGAGGAGTACAAGAACAGGGAGACAGGAACAAGGAAGCACTAATGTAGAATCCCCAACACGTGCCTATACTTGCATTGCAACCCATCACCGCACTACTGTGCCTCTCCCCATGCCCTGTATCCTGCTCCACACAAGTCTCAAAAATACAAAGATTTAGATTACTGAAGGAAATTAACTTCCAAAGTAACCCTGTCAAGAAATTTACATTCCATGAAGACAATAGAAGATCAGTAACCACATGAAGATGCAAACAGAAACAGCCCAGTCTAATGACCAAATTAAAACACCAGAGGAGATGCAGACTTTGGAACAACTAATCAAAGACATTCATGTAACGTTACAAAATAAAATCAGTGGAATGACTAATGACATAAAGGAGATCAAGAAGACACTAGAAGAACATAAAGAGGTATTTGAAAGAATAAATTAAAAAACAGCAGATATCACAGAGATTAAAGATGCTGTAGATCAAATAAAGAATATATCAGAGACACACAACAGCAGGTTTGAAGAAGCAGAAGAAAGAATAAGTGAACTAGAGGACAGGACAACTGATTTTGAACACACGAAAGAACAAATGACAAAAAAGATGGAAAAATTTGAATTGGATTTTGGAGAAATGATGGACAAAACACAGGGCACAAATATAAGAACCATCAGTCTCCCAGAAGGAGAAGAGTAAAGGGTTAGGAAGAACAGTGAAGGATATAATGGAGGAAAACTTCCTAAACTTTATAAAAGACATAAATATGCAAATCAAAGAAGCTCAACGAACTCCAAATAGAATTAATTCAAATAGGCCTACCCCAAGACACATACAAATCAATCTGTCAAATGTTGAAGAGAAGCAGAAAATCTTGAAAGTAGCAAGAGAAAAACAATCTACTGCATACAAGGGAATCCACATAAGACTGAATTTGGATTACACAATTGGCACTAAGGAGGCAAGAAGGCAGTAAAAGATCCTGAAAGAGAAAGACTTCCTGCCAAGAATTCTGTACCCAGTCAAATCGTTCTTCAAAACTGCAGGAGAGATTTAAATTTTCACAAACAAAGGCTGAGAGAATGTATCAACAAGAGACTAGCTCTTTAAGAAATACTAATGGGAGTTCTACCGGCTGGAAAAAAAAAAGGAGAGGGAAGTCTGGAGAAGGGCACAGAATTGAAGAGTACCAGTAAGGGTAACCTAAAGAATAAAAAGATAAAGAGGGAAAAGAACATACCAATCTGACAAATCCAAAGGATAAGATGGCTGATTCAAGAAATGCCTTTTCAGTAATAACTTTGAATGTTAATAGACTAAACTTACCAATTAAAAGATACAGATTGGCATAATGGATTAAGAAATAAAATCCAGCTATATGTTGCTTATAAGAGACTCATCTTGGACACAAGGATACAAATAGATTGAACGTGAAAGGATGGAAAAAGATGTTCCACATAAGCTGTAACCAAAAGAGAGCAGAAGTAGCTATATTAAGATCAGGCAAAATAGATTTTAAATGTAAAGACATCGTAAGAGGCAAAGATGGTCACTTTATATTAGTAAAGGGGACAATTAGCCAAGAAGAAATAACAATCATAAATGTTTATGCTCCCAATGAAGGCGCCTGAAAGTACATGAGACAGACATTGGCAAAACTGAAGGGGTGATATATGTTTCAACAGTAATAGCAGGCGATTTCAATATACTGCTCTGCTCTATAGGCAAAACAACCAGACAGAGGATCAACAAAGAAACAGAGAACTTAGGTAATTTGATAAATGAGTTAGACCTAACAGACATATATATGTTGTTACACCTAAAACACCAGAATACACACTTCTCTAGTGCTCATGGAATAATGCTCATGGAATATTCTCCAGGATAGATTATATGCTGGAGCACAAAATAAGTCTTCATAAATTTAAAAACATTGAAATTATTCAAAGCACTTTATCTGATCACAACAGAGGGAAGCTGGAAATCAATAACCACCAAAGAACAAGAACTTTCACAAATATATGAAGATTAAATAACACACTCTTAAACAATGAGTCGGCCAATGAAGAAATTGCTAAAAAAAAAAATCAGTAGCTATCTGGAGACAAATGAAAATGAGAATACAATATATCAGAATGTGGCAAAGGCGGTGCTGAGAGGGAAATTTATTGTCCTAAATACCTATATTAAAACAAAAGAGCAAAACTTGAGGACTTAACTGCTCACCTGGAGGAACTTGAGAAAGAACAGAAAACTAACCCCAAAGAAAAGAGAAGAAGAGAAATAAAGGCCATTAGCAAGGCTGACGAAGAATAAAAGAGAGAGGATGCAAATAAATGAAATCAGAAATGAGAGGGAGACCCTGAAGAAATAAAAAAAAAATCACAAAAGGATAGTATGAACAACTATACATCAACAAATTAGACAACTTAGATGAAATGGACAAATTCCTGAAAACACAAGCAAGCTGCACTGACTCAGGAAGAAATAGATCTCAACAAACCAATCACAAGAAAAGAGATTCAATCAGTCACCAAATATCTTCCTACAAAGAAAAGCCCAGAGCCATATGGCTTCACAGGGGAATTTTATCACACACTCCAAAACACCAATCCTCCCCAAACTTTTCCAAAAAATTGAGGAAAAAGGAACACTACCTATTTTATGAAGCTAATATCATTTTAATACCCGAACCAGGTAAAAATGCTACAAGAAAGGAAAACTCAGACCAATCTCCCTAATGAACATAGATGCTAAAATTCTCAGCAAAATTTTAGCAAATCGAACAACTACTGATTGTTGCAATGCACTCCGAAATTTATTGCTCTAAGTATATACGTTATTTAAAGAGAAGGAGTATAAGAGGGAAGATAAGATTTAACAAATGAGTATGACTGCCGAATCACTATATTGATATTTCTGTTGGTCTCTAGTGTCTTGGAGCAGCTAGAAGAAAAAATGAAAAATCGTGGAACTGTAACTCATATTAAACTTTAAAATCTGTTCTATAACTACTCACTAAAATGTACTTGGAAATTTAGTGCTTTTTTGTATATATGTTATATTTTACAATAAAAATTTTTTAAAGGAAAACTGGGTTATCTACAATCATATTTTACAAAATAGACTAAGTCAAAACTGCTTTATTAGATATAAAAATGATATAACATAACGATTAAAGCATTCATATACAAGAACTACATCACAATTCTCATGTTTATTCAACAAATAACATAAATATATAAAGACAAAATACAAAGAATATAGATAAAGTGTATGTATATATATCTATAAAAACAGATTTCTTAAAAATGGACAGAACATAAAGGATATAGAATATATGAATTACATGGTAAATAAACAATCTAATTGACACAGGACACCAATTCCCAGCAACTGTGGAACACCAGTTCTTTTTCACTGTTCCTACAACACCTATAAAAATGAACCAATACTAGACCTTAAAATAAGTTTCAACAAATTTTAAAGGATTATAATATTATAAAGTACATGAATTCTGAACATGTAATATTAGGAGAAACACCTGTAATGTTTGAAAATTAAGTCATATACATCTAAGTATCTATGAATCAAAAAAAATCACAATTAGAAATGAAAATATGTTTTTTGACCTGAATCATAATGAAAGTTACATAGGAGAATTTCTGGAGTGCAGCTAAACTGATGCTAAAAGGAATATGTATACTCTTCAATGAAAATAATAGCAAAATGGTAACGAAACAAACATTGATTTCTTAGGGCTCTTGTGAAAGGTGATTAAGGTTAATAATTCCTAGCAAGAATTATGAAGGAAAAAAGAGAAAAGGCAAATATTACAAACTAGGGAAAAGGGAGTGGCTCTACAGAACCTATATGAAAAAAGAAAAGGGTATATTACAGACAATTTTATATCAGCAAATTTGCAAATAAATGAAATAGACAAATTTCCTGAAATTCAAGATTTATCAAAACTAACACAAAATAAAAAGAATCTAAATAGTCATACACACATACATGCAATGCAGAACAATGGGGGAAAATGCATTCTTTTCTATATATGATTCTGTTAATTGGATGCTCTTATGGAAAAAATTTTATTCTGAAAGAATGTTTATCTATATGTGAAAGATCAAAAATCTGTATTTACAAAGTAACATGGGAGAATACTCCTCAGAGTAGGCAAATCTTCCTAAACAAAACACAGAAAACAACCACAAAAAAAAAAAAAAAAAACTGACTGCAATAACATTTAAAATTTTGGTTTATCAAAAGAAATCATGAAGAGAGAAAGAGGTAAGTTACAGAGGGAGAGAAGATATTTTTAATATATATAATGGGCAATGGAACTCATATTCAAAATACATTTAAAAATTGTATAACCAATTACAAAATGACAAATGATCAAATATATTGGACAAATCACTTTCCAAAAGAGGATATCCTAATGGTCAAAATATGAACAGGTGCTCAACTTTATTAGTTATTAGAAAAATAAAAAATAAAACCATTTTGACATACCAGGAAGATCAACTAGAATATCTAAAATTAAAATGTTTGATAATTGCTTGTTTTCCAGAACGTGAGAAATTCTCACATTGCTTTTGGCAGCGTAAATCGGTACAACTTTGGAAATCTGTTTGACAACAATTAATGAAGATAAACATTTCCCATGACCCAGAAATTTCACTTTTAGGCAAGGACTCAATGAGACTGTGTACCTATTTGCATTATTCGTGAGAGTTACAAGTTGAAAACAATGCAAATGTTCATTGAAAACAGAATGCAAAATAAATGTTGGCATATTTAAAAAACTGAATACTGTATTGAAAATGAACAAGTTGCTATATGCAATGAATACATAAATCTCATGAATGCAGTGTTGAGCAAAAGAAATCAAGCACAAAGGAGAGCATAACGAATTAGTTCATTTATATAAATTGCAAAAGAGGCAAAATTAGTTTGGGTGGTTAGAAATCAAGATATTGGATCAGTTTATGGAGGAAGGGATAGGAAATAACTGAAAGGCATACAAGGGTAATATTCTAATTTTTTTTTAATCTTAGTGAAAGGTACATGGACTTAATTCACTTTTGGAAATCCATCACGCCCTAAACCAATGCTTTCTGTAGGTATGGTAGGCAACAATAAATAAGTTTACTTAAAAATTGCTGCTAATATATCACTGGAAACTACAATACTACTTTTTAGACATCCTAATATCCAAGACCTACTGTTCTGGTTTGCTAGCTCCCAGAGTGCAATATACCAGAACTGGAATGGCTTTTAAAAAGCGGAATTTAATAAGTTACAAATTCACAGTTCTAAGGCCACAAAAATATCCCAGTTAGAGCAAGGATATAGAAATGTCCAATCTAAGACATCCAGGGAAAGATACTTTGGTTCAAGTAGGCCGATGAAGTTCAGGGTTTCTCTCTCAACTGGAAAGGCATGTGGCAAACACAGTGACTTCTGCTACTTTTCTCTCCAGGATTCTTGTTTCATGAAGCTCCCCCAGAAGCATTCTCCTTCTTCATCTCCAAAGGTCGCTGGCTGGTGCACTCTGTGGTTCTCTTGTCATTCTGGCGGCTTTTTCAAATCTCAAACCTCTTCCAAAATGTTTCTTCTTTTAAAGGATTCCAGTAAAGTAATCAAGACCCACTTGGAGTGGTTGGAGCCATGTCTCCATGTAATTAAGTTTAATACTAACAATTGGGCGAGTCACATCTCCATGGAGATAACTTAATCAAGTTTCCAACCTATAGCACTGAATAGGGATTAGAAGAAATGGCTGCCTTTACAAAATGGGATTAGGATTAAAGCATGGCTTTTCTAGGGTACATAAATTCTTTCAAACCAGCATACCTATGTACAGCTAAAATGTATTGGCACCTATCCATTTCTAATAAAGATCTGTAGTATTCTTTCTCTTCTATTTTCAATCACTTATAAATCAAAGAAGACTCTAGAATAATAAGTATATATTATGCTTGCTTTAGTTTGCTAATGCTGTGGATGCATTATACCCAGATATGGAATGGCTTTTATAAAGGGGATTTATTAAGTTACAAGTTTACAGTTCTAAGGCCATAAAAATGTCCAGACCAAGGCATCTAGAGAAAGACACCTTGACTACAATGAAAGGCTGGTGTCTGTCACATGGGAAGGCCTGTCTGCATCCTCTCTTGGCTTCTGATTTCAAATGACTCAGCCCCTGTTGGATCCATCTGGCTTCTGGCTTGCTAAGCATCTCATGGGAAGGCATATGGCAACATCTGCCGGGCTCTGCATCTCCAAATATCTGTGTCTAGGCATCTGCGCTTTCTGTCAGCACTCCAATCATCTCCAAATGTCCATGTCTCTGTGGCTTCTGATATTTTTCCAAAATGATTCCCTCTTAAAGGACTCCAGTAAGTGAATTAAAACCTATCTTGAATGGGCAGAGCTATGTCTCCATCAAAAAGTCCCACCCAACTTGGGTGGGTCAATCTCCATGGAAACAACCTAATAAAAAAGATCCCACCCAACAATAGGTTGCCTCCCCACAAGATTGAATAAGAATAAAGAACATGGTTTTTCTGGGGTTCTTAACAGTTTCAAACTAGCATACCACTCTATATATGTTTACCTTTGAAAGGTATTGTTTAGGCTTCTAATGCTGCCAGAATGCAATATACCAGACAGAAATGGAATGGCTTTTATGAAGGGGATTTATTAAGTTACACATTACAAATTAAGGCAGCAATAAGAGGATAACATCTCTCAAGAAAGGCTTTCTCTTAACATGTTTCTCTGTCTCATGGGAAGACACAGGGTGATGTCTGCTGTCCTTCTCTCCTGGATTCTGGGTTCAAATGGCTCTCCCAGCTCCTTCCGTAGCTCCAGACATCTAGTTTTATCTCTCTGTTCTTTGAATGGGCAGAATCACAACTGAATGAAAATAACTGATCAAAAGACCCCACCCTACAACAGGTCTGCTCCCACAATTTGGATTAGGATTTTTAAAAAGCATGGATTTTCTGTGGTCCACAACAGTTTCAAAACAGCACAGGTGCTATAACAGAATGGCACAGTAAACAAGGATATGGCCTTAGTCTTGGACAGATTTAGTCCTCACTCTGTCAAAGAGCAATATGAGTTTGGGGGCAAGTTATTTAGCCTCTCTAAGCCATAATTTATTGAGAAACAGAAAGTGAGAGTGAGAGCAAAAGAGAGCAAGAGGGAAAGAAGACAAAGAGAGAATGCATATCTATTTTTCACAGCTAGTATATGGATTAAATAAAGTAACATATACTCAAAATCATATAGGAAACTACTTATATCAGCTTTCTACAAACCTAGATTTTCCTGTTCTTTTTAAGTTGTATGGCAGGCAAACATTAACCTAGAAGATGCTGAGGGTTTTGCCTAGGGTCTCATACAAAGCTAATGACAAACTAGAGCTAGAAACCACACATCACGCAGAATCTAGTACTTCTTCTAATATACCAAGGTACTTAAAACATCCATCCCCAAAACCCACAGATACACACCACTTCTATCTTGACTATCCCTATTATCTACTCTACATGGTTACCTGGATTTAGAACACATAAATATTTTGAACTGTTGAACATGGAGGAAAATAATACAAGAGTGTAAATTTGTCAGTGTATGTATATACACAACTGCACAGATGGCAAATTTGCAATCTATATCGTATTTCCAGTTAGCAGAGTTCTGTTTATTTTGTACAGTATTGGATTTATGTTTTAATGATCTAAGATTTAAAAATCAGAAGATTTTACATAAAATTCCAGATTTCTAGTGGTTTATAAAATATTAGATGATCTAGTAACACTGTACCCACATAGTCATGGTGGGGGCGGGGTGGGGGCTGGAGCTGAGTTGTCAATGCAGCTTTTAGAGAGGCATGCAATTTCCAGTTGGCCCAGTGTCCACTAATCTTCAATATTTCCTAGTTTGGGCTACCTCACTCATGTTTATTACTTCTCTTTTTCTTAGGCATTTGAGGTCTGCGCTCCCCAACAAAAGAAAATGAAATTGCTCAGTATTGTACAAAAACTTCATTCAATGGGGTGTCTAGATCAACTACACACATTGAATTTAAATTTCATTTCATCTCCAGTTTTACTGTCGTTTCTTTGGCAAGAGCAAAGTTCTTATCAATTCAAAGCTCACCTATTTTGCTTCACTAGTCACTAAAAAAAGTCTATAATTTTTTTTCTTTTTTTGTGACTATATTTTTTAATTAAAAATCCCTAGGTATTATCACTTTAGTTTGCTTGTTTGGAAATGACATGAAGAGGAAACAAATAAACAAAAATAAACACACAAATAATAGCATAATATATGTTTAAAATGTTGAGTGTAAAATATTTCAGGATTCCACCACAGAGAAATGGTTCCATAGATTTCTAGGGTCAGAAATAGGCTGAAATGAAGTAAAGGTACAGTACAACTATGAATCTCAATGGAATCTACAGCTTTAGTAAACTTCCTTGCTCTTCTCTCAAAAACCAAACTAAGGGAAATTAAACAGTACTGCTGCAAGGACCCAATGAAATTAAGTCTAAAGTAGATTCTGATGAATGAGGCAATTCCTTTCCTGGAGTCTGGCAGTTGAAAATGGAAATGGCTGAAATTGAGTGTAGGGGGCGTTTGGGAGGGCAGTAGTACGTGTGACAATATTACACATTTTTGAAGACAAGTATTATTAAAGGGGATAAAAGCAACAGACCCAAGTGTGCAACTAATCATTGAGTAAGAATAATAACCCCCCAGACAGCCCTTGGCTTCTCACAAACTAAGTTTAGGAGCTGTTCTTCTTCTTCATAAAGGACAGTGGCTATCTTGGGGGGAAGGAAGGGGAGGAGCAGGCATGACAGAACACATACAGGTGTCAGTGCTGCCCTAGATTTTAAAATGCTGCCCATCAAACACACTGCAGGGTTCCCACATTGAAACCTCTCTAGCAGGTGCATCGTTTAGAATGTAACCACTATTCTCAAGTACCTATCTACGTGCTTTCTCTACTTAAGCTTGAAACTTTAATAATTATCATAGCCATTTTTGAATCACATTCTATCTTCTGATTACTAAAAAGTCATATACTCATATGAAAGTAGCCTAATTTTACTATGCTGAAGATGCTTCAAGTAGTACAAAATTATTTAGCATCACCAAGTTTGCTTATAACTCCTGAAAGTAACTTAGTAAGCTTCTCAAGAAATTATGAGTTTTTTTCACGTGTAAACTCTATGTTTATTAAAAACACATCCCATGTATTTTTTTATGTGTTTATTCCAGGCTAGAGCTGAGTCCAAGGCCCTAGACTTGACTGCATTTCCTTGTATTTTAAAATTCCTCTAGACATGTTGAAAATGAAGTTTATACAGTAGCACGTTCAGTAACTAGACATTAATTTTTGCAACTAGAAAACTCAAATTGGTTTATATTAGTGAAACCAGTTAGGGATATTTAGCCATGAACAGAACAACAAAGGTGGTACTTATTAAAATAAAAGGCAGTTGTAAATTAAACAATAGCATTCCAGTTATGCAACAATGACCCTGTAATTGGTAGGAGGAATTTGCTATTAATCTGAAACTTAGTTGAGAGTATCATGTAATCTATTTCTAGTAATCTAGTAATCTAGTACCATAACAATTTCAGCAGAAAAAGTAGCTTCATTTTGATAATGCATATCGGCAAATGGAAAATGCCCCCAGAGTAATAAATCATATTGCCCCTTTAAAACTGTTTCCTATCCTTAGTGGAAAATAATTTAATTTATGTCAATTCATATTTTCCCTCATTATTGCCATGTATTTCTTTCATATGTCATTTGTATTGGTAAAATTAAGCCTCCCTTCCAAATTGACATCAATCTTGCAATTCATTGGTATTTCAACATCTCTGCTTTGCCTTAATGTTAATTGAGAAAGTAGGTGTTTACACTGAATTCCTAATGTTAAAGTGCAGGCTATGATTGCAGCAATAAACACAGATTCTCCCTGTTGCATTTGTTTCCCAGTTAAGAAATCTTATCACTTAGTTTTATTTATTTTTAGTGAGGAGCGAGTTTCCATGCTAGATTCCTCATTAATATTTAATAACTTATGGAAATATGTTTTTGGTGATCATCCATTTCCATATTCATTGTTGCAAAATGTTTACCAGTTTGTGGCAATGAGATATTATTTATGTTTCCATATTTGGGTTGCCAGAAATTCTCCCAATCAGACATAGTCATAAACAACCACCTTGATTTCACAATTATCTCATTTGTTTTGAGTGGTAACGAGGGGCAGGAGTTAGCATCTTTCACACAGTACAAGACTAAAATTGGTGGATTCCTAACATGATTCAGTAGGGTTAGTATTCCATTTAATCCCTGTTCCCACCCATCTAGTAAAACACTAGATTGTTTTGACAAATGTTAAATTGCCTCAAATTCTAATCAGGAAGAATCATCTCATGCTTTATTTACAAAAGCTGACAGTAACATGTTAAAAACACCTCCCCTGTTTTAATTAAGATATTTCATATAATATTAGTTATTCAGAAATTATTTAAGTTGAATGACATTCCAACTTTCCAAAGCTGACTCTTTAGTTACCCGAATTCCTCTTGACCAAACTCTTAGAAAGGGAAAAGAATTAACATTTATTTAGCAACCAAAATGTACCGAGCAATGTGCTTGATATATTTATCATTTGATGGGAGCAAGCAGCAAGATGATTGAGATCACATTCTCAGAAATAAGCCTGCCTGAGATTGTATGCTTCCTCACATTCGTACACTTTAGGGATGTGACCTTGACTGTCTCGGTTTCTCTTTATGCTTCTCTTTTTCCACTTGTAAAATGAGTGAGAACTAGAATCTACCTGTGATGGTTAGGTTCTGATGTCAATTTAGACACTTGATGATGCCCAGTTGTCTGGTTAGGCAAGCACTGACCTGACCATTGCTGCAAGGATATTTCATGGCTGGTTGATAAGCCAGAAAGTTGGTGCATTAAATCATCAGTCAGTTGATTGCATCTGTGACTGGTTACATCCGCGATCAACTAAGGGTCCCTCCGGTCAATGAGATAATCGAATCTGTTGAAGACTTTTAAAGAAGAAGAGAGACTTTTTCATTGCTCCTTTGGCCAGTGAGCTTCTCCTATGGAGTCTGTTCAGAACCTTCATTGGAGCCGCCAACTTCACAGCCAGCCCTGTGGATTTTGGACTCTTCCATTCCCAAGGTTGCCTGAGACACCTTTATAAATCTCCTATTTACAGATATCTCCTGTTGGTTCTGTTTCTCCAGAGAAACTTGACTAACACGCTATCTTATAGGGTTGCTGAAAAGATGAAATAAATTAATGTAACTAAAGCATTTGGAGCACTGTTTGGCATAGAGTAGGCACACAATAAACTTTCTGTAGTGTCATTATCCTAATCACAACTAATAACCTAGTGCTACTTAGTAATGAGAAAACTAGGGTTCAGAGAGCTGAAACAATGGAAACAATAAAATGTCATAATTTAAATTAAAACTTTTTTCACTAAATTATGTTGTGAAAAGTTTTTTATCATAAGCACATACTGCTGTCTCCCCTCTACATGTTTACAAAAAAAAAAAAAAGATCTTGTGGACGTCTGTGTCCCTTTGACTAGATACAGTAGGTACATTAAATCTGATCATTGTAAAGGGGATTACTGTAACACTAAGTCTAGTCCCTCAGTTTATATAGTACCCATATTGGAGGGGGTGGAGGACTTTTTGTTTTAAAGTTTAATATTTATGGCATGAAGTATATGAATGTTAACATTTCTCTGAATCAAGAAACCACAGAAGACAGCCAAGGGAAAACCAGGACCCACTGGAAACAACATATAATCTGAATGAAGATAGGATCAAAATTTACAAAGGCAAAATGAGCTAAAATATACTAGGCAATTGTTCAAGGCACATGCACTTCTGGCAAATACTGGATTTTTAAGGTCCAGGTGAAAACAGGGCTATGAATCTTAAGTGTGCCTCTATCACTCTTCTTCAACCACCATAAGACTCACTAGTAAATATATACAAGGGCATCATAAACCTATTTACATTAGATTCTTGGAAATGGGCAATTCATTTCACTTATTTTTGCAAAAAGCTTTAATAAAAACATCTGGAGGTACCTTATGTGCTCTTTGCTCCAAAACCTATTGGTAAATGGAAGGAAAAATTTGACCAAGACCCTGAATTAAGGTGACAAAGTCCACATTCATTTAATGACTCTATATAAACTTAGGTAAGTAAGTTATTTTCTGAGATTTGGCTTTACATTGTTAAAAAATTATTTATATATTTTTCAAATTATACTAACAGTTATCATTTCATTAAATACTGAAAGCAGTCCAGCTGGCAAGCACCAGTACTCCCATTTTGTAGCCAAGGAATCTGGGTTTCAGAGAAGTATCTTCCCTCAGATCAAATGGAATAGAAAGTGGGTGCTGGAGAAGTCACGGACACATTCAGCAACCATCTCCCAATCTCTGAGCGCTTGCCTAGCTTCCTCCTTTTCTTTGTGGGTAGCTGTTTCCATATGTTTCCATGTTGTAGCCAGGGAGAGACTTTATGTCTAATGGAAGGGTGTGGCCAAACCTTGAAACCAAAACTGGAAACAAGCAGACCCAGCTGTTTATCTGGGCATGAAAGCTGCACTGAGTTTGCGTGATACATGCTCTTTGATCCATGGCAGCCCCTCCCCCCACAGTCCTCCCTCCTTCAGGTCCTGGGGTGTATAAACACCTTGCCCTCAGGTGGCTCTGGAAGTGGAGCACGTGGAGCCACTATCCACAGACCCTGACCTGAGCAGTTGCCCTCCAGGGGGACAGGCCATGATGGGATCTCTTCCCCTGAGTCTTTTGGACCCTTTGTGATATGTCTAAGTAATAGAGCAGTTATGTCCTAAGTCTTCTTTGTACCTAAGTCTGTGTTCCCAAAACTCCACCTTGAGCTTAGAGTAACTAATAAAAATAGCTAGTATTTACTCAATACCATTCTAAATATTTTATGTTCATTCTTTCCATTAATCTTCACAACAATTTTATGAAGCAGGTGCTATTATTATTTCCAATTTACAGATGAGGTGACTGGGGCATGGTGGGGTTAAGTATCTTGCTAAGACACACAGCAAATAAATAGCAGAGATCAAATTGAAGCCCAAACAACTTGACTCCAGTTCCCACACATTTAACCAGCTAACCACACTGTCTTTCTCAGAGCAAAACATACAAATAAATAAATAAAATGGGTGGTTCCTGCCTTCAAGTTAGACCCAGTTTTTTTTTTTGCCAAAGAATCGAAAGTATAAATAAGTTTTTCATAAGAGTTCCGGATTTTTTGGAAGGAAATGGATATTGCATTTTAAATGTACATTATTTAATTGTTCCTGATTTTCTCTAGTTCTTACATTCTTGTTTTACTGGCTGGAGAAAATAGTCTTTAGCATTTGAGGCTGCAGTTACTATGTTTGTGGTGTCGAAATACAAGAATTTTCTATTTCTCCCTAAAACTAATCCAGGCTAGGAATATATCAGGGTTAGGAATTTAAATGTCTGTAGAACTCAAGCCATAATTTAAAACCACAGAGGTCAGGCTTCCCTACCACCTAATCTGCAAGGTCCCTTAGAGTCAACCCTTTTATTACCAGACCCAGCAGGGCCTACTGGGCATGCCCACTTATAAGGTGGAACCTTGCAGGAATCTCACTTTTTCCAGGTTTTATCTGCAGCAAAAGGAAGGGGGTGATGGGATGGGGGGGGGGTTGGTAGAGTTAAACAGGTAGAGAACTTGGCTTAGCTCAGAATGACCACAGCCAGTGCAGAATATGGAAAGGGGAAAGATGTCTAGAGTAGGAAAGGAAAAGCACTTTGTCAGACAGACTTGAATCTGATCACCAAGTCAGGGCGTTAGCTCGGTGGGTCCTCTCGTGTGTTTCTGGCACAGCAATAGGTGGATCCTGTGTTGATGTGGTCCCTCAAGCCACGGCCACAGTAAGGGGTGGGGCGGGGATGACAGACCTTGGGGAACGCTGGCGCTCCGGTGAGCCCTGCCCGTCCCTGCATTCTTAGAAGAGCTGCAGCTTTTCAAGCGTTCCAAGCAGGAGACCAAGGTGCAAAAATGAAGCCAGAGCTCCTCTTAATCACGGACTCCTTGTCTCCTTCCCTTTAGCTGCTAAGCCCTTCCCTGGCACCCTCTCAGGTACCCCTGCCCAATCGCAACTAAACCCTGGAGAAGTGGAATCCCCACACAGCTTTTCGTGGGTCTAGCATGGGCCTGGGCATGCTCAGTAAGGTACGTGGTTTCTCTCTTCCCTTCTCTCTCTCTCTCTTTCTCTCTCTGGGGTGGGGGGAGGAAGGAGGGTGGCGACAAGTTAGAAGCGCTTGCGGCAGGTCCCCGCCCCCAGGATTCTGCTGCCCCCGCAAGGGGACGATGCAAGGGTAGAACACCTCGCTTCTAGTGTCCAGACCCGAGTTGCCGTGCCCGCTGCCGGAGCCCAGGGGTTCTCCAGCCCGAGGACGGGCCTGTCGCTCTCCATGGTACTGCGGAGAGCTCAGCTCCGCCCTTCTCTTTCAGAAGGACAGCACCCGGCGTCACGTAACCCAGCCTTCTCGGGCTCCACCGCCGCCTCCTCCTTCCCTGCTCTTTCCTTCTCCTCCTCCTCCTGCTCCCCTCCGTTGCCTGTTCTCCCCTCCCGCACTCCTGGAGATAGACGCTCAAGCCTGACGCCTCTGAAAAGGCAGCGGGAGTCGCCTTAGCCATAGACCTCAGGAAATTCGCTTTGACCGATGCATGCTTCAGGCTCTGGCTCGAGCTAAGGGGAATAACCGGGCAGGTAAAGAAGCTCAATTTGGGTTGGGGGAGGGGAAGGGGCGAGGCGAGCTGGAGAAGGATATCTTTCCCGTTGTAACTGAGCTAGGATCTGCCACTAACGCACAGGGAAGGATGGGTGGTGGGAGGGTGGGGGAGCGTAGATCTTGGTTGTTCGCATGGAGCCTTTCAAATACATGGCAAGAAGATGAGGTGGTGAAACTGGGGTAGTAACTTAAAGGCTGGATGCAGTGATTTGTTAGCAAAATAAAGAACAGACTTGGCAGGTTAGAAATCAAAGAAATAAAATATATCTATATCTTTCTTTTCCTTCTCCATCAGCTCCTTGCTATGCCTATCCTTAATTTGTGCAGTCAGCTCCCAGAAACTGCACTGGGATTATAGCTGAGGCTTACAGACTGGGCGGGAAAGCAGGGAGAATTTGGGGTGTGAACTGGTATTGAGGGACTTTGTAAAAGCCGAGGGGGAAAAGACAGCCACTTCTAAAAAAATCTCCAAGATGCTGCAGACTTTTTATGATAGTATATTTTGAAGGGTAAATGGAAAGGTACGTGTGTGTGTGTGCATGTGTGTGAGCGTGTACCCTAAACATATTAAAATAAATGTAACTGCAGCTGATGAGCGTATTGTATCGATCTTTCCAGTGGCTTGGGAATGAATTTGATTCTAGAAATGAAAGAAAAGATTAATGAGGCTGTTAGTCTGCTTTTGAATTAGAGCGCTTCTTCCTTTGGCTGCAGTAACATTGTTTTCAAATCCTTTTATTTCATCCTCTAATTTGTGAACTCGCCAGGTTTTTTTCTGCACCTAAAGAGAACCCTCTTTCTCCATATAAATACAGATACTCTCTCTCACACAATGAGCTTCCTCTAAGAACTGAGAGACAGTTGACCTCCCCTGTGATAAGAAATACACACATAAACACACACACACACACATTCTTCTAGGTTTTTTTCTCACTTCTCCTCCACCCCTTAAAAACTGCCAAGATGTGCATTCATGGAGATAAGCAAGAGAGGGGGTAAAAAAAGATGATGTGATCCATGTAATATTAATTAATTAAATAATCAGCTCTAACCAAGCCACTAAAAAAAACTGGTTTTCTAATATATGAGCTCGTGGATGTACTCAAAACACTATTCTTGAATGTATCATTCCAAATTGATTTTGCAAATGACTAAATATTTGCCAGATTCATGAGTCCAGTTAAAAATGAGGGTATATTGAATAATATGCTATTTTATAATGGTTTTTAAGAGGACCTTTCTTTGGGCTTGGCACAGGAGTAGACACTATATGACCAGTGATTGCTGGTGGTGTGGCATGTATCAGCCATAATAAATAAGCCACGGGGATTTTTTATTTCCTTTCGCTAGTGGGCTGTGTCTCTGTGTGTGTGTGTGTGTGTGCTGAAGGAGAGAACCAGTCATCAATTTCATCTAGGGAGGAACTTATAGTGGGATCCCCTAGCTTGGTGGCTCTCAGCTGACACCTGTAGGGATTGCTCTGTACTGAAGAGAAATGCTCTTAGCTCCCTCCATGGAGAAGCAGCAGCACAATGCGGTGCCATAAATTACTGCTAGTTTCAGCTTGTAGGAAAAAAAGTGTTAATTGGACAGTGAGCTTCTGTGTCCAGGCAATAAATCTGTATGTGTGTCTGTGTGCATGTGTGTGTGTGTATGCTGTGTTGGGGGAGTTAGTAGGAAGTAGTGAGGGAAATACATGTATTGGCTTAATGTGACCAGCTGTTACAGTTTTTTTTTTCAAAATTTTTTGTCAAAATATGAGAGTATGTTTTTTGATTAAGTAGAAATAGCTATGTATTATTTCTGTGCCATTTCAAGGATCGTCAGATTAGAGTTCAGTAAAGAGAGGTGATTAAATAGTATGGTGAGTGATTCAGAGGTATGATTTTAAATTCTAGCTTTCTGAAGCTATAACAGCTGAGGTGACATGCATGCCAACTGATGTTTTGACCACACAAATTCTTGAGGCTGAAAGGTAGATAAGGACTTAAAGAGGGTTAAGATTACCACACTATTAGGCAAAGCATTGAATATTTCATCCATCTTCAGAGGAGTTAATATTATAGCAATAAAAATAAATACTGTCAAAAAAGTATATCTGACTCTAGTTAGGTGTTTTCTCCTACAGCAGATGATTTCTTTAATAAAAAAGGAGGAAAGGGCGGGCAATAGTGGCTCAGTGGCAGAGTTCTCACCTGCCACGCCGGAGACCCAGATACAATTTCCAGATTTGAGCCTGCCCATGCCGAAAAAAAAAAAAAGGAGGAAAATTTTTATTTCGAATTTAAAGGAGACTACCAAGAATCTATCAGTATTCCATCTTTCTCAGAAAGATAAAATTGTAGGAATGCTATACAATCCAAGTCTGCAGCTTCCTGCTAACAGTTCGATCTGCTTTGCCTGCTTCAGCATCTGCTATTAATTGGGATTTAAAGAGGTTGTATTTTTACTATCCATGTAACTAACAAATAATACAAGCAGCAGTACTTAAAAGGGCCTTTCCCTCTCCTTTTCATTTATTTTGAAAATTAAACTTTCTTGGAAAAAGATAATCATAACAGTCTCTAAAACTTATTTGGGAGGGCTACCTATTAACTTTATAATAAACTGCAGGGGTGTAATGGGTGACAGTAAGTGTGATATGAACTATTAGGAGACATTAGGTCTTATTTGTAGGTCAGGACAAATAGCTCCATCAAATAAGGTTAACACTTTTCCTGTTAACACCACCAGTTATATATCCTGTTTTTTGGACCGAATAATTATTTACATGTTAACTATAGATTACTTTAAAACTTAACTGTGATTTCAATTCTCTGCAGATTTCTGGGTCCTTATAAAAAGACAAAATAAAACCAAAATGCATCACCGACACACAACCAATTGATATGCTGGCATCTTAGCTTGGCCTTGCAGAGGAGAAGAAAGAAGAGGAGCTGTTGTTATTTCTACATCTAACAGCTTCTGGCTATTTCCTAGCTTCTGAGTTTGAGCCCTCCTTTCCGGAAGGGAACAAGAGCCAGCTTGTGAGGCCCTGTACTAGGAATTCTGCTTTGGCTGCAGTGATGCTGGAATTCCATGATATGAGAGAAGCAGCAGGCCTTTGAGGTTACTCTGTGGTTGATAGGTGGTAGCCTAAAGAGGCAAGGAACATCTTTCTCCTTTCTGGTTTGGGACTCTACAGCTCAAAGAGAAACACTTCAGGCATCCACAAGCTTTCAAGGATATTATTTCATTGCTGGCTTCTTATACTTTCCTGAGAAAAGTGTTTGCTTCTTACCTGACTCAAACCACCTCCCTTTTGCTTGGTTCCACTGGAGGTACCTGGTAGATAATGATATCGGAGGAGTGAAGAATCTGTTGACATCTCCCCTGAACAACCCTTCCAGCGCACATGGATCAGTGATTGCCCTTCGGACTCCTGTTGGCATCTTTTCTAGACCGTTGCCTCCAAAGTGTATCCTCCCTTTGGTCTGGAAGTTCTGTGGCTACCCTGTACCACTGGGGTCTACGTTTTTCCCGTTGGGAGGAGACAGGGACGGGTTGCTGGAAGAAGAAGAAGAAAAAAAGAGCTAGATAAAGGCGGGCGCATTCGTCCCGCTCTACCCGTCCCCCCTCAGTCCACTTTCTCTCCCAATTCTACCTTACGGTGTCCAGGACCATTTTGACCCTGTCGGCCCCGGTACCCCCCCGCCGCACCCCCGCCCCGAGCATGGGGACGGCGCTTCTACAGCGCGGGGGCTGCTTTCTCCTGTGCCTCTCGCTGTTACTCCTGGGTTGCTGGGCCGAGCTGGGGAGCGGGCTGGAGTTCCCCGGCACCGAGGGCCAGTGGACGCGCTTCCCCAAGTGGAACGCCTGCTGCGAAAGCGAGATGAGCTTCCAACTCAAGACGCGCAGCGCCCGCGGCCTAGTGCTCTACTTCGACGACGAGGGCTTCTGCGACTTCCTGGAGCTGATCCTGACGCGCGGCGGTCGCCTCCAGCTCAGCTTCTCCATCTTCTGCGCCGAGCCCGCCACGCTGCTGGCCGACACGCCGGTCAACGACGGCGCGTGGCACAGCGTGCGCATCCGCCGCCAGTTCCGCAACACCACCCTCTTCATCGACCACGTGGAGGCCAAGTGGGTGGAGGTCAAGTCCAAGCGCAGGGATATGACGGTGTTCAGCGGCCTCTTTGTCGGGGGTCTGCCCCCGGAACTGCGCGCCGCCGCGCTGAAGCTCACGCTGGCCTCGGTGAGGGAGCGCGAGCCCTTTAAAGGGTGGATTCGCGACGTGCGGGTCAACTCCTCCCAGGCCCTGCCGGTGGCCAGCGGAGAGGTGAAGCCGGACGACGAGCCGCCGAACAGCGGCGGCGGGAGCCCGTGCGAGACCGGCGAGGAGGGCGAAGGCGGGGTGTGCCTCAATGGAGGCGTGTGCTCTGTGGTGGACGACCAGGCGGTGTGCGACTGCTCGCGGACCGGCTTCCGCGGCAAGGACTGCAGCCAAGGTAAGGACCCGATGCCGGACCCGGGGCGGGGGGGGCCTCGGCCTGGGCAGGGCGCGGGGAGGCAGGGCGAGGCCAGCGCGGCTGGGCCGGTGCATGGGGCCTTCTTCCTTCTCCGGACCGTGTGCGGCAGTTCCGAGGTGAAGACGTTTCTTGCTTTCTCTCTGCCTTGCCACCTCCCAGAGCTCTGCCCTGGGCATTCTCTTAATGGTTGAGCCGCCCCCATTTCCAGGTTCATTTTCCTCCTGAGAGGTTTTTTTTTTTTTTTTTTTTTTTTTCCCTCTACTAGTTTTATTTCCTTCCAACTGGCAGAGTAGATCAGCCGTCCTCTTCATTCCTTGGAGTCCTTTGCCAGGCCTTCCCCTACATTCAGTGGGCCATGGCCCACCCAAATGGCTAGTGTGCTTCCCTCCACCAACTCTAAATTTATAATACACAGCGATTCCCCACAAAGTACAGGCAAGTATCTAGAAGACTTGGCCTGCTTTTGGTGAAGAATGAGGTGCAGGAGAGGTTCACCTTGACCATGGTTGAGGATTCGCACGTGTTGACTCTTGGTAAAGAACGAGGGTGTCAGGCTTCATAGGTATTGCTAAGCCTTTTGTAACTAGAGTTTAAGGACTGCTCTTGGTTGTGGAATAGAGGGGGTGGGCATGTGGAGATTGTTTTGGTTAGAGGGAGGAGAGTTCTTGGAATTCATAGTGGTTCCCATGGTTAGGTACAAGTAAGTCCAACATACATTAAAATTTAAGTAAAATTAGATGATTTCTTGAATTAGGAGACAGGTCAGCTAATGTTAAGACATGTTAGGGATTAAATAACTTATTTCTCAATTAACAACTGCCCTGCAAAGATAAATGGTAGAGAAATTTAGACATTACTGGATCAGGAAGCTTCTGTGGGCTTATAAGCATGGAGTGCAGGTGAGTGATTGCAAGAGATTTTCTGGGGACGTTCAGCTACGGACATGTATCTGAGTGGTGGAGGGCAAGCTGTAATTTCTGTTGTTTTGAGGGTCTTCAAACGGTGTGAGATTCTAACAAACAAGCTAAATAATATTCATAATAATAGTAAAAACATAGCTTAGGTGTTTTGTCCTCCTAACAAAATTCATTCGTCAGTGTGTAACTCCAATGTTGCTACATGACAATGACCAAAGAAACTATTGTATAAATATAGAAAAGTCTGTGAACAGAAATTAAGTAACACTAAATAGATGAAATCCTGATGTATCGGTGGTTAAGCAGGAGGGAAAATGTCCAGAGTGGAAAGTAGATAGCTGTGGGTCAAATCAAGGCAATCAACACACGGAAAAATGGCATTTGTGGCAGAGATGGAATAAAGGGTGAATTACTAAATCTGGTTTTCAAAACTGTAGGGACAAAATCTCTATGTGGAGCTGTGTTTTCTTGTATAATGTCTCTTTTTTGCTGACACTGCTAAGGAGAACTAGTCCTTGTAAATCTTGTTAGATTTGCTAGTTCTCTTTCACCTGACTTTAAGAGAAATGAAGACGTGATAAAATTTGTAATTGTTTTGAAAGCGAAGGTAGTTAGAGAAAAAGCAGGTCTTTAGGAGAGTGCTGTAGCTTTCATGTGTTTTTAGAAAAAAAAGTAAGGGGTTATATTGGGTTCTGCTTTCGTGTGGGTATTTGCTTTCATTATATCTTGGCCTGAGTAATTATAGAAAATTGTCTATCCCATGGCCTATACTGCCCTTCAGCTTTTCCCGTACATTTCCACGGATTTAAGATCAGGCTTTATAGTATGCTTTACAGTAGCAAACAGTACATTTATTTTCCTTCTACAAAATCCAACCTAATTATACATCAAGGATAAGATAACTAGATATGATGGTTTGTTATAGTAAAATTTATAGTTACATACCTTTACACTGATTTATAAAACAAAAATTTAGCATTGTTTTTTTGGAAAAAATGCTCTAAATCTCTTAATGCTACTTAAAAAGATAGCAAAGACAATTTAATGAAGGACACATGAAATATAACTTCCATCTTTAAATTAGGAAACAAATATGGTACAATGACAGCTTGTACTGTGTGGGAGTATGTTTTAAATAAATTTTAAAATTTTTTCTGTGCATTTTTGATGTAGGATCCAGGGAGCATATATAATCAGGAACAGTTCTCAGTGAGGAAATCATGGAAAAAGTAAAGAGAAGCAGACTTAGATGTTTCTGAAACACAATTTATTTTAGCAAATATATAGCTCTTTCTATAAGATGAGAAATTCAGAATTCCCAGGATGCATAATTGAACAGTGTAGTATCTGATGGATAGGAAAAGCACATCCATCAGGATTGTTCTGGAGTATTGATTCATTTTGAAAACTTGAGCTAAAAACAGAGTGCAAAGATCACCACTAGTCATGAAAGGGAAACAAAAGGCTGGCTGCCTTTAATTATCACAGAAATGAGGAATGGCGTGATAGAGGCAGAATCCGTCTTCCCAGAAGGATTGGCTCCATTTTGCTTACTTTTTCCCATTACATGTGTGTCAAGTGACTATTGAATAATTAATTGAGAATGAATGCCTCTCCCTTCACTGATCATGTATTGATGGCCAAAGATAGATGATTTTTTATTCAGATGAAATATAAACAAAGTCCTGCCTCCAACCAGTATTTACACTGATTGCTGTCATTCTTTTCAAAGACCAAATTAAAAACAAATATATCCATATTCATTAGAGAACATTTAGGGGGAAAAACTCAACAGTCAGGCAAACATTAAGCACAAATTTAAATCATTTCTGTTTCCAGCTACAGTTCTTTTTTTTAACTTAGTAAAAGATGATCTGGGATTATTTTAGTTGCCTTCATATCAGAATACAATGTGAACCACTAAAAGGACAAAACAAATATTTGCTGCTTTTTTACCCCGGCCTGTAGTACCTTGAAACAACTTATGCACCTTTGCATTTCTAGAATATTTTTTATTTAATGAACTTAGTTTTTCATCCATGCTCTGTTTATTCAGACTTGGCAAGTTTTATTTATTTCTTTATTTACTAATGGAGGGAGAAAGACAGGAGAGGTTGTATGTCATACTCAGGTTAGTAGCAGAGCCCAAGTAAGGGCACAAACGCTTTTATTCCCAAGCCCTGTATTATGTTTACTGAATCAGACTTCTAATTCTTTCAGGTTCAGGTTTTTCAGGTTCAAGTTTTATTCAGGATTAAAAAGAATGGCTGATGGAACATAGTTAATTCATCCATATCGCATGCTCTGTGAGTCAACCTCAGACATCCACTGCCTAAGAATAACATCTTTTCTGAGTGATGGACACTTAAAGGGTACATAACTTCTGCAATGAATTGTACTCACTGAAGTGCCCTGTATCATTATCATTTAATAAGCTTCTACTTAAGAGTAGTAGTAGTTTCTGAAAGTATTAGTGGTTTCTATGGCTTTCCATCTTACAAACAAAAGTAAAAGGTGTTCCATGACATATTAACTTAATTTGTACTTCTTATGGTTTCCAGGTGCAGTACTTGTGCATTTTGCTGTCACTTATCCTAAAATTTCATACTAGATTGTGAGTGCCACCTTATTTCACTTATGTTATCTAACTGACTATAAGCATATATGCCTTGAGTTGCTGCTTAATATTTCTGAACATGGCAGTGTGATAGATGCCATTTAATAAAGCCCTTGCTCTCTATGATTTTATAATACTTCATTTGTTCATTCATTTAGTCAGCAAATATTTAATGCTATTTATGTGGCAAACAGAGTACTAGGCTCAAACAATAAAATCATCAGGAAATGCAGATATAGTTCTTACCTTTATTGAGCTCATATTCTAGTTTGGAGGTACATAACTTTAAAAAAAGAAAGGAAAATTAAAATGGTGGCATGTGTTTTGAAGGAGAGGGATATGGTACTATAAGAACTTAAAATAGTGTGATTTGACCTAATCTCCGAAATTTTTCAGAGAAGTGATGATTCACCTTAAAATCTGAAAAATGAGAAGAAATTCGCTAGGTAAAGGCAGAGGAGAAGAATTAGTTGTCGAAGCTTCGTGGCAGGAGGTGGTATGGCATACGGAAGGCCTTTGGGCTTGGACCTCTTTGAGAGAGGATTGGGTCAGGTCCTGTAGGGCCATACGGTTATGTTAAGTCACTTAATCTTTAAAGTAAAAGTGATAGAAAATGAAAGAAGGTGTTGAATGTGGAGAATGGGGGGGGGGGAGGGTGGCATTATCACACTAGTATTTCAAAAATATCACTCTGGCTACAGTGTAGAGAACAGATTGAAAGGGGGCCAGAGTAAAGAGAAAACATTATTTTCTGTTTGTCAGTCAACAACATTTGTTAAGCACCCACTATAAGGCTGTAGACTGAACTAGGAGATGTGGAGAAAAGCAGACTTCTTCTTAGAAGAAGTTAGAATCTTCCTAAGTCCGGTTAGGTATAGAAATCTAAGACCTTTCATAGTTTGGAACACTTTGGTTCCACCTGTAAAAATAATTATCTGTACCATCTCTTTGAATTGTCATTTGGGTTCTTTCAAATATACATTCAATCTAGAGGCTTCTGGAGCCCAGTGGAAATGCCATGCTGTATTGTATACTGTGCCCCCCAAGTACTTTGTATCTTACTGTTGGAGATACTTATTAGTTGATTGATTCCAAACCTTTGATGTTATATCTGCAGAATAAAGGAAAACTTTGTAGGGACTAAAATCTTTGGTGATTTTTTTAAAAGATTAAGTAGTTGCTGTATAGATATTAAAATTGAACAGAAACTATTCAGAGATTTTGCTACAACTTTGAAGTCTACCATTGTAGGAAAAGGTGAACCACCTGTGTTGAAAAACATTTGCGTGGGACTGAGAAATCTATCAGTAATTTTGATCTAGCTGAAACTTTCTGAAAAGCTCAGAGTAGGACAAAGAAAGACAATTATTTACTTCATAGGACTCTTATGAATATCAACCAGGTGACGTCATGTAAAGCTTGAAGTGCCTGGCCCAGAGTAAACATTCAGGAAATGTTCACTGTTGTTATTTTTATTGTTATAATTATCACCACCATGACTACTGCTAACATCTGATTTAGGAGTGCTCTAAAGCAAAATTCAAATTTGGGATTTTCCTCTCTCATTTGAAAGGAATTCTCATCTAACCCTTGATTAGCCCAAGGGTTTCACCTTGTAAATAAAAGCAGACAGAGGGAGCCTCTGAGTTTTACACAACCATGTTATAATGGTACCTACATCTAGATGTAGTTCAAAATATTTTAAAAAACATTATATTTTTATAATTCTCCTTATGGTTGCTAGATTAACATATGGCATTTAACAGAAAACAGTTTTAAAAACTGCCTTTCGCTCTTCATATAAAGCTAATACCTTTAGTCCATCTCAATCTTTTCTTTAAACAATTTTCTTTTTTGCCATATTAGTAACTTATCTAAAATAGGATTTGCTCTTCGAGGTCTTTATTAAGTTATTGTCTATCTTAAGTGGAATCTTTTAATTGCTTTACTATAAAAAAAAACATCCAATTTTATAAACTCTCTTAGAGGCTCTCTTATAAGTAAATCTGCTTACATGTATGCTGCAAACATTCAAGGTCAGGCATGATATTCTTATATTTATCATAAGGAGATTATATTTTTCACCATACCAGTGAAATTGTTTTCCATTTTTGGATACCATTAAGATAAATTTGTTATTTAAGCTCATTATTTAGAGCTTGATTGATTAGTGAAAGGATTGGTAATATAGTATTCCTTATTCTTGACTGCATTGTGAAAATTAGGACTCTGGACCACACTGGATCCTCTAGATAGTTATTGGCCACATCATACACCTCTTTCTTGGTGAGCATTTGATGGCTACACTGGTTGTAGTTTTAACTCCAAAAATGCATATTTAAGATTATGCCTTATCATAGATATGCTGGGTTGTGTTTATTGTAGAAATAATAAAACTAAAATTAGAAGTTGCTGTACAAATTGGTTTCAAAAAGTGACATAAATATGTATGACATAATGCAGAATAAATCAATTTTTGCATTATTCAAAGTTTTTAGTTCATTATGCATAAAATATAGTATTAAGCAAAATCCGTATACTTTTTTTTTCTGGGGGATCAATAATTTTATGGCCCAGTCTCCTTTCTCTTACTCAGAAGTGCATAAATAGGTCAATTTTCGTGGTCTTTGTGAATAGGAAGTCTTAAAATGTTCCGATTAGTTTTTTTTTTGAGAGCCCTTTAGAAATTGTATGGCTTTGGCTTTCTGTCTTGAACACAGATTCTGCTTATTTCAACCTGACTTATGGGAATGGGTGCAATGCTTTCTCAGATTTTTTGCTGCCTTATTGTTATCTGACTAATGTGTATAAATAGAGTGTGGCCTGGGTTCGGAAGGTCTAAATTCCAAGGTAGGCTTTGCCTCCAAGTAACTTTTAAAAGTAGAATAAGGCCATTAACATTCTGTGTTTCAAGTTTCAATATTGTAAATTAGGAAACCACCTAATTAGATTACTAATAAATTGTGAACTCCTGTTACCTTTCAGAGTGTTTGTGAGTAGATAATAGATGTAAACTGTTAAGAAAAAGCTTGATGATTTGAAAGAAATATCTACTGAGGGCAGGGTAGCTGCTTCTAAGATATTGTGAAAATTAGTAATGAAAATGTCAAACAGACTTCTATAAATCTACTGTGGGGTCAACTTAGATGTATTTTAGATAATATATGCCTAATAATATGCTTAAGTTTTGGTAGAATTCTCTTATTACACATTGATATATTGGTACATTAAAAACTGAATATAGAAGACATTGGTTCTCTTGTTCTTCCTTTGTAAAATCCAAACACATGAAATAGGAAATTCAAGATAGTAACTATATGAGTACATATAATATTATTTATATGATGCTCAAAATCAGACACAACTAATTTATTGCAATAGAAGTCAGAAGAGAGGTTGTCTTGTAGAGGTATTGATGGGGAAAGAACATAGAGAATCTTTGGGATGATCAGTGTGGGTGGTCACTTGATGTCTTAGTTTTCCAGCCACTAGAACATATGCCATACAATGTGGACTTAAACAACAGAATGTATTAACTCATGATTTTGAGGGTAGAAGTCCAAAATTGAGATGTCACAAGGCAATGCTTTCTCCCTAAAGACTGTGGCATTCTAGGGCTGGCTACTGGTGATCCTTGGACTTTGGCTTTTCCATAACATGGCAAGGCACATAGTGGTATCTTCTTCTTTCTCTTCTGGGTTGATTTCCAGCTCCTGGCTGCTCCCCATTGTTTTCTCTGTGGCTTTCTCTATTAGGCTTCTAGTAATAGGATGAAAACCCATCCTAATTCAGTTGAACTGATCATTCAATCAAAAGGTCCTGTTTCAACAGATTCATACCCACAGATTGAATTAGAATTAAGAACATGTTTTTCTGGGGTACGTAACATATGCCACCACACAAGGCTATGTATCTTTATAAAGATTGACTGGACCATAAACTTAAGAATTATGTACTTTACTTTATGTAAGCTGTACCTTAAAAAAAACCTTCAGATAAAAAATAGGAATGCTACTCATTGAACAGAAATGCACTGAAAACACATGTTAGTTACTGAGGAATCCTTAATGGGAACTCATATTGAAAAATATTAGGCAAAAGAAATTGAATATTTGTACCATAAATCCAAAGACCTTTCTGGAGAGCAAGAGACATATATATATGGACAAACAAAAGAATAATGGGAGGGAGTATTCTGTTTAAAATACTTCATACCACCTTTGAACAGAACCATTTGGCAATATCTTATGCCTTTATAATGTTTGGGAAAAAACATAGTATTCTAGTTTGCTAGCTGCCAGAATGCAATATACCAGAAACAGAATGGCTTTTAAAAAGCGGAATTTAATAAGTTGCTAGTTTACAGTTCTAAGGCTGAGAAAATGTCCCAATTAAACCAAGTCTATAGAAATATCCAATCAAAGGCATCCAACCAGGGAAAGATTCCTTGGTTCAAGACGGCCGATGAAGTTCAGAGTTTCTCTCTCCAGTGAGAAGGCACATGGCAAACACTGTCAGGGCTTCTCTCTTGGCTGGAAGGGCACATGATGAAAATGGCGTCATCTGCTCGCTTTCTCTCCTGGCTTCTGGTTTCATGAAGCTCCCCGGGAAGCGTTTTCCTTCTTCATCTCCGGAGGTCACTGGCTTGTGGACTCTCTGCTTTGTGGTGCTACAGCGTTCTCTGCTCTCTCTGAATCTCCTTCACTCTCCACAATGTTTCCTCTTTTATAGGACTCCACAAACTTCTCAAAACCCACCTAAATGGGTGGAGACATGTCATCACCTAATCCAATTTAACAACCACTCTTGATTAAATCACATCTCCAGGAAGATGATCTGATTACAGTTTCAAACATACAGTATTGAATAGGGATTATTCTGCCTTTATGAAATGGGATTTAGATTAAACCATGGCTTTTCTAAGGTCCATACATCCTTTCAAACCAACACACATAGGTTGTATTCTAATTTTGTATTTATATCTGTTGAGTGAAAGTCCAACCAACACACTCAGACAATATAAAACTTTTCAATTATAGTTACTCAGCTGTTGAAATTGTATGAAAGAGTGGTGAGTATGCTATAAGAACTTAATAAATGCTTGAATGAGTGATTGGATATTAGAAAATTCATTACTCATCCAATCATAACTCCCATAATACTTTCTAAATCAACAAATACCCATGATTTTATCCCAAAATATTAAGCAGCAAATTATTTCAAAAAGGTGTATTTGGTGCCCCTACTTTAATGGTACCATAAGCACCTCTTGAATTTGCACACTGAGTGATCTAGCCCCATTAGTAATCATTCTAGATTTGCAATAGTTGTTATGATTATTATTTGGTGTTTACTGAGTGAAAGACATTGTATATTGTACTTTTCCTATCTTACCTTATTTATTCCTAAAAATAGCCCCACTTAAGAGGTTTTGTAAAATTACCATTTTACAGATGAGAAAACTGTGGTTAAGAGAGACTAACTTGCCAAAAGCCATACCAATAAATAATAGACCTATGATTTGAAACCATATGCCGAATGCCCCAGTAGTCAGCAATGTCCGTTAGTGCACAGAGCTTGTGTATTTCTCTTATTAGACAGATAAGGGATGCTAGGATTGTGTTAGCTAGTTGTCAACTTGTTGCTAGTTTAAATAGCTGAGTTTTAATGTAGCCGTTAGAATTAAGAGCTGTGACAGAGGCTTGAATTTAACGCTACTTCCTAATATCATGATTATAAAGAAACAATGTAACTTATCATAATTTATCACGCGTTGTTTCCAAAAGCATGCTTATTTGCTGTTTTTGTTGACTTTCTAGACATACTATACTTAATGGGTCAATACTATTCTAGAAGAAAGCCCCAATAATTTGCATCCGAAAGTTACAACTATTTCTTACCCTTTTGAATAAAAGATTTAATTTTCATGGAACAAGAGCATAAAATTTTTATCCATGTGAGTGTTTGGGAGATAAAATTATTAAAATTTTCGTAGCCATAATGATTCAGCACAAGTGTAAAAACCTAGGTCAGTCACATAAGTACCACTTAGTGAGGGTTGCTGAGTTAGAAAGTGTTTCTGCAGAAGATGTAGATGATGCTACAGTGGGCAGTTAATGGAAATTGCATAACAAGAAGATAGTAGCTCTTTTTGTATAAGCGAGTTTGACTTCCCAGCCCATTGCTTTAAATCAACTGGAGCTGAGCTGTTCTTAGAGTTAGAAAGATACATATTCTCTGTGCTATTTCTAGTGTATATGGGAAACTATTGTTGGAAAGAAGTGGGAGGAAAACAAGTCTGACCTGGCAATCCAAAGTGCTGAACTGGACTCCTGTCTGGTTGCTTGTGCTCAAACTTTCTGAACTGTAATTAGAAATGATGTAACATTACAGGAACAAGTGCTACTTTAAATAGCACTTTCTTAGGTTGGTTCCCAGGAGGGATCTAGTGGTCCAAAAGTTAGAAGAGGATCTGCTAAAAAGAATACTTCACTAGCTTCACAGCAAAAAGAATATTTCACTAGCTTCACAGTAGCTTCACTAGCATGCAATAAGGGGCTTTTTATGTTTAATTATATGCATGAGAAATTCTGTGCAGATACTAATCCATAAAAGAAATGGCACTGGTCACAGTTTAGGAGCTACTGTTGTTTGTGATCTAACTATACCTGGCCCTCATATGTGGAACCAGCTAAGCTTTAGTGTTACCCAGGTATTGCTAGATTCAGCAGAATGAAACGTCCCAGTCCAGCAGAGGCAAGGAAATTAAAGACTCATGTTTTTCTTCTGAGTGGTGATGTCGCTCTGTATAATTAAGCATGTGTAGACTCTCCTTAGGGAAATAGCTGGCATGGTAGCATAAGCTATAGCTGCCGTATAGGAGATACCACTTTTCAGCTTAAGCTCTGTGTGTCTTAAATTCAAAATTGATTTTTTCTGCAAATAGTGTAATTATTTATTTGAAATTTTTATATGTGATGCTTAAAATGCTAAATATTTAATTTATTCAATTGAAAACATTGTAAAAATAGGTTTGGGTATTATTATATTTTACTACCCAAATGTACAATTAAGTGTGTAATCAAATATATTTATAAAGCCCTATTTAAGAAATTGACCCAGTTTTTTGTGAAATTAAGTATTGAGGTATTTTTATATAGAGTCATATGCTTTTAATATATAAATGTATATGTGTATATATGTGTGTGTGTATATATATATGCACATATTCACAGAGAAATAAACACAAAATAAGACATATAAAAGAAAATGATATCATTTAAACCAAAAAGACTTTAAAAAATCATGTTAAACTCCTCAAAAATTTATATTGGTTAAAAACATACATTAAAATCATAACATCTTTAAGACTTAAAATGGTGTGCCATAATATATTGTTTTTCTACATAAGACCTTGGAAAACTGAAAACTCTATCCTAATAGATAAAATGCTTTTCTTTGCTTGGGTATGGTATTTGAGATTTTGAGATTTCTGTAAATTAGCATTTTCATGTTATTGATTGACATCATCTCAACTGTTTCTGGGGATTGTATGAAAAACTAACTACATTCAGTTTTCTTCTAAGATTGCTCTGATGGTTACCAAGAAGAATTCGCCTTGATGGAATTTTAACTATTATTTTTATTGGAAAGAACCACATTTGTGTTCAAACAGATGAAAAATTTAAACTAATATTGATCATTATTTCTTTAAAATTTGCATACATAAAAAAGGGAATTAAATCTATCTACTGAGCTCCGAATGAGTCAAAATAAGCCAAAACCATTGCAGAAATATTTTGAAACATTATTTTTAAATAAAGCCCAGAAACCTCTTTCAGTTTTAGAGTAGTTGGAAAAATCTGTGTCATTATTTCTAATATTTAAATGGGTAGTGTGTATATTTTAGAATTTGCTCCACTGGTCAGTTTCTATTATTATATGGGAATTTCGTTTTGATATATAGGTCATTGATTTACTCTTTCTCCAGTCTCCTCAATCTTTAAGTTAAAATGAAAGAATTTAAATAATATGATTTTCCTACTTCTGTCACAACATGTGTTCTTTTGACTTCAGAGCACATCTAAAGATTTGTTTTCCACTTGAAATTCTTCCCCCTGTTTATTCTATTACACTCTACATGGACTTCCTTCACAAAAGTAAAGGCCTAGGTAAAACCTCAGGAATTAGAATAGTTTTACATCTGGGAATGAAGCTCCTCTGTAACTGTTAGCTGAAAGCTGTGCACTTTCCCAGAGATCGTTGGAAGTAAGGAATAGTGAACACCTCTCCTTCTGGACAAGATCCTTATTAGTGTAACACAGAGAAGGTTGTATTTTATCCAGAACAGAAGCAATAAAGATTTGTACTGGTGCCAGATGTACACTCCTGGAGCATCATCTGCCTGTGAAGGATGAAGGATGGAAGGATGACGAGTTCTCAGGGAAGTGCCAAAGCCTGGGATATGTGATCATTGAGAGAAGAAGGAAGACTGAAGTAGAGGAGCAGGGAATAGGAGGAAAGAAGACCGTGAAAAAGGAGTGTTGGAGCAAAAGAGAGAAAACCTTACACAATGTAAAGCAACCAGCACACTGAACACTAGTAACTTAAAATTATAAAAATTACACATCTGGTTAATGGAGAAATTGGAACTAGAACATGCATTTTTAGTCCTGGGTTTGAGCTGAAGAGAGAAATAAGAGGAAGAAAAAGACATGGGTAAAACACACTGTTGTTTACAATTAAGCCACATGGAATATAATCGACCTTATCTGTCCCTCTAGTTTCTGGTAGTATGTCTGAAATTTTCCTTGCTGACCAATAACAAGCACCACCATCTTAACCGATAATAATAGTAAAATCTTACATAGGACTTACTATGTGCCAGGCACTATTTTAAGTTATTTACAAGTATTAATTTCTTTAATCTGTCCCACACCTCTGTCAGGCCAGTACTATTATCTCCATTTTACAAGTAAAGAAACCAAGACCCAAAGAGATAGTAAAAATTCCCCAAGATCACACAGCGGGTAATCTGCAGAGCCAGTACTTAAGCCCAAACCACCTGACTCCATGCCATTAATCTGTAATGACTCTTTTTAATAATAAAATAATAACTGCCCATATGCCCCCACACATTCTTCCATGTTTGAGAATCTCTCCTGTTTAAAAGATGACTATATAAGTTAGTGCAATTCCTTTCTCTGAATTCTGGCAGAACTTCTTCCTAAATCTAATGAAAACACTTTCTCTTCTGACATAAATTAATTTTTCTTGTTATGTCCTTAGTAGAAATAAATCCATCTACTCAATCTCCTCTTGAATTATCTTTATCTGCCTAAGAGAAAGAGTGCTGTCTTCACTGAGCTAAAAATGTTCCCGATCCCCTTTCTGTGAAATTGGTCTGACATCCATCCTACTTGCCCTAATAGCTGACTGCCCCATTTATTTTACTCATCATCACCTCACTCTGGCTAATGCTCTCCCAAAGGTTAGTTCCTAAAACATATAGCAATCTCCCAGATCTGTTCATCACAGCGGCTGCATCCTTACACTTTCACTTTCAGTGACTCCCTAACCTTTCCTCTTGCCTCTATCTGACTTGCTAATTTCCTTATTATATCTTGGAAATTGTGTGGGCAGGACTTCATAAAATTCTTAGTAGGTTATTATTACCTGGAGGTTTAAAAAATATCTATCACTGGTGTCTGTAGATCAAAAAGTCCATAATTGTGCAAAGAGAAAACTCCTGATTGTATGGAATTTGTAATCAGGAAAAGTAGGGCAGGAAAATATGTGTTGATAAAGAATTTGGTCTAAGGAAAACTGGCAGTGGTCTGGTCCATGAATGACTCAACAATAGAAATGGATTTGGAAAAGATTGTGTTGGTTGAGTCCTAAGTAAAGAGAAAACAGAATTTGCTTTGTAAATCCGAGAACAGGTCTGCTGAAGAGGTATGTGAATTTTTATCCCTAGAGTTCCTTAACAAAAGCTTATAGACTTTTAGCTTATAGACAACTGCTACTCTTAAACTGCTTACAACTTCCCTTCTTCTGCTAAGGGGCCTCAACTAAATGATCTTCAAAATGTATTTTCAGCTCGGTAGTTATGTAAATAATTGTACTTTGTTTTAAACCTTTAACATGTAACTCTTCCATGTCTGAGTTGGAAATAGCACAGAATAAATAAGTGAACACCTATTCCTGTGAAAAACCCTAGCCCTCCAGCAGAAATCCCAAAATTATTCTGAAAGTGACTGAAGTTACATTTCACAGATGAGTTTCAGTAGGTTGTAGAGCACTTGCCCGTGAATTACTTCTCTCAATTTGCTGTAGCTGCACATGGGTGTCCCTGAAATGCACTCTTGCCGCCTCTCCACTCAGACGCTTGTTTTCCCAGTGCCAGCTGCCCTGTTGTTCTCTTCACAGGGCGGATTGCCCCAGTTTTGTGTTTCCTTGAATGTGGTTGAGCTCGAGTTACAGCTGCTACCTGTGTTCAACTTCCTTCTTGTTCACTCTGCCATCTCCAGGGTATCCTCCCAGTACTGAGACCAACTCCACCAGGGGTGATATTCCTTCCCTGCTGCCTAACTGTATGCAGTGCATTTGCGTGGTACTCTTGGATCTCCATCTCTTTATGTTCTGCATCAGTGCTGTTCCTCTGGGAAATAGAACTCAGAGAGAAAGGGGCTTTGGAAATGGTATGATTTCTTCCTGGAGAAGGATAAGAGGGCTGAAAAATTGTTTTGGATGAGAACAAAACAAACAAAAATCAAAGCAAAAACAAAAACACCCATAAAATTAAAAACACTAATTTCTGAGAACTTTGTCCAGTTCATGGTTTTGGAGCCCATGCAGTCATACATACCATAAATCTAGGCTCCTTTTTTGACCCCTTCATTTTTTTCCTCATTCATGAATCCGTTCATAATTCCTGACCTCACAAAAGAGATGAGATGTTAGCTCTTAGACAGTGAGTTGCCCTTCCCCTCTGTGCACACTTGGAGACTGAAAGTTTGGCAGCACATTTGAAGAGGCTAAAACCTAAATTCAAGTATAAAAAATTCTGGCATCAGAAATATGAATAAAATAGGAATCCAATTCACGATTAAAAATAATATATGAATGTATATAATAGGGTGCCCTATATTATATATGTGTCTGTATATATATATATACTGACTTTTTTTTTTGTTTGGTTATTACTGTTAAAAGCATATATTTTCAGTAGCAGCAAGTAGACTTAATGTTGAAAATACAAGTGTAGTGGTATGCCTTTGAAGGGTGAGAAACATAAATCTATTTTTAAAATTAAAGTTAATGGATTATTTTACATTCTTAATTGAATCACCATCATTTTCAAATTCATCACTGGATTCTTCCTTATGAAATGAAAAAAAGTATGTATTAGGCTATGAGAGGGTTATAGCGGCCAGATAGAAAAAGCACTGGATTAACTGATAGTTAGTTTGTTTTGGTGTAAAATGTTGTGAACACAAGAGAAGCCAGGAAACTTCACATTTTACCTTTTGGTGAAACACTGGTTTTGGTCAACCTCTGTCAAGTTCTAAGAATTGAAAGGGGAAGAAGTCACATTCTAGTGGGGAAAGTTGGCAATTACATAGATGATTTCAATACAGTGCAATAAATGCTGTCACAGAGATGAGTCTCTAGTGCTACTGGAAGCCTGAAGATGAAGGGACTAATTATGTGTTTTCAGTGACCAAGTTCACTTGATTTTATTGACATTATGCTATGTCAGGCTCTCACACTTGCCTAGCAGGATTATTGTTAATAGTCTCCTTACCACGCTTCAAACTCCTAGGTACAACCTCTCATCCCCCACCCAAAAAGCTATTCCTCTATACTGCTGGAGTTATACTTTAAAAATAATAGTTCTCCTTTAGCTAAAGGATAAAGCCCAAACTTTTAAGAATAACAGGCAAGAGTTTTTATCTTCCCAGGCTCATTTCTTACCCCTCTCTCCCCGCCAGAAACATTGTGATCTAGGCCAATTATTTGAATTGTGAATAATCCCTGCACTTACAAATCTTGAGGTCCTTTCTAGTGCTATTTTCTCTGGATCAAATGCCTTCTGTCCAGTCTCGACTGAGCTAGATTCCACCCCATTATTCAATACCCATTTAAAAGGCCTCCTTCTCTGTAAAATCCTCCTTGAGTTCCTTTCTTGTACTTAAAATATTTTGTTGTAAGCATCATTCTACCTTATTTTTCATTTGTTTTTAAGTTCACAGGGGAGCACTTACGCCAGGCTACTGCCTGGCTAATAATAAGAGCTAATAGATATTAGCAAATTTAGTGAAATTTAAGATATTGTATAGAGAATATTGAGGATAATGGTTAAAGGAAACAAATAAGCAATTCTTTAAGGAAGAAATACAAATAACCAAGAAATATATATAAAAAAGAAGCTTAACTTGAATAATTGGTAAAGAAATATAAATTAAAATAAGGTATTATTTCTTCCTGGCCAATTGAGAGATTTTTTAAAAGCCACCATTCCCTGTGTGGGCAGAGATGTAGCAGTACAGACAGTCTTACACTGTTGTACATCACCTGTTGAACTGTAAATTACTACAACTGTTTTGAGGAGCAATTTAAAAGTAGCTGTACAAATTTAAATGGTTATATGCTTTAAACATCAATTCTACTGCTAAAATTTTTTTCTACAGAAATATATGAGCAAATTCTCACAAATAGGTCTAATGGCACTCATTGCATATGTTCTGTAATAGTGAAAACAAGTAAAAAAGAATCATCCCAGTATTAATTAATGTGCAATTGGTTAAATAAACTGATAGACCCATATACAATTTCTTACAACTTAACGTGAATGAGGAATGCCTATATAAACTGATGTGGGAATATGTTAAGAATATATTAGGTGAATACAAGCAAATTGAAAATATGCATATCCATGTAAATATATGTAAAAAGTAGCGTTTTATATATACACACACTTATTTTTAAAGTCAGTGTTTTGTAAAGATCAGGTGTTTTGCTGCTTTCAGTGGAGAGGATAAAGACTCTATTCAGGGTGGTACAGCGACGACTCAGTGGCAGAAATCTCACCTTCCATGCTGGAGACCCTCTGTTTGATTCCCAGTGCCTGCCCATGCATGAAAAAACAAAAAACAAAACAAAAACTTGTTCAAATTGTTTCAAGATAAATACTTGTAAGTGCAAGATCAGATTAGCAGAAAAAATTTGTGTCTCTGCATTTTCAGTGATTTCTATGGTATTTCTGAAATGTCGAACCAATGGTCTATTTCAGGTGATGAGACCTATCGTATGACTTTCCGAGGATTTGTCATTATCATCCTAGATCGAACATTCTGTCATGGAAATAAAAACGGAATGTTCATGTTGTTAGGACAGAATATGACACCAACCCTGAAGGAAAAATTCTGAAAGAATATAAGAAAAGAGAGAACTATAGAATTTAAGTCCTATGTAAAGCAAAGGATTTTTTAAACTTGGAAACATTTGTCAGATTGAATAGATACAAGATCTAGAGACATGTAATATTATTCCTTAGCAGAGTGACTTGTGTTAATGGTCCATTTATGATATTCCTCCCCTATCCACCTCTAGTCCCAAGTCAGAGAGATGATTGAACAGGCCAGTACTATGTCCCAGATTGGTTTTATAGTAAGGTATATTATAATTCTTGTAATATCTCTCTCCCTAATGGAAATCCTAGAAACATCTGAGCGAAGTTCCAAGTGACTGACAAGGCTTTCCTGCTTTACTTCATACACATGTATGCTATCAGTAATTACTTAGTTGACTCTTTAATTTGTCTGAATTTGTGCAGGCATAATGGAAACTGACAATACAATTTTCCATTGAAAATTGCAAATGGATGACTAGGCTGAGCAATTCACTTCTTTCCTATTCCTTTTGTACAGATATCTTATGCTACACCAGGATGGCTACACTTTGAAAATAGTTCATCTAAATTCGTGCACCCATGTGTACAAATTGATTTGCTTGCTTATTTTGCAGTTTTCAAATATGCATTTGTTGCAAAAAAATCTTCATATCAAACCAAAGTTGTTCTTTTACCTCTCCCTCAAAAATTTAGCTGGTGTGAAATCTTGGTGCACAACTGAACTTCTATAGAAAATGCTAAAAGCATGGGACCTTAAATCTTACCATGGGACTTAATTCATAACCCAGGTCTTGTTTTTATGGCTCAGATCCTTGAAATTATTCAAAAAACATTGGAATTAAGTGACAAGAATTGATTCAGAATTTCTAGGTCATTTACCAATGCATGATTTATATGGAAACTACAAATATTCAGTAGTTCTCATTTTGAAATTTTCTCTTATTTAGCTGTTCCTCATTGGGCCTCAGTTTCTTTGTCTTTATTTCTCAGAATTTTTCCTTTTAAGAAAAGAAAAAAATCCTAAAGTTAAAATGACAATTTATCCCTTTAAATAATCCTAATATTATCACTATGTTAAAGGCAGTCTCTCAAAGAATATAAAACTCTCAGTACAAGTTTTATGAAAAATTTATCAGGATCTTCCATGGTTATGATCATTTATAAGAAGTTAAAATGCTGTAAGTTGAGAAATTAACACCATTTTCACAGCTTTTATTAGATATTGAGTAGCTTTTCTAGATAGTGTATATTATTTATTATGTGACAATTTTAACATATTTTAATAATACCTTGGGTAATAATGGGTGTGGGAGAAATCAATAAATGCTGATTGTCATTGAAAACAGAGGAAAATAATGCATAAAATACAAAGATAAGGTTATGTCAAAAAGTACTTTCGTAAGTGTATAACAGTTAAGTACTTATCTTGCAGAATTTTTCTAAATCTTTAAACATACCAACTTTATTTGACATCACAGTGTGATTTCTTAAATAACTCATGATATGTATTTTGTTTTTCCCTGAGAAACTGAGAAATTGTATAGTACATTATGCACATTTTTAATCCTCCTTAGATTTCAAAATCCCCAAATAGTTGTGGCATCAAAATTTCTTTAGGTGACAGTTTTTTTTTTGTTTTTGACTACCATCTCTGCAGTTCAGAAATAGTTCAGAAAATTATACTTTATATTAATCTTCTAACAAGATTCTGATAGACTATGTCTGATTGCATATGAAAAAAAGATAATCTGGTACAAACTGGAATTCTCAGGTAAAATGTAGCAATGTCTGTTAACTGGAGTTAATTGTAGTATCTGAGGTGGCAATTGATGTACCCAAGAGACATTTTAAAACATTTATGAAATTTTAAGAGATATTTAAAGCCACCGGGCTGGATAGTAGGGCTCTATTTGTGACCACATGGACCTGGGACTGCGCTTATGGAGTTAATAATCTACAGGTGAGTACAGACATGTAGCAGGTCAGCTACAACGCAGAGTGATCAACACTCATGATAGGGCACATAGGTCATCTGGGAGAACATATTAGGTGTGTGTAACTCAGATTTAGGGGTAGAGAGGCTTCTAATGGGATAAAACAGAAAAGGTGAGATTTGAAACTGAGTAGGAATTAGCTAAGGGAACAGAAAGGAGAAGAGGAAAAATCATGCTAAAAGAAACTGGGCTTTATTTGAAGAAATGAAAATATTTGAGAGTATCTGGTACACAGAGAAAAGATGGGAAAAGCCATACGACTGTTAAAGTACTAGCTGGAGACTGAGCATTACAAATCTTGTCAGCTGTGTTAAGGGGCGTGGAACTTAACTTTTTGACAAGGCAGTTATAAGGATGGGAAGTAGTATTATATTTAGAAACACTTCTGTGGTGAGAGTGGTATATCTTGGATGACAAGCAAAATTGGAAATACAGAGTGTCACAAATAATTAAATAACTTGGCTCTAGGCCAAAATGAGACAAACCGAGGTTCTTGTAAGACATGTCTATGGCCATCAGTAGATTTATACATGATTTGAAGATCGTTAGCTTCCACAATAGCAAGTATAGATTAGATCTCAGAACAGAAGGCATAGCATAGAACTGAATAAATGGGATAAGGATATAGTAGCTGTCAAATTGGAATGGCAACGGTGAGATATGCCGGAGGGAGGACTATTAGAAAGTCAGAGGATGACGGAGGCCAGGGAACCTGTTAACGTGGTAATCAAAGGAAACCAGGAGGCACAGAATTGAAAATACCAGAATAAAAATGTTGGTTGTATTCTTTTTAAGCAGCTAGATCTAGGAAGACGTGCGTATTCTAACGACCGTACAGTGTCTTCTGTTCTGTGGGGTAAGATTTGTTCAAGTTTCACCAAAGTCTAAAATTAACCTCTTTCAGGACTTCTCCCCTTTCTTTGATCTGTTTCCATGCTTACCACTTTTTCCATTCTAGTATTTTGGTACTAGAAAAGTACACCTGTAGATGAGTAGAAAAGTGAGTCTCCCAATCAGTGATACACCCATGATAAAACAATATGTTTGCATTCAAATTTATAGTAGCAGGAAGAAAATAAACAACACCACAGCTAAGCACAAAGCCACTTATGAACAAATGCTTATTTATAAAGTCATGTTCTTTCAAATTACTTTCACAAAATTGCGTTTTCTTAAGTGTTCAGATGTTTTAAAATCAAATATATTGATGACCTGTCTGAACAAAATTCTGTCAGAGAGGAAAGAAAAGGGACTGAGGAGTAACTGAAGACAGAAACTACCTATATTGAAAGCAAGCATTTACTTAGAGGCTGCTATGTCTCTTTTCGCTCTGCCTGTCTCCTTTGTTTTCTCTTCTAGAGTCTGTTTAATACCTGTCCTTAATTTAATACCTTAATGTCCTTAATCACCTGTCTAAGGCTTTGTTCATGCCAGGTGTGTGGGGGCAGTTTGCCAAATGCCTCTTCACCATTCAGGACCTGAGCTTGGGCTTCCTTGTTCTAGCCCTAGGAAACTAAATAAATAGAAGTTTCCTCTGAAAACTAAGAAATGAGGGTCCATCTAGGGTAAAAGGTGAAGACGTTCTTGGAGAGAGAGGGATTACTAAGATTGGTTTTCAGCAGGTCTGTGAAAGAGAGTTCTAATGCGTTACAGAAATGATGGTTGGCATGGTAAGCAGGAAAGAATGAATAATAGCCATCACATCTTTAGTCATAAGCTGAAACTTCTGAGTAATGGTGTTTCATTTCCATAACACACTTCCTGTTTGATGAAAGTCAAGAAGATAATAACTCAGTTTTTCTTTAAAATTTTTTACTTCCATCTGATAGAAGGAGATATATGTGTATACTGTTGTCTATACATATGGACCATTTTGCCCATGTACGGGGAAGCAGAGAGCCAAATTACATTACTAATTATAGTACATCCTGTTTATCTGATTACCTTTTCTACAGATATTCTGTATTTTTAAAATTAGAATTACTTCCATACCCTATGTTTAGGTAAACTACAACTAAAAGAATCAATTTTTAAAATAGGGTATTTTGATGAGTCAATGTAATAATGCATTTTTGGAAAGGAAGTTTCAAGAAAAGTTTTAAGCCACCACATTTAATCTCTAATACTGTTCTCATTCTGAAATATTTAACAATTAGGAATATATATGAAAATTATCAGAAATAATGCTCTTGGTGGTTCTTTATTCTTTAGCAACTCTACAAGTTAAATAATAAATGTAACTCAGTTAAGCATAACTCTCGCATTTCTTTAATGGTACATCATAACTGGTCTATTAAGCCGATGATAGTAATTCCATTTAGGTGAATCATGGTTTTTCAGGAAGTCATCATTCCTTCAAGACACTCCATACTTGTTTGACTGCTTTACATTATGAGGTAAAATGATAACAGATGTCTGAATGAGTAGATCTGTAGGATACTTCTGGATAGTATAAGTAAATTCTCTCCTCTGCCTCCTCCTTCTTCTTTTTTAAGATCATCAGGTTCACCATTTCCTTCAGGTGGAGGAGTCTATATATTAATGCTTGAATGAATACAAATATATCAAAAATTCAAGAAGAATTTACTAGAAAGTAAAGATATCTTTGAAAGTGTCCAAGTTACAGAATCCATAGAATTTGGACTTAAAAGAAAACATGAAAAGATCTACTTCACTTACTCTTTTTAAAGAGGATTGAACTGAAGCTGTCACAAAATTAGTTTCACAGCTGAAACAAGTACACAAGCCCAACAGAATTTCCATCATTTTACTTTCAGGTGGCAAAGAAAATAGCCCTTCACAAATAATATATGTATGATGTAATATTCCTGATGTGTCGTCTCCTTTTGTTCCCTTTTGGTTAAATTCACAAAGAACTCTTTCCTTCCCTTTTGATTATATTCACAGATAATTCTTTCTTCTGTGTGACCTTATTGGGCAATTTGCTCCTAGGTAAATGGAAGATAACTTTCAGACTCATAACAAAACTCTGTATATGCACTGAAAAATAAATGTTTTTTCCTCATAGAAAGTCACTTTAACAAATTCTTCATTATATGAGTCTCTTTCTTTGTGCTTTGAAACACAAAACAATGATATACTACAGCAAATAAATAAAAACCCCCGTAGTATGGAGCAAGATTCTATTTTCTAAGAAAGCATGCAGTTTATGAAAAGAATACTTTCCTGGAAACACTACATTTTAATAGTACTTGTGATTATGCCATAAAAAGTTTTTTGTGTGTGTACTGTCAGTCAACACCTAGGAAATGTCATTAAATATAAAACTTTATTTTTTTGTATCAAGAATGAAATAAGACTGTTCACCATATTAAAGAATAAAGGAGAGTTTATATTTTATAATTGCTGTCTAAATTTTAATAAGATGAAATTCAAATGCTCTCAGTCTGAGAGTATTGTTTGAAAAAAAAAATAGTATGCCTAATTGATCTCCCTTTAGGGGAACTCAGTAAAACCGGTGTAAGAGATCAAAGCCTAAGTGATTCATTCATTATAATTTTAATAAATGTGTGGATCTGTTTTTTATTTTAAGTACAGTATAGTGCAATAATGAAATGAAATTTGCAGATAAAAGAATTGCAGATGCTCTTTTATCAAATTGCTGTTTTGGAAAGGCACCAACAAAATGATGTTTTAAGTTTGATTTTCTGTTCTGGCTTGCATTTGAACTCTTTCTCATTAAAGTTCTAGCAACACAATTGCCTTTTCTAGGAAAACTACTTATCCTATTTTTTTTCTTTTTTTAATGAGTCTACCATTGTGCATATGTGGGTTGGAAACATATGGAGGCAATAAACTTGATTTGAGCTTTACTCTGTTTAGTACACAAAGCATTCATTCAGCCCTGAAGATATGCTAAAACAAAACACAAAACCTATTCATCCACCAAATAGGAACAGACATTATAATCCTCTTTCACCCTCATCGCACTTTCCGCTGCTCTCTTGGCTGTAAACTCTTGCATCTTTGTAAGATTCAACTCTAGTGCTCTGTGCCCTACTTTAAAATTATAACTTATACCTAGCCTAATATGTATCAGAAGCTAGGCCTTCGTCTCATATGGAAGCAGAAAAATGGAGAAGTAATTGAGTGGTAGATACTATGTGGTTTTTAAAATAATTTCTCATCTTTTGTAAATAATTACCATTTTTTACATTGTTTAATTTTTTATAGGAAACTAACAAAACAAATCGAGTTTACAGAATTAAGGTGATATTGGAATTAAAGATAGGAAATTGAAAAAATATATATCTTTTCTCTGTTAACTTATACTTCCTTCCTCTTTTTTTTTTTTTTTTTTTTTTTTTTACTATCCTAGTCATCTGATCCTCAACCACAGAGATCCATTTTCAGGATCCTTTTATCTCTTTCTAGAACCACTTGCACGATCTTTCCATACTTTACTGTTTTTGTCTATAAATTATTGGATAATGTTACCTACCTCAAGGAATGTTAGGATTAAATTTAAAAATCCATTCTTTTGAACAAAATCTTCTTAGCTTTTGCTGTAGGTTGAGTATTATTGTTGGTACCAGGGATAGAGCCTTGAAAAGACAAAGCCTTGTTTTTGTGGATATATTCAGATGAGAAGGCAGGTGATAAAGAAATCAGTAGGGATTTTATATAATGTAATATGACGTCAGAAAATGGCAAATGCTATGAAGAAAATGAGAGCAGGATGAAGGCATACAGTCTATAAAGAGAGTTGGTATTTAGGTAGTGATCAGGTTAGCTTTCTGAGAAGGTGGCATTTGAGCAGACACAAGAAAGAAACATGCCGTTATCTGGGGCAAAACGCTCCATGCGAGTGCAACAGACCTAAGCTGGGAGTGTGCTTGAGGGTTTAAAGAAGAGCCTGTAGGCCAGAGGGGTTAACACGGAGAAGTGGCGTCCAGAGGGGACAGTTGACCCTGTAACTGGAGGTAAATTGCATAGAGCCTGACAGACCACAGTAGAAACTCTGAATTTTATCTAACTTCAGCAGGAAACCACCAAATCATTTGAAAAAGGGAGTGGAATGATTTTTGTTTTAATCACTGCAGAGAGAACAGATTGTAGGTGCACAGGGAGGGGGAATAGAGGAACCATCGTACTGACCAGAGGTGATGCGAACTAGGGTGGGAGTAAAGGAGATGAGCAGATCTGGTGAATATTTTGAAGGAAGAACTGAGAACTTTGCTGGTGGATTGTACTGTAGGATAAGGATGAAAGAAAGATCTAAGTTGTTTGATCTGAGTATCTGGATGACTGGAGAAGTCATTTACTGAAAGGAGGAAGTCTGGGGAAGGAGTACCTAGCATGATGCTTTCGCAATGGAGATGTTTGCAATTCTCTAATCCTTCACTATCATAAAAATACACTCACTTCTTCTAAAGGGTAAACTCAGACAAGGTAGGAGACATGTTTGTCAATAGCACTGTTGACTGTCTGCTCTGTATAGCACATAGTATGAACTCAATAAATATTTACCAAATAACTTAATGAATAAGTGAGAGTGATTATTGTGGGCCAATAACGACAAAGTAAAATGGGTTATTTAATGAGCTAGGGAGTGTCTGCCTTCCTTCCACAATGCTTGAGTATCATGCTAGCACATCCCACAGAGGAGGAACACCAGTGATGGGGAATCTAGACAGTGTCCTAGGCTGCGGGAGTGACATTTGAATCTTATTCAGGTTGAAGCAGTTAGAAGAATTTGCAGTACAGCAATTATAATATTAATGTAAATCTGCTTTACATATTTTTTTTTTCAACAAGATACCAGAATCTTAGTCTCTTAGTTTTAATATTTCAGGAATACCTTGCGATCATTTCTAGTCAAAACATATTTTTATTTACTTATCAAGTACTTAGTACATTATAAGAACTGTGCTTAACAATGGGCTGAATGCATTTCATTCATTCATTTCTATAATTTGTAAATATATGTTGAAATGACACAGCACTATGTGTGCAAAACAAGGTCTCTGTTTTGAAGGGGTTCACGTTGTGGTGGGTTTGTGAACTGCTACAAAAACTTTAAAATTTTTGGAAATATCGTTTATTTACCTACAAAATAGTGAAGTATGTTTTTATCATGAATACCAATTTACTGTGTTTTATTTTCTAATCATATCATAAGTAGCTTGTTAACAGAGCATTTAAATGTGTGCCAGGCATATTCTAAGTACTCTATAACATATCTTCAAGCAATCATATGTATGTAATAGCATTCTTCTATGCTGTGTCTGGCCCAAGTTCTTTCTTGAAGACCTGTTAGAACCAAGCATAATAAGAGTGGAATGTGGTCCATTTTCTCTGAATTATTAACCCTATATCATTTGTGAATAAATGAATACAGATCCTTTTAGCATGTCCATTAATGTTAAAGGCAGTTTGAATGTGAATAATTTTTTTCTTGGATGCTACAGGAGAAATAGCTCCTATATTTCAACATCCTATTTGCAATGACATTCTTGTTAACACAAGGGCTCTTCATTTTGGAATGAGAACATTTAAACATAGCTGAAATGTATCTGACATTATTGTTTTATGTAATTATGATGTTTTGGTGGAGGAAAAGTTTATTAGACATCAATTTTATCTCCTCCTAATAAATTTTTTGAAATTTTTGGATTGAATGACTGATTTGAACAGTTAGCATTGTAGTTTATGGTCAGGATTAAGTAAAGGACGCATAATTCCCCAAACTGGAAAGATTCTTTGGTGTAAACAACCTTCATTTTGTCTGTTACTTACAATTATTGAAATTGACTGTATTTATATTTTCCAGACTAAACCTGGCTTTTCTGAAGAGCAAATTCCTTTCGTTCTCTCTTTAGAATTCTTTTCATCTAAAAATTTAGGAATCTTCATGACACTTTGAAATACAACTATATATAAGTGATTCATACTATTAAGAAAGTATATTTCTTGTATATTGATTTTTAAATTTTTCTAAATTAAAGTGATCTAAATGAAATTTTTCCACATTAAATGTTTAAAACCTGGAGGTATTTCATTGGGAAAAGTATGGTCGCAAAATTTAATTAAAAGAGTTTTAAAAAATTGTACATTCAAAGAAAATGTGATGACTTTCTATTCATAATATACAAAGTGATAATATAATGCAGATATTTTACTGCAACTTTTTAAACTCCAAGAGCCGTAAAAATGAAAGAGAAAAAAATCATCAAGGACTCATTTTCCTCCTTAATGCATCCTACAGCGTAATTATGACAGAGCTGTGCTAGCCAGCAGATCTGAAGTTCCCATGTAAGCTTCCCTATTCATGATGCTCGCTTCCCACTTCCTAGTATCCTGTAGGTATCATCTGCTTGGTAAATCATAGGTCATGTGCAGAATCCTAATGTCAAGGGAACATGTGAGATATGGTCTTTAACTTTACAGTCTCCATCATAGTAGGAAGTAATAGAGACAGAGGTTAGTGTTGCTGTGTTAAGTCTGAGCTCAATGAGTTACTCAGGGGTCTGTTTTTAAAAAAGTCTTATGCACGGTTTCCTAATCTATGAATTAGGAGTGATTTTTAAGATTATTTTTTCTAGCACTAGAATCCTGAACTCTTTTGACTAGATGAAGGTGACCAGAAGCTAAGTAAATGCAGAACTAAGATGTGAACTCAGGTTTTCTGGCTTTTATTCCAAGGTTCTTTTTCATTGTCCCTGCTGCCTTTGACATGAATTAAATATATGATTAATAAATACCTATGAACATACAAACATAAATACACACACACACACGTACATTTATGTCACTTTAAAACTTACCTTGTGAAAACTCAAGATGATTCATCTCATTTGGTGAAGGGAAGTTAAGCTCATCCTCCCTTACCTCACCCGAGCTCACCAATTTCCATCTAGGCTTTTCCTGGAAGAAGATGTTAGATTATAGATAACATTAAGTGAATATTCTTTAAGAAGGGTACAACACATTTGTAGCATTGTGTCCCAAAGTACGCATTTACAAAATAAATTATTTCTCCCCCTTCCCTACAAATTGCCCATTCATACTCTTCCTGGAGAATCGATTGATTGATTTCCTGTCTTCATTTTATTCATGGGAGCTCAATATTTCTAAGATACCTCCTTGAAGAACCCACTCGCTATTCAGTATCAAAGTCATGCACACTCCACATAGCCAAGACCCACCCTCTGTATATGATATGACAAACTTATTCATTAATGTCTGGACTTCAGAGACCGTAGCTTATTTAAATACTTTACTAAAATCGTCTGCATGCTTTACAAAGCACGATCCTTCCTACCATGAGAGAGTGGGTCTGAGTGACAGCATGGAGGTTAAAGCATTCGGTGCATTCCTCCAAAGCCTTTGCCAAGTCACCCAGGAATTATTACTGTGAATTCTGATCTGGCCTATTCCGTAAAAAGCTAGGACTTGTCTGTAGTTGCATTTATCTTAGACTGAAAGATAAACTACTAGATGGAATGCAGCATTTATTTAAAATCCACTGGCAATTTCCCAGGTCTTCCCATTTTCAGATGCAGCTCTCTTAGTTCTGGGCCCCTCTGAATTCTTATCTTTTCTCTGCCACTGATTTGTGGCATAATCTTGGGGTAGTTATTACTCTCTGGATCTCTGTCCTCATCTAGAAAATGAGAAGGTGGGACTAGGTGATCCATAGATTCCTTTCAACTTGACAGTAGATTAGTTCTCTGTTTAGGCCCTTTTTGTCAGCCTCTGCAGAAATACAACTGTCCTCCAAATTAATAGTGACATTTTGATTGACAGCTTCAGCCCCAGTATCAATGTTCACACCAATGTATTTTTTTTCTTAAAATGATCTTTTGTATTCAAGATTATTACCCAGTATTTCTTTTGAACTGGGCACAAATACTGTTGTTCTTCAAGCTTGAGTGACTTTAATATTTAAAACTAAAAACCACATTGAGAATGGATTTTGAAGAAAAGAATAAAAGGCCCAGTCTAACTGTGCCACTGTTCATATTTGATTACCAAATGCAGTTCAGATTATTTTGCATCCTGTGCTTACTGTAGCTTTCACAAAGTTAATTTTGCATTGTTGCTCTTACAATAATCTAAAGCTCCATTTTGAATTTAGACTTTTAAGAACTCAGATGTGTACTACATGTGCAATTCATATTATCTATAACTTTGGCAGTTATATTCAAATATTTATTGAGCATTCCCCAGATGCATGGCACTGCGATAGTACAGTCTCAGTAGTGAACTGCATCAAAATTAGAAATCCTTTTTATGAAACATACAGTTTAAAAATAATTTCTCTAAGTGGGATGAGTTTTGTTTTGAAATAGATAATAGATATAAGCTAAGATAAGCTGTGCCTCTTTGGGTGTGCTCTCTCCCATAGATAAAATCTTGATGAACTCTGATAATGTGAAAACCTGGAAGCTTTTGACTAGATAATCAAGTAGAGTTGGGAAATTTGAATGTAGGTGACTTCCAAATTGAAGTCTCTGTTTTTTCTTATAATGAATGAAATAAAATTGACATTTAGCTTTTGTGCAGTTTATTAAATTTAGTGTGTGTGTGTGTATGTTTATTAGTGAAGATTGGTAGTTAAGAGTACAGGTTTTGACCTGCTAAGAATAGTAAGAGTACAGACTGCCTTGGTTCAACCACTTATTAACTTTAACTGTGGCGGTGGACCAGTTAAACTTCTCTAAGTCTCAGTCTTCTCGCAATGTTGTCTCGCAGTACAGACAATGAGAATCTCGACCTTGAAAGGTTGTGGTAATGAGATGCTTAGAATCATGTCTGGCCCAGAGGAAGAACTTGGTAAACAAAACCTAAACCTATTTTTTTGGTTTTTGCATATGTATTTTGGGAATTGAAGTGGGTGTTCTTGCCGGATTAGTTAAAATAGGGAGGGTAGGAAGATAGAAAGGCATTGAAGGTTAATATATATATATATACCACTTAGAGAACAAGATTCAAAAAGTTCTCGGGGTTCCCTTTTTCAGCATAATCATGAACCTTTCCACTTACAATTAAATGACAGAGAGCAGAGACAGGATTTTCCATATGTAATTGTTGCTGTGAAGAATCTGTAAATAGCGTGTTGAGAAATTTACAGTGTTCCATAAAACGGTCTATGGAGCAAATTTTGTTATGTAGAATCTATTACTATACTAGTATTCCACTTATATTGTATTTTACCAGGAATGAGAGATATTTTAATATGAGCTGTGTGTATGCTTACGACATTAAAAGTGAGACTGACAAAGAACTTTGATGTAATCTGAGAATTTGAAGGAGCCGTGGCAAGTTGGGGAATTAAGCTCTTGTTAATAGAATAAAGTTAGACTGAAAAAATTTTGATCACTAACTAATGAAGAAAACCTATGAAGGATTGATTTAATGAACATAGAAAAAAAGATCTATGGATCAAAGGGAACTTCGATCTGAAGATGAAGAAACAAGTTGACACTAAGCTTTGTAATTCGTAAAAAATCTTAGACTAGCAGGAAGAACACTGCATTACCCATGTCAGTGTGAGTACATCATGAATTACTTGCACTTCCATTTCCATTGAGCAGTATGGAGGACTTAGGTAATATTTTGTTTATGGACTCTTCCAATCTAAATGTTCAATTACTATGTCCCCTTGTCAACAATTGCTATCTATTTTCTCCCATAACTGTCATTTGCCTCCCCCCCCTTAAAAAGGCAGTCGTTCCTAATATGTGTATATTTCACATATTTTTTCTGTTCAGGTGAAATCTGTTTTATTCTGGTCCTTATATGTCCTGTATATTTTAGTGTTTTGTGTGTGTTATTTTAGAAATCACTAGAGAAGGCTTGGTCCATGTGGCTTTTGATCATAAGAAATTTTTGTCATTCTGTAAAATCAAGCACCTGGTAAATTCTGTTTGGGGTTTCTGTTCCTATAGTGCTGTCAGAAATTTAGTTGCGTTTAACATGGCATGCTGTATTGACTCACCTGCTTTTACTAATAGCCTATTCTTTTAATAGTCATCCATATAAACTTCTGATCCCCATGCTTCTAAAGAAACGTGAATAATTTCTATGCTACATGGAAAAAAAAGCTGTAGTAAGGAAACAAACAGAGTTGTTCCTAGATGAACATACTATACACAAGCAGAATTGAAGGAGAGGAGAAGTATATTGAATTTCTTTCTTATTAAACCATCTTCCTGATTTTCATTATAACTTCTCCCTAATCCTCATGGGGACTTCCCTGATTTCTTTCAGGTTCTGCCAACAGCTTATTTTCATAATAGGTAAAATTCTGGTTATAGTGAGCTGTGCTTTTATAAGCCCTAAACCAATTTTGAAGCCCTCAGATTCACTGACTTACCAGTCAATATTTTCTGTTATCTGCCTACTGTGTGCTGTGTGAAGAGTCTCAGTCTTTTAAAGCCCTTTCATGTATGGCTAAAGAAAATCTTTGAGGGCAGACTGCTTGAGTTTTAATCATGAGTTTGAGATGACTACTTGCTACTTGCTATTTGTTTAACCTTGGACAAGGTTAGTCAACTTCTGTAAGCCTCAGTTTCTCTTTTATAAAATACAGATAGTGCTCATATCTACTTCACTGGTTAGGTTTGGTGAATAAATGAGACCACATGTAAATAAAATTAGTAGCCTTGCTAGCTAGCATTTGGATCTGTTTATCTATCTGCTTATCTATCTGCTTATCTATCTATCTATCTATCTATCTATCTATCTATCTATCATCTACCTACCTACCTACCTACCTACCTACCTACCTACCTACCGATCTATCTATCTATCTATCTATCTAATCATCCTTCTAACCACCCACCCACCCATCTACCTATCTGTATCTATCTGTCTAACCAAACCGTCATATTGATGGATATTTGACATTGGGTCTTCCTCACAGTGAATACTCAGTGATCATTATTTGGTTAAAAGATTGGATTCAGATGTTGAAAAATTTGTGATTTTAAGTATACAGAATAAGAGTTGACTCGCTTGATGAGGAGAACTTTGTGAATGAAAATAGCAATAACGTTCTCTCTCTTTCATTGGATTAATTCAGCCAATGGATCCTTATGAAATGGAAAGAAGCCAGGCAGCTTCTGGTCTCATCCTCCCTTATCTTGAATTAAGTTATAGATTTTTTTTGCATTTCACCACTTTTAATTTTCAATATATAACATTCATTATGCCAACCAATACTAATAAACACCAGAGATTTGTTTCTGACATTCCAGCATTCTGATTAGCAGGGAGTAGGTTATGGATCTTGATATACAGAAAACAGAATAAACTCTAGTTGTCTCCTTTGGAATGTGGGCTTCCTATTAGATCACCACCTGACTGTCCCTGAACTGACACCTGATTGAAATGCTATAGCTGAACCTAAAAATGTCTTTTTTCTTTTTTGTGAAACATATATACAAAAAAGGCAATAAATTTCAAAGCACACTACAACAGTTTGTTGCAGAACGGATTTCAGAGTTTGATACAGGTTACAATTCCACAATTTAAGGTTTTTATTTCTAGCTGCTCTAAGATGCTGGAGACTAAAAGAAATATCAATATAATGACTCAGCACTCATACTTATTTGTTAAAGCCTACCTTCTCTATATAACTCTATCACCTTTGATCTTTCTCCCACTGTTTAGTAAATTATGTATTTTTGACTAAAGGATTTACATATGCACACTCTTGATCTAGATTTTCCATTTTTAGCCAATTATGTTATAAACAAAAATAGATAAAATGCCGGAAAATGGTAGAAATGCCAGCACAACCACCTCATGGGGAAGCATTTCTAATAGGGTCTTTTATTGAAACTGAAGTTATGAGAATGGAATGAACAATAAAAAGCTTGTATTGAATTGGGCCTTTTAATAGCTTGTATTGTAAAAGCTGTTTTTATCTCAGAGGAATGTGCCCCTTGAATTGCATTCCCAAGAAATTAGAGAATTTGTTTTATGGAAACTTAGTGCATATTTAATGCCAAACTGTTTTCTGCTCCTGTTGTTTAAGTCTTACTCCTTCAAGTACAAAGGCCTCATTGACATGTGGAAAAAGTTTGCTCATAATGGGGAATATGGGAAGATGTGGAGCAGTGTTCCAGAGGATAGGCAAAGCATTACTATAGGAGTGAAGATATGTTGAAAGGTAAATTATTCTGCTGAGAGATTATTGTTCAGTAGCTATCACACTACTGCCCTGGGGTTGAGTAGATTCTCAAGATCATACACCAGAAAGCTGGTTTTCCTGTGCTTCCTGTTATTAGCTCACTATTTGCACAAGCATTCTTTTCAGTGTGATGTTGCATTGGCATCTTTCTTTCCCCCTTTAGGTATAAGCTATTTAGGAGATTAATTTTGCAGAAAATGGGGGATAGCAAAAAAGAATATCCCATTCACCTCAATGTTTAAAAACGTAGATATCTTGGATGTGTCTCAACAATCACATTCAGTAAGTATGTGAGGTAAGGATAGCTTTGTCTATTTCAGAGTTAGAAAAGGAAATCACAGAAAAGCTTGATAGTTTACTCAGGACAACAAGCAAACTGCCGTAATTTTTTTAGAGAGAAAAAGCTAAGTCTGTCTTGTTCACGACTGTATTCTAGTTTCTAGCATAATGCACACAGCAAATGAGCCTAAAAATAATTTGAGGAAGGAAGGAAGAAAGGGAGAGAGGGAGTAAGGAAGTGCGGGAAAGAAGATACGAATGATTTCAGAGCCAGAATACAGGTCAAATTCTATCAGATTCCCCAAATTGCATCTTCTCCATATCGTTCTCTGTTATGTACAGTTATTCTTATCCCAGAGGTAAAAGACAAGGATTTGAGAAATATTGGGGTGTCATCGTGGGCAAGCTTGTTTTTTGTGGGATTCTTGGAACCTTCACCAGCATATGAGTAGTAGATCTGAGGAAACACTGGCAGGAGAAAGAGAAATTTAGAAGAATGTTGACTTACAGAGTTGGGAGAGTCAAAATCATATTCCTGTTTAATAGGATGCAAGGATGCATAAGACTGCAGATCCAAATTGGAAAGGTGTTAAGAATTGAGAAGGAGAGGTAAGGGAAGTTGAATGTATTTCTTTTCTTGATGATAGAAACAAAAACTCTTAGTCACTCAGGCTCCTCTCTGTGCTCTGTAGAGCAAATAACATTCGATGAATATTTTTCCCTATGTGGTAAAGAATTCAAAAGAACATTTAAACTACTCACTACTTTATTTTGAAACTAGATCAAAAGAAGAGCTAAACATTTTGTAAGCCACATGGTCATTAACTTTCATTGCCATTTATGTGTGTGTATGGGGAATTTGCAAAGTGATAGTTTAAATGATTTTTTTTTAACTTTTTCTAAAAATTAAATTCTTAGCAATAGATTTCAAAGACATGCTTAAAAAATAAGAAAGGCCACAAAACAGGAAAAAAACAGACTTGTATCCTAATAATGGACTTGTATCCTGAATGTAGAAAGTGCTCTTACAACTCAAAAATAAAACAACAAAGTACAAAAATGATCAAAATATTTGAGCAAACCATTCTCTAAAGAAGATATACAGGGCGGGCCGCGGTGGCTCAGCGGGCAAAGTGCTTGCCTGCTATGCCGGAGGACCTCGGTTCGATTCCCGGCCCCAGCCCATGTAACAAAAACGGAGAAACAAAATACAATAAAACAAGAAAATGTTTAAAAAGATGTTTCCCTTTCTTCCTCCCTTCTATCCTTCCTTCCTTCTCTCTGTCTTTCCTTTAAAAAAAAAAAAAAAGAAGATATACAGATGGCAAATAAGCACTGAAAAGGTGATCCACATTATTAGTTATTAGAAAAAATGTAAATTAAAACCACAGTGAGAAACCATTACACCTTTATTAGAATGACTAATGTTAAAAAAAACAATCAACAAAAAACTGGCAATATCAAGCATTGGCAAGGAGCACCTGAAACTCATGTATTGCTGATAGGAATGAGAATTTATAACATGACGTTAGAAAAGAGTTTGACATTTTCTGATAACATCAAACATACTATTCAGCAATTCTACTCCTAAGTATTTAGCAAATAAATGAAAACATGTGCCTCCACCACCAAAAAGTACATGAAAAATCTGTACCTAATGTTTATAGCGGATTTATACCTAATAACTAAAATCTAGAAACAACTCAAATGTCTATCAATGATGAATGAACTGAGTATCTCCATACAATCCAGTCATTCTTCAATGGAGAGAACAAAATACAATAAATGCAACAATATGGATGAACTTTAAATGATTTATGCTAAGTGAAAGAAGCCAATTCAAAGCCTACATACTGTGCTTGCTGTGGCAGCACATATACTAAAATTGGAACAATACAGAGAAGATTAGCATGGCCCCTGCACAAGGATGACATGCAAATTCATGAAGTGCTCCATAATTTTTTTTTTTTTAAAAGCAAAAATCTCCCCCCCCCAAAAAATTTAAAAAGCCTACATACTGGGTGCATGGGTGATTCAGTAGTAGAATGCTCACCTTCCATGAGGGAGACCAAGGTTTGATTCCTGGACCATTCACCGTCCCCCCCGCAAAAAAAAAAAGCATACATACTGTATAGTCCATTTATATGATGATAAGAAAAGATGAAACTTATGGGAACAGAAAACAATTGCTGGTTGCCATGTCCCTGGGACAATGATGGGAATGGTTTATGTCTGTATTGTACTGGTGGTTACATGACTATAAGTGTTTGTCAAAATTCATAGAACTGTACGCCTTAAAAGGATGTTTTTTTCTATATGTAAATTATGCCTCAAAAATAACCTTAGCAGTAACATTCCCACTCAGATATAGAATGTGCTCATAAAAATGAGATGAATGCATATATTGCATGCTTTTCGAAAAATAAAGTCTCTCTTCTGTCCACAGAAAATATCTGCAGACATTAAATGGAAGACTGAGTAAATTTCAAAATACTCTTACTAAGATGTTTAATTCTTACTGACTATAGTAGTTAGGTTCAGGTGTTAACTTGGCTATGTGTTGGTGCCCAGTTGTGCTGTGGTCTTAAATCATCAGCATGTGAAATTCATCTATGGCCGACTACATCTACAGTCAGCTGAGGGGAATGCCTTCTGCAATGAGTGACATTTTATTTAATTAGTTGGAGGCTTAAAAGAGAGCAGTCAGAACAGAGTTCAGCCCAGCCCAGCCCAGCTTGGCTCAACTCGGCTCAGAGCTCAGAGCCAGCTCAGATCCAAACATTTGGAGATGCAGAAAGAAATCACCCCAGGGAAACCTATGTGAACCCAGAAGCTGGGAGGGGAGGTCAGTAGACACTCTTGTGTCTTCCCATGTGACCAAGAAAGCCAGAGGAAAGCCAACTGTCTCTCCTCTGAAGAACTCTAAATTTTTAACTAAATAAATCCCCTTATTAAAGCCAGTCTATTTCTGGTAAATTGCATCCCAGCAGTATTAGCAAACTAAAACACCGACCATCTGTCCAATTAGGAAAAATTAGCATGATTTTCTAATATCTAAAAATACTGAATCCACCCCCCCCAAAAAAAAATAGAAGAGAAAATCCTGATGATCTGACTTTTAAAAAAGGAAAAATCTAAGAGAGAGAAAAGGTAGGAAAAATGGTAAATAAGAGAAGGAAATGGAAAGATAAGGGAAGAGTAGAAAGCTGGGGCAACAGAAATATTAATGATAATATATGTATGTTATTATACCACTATGATAAAAGGTTTACAAGGATAAGCTATTTAATCCTCACAACAACCTAATGGCATAGATACTGTCATTATTCCCATTTTACAGAAGGGAAAACCAAGGTTTAGTTCAGAATACATAGACAGCCTTACATAGCTTAATTAATGGGGCATAGCATTCTCAAATCAGGGGCAGCTGATGCTAAAACCTGTGCCCAGATTGCCTGCATGGAGCATTATGGCAAAATACTCTGAGACTTCAATGAATGATCTCATTGTTTAAAAATAAGACATGTTTGCATTCATTTATATATGATAAGAGTTATAAGAAAGTAAACAGAAGGGGGAATATGGAGCTGTTAAAGGCAGATTTACCTCTTCTTGGTTTGGTTTAAATCTGACACATCCTGCCATTCATTTTCCTGAGGATCCTCTACTTGGTGAGAGCCTTTTGACTTGGCATTCTTGTTTAATTGTCCACTTTGTCATAATCAAAAAAAAAAAAAACAAAAAACATGAAAGCACATAGTTTTCCTTGTTATATGTCCTTTTGGGAGAAAATAAATGTAAATAGTCCCTGTCAAAAGTTTGTATTATTTCGAGATGGATACTTTATCAGAAGAATTGATAAATGGAGACCAGCCTCAAAATTAAAATGAATGATCATTAATTAAGTCCAATCGTGATATGCCACAGGATATGCATTCCTATGGCATGCTAAACTGTTAGGAACGCAGATGACAATCATGTGATTGTCCTGCCTAGTTTATTTTTATTAGGGGAATATTGGAGTTTCCCCTGCCCTTTTGAAAGACTCCATATCATACAAAACACTGTTGCATCAGAACTATCTGATTCTTGAGTGGACCTCACTAGTGTACAAACATTTTAATATTAGATATCTGGGTTTAGGCTTATGGATTTTATGAATTGAATAGAATATAGTGAACTTGGCCTAGAAAATCAATCTATTTTGATTTCTTGCAAAAGTTACGTGCTAAGGAACCATTTAAGTGATGTCTGGAAGAGTAAGTACATATTTTGTAATGTTCTGTAATTCTGCAGCTGTAATTCTGCAGCTGCCACAACTGGACAGGGACCAATTGGGGTTAATGGTCTTTGGCTTGAATAGCTCTACTTAGCTATCCATTAATCCAGAAAGAAATGCCCAGATCCTAGATTATTATTGATTCCTTGACAAACTCCTCCAACCAACCAAACAGCATATAGTCCCAAATAACACTGGACATAAGGCATCCTCTCTCAGAAGTTGTCTTAAGTGTGTTCACACAAATTGAATGTGCAGTGGGGAGATGCTTCAGTGGTAATGAAGACTGGACTTTGGACCTCTCAGTAAAATTCCTATTTCCTAACAAAAACTTAAGGCATGCACGAATGTTATGATTCATTTGGTCCATTATTTTGCTTTAAGTTTGTATCAGTGTCTTTTGGGAGCATTAGTTGCTCAAAATATGTCACTACACATTCCAGTTCCAGAATGTGGGAGACAGGGGAGCGTTAATGATAAATTAGCCTGAAGTGATTCCAGGTAATAAGGGAGAGAATATTTGAAAGAAGAAAGTGAGGACAATGATTTTAAAATGCCTTTATTTGTGGGGTGTGACTTTTAATTTTAAATGTTTTTTTTTAAATTTTGTGCTAAAAGACTACACTGACTTACATAGAGAACCCTAGAGATTTTGTAGTAATTTGTTTCCTTGGCAATAAATAACCAACATATAAAGAGGTATTAAACTCCAAATTATAATATATAAAATGAATGTAACAACACATTTAGTCATCATCACACAAGATGATAATTTTGGTTCTTTTAATAGTTCTCTCCCTCTGTCGTAATTGTATTAACTTGCTTGCTGCTTTCTTAATTGCAGAAGTTTATAAGCACGTTTTCAATTCAAAGATTGATAACATTTAGAAATATATTTTGAAGGGGGAAAAAAAAATCTCCAATTCTACCCCTTCTTAGTACTCTATCCTAAAATTTAGCACTTTTAAAATTTGGCGTGCAACTTCTAATCCTTTCTTACATTTCCACATTTATCTTATCATTTGTTTTTGTTAAAACAAAGAGGCTTATTATATGAACTTTTTGTTTTGCATTGCTTTTTTCCACTTACCATGTTTTGGAAATTTGAGGTTATATCTCATTCTTTCTTAGTACTCAATCAGTATTTCAAAGCATGGAACATGATTTAGTGGCCACTTTGTTTTTGGTGAAAATTTAGGGCATTTCAATATTTTGAACTATTAAAATAATGTTGCAGTAGACATTATTTTGTCCATATTTGTTCATATTTCACTCACATATATACATATTTATTCATGCCTAAGTAAAATTTCTGAGGATAGATTTATAAAAATGGAATTGCTAAGAGCTAACTAATTCCAGATTTCTCTTAGAAGTGACTCTGCTGATCTATACTTGTATCAAGAGTATATAAAATGTCTATTTTTGTGTACCTCTCACCAAGACAGAATATTTTCACGTTTTACATGTCCCAATCTTTTGAGGAGACAAATAGGTTGGTGTTTTAATTTATGTTTTCCTTATTCTAAGGAGATAGAACATCTTTTTACATATCTATTGGCCTTTTAAACTCTTTTTTCTGTGATTTGCTAGTTTATACATATTCATTTTTTGGAGTTAAAACATCATTTTTATATTCTGTATATTAATATTTTATCAGTCATATATGGGAGAAATATCCTTTACCAGGCATCACACCTCTTTTTTTTTTTTTAACTTTCTGTTGTTTTTCTTCCTTTAGAAGTTTTAATTTTTTGTTTCATTGTTTAATGTAAAAAAAAATGACAATCTTTTTCTTTAAAACTCTGGATTTAATTTCTTACTTAACATAGCTTTCGTGTTCCAAGAGAATAAAAAATTCTCCTGTATTTTCTGCTTACATTTTCTATTTGCTTTGGTATGTCTAACTTCTGCTTTTTCTTGAATATATATGTTTCTTGTGTCTCATATGTTCCTCTTCCTTGAATCCTTTTTTCTTCAATATTGGAACATAACCCCAATTAATTCTTTCAGAGAGGTTTGTTGGTATAATAACTTCTGAATTTTTGTAGATCTGAAAAAGAAATTATTTTGCCTCCCACTTGAATGTTGGATTGCTTGGCTATAAGATTCTAGACTCCAAATCAGATTTTTGAGACCATCTCTTTCTGATCGTCTGTTAGGCAGTGTTGAAGATGAGAAGTTTGGTGTCAATCTGATTTTCTTTTGGGTATATGTAACTTCTTATTCCCCCTACTCTGGAAGCTTTTTGGATTTTCAGCAGAAAGCTTCAAAATTGTTTCGCTTCAAAACAGAATTTCTCTTAATCCTTGGTTTTCTAAAGTTTTCCAAGATATCTAAGAATAACTTCTATTCATGTTTGTCAGCATTTGGTAAACTTCTGAACGAAAGATATGCATGTATCCTCAGTTTGGGAAATTTTATTTTATATATCTATTCTTTCTGATCTTTCTAGGAATGTAATTGGGTGAATTTGAGAAATTCCTCTGCTTTTAAACCATGTCTCAAACTATATCTTTTAAGTCATACTTTCTAAGTCTTTGATGTTTTGCATTGTTTCCTGCATGTAATCCTCAGATCAGTCTTCCAGCTCACTAATTAGACCTGTAGTTATATGAAATCTTTTACTAATTACCATTTCTATAGAATTTATTTTACATCATGTATTTATTTTTTTTAGTATCTCCAGTCATTTTCTTTTAAATGATAGAAAGCCCTCTTTAATTTCTCTGAGAGGTTACTTGTATTTACTTTTATATCTTTGACTTCCACCAGTGTGGATTCTTTAGTTGCGATTAGTGTCTCTGTTTCATAATGTTGATATTCTTCAGATGTGTAATGATTATTAATTTTATTCTTAACCATGTATTTTAGAATACTTCTCATAGTTTAGTGACATTGACAGTTACCCTATATGTTGGGGCTTTAGAAATACAGTGTGTTCTAGTGGTTAAGGAATTGGTTCTGGAGCCAGACTGAACTAAGCTAGAACTCAACTCAGCAGACGAATACCTACTGAGAAAATTACTTAAATTCTCCATGTCTTGTTTTCTTCATTTGTAACGTGGAGATAATAACAGCATCTACTTTATGGAGTTAAGGATTTAATAAGAGCATACACATACAAATGCTTAGAATGGTGCCTGAAGTGTGGTAAGATCAGTAAATATCGATGATGATCATCATCATCATGACTTTGGTGATGGTAGTGGTGGTGATGGAGTTGGAGAAGCTGCAGGACCAGGTGCAGCCACAACTTCTCTTCTAAGCTGTCACCCTTGCCTGGTATCCTGATCCTCAGCAGCCACTTAAAAGCATTTAAATGCTTTTACTTGGGAGTAAATGCCATTGCTGCACAGTGTTCCCTCTCCCTCAGCACAAGTCTGGAAGAGGAGAGGGGCTGACTGGCTCAGGCAATCAGAATGTACTTCATGATTGGAACTTTCTTCCCTCCTAACACAGCAGCATTTTATCCCATGTGTATTTTGATCTGTGATAATATCTGGGTTTAGTTCTCCCCCCATTTAAGTTGGTCCTCAAAATCTATCATCTGTCATTGTCACTCTCTTTTGTTCTCTAGTGCTCTTCTGGATCTTTTAAAAGCATATTTTCTGTCATTTCATGGGTTTTGGAGCAGAAAGAAAAATTGACATGCTGACTCTGCAGACTTGGGCCAATCTCCCAATAACTTTAGGGGCAAATTTATTTCCCAATATCTTATATCTAAAAATGTTCCTAAATCCATTTATAAGGTATTTAAAGAAGGAGTTGATTTTGTTGAGATATGAATAAAATTTGGGGTATAAGACCAGCTACTTACTTCTTAAGCTATTTCTCTTTTCAGTTTCCTTAAGTCATTCAGTTGATTTGTTGATAGTCACTAAAGAAGACTTCCTCTGCATAGTTAAGTTCTGGTGAAAATAAGAAAACAACTTGGGGCTTTTATTGGTATGTTTACTTCTACTTTTTGCTTCTAACACAGACATTTTCATTGAGATTTGGTGAGGAAAATAAATCATTTTAAGATTTCAGAAATATTTATCCTTTTCTATTCCAGATAGAGTCTTCAGCCTGTGACTCAGCATAAAGAGTTATATTGGTTGTCTTTTTATGGCCTTTTTTATGGAGCTATAATACCCGCCCCCCTTTCTTTTTTGCATGGGCAGGCACTGAGAATTGAACCCAGGTCTCTGGCATATAATACCCTTTTGATATGATGAGCAAATTAGATATACTATAGGGTAGAGATTGAAAAGATTTTCTGTAAAAGATCAGGTAATAAGCATGGGTCTACATTGCATATTTTATGCTTTAATTTTTTTTAAATCCTTAAATCCATTTTTTTTTTTTAGTTCAGTTTTTATCAAATATGTGACAAGAGCACATAAAGAAGACCGGAACTCTAATTAACAGGCTCCTCACATTCTTCTTTCACTGCTTTCGCTTTGTTCTCCTGACTGGAGCATCAGTGGTGGAGGGGGCAGGACCTGCTGCTTGGGCAGGTCCACCAGCCCCTACACTGCAGATGAGGTTCCCATTGTTGACATTGGCCAGGACTTTTGCAAATAAGCCAGGCTAGAAAGGTGTGACTTTTACACGAGCTGCTTTAGTGAGAGCATTGATCTTATTCTCCTTAATGGTGACTTCATTGTCATGGAATATGAGGGTCGAGTAGTAGGTACAGATGAGCTCAGAGACAAAAACCATGGTGCAATGATGGTGGCATAGCATTGTGAATGTAGTTGGCAGCATTGGATCATGTGTTTGAGTGTGTGTTTTAGTTTTTTAAATTCTGAAATGCAATATACCATAAATGGAGTAGCTTTTAAAAAAGGAATTTATTAAATTGCAAGTTTACAATTCTAAGGCTATAAAAATGTCCAAACTAAGGCATCCAGAGAAAAATACCTTGGTTGAAAAAGACCAGTGGGTCTGAAACACCTCTGTCAGCTGGGAAGGCATGTGACTGGCATCTTCTGGCATCTCTGGCTTCTTGTTTCAAACATCTTCCCCAGGCACATTCTCTTTCTTCATCTCCAAGGGTCTCTGGCTGTGTGGGCTCTGTTGGCTCTGAAGTGTTTTCCAGAATAGTTCCCTCTTAAAGGGCTCCATTGTAGATACATCTGCATGGAAACCACCTAATTAAAAGGTACCTCCCATAATTGGGTGGGACACATCTCAATGGAAACAATCAAAAAGTTCTCACCCAGCAATACTGAATGAAGATGAAAGAACGGGGCTTTAATGGGTTACATGACAATTTCAAACTGGCACAATGTGGATGGGGGATAATATTGGGTAATATATATGGTACTGGAATAAGAATGTGAAATAAGAGGAATCCATGGAACTGCACAGCACAAACAGTGAATCTCGAGTAGACCATGAACTCTGGTGAATAGTACAATTATAAAAATGTGCTTTCATCTATTATGGCAAATGTGCCACTCTGTTTCAAGGTGTTGATAATAGGGTGATATGTGGGTATTCCGTATTTTATACATGATTGTTCTGTAGAATTGCAACTTCTTTAGTAGAAAAAAATTTGTCAGCTGGAGGGCCATCCAAGAACAGGCGTTAGCAGGTTAATTTAGAGGACACTTCACTGTGGGCCACTTTTTCATGGCCTCCTGCATTAGGGGTCTTTTCAGGTTCTTACATGTTTATAGGCCCACCTAACAGTAGAATATTTGGATGTGGTAAAGCCCAGGAGTGTGGTTCCATAAAACTCCACTGAAATATGAATGGTCACCGTAACTGTGCTTCTGGACATCTAGCATTGGGAATGCAAGAGTTTTCATAATGAATGTAACTCACTTTGTGAGTGAATTTTGGTTGGAAAAGGCGGCTTTAGTGATTTGAAGACTGAATAGTTATGTAAATAAAACTCCTTGAAGAACAGTTCTTTATTTTTAAAGTAGTATTAATAAATGAATAAGTGAATAAACTGAGGAAAGACAAGAATTGTTTTTGATTATCAGAAAGTTTTGGAGAATTATACATATGGTTTGTAAACCATAAAAGATCAACCTTACTTGAAGTGGAAGGGAAAGACAGGAACATTTTGGAGATGGGGTCAATTTTATTAAGTGATTTGGCTGAAAGTAAGATAATAGTGTACACACATTAAAATAATAAAATAGACATGAAAAATATTGAGGCATTTCTTGTTTTTATTAGTTATTTTTAGTTTCAAGATCTTTCTAATCAAAAAACAAGTTTTGTAAGGTTAAGTGCGAATAAGAAAAATAGCTGGACAATTCAGCATTTCATTATTAATATATTTGGGATAAAAATGCCCCTATTGGTTTCTGAAAGGTGCGGCTTAATGTAAACTATGTTATACATTAACCCTATCTATGAAGCAGCTTCTATGTCTGATGCACAGTGTTAATATTAATAAAATCAAAAGCTGCTTTGGAGGCAAATGAAAGTCATGCCTTAGATAGACAAGGCTCAGAGCAGATAGCTGATGAACATTCTGTTGTGATGTCCAAATTATCTATGGATAAAGTGCAAAAACAAAATGGTTTCAGTGCATGATTTGCTTTTTAAAGGCTTTTCATTAATATAACTAAGGTTAGCAGAGTTGCCAAAACTAATTTATTCCTGACTCTAAATAAACAGATTTGATTTGTCCTACAGAAATGCATTTCCAACTGAATTTTTTAATAAAAATCACTATAAAGAAAAGGCTTTATGCTAATCATTGTTAGAAAACATGCCCAAACTGTCATAAGCTAGCTAAATTATAAGATAAAGCTATATGTTTTCTGCTTCATGGATTTTTGTCCATTGATAAACTTTTTTATAGTTTACACCTCCATCCAAGATGAAATTGCAATTGTATATATATATATATTATCGAAGTGAATGATGGAAGCCCAAATCTTCTTTGAGATTCCAGGATTAAAGAGTCTATATTACTTATTTTCAGGACTCTTCTTTTTAAAAAAAAAAAAAATAGTGAAGAGTCTGGATTTGTTCCTGTTAATACCATTGAATGATTGTTAAAAATATTTACTCCTCTAACTGTGTAGATTACAAACACACACACATACCCATCCTTAATTCAAATAATTTTTATATCTGATCTTAAAAATATGCCTGTCACCATACTCAATTCTGGAATCCCTCTGTTGGTTCTTGCCATTTCCTTCTCTAAATCCTGGGACTAAAGCTGGCAAAAGATATTCTAACGCAAAGGTATTATTTTAACAATGTTCTCTTGGTTAAGAAACTTTGATCTAGTTCATGACCAGTGGATGAATGACAAAAACAGAAGCAATTAAAAAAAAAAAAGACTACAATTGTCAGAAAATAGAAATGATTGGTATGATTCCAATCTATCCTGAAAAGAGCAGCTTCTACAGTAAATAAATTGGGTTTGTTTCTTTAGACATTGGGGAATCAGCATTTTATTTCAGAATTCAATTTTGGCTTCCTGGTATTTCCACCTTCTAGGAAAGGGCCTAGGCCTTACATTATAGGAAGTCACAGAAGAGCTATCCATGATCACTTTTTGATATTTGACATGATTCTGATTATATACATTTTGAATACTAAGTCTTTGTGCCTTGGAAAAATAGCAAGTGCTCAGGACTTTTGTTAAGTAAAACAGCAAGATGCATTGAGAATTTATATAGAAATTCTTATACCATGGGTTATCCTTCTATACACAGTCCTTTGGAACTGACGGTCAGAATATATGGCATTAAAGTAAATACATTTATAGCAGAATCCAGGAAAGCTCTCTGAGATAAGCTTAACAAATGTCATTTTTTCACATAGTAACTCTAGTGCACAGTAGCTTTGTGATATTTAACATACTTTATTAGCATCTGTGGATCTTCTTGAATGAATAGAAAAGATACATTCTAACATGCATTTATTTACTCCTGTCTTCTAAATTGACTTCGTAATAAAATTTGGTTTTATTAAATGATTAACATCTTATGATGATGATCATTGCCATCATAATTATCCTTGCTACTCCTAACCAATTAATATTTGTTACATATTCAAAAGGTGAAAAGTAAACAAAACTCTTTTACAGGTTAGAGAAAGCAGCATTTCAGAATTTTAACGAGATGTTTTGTAACTTGAAGTATTTACCTCTGGTAAAACCAAGACCCACAATAGAAAAATAAAGAGAATAATAAACAGTACTAGCTTAGACTCAGCTTGTGGCTTGTGTGATTGACTACCTCTCTTCTTTACTATTACAGTTAGAAATTTTGCTGTTTTATATACAGAAGACAAATAGCGTATTGCTTAGAAGTTTAGGTTCCCAATCATAGGACAACCTTTGTTAAAATCAGGAGAAACAGATGTCTGAAATCATTGTTATACTTCACCTGCTTTCAGGAAAGGGGTGTTTAAAGTGAACAGTTAAGTGATACGGGAAGATGTCATTGAATAATATTGAAAGCTGCCATTTTTACTGCATAGGCTTTCATAGCCTAGATAGACTCTCTTCCTTTTGAGAACCTGTGCAGTGTGCTCAGTGGGAATCCTTGGGGCTCTAAAGGTAGAATAGGATTCCTTGCTAGGCATAACTGAGGTAGAGAGTAAGGCCCCACGTGACTTGGTATATGACTTTGCAGAGTAGACTCATTATTTTTTAAATTTTTATTTGAACTTTTTAATATTCTGTCTTATGAAATATTTAAAATTTCCAAATTTAAATTATTTTGCCCACTATCATGACAAACCTATTAAAGGAAAATAATTTTAAATTTCGCACATGTGATTTCTTGTTCTGGTTTCATTGTGAGTAACTGGCTACTTCCCAAGATGAGAATACATGAAAACTGGCAAGTTTCCAAGATGTTAGTTAAACAAGTAGAATACTGTGCTGAAAATAGGAATGGAATTGTCATGTGGTTCATAGGTGAGGAAGTTCTGTCTTCCTTCCAGCTGGGTAAATATTGCATCTATTTATTTCACCTATAGAATCAATCACATAGCATTTTCATGTAAGTGGAGAGGAAGTTTCTTGTTTTGTTTTTTTTTTGTCATCAAATAACAAATTGATGATGCCCGTATAAGGTTATGTACATTTTAGCTCTATGAAGCTTTTTAATATTCCCATAGTGAAAAGTATAATACTAGGCATAAATATTCAATGGACATTTGTTTCATCAACTTTAGAATTTCAGAGAAGAGTATACTTTACATTTTTCTGAAATAAATTTTTTCCCATGTTACTGGAGTACTCTATGCAGGAAAAAATTTTAAAATTATGCTATAAGGTCAGAATTTATACTAGATACTAATTTCAAAGGCAGTAATGATGTTTTTTTTTATTAATTAAAAAAATTAACTAACACAACATTTAGAAATCATTCCATTCTACATATGCAATCAGTTATTCTTAATATCATCACATAGATGTATGATCATCATTTCTTAGTACATTTGCATCGATTTAGAAAAAGAAATAGCAAGACAACAGAAAAAGAAATAAAATGATAATAGAGAGAAAAAATAAAAACACAAAATACAAAATATATATAAAAAAACTTTAGCTCAGATGCAGCTTCATTCAGTGTTTTAACATAATTACATTACAATTAGGTAGTATTGTGCTGTCCATTTTTGAGTTTTTGTATCCAGTCCTGTTGCACAGTCTGTATCCCTTCAGCTCCAATTGCCCATTATCTTACCCTATTTCTAACTCCTGATGGTCTCTGTTACCAATGACATATTCCAAGTTTATTCTGTAATGTCGGTTCACATCAGTGGGATCATACAGTATTTGTCCTTTAGTTTTTGGCTAGTCTCACTCAGCATAATGTTCTTTAGGTCTGTCCATGTTATTACATGCTTCATAAGTTTATTCTGTCTTAAAGCTGCATAATATTCCATCGTATGTATATACCACAGTTTGTTTAGCCACTCGTCTGTTGATGGACATTTTGGCTATTTCCATCTCTTTGCAATTGTAAATAATGCTGCTATAAACATTGGTGTGCAAATGTCCATTTGTGTCTTTGCCCTTAAGTCCTTTGAGTAGATACCTAGCAATGGTGTTGCTGGGTTGTATGGCAATTCTATATTCAGCTTTTTGAGGAACCGCCAAACTGCCTTCCACAGTAATGATGTTTTTCAGCTCTATCAAAAATTGGCTCATTTACACAAAGTATCATTGATAATCCTACAAGGTCACATATATTTGGCCCAGCAGCCAGAGATAAAAGCCGTTTAACAATTATGCATGTTTTTTCTTTATCATAATTAATATGGAAAATCACAAAAATGTATGAAATGACTCAACTGAAACACAGAATATCAAATAGATATGCCTCTTAAATTGATGTTTTTAAAACTCACATCAGTTTTATTTATCAAACTTTATTCATGCATCCATTGATTCATATTTATTGACACCCTACATCCTGCGTCATGCTCTGTACTCAGAATAATCAGAATGATGTGAAAATTCTAGCAATCAAATTTCCAGCATTTTTACGATATTAGAAGTTAGAGGAAAAGAAATTAGACATTCAATGAGAGAATTTAGCTAAATCATGATAAGGTAATTAATATCATTTTGTGCAGAGATTAAAAATTTGATACAGACCATGTAAATGGATATTCATTGCTATGAAAATGTATTTGTGATTTTTGCTGAAGTGAATAATGAGGTTATGGAATAATAAAAGTGAGCACCCATTTCACAACAAATCTATCTACTGGGAAAGGGGGCAGAGAGTTTTTGCTTAATGTTTAGAGTTTCTGTTTGAGGTAATGAAAAAGATTTGGTAATAAATGGTGGTGATAGCACGGAAAGTGAATGTAATTAATATCACTCAGTAAGAGTGGTTCAAATGAGAAATTTTTATTTGTACAGATTACAATAATAATTTTAAAAATGTACCTATGGTATGCATGTATTTTATCTATTTTCATGGAAAGCTATCTAGAAAGATAGGCACCAAATAAATGTACCAAAATATTGATTATGTTTTACTCTGGTTTGTGGACTTATAGGTAATTTGCTCTAAGTAGCATATATTTCTGGTGCACTTAAACAAAAAAACTACTTTGGAAAAGTATAGATCATTATGATACTACTAGGAAGATAAATCATTTCTTGATGGACAACTTTTACTTAGCCAAAAAAATGGACTTTCAGTGTAGCAAAGTCATCAACCTCCGGCCACACAGGTTAGAATGATCCCCAGATGAGAGTGCATGTGTAACTTTCTTTTGTTATCTTTTTGTTTTGTTTTGTTTTTCTTCTTCAATTCTTACCATTTTAACAATGATTGAATGTCATTTAAGTCAAAATGTGCTTTACGATACTCATTTAGGATATGACTTTTAGCTTAGGGAGCAGATTTCTATAGTGCTGTGAGTTAGAGAGGCATCATAAATGAACATCACCCTGGGTTTTAGAAAGATACGAGGGTTGGAGTGACTTAGATAGATTCCATAGCCTGACTTAGATTCTGGAAAATAGGTCAGAAGAGTTTGTTTAATAGTGTAGACAAGCTCATGTTACTTTCAAGCTGTGTAATATTTCCACTGAACAGAGATATGATTGTACTTTGACATTAAGCATCTCTCCTGTTTTATTTAAAGTATATTTTCTGAATGAGTGTTTAAATAGTGGAGACTATACTCCTTTCATATTCTGGGACATGTGCAGTTTTTTAATAAATGCATATACTTTAAAAAGCAACTTAAATGGTTTGCAAAAACAAATATATAGAACAATGCAAAATTATCCATGTATTGAATGTATATTGTGTGATACAATACATGTAATATTGTATGAAATAGTTCCATATAAAACATATGCCTTTGTAGATATTAAGTATTTTGTATGACTGTACAAAAAAAGATTTTTTCTTTCTTTTGAACAGAATTACCATCTCATCCAAAAACATGGCTATAATTACATTTGTAAAACAAACCAAACTGAATAATAAATGTGCTCTAAATGGTTCTCTCTCTCTCTCCCTTTCCCTCTTTTTCTTTATTTCACTGGTATTTTTAAATAGTAATGAAGTATCTTATTATGATAGATGGACCAAAGATATTGAGGTTCACAAATTATTTATACTATTTTAAGTAACTTCTCTTCACCCTTGTAATTCTGTTATGCCTTTAGGTTAATTAAAAAGTGCTAATTTTAAGAATAATTCTTAATTCTAAGATTATTGTTATGCCTTGAAAGTTTCAAATGACCTATTGAACAATCAAATTTAACATGAAAACGCACATTTGACCTTTTATAACATCATTATTCATTTCTGCAAGGAGGTAATGGAATCATTGAATTCTTCTAGGCTGTTTTAATTGTGAACCTTAGGCATGTGTAGTAAAGCCTGTTCATGGAGGGCATTTGGAATGTGATTTAATTGATTCCTGTCTGTAGTATACTGAGTCTTCATTGTACAGAAATGTACAGGGTCACATTTCCTGATTGCTGTGATCTGCTGACGTTAAAGGGATGGAGATTTCAGTTTTTCTCTATTAGTATGAAATGTAACTAATTATTCCTCTAATATTCTTAACTCAGAAGATTTCGGTTTTATATTTCAGTAGCATGGATGCCATCTTCATTTATGTATGTTATATATGAGTCGTGTCTTTTCATATCACAACAGGATAACATTACTGAAAAGAAAGGGAAAACATTTTCCCTGTAAAACATAATGAAGACAAAGTGTGATGACACAGAAAGCCCGGAAGGTGTTAGGAAATTCTTACGATGTCCCAGCATTTGATTTGTCAGTCATCCTCAAAGGAAAACCATTACAATGAATGGGTTCCAAAAATACATTTTAAATGAATGTCTTCCAGGAGTCCTAGGAAAGACAAGAGAGAAACATCCCCCACCTAGACACTGTGGCAGATCCAGTTCCTTTGTGCATCTATTGATTTTTCAAGAAGTGATGAAAGAATGAAAGAATTAGTCACATAGTTCCATAATAAAATGGGTCTTCAGCAGGAATGGAGAGCCACTCAGAAGCAGTACTGTTCGTCAGAACACAGCTGCTCCACAGGGCACCACTAGCAGACGCAGGTGCTTCTGTGAATGGTGCCAGACGAGGGGCAGGAATCACATACAGTTCTCTAGTACAGGGGAGCCTCTAATAAAGTTTCATTAAGAAGATACAAACAGGGTTCTTCCACAGTGGGCTTATGTCGTTGCTTAAGCAGGCTGATCTTCTCATTGCCTTTCTCATAGTGAGCCATCTCAGAGAAAAGAACGTCAATTCCTCTTGCCCTAGCAGCCGTATCTCCCTGAACAGCTCTCTGGTTTGCCCTCCTGTGCATTCTGCCTCCCCCCCCCCCCACAGTAATGGTTGTGCCAGAGGCCTGGGGTACCCCGATTCACTAGTATGGACACACAATTTCCCAGAACTATCGAAAGTTAGCGCCACATAATTTGCATTCCCACATGAATTTGAGGAGTTCTAAAGGACCAGTTCCAAAACAGAAGAAACATTTGGCAGAGTAAAATATTGCAGATGTCCACTCAGATAGGTCAGACCTGTCTTGGCAGAAAATAAGGTGAAGAATATTTCAAGAGTAGGTTATGAAACAGAAGCAGATGTGAACATGATATGTTAGGGGATTTCGAACAGAGTTTCTGGTTGAGAGCAGAGTTGTTCTTAGCGAAGAGCATAATCAAAGCTAGATTGTTGAAGGCATCTAGTGCCAGTTTATGTTTGCCTTTCATACAATAGGATATGCTGAAAGGTGTGTGTATGAGTGTGATTCACATGCGTAATTTTGTCTTAATGCAAATATTTCTCTTATTGGGAGTTGTAGTTTTAAAATATTTGAAAGCAACTTTTAAAAATTGTATGTATAGTAAGTTTGTTCAGTATTGGTATGGAGGTTAGATTTCAGGTGGGAAAAAAAACAGAGGTAGGGATACCAGTTACCCAGCATGATATTGAGGAACTATTAGGAAAATGCCATAGGATGAGAGCCTGCTTGGGAAAAGAAAGAGCTCTTGTGTATCTTTGATGCGAATAACTGAATCTGAGTGCTTAGAGTGAAGCAAAAGTTTCACTATTGTACAGCAAGATGATCAGCAATTTTAGGTCAACTTTTCCTTAAATATAACTGTGTCTCATTTTGGTAAATGTTATTCTTTGCAGTTATGTTAGCACAAATCCTGACCTCTTTTCTTCATAGCCTGCTGTGTAAGCTTGAAAAAGCACAATCCCCAGGTAATAGTCTTTTGCACCTTTCAAGCCTAAAGATCTGTCAGCTATATGTCCTATAGATGTGAGTGAATCATAGTCAAAATGATAATAATATGGAATGAAAGCTCATTTTCTGTCCCTTGTGTGACATTTTGTAGAAAAAGTCCTTATTAATCACCACAACTTTTATTGAAATAATCAAACTGCATTTACATCCTGAAGAAAACTGGCTGTTTGAATAATTGAGTGAGCTTCGCGTAACTCTCCCATACTGGTCCTACTCCAGAAACCTGCATCGATCAGAGTGGAGGGCACTTCTCAGGTCTCTCTGTAATGTACAGATCATCTCACAAGTGATAGCTTCTTTTTACACCAGATGGTGTAAAGAACCTAAGTGCAAGGTTCTTATGTCTTTCTTTCCTGTACTCTCACTTGACATGCCATAATTGTTAAATATACAGGGCTCAATAATACATGTTAATTGATTCATTTGATTTGCAAAACTAGAAAACCCTAATAACCATGTTTTTTTTTCCCTGCAGTTCACTAATAATGCCTGAGATAAATTATAAATATATATATGCTAAAATTTCAAAAATTAACTTCTATGGTAAATTAAAGATTTGAGAAACCCAAACATTTCTACCTCTTCAGAGATGAATATAATAATTGTTCCTTATGTCACCTGTAGTAATTTTAAGAGCCTCAAAAACTATGAATAGCCAAAGAAAAACATCATTGTTTATTGTATAGTTTGAGTATAATATTTTCCATATTTAAGTTCTATACACTGTATTAGCAGAAAGTAGAGATGCTGAAGTTGGTGATAGTTCGGCTCCACTTTGGGTTAGTTCAACTTCTTATAGAGTGTTAAATATTGTCTGTTCTTAATACTCTCCATAAAGGAACACTGGGAATTATTCAGAGTAAAACAGGCTAGGACAGAGTAAAACAGCTGTCTGCAAGTGTGTGAAGACTATGTATATAGTGGGTCATTTTGGTTTCAAGAAATCGGGATTAAGCTCAGATAACCTTAAGACAAATAGGAATTTTTATATAGGGACTGCAATTAGAAAATCATTAGTCCTTGGAGGATAGGCTTTCTCTTAAGAACTGTGTATCAATGGTTTATGTACATCTCTGTACCTCTCTGCACTGGCAAGTATTTGCCACTCCTTTTGAGGGACATAGTATGATTAATTCAGCTAATTATTATTTGCTGTTTGGGCAGAGTCTTGCATCCTTGGATACTTTGTTGGTTTCCAGCTAGTCTCTATATGAGATGTATTTGTATGAGGTTTAATCTATACTCCCTTGAGCTACTGGTTCAATCTATAGCCAGCTCTGTGCAAAGGAGCCCATAGTAGGAGATTGTGGGTAATTACATTTTTATTACAGGGGAAAATCAGACGTGAGACACCCCACGATTTTAACACCTAGTACAGATTATCATGTGGAAGACGATATAGATCCAAAGGCAGGACTGTCATATGGAAGAGGATATGGATTTAAAGGGAAGGGCTACGTTGTATGGTTGTAGGGGTTGTATGCCCTGCTCAAGGATATCTTACAAAGGAGGCAAGTGGCAGGTGATTTCCAGCTGGGAATCAGTTCCTCAAGCCTTACCTCCATGGTACTCCTCTCTAAGTGGAGGATGCTCATTTTCCAACTCATACAAAAATGACAAATAGATTGGTGTCAACCCTGGGGTAAAATTGATCAAGTGACAATAAAGTATGTTTCAGGCCAATATGTGTGTATATTTATCTAATTAATTGATTGTTTATATTGCATTATAAACACCTTAATCATACTTTTAAAGTTAGCACATTATCAAAAAGAAGCAAATAAAATATATGCAAATTTTATGGTTAGTTTTAGGGAACTCACAAGCTTAATAAGAATTCTTTTGTTTCAAAAAAATTATTGTGATTAAAATAAGAGAAACTTCATGGTTTATAGTTAATGAGAATGTTTTGCATCTCCAACATATCCTTTTCTCCTCTTACTGAAATTTCCAATGCATAATGTGAAGTGTTCTAGTTTGCTAGCTGCCAGAATGCAACACACAAGAGATGCATTGGCTTTTAATGAAAGGGAATTTATTTTGTTAGTTCTTCAGAGGAAAGGCAGCTAAAATTTCCACTGAGGTTCTTTCTTACATGGAAAGGCAGAGGATGGTCTCTGCTGGCCTTCTCTCCAGGCCTCTGGGTTCCAACAACTTTCCCCCAGGTGACTTCTTTCTGCATCTCCAAAGGCCTGGGCTGAGCTGCGAGTGCTGAGATGAGGAATGCCGAGCTGCTTGGGCTGTGCTACCTTATGCTCTCTGATTTAAGCACCAGCCAATTAACTCAAATGTCATTCATTGCAGCAGGCACGCCTCCTAACCGACTGCAGATGTAATTAGCAACAAATGGGGCTCACATACCATTGGCTCATGTCCACAGCAACAGAACTAGGTGCCTTTCACCTGGCTAAGTTGACAACTGAATCTAACTACCACATGAAGAATATTAATGTTATCTTTGAGAAAATAAAATGCAAATAGGTTCAACCAAGGGTCCATCCTAATGATCTGGTCAGCTGAAGAGTGGGCACGGACACTGCCATTCAAGGGGAAAAAAAAGAGAGAGGGTTTTTCCTGTGACTTAAATCTGTTTTATATATCATGCTGAGAAGGAATTTTCTAAAGAAATAATCTCTAAATATCAAACATGTTCATAGACACTATGGCCATTCTCAGAAATGTGTGTGTGTGTGTGTGTGTGTGTGTGCGAGCACGTGGAAATGAAGTTAGAAGTGGGATAGGGAAGGTGTAACTGCTAGAAAGATAGAATTTGAAGATATATAAAAATGTCAAGAGGAAAATGGGAGTGTTTTCAAGAGAAATTTATTTTTCCTTTGAAATATTTACTGTTTGGTTTGTTTTTTACTCAGATCTAAATCATTGGATTTCAGTATTTTGACGAACACAGACATTAGTGATACTGTTCACTCATTTCACAAGCAGAATAGTGTAAAGAGTGTGACTAAGTGGGTGGAAGCTTGGAATGGGTGGTCTGGCAGGGGTCTCTGAGAACTGAAGGGCAAGAAGAACCCAGTCATGCACACTTCAAGAAGAGCATTTCAGCAGAGGGAACATGTAGTACAAAGACATCAAGGTGGAAAAGGGCTTGGAGTGTTCAGGACTGAATTAGAGACTCCGTTGGGGGAGGAGGTTCATAGGAAGTAGGCGTTTAGATACTATTCTAAGTATGATAGAAATCCTTTGGCATATTCTAAACAAGAGAATGCTATAACAGGATGGAAAAAAATGACCAGTGGAGTTTTCAAAATGCAGGTAAGTGGTGATTTTTAAAACAGAAATTAGTACGGTGATGGAGACAAAGGCCAATTGGAGCAGGTAGAGGCGAGAATAGGAAAGATGGAGTGGAGAGAATGCCTATAGAAAATGGCCTTTGTTGAAGTGTAAAAAAAATGGTGCAATGCTAGGGGAGTTTGGATTCAAAGTTTCTCCCTTCATTCCTTCCTTCCTCCCTCCTTCCTTCCCTTTGTTCCTTCCATAAGAAAATACACTATGGCATTTTTTCCCTGAATGGTAATGTGAGTGATCTAAAGGAGAGGAAGAATTTGTGATTCCAATGAGTGGCTTTATCTTCCCACAAACAAAAACATTGAACCAGAGAAAGAAGATGGTATCCCAATCAGCACCAGAGGGGATGACCTTGATTTCTGATGGAAGAAGGACAGTTTTAGCCACTGTAACAGGAACAGAAGACAAAGAGCATGGAGCATGGGTTACAGATAGAGGTGTGCAGGTATAACTGTGGTCAGAAGATAAAGGAGTTCATTATAGGCTGAGATTTAGTGGACAGGATATTGGAAGATTTGAAAAAAGTGAAAGTGGTAAAAGATTTTCAATATTGTCTCTAAGTTTATCAATTAATAGTCTGTTGTTGCATGCATACTATAAAACTTTGGAATGTGGATTACGTTCTCTAGAGTAAATTCTTTATAGAAATGTAAAGAAGGACAGAGATCTTTGTGTTTGAGAAAGTAAAAAAATATCGGGTAGGGTCAAACTTTCTGAGAGGCCCTGCTACTATTCTTTGGAAAGCCATTTGTCCACTTAATTAGAAGGGTTTATTAGCACTGATATTATTAGTATTATTTTATTTTATTTAAATGTCTAATCTAATACCTCCTTTTAGGGCTATTTAGGTTCCTAAAGTAAAAAGTTGTCCCCCAAAGAGTTCCTTAATTATTTCTTTGAGAGGTGTAATCATTACTAATGCATTGCATGCATTGCTATTATCAACAGGCTAAGTTTAACCTTTGATATTTTCAGTTCATAATTTCAGCCTACTGTGAGATAAACGAGAAGAAAATACAACTGCGATAATGAGGGCTCATCAAATTTCTAGAACTAGAAAAGACCTTAAAAATGGTGAATTATCTCCTTTTGACAAAGAGGAAACTTGCCCAGAGGATGGAATGACTTACCTAACATCAATCTGGTTAATGGCAAAATAAGAATATAAAGAGGCTTCTCTTTCCCAACCCTTTGTACCTTTGAACCATTTAGCACTTGGTTTAGGAAAAATCATTTCTTTGAAATCCTAACAGCTCTATACCTGCACAATTCCTATTCTTCGTTACGCGCTCTTCTCTAATTTTTGGACCTCTGTCAGTTTTCCAGAATATCATCAGTGGAAGTGTTCCTTTACATAACCCAGCTGACCTCAAATTTGTCAATAAAAATATTATATTGAGCATTTATTTACCTGTCCTGTGTGAGAAGAATTTAAGTGATAAAAAGTGATTGTGCTATTTAGATGAGATGACAGATATAACCAAATCTTCAAAGAAAAATGTTAGAGGAAACACATAAAAATTGGAAATCATTTTTAATGTCTGTGTTATATAAATATAGTCATAAAATACCTTGTGTCCATATAAACCTGTATTTCCTTTAAATTCAGAGGTAAATGTTTTATATCTTCATTTGATTATCAGAGGTTTAATTCACAAATCTGAACATTAACAAAAGTTGAGAACTTAATATGGTATTAAAATGGAGGATGTGATGGAGGAGAAATTTTAAAAATAGACCACGAAGGTAACTGATTTATCGATTTAAAACATTTTAGTCAATAAAATAATGAATTAGAGAATATGACATTTTAACAACTGATTTTTCCACTTGACACTTTAATCTGCTTTAGTGATAAATCTCATAAAACATGATTTACCAAAGCCAAACATATATTTGGACTATATGCAATGGTATAGTACCTAATACAGAGTTATTTGATTTAATAAAGGGTATTGTCGTGTTAAATCAAAATATCAGATTATCCACATTTTAAGCAATAGAAATAAATTTGATTTATTAATGCACATAGCAGTTATAGTACATTTTCCAAGGAAATTGAGTAGATTTCCCCTATCCATTAATTTTCATTACCACCCATTCTTTTCTGCCCACTGACAGCCAGCCTATCCAGGCAGCATTTGCCTCACATTTTCTATTAACTGATGTTTAGCAAATCCCACTCTCAATCTTATCAGATGACAGGCGCTAAATTTTTGCCAATCACATTAAAATAGAGTTTCTAATTGGGAAAATGTAATGTAATAGGCAGCATAGAATGCCCATTAAGGCATCTACCATTAGGAAAAATTAGTTGAAGATTGTGCTCTTTTCTGGAGAAGTAACCCTTCCTTCATTTTGGCTAATAAATGCCCAAGAGAAACACAGTAATAAGGCCTTCCATTATCGTCAGGGGGAAACTAAAGTAGCAGGCTAGACTTAGTGGCTGCAGGAATGCTGTTAATTGTAGATGCGTTAGTAGCTTTGTGGTTGTTGTCATTGCCAACCTCTGTTGGGATTGGAGGGAAAGTTGCTCTGGCGGCATGGAGAAGATTTAATTGACTTATGGGTGGCTCTTTTAAGAATTTCTAGCGCCTGATATTTCATAATATCCAAGGATTATACTCATATATGTCATTCTCTCGCATATGAATAAATGTGTTAGCAATGAATTTGAAATGCAATCTTAATTTTCAAAAAATATATGGAAAATGTTCACAAACAGCTGGGTTAATTAAAGGAAATAGAAACATTAGGTAAGTTTTTCTGCCATTCGCATAAAGAAGAAAAATATAAAAACTGATGATGTTTTTATCATTCTTTTACTTTAAAAATCTTCATTTTTAGGAGTAGTTATGAATTTTAAAGAATCTTGGGGAAAGAGGGTAACATAATATGGAAAAGTAATGTTGGGCAAACAGCAGTGGCTCAGTGGCAGAGTTCTCCAGAGACCTGAGTTCAATTCCTGGTACCTGCCCGTGCAATCAGTCAATCAATCAATCAATAATCAATAAGTAAAGGTAATGTTATATCTTTCATTGGTCTCATATGAAAAGTTCATATAAATATATAAAAGGAAACTCTTGTATGTTTATATAAAAATTCTGCAGCTTCCATGAGAACAAAGTTCACTTTTAACTAGAAGATTGCATTTTAAAATAACATTTTAAGGTTTTACTTTTAAAAAGTATAATTATTTCTCTATTTCCTCTGGCTATATTAGTTCAGAGTCATTCAAACATAAAATTTATTAAGATCTACCTATCAGGACTTAAAACTACGGGTTTTACCTATCCCAGTGTCTGACATGGCCTCAAAAAAATCCATGAAATGTTTTATAGGTTCTATAAAATTATAGGAAAAGCAAAACTTTAAAAACCATCAGGCAATAGTAAATGTAATTTGGGCCATTAGAAAACAGATCATCATTCTAAATTACTTTTAAAGGTTTAAATTTTAATAATTTAAGTCAATTAAGAAGCATTAGTTTGTGATTTATCATTATAAAAAAGTAATTGAATGGCCGTTATGCAAAAGTTTCTCAAAGAATATTTTCTGCAACCAGAGATCTGTACAAATGTTCAGTAAACATAATAACAATTTTATGATAATGCATTACTTTTCTAAATATTAATGTAGTTAATATTCTCCATTCATAGAGCCCAAGAATTGTACTGTCAATTAATTAAAAAAAATTTTTTAAGAATTTAAAAATTTCCTTAAGATAAAAATGACTTAAATCAGATAGTTATAGATGATATCTGTAAATATACGTGTGCATATGTATTTACACATAGTATTACATTATACATACGTATATACATACGGATACAGTATATCTACATATTATGCACATTATACATATAGCACCCACAGTCTCACTCAGCTATATGTATATGTGTGTCTTTGTGTTAGTGTATAAGTATTATGTTAATTGTGGTATGTTAAGGAGGGTCTTAATTTGTGAGAGGATGTTTGTAATTCTCTTCCTTAACTTCTTTCCCTTAACTGATATCACAGTGGGTCCTTATCTCAATGAGAAGTACATCAAACTAATGTGCATTCAACTCTTAAAAATAAAATTTAAAACTTGAAACTATATGCCTATTATTTCTTCCTCATGTTCAATTCCAGTTTCATGGGTTAAGCAAGACTCCAGAATATAGTGTATATTTTCCATCTCTGTTCACACACCTTCAAATTAACAAAAATCTGAGGGTGGTATGATGGTGGTTCAGTGGCAGAATTCTTGCCATGCTGGAGACACGAGTTGAATTCCCAGTGCCTGCTCATGCAAAAAAAAAAAGAAGCAGAGCTCCCATAGGCATATCAATGGAAACTGTATTGTTCTCTTAAATGACTTAATGAAGTTAGAATCAGACCACATTTAATATCTGAGTACAAAGCAATTTTTTTTTTACGTGAAATATTCCTTTAAGATAAAAAAAAAACTCTGAAATTAAGCATTTATGAATACCTGCCACATCATAATAGCTATAGAATACTGAATGTAAAGGAAAACTTGGTCAAATTCACATAAAATAAATACCTAACTGTATTTTTCAAATGAAATCTATGCTGCTTTCTTTCACAAAACGCAAAATGTTTTTGGAGACAAAGTGACTGATCATAATTATTTGATAATATTTTATTTGGTGTTTTTTAATATTTATAAATCAATTTTCATAAAATAGGGCATATTTGAGAGAAAGGAAATAGTTGCATCTTTTAACTGGGAAGCCAGACTAATAATTCATTTTCAAAGAGAAAAGGGACAGAATACAAATTCTTTACCTATTGTATGCATATCAAAATCACGGGGAGCCACATTATTGATTTAGCAGTCACCTTGCACATATGAATTCATTTGACACTGGTCTTGGCTTCTCATTGCTTAGAATAAAATAACTATTGACTCTTACTCTAAAGTTGAGACTTAAAATGGCAGAAAGTTTCAGATTAATAGCAAATAGCTTTTTCTCTTCATGGCCTTAATATTCTACTGATTGGTCAATTTCAAATGTATGACTAGTTCAAATGACAAGGATTTTTTGTAATGATTTCTGATTTCTTACCATAACGGAGTCCTAATACCTTCACCCCCCAGTCTTCTGTATAGTAGGCAAAATGAAATGATGGTGTGCATATTGCTCTGTTTTACATCAAGAAAAGGGTAGCAAAGTATACAGGCCTAGTGTTATTTGAGCTAATAATAAACTGGAATGTTGCCTGATACAGGAATACTGTAATTCATTAATCAGAGATTTGAGTCAGCTCAGTTGCAAGTCATTGTGTATGGTAAATAGAAAGAAGCCCTTCTTTCTAAGCTATTCAATAAATAGAAGAAAGACATTTATTCAAAGTCAGAAATTGGGAAGAGAGAAATTCTTGCTTAGTAAACTAGAGGCATCTGCTTAAAGGCAAGGAATTTATCAGTCACTTTGCTACTTTATTTGGGGCAGGACCACCATATGCTGCCTTTTAAAGCATGCATGCAAGTAATGTCCTCCCCCTTTGGGGCATGCTGGTAGCATCTAGGTTGATAGTGACTAAGGAATTCCTGTGTGATGTGTTAATAAGCACACAGTTCGAAACTATATATTTGTAAGATAAATTCATCAATTAGGAAGAATTATAAAGCTATTAGAAGAAAGATAGTAAAGGAGAAGTACTTTGTAATAAACAGAGACGGATTAGAGGAAGTATAGTATATCTTTCTCCCCATTTTTTCATTTTACCACTGTGGAATGTTTTCAGGAGATTAAAAAAAATGGAAATACAGCTGTTCTCCTTCAGATAGGCCATATCTGACGCTGTGTTTTCTTTAACATCAGAGCAATCTTAATGGGCAACAGCATCCCAGCAGGTTTTGCAGTGAAGTAAAAATTGACAGATTAATGAGGCAATTTCTGGTCATTTTGAAGAACAAAGTGAGAAATTCTGCATTTGCAGTGTATGCTAAATTCTACCTAGTATACAATTAAGAGCACACTCTTATATGCTCTTAATGCCAAGGGAATAGAAGTTCTTTTCTTTGGGCAAAAAAAACACAAAACATCTGTTTTAAAATAACTATTCACATAACCAATTTTCGAGAGATGTTCTGTAATTCCAAGATAACAGGACTAGGGTGTCAACTTTGTACAATTCTGATAATCTTGGCTATGTTTTCCCTCTGTCTCATGCCTTTTTGTCTGTCTGAGTGCACAGAAAACATTCAATACTTGCTGTTTGACTGATAATGAAGAGGCCATTAGGAAGGCTTCACCTGTGGTTTGGAAAATTGAGATCATTCGGGGACAAAAACTTAACATACTAGTAAATTTGATTTCTTGATGAAGTTTAAATTGTTTTTATAAACAACAATTCATGCAAACTTGAAATTAGGACAGTATATCTACAGCAGAAATACAATTTATGAGGCAAAACTAATGGTTAGAGCACCATCAAAACAAGAAAGCAGGCATAAGACAGTACGAATTGTTAATATAAGTGAAGCTTGTGGCCTGGGCCCCAGGATGTTGAACATAGTTACAATTGAGAATAAAAGAAAATATCCACCGAGCTTCATTGGCACTGTGGATATGGAGAGAAAATTATATGCTTAAAAGCTGTGGAATATGGAAACCAGGTTTGAATTGTCTCAGTGCAGGCTGGGAGAAAATACTCATCATTGGATTATACTCACATATAGCCTGCCTAGCAACTACTACAAAAGAAACAGGGAACATTGAGCTACCTCAGGGGAGACTCAGGAAGATAATCAGAACTTTAATTAGAAGGAAGATGTGAAAAACAGTGATAGAGGGAATTACATGCTGCAGAAAGATGGGCCTTTTGTTGATATTAACTACAGGAACATTATCCCAATTGTGGAACAGAACAGAGGTATAGAGGTGTGTATGTGCGTGTGTGTACATGCAAGCATAAGAAACCATCAAATATGAATTGAAGAATATTCTGTTTACTTGGGAAATAACAGAAGTTTCAAAATCATTTCATACATTACGTATATGAAAAAGTTACTTTTAGGCAATACCAGTCTGCATTACAAATGCTTTGGCTGTCTTGTTACTTTTAGTTGTATATTTATTTATTTTTTATCTAGCAGACTTAATCTAGAAATTGTACTTCGCTGTTACAGCCAATAGAAACTTAGATTCTCAAGTATAACAGATGGTATATACAAGAATAGCCCTGTTCCCTGGAAGACATGTTTGTCTCTATGTATATATAATGATATATATTTTTTGTGAGGAAAAGAATTAAAATCCCCCCTTGCTGACTCTGCCTCAACACTATAAATGCCCAGCAACTGGTTTGCCATCTGGGCTATTTAATTTCAAGTAAACACTATCCTCTGAGTGACTGAATCATTGACCAAAATATGTGTTCCCTTCCCTTTTAAGTTTACCTTTCTAGAATCTGTGTTCCCTACTGCTATGTATATATAAAAGTATTTGTTTTCCACAACGTTTCTTTCCTTTGAAACCAGTCAAACAAATTACTAAAATCAACAGCTATACCGTTGGTCAGAATATTTTAAAACTTATTTAAGACAAATGATGGCCCCATCTTATAGATAACTGTTGCTTTTTGTGGTTGATCAGGTTTCTTAAAAGCATGGTTCAAGAAACAGAAACATCATCATGCCTTGGGAGCTTGTTAAAATGCAGAATCTTGGGTCCAACCTATATCTACTGAACTGAAACAAAAACCTACATTTTAACAAGATGTCATGGTGATTTGTGTACATGTTAGAGTCTGAGAAGCACTGGACTAGATGACTAGCCAGCATCAGGGGTAAAAATTTTAAATAATATTTTTCAAATAGAAGATTACCGATTAGCTTTGAGGAATAAGGATGAAAGACATAGATAAATACAGTGATAACACAAGAGGCCTTAGGGTTAGAGTGAACCTTTGGGAAAGAAAGTATTTTTGACATAAATCTTGAAGGCAAGTGTGGATTCATGAAAGTACATAAATGTGTAGATGGGGTGAAGGAAGGGAAAAGCGGGAAGGCTGCTCGAGGCAGGATTGTTGTGGATTCTGTTTTTCTAAATAACCAGCACATACAGGAATTATGAAGACATTGAAAAGGAAGAGCATGTCATCCGAAGGAAATGATTTCTTGTAAGAAATGTAATCATGATAGTGTATCCAATTATGAATTAATAGCTACAGAAAGACAGTTAGCGACTAGGGAATTATATCTAATCATTAGTCAGCAGTAGATGTTAGTTTATGCCCAACACATCAAACAGGGAGAAACCCCCGCCGTGTTACCTGGAGCTAAAGAGTTGAGCAAAGCAGGTGCTCTCCAGAAATGGAAGCTTTGTAGCTTGTGCACAAGCTTTGGGGGGTCTAAAAAACTAAATTCAGATACTGGCTGTACCAACTTTTATGATTGATTAAAGTAGTTTTTGCCTCTTTTAGCCTCGTGGCTTATTTTAAAAATCTGGGTTGGAGAAGGTGATTTTACATCAGTTGACATACATTAAATATACAAGCCATGGTAATAATATTGTTGCTGCCAGTTAGCAATCATAATCTTAGGTAATGCATGTTTATAAGCAATCATAATCTTAGGTAATGCATGTTTATAAAACCCATGTAAGTTTTGGAGACATATGCAAGACTTCTTAACCTATCAGAGGAAGTAAAACTATGGTCTCAGAAATGACACCCTTCAACCAAGGATGGCATCCTTGATATGGGAAGGCACCAAATTTTGAAAGTTGTGCATGATTTCTTACATTGTTATAAACAAGAGGGGAATAAGTAAATACAGTTAAAAACATTTTAATGCCCAAATGGGACTCATTTTTTTATCTTGAAAACAAACAGAAAAAAGATCCGCATCCTTGAAGAGCAGTTTGCTTTTACAAAATCCTGCTGATTTACTGTCATCTAATTACATTTCTACTTTATTTTGTCTTTACAAAATATCAGATGTCTAGAGAGGCAGCATAGAAAAAAATAAAATTTATTTTGGGTCAAACGTTTTAAAACCAGTGTGTCTTTTTAAGTAAGACTTTTAATGTTGGTTATATAAGAAACTCTTTCAAGATCTCACGAATGAGCAGGCAGAGTAAAAGGCAAAAATAAGACCTAATAATATTCAAGCCATTTTACAGGACTGTCAGAAAAACAAATTCATAATGATGTAATACTTATAGATTTTTAAAGGTTGTGTCTCCAAATCAACATATCTGTAAATACTGAATGGTCAAAAAATGCATGCTTGTTTGTTTCAAAACTGTTTGAAATCTAATTTTTACAAATGCGTTTTTTTTTATTATGTGCTACTCATATGAAAATAACAACAGTGGGACCAATTTAAGGATTAAAAGCAACTTATGTTTATATTCTATTGATTTATATTGTATTTTGACTTTAAGCTACAAATCAACATGTGAGAAGTTGGGTCCCTTTCTTGGAAATTTCTTGTTATGGTTTAGGTTTGCTATTATTGTTTTAAGTGTTTAGTTAAATATCTTATCTAAATCTAGTCTGCTGGCCTAATGGGAATCACATTTTCAAAAACAGGATATATTGTATTCTAAAATATGTTTGCATAGTAATAATTCACATGTTAAGAAGTAATCCTTACTTAGTTATTTATAGTGACTTTTAGTAATCTGCCAGCATATTTTGGTGTATATTTAAATGCATGTTAGTGTCCGAAATGCGGTGTTTTGGCACATTAAGAGCTAACTCCCTCTCAAAAAGGCTTGCATTTGCAAAATTGTGACTGGAATATAGGAATACCAGAGAAATAAAAAGAACTTTGTCTTGGTGTGAATCGATGCTAGGTATTTTGGAAATAAGTTTCTACGACAATTCTTAATGATCATAGATAGGATGTGCCATCTTAAAATACTTATTTTCTATTGCTTTCTTCTATGTCTAGCTTTGAAATTTAAGTACAAATGGACATTTTTTCAATTAACTAAGGTGCAGCAAATTCCCATCAAATTCACTTAGAATTCTCAGGCTACAGACTATAGCAGGACAGACCCTGTAACCAGATGGTCCATTCAGTTCAGTTAATTCATTTGAGCTACTATATGGGGTGTGCATATTTGTGACCAACATGCTTTTAACGGCCTATTTCTCCTCACAGATCAAGCCAGTGTGAGTCACGTAAGAGCAGGACCCTTCCTCTGGGAGTCCTTCCTTGGTCTGCATGGTGCTTCAGAACTTCCAAACTAAAATGACATAATGCATTTTCCCTACAATGGCACATTTCAAAGCAGAGCAAAGTTATTGAATGTGTGAGACTAAATAAAATGGAACATTCAAAATATAACCATCAAAACAGTCATCCCTCTGTCAGTTTGAGTCTACAGGAAGTTTAGCCCTGATTTTTTGTAAGCACCTAATGTGAGCAGTGAAACCAAGTTATGATGTACCTCTACTGGAGAGTAATTAGCAGATTCTGTTAGAACCAGTCTCGTTTATAGGTTAGGTAGAACACTCCTAAAAATCACTTAACTTGGGGACAGAAACAAAGAATAAATACCTCGAGGATTCTCCTGGGCTTCCAGGTTCCTTGAGTTCACAAGCTAAAGGTTAATCCTGAGAGTAAGCCAAGTCTAGAAATTTGTAGATTTGTCTGGTTTCTGTGTTTACCATATATATTTCCTCCATTCCTGATTATAGTATTCCTCTGCTTTTGTATTACTTTCACTGTCTTGAGATTCTTCCCGTACTTATTTTCTATAATTCTCCTTTTTGAAATATATATATATATATATATGTTGGAATAATATATATATATTAAATATTATATATATAATATATATATATTTTAAATATATATAACAAATATTATATATATATATATATATATATATATATATATATATATATATATTTGTTATTCAAACTGGTCTGCAAGTTTCAAATTGTTTAAATGCCGAGAATGTTCTCATTGTATTAATGCTAAGAAGAGATGACTAATGGTAAAGAGTCAGATTACTAGTTAGAAAAGAAAGAAACATTGGAAAAGGACATAAAGTCCTTTAAAGAGTCTTTGTCTATGTCTGATATGGAAAATTAGTGCCTGAAGGAGGTAGATCTGATATTCTCTTTCTGACTAATCTTTTTATGGAGACAAATACCTGGTACTTATGCCTATTTTGTCATCTGTTAGATAAAGGGATAGTATTGAATATATCCACTTGAGATTTTTCAGTGCGCACCATTCTCTGAAAAGTGATAATAGATTTAAGAAATTCCTAATACTAAAATCTATCCGAAAGGATATCTCTTACACCTTAAGGAAAAGCTTGGTGACACGCAAAAAATATTTTGTGAACAAGGGAAGGAATCAAAGAAGTGGCTGCTTTAATTTCCAGTTTTTGTTTTTTCTTTGTTTTGTTTTATGCTTTTAGCATTAGACAAGTTTGATGTGTAAGAAAATGGTTCTGGAAGCATTTAAAGACCAACCGTCCATTTTAAAAAGTTTCCACATAACTGGTTGTGTGATTTGGGGCAAGTCATTTAACTTCTCTAGATCTCAGGTTTTCATTTGTTAAAACAGAATGCTAGCATGAGCTCTAAGGCAATGTTCCTTTCAGTTTTAAATTCCATGCTTCTTGAAAATAAGACCAATGATAGATTTGTACTTGAGTGGGGGGGCAGGTGGGTAAGTTTTAAAGTTAAGATGTAATTCACACATCTTAACTTCACTTTTAAAGTGCACAATTAATTTCTTTTTAGCATATACATAAGGTTGAGTAACCATCACTATTATCTAATTCTAGAAATTTTTGTAATCCCCAAAAGAAACCCCACACCTCTTAGAGTTGCTCCCCATTGCCATCCTCCCCCAGTACCTGGAAATCACTAATCTATTTTCTCACTCTATGAATTTGCCTATTCTGAACACTTCATATCAAATTATGTGACATTTATAGATAATAAGTGGTTGTATATAGAAAATCCTCAAGAAAGTACCCGCACACAAAAATACTGTAAGAGCTAATGAGTTCAGCAAGGTTGCAAGATATAAGAACAATGTACAAGAATAATTATGTTTCTACAAAATGGCAATGGGCAACCCAAATACAAATGAAGGAAACAATGCCATTTACAGTAGCACTGAACAGCGATACCTTTTTAAGGCCATGTTTCTGGCAGAAAGCAAAAAAAAAAAAAAAAAGAAAGAAATATAAGACATTAGTTTGGAAATACTACCTACATAACTTTTGAGAGCTAAAAAGATGCTATGGGACAGTAACCAATGTTGTTTGAGAGTCTCTGTTGTCTACACTTATATCTTACAGTGCTGGGTATACAGTAAGCACTCAGTATATAGCTATTATTGTTGAACTCTGAAGCCTGCAATGTTACTTTGCAACTGACTCTTGTCTTGAACATGGGAACCCCCTGTTCCCTTGACCACATTTTTTCATTGACATCTTTCCACATATTCCAGGAAAAAGCCCAAGTTTCCAGACTGATCGTTTTAGCAAAAAACAAAAACAAAAACTTGGCCACAAGAGAAGGACATTCAGAGCAGTTCAACAAGAGAATTAAATAGAGGATTCTGATCTCCAGTACTTTCTAAATGAAATATCTAGTTATTTTCTAAGGGGGCAAAAGTGGTAGAAGGGTTCTATGCCAGAAACAAAGCCTTGAATGTACTCCTTTCTTTTTCACCTCTAAAAAGTTCTCCACTGTTCTCAGAGGAGATTGTAAAACAGCTACAAACCAACAAAACTTCAAAGCTAGAATAAAAGCTTAAACTACCAACTGTTTTCATCGTCATTTAAAATTTGGCTTCATTTGATGTGGGAAAGAATTAGAAAAAAAGAATCCACAAGCCTTTATATAGTGTGAGTCCACTTTGGCTTTTAGTATTTAAAACCTTGACCTAAATTATTTCACACTATTGTGCTTATGATAAAGCAACAGTAAAAGAGAATCATTTATTGATCGCTAATACTTTGTCAGGCATATTGCAAATACAGTTACCCTGGGTTTCATACCTTGGCAATATCTTACTGGTGTTATTGATATTGAGTTGGATAATTCTTTGCTGTAGGGGCTGTCCTGTGCATTTTAGGATGTTTTAGTATGTTTTAATAGTACCCCTGGCCTCTACCCACTAGATGCCATTAGACAGAACCAAGAATATCTCCAAATTTTAACAAATATTGCCAGTGGGGGAGAATCACCCCTGGCTGAGAATTTCTACCACTGTAACTGTAAGGTAGGTAAAATGATGTCCCGATTACTTCCCCCAAAATGCTGGGAGAGATTAAGTAACTTGCCCAAGTTACTTAATAAGTACCACAGCCAAAATCTGAAAACCATTTTTATATTGACTCACATATGCACCATCCTGGCCACCACATTCTCCTCCTGAATTCTTATTTTTGTTCATGCAATGAGGTTTGTACATGAGGGTATGGCTCGTAAGAGGGGAGTGTTATACAAAGAACTATGTCTATCATCATAAGCCATATTATGCATCTGATATTCCAGGTGCAGGTAACATGCTAGGTAACTTATCCAAACTCTACATACTCCCAATTGCATTTTGCTCGCCATTCTTCTGACTTCGTATTAAGAGAGAGTCGGGTATCATGGTAAAACTGCCTTTATTTGAATCTGGACTCTGCTACTTATTAGGTTTGTCATTTTGGGGAAGAGATCTATTCTTTCTGTACCTGAGGTAAAAATGGGATGATTATGATATCTCAGCACAGAGGGGGTTTTTTGTTTATTTGTTTACATGGGCAGGCACCAGGGATCAAACCCGGGTCTCTGGCATGGCAGATGAGAATTCTGCCACTGGGCCACCTTCTCACCACCCAGCATAGAGTTTTGTTAGGAAGAGATGAGTTAACATATGTAAAACATTTAGGATAGTAAATGGAGAATAGAGATCTGTAAATGTTAACTCATATTAGTTTTTAAATACAACCCTTCACCTTAATAAATAAGTTCCTAGAAGTATTTGGCAGCTTTGCTTCCCTCTAACAACTACGTGGACATTTTTTCCTCTGACACTTGAAGAGGATCTAAGTTTCTGGGGCAGAAGCAGGCACTGTTTTTGTTGCTGTTGTCTGTGGTTTTCCCACAAGTGTGTTTTGTGTGTTTTCCTGAGCCAGAACCTGCCAGTCACGTCTCTCGGGAAGCTTTGGCACTACTCCCCATCTTCAAAGAGAAGAAATGAAGGTGTGGTCACATAATTGACTATGAAGGCTGCAGAGTTCATTCATTTATTCCTTCAGTCATTTCAGTGCCTTCTATTTTCCAGATGCTCCTAAGCACTGGATGATGGAAGTGTCACTTTTTCTATAAAAATGTTCTTGAGAGATGTAAAAGGCAGTTCTGTCACATCCATCCAGTGGAATTGCTTTCAAACCTCAATACTGTGATTATCTAGCTGCTTGGCTATAAACCAATTACTTAACCTCTCTGTGCCATTTCATCTTATGTGTAAATGGCATCGTAGCAGTTCCTACTACATGAAGTTGTTGTTTTTAAACATTTTTTTTATTGTGAAGTATAACATATATACAAAAAAGCAATACATTTCAAAGTACATTTTAACGATTAGTTTTGGAATAAATTTCAATATATGGTATGGGTTACAGTCCCACAATTTCAGGTATTTCCTTCTACTTGCTGTAAGATACTGGAGACTAAAAAGAAATGTCTGTATAATGATTCAGTGGTCATACTCCTTGTTAAATCCTGTCTTCTCTGATACTCCTCCTCCTCCTCCTTTGATCCTTCTCCTACTCTTTAAGGATATTTGGGCAATGACCAGTCTAACTTCTTCATGCTAAAAGAAATGTCAACATTATGAGGCAGAGGGGTGCAATTAGTTCATGCTCTTGGAGAGGCTGGTAACTCTGGGTTTCAGGGCTTATCTGGCATGGGGTCGTTTTATTAGATAATATGTGCAACCAAGTCACTATTTCTGGCCTGTAGGGAAATTTTGCTTTAAATGGTGAATTCTGCTCTGGGGTTTTGTAAGTCAGTTTTGAAAGTAATAGTCATAAAAGTAAGTCTAGACATGTACTTCCCCATTGACTCCAGAGAGCCAGGGCAAGTTGGAGTAATGACCAGAGTGGCCATAGTATTTCAAATTATGGTTTCAGTCAGTGCATCATAACACACTGGCACAAAAACTGCTTATCTTCTCAATAATGTTTAATCTGTTAGAAAGCACAGTGAGGGTGTGTGATAGTAAGGATCAGTCTACCCAAATACGTATCTTCATTTCCTCTCTTTGAAAATGTCCCTATGATGTTAACCCCATTGGTATTTTCATCTTCAACACCTTTCCCACTTATTCCTGGAGCTTATAATATCCATTTCATTTTTTTAAAACAGTAAAATTTTTATTTTGAAATATTTTTCAAAGTTACAAAATGGGAAAGTAAAGCAGATACCCTACAGAGGACTCCAACATACCTCTATCACCCAGATAACCAGATTCACCAATTTTAACATTTTGCCATATTTGCTATATCATTCTATCCATCATTCTTTCAGTGCATCCATTTGTCTATCCATCTCTGGTCTGTCTATTTGTCTTTCAGTCCATTTTCAGGAAGGACTTCATTTTAGTCCAAACAAATATCCCAATCACAATTTCAAAGTCGTTGAAAATACTGTCTACCAGCTTGAGTCAGGTGTATGTCCTCATGTACAGTACTGGCTGGGATGGGTCAAACATGCAAACATGGCAGCTGAGTGTTCATAGTGTGGTTGGGGACAGGAGTGATATTCACAGATAAGAGGCATTGCACCTAGACAGCCTCCGCTACAAAGAGTAATAAAAGTGATAAAACAATAGAGAATATAAAGTGCTTTAAAACTCTTAACTAATATATTTGTTGTTTACCAGGATTGTTTTTGCGGAGTTGGCCTTGTAGTCTTGGCAACTGAGCCAGCTATAAACCCATAGTAAAACCTCTCTTACCCCTCTTCTTGATTATTTTAAGCTTTTATTTTTGAAATACTTTCAAACTTACAGGGCAATTACAAAAATAAAACAAACCCTGTACAGAAAATTCCAAAATACTGCTGTCTCCCAGATACACAGATCTAGTGTTTTGCCACCCTTGCCATGTGAACCTATCTGTCCACTGTCTGGAATTCCATCTATTTGTTTACTTATCTATCAGTCCATTTTCTGAACACTTGGGTATAAGTTGTATATATCACGTTTGAACACTTAATACTTCTTTTATGTTCTATCTGTCTTAAGTGCAGTTACCAAGTACATCAAATTTAACATTGATATAAAGCTTACAGGCTATATTCCAGTTTTCTCTGTGTCTGAACTGTCTCCTTTTGAGCCTTTTCTATTCCCTTATTAGATCGTGTCCAGAATCATGTATTGCCTTTAATTGTCATTATCTCTTTGGTTGCTCTTTCCTCTTTCCTTCCTTCGTCCTCCCTACTCCCCCACCCCAGACTCTTTCAGTTGATCAATCTTTTTTTTCAATTGTGAGAACATATATACAACATAAACTTTCCCATCTTAACTACTCCCAAGCATACCATCCAGTGCAGTTTACCACATCCTCACTATGTTGTGATACCCTCTCCACTTTCCATTACTAAAACTTTCCCATTTCCCCAAAAATAAACTCTCTATCCATTGTGCATTATGTCCCCTTCCTCCTTCCCCTTCTCCCTGGAAACCTGAACTCTAGTTTCTGTCTCTATGAACTTCAAACTCTCTGATATTTTCTTTATAGTTTCTCTGGGACTTAAATTAAACAACCTAGATCTGTAACAATCTCCTTTGCTTTGATACCAAATTACCTTCAATAACGTAGACAAACTATGTTCTTATACCCCCTGCCCCCCGTTTTATGTAGTTCTTGTTACAAATAATATGTTTATATATTATGATTCCTAAATCATTGCTTTTATCTTTACATTTTATGTATTTGTCTTTTAGATGCTTTAGGAAGTAAAAATGAAATTATAAATAAAAAAAACAATAAGTACTGGCATTTATATTTATCCTTTCCTTATCCTTGCCGTAGATCTTTATGTCTTCATGGCACATCGATGTGTTTTCAAGTATCTTTTCCTTTTAGCTTATAGAACTCTCTTTAGCATCTCTTGTATGGTCAGTCTAATGGTGATGAACTCCTTCAACTTTTATTTATCTGAGAATGTCTTAAAATCTCCCTCATTTTTGAAAGATAATTTTGCCATATATAGAATTCTAGGTTGGCATTTTTACTTTCAGCCCTTTAAATATGCCATCCCTTTGCCTTCTTGGTTTCCAGTGAGAAATCAGCATTTAATCTTATTAAGGCTCCCTTTTACATGACATATTGCTTCTTTCACACCTTTCAGAATTCTCTCCTGTTCTTTGGCATTCGACAGTTTGATTATAACATGCTGTGGTACAGGTCTATTTAGAGTTTGTTGAGTATCTCGGATGTATATATTCATGTCTTTCATTAGATTTGGGAAACTTTCAGCCATGATTTCTTATAATATTCTCTCTGCCCCTTTCCGACTTTCTTCTTCTGGGGCTTCCACCAGGCATATGTTGGTATGTATGATGGTATCCCACAGGTTCCTCAAGCTCGGTTCCCTTTTCTTCATTCATTTTTCTTTCCACTCCTCAGACAGAATGATTTCAATTGTCTTCAAGTTCACTGATTCATCTTCTGCTGGCTCCTTCTGTGGTTGAGCCTCTCTGTGAAATTTTTTATTTCTGTTGCTGTGGTCTTCAGCTCTGTTGAGTGACTTTTTATGATTTCTATCACTGTGTTGATATTATTTTGGGTTTATCTGTTATTTTTCTGGTTTTCCTTAGTTCTTTGTCCATGTTTTCTTTCTGCTCTTTGCGCATATTTAGGACCATTTTAAAAAGGTTTTTGTCTGGTATGTCTCTGGTCTGGCCCTTCTTGTTGATGATTTCTAATGCTTTAATCTTCTTCTTTGCCTGGGCCATCACTTCCTGTTTCTTTGTATGCTTTGTAATCTCTTGTTGAAACTTGGACGTTTTGATATTTTATTTTACTATCACTGAAATTTACACTCTGAGTCATTGGTTCCTTAAGCTTGTATCCAGCTAGTGTTATGACATAGCTTTCTTTGAATATTGGGAGCTAACAAAAAAAGGAATAAAAATAAAACTCATTTCTCAGTCTTTACAGATGGACCTGTGTAAGTGCTCTCCTCTAGTACTTCTCCATATAGTAAGTGAGAGAATAGCTCCAGCCTAAAGCTTAGGGGCCTCCCTAGTTCTTTCTGCACATGGTCTTGTCTCAGGGATGCATTTGTGGCCCTAGGAATTCTACCGTTTAAGCAGATAATGAATGTCCCATCTTCTCTGGGAAACAGTTTCCTCACAGTTTATCCTCCGTCCAGCAACCCCTTGCTCCAGGTAGCCACCTGACTGCTCTCCCACAGTGTTCTGTAGGAATATTCAGTGAGATGCTTTGCACACACTGGTCACGTTCGGAAACAGTGAGTCCTGCAGGCAACTACTAGAAGATTGGGCCAGACATCCACGCTCCTTGTATGTGTTTGAAGGTTACTCGGCTCAGTTCACAGCAGGGAGCAGGGAATCCAAGCACTGGGAGTATGGGCTGGTTCTATACTGAGCAGGTGAGAGGTGGAAGAGGGGCAGCCAGCACACCACAAGATCCTACCCTTTAAGTGCCCTTTTCCTTGATTCAGCACCCACCCTTTTATGATGGTCCTTTAACTGCTTTCTGGAGCTTTGCCAAAAATATTCCTTCCATTTCTTACTGATTCTTCAAAAACACTGTGAGGTGGTGAGCCCTGAAACATCACACTCTACCAGCTTGATGGAGGTGGAACTTATCCATTTCTCTTTTTTAAGCACTTATTCTAAATATAATTGCCTCCCTGATTAGATTTTAAACGTGTGGACAGGAAACATACCTCTCCTTTTTACTAGTAGGTTTTAGCTCTTGGTAATATCTTTTACATAGTGATGCTTGATGAATGCGTATTAATTGATTGGCCAAGAACAGTAATGTTGAAAAATCAATGGATTTTTCTAGTCAAAAAAAGTTTAGGGGATGCTGACCTAGTCTTTCTTCATTTACTCTTGTTCTACCGTGAACAGTTATGCTTATTTTTGTGTCTTTGACATAGTGTTAGGGATCATTTGAGGAGCTTTCATGCATAGTTTATGAATAAAATTCACAATAAAATAGTATATTTGCAACCTCACTTTTTAATGCCTATTTTTAAATTTTTCTTTTGGATAAGGAGCCTGATAGCTAATAGATTATGACATTAAATGCTGTGTAACCACTACTTATAGAATTTAACTCACTTCTCTGTAATTACTCTTTGAACTCTACTTAAGAGCTATAACTGGATGCTGCTGATAACAGTTAGGGTCAAGCCCTGTCTCTCCCATTTTTTATTTACTAACTTTTTTGTGAACTGTGATTTTAATCTTGTTCATAGCATCTCTGATATGCAATTTATTGCAGCTTTCATTAAAAATGTTTTTTTTTTTTATTACATGAATAGTGACTTGGGTCAGCGATTAAAATGTTACTTTCCCAAGCCTATATCAGTGGGTAGTAAGTTAAGTAGAGGAGATAGTTGGTGAGGGGAGAGAGAATGAAAGCAGTAACAACTTCCTGTCTGTACCTGCTAGACCCCACTCAGGAGTGCCAGTTGAGTCAGTCTTCATGACTAAGTCCATCCATCTTCCTTGGAAACTCTGAACATCTCCCCGACCAGGTCCCGCAACTATCCTGATGGTGGCTTCATTAAGTTTCTCATGTTACTGTTGTTCCTGCTCTGATAGAAAATCCTGCTTTTAGTAACTCAGGACCTTTCTTTGTGAAGTAACTCCTAATGAGTACCCTATTTGCTGAAAGTCCATCTCTGCTTTGGTTCCCAAGTTATGAGCAACTGGAATTAAGCCTATTGACCAAACCTCTTTCACCCAAGGTCAGTTTCACTCAAGGTCATTCCTGCTGCTTCTCTGTCTGCTTCTCTGCTCACCTGGCAATCCACCCACTTTGTACTACTACACTCCCTGCATTACCCACCCACCCCTCCAGGTACCCACTACTCCTCAGCCACAGTTAGAGCACTCACTTCACTCAAATGAGTCTGTCTGTGCCCTTCTTTCTGGATTTCCCCAGACATCCAGAAAGATGAACCAGCCTTAGGTAAGACTATTTGTGAGTAGCATTTGCATCAACTGAAATAGCCTCCGTGAGCTTTGCAGTGGAAATTCAGTGTTAACATTGATGTGTAGACAACTGGGAAATACAAGTCTCCACAAGGTAGTCCACATAGTGCCCACCCTTCAAAGGAATCAGCTGAGTCACTTTAAAATAATCCCATTAAAGTTGGAGTTGAGCAGTCATTTTATGCTGTGTTATTTGTTTCCTTTCATTTGGAAAAACAAAGTATATCCTGTTATGAAACAGAATATAATGAGCGTAAAGAGTGAATTTGGTGGTATGCAATGTATCTGTTTCCTCCTTAGCAGGGGGAAGAAGTGATTAACAGTAAGCCTCTGGGTACCATTTAAAAAAAAATTGTGTTCTTTATTGGGGAGTGTGGGCTGGGAAATTCCTCAATGAAATTTGGTGCTCAGAAAGTATTGATTCAGCTATTAATTGTTCTTTAAAAAATACATCCATAATTTTGTTCCCAAGGTAGAACTTCTTAGCTTTGAAACGTATACATTTTATTTTCTTGTATTTATTTAATTTTTTTTTTTTTTTTTTTTGCATGAACAGGCACCAGGAATTGAACCCAGGCCTCCGGCATGGCAGGCAAAAATTCTGCCACTGAGCCACCATTGCACCACCCTACATTTTATTTTTAACCTATGCACAGTATACTATGTAAGGGCAATTTGTATGACTCTGATTTTTCAGTTGAAGTCAGACTTTATTAAGACTTGCATGTCTTATTTTGACAACATTTTTTTCTATTTCTAATTGTGAAAGTTAATGTCATGTATGATGTATTCAATATAACCAAATCATATATAGAATACTTAAACCATTTGCTGCTTATAATGTAAGCATAGTACCTAAACCAATGATTTGGAAATGCGTTATATTTGTTGACCACCTACTATATCCCAGACAGTTTTCTAAGTGTTTCTGAAACTTGCTGTAACAACCTCATAAGGTTTTCTTTGCCCTCTGGTCGCAAACTAAGACTTAGGGATGTTGAGCCTAAGATTTAAATGATCAATGGCTGAATCAGGATTTGAATTTAATTGGGTCCATGCTTACTGTATTCTACTACATTTCATCAAGAACAGAAAAAGAATTCTTGAAGAATAGTCAGAGTCTGTCTTGTAAATTTCCGATTCGCCTGTCCTTTCCTTGTCGGGACAATAGTGTGCATCTCTCCTCCGTATCTTTTGATCATTTGTGGTCACTTCCTGTGCACTCTACTTCTCGCAAAATAGAGCACAAAGAAGCATAGAGATGTCTCCCTCCTTCCCCCAGCTTACTCTCTGGTTGGTGGGTCAAAACGTCCCCATCACAAATAGTATACAAGTGGTGGAGTGTACTAAATGGAAGGAGTGCATGAAGCTCAGTGTGATCTAGAATAGATGGTGAAAGGCAGAGGATAATTTTCTGTAGACGGAAGTTTTGCTGTTTTTGCAAACTTATCAGAAGCGCTTTGCTGTTTTAGTTTATTTTTAGAATTTATTTTCTATCTCCTACTTCTAAAACGTGACATCCGTGATGGCATGGATCATACCTGACTTGTTTACCGCTATACCTCCAGCACTAAAACTATGCCCAGCATTTAGTGAGTTCTTATTTAAACCTTGGTGGAAGAGTTGGGCATGACAGACACCAGCATAGTTCATTCTACTTTTGAATTACTAACAGTTCAAATTAAGGTGTTTACATTGTTGAATTCTCTTTTCTTTTAATTTTCTGGTCCCATGTTATAACCAGGTATTGTTTATATTTTTGTAGTGGTTGTATACATGGGACAAGGTGTCTCAGATTCAATACATCCTTTCTATAAAAATATTTGTAAAGGTTCCATTGAACTATTAAAATGAAATTCATAGGTAAAATAGCTAGCATAGATTATATAACATATAAATTTAGAAATCAATATAATTCCGTAATTGTAATATAAAGGAAAGACAGCAGCAAAGCTGTTTTTATAAAATTCTGTGTATGCCAACATGTAAATGCTCGGGCGTGTGGGTAATAGAAGATATACAGAGGTAAGTCAGATGGGTGTACCCAAGTGTAGAAGCACCATGAATATGAAAATCACATGTGCGCAATGATGGAGGTGTGTTTTATTGGTGACTCATAGAATGAGATGTGTTGCAGTTGGTGACATAATATTTTGAAATGCTGAAAAACTCATCGTAAATTTACAGGCCAAGTAAAGTTTAAACTTCTTGAGGTTTATGCAGTAGTAGTATTCTGAAAAAAGCATCGTTATACTCTACAAGTGTTCATTTTCTTAGGTAAAGTTAGCTTCTGGGCTCAATTAATTATAAAAAAAAGTTTTTCATCCAGATGAAGTATCTGGTAGTGCATGTGAAAGTTGCATGACGGTGTACTGGATTGTCCTTTGTAGGGCCTCTACCTACTATATGCCATCTCAGTCTTTTATCCATCCCCCATCTAACCCGCCACCCCTTATACCCCACACCCCAACCATCATTGTGGAATTTACATATGTAATTGCAGTTTACTGAAATGTTCCCTGCTGCGGTACCACACTCATTGATAACCATGGCTATAGACATAAGAGAACGCTAGACATATTTTAATTTATTACTCTCCCACCTTCATTTGTTGTACATTGAAATGAAATACAAACCCACTGTCAGTGACACAGGTGACTTTCCCTGTCTCCTTTCATCCCATCACTTTCAACCTTCAAGGTATTTTAAGACAGATTTCCCAGGATATATCCTACCATTCCCAAGCTTTATTTCAAGCTGCTGCCACTAATCAATTTATTAAAATCTGATAAATTAACTCCCAATTATTTACTACTGACATATAAAGACTTAAGTTTTACCTTGTAATTTTCAACTGAGTTCAGAAGTTGGGCATCTTGGTTAAATTGCAGGTCTTTGTCATGAATTTATGAGAAAAATATTCTATGTGGGATTTCCCAGTAGCCATTACATAATTTTGCTAACCACCTATTATAGACCAGCACTGCCAGCTTATTTAATAACTAAGTCTCATTTTCCTCTTCCATTAAATGGAAATGACAAGCTAAAATATCGGTATTTGTATTTATTGACATGCTGCATAGCACCTTACAATGCATAGAACAGGCTGCTGCAAAAATTATGCCACCCAAAATGTCAATAGCAACAGGTTTGAGAAGTCCTGCTATAATATATACCATGAGGTTTTCAATTTATTATTAGTATTTGCTTTTCACATTTTACTTTCTTTTGCTCTTGAAGAGAAGAAACTAAGGAAGTTATCTCAGACTTAGAGTTAACACTTCTCCAATGAAAGCCAACCTAAACCATGATATGTATATTCTGAGAAATTGAATAAAACAAACTATATAGTTCACATGCTTATACATTTTTATCTTTTATTTTTTTGTTAACTCAAGACCCATACATTTCCATTTTCCCTTCTATAAAGCTCTCCCTTTTAATATATTTATGAAGCCAGTATCTTGAGAAATGTTTTAGCAGATTTTTAGAATCCGGAGAAGTAGGATTAATCCTGGCCTCTTTCTCTCACCACCTTGGAAATAAGAAACTGTAAGTGGAAAAGTGCTGAAAACATTATATTTTGCTCTTAACATTATGGTAGGAAATGGCTCCAATATGGTTATCCTGCTTAGCATGCAACTAATGCTTGCGTACATATTCTTTCTTCACATAATCTCTTTTGTCCTCATATTCATATGTTAGCAGGATACCCTGAAAATGATGTAAATCCTAATTAAATTGTAGTTTCCTCACAATCTCCTTTGTACTTATATACCTTAAAGAGAAATAGGTGAAGAGAAATAGGTGAGACATGCATAAATGATATCAAAGAAAAGCCTGTTTGTAGCTCTGGAACCACTTAGCTCTAGAAATATCCGACCTGTGAAATGCAAGGTTAGCAAATGTTAGTGCATGGTGAGTGCTGGTTGTGCAAGTAAAAGCTCTCCAGGGAAGTTTTTATTTTGAGCTCCCTATTTTTCCAAGATATCAGAAATTCTTCCTTGCAGAAACAATGAGAAACTTTAAAGGAAATGAAGGCCTGGGTAGGGATGAAACTACACTATGTATCATACTCAGAAACATGTTACTACTGAAAAAATATTTCAGGATGTCTGGATTACACCAGGAATAAGGAGAGTGAAAATGACTTTTTCATCCTGGAGACAAAGCAGAATTGTCAGATCAAAGCTGTGGTCTTCCTTATCCCTTCTTTCCCCCAATTTGATTATATTATGTGGAACTATATTAATAATGGTTTATAAAAGTGTGCATGAGTATATGTAACTGTTTAGCTCAGTCTATTTCTTGATGTCATCTTCTGATGCTTGGAAAGGTCAAAATTGAGATGAAAGGTAAGTGTCTATATTAGACATATTTTTTTTTTTTTTACAATCAGACGTCCTATTTGTGTAACTAAATCCCTATTTCTACTCAATTTTATGGGTTTGCATTGTGAATTTTGCCCATTTCTTTTTACTCCCCCCAAGTGTGATTTTGAAAATGAGAATTTGAAATAGCATTTGTTTATAGAATTTAAGTAAATTTGATAAGATAATAGTCTGGTGTTTTCAGATTACTCTCACTCAATTCCTACTGGCAGAATCCTAGGCACAATCTGCTTAATGAATGCAGCACTAATTAATTGTGTTTATTTCTTGGCTGTATAAAACAAATCTAACATTTCTCTGCTGCCTGGTTTTCACCTGCTGCAGTAAGTTTCTTTGTTGTTTTCTAACAACAATTCTAAAATTGCTGGATAAGCCACATCAAATTCATGGAAACACCTATTTAACAAACTCCTAGTGTTCTGAGAACTCTCCAGGGAGAAGTGTGTCTTCTTCAGTGTTCCTATGTATAAATTATCTATTAGTTCTTATAAAAACAGAGCTCCAAGTCCTGTATAATGCATTTTGGTATCTTAATTGTAAAGGACAGACAAAATGAAACTGGGCTCAGTTAGTAACTGCCTGAAAGAAATTTATCTATGGTGTGGCTGCTCTGAGGTTCAGAAAGAACTGTTCATTTTTAATATTACGTATGAAACCTGCTCTAAAATTAAATGAGGCCATGCTTACTAGAAATCTTAGAGCTAATGAATTTGAAACCAGTGAGATGGAGTCCAAATAAATCCAGAGCAACCAGTGAACCTCAAAGGAGCAATCACAATTTGGGAAATATTAGCATGCCTATTAATGTTTGCAATTTTGGTTCTCCATTATTTTCCTTTCTAATGTTGTATTTAATACAATTGTACAGAAGTATAAAAGTCATCTACTGAATTTTATTCCAGCAATAAAAAAGTGCTTATGTTTTTAATACTTCCATTTGTGTGTCTTGTACAAATTGAAGTTGGAAAGGGTTACATCCTTTTTTTTAGTTGTTTTATTTTCCACTTTTAAAAGATATCTAGAAAGTAGCAATAATTAGCAAATATGAATATTTAGAAATTATATCTGTTTATGCATGATTTTTCTGTAATCCATAACTTCTCTAATAAAAGAAAAATGATATCTGCTTTAAATTGTGAAATTTTGGACACCTTTAAGTTTCCATGAAAGAGTTTATTAATCCTTTCATAATGGATAATAGTGATATGCTGATAAAAAATTGTCAATATTAAAATGTTCAGAGGTACATGAATTAAAGAAAAGAGGAAAAAAGTCACCTCAGGAAATCTTTTAAAGAACACTTAAAAATAAATACCTTTTATTTTTCAACTGAATGAAAAAGTGACGTCTGCATCATATGAATTATAAGCATGTTCTGGGAAGTGTGTTTTTAAATATTAATATATTTAAATATTAATATATTTAAAAATGAATAATTTGTCGATATTAAACAGAAGGATATTTTTAACTTATTTTGAACTAAGTGAATGTTTCATAAAAGGCAAAAGGAATGCAGTAAGAACCATGTTATCTGTCGGAATAAATGAGAGCAATACTTCGAGGATTATACAAAACTGCCAGAATGATATTCAGAGTATGAAAATGCAGAAGTTCTTTTTTTTCCCTAATGTGAAAAAATTTTTTTTAGAAAATGTTTTCTTAAGTGAATATTATACATCTGGATTTCACTTTATCAGTACTAGTTAGAGGTTTATTTCTTCCTAAGCATTTCGTGGAGGACTGCTCTGTTGCTCTGGAAAGGAGTTTTATGATGTTGGATGTGTGTTGATGGTCTTTAATCCTTCAAAGTACTAAAGTAGATCCTCATTATAATTTAATTGCTATAATAAAAAGTTTATTCTGCTTCGTGTCTTTGTGTTATAGATGGATTCTATTATCTTGTCTAGAATCAAGTATTTTAGTTCTCTACGATTGTGCATGGGCCAAGAATGGTTATGATGTTGAAATAGGTAACTGTAGTAACATATTGTTGTTTTTTATTATTTCTGTTCTTTTAAATTATTGGATATTATTCGGTTTAAGAATATTTTAAGGTTGGTCAGTAAAATGATTTATGAATAGTATTTGTATATTTGTGCTAAAATAGTTGACAAAAAGTGTGTAATTCATTTCTTCATTCATTCATTCACCAAATATTTATCAAAAGCTTAGTGTTTTCAAGAACTCTAATAGAAGCTAGAAATAAGATATGTTGTTTCTTTAATTTCACTAGATAAAAGTTACTTTAGATAATTTATGTATTTAATTCTAGAAGTCAGCTCTATCCTCTGGTGTTCAAATTGATGGTTAGCAAAAATGGGCATCTTTGTCATAAAAGATGTGTCTGTTTTACAAATCCAAGAAATACTGGAAAATTAAACATAGCACAGATAATCTCTGCCTGGTAAGAGTTTGCCAGAAAACAAGATTCCCTTTTTTTTTTTTAATTAAATAATGTATGAAAAGGGCACCAGAAAAAATTCAGTAAGTAGAAAGTCATATATAGAAAAGTGATGAAGTATGCAAGTTTTTTCAACCTTCTTTCCTGCTCAACATTTTAAATAACATTCAGCCAAAACACGCATTATTTGGATTTTAATGGATTTCGTTTCCTTCAGGGCAAAGTTCTTTAAGCCTCTGTCTTGATAGTATCTCCAGTGGATCTGTTTATGATTATTTTCTAAAATTCAAATCAGAGTTATTTGATGTTTGAAATTTATTTATCATCTCTTTTTTTAAAGTATATGAGGTGAGTTAATTTTTATACACCCTAAATTGATTTGTTATGTTTAAATATGGATGGTTTCCACATGATTGTTAATAAGAATCCTAATATAATGGCATACGATAGAATGTAAGTAAATAACTATATCAGTGTATCCACTCTCATACTGTCAAATATGAGTTTAATGAGGCAATTTCTCCACAGCCAGGGTGAAGGAGTGCAATAGTCCAAAAACATTTCTATGACAGTTTTTCCTAATGTATGTTTTGGGAAACTATGTTAGTAGGCTTTTTCCAAAAACTAAAGATTCCCTACAGAAAAAAAAAATTGTGCGATACTGGGATAGCCAAAGATCTAGAGTTTATTTATTGCAGGATATCTCAGCATCTTCAATTTGTAATTATGCACTGTGGATCTTTTTCAAGGAGGAATATGTGTTCCAAAGTTATTTGTTAAGAGCCCTTTGACAAATGTCTCTTTGGTGCTAATGCTCATAGTGTAATATTACAGTAATATTTATAGCATTATATGCAATATTTCCAAAATTATTGGTCAAGTACTTGTTGACAAACATCGCTCAGGACTAATGTACTCAGTTTAGAAAGTGCTGAACTAAGATAGTGTCCTGGTAGACTCCTAAGCCTTCCTGTTCTTTCTCAAGTTCTAAAATTACTAGAGCCATGCCAGCTCTAAATTATGCTCTTTGCAGTCTCTGAGGTTTTCCCGATGTAGATTGGGGTTCTAGAGGTCTTAAAAAATAGGTGTGACTTCTAGAAGACTTAAAAAAATAGAGCTGAAGAAGAGAAACATTTAATAATAACAATAATAATATTTCACAGGTAATTATGTGACATTTTTGAAATCAAAATGCTTTCCAATCTTTTGAGTCACTTGATTTTTACAACAATTTAATTTGTCTTAGTTTTCCTAATTTTTGTGTGAAGAGGCAGAGTAACTTAGAGGGATTAAAAAACTTGTCAAGTTTTCATAGCAAGTTAATAATCCATTGCCTTTACCTGATCTATCAATATTGATTTCCTAAGATGCTATTATATATTGTATACTTGAGAATTAGGATCTAGAACAGGGATTAGCAAACTATGGCTCAGTGTTAGGCAAACAGGCTGCGGATCAAATTTGACCCACTCCCTCTGCTTTAAATAAAGTTTTTTTAGAAATACAGTGACACACTTACTAATGTACTGTACATGACTGCTTTCACACCAGATCAGCAAAATTGAGTCGTTGCGACAGCGATCCAGTGTGGCTTGCAAACCCTAAAAGTCTGTATCTGGCCTCTTCCAGAAATGTTTACAAACTCTGCATGTAGATCATGGCCTAAACTAGAGAATATGTATAGTTGTTAGAATGCTGTTTATAATGGCTTTATTTATAATCTGCAATGATTAAGGAGAAAATGCTGAAGATATTCCTCAAAAAAATAACCTGCATTTGTACTGTTAGTGGAAATGAGAATTATCTGTTATTTTACACACATCCCTATGCATCATTTATGGGCTTTAGCACACGATAGTGCTAACTGGGCCTTCATCCTTCAAGCATAGGATTATTTAATTATTGCTGCTAGAGGCCTTAATCAAGTCTTTCTTCTAGAAAACAAACAAATGATTAGCCTTTATAGTACGGGCATAAACAAGAATTTGACTCATGAATTTCCTTAGTTATACTGCCCCATTTTGGAAATCAGTTGGCGTTGAAATTCTTGCTCTTCTGTATACAGTTCCCTTCTGCCATACAGAAGTATCATATGAGAAAAGTCTTCTTATATATGAAAATAAAGGTTAGGTTTCATGTAGAAATTTTTTCTCTATTTGCTCTTAGAGAATGAGTAAATGGAAGTAATTGTTTATTGTATTTGAACTATATGATTGATATTTAATATGATTCTTACTAATGTATTCTAATAATCCTTTGAGATATCTATTTTTATCTCCATTTTACAGATGAAGAAACTGAGGCACAGGGTCAAAATGACCTGTCCAGTAGTACATTAGAGATTGTGCTAAGCCCAAACGGGACATGAAATCCTCCAGGTCGAGCCATAGGTTCTTTCTATCATGCCCTGCTGCCTCAGGCACAAGACTATGGCCCCTTCCCCATGATTGCTGAAACCAGTGTCTAAAGTAGATCAGCTCTTGCCATTTTTTCCCCCAAGATGTGGTTTTAGTTCTGTATAATAATTGGTTAAATACATATTCCTTGCTTTCTGACACCATGTGATCCTGCTTACTGTTATAGCAAAGTGAAAAATCATTTTTTAAATACATGCTACAAGTTCCTTTTTAATTCTGTCTAAATAAAACACTCAACCACCTCATATTTTGAGTGCTGAGACCAATTTTGATATTACCAGAAACACAAGGAAGTTTTTCCTCTCTTCTTTCCAGTTCCTTCCATCTTTGTCAGCAGTCAAATGCCAGAAGTCTTCCACAGATAGCAATTATCATAAGTAGTTGTTTGAAAGGATCAGAGAGCACACCTTTAGAAAGTTCTTCCACCATTTTTATAACATGTCAGAGTGTTTATCTGGCATACATTATTTTCCGAGAATAGTTTTCCGTTAACATCTTGACTTACCATTCTGTGGCAGATGATATGGGCTAGATCATGATTCCTTTATTTTCCAAAAGCTGCACAGAAATCCTCATCAATAGGAATTCTTGTTGGAATATTTGCTTCTTATCCAGATCTCTAAAGGGCTGTGGGACATTTCCTATGAAATGGTTTTTAGGGCGTGTAGTCACATCGAGAAGACCAGCCTCAGATAGAATCACAATTCTGTCCTAGGTTTTGTAGAGCATTTCTCTCATTGCAAAGGGTTCTGTTGAACAGCTCTGTTCTACAAAGAACGAACACTTCTTTGTAGAAAATATTTCAGATTGAGAATGCTATGTATGTTTTAGTAGCTTAACTACTCTGGGCCTCAAGTTTTTTCATCTATAAAATGAAAATAGCAAAATAAGTGCACTTGTTTTCATCTCTGTTCAATATAGAGAAAATTCAAATGTATTAATCTTTTTACTTGAAATATCTCATATATGCCCTCTTTTTTGTAGGCTGTCCGTTATTCTTTTGAGGGGTGTGTGGAGAGGGCAGTGCTTGTGTTTTTGTTTTTGTTTTTTCTTTTTTCCTAGATTTTCGATACAGGAATCTGGTATCAAGAAATTTATAATTCCAGTTTCTCAACTAAAATTCAGAAGAAAAGAACAGAAAAATTGTAACCAAGTTTATATTATTATCATTAGGTTAAGGAATAACTGTTTTGGCTTGGTTTAATTTCTGAAGTCTGCTTCTTAAGCCACTTTGATTTTGTTAATTCCACTTCCTTTGTAGCTGAAAACAGCCTTGGCAGCTGTTTTCAAAATTGTAACCCAGAGACTACTTAACCAACATTATACCTAATGTGTTATACAATTGGCCCTTTGATTTCTTATTTGTAAAATGAGATAATATTCATTTCAACCTTAAAATTCGAAATCTTTAAAGTTCGAAAAACCACCTCGGTTTCAGTTTTTGATTGTATAAAAGATAAACTCACTCAAAATTTTAAGAGCCATAAATAGGAAATGATTTCATTTATTAGTGGTTTTATTTTTAATGCTAAGACTAGTATAGTACTGCCTCCACAGGAAAGTCGCTTAAAATTTTATGACTATTATGATTCTCTACAATGGATTATTCAATTGTTTCTTCATGTCTGAGTTAACCACAGTATGCACAGGTATTCTAATCAACACACATCCCCACTGGGAACCAGGATATGTTTGTCACATTTACTAGATTAGCATCTCTGAAGATATTAGAAATGACTAAAGGAAACTTTAAATTACACATTTTTCTTATATATAATTGAAGTGCTTGCTTTGGATTGTTTTAATTAAGTGAAACATTTTAGTTTGCTGTTTGCAAAGGTCCCATCGTGACAGATTTAGTGAAACCTAAGAAATTGTGTGGGCCAAAATGCAGAGAGTGCTGTATTAAATATCATTCTGATTTTTGAAGTTCATCAGGGCAAATAGGCAGAAAAAATAAAATTTGATTGAGATCATTTTAAAATATCACTAGTCTAATTATGTTAAAGATTCACATGCTAGCCAATATAAATATGTGAGCTTTGACATCTCATTATAATTGATAAACCATAAAAATTATTGAAATTATGAAAAATAAGATTGATTTTTACATCTTCATTAAAATCATTGAACTTGTAAAAAATTATTTTTTGTGGAGTCCTTACTAAATCTGTCATGAAACAATAGATTATATTCAGAAAACCTCATTAGTATTTCACAGAAGAAGGTATTTTAAAGAAGCTACATAATAAGAAACATATTTTAGTGGGGCTACCTACATTTAAACTTTTTTCATTTAATTTAAATTAACTTAATTCCTAGAATATAGTGATATACCTTCTGAGACATATGACTAATTAGAAATTCTCTGCACTCCCATAGTATAGGGGAAATAACATAAGCATTTTGGGTATAAGACCTGATTTCTATCATCCAATTCATTCATTATTAATTCCCTCATATTTATTGAGGGTTTACTATGTGCCAGACATATGATAAGCACTGGGATTAAAGTGATGAATTGAACAGATATTACTTCTACCCTGTTGGATTTAGTAGTTACTTTTTTTTTTCAAGTGATCTTGGCCAAGTCATTATGATAATTAAGTAGGATAACTCGGGGGAAATGTTTTATGAATTCTAAATGACTAATAATACATTGTGCTGCATGAGCATCTTCATCGTCAGATTTACCCAATAAACTACAGTCTGTTGAGGAAGCAGTTTGGAAATGCCCACCTAATGAATTTTGAATTGCCTCAGAATAACATTTGAACAGAAACAATACTAAAGTCTTTCCCTTTTAAAATTTTTGGCCACATTTATGTTTCCAGTTAGTCCCTTTGCTCTTATGTGAGACTATAACAAAAGAAAGCTCTTTATAGCAAGAAAACCCCACCTATCAAATAAACCTTACTCATCTTCATCCCACTACTGGTTTCATAGAAGCTTATGTGGAATGATAAGATAGAATATTAATTATTCATTAAATCATATATTGATTAAGCAACCCTATGTGTGTATACCATGTGAAGAGCTGAACATAAGGCACTGCTCTTAAGCAGGTTGTATTGTATAAGGAAGCATTAGGTATAATATCAGGTAAACATCATTAAACATTTAGTATCTATATTCAGAATGCTTTAAATTCTGTCATTGCTGAATACATGGCTTGACACTCTGTCTCTGCGGTGAGCCACAGTGACTTTATAGACAAATTTGAGAATTTAGCCAATAAGAAAATAAAAAAAAATTTTTAAAAGAATCAGTGTTCCTGTAGCTCGTTAGTAGTGGTGTTGCCTGCAAGTCTTCTGACTCTGAACTCACTGTCCTGTCCAGTTCTCTTTTCAAGGAGAAAATGATGAAACATCAAAGTATTACATATCTGCTAGGGAATGCCCAGAGCTCTCCAGTGACTTCTGGTTTCCTGTACAGATTCAGTATATTTTTTGAACCTGACATTTCATTCAAATCATTTTTCTATTAACTCTACTAATATTTCCATGCATATTTACAAACTTTAGAATGATTGATTTAATACTTCTTTTAAATTTAATTTGAAATGATTAAGTCTGTTCTCTTGATCAAACTCAGTCCAGAATAGTTTCCATACTGCTCTAAAGAAAAGCACATCATTTAAAGAAAAATTAAGCCATTTATTCAGCACTTCAGAAGCCTTAAAAAATAGTGACTTTCATACTGTTTTTCCATTGTGCTTTCCCCATGGGTTGTTATTTGCACATTTTTTTTTTTTTTTTTTTTTTTTTAAAGGAAAGACAGAGAGAAGGAAGGAAGGATAGAAGGAAGGAAGGAAGGAAGAAAGGGAAACATTTTTTAAACATTTTCTTGTTTTATTGTATTCTGTTTCTCCGTTTTTGTTACATGGGCTGGGGCCGGGAATCGAACCGAGGTCCTCCGGCATAGCAGGCAAGCACTTTGCCCGCTGAGCCACCGCGGCCCGCCCCATATTTGCACATTTTGATAGTTTATTTTAGACAGATAAAAGTTGCACATTGCCTAATCTGCTTGTCTACTACCACCGTTTGTATTTACTTACCGTTTATAGCCATTACAAATACTTTCTGTGTTCCACAACTAGTTTTTTCCAATTGCTATAGTAATATCAGAAATGCATTAAGTTTTTTGTGTTGTGCTTTTTATGTTTAGGCCAGTTTTTTCAAGTAGTGCAAGGTCTTAAATAGTACTAAATCAGCATTCTGACTCAGATTTTCCTACATACATTTTCTTTTCTGGAAATAAGTATCTTATGTAATCCTTTTTAAGCCATTAAAATGCTCGGGACTGGACTAAGATGTCAAATGATCCTAGTACTCCTTGAACATCATTTGCCGTTCTTAATACCTAATTTACTTACTGGACAAGTTTATAATCTGGGAACATATGGATCATATGTTATCTTTTAGGGTATGAGGTTATAATATATTTTCTTTTCTAGTATTACATAGCTTCATTTCTATTTCTCTGTAAAAAATGGAAAAATTAGATATCTCTGACCTATCATGAACAAGCTTACTTTTCTCCAATGAGTGAGCAATGCTTTATCTTAGGAACAAGGGTACATTCAAATGCAGAAAATAAACTTGGCATGTTTATTGTTACATCATTCTCCTTCTTCTGAGTGAAACATGTTAGCCTATCATTTCCTTTCTCTAGATGTTTTTGCCACTCTTTTTTTTTTCCTTTTACTATTTCCATCATTAATGGTTCAGGGTTGCTTTTCTGTTATCCCTACTCATAGTATTTATTTGCTTTCTCACTGTTGCATGTGTTAGTATGTAATAATAGCCTCTTAACAGGATCTTACACTTCTATAGAGTTAACTCAAGGTCTAAGCTGCAACCTTTATCCTTTTGTACTTCCTGCCTCAGCTGTATTTCAGTTCTACAGCAACGTCCGTCCTTCCATTTACCCATTGGTTTTATTTTCCTATTAAAAAGAGGCCTATGCTATTGGAAGAGAAGCATTTGCCTTATTGTAATGCTAAGAGAATTTATTGTATGAGATGGGAGATGGAAGATATTTTTTACTTATTTGAAGACCATAGTTGTTGCTAAACTGTTATCTAAAAAATTGTCATAGATTTACTTGTACAGCCCAAATTACTAAGTTATCTAATGGAGAATACTACAGAGAGCAGGGAGAAATTGATATTAGGAAAATATTGAATTGTTTAATTTAGTTAAAAATAAGAACATGTACAGCATTTTCTCATCTATGAGGTTTAAAGGAGAGGGCTTATAAAAAAGGAGTAATAATTTTCCAGAGTTTGAATTATTCAAAGATATTTTAAGATAAAGAAATAAAGCAAATATTTTACCAGTTATTTCCTAGTGGAGGTACTATACAGTTCTTCACATCAGACAAATGCAATAACCATATCTAATCTAAATTCATATTTTCTTTTTAAAATATCATCATGAATTTTAATTCTTTTTTAAGAACAAAAATAGGAAAGAACCTATACATTATGTGATTGGCTTGATATAAAAAGATATGACCAGAGAAGTGGTATCTTATTTAAAACTCAACAGTGCTGCCCAAATCATTCTATGAAGAGGAAAATGTTCATAATCGGTGCTGTCCTAACTGGCAGCTGATGGCCACGTGGGACTTTTGAGAACTTGGAATATGGCAGTGCAACAGAGGAACTGAATCATTAATTTTATTTAATTTTAATCAGTTACTCTGGAATTTAATACCTACATGTGCCTAGTGCCATGCAGGATAGCACAGTTAGAACACACACCCTTCTCTCTTAGAATGAGCCAACAAATAAAACTAAATGCATAAGAAATATAGACAGAATTATATAATTTGTTTAATGCCTATTATGAGAAGATCAGTTTATTTCCAGTGAGGTAGAGGCTGTGATGTTACTTGTGATATTATTTAAGCATTTATTGCATATATTATTTTTCTTAGCCTATCCATTTTAAATTTTATAGCAGGAAAAGTTAATTTCATTTTTGTTGAGAAGCACATCAAATAAATCTGAATTTGTTCATGAGAGAAAGTAGCAAATGGGTATATATGTGTGTGTGTGTGTGTGTGTGTGTGCATGTATGTGTTAGCGAGGATGACATGTATTTGCATTGATGTCTAGGAAAGAGTTTATGAATGAAAATAGTTAAAATATCATTATATTGCCACGCATTTTAAAGCAACACTTAATGAATTTCAACTTGAGGTGATTGTTTTGAGAAATAAATTTTTGACTCAGAAGATGTTTTGGTCAAAAGAAAGCATATTTTCCAGAAATCATGGATATGGATTTACACAGATCTCAATTAAGACGTGATTAGCTATATCATATTCTGATTATTCCATTTTAAATAATGATCTACTTTCAATAATGGAATTAATATTTTAAGATAATTTGTAGGATTCCAGAAAGAAATATCTTTTTTGTATTTCATCACATTTTCTTAAGCAACAAGTGACCGTGTATTTGTATTGATATCTAGGAAAGAGTTTATGAATGGAAATAGTTAAAATATCATTATATTGCCACGCAAAAGATAAGACTGGAAATTGTAATGCTACCATAAAAGATTGTATTTGTGGTCATTTAATTTTATGCTCATGATTTTCAGTTCCACATGAACTACTGTTCATATTGGCCTAATTAAGTACTGGACATTAGGCCAAATAACTACATATGTGACATTCAAAGATAAAGAATTGCTTATACCTATGAACAAAATTTTCTTCTTAGACTGTAGCCTAAAACACTCTATTTTTAAAAGAAAACATGAGAGCCTTGTGGGAAGATGCCGGAATACAGAGCTCCAGGACTCAGTCCTTTCACCAGAACAATTATTAAACAATCAGGAACTGTCTGAAACAACTTATTTTGAAACTCCAGAGGCCAGAAGAACACGGTACAGCATCCAGGGATATGTGGAAGGGGCTGATCAATTATGGTAAATAACAGTAACTTGCTCTCTCCACATAGCAGCTACCAGCTCCTACCCTATATTCTTTCAGCAGGCTGCCAGGGGGTCCACCCCTGGCTAATTGCTGGTGATAAAAAGGGACATAAAAATTCACCCTTTAAGAACAGTGCTGGGCACAGCTGATCACTGATCATGGATTTTTATTAACGACTTTGGATTGCTGAAGTACAGAATTAAAGATGCCATGCTTCCTCAAGCTGTGGGGTCAGGTAGTTGAGAGTCTTTGTTTTCTAGGCAGGGAGGAAATTCAACTTTCGGGAGCTGTTGGGGAAGTTCTTGGTATCGTTCCTGATCCCCTCCTAGAAATACTTTGGACCTGGTCTATGCCTCCTTCATGGGTCCCTAACCCTGTCTTGGCTTGGAAAGTCCTCTCCAGCATCCCCCCTTCCTAGAATTGGTCTTCAGGTAATACCAGTATAAGAAGACAGAAGGGGTATAAAAACTATAGAGGCAGATGGTCTGAGGCAAGGGTCTTCCAGCTTCACACACACAGGAGAAGGACGACTGTCTCCTGGGAGTAGAGGAGACAAGAAGCACCTGGAAACGGGAACTCCAGAACAACAGACACACCAAAGCCCAGAACAAGACAGAGGTCAGAAAGACCGGGAAAACCCTCAGTGTTGCGTTAGCCATGGGCAGACTTTCGACAGGGAAAACCCTCAAAGTTGCGTTAGCCGTAGGCAGGCTTTCCTGATAGGAGGGCTGAAGCTTACGAAAATACCTGTCTTATCACCAGCTGGTTACAAAACCAGGAAATCGACAGCCCAGGGTATAAATCCCAGAGTTAGCATTTTACAATGTTAAAATATACATTGTACAACAAAACTATACAAGAAAAACAGAGAAAAAGGAAATGATGACCCATCCACAGGAAGAAGAAGAAAATCCAGAAGGCACCACCAAAGAATATGAGAACAGAGACATACTGAACGAAGCCTTTTAAAAATGATCTTAAAATTCCTCAAGGAACAGACCCTTCCAATATGAAAAAGTTAAAATTGCCACAGCCCAACACCCCTAACGAGAGGGACGGAAAGATCAAAGGTGATGGTGGACTTGTACAGTGAAGATAGGATTTAACAAATGAATATGAATGCTAAATTATTAAATTGATATCTCTTGTAGTCTCCACTATCTTAGAGCAGCTAGAAGTAAACACCTAAAATTGTGAAATTATAGCCCATGTCAAACTCTGAAAAATGTTCTACGACTAATTATGATGCTGTACTTTGAAATTTATAGCTTTTTGTATATATGTTGTTTTTCACAAAAAAAGAAGGAAAAAAAGTCAATTGTGATGATAAAAAAAATATTTAAGCCCTCTAGCCTCCTATATTCTGGAGCAGCTAGAAAGAAAAATCTGAGAGGATCATATGGTAGCCCCTGGCAAACTCTGGGATCTGTCCTGCAATTCTTTGTTGAAGAGTGCTTTGAAACTATTGCTTTTTATTTCTTTGGTTTGTATTTATGTTATATTATACAATAAAAAAAAGTTAAAAGTTAAAAAAAAAATTGTTCAAGAGATGTAGGAAAATGCAGAGAAAGAACTAAAGGATATCAGGAAAACAATGAATTAACAATATGAGAGTTTTAGTGATGAGAGAAATTTTAAAAAGGTACCAAACAAAACCACTGGAGATGAAGACTACAATAACTGAAATGAAAAAATATCCACGAGGGCTTCAAGAGCAGATTGGAATGGGCAGAAGAAAAAAAAATCAATGAACTTGAAGATAAGATACTTTAAATGAGTTATGCTGAGGAGCAGAAAGAAAAAAGAATGATTAAAACTGAAAATAGGCTAAGAAGCCTCTGGGATATCAAGCACACCAATATGTGTGTTATAGGAGTCCCAGAAAGTGAGAAAGGGGCAGAAAGAATAGTCAAAGAAATAATGACAGTGAACTTCCCAAACTTAGCAAAAAATGTGAGTATGGACATATGAAAATCCCAGAGAATACTAAACAGGATAAACATTAAGAAAAATACACTTCATCATACATTGAGCACACTATCAAAGGCAAAGGAAAAGGAAAAAGTTCTGAAAGTTGCAAGAGAAAAGTAACATGTTACACATTTCTAATCAGAAACCATGGAGACAAGAAGGAAGTGGACTGAAATACTTTAAGTGCCAGCCTAGAATTTTGTATCTGACAAGACTTTCTTTCAAAAAGAAAGGAGAAAATAAGACATTCTCAGATAAACAAAAACTGAAGGAGTTCGTCACCACTAGACTTGCCCTGTAAGTAATGCTAAGGGGAGTCTTCAGACTGAAAGGAAAAGATGCTACACATGGTAAAAGCAGAATAAAAAATAAAGGCCTGCAATAAAGGTAAACTTTGGGTAATTATAAATGCCAGTATTATTGTAGTGTATTATTTGGCATACAATTCCACTTCTTTTCCAAACGCTAAAATGCAGGTGCCAAAAGTTATGATAAATCTGTGTTTTGGGACATATAATGAACAAAGATACAAGTAGTAGCAAGTACAAAAATAAAGGTGGGGGAAAAGAAGGGTATAGGAAAAGTGATTGTGATGCTATAGAAGTTAAGTTGATATCAAACCAAATATGACAGCTGTGTATTCAGGATGTTAAATTTTAATCCTATGGTAACCACATAGAAAATAGATGAAAAATATATTCAGCCAGAAATGGAAAGGCACTCAATGTGGTACAACACAAAAAAGCAAATATGAGTGGGCTTTCTATGGTGGCTCAGCAGGCAGAGTTCTCATCTGCCATGCTGAAGATCCGAATTCTATTCCCAGTGCCTTCCCGTGTGGAAAAAAAAAAGCAAATAAATAGAAAAATAGGCACTAATGGAAGTGAGAGACAAAAAGGTATAGAATTTACAAAGCTAAAGAGCAAAATGGCAGAAGGAAGTCCTGTATTGTCGATAGTGACTTTAAATATAAATGGATTAAACTCTCCAGTCAAAAGACAGAGATTGGGAGAGTGAATAAAAAAGCTTGGCCCAACCATGTGCCGTTTGTAAGAGACTCACCTTATGTTCAAAGATATAAGTAGGTTGAGGGTGAAACGATGGAAAAGAAATATACCAAGCAAGTAGTAACCAGAAGAGAGCTGGTGTGGCTCTACTAATATCAGATAAAATGGACTATAGGTCAAATACTGTTATGAGGGCCAATGATGGTAATTATATAGTGAGAAAGGGGTCAATTCAGCAGGAAGATGTAACAATTATGAATATATATGCACCTACCAGCAGAGCCCCAAAATATATGAAGCAAATACAGACAGATTTGAAGGGAGAAATTGACAGCTTTAAGAGTAGGAGAATTTAACACCGACTCTCAATAATGGGTAGAACATGAAGTCAGGAGATCAGTAGGGAAGAACAAGACATGAATGATCCTCTAAGCAAGCTGGTTCTAACAGACATAAAGTGAACACTTCACCTAAAATAAACAGAATACGTTCTTCTTGAGTGCACATGGATAATTCTCCAGGATAGATCATATGTTGGCTCACAAAGCAAGTCTCAATAAATTAAAAAAATATTAAAATCATACAGTGTATCTTCTCTGACCACAAGGGAATGAAGCTTGAAATAAGTAACAGGGAGAAATAAAGAATTCAGAAATATGTTGAAATTAAACAGCATACTCTTAAACAACCAATTGTTAAAGAAGGAATCAGAAGCAAAATTAGAAAGCATCTTGAGGTAAATGAAAATAAAAATACAACATACCAAAACTTATGTAATGCAGTGAAGGTAGTGTTGAGAGGGAAATTTATAGATCTAAATATTTACATTAAGAAGTAAGAAAGATGTCAAATTAGAGATCTAACCTCAAAACTGGAAGAAATAGAAAAAGAAGAGCAAATTAAACCCAAGGTGGCAGAAAGAAGGAAATAACAAAGAGTGAAATAGAAATAAACGAAATAGAAAACAAATATTCAAACAAAAAAATGAGAGAGAATCAACAAGACCAAAAGTTGGTTCTTTGAAAAGATCTACAAATTGACAAACCTTTGGTTAAAATAACAAATAAAAAAAAGTAGAGAGGGTATAAGTACCTAAAATCAGAAATGAAAAGGGTGGCATTATTGCTGATCCTGCTGAAATAAAAAGGGACTAAAAGATGATACTAGGAACAACTGTATGCCAATACATTAGTTAACCTAAGTCAAATGAGCAAAATCTGAGAAATACCAAACTACCTATAAAGACTCAAGAAGAAATAAAAATCTCAGCAAGCCAATTACTAGTAAAGAGATTGAAGCAGTAATAAAAAATATCCCAATAAGGAAATGCCCAACCTTCACAGAGGAATTCCACCAAACATTTCAAGAAGACTTAACTTTAGTTCTGCTCAAACTCCTCCAAAGAAGTGAAGAGGAGGGAAAATCCCCTAATTCATTCTACAAGCCCAACATCATCCCATATCAGTGCCAGTAAAGATACCACAAAAAAAAAAAAAAAACTACAGACTAATATCTCTTATGAATACAGATGTAAAAACTTTCTACAAAATACTACTCAACTGAACCCAACAGTGTATTAAAAGAATTGTACACCTTGTTCAAGTGGTATTTATCTCAGCTGTGCAAATTTTGTTCAACATAAGGAAATCAATTAATATCATATGCCACATTAACAGAATGAAGGGAAAAATCCACACATTTCAGTTGACACAGAAAAAAGCATTTGACAAAATCCAGCACTCCTTCTTCATAATAACAACTAGAACACTAGGAAGAGAAGGAAACTTCTTCAGCATAGTAATGGGCATATATGTAAAGCCCATAGATAACATATTACTTAATGGTGAAAAACTGAAAGCTTTCCTTCTAAGATCAGGAAAAAGACAGGATGTCCAATATTACCATTATTGTTCAAATGTACAGGGAGTTCTTGCCAGAGCAATTAGGCAAGGGAAAAAAAAATCTATTTACAGATCATATGATTCTATGAAATCCACAACAGAACTCTTAATGCTAATAAATTAATTCAGCAAAGTGGTGGATTCAAGATGAGTAGGGTTTCTATACATAAACAATGAACAATTGGAAGAAGAGATCATGAAAAAATTATATTCACAAGAACAATTAAATGAACCAAAGATCTAGGAATACGTATGGCTAAGATGTGAAGAACTTGTATATATAAAACTTCAAAGCATTGCTAAAAGAAATCAAAGAACTTAGTAAATGAAGGGACATTTCATGTCCATGGATTGAAAGACTAAATATTGTTAAGATGTCATTCCTACCCAAAGCAATTTATAGATTCAATACAATCCCAATCAAAATTCCATTCTTCTTTGCAGAAATGGGAAATCCAATTTCAAATTTATGTGAAGGGGTAAAGAGCCCTAAATAGACAAAGCCATTTTGAAGAAGAATGAAGTTGGAGGATTCAAACTTCTTGTTCTTAAAACTTATTACAAAGCCACAGTAATAAAAAACAGCTTGGCACTGACACAAGGACAGACATTCAGATAAATGGATTCAAATTGAAAGTTCAGAAATCAACCCTCATATTTATGGATGACTGATTTTTGACAAGGGGGCAAAAACTATTCAATTAGAAAAGAATAGTCTCTTCAATAGATGATGCTGAGAAAATTGGATCTCCATTTTCAAAAAACAGGAGGATCCCTTCCTTACACCGTACACAAAAATCAACTGACAATGAATCAAAGACCTAAATCTAACAGCTACAACTATCAAACTCCTAGGAAAAAAATGTAGGGAAGTATTTCCAGAACTTGTGTTAGGCAATTGTTTCTTGTTTCTTAGACTTTATACCGAAACCTAAACAATAAAAGAAAAAAGAGTTAAACGGAACCTCAACAAAATTAAAAATGGTTGCACCTCAAAGGAGTTTATCATGAAAGTAAAATGACACCCTACACAATGCGAGAAATTATCTGGAAACAATATATCCAAATAATTTAATATCCAGAATATATAAAGAAATTGTCCAATTTAAAAGCAATTTTAAAAAGGCAAAAGACTTGAGTAGACAACTCTCCAAAGAAGATCTACACGTGGGCAGAAAGCACATGGAAAGATGATCAACATTCTTAGCCATGAGGGAAATGCCAACCAAAACCACAATGAGGTACTACTTCAAACTGCAATATTGCTATTTTAAAAAATGAAAAAAAATTTTTGAGAGGATGCAGAAAAATAGAACACTCATTCATTTCTGGTGGCAATGTAAAATGGTGCTGCTTTTGTGGAAGACAGTTTGGCGGTTCCTCAGAAAGCTAAGTACAGAACTACCATATAATCCAGCAATCTCACTACCTGGTGTATTCCCTAAAGAATTGAAAGCAGAAACTCGAGCAGATAGTTGCACACCATTGTCCATAGCAGCATTATTCACAATTTCCAAAAGGTGGAAGCAACCCAAGTGTCCATCGATTGATGAATAGATAAATAAAATGGCATATAGACATACACTGGAATATTATTCAGTCGTTAAGAAGGGTTCATGAAGTCCTGATACTTGCAATGACATGAATGAACCTTAAAGACATCATGTTGAGTGATGTAATCCAGACACAGAAGGACAAATATTGTATGATCTCACTGATTTGAAACAATTACAATAAGCAATCTCATAGAATCAGAAGCTCAGAAGTTAGAAGATAGGTTACCAGCGGATGGGGATAAGGAACGGGAAGTTAAGGCTTAAAATGTACAGGGTTCCTATTTGGAATGATGGAAATGTTTTGGTAATGGTTGGTGGTCATGGTAGTATGACATTGTGAATGTAATTAACAACACTGAAATATACATCTGAATCTTATTAAAAGAGGAAATGTTAAATTGCATATATGGTAACAAAATAAATTTTTTAAAAAATCCATAGAAATCCTTCACTACACAAACCTTAAGTTAAACCATGTACTTCAGTTAATACAACTATAAAAATATGCTATCATTGGGCAATTGTGGCTCAGTGGCAGAATTCTTGCCTGCCATGCCAGAGACCCAGGTTTGATTCCTGGTACCTGCCCATGTTAAAAGAAAAAATAAAAGTGCTATCATCAATTGTAACAGATGTTCTAAACCAACGCAAGGTGTTGGTGGTGGGGTGACATATAGGATTCCTGTATTTTATGCATGATTGTTCTGTAGATCCACAACTTATAATAAAGACAAAAAGGAAAAGAAAACAGGAGTTTAAATTTTTTTTCTCCTTTTTAACTTGTTTACTCAAATTTTAAAAGATTGCATTTTGTTACTAAGTTCCCAGGAAATGCACTGTAAAACCTGTATGCAATGAGGATAAAAATAATGTTTTGATCACATTTGCCTTTTATAACTATCATGAAAGGTTAAATATACTTTATATGGCAAATCCATGTTTTATTGTTTCATCTACCAAAATATTTGGTTTAGAATGGCAGTCTCTTTCCATTTCAGTTATTTTTAAAAGGAATGAAACTTGTATATTTTGTTAATGAAATAAATACTTTCATTTGGATTTTGAAGACCACAAAAAGTCTTGTAATAATTCTCCCTTTTATTTCTAGTATTTAGAATTCCCATTGGCAAACATGTTAAGAAATCTGTGCCTGCACTTTATTATTAAAGTAGGGCAAAGATTTTCTAAATATGCTTTTTCTGGTGAAATAATTCATTCTAATAACAGTGAAGAAGAAAGTTGGGACTATATTTTTCTTCAAAAAAGAAAATTAAGCCCATTAAGTTTTTCTTTGACTTTATAGAATCAATAAATAAATGCAATTAAGGAAGACATGTTTTCCCCAAAATGATTTTAACTTCTTGTAACAGGATAGATGAAATCATAAGAAAGTCCTCTTACTCCTTTATTCTGCTACATTTTTAAGTGATAAAAAGAGGTGCATTTTTATATTAGTTATAGCCACCTTAGCTTTAGTAGACTCTTGAGCATTTGCCCTGTATTGTCCGGATCCTTCATGTTTATTTTCTTCCTACAATCATCTTCAAAAGTCTTTAAAACATACTTTCTGTACACACTGAGTATTTCCTACTTTCAATTTGGATGTTTTAGGCAAGAAAGTCAGCCATGTTGAGTTAATTGATGAATAATATGAAGATTAAATAAGGTAATTTTATGAGAGTGCATTTAAATTGGTAAGACTACACAATATTAATATATTATTTTGTTCTTATTTTTCTTGAATATTTGTAACATGTTACTTGAGATCTTCGTTGAAAATAACTGCATTTAATAAAATGACATCCACTCTGTTTTCTGCTTTCCAGTGATTGGTTCTTAGAATGCAATAGCGGTTCAGTTTAATTCTATGTTAGGACTACATAATTATAAGGAAGTAGAAAATAGCATAGGTTCTAGGAAAACCAACAAGTTATTAAAGATTAGATTTGACCGTATGAAATTGTTGATATTTGACCATTTTTATCTGAAAAGAGTAATTTCATGCTTTTAATCTATTGGCCCAAATAAAATCAGATTTCACCACTTTGGAGAAGGGGGAGTTCTTCGTAATAATTTGCCCCTGTGTAAATGCCCTACCACTTGAAGAAATCACTAAGTATTTTGGTTTATTATAAGTAGTATTTTAATCTACCCTCAGAGCTTCTTGCATAATTTTAACATATGATTCAGTTTGTTTAGCCAGAAAAGTCCAATCTCATCAAATGATTTTAAATGATTTCTATAAAACTTTAAAGTAAAATTAGCCATAAATTATAAAACATGTAAATGTTTTGATTTTTAAACCCTAAACCAAACTAAAACCAAAAGGCCCTGAAGAACTGAAATATTCTTTTACTATTGGATGCATTTTTCTTTCCAAACTATTTATTACATGAATGAAGGTTGTTAAATATAACAGAAAGAAACAATTTTTATTTTGAAACAAAATTTCTTTTTTCTTTAAATTTAAGAATGTTTTGTATAATTGGCAAGTCAGTTATATTTAATAAGCTGTTTTTTTTTCTATACAGTATATGCAATGTAATTTGTTAAATCCTATATTTTAGGATTTTTTTTTATAGTTTGGTTTACTTAGTCACATTTTTGTGCACATTCCCTTCAATTTCATCACACAATACTTTTGCTTTTTCTCAGTGATTTGTTTTGGACTGTTCTGAGAACCTAAGTACAGGTGAATAAAGTCAGAATATATTTAAGAGGCTATTTGAAAAATCTTTGTAATAAAATGATTTGGAAAAAAAATGTTCATACATCTAACAAAAATTAGACATTTCCCTCAGGTGGGAGTCCATCTTAATGTTGAAGAGTTTAGGAAGTATTGTGGAATATTCTCTTTTGGTAACACATGGTCCAGAGCGTATCTACAGTTCTTATGTTCGTAAGGAAAGTGAATATTGGTACACCCACATGACCTACTAGAAGGAGAGTCAGGTTGAGTGGTAGGTAAGTCAAGGGTGTATTTAAGTTTATTTCCCAAATCAAATCCAAGAGCTTTCCCACTCCACTTTCAATAATATGATGACTTCTGACTCTTGGAAATGCTGCTCACTTGAACCAGCTTTCTTAAGAGTATCATGTAGCAGTGATTAAACTTGGATAGGAGAGTATATGATAAATACCCTGCTCCATGTTATCTGTCAATGCCATGTCAGGAAGCATTCGTTTCTCAGTAACCAGTAAAGAAATAAAAGTGAATGACACAAGCTTGCATACCATAGACTGTGCTTGTCACCAATTTTAGGGTCATTGTTAAATGCAGTGTTCCTTTCCTAAATCTAACTTATTGAAGTCAGTATGTAGAAAAGAATTGAGGCTGTTGTGACAGTCGGCACACTTCTATCACTTCTGAACAATAAAGAGAAGAAACAAACTGGCTTCTCTAGTTGGCTATTCCCTTAGTCCCAAGGACTAGGATTCCAGCACGCTAGAGGGAAGGGTCTTGGGATATTACTTAGCAGATTTGAAACAAGGAGGCAGAGCAGCCTTTTAAAAAGCTTTTTTAAACTAGCCAAATTCCTGGTCAGAATTGTTTCCTTCCTTAAAGCTCCATAATGGAACTTTATGATTCATTTTCCACTTGAACTTTGTGGTTCTGGCCAGTGTTTTCCAATGGCTAGCTGCTGTACAAATCCGCAGTTTCAATAATTTCTTTCATTTCCCAGTCCTTGAAGCATTCCCAGGATACTGAGACTTTTTAAAGGTTTTCAATGATAACACTAAAAAAAAAAAATTAAACTGAAGCAAAATGTCCACCCCATGCCATCATGGCAGCCCAATTCTGCTATATACTGGCATTTGATCCTCAAATGAGGGATAAGTATAGAGTCTTGAGAAATAATGTAAGGGACTGAAAAGGTGAAAATAGAAGTACCAAGCCCAGTGATTGAAGAAGGAAATAGTAATTTATCCTTCTTTCCTGCTCCTACTGCTCATTGCCATGAACAGATTTGCTACATTGGAAGACTTGGGGTAGAGTGAGTAGCCTCTGCTCAGGTGGCAGTTTTGCTGGAGGAGAGAGGGAACCAAAGAGGTGCCTGGAAGAGTAGGAAGAAAAGCAAAGAAGAAAGGAATGCCTGAGCAGTGGCAGAAGGCTTCTGTGGGCCAGTTTTTAATATAAGCTGTAGCTCAAAAGTTGACCACTTCCTGTATATTTAGATGAAAACTTTCATATTGCTTATTTTAAACACTTCGTTTTACAGAAAGGGTATATTTGTGATATTTGAGATTGTTTGTTGGTCAGGATTAAACTTTTCCTTATATTGAAACAAGCGCATTTGTTTTCTTGCTCTTTTCTATATTCCTAGAAGCATGTAATTAAGATTATGTCCAAAGAATACTGTCAGGATACACTAAAGTTAATGTCCTTGCATTCTTATAAGCTGGGGGCCAAAGGGAAAAAAAATGTTGAGATATAATGTACAAAAAATAACAACAAAAAAAAACACATGCAATTTAACAGCAGTGTTCCTTCATGCCGGTACACAGCCGTCATTTATTACATGACTAATATTCTGGTTCCTAATTCCCATCTTTGTGAGGAAAGCACAACTGATTTGAAAGAAAAAATAAAATTTAAAGCATCTTTTTCGTGGTTTTGTAGTCATTAATTTCATAATCAAAAGAAAGCGAGAGCGTGAGTTTTTATAGATGTCGTGGTCACCTATAAAGTTGATCCCTAAAAGGCCCACATGGTGAACACAGCAAGGGTTAGATTAGCAGAATTAAGAAGAAAGGGCTTTCTGCAAACAAAGAGATTTGCCTTAACTTGGTAAGGCTAAACGAGTTGCTTTCTACCTTACACTAAACCAAAGTATACTGTTTTGCCCCTACACTGAGGTAGGCAAAAATTCAGCACTGCTTTTTGTTGCTGCTCAAAGCCAAACGATTAGGTAATAATCTACAAAGAGAAAATGAAAGTTGATGCTTGAGGAAAACTATTCTTTTCTAAGGTGGCAGTCATCATTTAGTCCACAAATTAAGTAGAAAGAAAGGGAAAAGCAGTATACCTGAAGAGCGGTTGTAAACACTAGAGAGACATCTATAATGATGTCCAAACTCTGAAATGATCTAGGGATCAACTTTAGTTTAGCAGGTTTTAAATCATCTAAAACCAACAAGTAGATACTAAAGGGGTAGACTAGAATGAGATAAGGAAGGAGATTTCTTTTTGCTTGAATTTTGAAAACATACATACTCAAGGAAAATTGTGTTCCAAACCCGTTTTCTCTTTCTTCTTCTTTTTTAATGAGTTAGTGCATTACTGTTCCTTTTATTCTAGTACTTTGATTTTTTTTCCTTTTAAACTGAGTTCTTCTAAGACAGTCCATTTTTGCTGAACTCGGTCAAGGAAATGTTTGATTATACGTTGGGCATGACTTGGATTTGCATGTAAGTTCCCTTTATGAACAAGAACTCAGAAAAATATTGGATGGGTGCTGGGCGAATATAGAGGCAATAGCAGATCCTGCGGCTCTGTTGCCTTATTTGAACAGTGAAAAGAGAATCAATGCTCTTGACTTCACTAGTCCAGTAAACACCCTAATAACCTAATATCCTACTTAGCACGTTTATAAAATTGATGTTAAGCCTGGGCCTGGTATATTTTGTTGGTTTATTTATTTTCTTTCTCCTCCTCCTCTTTCTTCTTTTTTTCTCTTAGAACTTTTATACAGCACTTTCTCAAAATCCCTTACTGGAACTATATTTACAACCATATTTGGCAATCTTTTGTTTACAGAAATTAAATAGTACCAAAGTAATTGGGACTATTTCAGTGCTTGACTGTTCTCTAAATCTCCTGATTTTATTGTTTTATGCAGCACATTAAATAAATGTTAAATTAAATAAATAAATTTAATTAATGTTAAATTGAATAAATACATTTTATCTTAGTAAAAAAATAAGTGCTTTAAACAAAAATAGAATTTCAAAAGACAGTTAATAAAAAACTCGTTTATCTTAAACATTAAGAAAGTCTATATCTTAATATGATTTCCGACTAAAGTAGTGAAACTAAACATTAATATCTGTGTCCCTGTCATCACCAAAATGACCACTGAAAAGAAAAAAAAATCAGTTTAATTCCTTATTTAGTAAATAGAAAATAAAAAACAACAGGAAATTAACAGTACATACCAAATATTTGGCTTTTGGGGGGTTGTTCCTTTTAAAATACGCTGTAACAAACTAAGCATTGAGCAAAATTGTAATTTCCCACATCTATCCAGTAACTGTTTTCTATGATATATTAATAGCACATCAGTAAATATGCCTGTGTTGATGTTTCAGTTTCTAAATAATATGTTTTAGACAAAAATGATGATTTTTAACTCATTAGTAGCTTTAATCATTAAGAAGGTATTTGTCAAACCTTAATGAAATATTGCATTAATAATTATTTTTGCTGTCGAGTTTTTAAACTTACTGTTGTTTTTTTCTTTGTAAATAATTTGGGTCATATGACCACTTGAAAAAAACCGATTAATTAAATAAGATACGAGGATGAGACTAGAAATACCTCCATTGGCATATATTACTATGGAAAGTTTTTGATAGGCCTGAAGCTTTGTCCTTGCCCCATTCTCTTAAAATAGCTCCCCTTTCCATTACTAACCTGGCTGCCAAGTACTGTGTCCCAAAGAGTTGGATTATCCAGCAGGTGCTAATAGCATCTTAAATCCAGCGTGCTTATGTTGAATATGTGTGGGGAATGCAAACAAAATTTGTATGTGTATGTGTGTGTCTGTGTGTACACACATATATATATAATTAAATAAATATTTGAAAGCATAAAAATTTTAAATAGATGTATGGAAATAGAAGGGCAAGTTTACTAAATATTGGTATTGTCTTGGTTAACTCCATCCATATTCTCATCCTAAACTGAAATATGGAGTAAATAAATTATGATAAACTTTGTCTAGTGGACAGCTCCCAAATGGGGCAAATTACATCATTTGTAATGATGAGCTATTTCTACTTAACATTTGTAAAAGTTACCGTTTTAACAGATTTTAAAAATAAAATTTATTTTATTTAATTAAAATAAATTAACATCATGTGCAGTAAAATATGAAAATGTTATAAATAAACCAAATACATTGTTGATTTCAGTTGCATACATTTATGTTGTGTTGCTTTAAGGAAAGCAGTTGAGGTTATAGAAACACGAAAAGACCATGATGCTAAATGGAAAACATATTAGGTAGAATTGGAGTTTCTTTAGTTGAAATTGCATGACTATTTTAAATGGGCTTTCTTACATCCAAGTATAATAAGAATAGAGAAATGGAACCTTATAGACTTGTAAGGAATAAATTAAAAATAATAAATAACCATTAAAAATAATTTGCTAGAAAGACCACACTAGCAACAAGCAAGGAAACATTTATTTTATGCAGGGAAGTGGAAGACTTTTTTTAAGATTGCTGAGATTGTGGTGGAATTAGTGAAATTTCATCTCACATTCTGCAAATGCTGCCAGCGGGAGGGAACCTGCTTCCCCGTAATTCTGTTTTCCCTTTTGAATGATAGCGACGGAGCACTTGCATGATATGTTTGGTGCCTTGCATGAGGAAGACATGCAAAGGCAAGGTCCAGTCTGCATGCTACTTAATGAATGTTTTTCCTTTTCTTTCCCTCCTTGTCATGTGCTTTCAGAAGACAACAATGTGGAAGGTGGGTGCTTTCTACCTTATTTTCCAACTCTCATTTGTCTTTTCTTTCATAGTATTAATAGAGTACATCTTGAAAGATGACGGTAAGTTGAACTTCTTTCTGAACATTTGTTGATTTCTAGATGGTGTATCACTTTTCATATAGAACACGCTCCCTCTCAATCCTGCCAGCCCCAGAGATGTGAAACTCCTTCAACTTGAACTCTAACCCTTGATGAAGATTTCAGACCTCCCCCCACCCAAAGTAACAGATAAATAATTACTTAGGGTTAACAAGACTATGTCTCTAAAAAAGGAACACCCCATATGAAAACTTAGAATGCTTATTGTAGTGTTCTATATGGGAAAATGATACAGTGCTGCTTCTTTTATTTTAAATGAGAACGTATTTCTTTGCAATTTTGGAACACAGGGCATGATCTTTTCTTCATTGTTTTCTTCATCAAAATGATTTCTTCTTTATATCATATAATTTCAGAACCATTGTTTAGTTTCAAATGGTTTAATTTATAAAAAGAGCAAAGAATAAAACAGTGACCATAAGTAAGAGGCATAGATTTAGATTAAAAATTAAGCCACTGGCCAGTGGAAAGGAAAGTACACAGCATTCGGATGTGATTATGGGTAAGTATATTTGTAATATTCTGTAGCATCTTAAATTAAATAATGGTATTTTATTTAAGTTTTCTGTAATTACCTATGTCAGGGAATTTTTAGAAAGTTATATACTTTTCCTGAAGAAACCAACAAACTAAAGTCTATTTCAAGATTCTTATTTTTAAAGAACCTAAATGCATTAGTCAGTGTGCTGCCAATCAAACTTTAAAAAATAAATGGGAAGAAAGAACTAGGTAGGCCAAACAAAGGACTAGGAAAGAGAACAGTGTCCTATTAGCTTATATAATCACAGCATTAACAGTTCTTGCACAAACAGTTTGCTAATATTTGTATGTAAGAGGGAAAACATTTAGTTTTTGTTTTGCTGCAATATTTTGAAAGACAGTCGTTCTGTGAAATGCAGTACTTCTACAGAGTTAAAACTTATATTTTAGAAAAAAAACCTCCCCCCACCCAAAATAGCAGATAGTTACTTAAGGTTAACAAGACTGTCTCAAAAAAAGGAACACTCCTTAGTAACATAGAACTGATTAAAAGAAGATTCAATTTCATATTTTTTTTAATTTCACATTTTTTATTCCTTTACAGACAATTTTAAAATTTCTTAGCTGCTAAATATTTCTGTTCCATTATTTAAGTAAAATATATTAAAATTTCAAAAGAAATCATAACAGTTTTTCCAGGTGTTGGCTCCATATATGCCTTCTGTTTTTTTATACTCCAATTTTAATTGCATGTGAGTATGAACTTGATGAAGATATTACTCTGCAGATTTGCTGACTTTTGAAATCACTCTCATATAGTTGTGCATATTGATATTGAAGTTCTAAAAAAGTATCCTTTTTACTTCTTTGCATTTCCCTCACCATACTTTAAAATGCTTTATGATTTTTTTGTTCTTTTCTTTTTAAATCCAGTGCATTCCAAGGGGCTTTAAAAGCAGTCTAATAAGCATGAATGTCTCTCTCTTCCTGTCACACTCTCATCCCATGCAAAATTTTGCAAGATATTAAGAGTATAGGTCCATAAACTATTATAATAAAGTTTATTCAGTCATAATTTTAACATTCCTGTTTATAGCTTGATGTTGAAAATATAGTGGAGCTCCCTTAGAGATGGAAAGTTTAGCATGAGGAATGTAAATTTCAGGATTTACCAATTCCCATCCTTATTAATGTGGTATTAAAAACCATTAGAGGTGTCTAATATTATTTATTTTCCAAAAATTGGATCTTATACATAGGTAACTTCCTGATTTAGTCTACAAACAAGTTATAAACTTTTATTAGGAATTATGTATAGTAATTATAAAAATGAAATTAAATGAAAAGTTTTATAGCTTAAACGGATAAGTTACAATTCCTCCACATATATAAAGCATTGTGAATCATCAACAGGTTATAAACTTTTTAAGCTGCAGATGTATTGTTTGTCAGAAAATACAAAGAAATGCTATACGCCAGGAAATATTAAACTACTATGTTAAGTAAATTCCCTGTTAAATTGCAATTGTATGATGGTTTATAACCTTTATAACCTTACAAGAGTATTTGAATGTTCCTACGATAAAAAAAACACAAGCAAAAACACAAATTGCTGTAATACTGATGTACCTAATGCACAATGTGATGTCACTTAAAGGCTCAGTCACTAGGAAATGAAAACACGTTTTATTAAAATCGATCCATATGCACATATGCTAGTGTTGCACTAGGAGTTTGCCCGTATTCTTGAAATATATGAGGATTTGAGAATAGTTATTTACAAATTTTGAATAGGGAACCCAGGAATCATGTCTTTCAGTAAAATATAGCTCCTTGACAGCGAAAGAGCTATTAAAGAACATTGGCAGTATTCTTCTGAAAAGAAATGATTGTCAGTCTGAAATTAATTATCAAGCAGAAGATAGTACATGATTTAAATAAACAAAGGGATGCACAGTTCTTTTAGAAAACTTCCTTGATGCTAGCGCTTAAATAACGTTTAAGTAAAAAAGTGATTTTATTCTTCATGGAAAATTATTGGAGTCTGTTTGAAACTGATTGTTTTCTTATGAACTTTATTCTATATTAAATTCTAGCTTTACAACTGCATGTTTAATGACCTCTTTTTTTTTTCTTTTTGAACAAGTTTATTCTATTGCTACATGTATCAGATAAGGAGACATTTCTGCATTATCATTTCAGTGTGACCAAGAATTTTTTTTTTAATTTAATTATGAAACTGCTTGTTTTTTGATGAGGGGAAAAAGATCAGACCCAGCCCATGTTTCATTTATTCCTTCGGGTTTTTTTTTAAATGTAGTTTCATCACTGAAGAATGACAAGCCCTGTGGAGAAATGTTCAAAACAGTCTCTTCAAAGGCTGAAGGGCAGATGCAATATTTAAGGGATTGGCTGGGTTTTAAGTCGTGCTCTTATGATCTTGATCGTTCCAACTAATACGTAGAAGAAATACACAGTGCAGCATATGCCAGTGTTTAAATTGCAGTCTATAACTCTTTGCCCCAAAGCATTCCAACCAGGGGTTGAAAGAATGCTTTTTGATTTACCTCTATGATACAGACACGTCTCATAGGAAACAAGATGTCTGTCACTGAACATTTTTGTCACCGTGACAACCCTGCCTTCCCGTGCTCCCTTGTTTATTGCTGACTGTGCTCTTGTTTCCCTTCAAGGTCTGGCGCACCTGATGATGGGCGACCAAGGTATGGGCTCTGTTCCTTTTCCACTCTGCTTTCAGTGTTTTCCTGTTCTGTAGCTGCTTCAGATCATCACTGCAAAAGATGGCAAATGCTTGCAAATTATCTGGCTGCAAATTAAATACATAACTTATGTTCATATTTTTTCATGTGTTTCCCCCCTTTCCTTGGTTTGATTTTGGTTTGCTTCTTCAATTTTTATTTGTCTACATTCCTTGCACTGTGATATCTGCAAATAAACAAGACATAATAAGATACTGTAATTGAAAATTTCCATACATTTATCAACATATGGGGTGCTTATAGTAAAGAAAAAATGAGAGCCATCAAAAGTTAATATCTGAAAGAAGATACTCAGTTTATCATACTGTATCAAAAAATCCATTTTTCATTCACGCATGGCAGTTTGGGAACATGCAGACATCATTGGTTTCTGGCTTCTAGAATGCTTAGTGTAGGTTTCCATGGATCAATAATTTCTCTGTCATTGTGTATCTCTCTATTATGTAATATTTTAAAGTGAGCATGGAACTTCCAATTTCCTTGCATGTACTTTCTTAAAAAAAAAGGCAGAATTCTCATATGTACTGACTGCATCTCCATTTGTCTTTAAACCTTTATACTTTCTAGTCATGTTTAGTTTTCAAATAATAGTGTTGTTCACATATATTCATAATTCTTATTGTTGTTTCTCTCTTTATTCTTGTTGTCTGGAAATCCTTTCTTCATGGAACCATTTCATCAAATCCATAGGTAAAAGTAAAGGTATTATATTATTTTATTTTTTTCTTAATACCATTTGTATAAATTAAGTGTGTGTAAGTAATGCAAATGTATTTAGACCTTTTGGCATGGTTATGGGCACTGGGAGGTAGGTATGTGTGCTAATTAATATTTGTGTTTAAGGTAAGAAAAATCCATCAAAATGTTTCACCCCTTTTGCTTTTGAATGATGTTGTTCGTGTCAGATGCTTACATAATTAGCATATTTAGACTTTAGCTACAGGTTTCAGAATCGGTTTTTGCAGTATTAATTATTGACTGTGGAATGATGAGTGCAGTCACCATAAACATACCATCCTCGAACACTCAACTCTGGAACACATCTGTCCCAGCCATTCTGCATAGAGATGTAAGTCTAAGCATGTGTAGCATTAAAATGGTATTGCTGTGGGCTTGTCATCTTGTTGTCTGCTACATGTCATCCATTCACATGAGCTCCGTGATAGCCTGAAAAGGCAGTACAGTGTAAGAGAAAAACAGAGGAGTAATAAAAGCTCATTCTTTCTTTCGTGCTTACTAACTTTGATTTAAGTACGTTTCCAACCAGGTGCTTTTTCCTGCATCGCTTGGTAAGTCAGGCATGTGTCCTTTGATGGCATTGCTAACAAACTCAGAAGCATGTTTAGTTTGCCATTTAGAACCATCCACATGGGGAATGTAGTTATGTGTAGTTTTGTTTTTATTAAAAGGAATTAGACAATATGCAGTAATTATACTGAATAGCTTTTAAATGAACATTTTAAAAAAACATGTATTAGTAAATGTGCCCTTTGTCTCTAGTTTTTATTTTATTTTTTAAATGCAGGAAATTGCCTTATCTTTGAATTCTCTGAATCTTTCTTATGTTCTGAATCATAATCGTATGACTTGGGGCCAGAGCTCACAGCTCTGCACCTTTGTTTATTTCATCTAGTGGGGAATCTTTGGTGCTTATAAAAGCATCTGACATGAGCCAGGCAATAAATAAGAAATGATTTTCAAGTTTTAAATGTATAAAATAGAGTTTTAAAAGCAAATAATGTATAGATTCTTCGAGCAAATAATAGACAATGTGCTGTTGCTATTTGTGTTTTGGTCAACCATTTCCAATAATATAATTTTATATTATTTTAAGTTTTCAAGCTTTCCAGTAACTATGCAAATGTGAGGACTTACTGATTCATTCGCAGATTTTGTGTACCACTGGGATGCTTTCTAAACATTTTTACTTGAATCCAAATTCTCATCCACTGCTCTCTCTGATGGGAGCATTTCCCACTATATCTTTTGTACAGAATTAAGGATGGTATAGACAGAACTGTATTTATATTTTATTTTACTGGGCAAGTGAAATAGATGTATGTGTCTTTGTATATGTACATGTATATATTTACACAATGCATGTATCAACACAAAACTTTATGCCCATGTATATATTCATCATTTTGTGTAAAACTAACTCAAAGTAATGTCCTAATTATGCAGTAACTTAACTCTACATATGGAATAGTTAATATATTTACTCAGCTGATGTTTGTTTTGGTGTGATTAGTTAAGTGTCACTTAACTTCAATCAGTTTTACTATGTCAGTCTAAAATATTTTCTATTAGCATATGAGTCAAACATTATATTTTTATTTAATCAATTTTCATCAAGTTTTATTTCTTAATCAACACAAACCTATAGAGGACATAAATTTGAGTTTTCTTTTGTATTTTTCTTCTGATATTAAATGGAGAAAGTATATTTTAATGTGGACTTGATATTTGCCAAATAAGAATGGTCAACTTTACATATTGGTTAATTAGAAGTATAGAAGTGAGAAATGTGATTCATAAATCTTTTAATTTGTAAATTAATTCAAGAAATCTGCATTTGTAGAACAAAAACACAGTCATGACTGTAACAATGCATCTACATTGAAAGAGTGCTGATGTAAAAAGGAAATGAAGGCATGTGGACAAATTAGTATAAATGACAGTTGAAGTGGTAGTGAGATAGGGATTCAGAAAAAGTAAAGATAACGTAAGTCAGATCCTCCCTTAAAGTAAATATGCCTGCCTTCTTGACACTTGTTGGAGAATTCAAAAAATACCTAGAAACTTTGCATTGTAGCATCCCACAGCGGGTCAAAATCCTTCTTGTGCATAAAATAGGTACTAAACTTGGCCAATCTAAAATAATTGATTTGCTGTATAAACTCCTGCCCCCCTGCATCTTTATGTCACAGTATAATCCTGGAGCTTTTTTCTTGACACTTTTCTTTGTCAATTATAGTCAATTCAGGGAGCCTATAATAAACCTGTGTGGACTAATGTATTGCTCTTTAGAATCCAGAAGTGAAACTTAATTCACAGACATCATTATTGTCCTTGTGATTTCTTCTATGTGGTTTCCTAAATATTTTCCAAAAATTTAAACACCCAGTTAGAGACAAACACGTTTTATTAAAAAAGTGAAAGAAGCAGCACATGTGAAAAAGAATATTCCTTTTGATAACCCTGTTCATGCTCCTTCCCAGTCCCTTCTCCATAGGTGTGAGCACTGGTATTATTTTGTGATGTATCATTACAGATTTGGTGAGGGATCTTCCAGACGTCCTAATGTTTCTGGGTTTGGAAACTGCAAAATCCCTTACCATTTGTTCATGACAAAACTGCTAAGCCTGCTGGTAATTTGTGCTAAGTCACAGTGCAGGCAGAACTACTAGGAGTGAAATGCAAGCTTTCTCACTCTTTCCATAAACCGAGATGCCTAGTGGTTTCAATTCTGTTTCAAAATTTAGAGTCAGTTATTTAGTTTTGTTTTTATATGATCTAAAAAGAATGTATCACCTTTACCTGAATATAGTTAAGAATAAACTTTTTTTCCAATGAATTAAAATTTTCGTTGGAATAGCTAAAGAGAGATATTAACCACAGCCGGTCTTACTTCTGCTGTTTGTGGGTAGATGCTTTATGAAATTGCATTTTGCATTCTTTTTCATCTTGAAATTTGTCAGTGATATTGTTTGGACAATTGATAATGCTAACTTTATTCACCATTCTATGTAGAATTTAGATTTATCTGTTTGTCTGAGAAATTAGTTTTTTTTTTTTTTCTTTCCCACATTTGTTTACCTGGTCACTCTATTGTGATAATTGGTTTAATGATTTTAAAAATATTTACTCTAAGGATTGTCTGAGAAAAGTGAATGACCATTTAAATCAGTAAATGTCAAAGTAAATTATACATGCAAACTCAGCTGTAAAGTTTAGTTAATAGTTCAGGAACCCAGGTTTATAATTGTCCGTTAAATGTTGGTGCTTTGATTGCTGGAGGTCTTTATTTTTCCTGTAATTACGTATTTATATGTTTGACTATCTATTTCGTGTGAACTTTTCCTGCCAGAGTGTAAGCTCAATAAGGGCAGTAAACTCATCTTTATTTTCAACCACTGTGTATCTTAGACATTTTTATTACTGTGCTTTGAATTTTCCATTTTTTGTAACTTATGTGTTTGGGGGTGTGTCTTGAAAGGAAGCCGCAGAGAAGGACATGGAGGCGTGGAGTGGACCAGGTAGAAGGTGAAGAGGGAAGAGAAAATGTATTAAAATAACCAAAAAGTATGATAGTAACAGATTACATGGACTCCTTTCTATCTCTAAACTTTCTTTTGTCTCCTGTCATTCATATCCTTTCTTAATGCTGCAAATTTCTGTCTTATAAGGCATCATTCCAATATCACCTTACTATACCTTAGCACACATATAGCAATGTATTTGGAAGGCGCTAAAGTTGATGTATTTTTGTGCTTGTTCAAAATTGTTAATGTGATTGTCACAGAGGCAAATACGCCATTTTTTAACTTTCACTATTCATAAAGTAACACGTATATGAATTTTCCTAAAATTCAGATTTGGTTTTATGTTATTTCATGTGGTTTCCATGAAATTTTTTAACCTCATACTGTCCACTGCGGTATGCCATAATACCAGTGTTTAGATTGCATTTGTGTTGTTAGGTCTCACCAAGGCCAAAATTGTAAGCCTTTTCTTGTGAGATGAGCATATTTGGTAGTCCTCATCCTACACCATATTTGCGAAATAAATGCCCTTTTTATTTTTTCAAATAAGGATTTAGTGTTTGTTTATCCAAGATTCTCATTGTTCTAGTTTGCTAGCTGCCGGAATGCAACACACCAGAGACAAGATTGGCTTTTAATAGAAGGGGATTTATTTCATTAGTTCTTCAGAGGAAAGGCAGCTAACTTTCAACTGAGGTTCTTTCTTACACAGGAAGGTGCGGGATGATTACTGCTGGCCTTCTCTCCAGGTCTCTGGGTTCCAAGAACTTTCCCCAGGGTGATTCCTTTCTGCATCTCCGAAGGCCTGGGCTGCGAGGGCTGAGATGAAATATGCTGAGCTGCTTGGGCTATGCTACGTTAAGCTTTCTGATTTAAGCACCACCCAGTTAAATCAGCATCATTCATTGCAGCAGGCACGCCTCCTAGGCGACTGCAGATGAAATAAACAACAGATGAGGTTCACATGCCATTGGCTCATTTCCGCAGCAATAGAACTAGACACCTTCACCTAGCCAAGTTGACACCTGAATCTAACTACCACACTCATGTTACTGGAAGTCCAATGTATTAAGCATGGAACTGTCAAAGCATAAAATTACACATTTTAAAAGTACACAAACCTTATCGTATTAATGAAAATGTAGCTCTTAAAGTAGAATAATTCATAAGGAAAGTCAAAATAAATCTTTTTTCAAGACTAATTGGATATAGCGGATTCTACTACAACTAAATAATTAGCAATATCCAATATTATCATGTTTTAAAATTTCATCTATAAGGTCATATCACAACTATTTTATTATATTTACAGTTGAAAGATTTGATATCTATTAATATTTAATGAAGAATGAAGCATTTAGTATGTTTTCATTTGTTTTAGTTTCCATTATTTTCTTATCACCTTTCAACTGTTGTGTTGCTGTATAACTGATTTGTTTGTAAAGTTCCCAACCTCCAGTCACCAGTATCATGATATGTATTTGTTTTATAGCTTTTAAAAACATTTGCTGTGTTTTCTGTTGTCGAGCTAATTTCATTTTGAAAATATTATGTTTCCTTTTCCGTTTTTGTAAGTATTCTTAAATCGTATTTCCTAATATAGCCCTACAATATTGAATATTCTTCATTATTCTGAAGAATTTGTGAATGTTGAGAGAATGTTGTGTTGAAATGCCTGTGATTTGTGCATATGTAAATTAAGAAATAATTTATTTTAAATTGTCTTTTGTGACTTCTATAATTGCAGTACTGGATGCTTCCAATACACAGTCACAGAACTTGGAACTATCAGAATTTCTTCTTATAAAATCAGACATTAAGTATCCACTTCATCGGTATGTTATATGTAGAAGGTTATTTTGATATTTGGAGTTCATCTTTAGCATAAAGTACTTCAGATGTGTATATAACCAACAAAACTTCTTGAGGTTTATATGTTTATATATTACTTCTTGCTGTGATCTAATCAATCTTGTTGTTGTATTTTGTGCTAATGCTAATCCCAGTTCATTTAGTTCTAATAATAGCTGTGCGCTTTTGACTCTGGGATGAAGTTTCCCATATCTCTGTACATTCATAAACAATGAAACATTGGATAAGTGATCAACAAAACATAGATTTTGTTAGACTTGTAGTAAATTATCCTCAGCAAGGAGCACGGAAAGGACTCCATGTTCTCATAGTTTAAAGAATAAGGTAGTACATGAAAATTTAAATGCTTTTGTGAAATAGGTTGCAAATGACCAAACACTTAAATTATAACATATTGGATAGTAAAAGGATTCCTCCCCCCAAATAATGACTTTATCTTATCCATTTGAAAGTGTATTTTGTAAATCTAGTATTTTTAAAACTAAAATCCACACTTTTAGGTGGGCAAGATGCTATTTCTTAAACTGAGCTGGGCGCTGGTTTTGAACAATAGAGTAATTTCCTGCAGTGTTAAGATCATACATTAAAGAAATTTAAAATCTTTCATTAGAACATAAGATTCTGGAGCTGGGAAGAACCTTAGATAGAGATTATCTAAAAATAAACCATAGATACTCTGAATTAAATGATGTGATAAGAGATATTGCTAATTATGGCAGGCCAAACATTGTCTGATATGGACTAACCAATCTTAAGGAGACTTCAAAGACTTTCATCCAAATTGCACAGTAATAATCATGGAACAGGGTCTCATCTTCTTATTCATACTGAATAAATTTCGAGGTGGTACAAAGATTTCAATAATGGAGTGTTGTCTAGGATGACATTGCCTTCATGTTCAAGATTTCTGTTTAGGGAAATAAAATTCTCCCTCTTGAAACTGGGGAGCAGGTACAATGTGGTGAATAAGAGCTTGAACCATGAAGCTGTAAGGTCTAGGTTGAAATCCCGTCTTTGCTCTTCATTGATCTAGGGCAAGTGATTTAGCCTCATGTTTCTCAGTTTTATCATCTGTAATATGGGTAATAAAAAGACCTTGCTATTAAGGATATTGTCACATGACGGTTTTTATCAATGGTGACAATACAAAAAAATTACCATGAATATTTAGATTAAGAGAATTAAAAAAACTAATGATCTGTAATCCTTTAAATATTTAACATAAACAATATCAATAATTTCTTTCATTATAATATTTTATTTTTATTATAATTATTTTATGATTCTGTGATTGTTTTAGCTTATGTCTGACCTGATGTGTTGATGGTCCGCATACTACTACAAAAGGCATTTGCATAATAAAGCATTGAAGTTGATTCTACTCAATGAAAATTATTTAGATATTTCTGTAACTCTTCATACTTTCACATTTCTCTTGCATACCCTGATGACATTACATTGAAATGAACTTTCATCAGCTTTGAATAAACTAGTTCATTGGCAAAATGTTGTTTTTTAGATGTAAATATATGGGGTGGAGGAGACAGGGAGGTAAATATTTCTCATAAAGTGGGAGTACCATTGGGGAAATTTTTCTGTGAATTAAGGTTTTTGCCCTATTAATGACTTTACGGAGTGATATACGGTTTGTGCCTGCTACCAACCATATAAGTTAACTGAAGGGCAAATTTTCACAGAAAAGGTAATGATTTATTTCTTTTAGATAGTTTTCACTGGAGGAAAAAAACTTCTAATTACCTTCAGATAATTACTAGGCTTCAAGGTTTTGCTCACATCTCAGCTTCTCAGTGAGTTTTATCCTGACCAAACTCTTTAATACTATAATTTGCCCCGCTTCCACATCCATATTCTGATGTAGTTTTTATTCCTTAGCATTTATCATCTTTTAACATACTTTTAACTTTTATCATTTAGTATGTTTACTTTTTACTTGCATGTCTTCCTCTCCCCAGAGCATGAGCTTTATAAGGGAAGTGATCTCTGTCCTGTCCTAATGCATCTCAGGGGTCCCTAGAATAGTGAGTGGCACAAGTAGTTATCAGTAAATACTTGCTTAATAACTGACTGATGGACTGGCTAACTACGTTTGTAAATGTTCCTTTTGCTTTAACTTTGGATATTAGTTTTGCTTTATCATAGTCCCCTGACTTTCAAAATTCTTTTTCTTTTTTGCTTCAAGGTAAATCTTCCTATGAAGAACAAATAATAAAACTAATAAGTGCAGAATTTTTCTGGTTGAACTGGTTGGCAGGGGGTCTCCGACATGACCCTCTTGATCTTCGACCCTGTTGATCTTCCTGCCTCCTTGTCTAATCCAGGTGTGCTTGGGGAATTCTAGAAGGTGTTAAAAAACTACTCCCACAACCACTGACCATCGATGCTTTCCTTCAAAATTCCTCTAATAATCAGTCTTAAAGGAAAATTCCTTTAAGAAGAGGACAGCAATTCATCTTTGTGTGTCTCTTTTTGTATAGGTAACAGAAAAACAGTAAGAGGATCCCCTTGTAGATTGGCTTTTAAATCAACTGATTCTTTTGTGGCTTTTTCAGGAACTTATTTTTGACAATTTGTGACAGAGGCAGGGTCTCAAAGACTAAAGAAGACATTCCTACTTCTTGCAGCTTATTTTGTGCTTTGTTCTTAAAGCGAAATAGATTCATTCTTCTCAGGTCTGAGATTGCAAAGAGCTTTTGACTTTTTCCCATTCTAGGCCTAAAAGTTCGTATGTTCAACCAGGCGATGCATCAGGGAGTTCAGGTCAGCAGCCAGCTGTCCTAAGCTGTGAAACTCATGCTGAAGAGCTACAAGGGTTGGACGTCTCTAAGTTTAAAAGCAGCAACAGAACTACGGTGCTTAAAACCCTATTTCACTTAAAGTGAGTGCCATATTACTTGTCCTTTTGGGAAAATAGAAAGAGGAAATTATTTCATTCAATCTTAGTCATTATTACTGAAATAATCGAGGAGATTCTGGGTTATGTGGAATTGTGAGTACTATATACAGTGTAAAGCCACAGTGTTTCAGGATGGTTGTTTTCAACATTAAGAAATAGAAGCATGAAGATAATAATAGTTAACATTTTTCAGGATATTTAAATGCCCTTACACATTCACATTATACCTACCTGTTGAAAACACCTATGCCATAAAATGCATTTCTTCCTTTTCTGCTTGGCTTGTATTTGACTATAACTTGCTTGGTACCTGTGATCATATTATAGTCCATTTTAGTAACAGCTGAAATAATATATAGTAATAATTAGTATTTCCTTTTCAACGAAGCAAGGAAAAATGCAGTGATTTTACCACAGCTGTGAACTGAGAATAATATTTTCTCTCATCTTAAAATTTTTTTTGATTGTCACCAGATACAAATTAAGAAATTAGAATCCTAGAACAATTAATAGGATAATTCGGGAAATTAAAACTATTCATTTATATGGGGTTTCTAGGCAATGTTTTATTTTTTGGCTGAATTACCTGGTCATCTGAACCAGTCTTTCATTTCATTTCATTTTGTGGACTTGGCATTATAATGTCAGTAGACATTTGGAGAAAATTAAATTACACCATTCAAGGAAACAATCAAATTTAGATTGGGTTAAAGTGCTGCCAGAGAGATGGAAATCCCTAAATTGGCCAATTGTGATTCCAGTTCACAGGGAATTTCTAGTTTACAAGCTAACCATAGGCTTTCACACATTGCTCACAGCAAAATCTGCCCGAAATCTTCTGCTATGCTTAGTGAACAAATATTTTTGATGCTGTACTGATTTGTAAAATCATATGATGGCTTGTTGCAACATTTTTTTCCTGGTGATTATTTGTTTAAATAAAAGGATGAGTTATCTGACTAACAATCAGCCTGGCATGCATTTTCTATTTCATTCCCAGCAGTGTGGTTGGATTTGTACTTATCCATCTGTACCTTCTGTGACCAGTGACATTTTTTGCCAGAGGACTGGATGAAGTTAGTAATCATTCAGTGCTATGAAAATAATGAGGTGATTGGTCCAAAAGGAAGCCAATCCTTGATCTGATGAACTTGAAGACAATTTGATTTGGCATTGATCCATCCATCATTTATAAGTGGTAATTTAGGCTGTCACTTTTTTTTTTCTTCAGCTACTGCACACATATTATTCCTTAATTAGAGTAATGTCATATATTTAGGGGAAGAGCTCTCTTTATTCGGGATGCTCAAGTAGCTCATTCACATGTTAAAAAAATCTGAACAGGCTCTCAGATGCCTGTATAAACCGTGTGCTGGTTACCAGTGTTCTGATTCGGTGGTTCCACAAGTTGACTGCCTGCTGTTTTCCCACCCCCATAACCTGGAGCACTTTTTTTAAAATGCAAAATCTTCTGGAACAGATAATTTATTCAATATGTCTGTGGTGGACTGGAATGGGTACCTTAAGCCCTCTATCCTCACCCCTTCACAGGTCCCCCATCAGTGTTTTGATGCACAGTCCTTTTGGGAAGAGTGCTACCAACTCCAAGAACTGAGGATTTGCTCTTCATGGTGATGAAGTTTGTTTTGTGTTTTCCCTTGCAGTGCCATGTATAATTTGTTAACTAACCCTCATATTACTTCTGCACTGAAAGACTTTTCTTTTCAGTAAAAAGAATCCTTATCTTGCTTTAAGAGAAGTCGGCCCACTATGAAAGAAGTGAAAAGAGGATGTTGTTATTCACTGAAGCCTGTCTTTATCCCAGAAACTAAACAGTTGCTTTTCACATTAGTAAAGACATCACTAGACTCTTTCAGATCTTGCTGCGGTGTCCATTAAAACTTTCATTACATAGAGTTTAGACTATGCACTTAAAAAAAAAGCAAAAACAAACTGAATATGGGGCAGCTTTTAATCTTTTTATGCAGTGCCCACACATGGACACTTTTCAATATGTTTCAGGATTGTTGACCACAATAGACATAGTAAAGAGATTCACACAAAGGGAAAACTGAACAGTAAATTCTGGGTTCACATAAAAATATGCCATATATATGTCTCTATACTATGGATTAAGTTGATTATAATGACATTTTCTTACTGGAAATTGTGCCAAAAGAGACATTAAGTAGAACAGGAACATGTAGTTTCTACAAAGGGTGTGCTTTTGGAGGTGGAAATTTGGTCCCTGGAGTCTATTAAAAAAAATTTTTTTTTCTTATGGGATGTGTTAGAAATGAAAGACCGAATCCTAGAAGTATCTCATATGGAGATATATTTTCTGATATTGAAACAAAAGTTCTACAAAAGGAAATGGTTAAAAGACAGGGTCAGTACAAACAAACAAACAAAGCAGGGAGAGGAGTGTTGAAGGTGAGAAACCTAAGCTCCTATGGGGAACAAGAAAAGAATATAATCACTGTGATAGCAAGACATTATTTTACTTCCCAAGTGGAAATGATGTAGAAGAGTAGGACAACTTCAGCAGTGAGGGAAGCTCTACATGTAGAGGGTTACATATGTCATGTGATTTGAGGGGCCTTGTCAGAGATAAATTATTCATGGGCGCTGCCCTGTTGACAAAAAGTTAACACAGTGTGTGAAAGTGCCACCTAGTTTTAACTAATTTACCCATTGTCTTAGTTTGCCAGGGCTGCAGTGACAAATACCACACAATGGCTTGGCTTTAAGAACAGGAATTTGTTGTCTCACAGTTTGAAAGTTAGAAGTCCCACATCAAGCTATGGACAGGACATGCTTTCTCCCAGCTTACCGCAGTCCTCGGGCTTCTTTGACTTGGATCTCTGCCCCTGTCGCATGGCACTCTCTCTGGTTCGTCTGCTTCAGACTTTCTCTGACTTCTAGCTTCTGTTGACCTTATTTGAACTTCCTTTACTTATAAGGATTCCAGTCATATGAATTAAGGCCTAGCCTCAATCAATTTGGCCACAATTTAGCTGATAACACCTTTAAAAGGTTCTGTTTGCAAATGGGTTCACAACCCCAGGAATATGGATAAAGATTTGAACATATCTTTTGTGGGGGGTGTGATTCAATCACCAAATACCCTTTCTTAATCTGAATTCCCATAATATAGGGCAATAGACAAGAATATTTGAATATGGATGAAACATGTCAGATGGGCTGAGTCTTCGAGTGAACCTCACTGAGATCTGTGTAGAGCTAGAAGCCATTAGCACATTGGCTTTGGATGCTGATTAAAGTCACAGGAGAAGCAGAAGAAAGAAAGAACCACTTTTTTTTTGGTTAAGAAACAGCTGTGTCAGCAGGATACATTCAATCATTGCATATACTGCCCCTCCAGCCCTAATCTCTGCAAAGTGGATTATCCTTTTCTGACTTCAGGACTGTTGCTATACCTGGTATATATGTCCAATATGAAATTCTCCTACTGGATTGTATTTGTTAATTTGTCAATCACTGCTATTAGAATGCATGGTTCTTGAAAGCAGGTTTTTGTTTTTTCAGTTTTGTTTTGAGGATAGAGTTTAGTACATTGGCAATATTCAATAAATCTTAGTTTAGAAGCCTATAGTCAGAGATCATCAACATTGGAGTTGAGTAGACCCAGATTTAGACTTTTGGCTTACTATCCATTAGCTGTATGGCTTTAGGAAAGTTGGCTACTTTGAACTTCATTTCCCTCATCTGTAAAATACATATGATATAAATTTACTTCATTATTATTATTAAGTATATGAATAGCTATAAAGTCTGTGATATATTTCTGGAGCATAGTGAATGCTCAATAGTAGGACGTAGAATATATATAACTATGGCAGATGAATGCTCCAAACAAATCATTTTCAAGAAAAAAAAAGTAACTTCTTAAACCAAAAACTACATGGAAGAGAAAGAAGTTAAAGATATGTATTCTTTGTATACACATGTTAAATGCTCATTGAGTCACAGGTTTTGAAAAAAGAAAAGAGGAATGGAGTAAAGATAAATTGCAAAAAAAAAAAAGATTTTTATGATGCATCCTTTCCTTTTCATTTTATTGTAAGTTGCATTACTGTTAACTCTCTGGAAAGAAAAAAATATACTGGATGTGAGTCTAGGAATGCTAACCAAGGAATAACTCTACCACCATTTTTGCCTCTAAATAACAAAGGCAATATATGTTTTTTAATTTATTTTTAAATTTCTTTGATTAGAGTATTAAAATTCTGTTTACAATGAACTAGTTTTAGCATAAATCAGATGAGCCTTTTGTTCAGGATAGTTAAGTAAGAAATAGCTCAGCTTGCTTTTGTCTTTTTTTGCTTAATTGTTTTTCTTCATTAAAAGAGAATATACAATGAAAACATCATAATCCCTTCCTGTGTTTGAATTCCCTTCCAGGGAAGGTGTTGGAGGGTTAGAAGGTATATGTAATAAATGAGGGAGTGATAAATATGAGAGAATAAATAAAGCTTGGGATGGAGTATATTCACATGGCTTGGTTGATCACGTAATATTTCTGGTCCTGAAATAAAATCCATTATAAGTTAATAGTAATTTACTGGGCATTAGAAAATATTTGATAATGTATCCTAAATCAAGGCAGTTATGAAACTCATTTAAATGAGAGAATTACAGAATGTGTTTTATGATCGAAAAGGATGCAATTATCAAATAATAAAATCACAAATTTGACCAAAACTTTAGAAGTCCTCTAGCCCAAAGAGCCCAAAGATTGCTCAGCAAACTCTTCTGCTATTTCTGTCTACCCTCAGAAGGACATACCAATACTTTTTAAAGAGAGTTTTAATTACTAAAAAGTTTTTCTTTATCTGAATCCAAATCTGCTTATGGAAACAATTGCCAGTTAGCCTTCTGCCTATTGTTGCTAGTGTAGATTCTTAAGATATTTATTGAGTTTCTCCAATGTACTGTGTTGTGTTTTCAATTTATCTGGAGTTAATTCCTCATCTACATCTTTTTTTTTGATAATTTCTATAAATACAATAACCTTTACCCCATATGCACACTCAAATTCCTTTTCCAAATTTTGCATCCTCAGTCTCTTAAGTCCTTTGCTGAGTGAAAGTTCTTCCCATCCCTGCCTTGGCTCTCTCCTTCTCCTGCTCTTGGCTTGCTCTAATTGCCAGGATATTTCTTAAACTCAAATCCAAAATTAATCCCACTATCCAGATGTCTGAGCAGGACACCATAAAATGGAAGTATTACTTCTCTGGTTCTGGAAATAATGCCTTTATTGATGCTGCTGAAATCAAAGGAGATTTTTTTTTTGACAATGTTATTGTTGACTCACACTGAACTTTAAGTCACGTGAAACCTCTTAGTTTTTTCCGTATGAATTGCAGTTAAGTCAGGCTTCTCATTTTCTACTCAGTATTTGATCTTGTGAATCTACTTCAAAGCATGAAATGTATTTCTATTCAATTACCTCTTCAATATTTCAAAAAAGAAATTAAATATCTCTTAAGTATCTTCTGCAAGATGTTGTATTACAAAAAATAAATAAGGCATGATATATGTCCTAGAGAGAGTTGTATCTTAGTAGGGGCAAACAGTTTTACATACAAGTCTCATTAACTGTTAAAAGCCTTATGATAGAAGTTATTTAGGATTTCCAAAATAAGTTATTTAGAACTTCTTAAAAACCCTATGACAGAAGTTATTTCATATAGTTTCCCCCTGTTGAACCTTATAGAGTGATTGGCTGTTCACTATATTGACATGGTTGGGTTGTGTGTGTAAGTTTTCTATCACTGTGATAAATGACCTCAAATGTAGTGACTAAAACAACATAGCTATATTGTTTCACAGTTCTATGGGCCAGAAGTGCAACTCAGGTTTCACTGGGCTCAAATCAAGGTGTCAGGAGGATGGCATTTCTTTATGGAGGCTCTAGAGAGAATCTGTTTCCTTGCCTTTTCAGTCTTTTAAGGTCACCCACATTCCTTGGCTCATGGCCCCACCCCCTTCCTTCATCTTCAAAGCCAGCAAATTTGCATCTCTCTGATCTTTCTTCAGTAGTCACATTTATCTTTGTTTATTCCTCTTCTGCCTTCACTTTTAAGGACACTTGTGATTATACTGGGCCCACCTGGAGAATCCAGGATCATCTTCCTGTTTTAGGTCAGCTGGCTAATCTAATAGAATGCTGGCCTTAATAGCATCTGAATCTTTCATTTTCTTTTGCCTTGTGACCTAACATGTTCAAAAGCTCTGGGGATTAGTATATGGGAATCATTAGGGGCCATGATTCTACCTACCACTGGTGGAACCGTTCAGGGCAGGAGAACAATCTGAGTAAATTGATGGAGCTGTGATAGAGAAGTGCTTGTCCTATGAACTGGAAACAATTGAATATGTCTGCAGCAAGAAGTCAAAAGATACTTCTGGAGAAACATATAAGGGTCAAGGTGATGGAAAGCCTGAATGAATATGATTGAATTGACCTTTAGGAAAGATTACTCCATAAAAAGAACAGATTTGAGGAATGTAAAACTAAGGTGAGAAGACAGGAAAGTAACTGTGATTTAGTCACAGGAGGCACTAATGTTTTAGTATCCGAGATGAAGAAGAAGGAATAGACTTACTATATGCTAAGGAGTTTGCTGTTGTGGCACTTGCCGATTAGTTGAAGGTGGGTGTGAAGGCAAAGGTGGGATGAAGACGGACTCCCAGGTTTCTATCACGAGTCACTAGGTAAACAAGGGCGTCATTCATTGAGCATGTATGGAGTACTGAAGAGAAAATGGTCATGGGGAGGACATGGGAGGGAAAATCTCCTGATTTCCATTTCAGTCCATGCATACACCCTGTCGAACTGTTCTGAATCGTGATCTTTAATTTCATCTCTTTTGGTATTTACAAATGTTATTTGCAACCACGTGGTGTTTTATAGAAATGTGGTAGAGAACCGAGTCATGTGAGTACGGCTAGGGACTGTACTTCAGCAGCCGTTGTATAATACCGTTCACCCAGCTCTGTGCCATCAGCCAGCTCACGATTCTCCAGTTACTCCAAATATAAAAATAATATCTTAAGAAATCTTGTTGAATGCCTTTTCAAACGTTTAATAGACTATTTCTAAGTCATGAAGCAAAATTGGGGAAGCTATTTGTATTCAGTAAAATGTTACATATTTAAGTAATTTATTCACTTCGGGCTCTTTTACTTCAATTAAATATGCATTCATTAAGTACTCTAAGATTCCATGCAAAGCACTTTGTGAAACATAAATATGTCATGTTTAGAAGTATGTAAAAGTAAAACAGAGGGCGGGCCATGGTGGCTCAGCAGGCAGAGTTCCCACCTGCCATGCCAGAGACCCGGGTTCAATTCCCAGTGCCTGCCCATGTAAAAATAAATAAATATATAGAGACAAGACAGAAAGTAAGAGATTCTTAATGGAAGCACCAAAGAAAGTTCCTGGAGGAAGCAGTGTTTGGACTGGAAGAGATGTGAAGTGAGGCTAGACTTGGTGGGGACAGAGCACCAGCAAGAAGGAACAGTACTTCATCTTGGCAAGAAGGAACAGTACTTCCTCTTGGCAAGAAGGAACAGTACTTCATCTTGGCAGGAAGGAACAGTACTTCATCTTGGCAGGAAAGAACAGTACTTCATCTTGGCAGGAAGGAACAGTACTTCATCTTGGCAAGAAGGAACAGTACTTCATCTTGGCAGGAAGGAAGAGTACTTCATCTTGGCAGGAAGGAAGAGTACTTCATCTTGGCAGGAAGGAACAGTACTTCATCTTGGCAGGAAGGAAGAGTACTTCATCTTGGCAGGAAGGAACATTACTTCATCTTGGCAGAGCATGATGGTGGTGAGGAATGATGGGACCCAGGCGCCGTTCCGACTACAGGACAGGTTTACAGTCAAGCACTGGAAGCATTCTGGCCCAGGGCCGTAGCTGGTTTTGATTGAATTTGATTGCCTTGGGCAAGGCTTGCATTCTCTATCTCCACAGGCTCTGTAACTCCCTGTTGTGCCCTAACCAGATTCACACAGTGATACTTCCTACCTGGTGCCTTATACATCTGCATTTATGTCCCTGGTTTAGAAACTTATTTAATAATCAATTATACAGCCAGTTATTGTGTGTGTGTGTGGGGGATCCATTTTCAGAGCCCTATTTTAGAATGACATCTTAATGGCAGAGTTAATTGCAAATTATATTGTTGAAGGAGAGGATAGATTAGAAGTTAGGTAAATTGGATTTTCTTAAAAGAGTTCATGTGAAAGGAGATTGGGCCATGGACTGTGATTATGGACTATGATTATCCCACAAAAGAGGTGGGATCAAATGTGAAAAATCAGATTTAAAGCTCCTTCAGGGCATGAACTGGATCTTGCTTTTTTCTATGGAGCCTAAAATGTGGCAAGACATACAGTAGGGGCTCAATAAATAAATGAATGAAGACATTGGAAAAGTTGAAAGGATGGGAAAGATGAAAGGGAGGAACTGGAGGTAACATTAAGTGCCAGAAAACAGTGACTGGAAGGGTCCTGCTTCTAAAAGAGTCTGCAGGGGAATTCCTTTGGTTTTAAATTAGATGCTGAGAGACCTCTAGGGAGACACATTCAACAGACAGATAAAATTATGGATATGGCCTTTGGGATAGAGATTATAATTTAAGGAAAATTTAGGACTCTTTAACTTGAAGGTGATGATTTAATTCAACTCACTCAGCAAAAAAGTATATGTATCAAGATGAACAATGGAATAGTAACCCTTTTAATAAGTAAAAGTCATATCTTTTAGTTCTTTAATGCAGAACCAATGTTTTATGTGTGAAGAAACTGAGAGACGAAGTGTTTTGCTTAATGTTTTAACACGTTATCAAGCCTGAAGTGTGATCCATTTGAGAAGTACAGGTATAGACTGTTTATACTTGGGGACTTCAAGATAGCCTTTCCTAAATTGCAAGATCTAAGAGAAAGAGAGTGGGAGCTGCAAATAGCCTAGGCTGATAGCCAGACTTTTTCTTAATTCTATATATTTTAGTCTTGCCACTCTGACTTGTATCATATTTTTGAAACAAATTGCTTTTATGAAACAAATTAAATTCTTCAGTTCTAAATTTCATGAAATCTTGTGAGGCCAATGGATTCAGGTAGTGCGTTAGGGAACCAAAGAGTTCTGGTCAGTTCCCTTAGGATTGTCCCTAAGAGCAGAGAGAGAAAAGGCTTTAACCCCTTGACCTGATCCAAATGGAGTTGTAGCCTTTCATCTGTTTTAATATTGTTTTTTCTCTCAAGATTTTGTATAAAAGGTGGGGTGTGTTATTTTAAATTATTTGAAAACGACTGCTAGAGGTTATTATCCTCAGGGCTATGGCACACATTTCAGATCTTTCCCTCTTGTTTGTGGATTACATTAAAACACTCCGAATCTCATAGCTTCATATGAGTAAATCACACAAGTTCAATTTTGCCAAAAGTACCTTGGAGCAATTTAGCCCTGTGGTGAGAAACATCTCTGGCCTTTCCCAGCACAGTTCCCTTTGCCTAAGGCTCTAGTGAGAAGAAGGGATTTCAAGTTATTACAACTAAATGTGAGGCTTTTGATTTAGAGGGGGTAGAAATAGATAGGGAGCATTCTTTTTTTAAAGCAATGGAAAAATGTTTTCATATATCTTTCTCCATTTCCTTTTTATATAAGCTATTTATATATAAAGTTATTCTGTTACAATTTATAGGACACATTACTCTAAAGAACTTTTATGCTCTTTCTAAAGAATTCCAACGTTCATAGGGCATATTAGGAGGTGATATGGTAATTTATTAAAAGGAAAAAGATGATCATATACACACAAAAACACAGTCTTTCTCCAAAATAATTTTATAACAGTTTTCATCATTAAAGATGAATTCATTTAAGAAAAAAATAATACAATTGCTTCTAAGACCATCAACCCAAAGGAAACAGTTTATTATTCAAATTTTTGCTGGGACAAGATTGAGGTCTTCATGTAGTTAGATTGCACTCAACTTTGTGTTTTAGGTTGAAGAGCTGTCATTTTGATCCAGGACACTACAGTCAGAGATGTCGATAACTTAGGTTGGGGTGATCTGAGTAGGGAATACCTAGGGCGCAGAGAACATAAACAAAGACAGAGTTTTTAGAAGGGCCCCCAAACTAATTCTAGTCTCTCATTTATTGTAGTATATATTTAAGTTCTTGCTCTGTCTTTTTTAATGAAGTAGCCATATCCTACTCTTCCAGCAGCCGTATCTTTTATTCATAAATATATATATATATATATTTTAATATGCGAAGGCAGTTCCCCAATCTACTTAATGCTCCCTTTTCTTAATGCCAAGACTAGTAGGTCTGATTGAGATGAGGTTATAGATTAATATATTAATTTTCAACTTTTAGAAAGGCAGTCTTATCTTTCCTTATAAGAACTCTCAGAGATAAAGGGGCTATGATATTAAGAATCCCTTTTAGAAGATGAGAAAGCCTAATCAAGGTAACTTTCCCACATTACACAGTGAGATAATGGCAGTTAGAACTGTATGTTGGTCAGTAATTCCCAGCCTAAAGCCACACTGTACCATGCATGGGTTTTTAGAATGGTGGAGTAATCCAGTCTCAACATTCCTGAGTTATATGGTATCTTAGATTGGTAAATAACAATTTTCTAAATCTAGTGCTATCCCACAAATTCAATTGAAAAATAAAATTAACTGATGTTAAGTGTTTGACTGGTAAGCTAAAATTATTTCTGGCTTTATAGTTTTAAAGAATGAGCACAAATTTTTTAGAATTTGCATGTGAATCTAGTGTATGAACTTTTATGGCTTTTATTTTAGTTTCTGAGGAAAAAAATTGTTTTTATTCTTACCCTATTCTAAAATCAGAATGTGACGAGGCATCCATATTTTGTGGGTATTCTTACTTTAGTGATTCTTGAGAGCAAATGGGATAAAGGTTTTGGTGTCATGAATATTGCTGATAATAAACTTACTTTCTTTGTCTTGCCCATAGATTAAAGAATGTTTCTAGGTACTGAGGAGTAAATAAGTGATATTTGAGATCCATCCATCAAGATGGAATGAAATAGCCCATCTCAGTGGTCAAGGAATTTTAGTTAGGTTCTTCTAAATGAGAAAAGAATGGACAAACTATTTCCTAAATCTAATAACTCTGACTTCCTTTTCAAGAACCACCTGATTTTCACAACCAAAGTCAGGGTTAGTACTGAAGCAAGTAACACTCTACTGCTGACCCATAGGGACAATTCATGAGATGTTATTTAACTCCTCAGTGTCTCTGTCTTCTATCTGTCAGCCATGTTGCAATGACAGAAAGAACATTCTGCGGACACTTTGAAATCCTAACAAAAAGCTGTTTAGTGAATACCAATTAGTAATAGTATTCCCATAAGAAACGTTTACTACAGGGTAAGTGAACTATTGATGGATTCTATTGCTTGATCCTTTTTGGGTTACCTAATGCTTCAAATTCCATTTTGTTCTCATGACATTGAACTATTGGTGGCTTTTTCTTATTAGATCATAACATATATTTGTAGCCCCTTTAAGATATTATCTTTTGCCTATTAATTTTGTACCAGAGCACAGGAAAGAAACTTTGAAATCATAATTGGTGTTTCCTTGTGTTTGTTTTCTTTATTGGATATTAATTCATTAATCCACTCAATCAAATTTATTGAGCCCCTCCTGTGGACTTGGAGAAACTGGGCAATAAACAATATCATGATCTTTACATTCTGATGGTGGGAAACAGGAATTAAAGAAATAATTAAGCAAATATATAGTGTGTCAGATGGTGATAAGTGGTATGGAAAAAAAGCAATGAGTGGTTGATAAGAGTGCTTGAATGAGGAAAGAATGTGCAATTTTACGTAGGTTGTCAGAGCAGACCCTCATTGGTAATATGACATTTTGGTTCTTATAAGAAATGTCTAATTGCTTTCTCCCTGCCCTCAGTGATTCCAGTCTAAGCCAGGTGGCCCTCATCACCTCGTTCCTGCATTATGGTATTCCTTCCCAGCTGTTTTAGCTGATTTCTCTGAGTCTCACCCTTCTCTAGCCTATACAGCATCCTGAAATACCATTTTCTTTATGGAATACCCTTATTTAGGAATGTCATGAGTCCCTGTGGCTGATCACATGAAGTCTAGACTTTCTAACATTATTTTCCTATTTTTTAGAAGCCCTATTTATAGAATAATTTCATCTGTAATCCTTACTCCAGCAAATAGTCTGCACAGTGCTTTGGATCCGTCCTGCTCATTTCCACCTCTGTGCTTTTACTTATGGCCCCTGAAATCCCATTCCTTTTCTAATTTTTTTCTAAAACCCTAAGTTTTGGTTGGTTGATAATGCCAAAAACATTTTTAAATATGAAATAAAATAAAACCAACTTCATCCCAACCTCAATCATAGGCTAGGCCATGTGCATATTTATGCTTTTAAGACTGTCTTTAGAGGGAGAGTTGGAGTGTGGTGAGATTTGGATTATGGTGAGAGTTGGGGATTTAGAGGATCGAGATTCACTGTACATTTGCAAATCTAGCATTGCCCAACTTGTTATTGGGGAAGGACTCCGGGCCTTGAAGCTGGTCCCTGTCAGCCAGGGGAAACTGAGGTTCAGAAAGGTTAGTTCCTTGTCTTTGGCTATGAGAGAATTTGTTCTCCTGTTCTTTCCATTTGTTGCATTGTTTATCTTCTCTTTATAATATGCACATTGCTCTAAATTGTTTCATTATCTGATTATTGTATGATTGTGTGCTTTATTTATACAACAAATTGCCAACTGGTAGCTTCCATGTCTTACCTCTTCAGACATTAAATATTTGTCATATACCTCTGCGTACCTAATGTCATAGTACATCCCAGTGCCTCTAATACATTGATGTAGTTGCTGTTCAAAAACCCTTGCTGATTGCTCTGATATGGAAGACTTCGGCAAGCTGGTATTTATGTTTCTTAAACTGCAGTTCATATAGTTGGCTTAATTCTGCCAGATATCAAAGGTAAAATGCTGCTAATTCAAATTAGTGATGTGGAGATTTGTTTCCGGGCTTGAATTTTGTGGGCTTAGAAGCATGTGAAAACTCAGGATTAAAAGTCAGTTTATTGCTTCTGAATATGGTTCATTTATTTTGGTGAGGGTAGTTTAATTTTAATTATTTATGTGTCTGCTGAGTAGTCCTTTGGCAGATGCTCTCTAGAAAATATATCATCTTTTTCTAGCTGTGTCTGCATTCAAAAGTCTTAACTCTCTGTTTGACAGGTATTTCTTTGAGTGTTCTATATTAGGAAATAATTTTCAGTTTGTCTACAAGAATCCTGAATTTGCTTTCCAAAATGAGTACCATATTCAAATTCTCATATTACTTTTTATAGGCATTTAAAATGCTGAACAGAAGGCTTTAATGGAAATCATTTTTTTCTGATAAAAAAGCTATTTATTCTTTAAACATGTATTCATAACTATAATTTAATGTTAATATCCTCCATTGAAATTTCTTTAAATATATTTTTAAAGCATCAGTTTCTAGAAAATAACTTATGTGTTTTTTCACAAGAAGCAACAAATTTTATAGGAAAATTAAACGTTTTAAGTAAGTGGCAACTTGGGTTTTAGAACAATTCAATGATACTCATAGGGCATTACACTAGAATTGAATCATTGGAAGCACAGATATCCCTTTCCCATGTTTGTTCCCACTCCCTAGGAACGTATGTATCTGTTTCATTTACCATTTTATAGAAAGTCTGCTTTAAGTTTTGGAAACCAAATGTTTTATAGCTTCAATAAAATCTTTTGAAAATTCTGTCCTTTTTAAAAGGGTTAGAGATGTGAGACACTACCGCTCTTCTTCTCATACAACATTTGAAGAGGGCTCCAGATAGAAACCATAATTGTTTGCATTTAAAAAATGAGATTGTAACTAAAATCTTTTAGAGTTACATTAAAATTAATAGGAAAGTGCTGTCAATCTCTGTAAGGGCCAGCCTCAAAAAGAAACAAATTAAAAAGTGCCAAGAATCAGCACAAAATGAAAGTATCCACCAATAAGAAACTACAACACTGTAGCATAGAGTTACTAAGGTAGTGGCTGGATAAAAGACCAAAACTAGTCACAGCTTAAAAGGATAATAACTTTATCCTCAAGCTCAAGGAGATGTCTAGATGTAATACAAATCAAGTAAAATCTGGAATTTCTTGTGATAAATCTGAGCTAAACTCATCCAGCAGTTATCTAGTCGAAATTCTTTCCTGATAGACCAACCTATTGTTATGTATTCTTATTAGATATTGTTTCTGGTGTTTCCTGGTTTCCAATTTATTGAAGAACAATTTACATGCCATAAACATCACTTGTTTAAAATGTACAAGTTGTATATACTTCTGAATCCACACTACCGTCAAGGCACAGCCATTACTTCCAGTAAATTCCTCAAGTGCCTCTTTTCATTCCATTCCTACACCCTCCCCTGGACCTGGACAACTGCTGACCTGCCTTTTGTCACTATTGATTAGTCTTTCTTTTATATGAATGGAAGAATGTACTCTTTGTGTCTGGCTTCTTTTATTCTGCATAATGATTTTAAGATTCATCCATGTAGTTTTGTGTATAAATAACTTTTTCCTCTTTATTACTGAATAATATGCAGTCAAGTTTTTATGTGTATTTTTTTTTCACCTATATCATTTTCTTATTGATGTCAAGAAATACATTTTAAATTCTACGTATCTGCTTAGTTCCTAGAAGTATACCTTGCACATAGAAGGGGTTGATTTGTTGACTCATTTGCCTCTCTAATGATAGATTTTGAACAGGATTTTTAGAATGATGCTGGTATCTGTGACACATATTTTAGGAAGATTTTGCATTAGAATTGGCAAGGTAAGAGAAGGTAAGAACAGTACAGAGTTCTTCAAATGCAGTACCCAAATTATCATCATAATCATATGTGGTGTCTGCACTATTATTACACTCATTTTATAGATGAAACACAGAGATTAATGACCTTTATTCTGATTACTGAAGCTATTAAGCAGTAGAGCCACTTGATTTCAAAGCTGTTGCTTTGAACCACAGTCCCCTATTTTACCAGCAAGAACAAAGGAAGTCAGATTATGTTCCTTTTCTGCTCACGACACTACAGTTGCTCTCCATTCCTTTCAAAGTGAAAACCAAAGTCCTTATGGCAGCTAAAAGACATATGATTTGGCTCCCAGTGACTTAGACCACCTACTCTGTCCCTCACTCACACTGGGGTCTTCTTGCTATTCTGCACCAAATGGCACGTAATGCCATCTCAGTGCCCTGGTTCTAGTGCCTGCTTTTCCCAGGCCCCCACCCAGGACCCCTCCTGCCCCAATATTATAGCCCGACTCCTTCATGGCCTTCACCTCTTTCCTCACAGTTCACCTTACCAAGGACTATCCTGGACCATTCTGCTGAATATATTGCAACCTTCTACCCTTCACCATCCCTTACCCTCCCAATCCCTTTTAGCCATTTATACTTTTCCTTTATTTTTCTTAGCAGCACAAGTATTTTCTAATACGCACATGAATTGCTTATTCTGTTACATTTACTGATGGCTCTCTGTCTCTCCCTGCCAGAATATAAGTTGTACAAGATCAGAGACCTTTGTTTGTGCTGTTCACTCATTTCTCCTGAATCCCTGAAATAGTGACTTGCACTTAGTAGGTTCCCAATAAATATGTGTTAGGATATGAGCTGGGGTAATTTGCTCTTCCTGCCCTACTACTTATTATTCCCCTTGGAAAAATATTTGAGTGGCTTAGAGCCAAGATTAAAAAAAGCAAGAAACTCATAAATATTGATATCCAGCTGTAGAAGAAGAGTCAGTAAAAAATATGGGGCCCTTTCCTATTTCAATACCCTCTTTTTCCTCTCTACTGTATAATATTTCATTGGTTCCCATATTCAGCAATTCCCTAGATTGCTTATTGGAGCTGAAAGGGGCTGAAGAGTCTTTCAAAAAAACCTAGTTCAGAAATCCGTATTTGGAGGGTTTGAAACAAGTGCATTTTACATGGGTGTTTTTTTGGATTATTTTGAATTTGAATGTCTTTAGATGAAATACCTCCCCAAAGCAAACTTTTGAATTAAATATTCCCTGACCTGTTTATTTAAGGAACTGGCTCCTGAGCATAGTTAATTTTACTACCACTTATTTTATTTTAGGAAAGAGGAAACAGGTTCAAGGGGGTGAAGCAACTTGCCTACGATGAAATGACTAATTAGAGCTATTTTCCTTTTGTTGAAACATGTGCTAGTCAGTTAGAGCAAAGAGTAATTAGAAAATGTTTTCATTTCTCCCCTTTTAAATCACCCTTTTTTTAATTCCTTACTTAATACCTATAAAATGACATCATTTTTGGTCACTTAGGCTCAAATATGGCATGTTCTCTTTCAGCATCATAAATTTCTCTTAAATAGTCTATGATTACAGATGTTTCCATTAAACTTGATGGAGGGAAAAATGAATGAAGCATTTGTTATTTACTCTTGTGGCAATTCATTTGTGGTAGAAGCTCTGCTCAAAGTCAAAAATATTTTCTTTACTAGCTTTTCCTATCAGTTTCTTTAAAAACAGTATTAATATTTGATGTGTAATTCTAAGTGTGAGATGGTGAGTAAAATGAAGGAATAAGAGTATCATTTCATATTTATAGGAAAAATATAATTGGGGAAGGGAAGGAAACTGTACTGGTGTGTATTTTGAACCATATTGATATAATTTATCTCTATAAAAACTTCTATTGCCTAATTTTATTTCAATTAATTTAAAGATGCACTGCAAGTTATATAATCATAGAGGAAGCCTACCATTATAATAGCATTAATAATTTGTGCATAGGTTTTGATTAACTGAGGTAGTAAATATTTTCACGTTCAATGACCATGAGATACAATAAAAAAGATTTACATGGTAAAGTGCTGCTCCATATAATTCCAACTATTTCTTTGTTCGCAGAACTTATTAATTGAATCTATCTGCCTGTGTGGAAAAAAAATGTGGAAAATAGGAGTTCCACATGGATAATAAGGTGCAATCTTAAACTTATCTTTCAATTGATTTGAGTTCATTTTTCTGAAGGTGCACTCAGTTATAGACATCCTCCCAAAATTCATTCCACAAAACTATAAAAGTGAGTCAAAATTAAAAAAAATAATTGTTACAAGGTCCTGAAGGAAGCAAGTAGCGTTATGAAGATCCTCATTTAATAAATTAACGTATTTTTGTTTACCAAGAATCGATCTAAATTTTGTGAATGTAAACACTGACCATATATTTCTAACTGTAATGATTATACTTTCCTGTAATCAGAAATGATGCTATCAATTCAATAAAAATAAGAATCATATAGTAAAAGTTCGTTCTACTCAAATACATGATTTGCATAACATGGGGTTAGGCCAGATATAAAAATGGCTTCTAATGAGCATCTTTTGGTCTTTCAATAACTAAACAATTTAGATGTAACAACTAAATCGGATCCTGCATCAAATCCTATAGGGAAGTGTTCTAGTGAGGCTCCCTTCTATATTAAAGTTCATATATATATATATATATATATATAAATTTTACACAAATGGCACATTTTATTATGAGAAAACCTTCTTTGGTATTCAAATAAAATAAACTTGACCACAAAATAGCTGTCTGTCTTTTAAGGTGTTTGATAAAATATCACTAAATGTGAAGGGTCTCAAGTAATGCATTTATCTATTCTAAATGTACAGTATTTATATGTACATCCAGAGACATTGTCAGTTGGGTCCTCTGGCAGGTAGGTACTGAGATGTAATTTAAGTGCAGAAAGCTTATTGAGGGGTAACTGTTAGTTATGTTTAGTTGAGAACTTCAGACCATGATACGTATTGAATCATCTCTCAGCCAACCTACGGGGAAGATACGGGACAAAGATTGCCCATTAGAAGAGTTCTGGTTGGGTAGACATAGCCAGACCCCATTGTGCACTCCCTGCAACCTTCGCTGTGCTTAGGCATTGGCTGGGGAGTGCTCAGGAGGGCCTGGACTAAGCAGGTCCTTAAAGTGCTAGGAGTTGAGAGTTGTTAGCTCACCACACTTCTTGTAGCAGAATAGCAAGTTATTTGTTGAAAGGAGCCCCGAGTGACATGTGGCAAGTGGCATACCTTCATGACTATTATAAGTAATATGTGTTTGCATTTATGTGTTTAAGAATAAATAGTAAGTATATATACAGTATGACATGTGAGTTTGAGTGCATGAATGTATTTGTATTTGAGGTTTTCTAGAGAAACATAACTAACAGGATATATAATTTATAGAAACTTATATTGGCTCATGATATCATAGGGGGCTGGCAAGTCTGAACTCCTGTAGGGCAGGCTACAAGTTGGAAGCTCAGATAAAGGTGATGCTGAAGTCCGTAGTCTGAATTCATCATTGGAGGCTGGCTAACTGGAGATCCCTGTGAGTCATAATGAAGTTGAAGCAGAAATTCTTCTGACCCCTGAAATCCTCAGTTTTGGCTTTTAAAACAGCCAACTGATTGGATATGGAGACTTCCCACATTGCTGAAAGCAATCTCATTTGTTAGTCATAGAGGCAACAAACTGATTATATGTACAAATCCAATCTATGAAATCCCTCACAGTAACAAGTAGGCTTGACCAAACAACTGGAATCTTTAAATCAGCCAAGTTGGCACATGAAATTAACCATCACAATTTGCAATGATATCTTCAAACAATTTTTTTTTTGATGTACGTAGATTTTTTTCTTATTGGCTCAAGAATTTCATGTCAAGATAATTTTGAAGGATCAGATAATTGCAGTCATCAGGCTAATGTCCAGGTGAAGTTTGTACTATTAGAAGGATCTTTCTGTGATTAACTATAAAGCAATATTATGTTTATAAGATTGCCAAAAAAAATTCTACCCCAATCCATATTACTTTGAATGGGAAAAATATTCTTAATTTCAAAGAATTAATAAATTGTGATACTTAGTGCAAAGAAACTGATACTACACAGTCTTATGAGATGTTGTTTCAGTTTCCAGTAGCTGAGAAATAACATGCGTTGAAAAAATGCAATTCATATCAAGAATAATTCTCGATATTATGTTTACATTTCCAAAATTTCTGTATCCAGTGAAGTATGCCTAACCAATGACATGTTCTGTGCCAGTACCTTTGTACCATTGTTCTTTTGACATGTTCTTTCCCCAGATGTGGGCAGGACTAGTTTCCTGGCTTCACTGTAACTCTGCTCACATGTCACCTTCTCAGTGTAGTTTTCTCCTCCAATATGCAATAACAGCCTGCCTAACTATTTTCCTCCCTCATTGTTTATCTTCATGATAGTTAACCCTACCAGACATTATATTATGTATTTATGTTTTTGTTTCTCCCAACAATATCGTATTCTTTATGAGGGCAGGGATTTTGTCTCTGTTGTATGCTATTTTACCTCCAAAACCTATAACAGTATATGGCATATATAGTAGGCAGCCAGAAAATATTCATTAAATGAATGGATGGATGGATGAGGGAGCTAACATGTTTAGAGATCTCCAACCACCCTGTCCCCTCAAAAATATCATTTATAACGAGTTTCTCCTATCTGGTTTATGGTATATTCCTAGTAGGAAAGGGTCTGTACCCTTATGCTGATATGTCAATTTGAAAGGATGTGTGTACCCTAGAAAAGCCGTGTTTTAATCCTAATCCCATTTTGTGAAGGCAGCTGTTTCTTCTAATTTCTATTAAGTACTGTATGTTTAAATCTGTAATTAGATCATCTCCCTGGAGATGTGACTCAGTCAAGAGTGATTGTTAAACTGGATTAGGTGGAGATATATCTCCACCCATTCGGGTGGGTCATGATTAGTTTCCTGGAATCCTATAAAAGAGGAAACATTTTGGCGAAAGCTGGAGATTCAGAGAGAGCAGAGAATGCTGCGGCATCACGAAGCAGAGATTCCACCAGCCAGCGACTTTTGGAGATGAAGAAGGAAAATGCCTCTCGGGGAGCTTCATGAAACAGGAAGCCAGGAGAGAAAGCTAGCAGTGATACCGTGTTCACCGCATGCCTTTCCAGATAAGCGAGAAACCCTGACCGTGTTTGCCACATGCCCTCTCACTTGAGAGAGAAACCCTGCACTTCATCGGCCTTCTTGAACCAAGGTATCTTTCCCTGGATGCCTTAGATTGGATATTTCTATAGATCTGCTTTAATTGGGACATTTTCTCAGCCTTAGAACTGTAAACTAGGAACTTAATAAATTCCCTTTTTAAAAAGCCATTCCATTTCTGGTATATTGCATTCCAGCAGCTAGCAAACTAGAGCAACTGGCATATGATTTCATTTAAGCAGTAATCTGTCTTAAGCAGCCATTGCTTTGCCTAATGATTAATTTTTGTTTGCACTTTTACCTTTTCTTTTCAGCATTTGGGCATCTTTCATGCAAAATAATTTTTAGTGATATCATTGAGAGTCACTTACAGTCTTCTGTCACATACAATCAAACTGTTGTGTATATTTAGAAATAAACACAGCTGGTTCCATTCATGTCTGCTGTGAAGTAAAGAAGAGGCAGCCAGATATGGCCTTTACAGCTGACCTGGTATCCTGCACTTTCTGGTCACTCTGATTATTCTGAAGCATCCCATCAATAAGGCTAAAATGAGTATTGATTTCAATTTGTCATTTTTCCATTTCTTCGGTCTCTGCTGCAGTAATATAAGAGATACTCTTTTCTCCATTGTCATCATATCATGGTTCACTTGGCCTACTTCATTTACTATTGAAAGATAAAAGTATAGCTCTTTCAATAAATCACTAATATTTTCCCTAAGCCATCAATAATTACTGACAGACTGTCTCTTTTTTTAAAAACATTTTTTATTGTGTGGTTACCGTATTATGCTGGTTTGAAATGATGTGCGTACCCTAGAAAAGCCATGTTTTAATCCTAATCCCATTTTGTAAAGGCAGCCATTTCTTCTAATTCCTATTCAGCATTGTATGTTTCAAACTGTAATTAGATCATCTCCCTGGAGATGTGATTTAATCCAGAATGGTTGTTAAACTGGATTAGGGAGAGGTGTGTCTCCACCCATTTGGGTGGGTCTTGATAAGTTTCTGAAGTCCTCTATAAGAGGAAACATTTTGGAGACTGAGAGATTCTAAGAGAGCAGAGAATGCTGTAGCGCCATGAAGCAGAGTCCATCAGCCAGCAGTGTTTGGGGATGAAGAAGAAAACGCCCGCTGGGAAGCTTCATGAAACAGGAAGCCAGGAGAGAAAGCTAGTATATGACATCATGTTCACCATGTGCCTTTCCAGCCTAGAGAGAAACCCTGATTGTGTTCACCATGTACCTTCTCACTTGAGAGAGAGAGACCCTGAACTTCATTGGCCCTCTTGAACCAAGGTATCTTTCTCTGGATGCCTTTGATGGGACATTTCTATAGACTTGCTTTAATTGGGACATTTTCTTGGCCTGAGAACTGTAAACTAGGAACTTATTAAATTCCTCTTTTTAAAAGCCATTTTGTTTCTGGTATATTGCATTCTGGCAGCTAGCAAACTACAGCACATATATACAAAGCAAAGAAATAAAAAAGCAATAGTTTTTAAAGCACTCTTCAACAAGTAGTTACAGGACAGATCCCAGAGTTTGTCATGGGCTTTTATACATTCCTCTCAGATTTTTCCTTCTAGCTACTCCAGAATATAGGAGGCTAAAAGGCTTTTATATTTTAATATTTTTTTATCATCACAATTGACTTTTTTTCCCTTTTTTTTTTTTTGTGAAAAATCACATATATACCAAAAAAACCCAGTAAATTTCAAAGCACAGCACAACATTTAGTTGTAGAACAGATTTCAGAGTTTGCTATGGGTTACAGTTCCACAATTTTAGGTTTTTACTTCTAGTTGCTCTAAAAAACTGAAAACTAAAAGAAATATCAATTTAATGATTCAGCAATCATGTTCATTTGTTAAACCCTACCTTCTCTGTATAATCCCACCATCACCTTTGATTTTCTGTCCCACTCTTTAGGGGTATTTGGGCTGTGCCCATTCTAACTTTTTCGTGTTCAAAGGGGCTGTCAGTATTTTGGGGTAGGGAGGTAGAACTAGCTGATGTTCTGGAGAGACTGGCCTCTCTAGGTTTCGGGGCTCATCTGGAGGTTGTAGGTTTCTTAAAAGTTACCCTAGTGCATGAAACCTTTCTAGAATCTTATATATTGCCCTAGGGTGTTCTTTAGGATTGACTGGAATGGTTTTGGTTGGGGGTTGGCAAGTTAGGATAGGTAGCAATGTCTAACTGAGCCTGTTGTAAGAGTGATGTCCAGAGTATCCTCTCAGCTCTATTTGAACTCTCTCTGCCACTGATACTTTATTAGTTATACTTTTTCCCCCCTTTTGATCAGGATAGAATTGTTGATCCCATAGTGCCAGGGCCAGAGTCATCCCTGGGAGTCATCTCCCATGTCGCCAGAGAGACCTTCACCCCTGGATGTCATGTCCAGTGTTGCAGGGTGGGCAATGATTTCACTTACAGAATTGGGCTTAGAGAGACTGAGACCACATCTGAGCCACAAAAGAGGTCCTCCAAAAGTAACTCTTAGGCATTCCTATAGGTAGAGTCTAAGCTTCTCCGTTACCTACGTAAGCTTTACAAGAGTAAGCCTCATGATCGAGGGCATGGCCTATTGATTTTGATGTCCCTAAAATCTGACAGTGTATCAGGGGATTCCCTGGTGGTAAGGTTCAATAGTTCCATATTCTTTCTCCCATCCCTCAGGGGATTTTGCCAGTACTTTTTGATGATCTGCATAATATACTCTAGGATGTATCCAAGCCTTACAATAATCTATTCTGAGCTCCCTGTGTTTCAGTTGTTCAAATGAGCTATGCAGATAGGTTGAATTAGATTATGCACTACAGAAAATTTCAGTTCCAGACCAAATAAACGTTTCTTCCAGTGGTCTCAAAGAGTATGTGTGGTTCTAAAATATAGACACTGTCTTCCTTATCCCTATGTTCTGAAATACTTTAATCCCAACCTGTTTGGCTTCATTCTTATCTCTAGCTATCAGGTTATATTTATTAAACAGCCTCTCAAAATCCAGAAATGATAATCACCACTCTGAACTTAATGTGTCTGCTCTAAAAGCTTACAATCTAGGCCCCTGTTTTCTTATAAGCATTTTCTAAAGGTGATTGTACCATTGTTGTTCTTTTGTTCCTGGCTTATTTTGTCTCACCAAATGTCCCACATGTTCATTCACATTGTTGCATGCCTCATGACTTTGTTCCTTTTTGTAGCAGCACAGCCATCATTTATAAGTATGCACCATCATTCACCAATCTACTTCTCTGCCAGTGCATCCTTCAGCCACCTACATTCATTCATCAGGCATCATGTAGAAAGCCCAAAGTCCACAGTTGATCATTATTCTCAATTTTAGATAATTTCATTATTCTCAGGAAAAAGTAAACCAATAAACACACCCTCACCAGATAGTAAATCTAAATCTCCTCTTAACTCTTGTCCCTCCCCCCATTATTTACCTCTGCTGTTGCTGTAATAGTGCCGAAGTTTTCCTTCTGAACATAGCTCATAGCATGCAATAACAGTTTTCCCCTGTACCCTGGACTTAAACATTTTTTGTGTAAGAATCATATGTTTGAAGTAATTCTTGCAAGAACTAATTCATGTTTCTAGTGTTAATCAGTGGGACACATAGGTCTATACAACCCCTTTCAATCTTGTTCGTCTTCAATATGTTGATATTACTTCTAGACCCACTACAGAACCACCTTCACTCCTATCTGTTCCCTTACATTGGAGTTCAACCTTATTAGCTAATGGTTCACCTATTTCTAGCTTCTGTGTATCTCTGAGTCCCCAATATTCTGTATTTTAAGCCTCTGATTATACCATTATGCTGGTCATAAATGTGGATTCATATAATATCTATCCTTTTCTGTCTGGCTAATTTCACTCAGCATTATGTCCTTAGGGCTCATCCATCTGTTATGTGCTTCAGGATGTCATTTTGTCTTACTGCTGCATAATATTCCATCATATGTATATACCACATTTTGTTAATCTGTCGTCTGTGAATGCACATTTGGTTTATTTCTGTCTTTTGGTGATTGTGAATAATGCTGCTGTGAACATCGGTGTGCAAATGTCTGTTTGTGTCATTGCTTTCAGCTCTTCTTGTTATATACCAAGTAGTGCTATGGCTGGGTCATAGGACAATTCAATATTTAGTTTCCTAAGGAACTGCCAAACAGTGTTCCATAGTGGCTGCACCATTGTACATTCCTAACAGCAGTGCATAAGTGTCCCAATTTCTCCACATCCTCTCCAACATTTATCATTTCCTGTTTATTTAATGGCAGCCATTCTTATAGATGTGAGGTGGTATCTCATTGTAGTCTTGATTTGCATTTCCCTTATAGCAAATGAAAATGAGCATCTCTTCATGTGCTTTTGGCCTATCTATATTTGCTTTTCAGAAAAATGTCTATTCATATCTTTAGCCCATTTAATAATTGGGTTGTTTATACTTTTGTTGTTGAGTTGTATGATTTCTTTGTATATACGGGAAATCAAACCTTTGTCTGATATGTGATTTCCAAATATGTTTTCCCATTGAGTTGGCTGCCTCTTCACCTTTTTTGACAATGTCTTTTGAGGTGCAGAAGCATTTGGTTTTGAAGAGTCCCTATTTATCTGTTTTTTCTTTTGTTGCTTGTGCTTTGGGTGTAAAGTTTAGGAAGCTACATCCTATTACTAGGTCTTGAAGATATTTCCCTACATTTTCTTCTAGGAGCTTTATGGTGCTACTTCTTATATTTAGGTGTTTGATCCATTTTAAGTTAATTTTTGTGTAGGGTGTAAGATAGGGGTCCTCTTTCATTCTTTTGACTATTGATATCCAGTTCTTCCGTGCCCAATTATTGAAAAGACTATTTTGTCCCAGTTCAGAGGATTTGGGGCCTTGTCAAAAATCAGTTAACCATAGATTTAGTGGACTATTTCTGCATTCTTGATTCAATCCTTTGGTCAATGCTTCTGTCTTTGTGCCAGCACCATACTGTTTTGACCACTGTGTGTTTACAATAGGTTTGAAAGTCAGAAAGTGTTAATCCTCCCACTTCATTCTATTTTAGGATGCTTTTAGCTATTCCCGGTGTCTTTCCTTTCCAGATGAATTTGGGAATTAGGTTTTCTAAATCTTCAAAGTAGGTTGTTGGAATTTTGATTGGTACTGTGTTGAATCTGTAGATCAATTTGGGGAGAATTGACATCAACTATATTTAGCTTTTCTATCCATGAACAGGGAATGACTTTCCACCTATTTAGATCCCCTTGGTTTCTTTTAGCAATATTATGTTGTTTTCTGTGTACTAGTCCTTTACATCCCTAATTGAGTTCATTCCTAAGTACTTGATTCTTTTAGTTGCTATTTTGAAAGGAAGTTTTTCCTTAACTGACTCCTCAGCTAGGTCATTGCTTGTGTGTAGAAATGTTACTGATTTTTGCACATTAATTTTATATCCCGCCACCTTGCTGAATTTGTTTATTTGTTCAAGTGACTTTGATGTAGATTTCTCAGGATCTTCCAAGTATAGTATTATATCATCTGCAAATAATAAGAGTTTTACTTCTCTCTTTCCAATTTGGATGCCTTTTATTTGTTTGTCCTGCCTGATTGCTCTAGCTAGAACTTCTGGCATAGTGTTGAATAATAGTGGTGACAGTGGGCATCCTTGTCATCTTCTTGATCTTAGGGGAATGCTTTCAGTCTCTCTCCATTGAGAACAATGTTTGCTACTGGTTTTTCATATATTCCCTTTATCATACTGAGGTAGTTAACTTTGATTCCTATCTTTTGGAGTGTTTTTATCAGAAAAGGATGCTGAATTTTGTCGAATGCTTTTGCAGCATCAATCAAGATAATCATGTGATTTTTCCCTTTCGATTTGTTAATGTGCTGTATTATATTAATTGATTTTCTTGTATTGAACCATCCTTGCATTCCTTGTATAAACCCCACTTGGTCATGGTGTATAGTTCTTTTAATGTGTTGTTGGATTCAATTTGCTAATATTTTATTGAGAATTTTTGTATCTGTGTTCTTTAGGGAGATTAGCCTGTAGTTTCCCTTTCTTATAGCATCTTTACCCGTTTGGTTTTTTTTTTTTTTTTTTAACTTGGGCAGGCACCAGGAATACCAAGTTTTGACTAGTTTCATAAAATTAGGGTGGAGTTCCTTTTTCCTCAACTTTTTGGAAAAGTTTGAACAAGACTGGTGTTAGTTCCTTTTGGAATGTTTGATAAAATTCCCCTGTGAAGCCATCTGGCCCTGGGCTTTTCTTTCTAGGAAGATTTTTGATGACTGATTGAATCTCTTTACTTTTGATTGGTTTGTTGAGATCTTCTATTTTTTCCTGTGTCACTGTAGCTTGTTTGTGTGTCTCCAGGAATTTGTCCATTTCATCTAAGTTGCCTAGTTTATTGGCATATAGTTGTTCATATTATCCTCTTATTCCTTTTATTTCTTCAGGGTCTGTGGTATCACATTCCTTCTCATTTCTGATTTTGTTTATTTGCTTCCTCTCTCTTTTGTTCTTTGTCAGTCTTGCTAGTAGCCCATCAATTTTATTGATTTTCTCAAAGAACCAACTTTTGGTTTTATTTATTCTTTCTGTTGTTCTTTTGTTCTCCCATTCATTTATCTCTGCTTTAATCTTTGTTATTTCTGTTCTTCTATTTGCTTTGGGTTAGTTTGTTGTTCTTTCTCAAGTTCCTCCAGGTTTGCTGTTAAGTCCTCAATTTTTGCTCTTTCTGGTTTTTTAATATAGGCATTAGGGCAATAAATTTCACTCTCAGCATAACCTTTGCCATATCCCATAAGCTCTGATAAATTGTATTCTCATTTTCATTCATCTTCAGATAGCTACTGATTTTTCTAGCAATTTCTTCTTTGACCCACTGGTTGTTTAAGAGTGTGTTATTTAATCTATATATTTGTGAATGTTCTTGTTCTTTGGTGGTTATTGAGATCCAGCTTCATCCCATTGTTATCAGAGAAAGTGCTTTGAATAATTTCAGTGTTTTAAAATTTCTAAAGACCTTTTTTGTGCCCCAGCATATGATCTATCCTGGAGAATGTTCCATGAGCACTAGAGAAGAATGTATAACCTTGTGCTTTGGCGTGCAATGACCTATATATGTCTGCTAGGCCTAATTCATTTATAAAATTATTTAACTTCTCTATTTCCTTTTGATCTTCTATCTGATTGTTCTATCTATAGAGGAGAGTGATGTATTATATTATCCTACTATTATTGTTGAAACATCCATCACTCCCTTCAATTTTGCCAATGTCTGTCTGTACTTTGGAGCTCCTTGACTGGTAGCATAAACATTTATGATTGTTAAATCTTCTTGCTGAATTGACCCTTTAATTAGTATATAGTGTCCTTCTTTGTCTTTTATGTTGTCTTTACATTTAAGGTCTATTTTGTCCGATATTAGCATAGCTACTCCTGCTTTCTTTTGGAAAATCTTTTTCCATGCATTCACTTTCAATCTATTTGTATCCTTGTGTCTAAAATGAGTCTCTTGTAAGCAACATATAGCTGGATTATGCTTCTTAATCCATTCTGCCAATCTGTATCTTTTAACTGGTAAGTTTCATCTGTTGACATTCAAATTTATTATTGAAATGGCATTTCTTGAATCTACCATCTTATCTTTTTTATTTTATTTGTCAGATCTATATGTTCTTCTCCTTCTTTCTCTTTGTAGTCTTTAAATTACCATTATGGGTAATCTTCAATTCTGTGCCCTCCTCCAGACCTCCCTGTCTTGTCTTTTTTTTTTTTTTTTTTTTCAGCTGGCAGAACTCTTTTTAGTATTTTCCATAGGGCTGGTCTCTTGTGGACAGATTCTTTCAGGACTTCTTTGTCTGTGAAAACTTTGATCTCTCCCTCAGTTTTGAAGGACAGTTTGGTTGGGTACAGAATTCTTGTTTGGAAGTCTTTATCTCTCAGGATCTTCAATACATCATACCACTGCCTTCTCACCTTCAGGGTGCTAGTTGAGTAGTCTGTATTCAGTCGTATTTTGTTTCCCTTATATGTAGTAGATTGTTATTCTCTTGCCACTTTCCAGATTTTCTGCTTCTCTTCAACATTTAACAGGCTGATTGGTACATGTCTTGGGGAAGGACTGCCTGGATATATTCTGTTCGGAGTTTGCTGGGCTTCTTTGACTTGTATATTTATGTCATTTATGAGGGTTGGGAAGTTTTTCCCCATTATGTCCCCGACTACTCTTCCTAACCCTTTAATCCTCTCTTCTTCTGGGACACCAATGATTCTCATATTTGTCTGTCATTTCCCTGAGATCCAATTCAATTTTTTTTTTTTTCATCTTTTTTGTCATTTACTGTTTTGAGTCTTCAAAGTCAGTTATCCTGTCCTCTATATCACTTATTCTTACTTCTGTCTGTTCAGATCTGGTATTGTGTGCCTCATTGGTCAACAGAATCTTTAATCTCATGATATCTGTTATTTTTCTATTTATTCTTTCAAATTCTTCTTTGTGCTCTTTTATGTCATTTGCTATCCCACTTATTTTATTGAGTAGAGTTGTATGAACATCTTTGATTACTCATTCCAATGTCTTAATTTGGTCATTAGGCGGGGCTATATCTGTCTACATTGTAATATGCCTAGTGATCGTCTTCTGTCTTTGTGGCATGTAACTATATTGATTGATTTACTTTGGGAGTTGATTTCTTTCAGTAGTCTACAGCCTTGTGCTGGTGGTATGGTTGTACAGCAGGGAGCAGGGTATAGGGTGGTGCACTCAGTGGGGTGATTTGTTTCCAGGCAGGTATAGGCACAGGTTGGGGATATTATGCTGATGCTTGTGAACATGGGTGCCCAGTGGCCAGGGAGGATGTAGCTGTGCAGGTGAACAGATCTGGGAGGCGTAACCCTGGTGTGCACTAGTCTAAGACATGGGACCCTTTGTGCACCTGTGTAGAACTGTTGCAGCGGGCTGGAATACTACCTTCATAGATTTGGGGCAGATGTGACCTGGCTGTGCAGATCAGCACTTTCTCAGAGTTGGAAAGTGTTGCCGAGGACTATGCGCGTGCACAGTTCTAGAACTGCTGTAAAGTAATAAATAACGTGATGGGAGGCCCATGCACATGTGTAGGCATAGGAGTGCTATAAAGTGATGTGCAGAGCTTGGCAGGGTGGGGGTGGGTGGGATGAGGCTGCATGACACTATGGGCCAGGGGTCAGGGGTAGCCTGGATATGGAAGTTAGTGCCCACAGCCTTTATGCACTGGCAGCAGCCGGCAGGGAGCAGGGTGGGGTAGGTAGTGTTCAGGAGGGGTGCAGGAGAGGTAGGTTGGGCTGCACTTGGGGTTGGGGTGTGGGACAGGTATGTGCACTTAGTCCTGGTGGGGTAGGGGCTTCTAGAACACAGGGAGTGGGAGTGGATGATGGAATTTGGGTGTGTGGGGTGTGATTTGAGTTGCCGGTCATGAGGCTGTGCTGATGAGGATTGCGCACCCAAGGATCACAGCCTGGCTTACTTCCTAGTCCCAGTCTCCCATCCATGCACTCCCACGGATTCTGTGCCTCCATGCCAGGCTCCAGCTTTCTCCCTCTCAGTTCCTTGGCCTCTGCAACCAGGGTGCCCTATGTGGTGTAGAAGGTTCTCCCAGGTGAGCCGCACTGCTGAATTGTTGCCTCTGTTGTCCTCCTGTCTCTTCTCTAACTTTTCCATGGAGAAGGCTAATTTGAGCTACTCTATTCGGCCATCTTTCCCTGATAGACTCTCTCTTGAGCTGAAAGTTTTGATTTAAAGATACTATAGAACATTCTTTTCCAGAACTGGAAATCTAAGTCTCTGGGTAGTAAATAGTTTACCACTCATATATGTACTTTGTGTTTGCTCAATTGGTATTAAAATATGTAAATTTTGCAATACTTGGTTAAGGCTTTAAAGAGCCACTCTCTTATTTTATTTATGTGAAATAAAATTTGAAAACAGCAATAGTAATGAAATGGGATCTAGTTATTAACAGTTGATGTTTTGGGCTTAATACAAAAATCAAATACCGTTCGTTTTCACCAAGGCAGCAATATTTAGACATCTTATATCAGTATGGAGCTGTTAGAAGCTGGTAAAGTGACAATTAAGTATAAATTCCAATGAGGGATTTTGTTTATAATTTTTGCTTTGTTTATTCTGAATGGATATAACTTTTCCCTGGAGATACCACTTTGGGAAGAATTAGAAGTTCTGGTATAGTAATCATATTCACACTCACGTAGACTGACAGAACAGAAGATATATTTGCTCTGAATTTTGAAATACAGGTGTGTGTTAAATACCATTAAGGTGTAGCTAAGGATAGGTACAGTGTGACAAAACACATGCCCTTTTTAAAAATATCTAAGTAGGATAGGCAGTGGTGGCTCAGTAGCAGAGTTCTCACCTGCCATGCTGGAGACCTGGGTTTGATTCCCGGTGCCTGCCCGTGTAAAAAAAAAAAAAATTTTAATTAAAAAAAATAAAAGTAAGTACACTTTGAAACAAATAACAGATTCTTTAGTTGGCCACCAGAATATTTAAGAAATCATTTTCAATCCTCTTTTAAAATCTAATTCTTTCAATAAATGAAAAAAATGATAGCTTTATATGACACATTTATTTAGTTGTTGGTTCCTAAAGGACAAAAATAATCTTTCCAAAGTTCTGTGAAGTACCCAAAATACATTTTTTTGAAGGTTAGAGATTCATTCACTTCACCACCCTTTGCAGTTAATTTAATGTTACTGCAGGACTGCACATTTCTGAAAATACCAAAACAGATAGCAAAGACACTTTTGAAAGTTAGGTGATGCATAATATCAAAGATGAGAAGGAGTATATTTATTGCCATATTCAAAACCCTGCCCAATATTTCAGATAAAATTAAACAACTTCTATACTAAAGTGGAATCTGTAGGTCATATTATGAGCCTATAAATAGTAAGAAATTAGTAACATGCAGCATTATAAAAATATTTTGAGTACTTATAACTTAGACTTATTCCAGCTATTAACTACTTAGACAGAAATGCTCTTTATTAATTATTGCAAAGCAACTGATAGAGTAGACTTAAATGTTTAAGAAGAGATAACCTGGTATTATGATCCTGTAAATGTTATTTTTGCCTAAATTTTCATTATATTTTGCATACAATTATATTTATGAATACTTTGTAAATTTTAAAAGTATTTATAAAGTTGTATTAGTATTTGTGTTTTTCTAAGACTAGTTGAAAATGTAATATTAAACATTAATTAATGATACAAGCAAAGTTTATTCTATAGTTAAGTGAAAAATTATCTGTAAGTAGGTTTTTGGCTCTGTTATATAAATTGTCATGTAATTAATTCAAATACATATAGAATTCACAATTATATTTGAATGTTAAATTTTCGTTTCTTTATTTCTGAAAAGAATGTGTGAGTTGCATTGCAGCCTTTTCTTGTTTTAAATTTAAGATTAAGCAAATAAAATCAGAGAGGATGCTACTGCCAGAAATTGCCCTTCAGTTGCTTTGATGGAATGCAATTTATTTTTAACTTGCATGAATTTAAGAATCTTTATTAAGCACCTGCTATGTATGTAGAAGTCAATGACAGGTAGGGTGGGGAATGCTAAAAAAAAACAAATCATGGCTACTATCTTAAGTAACTAAGCACATTAACATGCAAGTATATTTAAAAACTTAAGGAACAAAGTACTTTGGACATTCTGAAGAACTCAGAGAGCACTTCCAGCCGGACCAGTCGCAAAGACTTAAAGAGGGCACATTTTGTAGATCTGGTGAGATTTTAAATTATTGAAGAGTTGTTAAGGAGATTTAAGAGTTCACAAAATTAGAGTTCTCCATCAGTCTCATTTTGTAGTTTCATTGTTTACTGAGGGAGTGAAAAATGATCAAGTTATAGCTTAATATATTAGCTAAGTATAATGAATCTTAGATGCTTTGCCAGGATTATACTTTACTTCTAAAGCTCTAGAAGTCTTATTTATAAAGTAGAATGCCAATCAAATGTATTATAATCTGATATTTCCAAACCACAAATATGTTTTTCTATGTTGTGAAAATCATAAGAAGGTAATAACATAGTAAAGCAAATTCTTACAACAGGTAGTTATTAAATCCATCAGGTCAAGAGAAGTCATTTCTTAATCAGAGATATTATGTGAGTAGTGATTTGTACTAATTATCATATGAAAATTAACAAGAGTTAAGCCACAGAATTAAAATAAAGTATGTGATTATTCTGCTGATTTTGTGTGATTATTGGGAGTACATTGATAGGGCAGTTAGGAATCTGCTGTTGTCAAAACAGAATTTGGCATAAAAGGTAAAGAGCATTATACATTTTATCAGAAGCTGGTCATGGAATATGATTAATATATCAAAATTTTCTGCAGAAAGAGAAAGGGGAAGAAGGTAAGGGATGGAAGAAAGGTAGGATGGAAGGAAGAAAGGACTAATTTATTAGTCTTCGTTTTAACTCTCCTAGTTATTTGACTAATTTACAGTACCTCTTCCAATTTCCATTTCCTTCGGTTTTAATTATCCCCACCAGTACTGACTGTGGTAAGAAACCTCTGCCAAATTAGATGGAATCACAAATCGCAGGATCCTGAATTTTTGTCTTCTCTGACTTAATCTCATGGACCTTCTTTCCTTTTGCTCTACACTCCTCTTGGGTCTCCACCAACCACTTTCTTTTTTACAATTTCTAAATGATTTTTTAAATGTTTAGGTTAATATTCTTACCAAGTTCTATACTTAAGGAAAAAGTTGAGGCAGTTTTCACTGTTGTAGGGAACAAAGAAATAGAGGAGAGTATATGATACCTTGAATTCCCTTCTGGCTGTGCCCTGCCAGCTTTTAAGAGTATCTGTCATTTTTCCACGTTCCCTCCGCTACCATTGGGGAAAAGATCTCATCGTTTCTTAATATAGGGATGGTGATCAATAGAAAATATGGTGGCCAAGTAAAATAAAAAATACTTCTGGTCATTACTGAGCACTTTCTACTTTTTTGTTAAAAATTTTTTGTTTTCTTTTGTTTTCCGGAAAAGAAAGTAAAAACTTTAAGACTTAACTGTTTTACAATTTAATGTGATATTTTTCGTGGTACTAGTTAGTTTGGATTCTAACTGAACAACTGGAGGTTAAAGTAAGAGCTGTGATCTCTTATAGAGCCTTTTGAGTCTATTCTTTAAACACGCAAATATCCCCATACAGATGACTAAGAATCCTGCTTCTAACCCTGGGCATGAATTTTTTTTAATACAATTTTATTGAGATATGGTCACATACCAGAGAATCCATCCAAAATATTCAATCAGTGACTCACAGTGTCATCATATAGTTGTGCATTCATCACCACTATTAATTTTAGAACATTTTCATTACTCCAAGAAAAAAAGTAAATAAAAAAGAACACCCAAAACATCCTGTAACTCTTATACCCCTCATTATTTATTTTCTTTTTGTCTTTATTTTATTACTCATCAACCCATACAGTGGATAGAGGGAATGCCAGTCAGAAGGTTTTCACAATCACATGGTCACAAGGATAAAAGCTTTATATTTACACAATCATTATCAAGAATCAATCCTACTGGACTACAGTTCAATAGTTTCAGATATTTCATTCTAGATTTTCTAATTCACTAGAGACTAAAAAAAGAATATTTAATGCATACGAATAACCTCCAGAATGACCTCTCAGTTCTAGTTGAAATCCTTAGCCATTGAAACTTTGCTTTGTTTCATTTTTCCCCCTTTTGGTCAAGAACTCTTTCATAATCCCATGATGATGGGCATGAATTTTATGAAACACAATGGCAAAATTAAATGTACTACATAGTCATTGACTACTATGAAGAAATTTATGTCAAGTTCCAAGTTCAAGAATGTGACACCAATGATCAAAATTATACTTGATCATTTTCACTCATAGATGTTAGAAGACTAAATACAGCCAAGCCATTAAAATAGTTTAAGCTTTTTTCCCAAGCTTCTTGGACTTCAGGCTTCTACCCTTCTGAGAATTGTACCATCAGTTATTCATTTCTTCTTATTCAATTTCTAAAGCTGCTTGCTATTTTGAATATTTACAAATCCCGATAACTTTCTAAAAAAATAGCATTCAATAGCCTACTGCATGTCTGAAAGTGGTTATTACCTGCAAAAAATGTTAAGTGCTTAGTTTTCTGTAGATTTTTGTAACCCAAGAGAGTAAAAGTAGACAGTAGACCTCTCTTGTATCAAGTGGGAGGGAAGTGCAAAGCTTTCTTTTCTGACATCATGCTTCCATTTGGTAATATAGAACAATCTAGGAAAATTGAAGTTGGTCAAATTTCTTTGTTGATATTAAAAATATAAATGTGCATAAAATGAGGCAAATAATAATCATTCTTAGATAACTTTAATATAAAAATAAAAAAATATGTTTTGACAGGTGGTTGTTACCACTAATTATAGCAAGTACCCTTCTAGCATAGTCCTCATCCCAGTAGACAGGGCCAGTAATATACATATTAGAGGAATATATATATTTGTAAATTGATTGAGAAATGACTTTAATTTATTTAGCTGTGTATTTTAGACCTGAGGTCTTATGAAGTGCACAGTTTTGGTTTAATAAAGATGCTGGAATACAGTATACCATAAATGGATTGGCTTTTTCGAAGGGGATGCATTAAATTACACATTTAATAATAATTAAGTTACACATGTATTAAGTTCTAAGCCCATGAAAATGTCCAAATTAAAGCATCATAGAGAAACATACTTTTAACTCTGAAGAAAGACTGATGGCGTCCAGGGTTTCTCTGTCATATGGGAAGGTATATGGTGATGTCTGCTGTCCTTCTCTCCCAGCCTCTGGTTTCAAATGGCTCTCTCTGCTCCTGTTTCCAGTAACTTTTTCTCTTAGTGTCTGTGGGTCTTCACTTAGCTTCCCTGGGCAGAGTCTGGGCTTCATCTCTTAGCTCAGCATATCCAAACGTCTGTGTCTGGTTTCATCTCTCTGCTCTCTGTGTCGGCTCTGGACTTTCTCTCTCTCTGTCAGCTCTGGGCTTTCTCTTTTCTCTGTGAGCTCTTTAAAGGACTCCAGTAAGGTAATTAAGACCCATCTTAAATGGGCAGGGTCACATCTCCAAGGAACAATCTAATCAAAAGATTCCACCCACATTAAGCCTGCACTCACAAGATTAGATTAAAAGAGCATAGCTTTTCTGGGGTGCGTAGCAGTTTCAAACCAGCACTATAACAGTTGTTAAGAGACGAAAAGAACAGCAACAAAAAAATAACAGAACACAATGAAACTGTCCTTAAAGAACAGTTAAAACTTAGGAGGCACAATATGAGCAGAAATCTCATGACTGCTTAATGGGCTTGTGTTTCTTAGAGGGACATATTGTCTGTTTCACACAAATACTCCCACCCAGCCACTCAAATGACTATTGATAGGACATGGACTTTAAATAATATAATTTGTTTCTAAGCAGCAGATAATTTCCCTTGGGTCTTCTAGATCCCATTTAGATATACTCTCTTTGTTTGTAATTCTCTGCATCTCAAATCTTATGAGATTTTATCTAGTTTATTCTATATATTGTATTTTTGTGATGTAAATGTACATTCAGATTTTCTCTTTTTAAATTAGTAACATTGTTTTAAATGGAACCTGGGGTATTGTGGAAAAAAATAAAACATTTGGGTCACAGACTTTTCCACATTTCCATACCACCATTTTATTGCCTTAAAAAAAAAATAGCCAGTTAGGACAAAATTTGAGAAATGCTATATTCAAAAACTCCAGTAAATTTCTACCTTTTTTCTCCACCACCTCTCTCCTTCTCATTCTTCTACTTCTTATGTGCCTTCTCCTTTATTTTTAGTACCAGATATCTAGCTATTAACAAAAATATTTGGTTAAATACCTTTATATGTGATTTCATATTAATTAAGCAGAAGAATATGTTTGTTGTACTCCCCAATAGAATACTTAAAAGGAAGCACAAAACAGCTTTACTAGTCTATAAAATGATCAAATAAAATCTCTGTATTTGTTAAGCCAAAAGCAAAGCTTATTCCAAATCAGATTACAGAGTTCTTTATGTTTATGCTGAACTTTGAATTCCCTTAGATATTTGTTCTTATGTTTGTATTTTCCCCCTCAGAGAGTTACTTGTGGAGAGACAGTTGTCTGAAGTTCACTTTTAACTCCAGTTGCTTTGGAGTAAACTAAATGGTATAGACAAAGGAGATGTATATATTTACATATATATTTTATATATATATACATCTATATAGATGTATATATATATAATATATATGTATGTATATCTATAAAATCATCAATATAAAGAAACATTTATAATTAGACATTCCATCAAATTATCCAAGACTTTCTTTTGCATGGGAATTATTAAAGGTGCTGACTGTTGGTTTCAGCAGGTATGTTCTTACATCTCTTGAGATAATGTCATTTTCACATTGCATTCAGTTGTGTCAGAGTTTTGTGTACTCTGAGACCAAGGGGATTTATAATAGAACTTTTCACCATGGGATGATCACAGTGTTTTGATTAGTTTTCTTTTATCAGACATAAAAACATTGTTAAATAATACACATACCAATTACCAATAAGTGTTGATTTTTAAAATTTAAGATAAGAATATTTGCAAAGTTAGTATCACTTGTATTTTCATTTTTAATTATTTATGGTTAGAAAGTTTAAGTATATATAAGACTTCATTTTTAATTTTTTAAACAGACATGTCTTTCTTGACTGATAATAAATGAGCCATTGGTTATATTTAATAATGTCTATTTATTAGGATGTCACAGCAGACCAGAAAAGATGGTACATACTGTCAAATCCAGGATGATAGATTTTATAGAACTGTGTTGCATAAAGATGAGCCCTTTTTTGCTACCTTGCAAGGTTGCCATAGTTACAGAATGTTGCTTCATGGGAATTTCACTTTTCTTAGTAATATTAGACACTGAATCCAAAGCCTCATTTATATTGTTCTTAAATCTCCTCTTTGAAAATAACCTTTTTTGTAAGAGATTCTGAATTATTTTTGTGATCTTTCTTTTTCTTCTTTCCACAAATAAATTATGTTGAACAAAACAGAGAACAAAAACACTCAGCATATGTTTTCCTTCCAAGCCCTGAACATTGGAGAAAATTTCAGATCCCCCTCCTCATCCCAATTGTGTTTTTCACTTTCAGGAAAACCTAGTATTTTATTTTTTAAAAGGCAATATGGTCTCAGCTGGCAAACTCCATGTAATGAATACTGTTAAAACCCATGGAATTGTATGTGTTAGTTCAGCTTAGTTTAAGGCAAGGTTGTATGTACCACTGAAGTGAATTTCAAACTGTCATAGACATTCAGGTTTTTATGAGATATTGCTGCAAATTCATTGAAACATAATGTGACCTTGGAAAACATACTTCACACTCACCTCCTGCAAGACCGCAGTGCTGGATATTGGGGTTCCAAGACATGACTGCATCTTCTCCAGCAATATGCCCGGTCTACTCTCCACTCCCAATATACAGGCAAGTATGAAATCTTTTCCCCAAATTAAAATATTTGCAGTTCTTTGTAGAGAGAATAATAATTTGAATCTTTTCTGAATACTGTGTTAATAACCAAAATGTGCTAGTAACCTGTTCTAGCTTGCTAGCTGCCAGAATGCAGTATACCAGAACTAGAATGGCTTTTCAAAGGGGGGAATTTAGTAAGTTGTTAGTTTATAGTTCTAGGGCCATGAAAATGTCTCAATTAAAGCAAGTCTATAAAAATGCCCAAATTAAGACACCAACAAGAGGTTACCTTCACTCCAGAAAGGCTGATGAAGTTCAGTGTTTCTCCCTCAACTGGAAAGGCACGTGGAGAACATGATGACATCTGCTAGCTTTATCTTCAAGCTTCGTGTTTCGTGACGCTCCCCTGGCGGCGTTCTCCCTCAGTTCCTTAGTCACTAACTGGTGGACTCTGTGATTCTCTCATCATGAAGCTTTCTCTAAAATGCTTCCCCTTTAAAAGGATTCCAGTAAACTAATCAAGACCCATGTGGAATGGGTGAAGTCACATCTCCCTGTATTCAATCCCCACAATTGGATAAGTCACATCTCTATAGAAATAATCTAGTCAAATTTACAACATATAGCGCTGAATAGGATTTAAAAGAAAAGGTTGCTTTCATGAGATTGGATTAGGATTAAGGCATGATTTAGATGGGGTACATAAATCCTTTCAAAACAGCACATAACCTTATCAAAATATTCATATATTTGGCATAATACTAGAATCTCATTGTCTTATGTGCATCGTAGTAAGTTCTTTGTCAGTAGGATTATGTTTTCCCCTCTTCCTATCTCTCCATGGTGTCTGTCTTGGTCCCTTGCATTTAGTATGTGCTCAAAAGAACCTCAATAAGTAATACAGAAAGCAATGAACTAAGAGATTATGTCTATGTGTGACAAAATGTTATTGTTGTGATTACTAATAGTTAACATATTGATTGAAGTACTTTGTTTGCCTTATCTTATTAAATTATTTAGCCCACAATTATCTATGGGGTGGATTCAATATTATGTTATATTAAAATTATTCATATTTCTCAAATGAGGAACCTGAGTCTAAGAAAGGTGAAATGACTTGCTCAGTGTCACGATCAATAGATTCAGAGATTTCAAGTAATATCAGGACTGGAATGGCTAAAAAAGTTTGCACAGTGCATCATAATTTGGTAGCGTAAGATAGATGGGGTACACAGATAGTTTTGATAATTATTATATAAGCTTGTGTTGAAATGTTATAAGTAAAAAAGAAACACTGAAAAGGTGAAAAATATTTTGAAAAGCAGAATTGCAGGAGGCTGAGAAAATAGAATAATTCATATCTACAAAAATTACTGATTTTTTGTACTTATAACAGTTTCTTATTTAAAACAATAATTATACAGAATTACATAAAGCAAAAGTGAAAGTCCTTTATTCTCTCTGAATACCATTCCCCATCTCCTTATATTCTGTTATAAAACTCTGTGATGTTACCTCCAGGATTATTTAGCAAAGATATAAACACACACGCATGTGTTGTTTTAGCAAAACTGGGATCAACTAACGCATGCTATTCTAAAATGTGCTTTTTAAATCTAATCATAATTGGCAGACATTTTGCATGTCTGTTTATTGAGATCTACCTTATTCTCTCTTTTTTGAGGGAATGGAGAGGGTGCATAGATGGGACTCGAACTCAGGTCTCCGACATAGTAGGCAAGCATTCTGCCACTGAATTACCCATGCACCTTTACCTCATTCACCTTAATTAAAGCAGGAGACATTCTGATTTAGAATAATATAGAAAGCTTAAAATTTTATGCATTTATTTCTCTTACATATACATTGTGTATTATTTGTGTGATAACAAACCGTAAACAAATTTGTATTACTCAAATTTTGAGTGACTTCTAATTCATTACCAATCTAGTTCATTCCATTTTTTTTTATAATATGCTATCTGAGAAGTACAGGCTATAAAATACTCAGATTTGATATTACCACATCTAAAATGCTTAAAGCCCTCCCCACACACAAATGGAAACTTACTGAATGTCTCTTACATGGATGTAACCGTTCTGCATTCTAACACACCGTCAGCTCCACCAACAGACATTTGTTTTCCATAGCCTTGTATCTTGTGTCAGGTAATCTGTGAAGCAAGTATTTATTGGGTATACACCCTATATCCTCTTAGGTTAGAATCTACATTTAAGAAATTAAACAATACTTTTTAAATGATAAAATTAACATATATACGAGGGGGATAAATAGTTAACATTTTACAAATACTTCTGATAGTTGTTGTGGGGATAAAAGGTGAATTCTTGACAAACTAATATTTGTGGCAAAGTCAGAACTGATGTGAATTTTCTCACTAAATTTTTTCATTTGATTTCCATTTTCTGGATTACATAGAGAAGGAAAGAAGTTGTTACTAGAAAGAAGGGGTGGTGATTGGAGAACTAAAGAAAGAAGGGATGGTGATGGAGAAGTAAAGAAAATAACTTTCCATACATGTGGTTGGGTGATTTACTTTCTTAGACCATTGCTTAGAGTCATTAGATTTCTATGTTTTTGTTTACCAACTCAGGAGATTGTTTATCTGCAATTTCACATATTTTGCAACTTTATCTATGTAAGAGGGAAAGAAATTGATAATTTACTAGACAGGTCACCAAGTGATATTTCTTTAAAGCTAAATAATTTTTTTAAGTAGGAAATGCAGTTAATATTACCTCACTCCCCACAATACTCACTTTGAATTAAAGAAATGGATCTATTTGAAAAGAAATAAAGTTCATTTTAAGTCTTCATTTAGGTATCATTAAATATGTGTGGGCATGGAAAATTTGAATTGGTAAAAGTCATACTGGTTTAGAATTAAGTGAAATACAATTAATACAGTTTTGATTGAAATGTTGAGAATATAGCATTTACCAATAAAAAGTTGATTTATATCTATTATATCTATATCTATAAATATAGATTATATTTATATCTATATCTATAAATAGAAATTTGATTTATTTTTCCTAGCATTTTTCTCTTACTCATTTTTTTTTACCTTTTGACTTATGAATTCTTGCCTCCTGCAGAAGCTAATTCATACTGCAGCCTTCTGTCTTCATAAGATTTTTTTTTAAGTATTTTTTGTGCTTTGTATTAACCTTGTTATTTTTACTGGAATGTAGTGTGCTTACAGAAAGTAAACTTAGAAGAGGTCTGAAATTTGATGAATTTTCACAAAGTGATCACGCCCATGTACCCAGGTAGAAATGGAACCTTCCTAACACCCCAGAAGTACTCCTGCCAAGTACTCCCTTTTGATGTAACCAGTCCATTCCTGAGAGTAACCACCGTCATGACTTCATAGGAGGTAGACTAATTTTGCATGATTATATACTTTGTAAAAACTGAATCATCACAATGTATAAGCTTTTGTGTCTGACTTCCTCCAATCAGAATGTTTACAGATTGTCATTGCCATTGCTGTGTAGTGTTGAAATGTTTAGTTATATCAGTTTATTTGTACACGTTTCATCATTGATAGACATTTAGATAGAGCCCAGTTTGGATTATAATGAACAGCACAGCTATGAAAATTCTAGTAAATGTCTTTTGCCATCATTCTCTTTTCTGTATATGCCTGGAATTTTGGGGTCATGGGATGTGCAGCTGTTTGGTTTTGGTAGAAACTGGCAGTTATCTAAGTGTTTGTACCAGTTTACATTCTCATCAGCAGGACAAGAATTCTAGTTGCTCTACATCCTTGCCAACACTTCAGAATTAAAGTCTTTTTCATTTTAGCCATTCACATAGATGTGTAGTCACATTTCATTTTTGTTTTAAAGTGCATATCATTTGTGACTAATGAAGTTAAGCATTGAACACCTTCTTTTTTTTTTTTTTTTTAACTCTCATGCTCACATCTCAACTCAACCACACAGGAAGTATAACTTTATGCCAATGTTTATCTGTGTCTGTCTCTTTGAAATTGCTTCAAGTATAAAGTCAAACCATCTAAAGGCTCGATTGTCCCGTCCACTATGAGACCACCTTGACAGTATTTTGGAAATATCCTACTGGTTCCAGATCATGCTACGTGAACTACTGTCATTTAAAATAAGTTGTTTGAAATGTTTTCCTTAAAGATAAGTAGTTGTATTAACTTAAGGGTGAAAACTGTATGCATATAGCATCTTTTGTGCAAAAATCTTTGAATATTAATATATTATTTATATATCTTTAATGATATATATATTATATAATATATATTTATATATATTATTAAATATATCTTTAATAATAATATATTAAAGATCTTTGAATCTTTGAATGAGAGAAACCTATGTTGGGAATTGGCAGTCCTTAGGAACAAGACAATTAATTTTAAAGAGCAAAACAATAAAGTGGTTCTGTCATGCCTGTGTATCAATTTTCTAGAATTTATTTATATGAATAAAGTCTATTGAATCCATCTTAGTAATGAAGAGTGAAAAAGATAACAATTTCTTTAGTCTTTCTTCATCCTGAGTACAAGATTTTACATAGGAAAACAACATAGAAGGAGGCTTTTTGGGGGGTGAGGGGAGAATATAAGTATGAGTTATACACATCTTAGTAGTTAAAATTCAAACTTAGATTACTGTTAAAATTCTCACCACATCATGGATTGTAGTTAGGATGGCCATATACTTTATCAAAAGTTGCTCAAACTGGGGTAAATTTGAGAGTGAAAAGGGGAAATTACTAACAATTATTCTGGGACAATAGACATAAACTGACACTATTTCTGCCAAACTGAAACATATGATCACCTTAATTATAGTATATTTATGCCATCATTTCAATATTTTCTCAAATAAAATATATAGATAATTTTAATAAGCTTCACTAGTCTCAAAAGCATGTTGTTTCAATTTATTAAATCCTCAATTAGCTTCTAACAAGTATACTGCACCAATTGTCAAGACAAAATCATGTTTCTTTCATCAAGTCCCAGTAACTAATATACATAAGCACAGTTTTAAGGCTGGATGAGATAAGAGCATTTTTTTTTTTCCCCATTGGTCATTTAAGTATCCACTTTAATCTGTTGAAGTTTTTTAGTTCATATTTTTTTATCGATTGCCTTTTTAAATTGACTTGTAGAAGTAGTTTGCAAGTCCTAGATATTAGTCACAGTATGTTTTGTAAGAATCTCATCCCACCCTGATGCTTATCCATTTCATTCTTTTAAGATTATATTTCAATGATCAGAAAGTCTTAACTTAAAGAAAGTCCAGTATATTATTACTTCTTCCTTTTATATTTAAAGCTTTTTGTTCGTGTGTGTTTTCTTTTTAAAATATACAGATGTATGTTGATGTTGTGTGTATTTTTTAAATATGTACACATCAATATATACAGCATTTGAAAGGTAATATATACATTAGCCATCAGCATTAACATTCTATGGGTTCAAAAGAATCCATTATTATCAAGTTGAAAGCAAAGCAGGAAATGATGACATTTGGAGTAGAAGGTTAAAGTTGTTTTTTTTGGAATTATTAAGATATATATATATATCTTAATAACTATAGAAATATGATAGGTCCTCCAGCTTTGTTCTTCTTCTTTACTATTTTGTTGGCTATTGTAGAATGTATTTCCACTTGAGCATCAGGTTATGAAAAAATATCTTGCTGGGTTTTGTTTGGAATTGTGTTGAATATATAGAAGGATTTGGGAAGAAATGACATCACAATATTATTGAATCTTCTAACCTATGAACATCATGTATCATCAAGAGCTTTTCCAATTTTCTAAGAACTTATTTAAGTTTTCTTTCTAGATGTTGTACACGTCTTCTGATATTTAGCCCTTGTGTTTTAAATTCTCATGTTTCTCCTATCTAAAACAATAGAAATATCATTGATCATTTCCCAGCCATAAAAATAAGCCTGATTAGATATTCCTCTAAAATTTACAGTTATTACAGATGAAATTGATTCATAGAATGTTTACTCTTATATTATCTAGGATATATAAATTGCTATCCACCAACTGCTTTAAATATCAATTCCAAAACTCCAAGGCTTAACCCAAGAACACTTTATTTCTCATTTATGTGACAGTCTAAAGAAGGAATCCAAAGAAAGTTGGATGGTTGTATTTAAAGTGGAGGAGAGGCTCCACTTTGCCCATAATTCAAAGATCCAGGCTCCTTCCTAGAAGAGGGTCACACCACTTTCTAGGACCACATAATCTTCTGCTGGGTACATTCATCTATCTGATAAGAAAAAAAAAAAGAGAGAGATAGAAAGAGGAAGACATAGGGAAGGTATAGTCATTCTTGACTGCATCATCCCAAAGATGATATTTTTATATATCCATTTCTCTCATATTTCACTCGCAAGAACCAAACATGGTGCCATCTAGGGAGATCTACCTAGACCAAAAAAATGTAGTCTAGCTGAGTGCCAAGGAAGATGGAGGACAAATATTTATGGTCATCAGCCACCTTGTCCATAATCCTCCAAGAAACATAGCAACAAGGATCAAAATAAAACTACTTATTTCTTCTATTTCGTCTCAATTTCATCTCTCTGCTCCATATGAAGATACATAATATGTCTTTTTCATAAGCAAAAACAGAAATTGGCATTGTGATACATATTATAGAAGATAGCAAACTAACCTAGGTATATTCAAATTGGAAACGCTTTACAACAAACTAACCTTTCCTTAGAAGCATGTACTTTGGTGTTTTATAATGTCAATGAAGACTTCTGCATCTCTCTCTTGAAACTACCCCTTATGAAATGACTGTGAGTTTTTTTTTAATACTTGACTTGTTTTGGATTGAAAAATAGAGATAGAGAAAGAGATAAAGTAGATAGATATAGATAACAGATAGATATAGATCTATGTTTCATTAAAGATTTATGTTTACCACATTTTTCAGTTTTTTCAAGTCTCAATAAGACAGAAAGTAGAAAATAATATACCTGAGATCCATTTTTCCATGTAGCAATTCTTTCTTAGTATTTCTCAGGAAATGTAAATGTTTTTCTGAATCTCATACAGCACAAAAAAAATTCGCTTGAGAAACAGCAACAATGAGAAAAGGTTTTAGAGTTCTCCTTCAAGATTTATAAATTAGCTGTCACATAAAGATGTTAGCTGGTTCTAAGGAATCTACTGATACCAAGTTGGGAGCAAAAGTAAGACGTTGTGCTCTCTTGTGAAGATGAAAGTACTGATATATGGGGGAGAAAGTTGAGGTTGCATTTTGAGGAACCGGATCAAGAGAATCAAGGGTCAAGATCTAATAAGTCAGTTTGTTTGTATATATTGCTATGTAACAAATGGATGTTCATAGCTTTGTGTGTTGGTCACAGTGAGTAATTCTTCCAAATAAAATAAATATTAGTATGTTTATACACATAGCATACTTTTTACAAATCCTGTGAATGATGTTCCAATAAATATCAAGTCTTGGAAGCAAAACATATTTTTAAATTGGTGTGTCAGTATATGATTCTGTGTAGTGTTGTTAAACTTGTTGAGAGATCCAAATTTTACGTTATTTGAATAACTACCCAATTATGTTCACTGGTGATTTCCAGTGCTTGAATATTAGCTGTAGGTTATAGTGGTTTGTGGATACTTTAACAAAAGAAAGGCAAAGAGAAGATGTGAATACTATTGTGGACTACTTTGACACGAAATCAGAATTAACAAAAAAAAAAAAAGAAAAAAAGAAGGGCGGGCCACAGTGGCTCAGTGGCAGAGTTCTCGCCTGTCATGCCAGAGACCTGGGTTCAACAGAATTAAGAAAAGCAGTATTGATTTTAACAGTAAAAACAAACTCAGGGCAAGCTGATAAAATGCATCATTTGTGTAAAAAGTAAATAAGTTTATACGAAGCAACATGTACCCTAATGTCCAATTTAAAGGTTATTTTGAATTCACTACTAATAATTTGGCTAGGTCAATACAAAATGAAAGATTTTTTTTCTATTCTCTCTGTAATATTTATCAAAAAATAAAGATAAAGACTGTCAGATAGAACAATTAATGGTTTGTGTGCTTTAAAAGTTCATTTTAAGAACAATGGTTTTTAAATATTAAATAGATGTGGTATTGTCTTTCAATTTTTAAAACGATTGTATGGGCACTTATTTTGTATTAGTGGTCCTATCTTTTAAAGTTTGCCATTAACAAATGTCTATATCAGATAGCGATCATCTTTTGTTATTGAGATATATAATCTTGTCACAACATACTTGTTCAAAATAGTAATAAACTGTGTATTTATCTATTTTCTGTTTTTACAAAAATCTTTGCAGCTTTTACATAACCTTATCACAGCAAAAAAGGAATTGTTCCCTGCTTATTATAGTTATGCATTATTATTTAAAAACACATAATGTGTTGTGAAAAATACAGAATAACTTATAGATTAAGGAATTTCAGCAAAGTCCTGTGAATTCCAATTTCTTCTTCCCAAATCCTGAGAATAATAGTTATCAAGAATTTGGAACACTTTTCCAGGTGACAGTAAAAATACTGTGGGTTTATATGGGTTCCTTAAGTGCACAGCAAGTGATTTGAGGTTCATTCTCTATGTATAAGACCTGTGCCTAGAAAACCTTTTATGGTCTGCTGCTTCTCTCTGGGTGGCATGGGGATAAAATTGCACTGGAGCCTAGAAAACATGTTTTTAAACACTGCCTCTGCCATTTACCGACTGTGTCACCTTGGCTATGACTTCTATTACTTAAATTGTCTGAACCTAATTTTCTTCAAATATAAAAAAATACATGGCAGTAACATGCCTGAAACCAATATTTTAAGCAAGAGATAATGCATGCAAAGTACCTGACAAATAATAGGAACACTGTACGTTATTGTATACTTTTAAATTTTATTAAAGCAACAGAAGAAGAAACAAGCATGATTCTGGTTTTAAATTTGCAATATCTTTATCTATCACTAGTGATAAAATACCACCAAAATGTTTTACTTAAAGAAAATATATAAATGATTTTCTACTTAAGTGTTAGTGAATTGATTTTTGATGTGCTGTACAGTATAACTTAATTCAGAGTCTGGAAATTAATATATTCCACTTTACGTTTTTAAGTAATATTTTAATGGAAATAGTTTTTTATTTTCAAGGATTTGTGCTCTTGGTAGATGTTTCATTGAAAAGGGTTACATAATACAGGGATTTGTTACAGCATTTGAATCACAAATTTTCTGTTGAAACATTGCCTTTTCATGTAAATTTCATATATTTTTAATTTTATATAACCCTACAGTCATTCTTATTTGGCTTATTAGTACATAGAATTAAACCACTCACAATTCTATCACCCTCCCAGTCCTATTTGATCTTATCTACATCTCATTTTCCATAATTTGGAAGTCTTGGTAGATAGAAAAGTAAATCCCATATATTGTTTTACAGTATTAGTAATATATCGCTAACTTTCATTCAATCCTACTTTCGCTAGCATCATGAGAAGAAAGACATCTTAATGTCCTGTTACTTATATTGCATAGAAAAAGTAGAAAGGCCAATCAAAATAAATTGGGATATTTCAGAAAATTCATAGCAGAATAACATGCCCTGCTAGAAATATTATTCAATGCTCTTTTCCATTTCTTTCGGAAAGCCAGAACAAGAGAGAAATGTGTATATCTTGCAACAGAAATCATGTAAGACAAATGCTTTTGCTCTTTAAGAGCCAAAGAGTAGTAGATTACTGAAGAAGACAAGGAAATAAAACTTAAAATACTTAAGTTTAGATTACGTATCTGTCAGTCTGGGTATTTAATGAATGATGTTTTAAGCAGTGAGGATTCTTAAATTGCGAATCTCTGTTTTAGAAAAGTATCTTCTTTTGACTGGCTCTCAGAGAACTTTAGGTTAATTCTTCTAAGTCAAGTCTTCAGTTTGATTTAACGAATTCACTCGATTCAGTTGATAATAGGCCCTTACCTAATGATCCATTGTTAGTCCTCAATTCTGGTCTATATCTCTTGGCACCATTAGACACCTTACCTCTACTCATGTCTTCTTTAGTCATAATTATTCCCCAGGGATTGTTGCAAAGATTGTTTAAAGCTTGTTATCTGTGGCAGCTAATGCTCAATTGGTTTAGGCTAGTAGAGTTCCATAGTGATGCTTGATGTGATTTATCTTTCTCTTTTGGTGATCTGCTGCAAAATTATTTGCAGTATGTATCTGTAGAACAAAGTTTCAAAACTGGTTATCACTGTCAAATTCCATATCTGTGTGTCTAGGAAGGAAACTGTTATTCTGAAAACAAAACAAAACACAGAATCCCCAATTCTTCTATCTGTGTGATCTCAAGCAAATTCTTAACCATTTGGAGAGCCAGAGTCTCTTATTTGGAATATGGAGAACCTCAAAAACCATAATGATGACTAAATGAAAGCATGTTTTCAAATGCATGCTCACTCATTCATGCAAAAAAAATTATTGAATTCCTACTGTGACATGCTATATGTGGGAGATATAATGGTTAATGGAGCTTAGCATCTAGTATTTATAAATTTTGAATATATAATTTCAATAATAAATATTACTGGTAGTATATTGTCATTACTATGGGCAGTCTACAAATTATCTTTATTTTTCTTTGGGCTTAGTTCATTTTACTTGGTCAACAAAAACTGTAGCATTATCTTGGCCTTTCAGAATTCATATATTCCTAATTTCAGTTGGTCAGAGGAGAAATAAAGGGAGATGGCCTGATAACAGTTGAATAAAATTAAATTTCTCACTAGCCTATACTATAAAGTATCATGTACTTTTATGACACTTTCTTAATTCTGATCTTTGCCTCTTGTTGATTATTAAAAAAAAAAAAAAAGCCAATCTAGCACCAAATATAAAAAAACAAAAACAAACAAACCAAAAAACCAGTACCTTTGTTTGGGGATCTGATGTAACGCCAAAGCAAAAGTTTCAGCTATTCCCATATCTGACTGCCAAAGTACAGCAGAGCAAGCCATTTGTCTGTGCCATTGTTCTCCATGTCCCTGGAATTCATTTCTGCTGCTCTTACAGAATACTAAGACAGGAGATGCCTTTAAGCCAGTGTTGAAAAATGTTTTTTTATTTCTCCCAAAGCCCAGTTTGTGTGGACTGCTGCATGGCAGAACTTAGAACATACTAGATATCAGTCCCAAGTAAGAGAATGCCTCAGTACATCTTTTTAATGCTACACTCTATAGCATTAGGCTCACAACACAATCTGACATGATTCTTTTCCTTTAGCAGATGCTTGGATGCACAGATGCCAAAAGGCACATCCAGGCATTTCAGAATTGCAAGAAAAACAAAGGTGGAAACAGAGTTCTAGTTATATATCCACCCCTTTATGGAATAGACAACAGACAAAACTGGGAAAATTTGTTTTGACAAATGGGCCCACCTCTCCTTCTGGAAACTTCTATCCTACCTTAGTTTATTTATACCTTAATATGCTACATGTAACACCATTATGTCTGCTCTTAATGGTTATTAAATGCAGATACTTGCCTTTTTAATGATGGAATTTAAAACATTATGGGGGGTGGGCTACAGTGGCTCAGTGGCAGAGTTCTTGCCTGCCATGCCGGAGACCCGAGTTTGTTTCCTGGTATCTGCCCATGTTAAAAAAAAAAAAAAACATTATGGGGGAAATAGTTTTATTCAGGAGAAAGATCTGTTCAGAACTCCTGTATTTATATTTGAATAGACTAGGACCAAGCTTGATGCCCAAACTTAGAAGCAAAAATAATTCACAACAACTGCAGATAATCTAGTAAGCTGTCCTGCCTTGTTTATAAGCAGGTTCTTTCAGGGACATTAGCTGAACTATGTAAAAAGTGGTAATCATAGCAGCATTAAAATGTTTCCTTCCCAAGTATATCTGACAAAAATTTTCCGGGAGCAATCTAGTAGCAATGCTACCTAGTTATGTGTTGGATTCTTTGTTTTATATAAAGGAAACATGTACAAATGAATGTGTTGTTTCTTTTTCGTCCTTAATTAAATCCTGGTGGCGCCATCAATTTGAAGTGCTGGTAGTCTCTCTGACCTTAGTGTTTGTAAAAAGCCAGTAGGCCAGGCCCATGTGGATTTCTTTTGTTAGGGAAAAAACACGAAAGGACAACAATAACCAAACAGCCTAGTGGTTATATCAGATGCTTTAGAGAGCTATGTAGAAGGAGAAGCACAGGCTTTTGTGCCAGGTTTGGCAATTGATCAAAGGAATGTATTGATCAAAAAACAAATCGACTGAATCTTCAGAACTTCTAAGGCTACTTCACAAGGTACTGTCTACTCACAAAAGAATTTCAAAGTGGCACTCAGCCCAAGGTAGGTCCTAGGGACATTGGGACTGATGAAAACATAGAAGGAACTAAAGGCGGGCTCTGATAATGCAGAAACATTAGTTCTTATTTTAAATTCTTACTTGCAATAACTTTGCAATGCCCCCTTGCTTTCAGCCATTATTGAATTATTTGGTTCAGCTTATTTAAAAATAGTATCTATTCTTTTTCACAGACCCTTGCCTCCTACTTTGAAAAACAATCCAGAGGAGCATGGCAGGCAAACCTTGAAAACAAAATTTTTAATCCTTTTGGAATGTAACATTGGAGGTGGAGGAATAGCAGCTGGTTGGATGTGAATTCTTGGAACTAAAATATGTTGATCACAATCAATTAACATTTATGGAATGCCTATATGGCACCATCTCAGTAAAGCTGATGCCAAAAAAAATAATTCTCAAATATTTGTTTTTGCACTCTTCCCACAGAGCATGGCTTTGCTGTTAAGCTCCTCTGACTTGTGGCTAATGCTGCAACAAGTTTCACTCATGGCTTTAAGAGTATAATCTTATAGTGGAGTGGTCATCAATATGCATTTATTAAGACTCTACATGCTTATTACTCTTCAGATGATATACATGCAAGATAGTCATCATTCTGTTCCCAAGAAGGTTACAGGTTAAGCAGAAGAGAAAAATAGGAATTCAGAAGACAATGGAAGATCAACCAAAATACGTAATTGACTGAAAACGTATAGGAGTTCAAAGGAAAGTGGAATCTCTAGAGTGTAGTAGTCCAGGAAAGGTTTGTGGGGATTTGGGAACTTGATCTAAGTGGAGAAAGAAGTTCTGTATTTGAATAGGCAGAGGGGAAAGTTCCCATATTAGAGTAGAATATTCTGGTTCTTTCTACCATACTTTTTACTGAGGAAATCACTGGCTTGTTAAGTACTGAGCCCAGAACAGAAAAGAATCTTGAGAAGGCTGCATTTCAAATCTGGTCTAACTTGTTTAGAAGAATCAGTAGGAAAAAATAAACTGAAAAGTGCTTTTTAAAATTATTTTTGCTACTTAGAGATAGGGTTAAGGGTTTATACCAAGCAAGTTATTTAACATTCAACAGGGACAATAATCTGCATGTATCTGCATGTGAGTTGCTCAAGTTCTAATGGGAAAATAGAGATATTAAACAATGGTAAAGAATTCAAGTTAAATGTGACTACTTTAAAATGAAATTTATAGATTACTAATATAGATGTTTGAGGAAGAAAAGGGGAAATGACTTACTTTATAAAATTTATTAGATAATTTTAATCCAAAAAAAAAAACTTTTGTCAATAACAATCGTATTTCTTTGTTTTAAATCAGATTCATGTATGTTTCTCACTAATCATTTATGACACCAATATCTGGTGGTAGTTGGGCAGAAATTGATATTAAATATTTAAAATTCTATATGATTACTAGAATAAGATTTGTGAGAAACAGAGTTTTAAAGAAATGGAGAACTCATGAGCAAATATGGTTATGGTAAATGCATTGTAATATATTTGTAATCAAAAGAAAACAGAAAGATGAATGTCTTTATTTTACATTAGACATTGGTTTTTACTCACATTTGTTTTTCTAGTGTTAAGCACAGTGCTTGATATGTACCAGATATTCAAAAATAAGTTATTGGATTTGATTTCACTGTAATTGTAAAACATTGGGTTTTTAAATATTTAATATGGTCCCCCAAACTAGACTATGATATTTTGTGATATCCTGATTGGAATTTTCATTATGATTATTGTGTCACAGACCTTTGGTAATGTTTTAAAAAGTAAAACAAAACAAAATCCCTTGTCATACTTTCACTAGGTAGCAAATCTTATTTTCTACTTTTTCAGTGTCAGCTGGGTTTCTCATTCACCTAGAGAAAGATGTACCTTTTTGTTTCTACAATTTTGATTAAGGGATCTTTAATTGAGATACCGTCTTCCTATGTAATAATCATCACCCAGGAGAAACTGGAAAGTAGAAGCTAGCCTCACTAGTTCTGCTCCCCTCTTGCAAATACGCATGACATGATAGGCTACCTCAGGCATTCGGCCTACACAGAAAGTCTAAACAACAGAATTATAGGGTCCCTTCCACTTGTAAGGCCGTCTGCTTAGCAGTTGAAACATCCGGGATGCTTGATTGGACTGAATTTAGTTGCCGTATGTGTTGCTAGAATCTAGGGAAAGAGGGGAATCTATCACCTTTTCAATTCTGGACTGACCTAATGTAATTAGTAAGCATGAGGTAGAAATATTATCTTCTTTCCCAAGAGCTAATTTAAAAACCATAAGGAAAGCATTGGAGAAAAGAAGCTGGGTATTAACATAGGGATTTACTTATGCAGTAATAATAATAATAAAAACTGGTAACATTTGTTGGGAAAGTACCATGTGTCAAGCATATTTCGGCTCTTTACAGAGATTATTTTATTATTTTTAGAAACTATCTTCATAGAACCATAGTATCTCCATATTTGGTACACTAGAGTTTGGGGACAACTTAATTTTATTTAACTCAAGTTTTAGCATCTAATTAACCAGAAATTAAGTTGTAAATATGTTCTACTTTAAAGCAACAAAAGAAATGGTAAACTTTGTCTTGGGGAAGGGCCTAATACCACTAGAGGATTTTCTAGTTAAAAAAAAAAAAAAACCCATACAAAAAGCAAAACACAAAACACGCACATATACTGCTCAATGCTGAGTACAAAATGTTTTAGCATAAAGCATTTTATATACATTTACTTGTAATGCAGCTTTTTGTTTGTATGAACAGATGATATGATTTTTAACATATTTTGTATTTATAGTGCTACCATTTTCAATCTCTAAATCCAACCATTTGATAATGTTTTTATAAATAGGTGCTTTTCTAAGACGCATTTGTCAGGATATCTCCTTAAAACACACAGATTTCTAGTTCTCAACATAATATTTGCAGATTCCTGCTTCTCAACATTATATTTGAAAATGTAATGGATTTAAAGATTTCTTTTTTTTTTTTTTTACATACGCACTCAGTAATTCTTAACATCATCACATAGATGCATGATCATCGTTTCTTAGTACATTTGCATCGGTTTAGAGGAACTAGCAACACAACAGAAAAAGATATAAAATGTTAATATAGAGAAAAGAAATAAAAGTAGTAATAATAGTAAAAACAAACAAACAAACAAACAAAAACCCTATAGCTCAGATGCAGCTTCATTCAGTGTTTTAACATGATTAATTTACAATTAGGTATTATTGTGCTGTCCATTTTTGAGTTTTTGTATCTAGTCCTGTTGCACAGTCTGTATCCCTTCAGCTTCAATTACCCATTGTCTTACCCTGTGTCTAACTCCTGCTTGACTCTGTTACCAATGACATATTTCAAGTTTATTCTCGAATGTCCGTTCACATCAGTGGAACCATACAGTGTTTGTCCTTTAGTTTTTGGCTGGACTCACTCAGCATAATGCTCTCTAGGTCCATCCATGTTATTACATGTTTCATAAGTTTATCTTGTCTTAAAGCTGCATAATATTCCATCGTACGTATATACCACAGTTTGTTTAGCCATTCTTCTGTTGATGGACATTTTGGCTGTTTCCATCTCTTTGCAATTGTAAATAACGCTGCTATAAACATTGGTGTGCAAATGTCCGTTTGTGTCTTTGCCCTTAAGTCCTTTGAGTATATACCTAGCAATGGTATTGCTGGGTCATATGGCAATTCTATATTCAGCTTTTTGAGGAACCGCCAAACTGCCTTCCACAGTGGTTGCACCATTTGACATTCCCACCAACAGTGGATAAGTGTGCCTCTTTCTCCGCATCCTCTCCAGCACTTGTCATTTTCTGTTTTGCTGATAATGGCCATTCTGGTGGGTGTGAGATGATATCTCATTGTGGTTTTGATTTGCATTTCTCTAATGACCAGGGACATTGAGCATCTCTTCATGTGCCTCTTGGCCATCCGTATTTCCTCTTCTGGTAGGTGTCTGTTCAAGTCTTTTTCCCATTTTATAATTGGGTTGGCTGTCTTTTTGTTGTTGAGTTGAACAATCTCTTTATAAATTCTGGATACTAGACCTTTATCTGATATGCCATTTCCAAATATTATCTCCCATTGTGTAGGCTGTCTTTCTACTTTCTTGATGAAGTTCTTCGATGCACAAAAGTGTTTAATTTTGAGGAGCTCCCATTTATTTATTTCTTTCTTCAGTGCTCTTGCTTTAGGTTTAAGGTCCATAAAACCGCCTCCAGTTGTAAGATTCATAAGATATCTCCCTACATTTTCCTCTAACTGTTTTATGGTCTTAGACCTAATGTTTAGATCTTTGATCCATTTTGAGTTAACTTTTGTATAAGGTGTGAGATACGGGTCTTCTTTCATTCTTTTACATATGGATATCCAGTTCTCTAGGCACTATTTATTGAAGAGACTGTTCTGTCCCAGGTGAGTCAGCTTGACTGCCTTATCAAAGATCAAATGTCCATAGATGAGAGGGTCTATATCTGAGCATTAAAGATTTCTTAATGGACTAAAGAAAATCAAAATGGTAGCAGTGCATTAGTGGTAGGTCTGGTCATTAATAGTAGGGAAGAGCTCCCACAGGGACCGACTGAGATTCAGCTTCTTTTCTTTAATGAATGGTGTTAAGGAATTTGTTTTCCTTCCCTAAGTATCTTATTGTGGAAATATAAGAAAGACAAGACCATCTCTAACTAGATACATATAAAAGGGAATAAAATGCTCTGTAACTTTTATAACCACCACTTGATTTGGAGTGTGGGGATATAACATTTCTTTAAAGATTGAATTACACATTTTATAAAAAAAATATTCTTAGAAGCAAAACAAAAATGTTTATTTGGCACCAAATTTTTAATTTGACTACTGCATTTCCTAATATAACTTATATGGACAGTTTAATTGAACACCGTAAGTACATGGAACCTTGACTAGGGCATGAGATTTTGTAGGTTTGTCCAGAGTGATTCCCCAGTAAGTCCCAGAGTGATTTGAACAGTGACTAAAAAAGTATTTGCAAAGCTCCCTTGGGGGAATGGCAGGAAAGGGGGGAAAACTTAACTTCCCCAAGTGTAGAATTCTGATATTCTCACAAGCAGTGGGGACAACCAAAGCAATAGGCTGAGCCCTTAATCTTGGGGTTTGTTCATATGAAAGTTATCCCTGCAAAGGATAGGCTAAGCCTACTTAAAATTAGGCCAAAGAGTCACCCCAAGAGAACCTCTTTTGTTGCTCAGGTGTGGCCTCTGTCTCTCAGCAAACACGACAAGCAAACTCACTGCCCTTACCCTCTGTTCTAGTTTGCTAGCTGCCAAAATGCAATACACCAGAAACGGAATGCTTTTAAAAGGGGAAATTAATAAGTTGCTCATTTACAGTTCTAAGGCTGAGAAAATGTCCCAATTAAAACAAGTCCATAGAAATGTCCAATCAAAGGTACCCATCCAGGGAAAGATACCTTGGTTCAAGAAGGCCGATGAAGTTCAGGGTTTCTCTCGCAAGTGAGAAGGCACATGGCGAACACAGTCAGGGCTTCTCTCTCAGCTGGAAGGGCACATGGCGAACACAGCATCATCTGCTAGTTTTCTCTCCTGGCTTCTGGTTTCATGAAGCTCCCTGGGAGATGTTTTCCTTCTTCATCTCCAAAGGTCGCTCGCTAGTGAGCTCTCTGCTTCTCGTAGCTATGTCATTCTTCTCTGGCTCTCTCTGAGTCTCTCTCATTCTCCAAAATATTCCCTCTTTTATAGGATTCCAGTAACTAATCAAGACCCACCCAAATGGGTGAAGACATATCGTCACCTAATCCAGCTTAACAACCACTCTTGATTAAATCGTATATCCAGGGAGATGATCTAATTACAGTTTCAAACATACAGTATTGAATAGGGATTATTCTGCCTTTATGAAATGGGATTTAGATTAAAACATGGCTTTTCTAGGGGAAATACATCCTCTCAAACCAGCACAATTGGGTAGATGGAAATAATAGCAATCAATGAGAGGGAGGGGTAAAGGGTATATAGTATGTATGAGTTTTTTTCTTTTTTCTTTTTATTTCTTTTTCTGAATTGATGCAGATGTTCTAAGAAATGATCATGGTAATGAATATACAACTATGTGATGATATTGTGAGTTATTGATTATATACCAAGAATGGAACGATCATATGGTCAGAATGTTCGTGTTTGTATGTTGTTATGTTTAAAAAAAATAAAAAAAATTAAAAAATTCTTAGAAAAGATCCTAACAGTAAGGTGATTTCAAAGCTGATTTAGAAAGACAAAATGTCAAGGTTTGCCTTTTGTCCTTGTGTGAATTTTGACCTCTTAATCCTTCCTTTTTCTTATCTATGGAGTAGGAATGGAGAGTATCCATTTTGCTACATGGTTGTGAAGACTGACTCTAAGGGATGTGAGATGCTTAACACAATGTAGAGGCCCAACACAGAGTAGATATTATGATGTTAAACTGAACGTTTAAATTGTTTGGGTGCTGTGTTAGGGAAGAATGAATTAGAATGAACTATTTTTATAAAAAATGTTGAATAGATGAAAATCAAAAATCAGAGTCACAGCTGAGCTAAGACAGTAGGGTAATTTTTGCAAATCTCTTCATGTCCCAATATAGAACAGGCTTTGTTGAAGACTTTGGTTGTATGTGCAAATACCTTTTTTCTTTATTTTTAACTAACTTACCAGCCAAGTACTTGTTAAGTGAGTGTAATCTGCCAAAATACTAGGTGGTGCCTGGAATACCATGCAAGCAGCAGATTGCTCATCCATGGGGAGTTTACTAATCAATTGAATTAAGAGATTTATGTTTAATTAGGGGACAGACCAATGGGAGGGGCTGGAATCAAGACCCTATGCTGTTATTAAAAACTATTTGTTTCATTTTTCTGGAGACACTCCTCTCTACAGATGCTAGCCAGTTCAGCATTGGCTTTTCCAGAGCCTCATATATGTCCAATGACCTGCTCTTGGCTATAAATATAGAAAAATCCTTGTGGGGCTTTTTTTTCCCATGTACAACATGGTATATCTGAAATAATAGTGATTTAACAGCTGCAGTCTGGGGTTTTTGAAAAATTATGCAATCTTTTGCAGTTTATTAAGCAACTTGTATATATTGGCCAAAAGATAATCTAGCATGCAAGTTTGCTGACCATTTCTCCAAGTTCTCTAAAATGGGGCTCACAGACCCCTTCTCCAATTCAAAGACAACACAGAATGTATATACTTTTCTGTACCAAAACTACCAAAATTACCAGACCAGAAATGAGTTCGGTTATAAAGTGGATACATTAATTTTTTTTAGTAACCTATCCATAGAAATACTATTCTTTAATCTACCTTGCAATAATAAAGCTATTTAGAAATATCGGTGTAATGAATCTGCAGTTACTTCATAGCACATGCATTGTTCTATAGTGGGGGATATTGGATTGCATGAGGTTTTAATTGTATGCTATGGGGGTATTTATTTAACAGCCATTTATATAGTTGTTATATGTGCCAAGCATCATTCTCAGTGCATTACAGATATTTTCTCATTTAATTCTTGTAGCAGTCTTAAGACATAGATATTATCTTCATTTTACTGATACGGGAACTGAGGCACAGAGAGGTTAATTAACTTGCCCAAGGCCCCACAACTTGTGATTTATTGAGCTAGAATTCTAAATCAAGTGGTCTGACTCGAGAATCTGTGACTCTAACCAAAAGTCTTCTTAGCACTAGATGTTAACACTTGTGAAGATACTGAACATAAGACATATATCACTTCCAAAGTCTTTAAAACTCTCAATAGTGTATTCTCTAGACCCACAGCAATAGGAGTTTAGACTGGAGTTGGCAGGGATGCGGATTAGACATCAGAGTGGGGAAGAGTGGTTTTTCAGTGGTATCAATAGTGAAAATCTTTGATTATTTTCCTTGAATATTGGCTTAAAGTAAAATATTTAGCTACTCAACCTGTGATACAGGCAAGTCATGTCCATTTCTCATCTGCCTTCAGGGTCCTCCTGGGCTGGTGTCCATCTCAACCTCTGAACCATAATAGAATGATTGTTGGGGGTCATTGCATCCAGTCTAGGAAGACCCTTGGGACTCAGCCAGACACTGCATTCTTCATAGCTTTCTGCTCCCTTTGCTTGTGGTCTTGGGTATTTTCTTTCTCCATTTGGGTTACTTACAATTGTTCATCAAAGATTTGATGCTACTCATGAAAGGGAAATTATCCAGGAACATATTGGCAGCACACACAGCTTCCCCTTGGCTTCTCCATACACTGTCCCAAGATTGTATTACTTTGGTACTGAAAAAGCAATGAATTTAGAAAGCCAATTCCTGGTTGGTGCATGTTCATATTGACCTGAAGTTGACTTGCACTAGGTTAGAAATCAAGTAGCTGATGCAGTAAAAATAAAATAAAATATTTTAATAATGTTAAAAAAAAGATCTAGCTACTTAGCATTATTATTACTTCCACTATTACATACTGCATTTTAGTTCATCTTTTGTCTCATGCCTATTTTTCTAACCAAGTGGCAAATTCCTTGAAGTTAGTATCTGTGAAAAGCCACCTATTATAATGAAGAAATGTGAGAATTGCCATATAGAGTAATAACTCATTTATGGCAAGCACACACACACCTGCGCAGGAGAAAAAATGTGGAGGGAGGTACTTGAAAAAGTTAACGGTAATTGTCTGAATAATGAGAGTTTTTTCCTTGTATTTTTTATGAGAGTTTTTAACTTGTATTTTTTCAAAAATTTTCAAACTCTCTACAATGAACATGAATTACTTTTATAAAATAAAAGTTAGAAATATTTCTTAGGTCTACCAGAGCTAAAAAATGGGAGTTTTTGACTGAACTAGAACATTATATAGCAAGGGCTTTTTAAAAAGAGCATTATTCTAAGTGTGTAGAGTGTAGTAAGTGTTTAATATTTTTGGATCAATGGATGAATAAAGGAATTCAATGTGACATCTCTGGTTAAAGTGAGGAAATCTTCTAAACCCAGATATTCTTTAACACCATTAATCGTGAGAATGTTGAAGTTTCCCAATAGATATATATTTAATAACACATTTTTTTTTTGTATGCTGTATGGCAGGAGTCACGTTTCGTTCTTTTTCCATGTGAGTTTCCCCTTATTGCAGCACCATTTGTTGAATGTTTGTTTGTTTGCTTTTATTTGTTTCTTTTGTTTTGGGGAAGTGCATAGGCTGGGAATCGAACAGGGGTCTCCCACGTGGCAGGAGAGAATTCTACCACTGAATTGCCCTTGTACCCCGCCCCCAGTATATTTTTAAGGACCCCCTAAATGTTGAGAATTTCTCCTTTCTCCCAACCCTCTCCAGCAAAAAAATTCAATTTAAATAAATGTATAATTATAAACAATATTATATCAGAGATGTCCTTAGGCATATGTAGGCATAGATCTAGCAATCTGATGTATGCTTACATATTTTTTTCAAATTGAATGATTATATCATTTACTCATTATAATTTGTTGCCCATATTTATAGGGGCCTGTTTGATGTTCACCACATATTTTAGAACTTTAATAGCTCTTAACCTTGTAAGTCCATTTCAGAAATTGCTTCTTTGAATAAATTGAAAAAAACCCATGTAAAGAATGATAAATTGTATTATGGTCAGCTGATTGGAAGGAAGTATAAGAGTTATTGTTTAACTTTTTGCTTTGTAAAATTTCAAACATACATGAGTAGAACATTTAAAATTTATAAGTTTTAAAATATTTTAAAATTAAAGGCAGAAATGGAGAGCATTCCTGTTTAGAATTAAACTGAGTATATACATACATATATATATGTGTGTGTGAGATAATTCAGTAGCTTTCTATTTTATATTGTTTCAGAATAGTTAGACAACGAAAAGGCAACTTAAGAGAATGTTTTGATTAATAGGGACTTATCCTATATAGTAAAATAGATGCTTAATTTTGAAAGAATTACAATTTTGCAGTAAATACTGCAGTAGAAGTATTAATAAGATTAATACTGTGTTTAACATGCACATATGTTCAGAATGCACTTTAAAGTGTTCCAGTATCTCAAAAATTATCACTACCATGTCATTCAACAAAATAAATTTACTTTATTCACAACAGTGTATTAACTATTGGACATGATATACAGAAGTCCAAGATATAGGTCCTACCCACAAACAACTTGCAATAAAAGTGACTAGATAAAATATGCCAAATGAAAGATTGCATTTAACCTTGTGCGGGATTTGATGAATGAAAACTGAAGGGGTGGGTTGAAGTGGGGCTTCTCTTTGAAGTCAGAAAAAGGAGAAAAAACTTCCAAAAACATGAATAGGATTCAGATCATTAGAAGGAAGGAAAGAACGAGAAAGATGATAGGTCAGTGGATGGGTTGCATGACCAAAAGTGTAGTGAGAAGAAATTGATTTCTGGAATCAGAGAGAAAAGCTTAAATTGGAAGGTTTATGCAAAAGAATGGCAGGTTGGCAATGTGGAGCTGTAATAAGGGCTATCCGAGAAACCAATGTGAATGTCTGGCTATGAAATGTTCGCTTTACGACTGACTGAACTCTACTCAACATGTACGCTGTGGTAGAGTGGAAGCCAGAGTCGACTCCACAAGTTTAAGGTTGGGTGAGTGAAGTTTGAAAGCTAAAACCAGTGGTTACTTGAATTCAGCACAAGTGAAGATTTGCTGTGCTAGGAAATGTGGTAAGCTAAAACTCTTGGAGAATAATGAATATATTTGTAATTTCTTTATTATTTGTCCTGAAACTTCACATAGATTTGATATGCCAATATTTATTCCCCTAAGTAGAAAATATTTTGAACCAATCTGTTAAATTTCTATAACATTCAATAATCCAATCACAGAACCTAAAATTAGATAGACATGGAAAGCAATTTCTAATATTATTTCAAATGCTGAAGAGCTTTTAAATGTCTTACTCTATTTTTTCTCATACACTCCCTCTTCCCCTCTCTTTGCATCCACTAGTAACCACCATTCTACTCTGTCTCTGCAAATTTGCTATTTTTAGACATCATTTAAAAGTGACCTCATAGAATATGCATCTTGCTTATTTCACTGAGCATAACATTTTCAAAATTCTTACATGTTGCACTATCTCAGAATTTCATTCTTATGACCAAATATTTCATTGTGTGTCTGTACTAAATTTTGTTGTAACCATTCATTTGTGGATGGATACTTGGGTTGTTTCCACCTTTTGGCTCTTGTGAATAATGCTGCTTTAAACATTGGTGTACATGTATCTATTTGAGACCCTGTTTTCTTCTTACTCATTTTTGTATTTCCAAAATCCACTATAGTACCTAGCCTAGAGAAGGTGCTCAGCAGCTGTTTATTTAATGTATGAATAATTTAGTTAATTAATTATTTAAGGTGAGTTCTCCAACTTTAACTTCTCAATTAATTAGAAATTTCAAATCAGTGCGCATGTGTGGAGTTTCCTACAAGGGTTAAAATATATTGGGTTTTGATGGACACAAGGAGGCATAACACATTTTATCTGACTTTCAAAATCTAGTTACACTCCCCAAAGGAGTACAGTGCTGCAATCAGCAGCCTCCTCCATAGTGTACACAGCCTGCTGCTTGTAGGACTTACCCTAAGGGACCTTGGAGTCTGCCTTTTGCTGTTGATGGTCCTGTCTGACCTCATGCTGTCTCCAGCCTAGTCTCAAGACAGGTATGTGCAGTGCCTCAGGTATGGTGGCCAGGGTCCACATCTGCCAACTCGTGTCCATCCGCATGAGTTTCAAAACAAGGAGCATGTGATCAAGGCATTGCATAGGGCCAAGTTCAAGTTCCCTGGCTGCCAGAAAATCCACATCTCCACAAAGTGGGGCTGCACCCAGTTCAATGCTGACAAATTCAAAGACATGGTGGCCAAAAAGCACCTTGTCCCACATGGTTATGGGGTCAAATACAATGCCAGTCGTGGCCCCCTGGACAAGTGGAGGGCCCTGCACTTGCGAAGGCTTTTGCCCAACAATAAACTACTTCCTGACCATCAAAAAAAATACTAGTTACATAACCACCTTTTAGTTAGATAAATTAATCATCTAAACGTAATATTCCTTATTATTTATTAATATAGATTCTCCCCAAGTGTATTATCAGTGGCTTTATATATATATATATATATATAAAAATTTGCAGCACTTATCACCACTTTAATTAAAACTCAGCCAATAGTCAGAGCTATGTATTAAGGTCCTTTAAAACTTGATTTAACTTGTATCTTTAACTTCAGAGTTAATTCTTATATGTGATATATGTATGTATATCACACACATATATGATATGTGTGTATCATATATATATATATATATAAATACATGATTTTCCTCTCTCTTCAAAGTATCTATAACATTAATACTTAACCTGATTTTCATTTCCTTTCTGGTTTATTTTTGAATCAGTGTACCTTAATTATTACATTTTCTCCCAAACTCTTTTTTCAGGAAGATCTTTTAAAATTACAACAGCAATAATAATGATGATATCTGCTAATTCCTCATCCATTTATTACATAAATTATCACTTCAATACTTTGACTTAGAAGAAATCAACTATAGTGGATTAGTTTGTGTTTATCCAAGAGGAAGGACTAAGTCATCTGAATTCTTTGGGATGGTTAATGCTTCATTATTGAGCCTTAAGTATTCTTTCTTTTCGCATATCAACAAAGAAGAAAAAAACAGTATCATTTGAATTTAAAAAGCAAGGACTATGAAGAAGTGTCTGAGAGACTTAACGGTAATTGGACAATAAACGTCAACACATTTCCACATTGTATAGTTAACTTTTGTTTTATTTCTGTGGATTATGTCATTTTGTTTTAAATTCACTTAAAACCCTCAAGTTGGTATTTGGAAAGAAATTTTTTCCAAATGATTAATTTTATTTACATCTTAGTTCTTTTCATTTTTTTCTGACTATACGTTGCATTTTAAGGTATCCTGTAGGCAACTGTGTATATGCAAGCATGGAGAGGAACGTAAACAAATGTTTCCTAACCCACAATCAGGGAAGGCAATAATGTTGCCCTTTATCTCAATGGATCTCCCCTAATTATTAACTTTCATTCATAAGATTAATTAAGAAAAAAGAACCCACACAAATATTGTCATTGGTCCACAATTGCAGTTCCTCACCAATCAATTCTGGTAATATTCCCTTTTAATATTCTGTGTCTTTAATTTTTATTAAATTTGAACAATAACCGAAAATTATCTGAGGGTTGGGGAAATGCAATTAAGTTATCTTGTTTAAAAAATAATTGTAAAGAAGCAATTTAATTATATTTCTTCTGCAGTTCAGATCATTATAAACTCTAGTAGAAAATTTATCTCTAAAAAGTGTGTCTTGTTTTGTAGTTTTGAAAATGTTTTGGTGGGTATTTTGTAAATGAATGTGTCCCCTGTGAAATTAATTGCTGTCAAAAGTATTTCAGAAAATTATTCTTTTTAAATTTACCCATTTTTATGAATCTTGCCCAAGTCTAATGATTCTTGTCTGCTGGTGTGTTTAGTTAAACTTAAAAAGGAATTTTAAGTGCTTTTCAAAAAAACCTGGAGACTGTTGACTTGTAAAATTCATGTTTTGTCATACTTATATATTAGCTTTACATGCAAAAAACTGATAGCTGTCATTAAAATAATTATATAGAGACGTGTCTTTCTGGTAGGCCAGAAAAAACAATTTGAAGTCATTTGGGTTGATTGAATTTGCAGGCTTGAAAATATATTTAAGTAAATCTAGCTAAATAAATGTGCACCCTGGAGAGCAGAACAGTTTTTTGTTTTTAATCCCTTAAAGGTCCTTTCATTTCTTCACAGTTCTGTTTGTCCCTTCTCAACCATTTCCCTTCAGTGTAGAAACATTCATACAATGTCAGAGAGAGAGTAAAATCCCCCATTTATTTAAATGAGCCATTTAAGCAAGTGATTTAAATAGAGTCCCAAGAACTCCCAAGGAGAGGCCTTAATCAGAGGCTGTAAGCACCTAGCTCTGAGTGCTTTTATCATTCAGCCCCAGAATGGGAAGAGACCCCTTGCACAGGTGCCTTTAAATAAGAATGCACTCTTAAGGGTGATCTGCATCAAAATAAACAAAAACCTGATGAAATGCCAAAGAAAGGTAAAGGTGCTTCTGTCACTCAAGGCGGACTTTTTCAGAGAACTGGAAAAGCAAATTTTATCACTGAAAAAAAAAACAGAACAAGACAGGCAATTCCTTTTAGTTATCCTTAAAACACAGATGGGAACCAGTAGTTTGGAAGAGTGTTGGAGAAACAGGCGGCGCTCTCTGTTATCGCCAGTTAATAGTGATTCTGCTCATCCCATTGGACCTCAGGAAACCAACTTTAAAGAACTATAGCCCAGTTTTTCTTTCTGTGTGAACAGTGTGTTTGTACCCGATTGGAATTCTCTAGAGTAGCATGCTTAGTCTGCATATGGGTGTATGTATTTAAATATAACCGCTCCATTGTCAGCCACTGTTAGCCTTCTCCCAATGCCTCTCTGCCTCAGCAGTGTAATTGCTATAAATTATAGGAACATGTAAATTATAAATATGTGAAGTAAAGTTATGGGAGAGCAGATAGCTTCAAAACTTTAACAACTACTTTAATGATAACTGTGGATCCTGCAAAGAAGTGACCTTTAGCTTAAAGCAGTTCACCTTGTGCAGAATGCCTTGCCTTTGGCTTTCTTAGGAAATTTTAACTGAATCACTTGGTCAGTAATCTCAAGAAAATGAATTTTTCATCAGATGATAGCATTTAATTAATCAATTTAACTGGAAAAAAGCTGTCATTAGAAAGTACACAATTCATTATAATTTATTCAGGTTCATTTCATTTTGAGTGGAAAAAAACTAAGGATACATTTTATTTTGCATTAGCTGAAATTCCAATGTAGATATAAATCATTCCTAATGCAGCCATTAACCACAGTCTCACTGTAGCAGAATTCTTCCTATTTTTCTGTAATAATTGATATTCAACAGTAGAAATCTTAAAGTTGGTAGATATTTCATTTACATATTAAATCTGATTTGGAGGCCCTCATTCTATAAAATCATAATTAGAAATAAGGAGACAGAGCCAGACCAATTTGGCAGAATAGTGGGAGGTGACCGGCATTAAGAAGGGAAAAAAGCTTAAGATGCTAACCCTGAAGTGAAATTGATTGGGAGTTCTATTTTTTTTCTGACACTAGTACTCAAAGGTCTGACAAATTGTTTAATCTTTGATTTCCTTATCTATAATTGAGATTATATCCTATCCACTTCATGGGATTGTTTTTAAAATGAAATGTTAACACAAATGGGATCAGCACCTGGCATATAGTAAACACCCAGTAAGCATTTGATATTATTTTTTGAAAAAAAAATTGTGGTAATGTTAAGCAGGTAGGACAGACTAATAGAATGGATAAATATGTGATCATAAAGACTGATAGACCTGGAACAAATCTGTGGTCTGTCCTTCCTTGCTTTGTAACCATAAGGTGCTGGATGACCTCTCTGAGTTGATTTCCTTGTTTATAAAACTGTGATCATAAAATAATCTATTTGTCTTGGGATCTTTCAGAATTTGAGCTGACCTCCCCCTTCTGGGAGAGACTGTATTGTATTCTTTAGTTTTGTAATGAAACAGAAATTGCAAGATAGCAAAAGACTAAGTCCAGTCAAATTCAAAGGGCTTTTTTTTTTTTTTTTTGCATGGGCAGGCACCGGATATCAATCAAACCTGGGTCTCCGGCATGGCAGGCGAGAACTCTGACTGCTGAGCCACTGTGGCCCACCCTTTCCTTTTATTTCCAAATACTTTGACAGATAGTACCTGCATATTCCTTGCACTGCTTCTAGCTGACAGCCAGAAGATGGTATTTTTTCTGATTCGTTTATCAGTAGATCCTAGAACTGCAGTTACTCCTTCTGGGATGGGAGTGAACCACAGAGAGCTTTGCCTCCTGTAGCTTTCAGCCAGATTTCTGCAAGCACAAGCCTTGGACAATGATAAGGACAATTGTTTCTACCCTTTTTACTGTTTCCTTCAGGAAAGCAATTAAATAATATCATATTACAATTTTCTTTTATCTTGTCTGAGAGACCAGTTTATCCCTAATCATTCCTGTTCATCCTCTCTCTCTTTCTCTCTCTCTCTCTCATACCAGACAAGCAAGTATAAATTTTTAAGAGGGCTTTTCCCCAAAGTGATTCTCGAAGGCTAGTCAGTGGATCAGCAGCATCAATATCACCTGGGAACTTGTTAAGCAATGCAATTTTTCAAGCCCCTTCCTGGACTTTCTGAATGAGAAACTCTGGGGTTGGGACCCAACAATTTGTGTTTCACAATCCCTTCACGTGCTTCTGATGCCCACTGGAGTTTGAAAACCACTGCTTTCAAGACAGCTTACTCATATGCTCATCAAAAACCACCTTTCAAAGGTCTTTAAGATGCTGCACATTTCTTCCCCATTAGCATAGGTTTGGAAATGTTCCCCCAAATCTTGGTAGGCCTTGCTTAAGATGAATAGACATATAACTGAAAAATTAAGACCTAACAAATGATTATGATTACTGAATCATTATATAGATTGTATTCTTCTGCCTGTTGAGAATAGGCAGAAGATAATACCTGAAATTACTGTGACTCTGCTAGTGTCACCCTTGTGTATACCCATGTGTGTACACCCTTGAGTATACACCCTTGTGTATATTTACTATTATAATGTTATTATACCCAGGCTCAACCTTGTTTACAGTCATTATTGTAATGGTTATTCTAGCCTAGTCTCAGCCTTGTGTATACTTACTCCTGTAATGATTGTTATGGCCTAGTCTCAGCCCTTTTTACAGTTATTATATTGGTAACAACTTCATCCCCCCACACCCCTGCCCTTGTTTGAATCCATAAAAAGCCTGAACTTAGACTCAGGGAGATAGGTATTGGGGCTGATGGGCCATCTGATCTCTGGCTTCTCCCATAGCAATCAACTCTTTTTCTCTTTGAAAGCTGGTGTCATAGATGGGCTGTTACCCTGAATTTGTTCAGTATCAGAGACTGTCTGTTCTTCCATAAGACATGACTACTGTTACATGACAGCATTAGGGCAGGTTCCATGTAATAGAGTTTGTAAAGGGTCTCCTATCATTTTATTTCAAAAGCTTATTTTGAGTAATTAGTGCTTGGCATGTAGTAGGCTTTTAATAAATGATAGTGATCATTAGCATTATTATTTTTTTTGGTGAAACTAATACATTTTATTTAACACAGTACAACTAACATATTATCATTGCAACATGCAATCAATAAAAACAAGTATTCCGAACACATTTCACATTTCTTTTTTTTTCATATTAAGTCTTTGAAGCCCTATGTTTATTTTATATTTAGAGTACTCTCAGTTTAGACTAACCACATTGCAAGTGTTCAGTAGCCACATATGGATAGAGGCTTTGTATTGAATAGTACAGTTCTAAAGAGTCTTTGTCAAAGATTTTATAAGCTACAAAACAATAAAGTTCCAGGTCCCTCCCATTATTTGCAGCCACTTTCAATGCAAGTATAACTATTTTTAAGCTAGTCATATATACTGTATTTTATAACTTCATATCCTTTCTATATAAATTACCTATTATTTATAGTCACTGCTCATGAATTTGTGGAATGAGAAGATAAGATGTGCTCCAAAATTCAAAAAGCTTAAAAATCAGACTGATGTTCATGCTTTTGTCTGATCCAGAGGTAAATACGTATTTAGCAGCTTCTGAAAGAATTATCGTTGCATTTTTTAATTGCATGATAACCAGAAATATACTTCCCTTTATTTACAAAATTTTGTTTTTGTTTCAACCCATTCTTTTTGTTTGTTATAGCTAGCACAGTACCTGGGTAATTGTTGGTGTTCCACAAATATTTCTTGAATGTGTGAATGATGAATGCATGGATCCAAATGTCTAATGAAAGGAAAATATATATCTGCCCTTTAGTGACTCTCTAAAGCCTGTTTTTTGTCTCCTTTTAACCCAAGAAACCCCTGGCCTTTGCATGTGTGCTCTTTGAGTAAGACAGGTGGCACCTCTGCACAGCAGAGACCCACAAATACTAATCTGCTGATTGTGCACCAAGATTTATGTAGATGACCTGCACACCCATCTGCATACAGCAATCTCAGGCTTGACATTTCAGCCTGAAGTGGTGCAGGATTTTTAAATGCTGGTGATATTAAGACAAAAATTTCCCATTTCCTAGGCTCACTGTGGTGTCGTAGGATTTTATTGCACATAGACCCTAAACTCCTAAAAGGATTTGATGGGTCAGCAATATTTTACAGTTTATCTAAGTCCGGCTAGGTTTCTATAGTAAATTTGGCCACTATCCAGCCCGATAAAAAATCAGCCCAATGCTATTCATTTGGAAATCACAATAATAGGAAGAGTAGGGCTGGGGAAAGGAGAAACTAAGTTTATGATTCAGTTTGAAGAAAACGTCAAGTTGTTTTCAGATATTTTTAAAAGAATCCCTGTGTCACAGACTTTTAAATTAAGTCTCAAAGGGCATGGCCATTTAAAACTCCATTTTTAAATAGTAGTGTACTGATATACATTGAAACTCTGGGTGTGAAAGGAGACAACAGTACGTGTCCTTCACTCTCTAAATGCAGTTTAAGTTGTGATTTTGTTTCCCTCGCTGATTCCAAAGCAGATTGGCATGGAAACTGATATAGTTTAAAACACACACATGTCCACTCAGCTAATTAACATATTTGAAAGTGTCTTCAAGACCTTTATTTGGGGCTGCACTCAGGAAGCAGCCCAGACCTGAAATCACTGTGGTAGTGTAATTATTTATCTGAGACATTAAAAAGGCTAGAGGTCTTCTTCATAATCACTTCAGGAAAGTTCATCTGATAAAACAGATTACTCTCCTTGTAGTTAGCTCACTGTTCTTTGAATACCTTAGAAGGAAGATATTATTGAAACTCCTGTGTGTTTATTATACACCCTCCCATAGCCTACCACAGCTAAAATTCAGTACTATTAAAAATCAGATTCTTCTTTATAAACAATGTGATTATTTTCTTCACAGTTTTTCTCATCTCTGCGTCTTTCCGTTCTCCAGAATTATAGAAATGTTCAACTGTACCACTCTAATTTGAAACCCCAGGTTCTATGATATTCTGAGGGTTCTTTCCATGTACCACAGGCAAATGAGTCTGTGTTATTCCTGTCAGGCAGCATTGTCCATGTGATATTGGAAGAGGACGTGGGTTTTGGAGACAGGTATACCTGGCACAAATCCTGGATCGCCTTTTCTTGCTTGATCTGAGGCAGGTTTCCATTTCTAATCTGTGGTTTCCTCGTCTGTAAAGCGGATGTTCCTATCCACCACTAAGTATTGTTCTTAGTAGTAATTGAAAACATATGTGCCTAGTGCCTAGCCCAGTGCCTCGCTGATAATGGTGCTCAATAATGGTGGTTCATTATTGCTTATTTCAGCATAGAAGGGACCTGAGGATCAGAAACTGTAAGTAAGTTACCCGGTCTTGCAAAGAAAATGGACCTGAAAACAATTTGCAGGTGTCTAGTACTCCTAACCCAGTCGGGGACTTACTTAAACACTAAATGCGATCTTTAACAGGACACTTTATGCTGAGGCAAATGTTATCTATAAAATCAAAGACTGAACAACACTGATTTCTTAACAGAGGCAGGTCCATGGAGAGGCTTCAGGCTGTTAATGAATCCACCAACAGTTTGATCTCTGAATTGGGCTTCCTATCAAGGAGAGAGTACACTTCACTCAGTACTTCATCTCAGAAAAATTGATTCCTGGACAGCCATTTTCCGGGTCCCCATATAAATCATTATTGCTTTGAAACTTTGCCAGGTGAGTTTTATTCTAAATAAAATTGTTGCAATTTATATCTAAAGATTTTAATGCAAATATCATACTCAGAAGCCTATTTCTGATAGGCTTTCTTGATATTTCAATCTGATTTCTGATTTTAAAACCTGAAATTTTTAGATATCATATGGCTTGGACTTAAGAAGCCTGCATAGTATCTCTCAAGTTATAATAGAATGATTTCCAAATACGTAATGTGGCTCCATGACCTTAGCAAGGGATTCTATTTGTGTGTGTGCGGCCTATTGATATGTGGTGTTTGGGTTCTCTTTTTCTTCAAGAATTCATTATTTCCAAGCCAAGTATTGCTATTAATTGCAAACTGTAAAATAAATTGCATCTTGTGTTTGAGTGGAGAAAGCTCTTTCTCAACTCAAGTGAAAATCTCAAAATTCAGATTTTTTGCAACAAAAGAGTCTAGGTTTGATTCAGATAGCAGCCGTTCAAGCTTGAAAAGGAGTTAGCACAGATGTCCTTGAGAATGGTTGCACCCAAACACTGAAACAATGGCTGCTGCTTCTTACACTGGTGCTTTGTTCATCAAAGCCTCTTAGAAATTTTGTAAAGATACAGTGTTTAAAAAAGTATTAATTTTCTTTATTTATATCTTTATTGGCAATGCCTGATGATGAATATGTAGAGCTTAATTCAACATTAAGCTGTCAGCCAGCCTTTTGAGACTTACCCACAAACAATGAAACATTTGGCTCCGAAGTTTGCCTTAATCCATTCAAGAAAAAAGTATCTATGTTAGGCCTTCGCCAGTTTTAGATGTGGGAGAAAGAAAATGCCTGCTCATCAATAAAATGCTGATATCTTACTCTGGATATCTGATACCCAGATGCAAACATATAGATATAAAAGAGAACAATATTTGTAGTAGATTATGTTACAACATGTGGTTTAAGCACTCATCATCCAGGACTCTTATAGAATGATTAACATCATTGCTAGGCTTTGGTCTGAATTCCCTTCCATTGTCCATTTTTATCTATATAGATTAAGTCTTTTATGTGGCAGTAGTACCACACAGTAAATGAAATGGAATATGGTGGCTGAGTGCCTGGGTGGATGGGCAAAAAGAGATTCCTGGAGAAAATAGACCTTGACCTAAGCCTTGAAGAATTGCAGACTCATGGGGAATGATGAACCACTCTGCAGATAAGCTCATGGATTTGTATATCTTTTTCAAAGATGTTAGTCTCTGAGAGTACACTTCTAAAACTTAGATGTCAACTGCCTCTTCAGTTTTCTCTTTAAGCTCCCTAAACAAAATCCGGTTCCACAAAAGCATCAATGAACCACGTGCAATTCACCGATAATCTTCCTTTAGAAAAGGGAAAGGTGGGGCATATTTCGTACTCAAATTAACTACATTAAAAATATTTCTCCATGTATCTATTTATCAAAGATTTTTCCAAGGTAGGCAATAACCTGCTGTGTTTTTGTTGACCTCTCTACCATGTATTTCCTCAGCCAAGTTCTTTTATCCCTCCTAAATTTATCCTGGCAACATAAAATTTCCACCCTTTCTTAAAATTGACACAGAAGGTATATAGGCTCAACTTTTACTGGGAAGTAAATTTATCAAAATATTCTCTCAACCAAGTGTCTAAAATGTTCTCCATATCATCCAATATATATCCAACTAAAAAAGAAAGTAGTACTGAAGAAAAATCAGTTTTAGAATATACAATGATGCAACTGTTTAGCCAACTTTGCCTAAAAGTAGTTTTACAAGACCAACTCTTGATAGCAGTGTAAAAAGGCAGTTGTCTACTATGGTGTCTGGCACTGGGTGTAGCAATTATTGTGAGAATGGGATTGACTACAGAGTTCCCTGGGAAAAACTCATGATTTCTCAAATGTCTAAATTAGTCATGCTATAGGAATTCTTGTGTGGAAACTGGGTTTTGAAGTGAAAGAAGTTGTAAATCACAATTCTGAAATACCAGGTGACAAAGATAAGCTCAGAGTGCATTATTTACCTCCACTTTTAGCTTGCTGGGGACAGTAACAGGACCTGATGTCTGCTCCTGTCATCCTTGTGTACTTACCCATAGCCGCCATACTTGAGTGCATCTCTACCTATGTCAGCCAGGCTGATTTCTAGATTGGCAATGCCTGCTGAGTGCTTTACTGTCTGAAACACAGCATTCAGCCCGATGGCCAGATACTGAGTGATAAGACCATTGTGGGAGGACATGATTCCTTCAACACTTTCTTCAGTAAGATAGGCTCTAGCAAGCGTGTGTCCAGAGCAGTGTTTCTAGACTTGGAACTCACAGTTATTGATGAAATTCTCACTGGCACTTACTGCCAGCTCTTACACCCTGAGCAGCTCATCACAGGCAAGGAAGATGTTACCAGTAATCATGCCTACAGGCGCTACACCATTGACAAAGAGATCATTGACCTTGTCTTGGATGGAATTTGCAAGTTTCAGGGCTTCTTGGTCCTGCAAAGCTTTGGTGGGGGAACAGGTTTTGGGTTCACCTCTCTGCTGATAGAACATCTCTCAGTTGTTTATGGCAAGAAGTCCAAACTGGAGTTCTCCATTTATGCACGCCTCCAGGTTTCCACAGCTGTAGTTGAGTTCTACAACTGCATTCACACCACCCACACCACCCTGGATCACTTAGATTGTGTCTTTATGGTAGACAATGAGGCCATCAATGACATCTGTTGTAAGGACCTTGATATTGAGTGCCCAATCTATACCAACTCTAAATGCCCTATATAGCCAGATTTTGCCCTCCTTCACTGCTTCCCCCAGGCTCAATGATGCCTTGAATGTTGATCTGACAGAGTTCCAGACCAACTTGGTGCCCTGTTCCTGCAGCCACTTTCCACTGGCCACATTTGCCCCCGTCATCTCTACTGAGAAAGCTGACCATGAACACCTTTCTGTAGCAGAGATTGCCAGTGCTTGCTCTGAGCCAGTCAACCAGATGGTGAAATGTGACTCTCACGATGGTAAATACATGGCTTGCTGCCTGTTGTACTGTGGCAACATGGTTTCCAAAGATGTCAGTGCTGATGCCACTATCATGACCAAGTGCAGCATGTAGTGTCCCACTGGCTTAACGTTGGCGTTAACTAGCAGCCTCCCATCGTGGGACCTGATAGAGACCCAGACAAGGTCCAGCGAGCTGTTTGTGCTGAGCAACACCACAGCCATTGCTGAGGCCTGGGATCGCCTGGGCCACAAGTTTGACTTGAGGTATGCCAAGCGTGCCTTTGTTCAGTGGTATGTGGGTGAGGGGATGGAGGAAGCAGGGTTTTCTGAGACCCGTGAGGACATGGCTCCCTTGAGAAAGAGTATGAGAAGGTTGGTGTGGATTGTGTTGAAGGAGAAGGCGAGGAAGAAGGAGAAGAATATTAATACCCAGTTCCCTGGGCCCTACAGAAGGTCACATGACAGGTACTTGAGCTTCTACGCTAGCTAACAGGCATTTAAGCTCTGGTTAGATTGTTTTTCAATCTAAGTTGTGATCATGTCTTATTTTTCCATGTGTACCTGTAAAGTTTTCCATCATGACTCAAAGTAGAGTTTTAAGAAAAAAATAAAAGATAAATTGAGGCATTTAAAAAATATTGTCAACATTTATTTGAGCAACAAAAATTCACAATTTGCCCAACTCCAAACCCAAAGTCCTTAGGAGGCTAAGAGCTCTGCTTAGGGAGTGGAAAGGGGAAGCTTATATAGATAGGTAAATGCCAGAAGGAGGTGAGGAAATGTTCAGATTGGCTGACATTAAGTTTATATTTTACAAAGTGTGGGAAGCAGATGTGCTTTAATTAGTATAGTGGGGTCCATTCTGATAAGCTAGACCAAAATTGGTTTATTGCCAGCTGTTGCTTATCTGTAGTTCTGTAGTATACATTTCCTTGTTCCATTTTCTCAGAAAGCCCCTGCAGGTCAATTGTTTTTGTCTTCTGGAAAATCTTTCTCAGAAAGGGGTCCCTCTGGCAATGCCCAATTCAGGAGAACATTTTATTTTACTTGGCAAAAGGGATGCTAATACCCTCAGAGGAAACTTAAATGAATTAAAACACAAAAGCGATTAATTTAAATATCATAGAATACTCTTCAAATTATGACACTTGCTTAAGATAATATTTCGAGAAGTTAAAAAGAAATTCTTTATGTACACTTGTCTTGATTCAAAATTTTGGTGCAAAAACATCGATAACATACAGATTAGTAGATTTATTCTGACTTTTAAACCTAGGAGAAGTCTGAAATTCTTTCACTGAATAGATTATTCCTTATCTCAGCTTCTCTCTTGGAGTCGTTGTGATAGACTACAATAAATTAGAAAAACAGGTAAGAAGATATCTTCAGATTGAGAGGGAAATCTGTTTTCTTAAGTTGTTTTAAAAATGCCACACATAAATTTATGGGACTGCAAGCAGCCTGAGCAGATTCCTTAGTCCTTCTTTTGTCTTCAAGTTGTACCTGAATAGTACTCATCAGGCCAGAAACCATCTTTTTTTTTTTTTTTTTTTTTTTTTTAAGTGAGAATTCCCCCCAAAGTCCTCCTTTATAATTGGATCCAAAAGCTCATGTTATCAGCCTGTTCTTCCCAGAACTCGACCTAAATGTGTGGCTGAAGCTCATTATCTCTCATCTATCCTCAGGGAAAACTGAGAACAACCATTGTCCTCCTTATAATTACAATGGTCCCTAATGTAAGGCATTCTTAGAGACCAAAGCTTCCCACAAGGTAAAAAAAAAAGACCACTCACGATCAGATGAACTGTTGCTCGTTGTCAGGCAGTGTTCTTGCCTTCAGGCTAGTCTGGGTGTGCATATAAAATACGAGTCAGGTGAGAAGTCACTTTTTTAAAGTTCAGACAGCACAAGAAATCGTTGAGCATACGTGTGGAGCGTGTGCAAAGGGAACCGTATCATTAGGAGCGTTTAAAATAGCAAAATATTAAATAACAATAAATTCTTGTTAATATAATCTGCAGCACTGTATATGCAGTTCACATAAATGTCCATTCTTCCTTTATTTTTGCTAAGCTGTTTAAAGAAGAAAATGTACATAATATGGCATATTAGAACCATATAAGAATTGAAGTAAGAATATCTATGTTCTAACCTGGGCTCTTTGATATGATTTTAGAAAAGTTTCTTAATCTCTGTAAACCATGCTTTCTTTGCATGTAAAATGTAGATAATAAACCCTTCTTTGCAGATTTGTCTTGAGAGTGAAGTCAAATAATGATTAAAGTACATCACTTGGTGTGTTCAATGGACATGGGATTTTTAATGAAGATCAGTTCTCTTCTTAAACATTAAGGAAAATAATTTGGTTGTTTGTTTAAAGTAGAAATAATTTATTTTAAATTCTCAAGAAATTTTTTTCCTAATTAGTATCCTTCTGCCCAGACAAGCTTTGAGGTCACCCACCTTCCTTTCAATGTTTTGACAACAATGACTGAATTAATCAACCTCTGGCCATTAGGAATCTGAGGCCAAGTGTTCTAGTTTGCTATCTGCTGGAATGTGATATGCCAGTAACAGAATGGCTTTTAAAAAGAGGAATTTGATAAATTGCTAGTTTACGATTCTAAGGCCAAGAAACTGTACCAATTTAAAACAAGTCTATAGAAATGTCCAATCTAAGGCATCTAGGGAAAGATACCTTGGTTCAAGAAAGCTGATGATGTTCAGGGTTTTTCTCTCTCTGCTGGAAGGGCACAGCTTTCTCTTCCAGCTTCTTGTTTCATGAAACTCCCCAGGAGGCATTTTCCTTCTTCATCTTCTACATCTCCAAAAGTCACTGGCTGGTGGATTCCATGCTTCATGGTTCTGTGGCATTCTGCAGCTTTCTCCAAAATACTTCTTTTTTATAGGATTCCAATAATCCAATTAAGACTCACACAGAATGGGTGGAGACCTGTCTCCATGTAATCAAGTTTAATACCCACATTTGATTGAGTCACATCTCCGAGGAGATAACCTAATCAAGCTTCCAACCTATAGTACTGAATAGGAATTAGAAGAAATGGCTGCCTTTACAAAATGGGTCTAGGATTAAAACATGACTTTTCTAGAGTGCATAAATCCTTTCAAACCAGCACACCTAGAGAAGTCATGTCATTGTTTTAAGGAAGCATGGTGTGCTGGAAAGCCTGTGGGTTTTGGAAACAGACCTGAACTTGAACTGTAACTGTGCCTAAAATCATTTGACTGTTCTGAGTCTCAATATTCTTTTTGGTACAATATAGATAGTTTCAAACTGAAGAATTTTTTGTGAAGAATAATTTAGTAATATATGACTTAGGGAAGTAATTACCAAAGTAACATATTCCCCACAACCTATCCTGAACACTTCCCTGCTCCCTATATTCCTATCCACAACAAACTTCTTCCCAGTCACACACTGCTGATTTTTGGGTAATTAACCCCATGCATATAGAGAGGGTGTGTGAACTGGACCTGGGCAACTAGTATAAGAATAATTTGGGGAGATTTCTTGAAACAGAGGTTTCTTGACCTACCCCCACATATACTTAATTCACATCTCCGAAGGAGGGGCCTGTAGTCTGTTAAATATCTTTCTGATGCTTAGTTAAATTTGAAAAGAAAAAAAAAACTGCCCTGGCCCATTGCTTTTTCATCGACTCCCATTGCACAATTATTGGAAAACCCAATAAAAATACTCTTATAGTTGTAAAAATATTATATTTCCAAGTCCCTTGTGCCTGCATCAGCCTTAGAGCAGAATTCCAAATGGGGAAGAAAACTGCAGGTATCACACCATTTACAGAAACCTCTTAAAGCTGTCAGGAAGAATGACTGTCAAGTTGGACCAAGTAAGATTTGAATGGTAGTCAGAAAAGCAAAAGGCCCTGGGCTATTCTGCCAAGGTACCAAGTCCCATTTTCCTCGCACTGTAATAAGTTTTCAGTGAGACAATTTGGAAAAACCAGTCTGTTCTTTGAAATGAAGTGTAGTTTGAAATATGTAAGACAATGCAGACTATTTTTATTCAGAATGTACTCTACTGAATGTAGTGTACTAGAGTGCAAAACAAGACATACACTCGGCTTCTGATGTTAGGTTTCCATTGGATGTTTTTTTTGGGGGGGGGGTGTGCATGGTCTGGGAATCGAACCCAGGTTACCTGCATGAAAGGTGAACATTCTACCACTGAACCACCCATGCACCCTCCATTGGGTTTTATTATTTATTTTTTCCTTTACACTTATCTGTGGTTTTCAACATTTGGATATGCTAAGATACTGGAGCAGAAGTTACATGAAGCTGCATTAATATAGAAGAGATAGTTGTGTTCTTACTTCTTTTTGGTCAGTTTAAGTGAATGACAATTTTAACTTCTGATAATAAAAAAAAAAAGCCAATGCTTATATATATAGTTTTTTTACCTTTTTGAAATCTAATATAGTATTGTAATAAATGACAATATTGAAATGTGGGATGAAGAAACAATTTTCAAAGTTATTCATATAATACACTCCTGGGTCTCTCAGTAATCTCAAACGTGTCTTTTGCCAATGAGGATTTTGCTGAAGTTTCAGATTCAAAATTTAATCATCATTTAAAGTAAAAAAAAATTGCACTCAGTGGGAAAATTTCATTAAAAACATTATTCTGGAAAAATTTACAGCCTGAATAAAACACTGAAGTTAGGTATAGTTTACAAAGTACAGGTTATAAAATTAACATGTTTTCAGGAAGTTCTTATACTCTTTTCTTTTTAATTATGAGATTTTCTCATTATGCTGTTCTATTTAAGCCTCACTATAATTGACTTGCAAATTAAAATAACAGTGACAAATACAGATTAGGGTGCCTGTGTTTATGAATGACTATTTGTATAGAGAACCTCTTTGAGCAATTTATCTAGTGAGGGATATGCTTGGTTGCAAAGAAAATTAAACATCTGAGTTGCAGTGCAGATGTGAAAGAGATTTGTTCCTTGAGCCTAGAGTCCTAATCATATGAATGCATGTTATGTCTTCCAGCTCCACTTTTCTCTGGTCCTATTCCTTACATGAAGCTAAGACATGAATTAAGTTAGATTTCCATAAAAGGCATTTTATATATAACTCACAAAACATCTTCCCAATAAGCTACACTCTACCTTGCAAGTTCAGAAGAGCCTAAATGAAACTTGTGATGCATTGATAACAGAGAAATTTCAGTGGCCTGTTCCACTTCAAATAATAGCAAAGTGAGCCGTCGGAGGACCTGGGTGTGAAGGGTTCTTTCTCTCTGTGCAACCATATCATGTTATTATGCCACTTTCATGCAGATTTCCATTATAAAATGCTCACTGGTATTCTACTGTGAAATTGTTCTGTGCAGTAAGAAATTGAAGAAATATGAGCATACAAAGTGTTTAAAAGTATCCTTTGTGCAAGTAGTCAACACATACAATCAAAGACAGTCCTAAAACAATAGAGAGGAGGAAGATCATTTTGAAGCATTTATTTTTCAGAGAACCACAGCTCTTATATGTGTCACAATATCTTCCTGGGTTTCGATGGTTTTCAATAGTGAACACTAAGAATCAAAGTGGGTTTACTAAGAGCAAGCCAGATGAGGCTAATAAGTGTTTTTTTTGGAGAAAAGTTTGGAGATTAACAGGTAATATAATAAATAATCATCTTACTAGCACAGCACTTCACGAGACCTTTTATGAAATTCTTAGATGGCGAGATGAATGAACAATATGACAGATAAAGCAGTGATAATAATATGCATAATTCTGTTATTAATACATAATGTTATTTTTAAAAAAATTCATATTCATGATATTAATTTTCTTTAAAATATTATTAAAAGGTAAAAAAAATGACTCCTTAAAAATTGTTAAGCAAACTTACCAGGGTAGTGTGTAGATATGAGTAAGAAATTGGATTGTATAACTTCTGAAGATTTTTTCAACTATGAAATTTTATGAAAAATATATATAACCAACCTTTGCTTTAAACATATAAATGGAATTCAAAAGGATTAAGTTGCTAAAGGTTTTGGACCAGGACCTATGCCTTTGTGGCAGTCAAAGGCATGGCAGAATAGGCCCATCTGTTGGAATCTGAGCAAATAGGTAAATATATATTTTAGTCATATATATTTTAGTCATAAATGATTTTAATTGTGTTGGTGAAGCAACAAAAGAAAATTTAATAAGAAGTACATCAAAAAAAAAAGAAAAGAAAAAAGCACATCAACGGCTCTTCACAGTTCAATTGGCCATGAGTGAAGAAAGAATCATTTTCATTCTTTCTCTCTTTTTTTTTTTTTTTAACATGGACAGGCACCAGGAATCGAACCTGGGTCCTCAGGCATGGCAGGCAAGCGTTCTTGCCTGCTGAGCCACCATGGCCTGCCCTCATTTCCATTCTTGATTGGAGTTGCTTCCTTTGTACCTTATCTGTGTGTATTATTCTAGAATCCATTTAAGAAGACATTTCAAATGTTATTTTGTAAAACCACCATATGGGGCCTAAGGCCTCTTGCCTGATCATATCCCATTGAGCCAGTTGTCTCTTCTGGCTAACATTCTATTCACCTTTCATTTCTTTATCTCATGGATATCAAGAACTTGGCTCATTTTCTTGCCTTCTGGCTATAACCATCTGCCCTTCCACCTGGATTCCTTGCCCTATGGACCATCCCTAACACAGTTTACCAATTTCTCCTTCAATCTACTCCTTCTGAAAAGACATTCCAAACTCTCTAAGGTGTTTCTGTTGTCATTGCCAATAAAAAGCATGGATAGGAGTTTTAGTCTTAACAAAGTTTCTTTTCTCTTTAAAAAGTATTAGAAAATAATTTAAGCTACTTAAAGCAAAAATTGTGAATTATGAGGACATAAGTGTATTTGACAAAGTGCAAGTATCTTTGCAAAGGCCTGGAACAAGGCACTAGAAAAGAGACTAGAATCTTGGGCTCTGATGCTCCTATCCTCTGTCTCTTTCTGCTATTTGCATCTCTTTTATGTTTTTCTGCATGTCCGTTTTCTCTGGATAAATGTTCATTGCTCAAGAATGACTTCACTTAAGTACAAACAAATAACCAATCTCAGTTCTTTGAAAATCATATCTGCCAGCTTGATGTACAGGAGTAGCTGGGATGAGGCACAGGATACAGACATGGCAGCCGAGTGGTTTATCTTATGGTTGGGGAGAGGGAACGATTTTCAGAGAAAAGAAGTCATTGCAGCTAGACAGACAACTTTCACTATCCAGATTAATACAACTAATAAAGCAATAGGGAATGCAATATGTTTTAAAGCTCAAAAATAGCATATTTGTTGTTTATCTAGATTTTTTTCTCAGCTTGGTATTCAAAGACTAGTAACATCTCACTCTTCTGTTGTTCAAATTGAGCTAATTATAAATGGATCTTGAAACCAATCTCACCCTCTTTTTAAAATTTTTTAAACTTTTATTTTGAAATACTCAAATTTACAAGACAATTACAAAAATAATACGTATCCCTTACAGAGAATTTCAAAATACCGTTATGTCCCCAGATATCCAGATATACCAATTTTAATATCATGCCACATTTTCCAAATAATTTATTTATCCATTTATCTTTCAATCTATCCGTCCATCTATGTCTGTCTAAGTGTGTAAATTGTATATATCATGCCACTAGAAAACAATACCACCATGTACATTTCTTAAGAACAAGGATATTCAGTTATGTAACTACTTTAAGTACAGTTATCAGTTAAAAATATTTAACATTGATATAAAGCTTATAGTCTATTTTCCAGGTTTCACATAGATCCAAATAATTTTTTAGCCTTTTTCCCTCCCTTATTGGATCACTTCCAGGACCACATATGCATGAATTGTCATTGTCTCTTTAGTTGCTCCTTTTTTTTTTTAATTGTGGGAACATATATACAACATAAATTTTCTCATCTCTGTAACTCCCGATCATAACTTTCAGTGGAACTCATCACATTTACAGTGTTGCAAACCCTCACCACTTTCCGTTACTAAAATTTTCCCATTGCCCCAAGCAGAAACTTTATACTCATTTTGCATTAACTCCCCATTTGCCGGGTAACTCCCTACCTGGCAACCTATGTTCTATTTTTTATCTCAATGAGCTTTGCATAGTCTCTGTATTTTCTTTAAAATTAACCATGGGGCGTGAATTAACGTCCTAAATTGATAATAATCTTTGTTTGCTTTGATACCAATTTAACTTCAATAGTATATACATACTATGTTCCTATAACCTTCTGCCCCTCCCACCTTTATGTAGTTCTTGTCACAAATTATATGTTTGTATGTTGTAAGTCCAAAATCACTTAGATCTCATTATAGTTTATGTATTTGCTTTTAGATCCTGTAGGAAGTAATAAAATGGAGTTACAATTAAAAAATACAATTAAAAAATACATTTATATTTACCCATGTTTTTATTTTACCAGAGATCTTTATTTCTTTAAGTGACTTCAATCTATTGTTTATTGTCCTTTCCTTCCAACCTGCAGAACTCTCTTTAGTATCTCTTGTAGAGTCCATCTAGTGGTGAGAACTTCTTCAAGTTTTGGTTATCTGGGCATGTCTTAATCTCTCACTCATTTTTGAAAGACAGTTTTGCCAGATATAAAATTCTTAGTTGGTAATCTTTTGCCTTTAGCATTTTAAATATGTCATCCCACTGCCTTCTTGCCTCCATAGATTCCAGTGAGAATTGGGCATTTAATCTTACTGAGGACCTTTGTTCAAGACATACTCTATCTCTCTTGAGCTTTCAGAATTCACCCTTTTTACTTGGCATTAGACAGTTTGATTAAAATGTGTTATGTTGTGGGTCTATTGAAGTTTATCTTTTTTGTAGTTTATTGAGTGCTTGGGTGTGTATATTTATGTCTTTCATTAAATTTGGGAAATTTTTAGTCATTATTTCTTTGAATATTCTCTCTGCCCCTTTGTCTCTTTCTTCTTCTGGGACACCCACAATATGTGTATTAGTATGCTTAATGGTAGCTTATAAGTTCCTTGGCTCTGATCACTTTTCTTCATTCTTTTTTTCTTTCTTCTCCTCAGACTGGATAATTTCATTGGTCTTATCTTTTAAGTCCACTGATTCTTTCACCTGCCAGATCCAATCTGCTGGTTTTTTTGTTTTTGTTTTCTGTTTTTTTGTTTTTTTGCATGGGCAGGCACCGGGAATCGAACCCGGGTTCTCTGGCATGGCAGGCAAACATTCTTGCCTGCTGAGCCACCGTGGCCTGCCCTAAGCCACTGTGGCCTGCCCCCAATCTACTGTTGAGCCCTTCTGTGGAATTTTTAATTTCTCTTACTGTGGTCGTCAGCTCTGTTTGGTTCCTTTTCATAATTTTCATCTCTTTATTGATATTCCCTTTATTTTCATTTTCCTGATTTTCTTTAGTTCTTTGTCCATGTTTCCCTTAAGCTCTCTGAGCATTTTTAGAACCATTTTAAAAATGTCTTTGTCTGGTGTGTTTTCCTCATTGATGGTTTCCAGGTCCAGTTTTCCTCATTGATGGTTTCTAATGCTTTAATCACTTACTTTGACTTAGACCATTGCTTCCTGTTTCTTTATATGTTTTGTAATATTTTGTTGAAACCTGGATATTTTGCTTTTTTAGGATATTATCACTGGAGTTTAGACTCTTAGGTATCTGTTCTTTAAAACTTGTATCAAGCTAGTATTATGACAGAGCATTCCTTGAATGTCAGAAACTAACCAAAAAGGAAAAAAAAAGAAAGAAGTTAAAAAAAGAAAACATCTTTCATGGTCTTTCCAGATTGACCTATGCAAGTGTTCTCCTTCAGAGTTTATCCATTCAGTGATTTTAAGGGATATCTCAATGTCAAAGCTTTGAAACCTACCTGATCCTTCCTGCACGTTGTATCTTGTCTTAGGCATGTATGTGTGGCCCTAGGAATTCCTCCATTTACATGAATAGAAGTGATGCTCTTCCCTAGGAAACAGTTTCTATATTCTATAACCATCAATCCCTTGACGCAGGTAGACATGACTTGACTGCTTTTCCTCAGTGTTCTTTAGAAGTGCTCTTGTGACATACCTTCTACATGTAGGGCAAGTTCTCAGACAATGAGCCTGCAGTGAGTGTCCAGGTTCAGTCCCTCAGACAACCACCAGAGAGATTGAGCCAGACATACATGCTCCAGTATGTGTGTGAGAGTTACTCTGCTTCCTCCAAAAATAGTATCAAGTACCTATACGGGGGGTGCAGGCCAGCTCTGTGTAGAGCTGGTAAGGGAATAAGTTTGGGCGCCACAAGTTCCTACCACTTTATAAAAAATAAAAAATTCTTTATTAGAGAAATTGTGGATTTACAGAAAAATTCTACATGAAATACAGGATCCCTGTATACCACCTGTATTAGTCAGGGTTCTCTAGAGAAACAGAACCAACAGGAGATGTCAGTAAATGAGATTTTATAAAAGTGTCTCATGCAACTGTGGGGATGCATAAGTCCAAATTCCATAGGGCAGGCCACAAGCTGATAGCTCCAATGAAGGTCTTCAGTGAATCTCCCAGAAGAGGCTGATTGGCTGAAGCAGAGAGAGATATTTTCTCTTCTGTCTTCTCCTTTAAAGCCTTCGGCTGATTAGATTTAATGTCACTAATTGCAGAAGACACTCCCCTTGGCCAACTGCAGATATGATTAGCCATGAATGCAATCAACATGCAGATAATTTAATAAACCAGCCACAAAATGTCTTTACAGTAACGGTTAGGCCAGTGCTTGCTTGAGCAGACAACTAGGCACCATCACCTGGTCAAGTTGACATGTGAACCCAACCATAAACCACCCCACCAACAATACCTTATACTGATGTGGAACATTTCTTACAGTTGGGTGATTGCAGTTTTACAGTTGTACTATTAAAGTGCATGGCTTAATTTAGACTTTACTGTTTATGTAGTATGGTTCCATGTTGTGTTTTGTTTTATTTATTCTGTTATTATATATACGATTTAACATTTCCCCTTTTAATCATATTTAGTGTATGTGTTGTTAATTGCATTCACAATGTTGGGTTACCATTACCACCATCTATAACCAAAACATTTCCATCATTACTAGTTTTCAGGTTGCGTTTTTCTTTACTTGGCACTTGTGGTGTTACTGCAATCCATTACCTGTTTTCTAGAGCTTTGAGAAAAATATTTCTGCTAGTTCTTGCTGGTTGTCCAAAGCTTCTGCTGGGGGACAGAGCCCTGAAGTTTCTGACATCTTCATCAGGACCAGCACCCTTTTTTGTAATCATGACGCATTTGGTCCTGTTAATCCTCTTGGGGCAGGAAACAATGGATACCAGCTGGCTACCTGGTAGACTCGTGTTCCTCAGATCTTCAGTGCATACATTTTTATCTTTGGAAAACATCTCCCTTGTTATTACTATGTTTCATAAATTCAGTCCATTAGAGTAGTTCTTTTAATTTTTTTCCTTTAAATTCTAAATTTTAGTGTTTAGAAAGATAGTAAGAAAAATTGATACTATTAGAAAGAATAACATTCTATCCCTGCTTCAATCCATTATAAATAACAATAATCATTTTCAGAAGAAAATCAGTGGAAATTTTCCAGGCAATCACATTTAGAAGGTTTTATTTTCAAGGGAAGATGTACTAGCTGGGAAAGTTCTTTTTTTCTCAGCAAAACAAAATCTGTTGTTATTGAGTGTGTTTTTGGTCTGTTCCATTTTAGATGCCCTCTGCCAGTGATTTTCACAACTCAGATGTGTGGGAGAAAAAACAGTTTAGTTTGTTCTTTAATATTGATTTTTTAAATAATGTGCTAGTTTACTAACCAAATAAAAAAATGGCCCATTAAGCCTAAAGGTGATAAATCCTGTCAAAGGACAGAGTTTAAAATTACATTCTTCACATCAAAAGAACATCTTTTAGTCCATGTAGGAAAGTAGGTTTCAATTTATGCATGGAATCAGATAGAATAGCACCAAATGCCTAAAATGTAGTTTGAGAAGCATTCTAAGCCAACTCTGACAGAAACAGAAAAAAAAAAGAATCAAAATAGTCATTAGAAGTGACTGCCTTGGGTACAGTTTGCATGTATTTGTCATCTGTAACCTGGTCCAGTTTTCTGGGCTCCTGAGAAGGAAAATCATGTGACTACCTAGGAAACTATTACTGATTGCTTCCTTGTCCCTTAGTACCTTTCTAAAAGCAATTGGGGGGAGTAGTAAAAATATGTACCTTCTTCAAAACTTAAAATTGAGAGATGTGATGTAGAATATGTATTGTGTTGCATATATGTGTATGTTTCTCTGTGTGTTGGATAAAGTGGAAGGGATAAAAAGAGGAAGATATGGGATATGTTAACCAAGGACTTTCCAGAAAGACTCAAGTCATTTATTTCGAGTAGTTATAGGATTTTACATTCTGTCTGGTTCATCAAAATTAACACTAAGGAAGCAAGAAAATTTATAAGATAGTGTAAAATTAAATTCTGAGTGATACAATGCAGACTGCACATACGGTAGCATTTCAGAGAGGCTGAAAATCAAGAGTTTGTGTGATCAACAGAGTTTTCTGGAGGAGGAAAAATTGGAGTTGATTTTCGAAGAATCTTATGCAGTAACTGGAGAGACAGACATTTCCATCAAGAAGAGCACAGTGAGTGCTGACAGGTAGGAGAGAGTAAGTGCTGCACATGGGGACCATCTGAGACTTTTGATTGTTAAAATAAGTCCCTTCCTCCGTTTTAGGTCAATTTCAACATTCTCCCCTCCTTCCTTCCTGTAAATCCCAGGTGTTGGGTGTTTTGTTCTCTTTAAAGATTCCCCTTTGCACACTAAGCACTGGGATTCTTTTCCTCCCAGACTGTGCAAGAGGAAACAGACAACCCTGCCATTTTCCTGCTTCCTAAAACAAGCCTTGGTAGATTTTCCCTACTAGGTGTTTCTTCTTAATTACTTTAGGAGCTAAGAGACATAACAAATATGGGGAAATTCAAAATGAAATTACAGAAAGCCCTCTAATCCCTAGTTCCTGAATCCCTTCTGGTATGATAACTGGAATCCTGCAGGATTTTTCCTTCAGGATTTTATTTCAATACTCTCTAGCCCTCAACTTTCCTTCAGATCTTCTCCCACCCCTAAAATATTAAGTGAAAAGCTAACCAGCTACTTGCTCATCAAGGCTGAACATTAGGGACCAGTTCTTCTCAATAATGTTACTAGCATTTCTGAAGATATGCACAATAGGTGGTAACTGTGATCCAATGGAATGGCCTCCCCAGTGGTTGCAAGGATTGGGAGGAGAAAGAAGCTGGGGACCTGGAGCTATGTCTCTGTAATCTATCCTAGATAGGAATCCAGGTCCTTTCACCTACTTGCTCTGTGGCTTTGACAGATTATACATTCCCTCTGTTCTAGTTTGCTAGCTGCTGGAATGCAGTATACCAGAAAGGGAATGGCTTTTTAAAAAGGAGAATTTATTAAGTTGCAAGTTTACAGTTTTAAGGCCATGAAAAATGTCCAAATTAAAGCACGGATATAGAAATGTCCAATCTAAGGTATCCAGGGAAAGATACCTTAGTTCCAGAAAGCTGATTAAGTTCAGGGTTTCTCTCTCAACTGGAAAGGCACACAGCAAACATGGCAACATTTGCTAGCTTTCTCTCCAAAGTTCTTATTACATGAATTTCCAGGGAGTGTTTTCCTTCTTCATCTCCAAAGATCTCTGGTTACACGGGTCCTGTGTCTCTTGATTCTCAAGCTTTTTTCAAAATGCTTCCTCTTTTAAAGGATTCCAGTAAACTAATCAAGACCCACCTGGAATGGATGGTGTCACATCTCCCTCTAATCCAAGGTTAATACCCACAATGGGATGAGTTACATCTCCATAGAGATAATCTAATCATGTTTCCAACCTATAGTCCAGAATAGGAATTAAAAGAATAAGCTGCCTCCACAAAATTGTATTAGGACTATGACATGGCTTTTCTAGGTTACATAAATCCTTTCAAACTAGCACGTTCTCTAAACCTCAGCTTTCTGATTTATATTAAAATGAGCGAATCATAAATGAAATTATGTAATCATAAATGAAGTTAGTTATTTTTTGCCTTAAATTGTTTGATGATCAAGTCATTTGGAGAATTCAGCGGCACAGCTGTTGCTGGAGGGCCATCCTTCCTTCTTTCTTTCCTTCTTTCCTCCCTCCCTCCCTTCTTCCTTCCCTCTGTCCCTCCCTCCTTCTCTCCCTCCCACCCACCCTTCCTCTATACCTCCATTCCTTTCCTTTCCCTTCCTCTATTCCTCCCTCCCTCCTTCCCTCTTTTCCTCCCTCCCTACATCCCTCCATTCCTCTGTTCCTCCCTTCCTTTCTTCCTTCCCTCCTTTCCTATTCTGTTTTTTAGACCGCCTTTTAGGGTGTGAGATTTATCCTCAGCATAGTTCTGAAAATGTACATGGGTATTCTAAAGGGTACAGAAATTTCTCAGAAATGTTAAGACAAATGCAGTTGCTAGAGCTAAATATACCATAGAATTCATATCTTAAAAGCAAGAATAAAAGAATTCGTTACTTGTAGACCCAGGAGTCATTAACTGGCTAGTGCAGTAGATTGATTTGAGCAAATTGATTTGAGTGAGGAATATTCCTTCTCTTCAAGTCCTCATGCTTGACATTTTAAGAGTAACGATTCAAGACAGAGCTACGAAAGCTTCAGTTGGTGAAATGTTGGTAAGTCCATATACGTTTTATTGATGCTCTAAAATCAAAACAAAACAAAAAAACGTGATTGTGGGTAGAAGTCATCTGTGGTTCTGAAAAAAAAAATTTGTGGATTTACTGACTAAATCAATGAATATTTATATTGAAGTCAGGTCCACAGACCTGCTCTTTTCCTCACCCATACCTCCTACAGCTATTCACTGACTGTTTGATACAAGAAATTTTAATGTGAAAAACAACACTGAAGCCTTAATCTTTAAGACCAGTCAGCATTATTAAAATAGGCTATTACCAGTTGATTGTAAACTAAAAATTCATGTGCTGTGCCATTCTTAAACGGTCATCACTTTTGTCAGTCTGCCAAAGTGAGTGTTCACATCAATTTCCTATTATTTTTCTCTAAAATACAAAATCCTTTTATTTTCCTTCTAGCTGCTGTCCAAGCAAAGATTTATACCAGGTATGTTCATGGGGAAGAGTAGGGGGTGGGCAGGAAGGCAGTGCATGTTGGAATTAATTTGGGAAATTCAGAAAAATTTTCAACCAACATATTTCATCCCTTCATGCCTCACCATTTTGTAATCTGTAATATTTATTGAGCATTTACTATGTCCCGGGAACTATTCTTTGTGCTTGTAATAGAAAAGTTGATGGGTGGCAAAATCACTAATTTCCTGAAATTTTCAAAGGGAGGACAAGAGTTAGCAAATAATGAAATGATCAAGGTAATTTTAGATGGTGAAAAGTGCCATGAAGAAAGTCAACCAACATGTTTCAACACAGGGTGACTGGGTCTGAGAATTTCAGTTTGTATAGTCAGGGAACATCCCTTAATCTGTCTGAATCACTGCTTTCTTTGGAAAATACCAGATAAAATTGATGTGTGAATTAAAAGTGATAATGTATTTTAATTACCAGGCTCATAATATGTGTTCAAGAAAGAGTAGGTGATTACTAAATGGTAGTTAGTTTTCTAATGGTTTTCTGGCTTGACCCCCCTGCCCAATGGATGAAGATAATGGCTGAAATTAATCCCTGGCCCCATCCAAAATAAAAGACTCTCTTCTCAAAGGCAGATTAGTTGAGGATAAATAAACCACAATAGGAGATGAATACGTTTACTACAAAGTTATTTTATTAGTTTGCATCCCATGCTGTTCCCTCAGGCCCGGGGCAGTCTGGTGTAAAAAAGTGATTTACTGAGTATTTGGTTATTGGAGAGCCTCAAGTGGAAGGATAAGTACCTTTCAAGAGGAATTATAATAACATGATTTTCACCTTTTAATAGAACTGTCTTCTCCCATAATTCTACACTCTATTTTTGGTGCAAAATGGATGATGTTGAAAGCAGTTTCCTCACAAACCAGCAATACAACCTTACTGTGTTAAGGGAGAAATGCCACCTAGAGAGGGCTTTAGCAGGATCCCAGAGGTGGAAAGGCAAGGTCAAAACAAATTGGGAATTAAAATTTGATTTAAGGTAGGTCTTTCAATTCAGAGGCTTGATTAGGATTGAGTATAGATCATGATGTACCAGTTTAGAATTGGTAGAAACAGTGCTGCGAGGATTTTGAGGGAGGCGTTCCAAAGAATCTTAAAGCAGAAACTGTCTATTGGTACTTCCAAACCAGTATAAGTGATTTGGTTTCTCTCTATTAAATGTCGAGGTGATAGGGATCATGATAAAATTGCTGTAACAGAAACTATTTTCTCAACCACTTTGGAGGCTATTGTCATAAATTATTTTTATAATTAATAGTTGATTGTGAATTAAGTAATCATAGACAAACTGATCAAACTACATAAACTGGCATGAAGTTACTCCTAGGGGTAGAGCAAATAAATTTTCAGTTATAAAACAAATCTTTCCAATGCCAGTGCCTTCCTGCATTTATTTTCTACTATGTAATTTTGACTGGGATCCCCATAAATTGTTGGTGCTAGCTTATCCAGTATTTTGTATTTACTCAGGGAGTTAAATTCAAAGACTCTTAATATAAAACGTGATTTATTAGAGTTGTCTTGTATCCTGAAAGTCAATTTTAGAAATTGTCTGAGAGCTAGACGGCTTCAAAATTTGTGTTTCCTTTCATTAAGTGTTTGAGTATGTTTTTCTTTTGGCCCCTCACTGGCCCCATATACAGAAATATAAACATGTATCAGTGATCCAAATCAGACTATATACAATAATAAAAGCCATTTGAAGGGAATAATTGTGGCAGGACCAAGTTGCAGATGTTGAGCTTGTGGAATTTGATTGATGAGCATTTTTTCTGATGATAGGAAGCCTGTTCACTCCCAGATAAGGTGCCCAGACAGACAATCACAGGGCAGTAGACCTAAATGGTCTCTGTAAGTGGAGGCTGTATCCAACTGGAGGCTAAAAGAACTGAAAAATTTAGCCAAATTAGTTATTTGAGACTATATGGTAAAACTGAAAAATTCCTGGTATATCATATGTTTGTTGATTAATGTAAACCAAGTTTGGTCAATGAGACTTAGTTGTGTCAACACATAGAGAGAATTTGTTTCTTCTAGAAATACAAAGGATTTATTTTCCTAAATGGGCTGTACTTCATCAAATTAAATACCAAAACATGCTTTCTAGAGTTAATAAGTAGTTTTGCAACACAACAGCTAGAAATGGATGCCAAGAAAAGCTGAAGACCTCAAGGAATAATTTGTGGCAATTTCTCGAAACCTTTGGGTTACAGGGATTATAGGATTTTTTTTTCCCAAGAAATAACAAAGATGTTCGATGTATTTATTTTATAACTGCCAACTAAGCAATAAATTGTGCTTAGTTTTAAAAAAACTATTGACATTTGTCTTGCCAGCAGATATTAATTTGAGGTAAATGTCCTGTGACAAATGTAGGTCACTTATATAACAAAAATAGAGGGATTTTAGTAATGATAAAATGTATGCATATATGTAATTTATGTCACATTTTGACAGTGACCTCTTCCTTGGGTTGATTCTGATGAAGAATAGAAAATGCTTAAACAGAATCAATTAAATAGAGGCAAGCATGGGCATGAATGTGGTAATTAATTTGATTTCTGTAAGTAGCTTCCTAATAAATGGAGATAGGAAAATCCTATTATGTCTGAAATTTTCAAATTCCTTCAATAATAAAGCTGTGTCATATTCATGACACATACTGATGTATGGAGATAAATTGCCTGCCACTCGATGTGGAAGATACTGCTTGAGTTGTACATTAGATGCATATTAAATTGTGTAGAAACCCACATTTAGTCTGTCTATTTCCTCTAGGTAATGTAGCTCATTCATAATGTCATTTTCTTGAATGGGCTGAAGTAGCTAAATGTGTATAGAAGTTATTTATACATTAGCATGATATGTAAAACATCACTGTTTGCCTCTTTGCAAAGGGGCATAGGCAGAATTGTCAGGGCTGAATGTATGCAAACTCTAAAAGTAATTCCAGTTCTGCATAGCATTTCTTCTTGAATTTGGAACCTGTATCTGGAGAAAAACAAGTAAAAGCTACGCTTCTGAGATGAAGTCTTCACTCCTCCTGACAACCTGCTTATATAGATTGGATGGGCCAACCCAATATGGAAGGCTCCAGTGTTACTTCTCAAAATGAGCAAAGATTGCACCCTGAAGTCCCTTCTTAGATAGACTCTCAGATGATTAACCTGAGATTTCTGTACAGGGAATGATTTTTGTGAGTCACCCACTTCTAACATGGATATGATGCAGCCTACTTATTGTGGGAAGAATTTTAATTGTCAGTGTTGTCCCTGTTCAGTGTGGAACATGTAATTCATTCACATGCTATCTAAAGTTGCACAAGGCATGGGAAAGAGCAAGCGCCCCATCTGATAAGGACATAACAAGTGTGTAATTGAAATTGCTCTTCCAGGGAAGCTGTGATTTGTTTTTCCTTTAGGCCCTCAACCCTCAGCGTGAGCTACCTTCCATTGTCATAATCTTTCTGTACCATCTGGACGTTGGTCTCAGCGGTGAAATGAAAGACAAGGGAAATAGAAAATAAAACTTATATAGTGAGAGAAAACTGTTATTGTTGATGTGAATCATAAGTATCTCTTTTGAGCTCTTCACCTAAGGATAGCCCAGCATCAATCTTGGTCTTAAAATTTTGTAATTGTTGCTAATACTTCAGCACAAGAAGGTTAAATTCTTTAACAAAGGACAGTGATGAGACCTGAGAGGATATTCACTTTTTACTCATTCATTCAACAAATATCCATGTCTAGTACGTAGAGATAACATTCTAAGTAGTGTGACATCATAATTATCATTCAATCTGAGATACCATAAGAGTGAAAGGAAAAGCTGTAACAGTTACACTAGGATAAGGGGACATATAAATTATTCCCATCTGAGGCAAACTGGGAAGTACGATACTCTTTTATTTCTTGGCAACTAAAAAATGCAGCCAGAACTTAAAGCATACGCCGCACCTTCATACTATATTCGTTTTACCTAATTTTATTTGGAGAAGTTGTAAGTTTACAGAAAAACTTTGCATAAAATAGAGTTCCCATATCCCCCCCTATTATTAATATTTAGCATTATTGAGGTACATGTGCTACAATTGATGAAAGTACATTTTAATAATTGCACTATTAACTATAGTCCAGGGTTGTGGTTTATATTAGGGCTCATGGTTTGTGTTGCATATTTCTGTTTTCTTTTTAAATTTTATTCTAGTAACATATATACACACTGAAATTTCCCCTTTTAACATTCAAATCTATAATATGTATATATAAATTTATAAATTATATATTATAAATTATTAAAGTTATATAAATATATGATTCAGTGCTGTAAATCACATTCACAACATTGTGCTACCATCACCACCATCCATCACCAAAACTTTTCTACCAACCTGAATAGAAAGCCTGTACAATTATGTGTTAACTCCTTATTCCCTATGCACACCCCCGGCCTCCTGGTAACCTATATTCTAATTCCTGAATCTGTTAGTTAACTTATTCTAATTACTTCCTATCAATGAGATCGTACATTATTTATCCTTTTGTATCTGGTCTTTTTCATTCAACATAATGTCTTCGAGATTCATCCATGTTGTTTCAGGTATCAGAAATTCATTCCTTTTTATGGGTGAATAATATTCCATTGTACAACTGCACCACATTTTGCTTATGCATTTATTGGTTGATAGACACTTAGGTTGCTTCCATCTTTCAGTAATTGGGAATAATATTTCTATGAGCACCAGTGTATAAGTATCTGTGATAGTCTCTGCTTTCAATTCTGTGGGCATATACCTAGAAATGGGATTGCCTGGTCATATGCTAATTGTATACTTTCTGAGGAATCACTAAACTGTCTTCCACAAAGTCTGCACCAGGTTACATTCCTACCAGCAATGTATAGGTGTTCCTGTTTCTTGACATCCTTTCCAACACTTATTATATTCTGGTTGGTTTTTTTTTTTTAATAGTAGCCATTCTAGTGAGTGTGAAATCATACCTCATTGTGATTTTCCCTAGAATTTCCCTAATTGCTAATGATATTGAGTATCTTTTCATGTGCTTTTTTTTAGGCCATTTGTATCTCTTCTCTGAAGAAATGTGCAAGGCTTTTCCCCAGTTTTAAATTGTGTTCCTTATCATTTTGTGGTTGAGTTGTAGGATTTCCTTATATATTCTAGACATTAAACCCTCATCATATGTGTGATTTCCAAGTATTTTCCCCTAATGTGTAAGCTCTCTTTTAACCTTCAGTCCTTTGAGGTATAAATGTTTTTTTTGTTTGTTTGTTTGTTTTTTTAATTTTGATGAAGTCCCATTTAACTATTTTGTCTTTTGTTGCTTGTGCTTTAGGTACAATATCCAAGGAAACATTACCTTAGTCAAGGTCCTGAAAATGATTCCCTATGTATTCTTTTAAGAGTTTATAGGTCTGGCTCCTATATTTAGGTCTTTGGTCCATTTGAATTGAGTTTTTGTGTATGGTGTGAGGTAGGGGTCCTCCTTTTTTTGCAAATAGAGATCCAGTTTTCCCAGCACCATTTCTTGAAGAAGCTATTCTTTCCCAATTCAGTGGTCCACTTCATCAAAAATTAGTTAGCCATAAATGTGATAGTTGATTCCTCAGCTCTTGATTTGATTCCATTGATCTGTATGTCTGTCCTTATGCCAGCACCATCATTATATTGATGACTGTGGCTTTGTACAGTCTTTGTTTTAAGATCAGGAAGTTGTGAGCCTTCTGTTTTAGTTTGTAAGCTACCAGAATGTGATATACCAAAAATGAAATGGCTTTTAAAAAGAGAAGTGTGTTAAGTTGCACTTATACAGGTCTAAGGCTGTGAAAATGTCCAAATTAAAGCAAGGCTATGAAAGTGTCTAATCTAAGGCATACAGAAAGAGATAACTTGGTGTAAAAAGGCCAGTGATGTTCAGGATTTCTCTCTCAGTTGGAAAGGGACATGGCAATGTCTGCTAGCTTTCTCTCCAGGAATCTTCAATGGCTTTCCTGGGCCCCTCTGCATTCTGCTGATTCTGTTGGTTTTAGTGGTTCTTGTGGCTCTAAAGCTTTTCCCAAAATGATTCCCTCTTAAAGGGCTCCAGTAAGCAATCCCACCTTGAATGGGTGCAGGCATATCTTCCTGGAAACCATGTAATCAAAAGTTACCACCAACAATTTGATGGGTCACATTTCCATGGAAACAATAATAAAAAAGATTCCACCTAGCAATACTGAATGAAGATTAAAGGACATGGCTTTTCTGGGTTACATAGTAGCTTCAAACCAGCACACCCGCCAACGTCATTCTTTTTTTTTTCTTTGTATGGCTTTAGCTGTTCAGGGCCCTTCAGCCTTCCCAATCATAAATGTAATGATTGGCTTTTCCATTTCTGCAAAGAAGTTTGTTAGAATTTTTGTTAGGATTGTATTGAATCTATAAATTGCTTTGGGTAGTATTGACATCTTCATGATAGTCTTCCAATCCATGAACACGGAACATCCTTACATATATTTAAGTCTACTTTAGTTTTTTTTAGTGATGCTTTATAATTTTCTGTGTAAAAAGTCCTTTACATCCTTGGTTAGGTTTCTTCCTAAATATTTGATTCATTTAGTTGCTACTGTGGTTGAAATTTTTTTCTGGATTTATTTTTCTGATTGTGTATTTTTTACTTATCTGTCCATATCCTGCATTAAAGGAGCATCAAACACAAGATTTTCACAATCACACAGTCACATTGTAACAGCTATATAGTTATACAATCATCTTCAAGAATCAAGGCTGCTGGAGCACAGTTCAATAGTTTCAGGTACTCCCCTCTAGCCACTGCAATATACCATAAACTAAAAAGGGATATTTATATAATGCATAAGAATAACACCCAGCATAACCTCTCGACTCTGTTTGAAATCTCTTAGCCACTGAAACTTTATTTTGTCTCATTTCTCTCTTCTCTCTTTTGGTTGAGAAGGTTTTCTCCATCCCATGATGCTAGGTCCTGGCTAATCCCAGGAGTCCTATCCCACATTACTAGGGAGATTTACAGCCCTAGGAGTCATGTCCCATGTAGTGGGGAGGACATTGAGTTCACCTGCTAAATTGGCTTAGCGACAGTTTGCTGGTATTTTGTTAAGGGTGTTTACATCTGTAAACAAAAGGGATATCAATGTGTAATTTTATTTTCTTGTGGTATCCTTGTCTAGCTTTGGTATGAAGGTGATATTGGCTTCATAGAATGAATTAAAGAATGTTCCCGCTTCGATTTTTTGAAGAGTTGAAGCAAGATTGGTGTTAATTCTTCTTGGAATGTTGGTAAAATTCACCCATGAAGCCATCTGGTCCTGGGCTTTTCTTTGTTGGGAGATTTTTGATTACTGATTCAGTTTTGTTACTAGTTATTTGTTTCTTGAGATTTTCTATTTTTTTTTTTTTTTTTGAGACATTGTAGGTGGTTTGTATGTTTCTAAGAATCTGTCCACTTCATCTTATCCAATTGCTGCCATACAGTTGTTCACAGTATCCACTTAAAGCCCCTTTTATTTCTGTGGCATCAGTACTAAGGTCTCTCTTTGTATTTCTGATTTTAATTTTGTGTCCTTTCTCTTTTTTTGTTTTTTAATCTAACTGAAGTTTTGTTGATTATATTGAGCTTTTCAAAGAACCAACTCTTGGTTTTGTTGGTTCTCTCTACTGTTTTTTTTTTTTAATTCTCTATTTAGTTTAATCATGCTCTAATGATTTTATTTCCTTCCTTCTGCTTACTTTGGGCTTAGTTTGTTCTTTTTTTTTTTTTTTTAAGATCCTTCAGTTTTGAGGGTAGTTTCTGATTTGAGATCTTTCTTTTTGTTAATTGTTCTAGTTTGCTAGCTGCTGAAATGTGATATACCAGAACTAGAATGGCTTTTAAAAAAGGGAATTTAATAATTTTTTGCTAGTTTATAGTTCTGAGGCCGAGAAAATGTCCCAATTAAAGCAAATCATAAAAATGCTCAAATTAGGGCACCAACAAGAGGTTATCTTCACTCAGGAAAGGCTCATGAAGTTCAGGGTTTCTCTCTCAACTGGAAAGGCACATGGCGAACTTGGTGATGTCTTTTAGCTTCCTCTCCAGGTCTCTTGCTTCATGAAGCTCCCCCAGGGGCATTCTCCTTCTTCATTTCCAAAGGTCGCTGGCTGGTGTACTCTGTGGTTCACTTGTCATTCTGAAAAGGGACTCTATCCAAAATGTTCCCTCTTTTAAAAGAGTCCAGTAAATTGATCAGAACCTGTGTGGAATGGGTGGCCTCAGAACTGGCCTGCAGCAATCTGAAGTAGCTAATAAAAAGCAGTTTTTAGTGATCAGACCACACAAGCTTGGGGAAACAGGTCTTCATGTCCCATCCTGTCACCTTCAAGTTGTGCCTGGGTCCCACTGCTACTCACCGTGAGCTGGGTAATGGGTGATTGTAGCCGCTGCAGAGAAGGTTGAGCTCACTGGTATTTACCATAATATAACACCCTCTTTGTCTTGCTTCTCCCAGGATGATGCAGAGATTTCTACTAGACTCCAGAGTTTCAAAATAGTTGATTCAGATAGTTCCTGTCAGTTCGATAGTTGTTTTGGAGGAGGGGTTGATTCTTGGAGCATCGCTAGTCTACCTTCAATCCTAACCCCCAAACATGTATTCTTGAAATGAATAGAAAACTTTTTCCACAGACTTCCCTATGGTCCATTCTTTCACCAACTTTGCTTAAGTGTTAAATGTCAACTTGAAATCCTGCAGTCTTCCCATGCCATCAAACTTAAAATGGCCACCCTGGTACACCCTAATCCTGGCTGTATGTCTCATTTTCTTCTTAGTATTTATCACCTTCCAATATGCCATACAGTTTATTTATCTGCTTTCTTCTCTATCTCTCCTCATGTACTCAATATTGGCAGAGGTATTTGTATGTTTTCTTTATTGCTTTATTTTCATCACGTAGAAGAGTGGTCAGTAAATAATTGTTGAATAATAAATTTGTGGAGTATCAAATTTTTGTTGGGCATGATGTCAGAGGTACTAAATGTTAGAGGTACAAAGATGCAAAAAACTGTTTCTCTGCCTTCATGAGCCTCACAAATTAGTTAAAAGAAATGCTTACCTTTACATGTGACATCATAAAAGAGTTATTTCACTATGCCTGTATTTGTTAACATGATTGGCATCTTAGAAGTTTAAAGTAATTCAAACATTGTAAAAATTATTATGTAACTAAAAATTGACAGTAACCATACTTTGAATGTGCTTTTAATTTTTTTGTAAAATTTCAATAATATTTTAAAATATCATATTGCCTTGAAGTTAATAGTAAAGGGACCATGATAAAAATCACCTATCAAGTGGGTTAATCAGAAGTCTCAATTTTATTTTGTAGATTTAAAAAGAGCTGCCTAGAAAAGTTGAAAGGGAAACAGAATGCTAATATTTATTCTCCCTTGTAACAGAAGTCTAAATAAAATAGCTTAAAGAAATTAACCTTTTGTGAACCTTTTAAAAATGTAAATTTTCAATATGTCAATCTACAAAGGGTAAAGAAGGAAACCCTAAGCCTGTAGTCAAGGAAACCAGGCTCCAGTCTCTAGAGTTCCATCTGAAGTAGATGTGTAACCTTGGTCAGCAAGATACTTCAACCTATTTTACATCACTTTTTTGACATATGGAATCATATGTTCTCTAAGGTCCCTTGATGTTCAACATAACTTTAATTCTAAGTTATGTCATAGAAATGAGTGGTAAATTGAAAAAAAAAATATGTTGATTTGATTTTTCCCTCAAATATTCCTTGAAAGCATCTTTTTCTCTCATAATTCCCTACCATGTAAACACAATGACCTTGTAATTTCATTATGTGGGATAGAATGATTGTCATGTTTTCTATACATATTTATAACATCGTTTATAATAGTTTTCAGATTAATGCATAAATTAACATCATTAAAAAGAAACAGTTGTGAAGGTTAAAGGTAGATTTGGTATGCTTATATTAAACAAATCAGCCTATAGTAGATAATGAAAAATTTTATATAAACTGGACAACTTTTTGTTCAATGACATATTCCCCATTACTCTCTAAAAAGAAGTTACAGTCAGGTAATTTTTATTTGTGTTTCACTCAAGCAATGGTCTCATGAGGCCAACAACATGAGAATAAGGAAGGATTGGTAATATAATAGAATACCAAATCAATGCCCAGAATAAAGAAGTAAATTCTTTCTTTATTACCATGAATTCATTAGAAATTTATAAGTGTATTTCTCAAATGAATTTCTATGCAGTTTTTTATTGATAATAAAGACATAATTGTAATTTATTTTTATAAAATACTGCATTTTTTGTCAATGTCAAGCAATTTCTAATCACATAAGTCGTTAAAACTTGTTTGTTCCTGTTTTATGCAGAGTATTTCTGTATACATCTCAAATATAAGTTTTTCCCTCCTTCTTACTCAGCTGTTATAATTGTTGATGAAATGGTACTGAAGAAAGTATTGATTTAATTTTTCACTGTTAGGGCCAGATGCTTTTCAGGTATAACACTTAACAAATTGCCAGTGAAAACCACACAGTAAGGTTCTTTTTTTTTTTTTTTCAAGGCTTTAGAATAAATAACATAAATCTTAATTTGTGGGGGGTATTTCCTAATTTAGGTACTTTTCAGATATCAATCAAAGCAGTTTGATTGCATTTCATACATCCAGAAACATGTGGTCAAAAGAGCTGTGCAAATCTATTAACATCTTTGACATCTCCACTGAGGTTTAAAGAGGCTTGACGCTGTTAGCAAAATGCTGCTGTGATGAAGCCTACATTGGGCATAGCTAACATGTTTTCCTCTGAAAAGCACATTAATCTCAGTTGTATGATGGGGCATGTTGCAGAAGAATGTCCCTGGAATCTTGTCATCATAGATTCTAGCAACGCATTGCTGACTCAATTGATTTCTCTTTCTCTTCTTTTTTTCTAATAAAATTCAGGAGAAGGGCATCTGTTTGACAATGTATGAGTGTCCTAATCAAAGATCATTTCGTTGTCTTTTCTCCTAAAATAGTTCTTTTATATGCATGTTTATTGCTTTATTTTATCATTGTCATTGTTCTTATTTTTAATTCTAAGAGTGACACAAGCTTGCAGATCACTCATTTGTTTTAGTGGTTCATTGTACTGTGTCCATGCTAAGAATCTTTTGATTCCCAGAGACGCTTACGTTTTTTCAGTAGGAAGAGTTACAAGAAGAAGAAATGAAAGGGGAATGAATGTCAAGTCTGTGAGCCACGAGAGAAGGTCTTTCAGACACTCTTGTGTCCCATAGCCCATTACATTGAATCAGTTACAAATTTATAATCTAGAAAATGTATAATCCACTAGGCAGCTTTCAGTGCTATTAAAGTAAATCTCTGATTGGTCAGTAGACTATACTAGACATATTTGTAGAACATCCTACCATATGCCCAGCACATGACAAGGCAATGTGATAAATTCACATAGACAAAGTGCTGTGTTTCTGGTACTTGTCATGCAGTTGACTTCATTTGTCCTTACATCTTGTTATTCTAATATTACTATCTTGCTGCTTTGTTTTCCATTGTTTTGATGAATCAGAGAACAAAATTAGGGGTTAAGATAACAGTGTAGCATGGTTTTAGCTCACACAATGAAAGGAAACTCTTAGAGTGAGGCCATCTTTATAGATATATAACTTTGTTTTTCTACTACAAAGCCATCACTTATAGTAAACAGAAAAGTAAATTGTTGGAGTAGAAGTATTTGGATTACAACCTTATATCATTTAACTTCATAGTCTGAATTTCTTGCTTTCTAAAAATGATTTCTGAGAACTTATCTGCTTGATAATGTTTTGTGAAGCTTGTGAGACCTATATTTTCAATACCCTATTTGTTCTAAGTATCTTTGCTATAATGTTGATAAACAATTGTATAATTTTCTAAAGAAGTTTGAGATTTTATATATTTTAATATACTTCAGAAATGACAATATAATCAACAGAAAGATATATTTGGAAATAACAAAAATTTACCCAATCTCAGTTTTAGGTAACATGTATACTATATACATTAGTTACCAATTTAAAATAAACAAAATCCCATTGCAACTATAAAGTAAGATTATTTTGGATGAGTCTTTGGGAATAGAATATGGTTGTTTGATTTCATGTTTAAATGAAATTTTTTGCACAAAAGGAAAAGGATGGACTCTTGTTAGTCTTCACCAAAAGTGAAAGTAATTGTCATATTTCAGATTAGTAAGAAGGCATTTGGATAATTTTTTTTTGTCTTGTTGACTATAAAGAGCAGCTAGCTAATTGAACAAAGTTACCTAAAGATAATCAGACTGTACCTATTTTTTCTTTCTTTCTTTGGCATGGGCACTCTCCGGGAAGCAAACCTGTACCAATCTATATTTGACTTCTCTGAGATATTTGGTTAAATGTCTGTAGTGAGAAATTGTTCTATAATCCAGTTGCTTTCAAGGTACAAACTTTCTTATGCTAATTTAAATATAAATATTGAAATCTGAGTTGAATGAAACAGTCTAGCAGCAAGCACTACATAATAAAAATCTTCTCTCAATTGTTGCTTTTAACCCATAATGAACATGTTCAGGCTTTTACAAAACATTTTGCATATAATAGGCACGTTTACATATTTGCTAACTTTTAAAATGCCTTCAATTTATAGACAAAAGAAATTAAATTATGAAGTTGTTATAATTTGTTTTATAATATTTATTTTATATAACAACATATGTAGCTTTTTTGTATTAGTTTATTATATTGCTTTTAAATTAAAATATACAATTATATATGAAATGTTTATAATAAATATAAATATTTTGTAGAGAATCGCATAAATATAGTTATATATAAATAGGCGAAATATATATATACACACATGTATGTATGTATATGTTTATATGAGTATCCAAAGCCACACAAAAGTAATTCAATCATGAAAATAACTGGTCCCATTCCAAAAGAAAAGTAAACAGAGATTTTCATTCTTACATAGGAATATTTTTAAACTGCAATTAATGACATGATATGGGAAAAAATAAGTATAATTATGGGGACACATCACAGTCTGTTTGAAATAAAGGCTGTCTCAGGATATCCATTTTTTTTTCTAGAGTAATTGAGACCTTTGCTCTGAGGAATTTAGTGAGCATTGATCTATGGGCAGAAAGAATACTTACAACCTTCAGCCAAATATGGTATGCAAAAATATATAGTTTGGCTGGCATTGTGCCTCCCCTGCCCCCATTTATTCATTTTATTTTGTGTGTCTTTTGTCAGGGTATCTACTCTCCATTGTGCTTCAGGCCCCACTAATTCCTACTTGCCTCTGAAGCCCTGGTTTGGGCATTTCGGAGAGTGGGGAACATAAATTTTCCTGTAGATGCAAATACGCTAGAAGAAACATGATGCACCTGGTTTATTTTCTCTTCACATCTTTGTTGGAGGGAATTCTCACTCAAGTGGCCAACATCTCTGCTGCTGACTCAAATGAAGCACATACCTGTGCCAGCCTCCTATTAAACTAGGTGCAGATATGCGTGTAATGCAAAGAAGTGGAAGGTATAGTGTCTGTCATTCCTGGCTTATGATTTGTTTGAGAGAGAGGAAAGAAATATGAAACACATGAAAAAATTTAAATTAAAAGAGTAGGGCGGGCCACAGTGGCTCAGCAGAGTTCTCACCTGCCATGCCGAAGACCTGAGTTCGATTCCTGGTGCCTGCCCATGCAAACAAACAAAAAAAGCACAGTAGTAGGACTACAGAAAACGAAGAGAAAGGAATGTAATTATTGAACATAACTTTTGCCCCTTAGGAACTACAGAGATAAAATCAGCATAAACATGACCTGCTAATGTTTGTGGTATAATGATGGTGGGAAATCAAAAGAGGGAATTTTGTATGTACTAAAATTGTAAAAGTTTTGTGGAAGAGGAGGTGAAACTCAAATGTCAAGAAGAGATGAGTAATATTTATATGTTGTGAGGAAGGGAAGTAATCATTAATCTTGGTGCTTGCAATCAAAAGCAAGACAGAAAGGGATTACAAAGCAAACCAACCTTTCTGTGTCTTGAAAAATAGCCACAGGATAAGAAAAGAAATCATCTTGATCTTTAGCTACCAAATTAAGACCAACCAGTTTGTTAAAATCAGTAAGTACATAAATCATGATTTTAAAAATATCTAAATAGCTATAGTAGGAAGCAATTAGTTTTGAACAATTGTTAAGTACTGGTCACTGTGATAGTGCTTTATTAAAAATTCTTGACATTTAAATTTTTCAGTAACAACATAATTCAAAATGTGTTGTCCCGATTTTGTAGATAAAGAAAATAAGCCTCAATATGATAAAATTACATGCCTCAACAGCAGTGTATTTGTACAGGTGACAGCGTGGATTCTAATCTATTCTTATCTGCCTCAAAAATCATCCCTGACTTTTACACTATTATGTGTTCTGACTCAACTTGCATACAAGTTGTTTTCAATAAAAAATATTATTGATTTCACTCACGTTTTAAAGGATAACAATGATCTCCTTTGTGCTTTCTCCAGGAAATTCTGTTGGGATTATCACTTGGCTGAGAGCAGTTAACAGCAAGATTGTACAGTTTAATTGTTTCCTAAGAACTGTTAAACATTGCTCATTCATTCATCAGTTATAAAAAAATTAACATGTATTAAGTGGCAGGCTATGTGCTTTGTCCTGGGAATATAGCGGTAACCAGGGTATATTTCTTTTAACAGAGCAAAATCCCAGTAAGGGGATGAGGTTATGTGGGATGTCTTTATGATTTGTACACTTTTACCATGTGCTTAAGAATTTGATTTACCATTATTGCTACAAGGGCCTGATTTCATTTCTATCTGGTTTTTTTAATAGGTAAATTGTGAGTTTATGAAGCAATCATGCATAAAATACAGGATTTGCATAAATATATATATATTTGTAAATCAGAATTCTTTAATGACCTAAGAATTTCTTATATACCAAGGAATATAATGGATCCCCAAATTTATAATTTAGATTAGGATTACAGAGGATCACAGAAGGAAAACAAGAACCACCACATTTAAAAAAATAAAATAAAAAATAAACGCTTCTCTATTAACTGTAAATAACTAAGAACAAAAATATTTTAAATTCATTTCCAAAACTAGAACTAGACAATTCAGTTGGGAGTCTACAGTGCTTGGCAATATGTTTTCACAAACATGAGGAAATATTAAATTCTCCAAGCGCTACTACGAAATTAGATAGTAGAACACATGAGTTAAAAGAAGCCTTTGCCTGTTTTCATTTTATATGTGAGGAATTAGCTCAGAGAGATTTGATGATGAGCCCAAGGTTGTCCTCATTTTATAGATAAAGAAAATGAGGCTCAGCGAGCTTTTATTACTTGTCCAGCGAAAGTTATTTTGTAAGAAGAGCCTGGTGTCTAACTTTAGTCCACATCAGGTTCAGCTAGAGCGGAGCCCTCCTAGTTTGCTTCAGGGTTCTACCATGTAATACATACACTTGAACAGCATAAATGAATATGATTATGTTGATTTTTTTAGCATTTGAAGATTATTTTTATTTCTGGAAATTTTTTATTCATTTAGGATTAATTCAATTAATTACTTCAAAGTTTAATGTTGAATATTTATGCCCTTCTTTCCTCAGAGAAATTTAATATTCTCAGAGCAAATGTCAGCTGGCATGCCAATTATCCTTATTATTGGAAACATTTGCATTTTTAAGTCAAAGACTAAGATTAACCTACTAGAATTTACTTTACCTTTCAAATAAAATTAAAATCTTCTTTTAGAGCCAGTAGTACAATTCTCTAAACATTGAAGTGTTTTTTTTTTATGTAAATTTTCTCTTTAATGTTGAAAAACACTAACGAAGGTGGAATTGCATAAGAAATTGAAAGTAAAGGTCAAACATAATTTACTTTGATAGGCCTTTTACTTTCCCTGAACGAAATCTTATTTTAATGGTATCATTAGATTTTCATTTATATCATATCATTCCAAATTTCACTTAGGAGTTTAAATGTTTTTGAGACACAATCTAAAAGGTGACTTCTTCAAGACCAATTGTGGTTTATGAGGCCTGTTTGAATTACCAAAATTGCAGGGAAGGTGAATTTACAGGATAGAAGATACCCCGTTGAAAAGCAGTTTTGAAAAGGAAGTATTCCCTGAGCTGTCTGAAGTTATCTGTATTATTCATAGAAAATGCAGGTCCAAGGGAAACACTAGTAATTTCTTTGCTTTGTTGATATGAAAGGACACAAATCTAATAGCCTGTAATGGACTGCTAAAGAGCAAGGAAAGATGACATGAAAGTAGTAAAGAAGATACTGAGTAAATCACAGAATATTAGAGCTGCAAGAGAGACAGTTCATATGATCCAGTGTTTTTCAAAGTATGGTTGAAGGACCATCTGCCTTAAGGCTCCTTGTTACAAGTTATTTCCCTCAGCTTGCACCCAGACCTGGTGTCCGGGGCTACCTAGAAATCTAATGTGAATGTATATTAGGACTACTTATCTAATCCAAAATCTTTGTTTTACAAGTGAAGAAACTGTGACTCAGAGAGATTTATTAATTTACTGGAGGTTATCTAGCTTGTTTTTGGCATCATTTCAATCCAGTTTTGCTAACTTCCTGTACCAATTATTCCCTTCTTAATCCAACATTGTTGTGACACATGAAACTGTGTGATCACTTAGATTAACTTTTTGGAAAGGTGATTTGTGGTAGTTTTTCCTCATGAAATTCAAACAGTTGTTATAACACATTAGACAAAGAGAAACTAAGCACCAAATCTTTCAAAATTGCAAAACCAGTTAATTACCTGAGTAATCATGAGCCTCACTTTGAGCAAAATTGACAGAAGGTCACTTGTATATGGTTTATTATTGTTCCATGTTCATCTTGAAAGCATTCTATTCAGATTATCAAAACTTATTAAAATAGCCTGAAAGGTGAGAGCAAACCCATCCTATGTTCAGTGCTTTTGGATAGCTTTTGTTTGCTCTCTTGACTATTCCTGAGTTTCCTAACAAGCTTGGCTGGGTATTCAGCCATTATTCAGCTATCTCAGTAAGTACTTATATAAACTTGCTAATTAGGCTTATTAACTGATTTGGAATAAATATTTTGTACAAACTGGTAGAGATAAGTTTCAATATTTTGTTAGAAAAAGTTATGTTTTTATTTTGTTTTTATGTCTTTTTAAAAGGAATACTAAAGGTTTTCTAGTATATAACTTGACCTATTGCTGATTTTGAGAGACACATTATAGAAATAATACTTAAACTACTATCAGAGTAAGAATGCAGAATACTAGCATTGAGAATCTGTTTCTTTGCATCTCTGTGCTTACTTACAGATGTCCTTTATTTTTTAATTAACATGCAATAAAATTGGTTTGTTTATTGTGCTGGTTTGAATCTGTTATGCACCCAAGAAAAGATCATGTTCCTCTTTTAAGTACTTTTTTATTGTGGAAATATATACAGAAAAATGATAAATTTCAAAGCTCAGTTTAACAAATAGTTATAGAGCAAGTTTCAAAGTATAGTATGGGTACAGTTTCACAATTTCAAGAATTACCTTCTGTCTGTTCTAATACACTAGAAATTAAGAAGAAATATCTATATAATGATTCAGTAGTGATAATCATTTGTTAAATCCTAACTTCTCTATTACCATTCCTCTCTTTCATTAATCATTCTCTCAGTCTTCAGGGATATTTAGATAATGGCCATTCTAACATCTTCACATTGAAAAGGGGTATCGACACTATGGGGCAGGGAAATGCAGCTGGTTGAGGTTTTGGGAGAAAAGACCATGTTCTTTTAATCCATTCTTGTGGAGGTAGACCGACTGTAGGTGGGGCCTTTTGGTTAGGCTGTTTCAATTGAGATGTTACCTAGCTCATTTAAGGTGGATTTAATCCATTACTGGAGTCCTTTGTAAAGAGCATAAACGATAGTAAAAGCCCAGAGAGCTTAGAGAGCAATGCCTGGAAGAAACAAAGCAAGGACCCAGAGATGCTCAAAGAGAAAGCCATTGAAACAGGAATCCAGGAAAGAAGGAACAGCAGCAGTTTTCATGTGCCTTCCCATGTGACAGAAGAACACCGGATACCATCAGCCTTTCCTCAGAGTAGGTATTTTCTTGATGCCTTAATTTGGGCATTTTCATGGCCTTAGGACCGTAAATTTTATGTTAATAAATCCCCATTGTAAAAACCAACCCATTTCTGGTATATTGCATTCCAGCAGCTTTAGTAAACCAAAACGTGTGTATGTGTGTGTATGTACAGTTCTATGAATTTTAACACATGAATAGATTCAACTACCATCACAATCAAGATACAATAAAAGTTCCAAAACTCAAAAAAGTGTCCCATTGTAGACACACCCTTCTCTCGTTTCTAACCCCTGGCATCCTCTGATCTGTTCTGTCTTGTCTTTTTGAGAATATCATATAAGTGAAATCATACAGTACTAAACCATTTGTGACTGGCTTCATTCTGTCAGCATGATGTCTTTGAGATCCACACAAATTGTATGCTCCTTTTTATTGCTGAGATGTATTCCATGCCATTGCGTGGACATACCACAGGGTGTTTATCCATTCACCTGTTCATAGGTATTTAGGTTGTTTCTGGTTTTTGATGATTATGAATAGAGTAACTGCATATGTTCATGTATAAGATTTTCTATGGATATATCCTTTCTTTTCTCTTGGGTAAATACTTAGGAGTGGGATTACTGAGTCATATTATAAGTGCATATTTAACTGTATAAGAAACTGTCAAACTGTTTACCAGAGTTCTTGTCCATCTTGCATTTCCATAACAATGTGTGAGAGTTCTAATTGTTCCACATCTGTGACAGCACTTAGTATTGTCAGTATTTTTTAATTTTAATTCTAATATGTGCTTAGTGATATCTCATAGTAGTGTTAATTTTTCTAACGAGGAATTATTTTCCCTGTGCTCATTGCCACCCATATATCCTCTTTGGTGAAGTATGTTTAATTATTTTGCTATTTTTTAAATTGGGTTGCAGGTTTCTTAATGGTAAGTTTTGAGTGTTCTTTATATTTTGTATATGTCCTTTGTCAGGTACATGATTTGCCAATGTTTCCTCCCAGTATGTAGCTTGCCTTTTCATTCTCTTAACTATGTCATTTATAGAGCAAAGTTATTAATTTTGATGTCTAGGATTTTTAAATTTTGTCATGCTTTATCACTTATCTGTGTATTCTTTAATGTTTTTCAATTAAGGGGGAGACATTGGCCTTCCTTGACCTTCAACCTTGGCTATTCATTCCACCACTTTTATATTGCCTTTCCTAAACTAATTGACCTATAAGATTTTTCTCCATATATCAAGATCTCACCCTATCATCAAAACTGAAAGTCATGTTAGATTCTTCCAACTCTCTTGATCCTCATCAATATCCCAGATCATTTTTGTCTGACTTTGTTTCAAATATACCCATCCCGTCTTTCCCATTGGCACTGCCGTCATCCTCATTCAGGTGTTTATCCTCTCATGCAAACCCTGCTAACTTGTCTGCCAGCATTGATTTCCCTGGCTCTAGTTTATCATGAATGCCTAAAATAATATTTTCATTAAGTTATCCCTTCCTTGAAAATTCCAGTTTATCATTGCCTAGAGGATGACATGCAAACTTAGAAGCCTGTTATTATTCATGGTCTTTCAAAATTAAGCCCCATTTTTCCATGCTTGCTTGTCACTTCTACTCAGTGTGAACGATCAGCTCCACTTGGAATCCTGTTTCTCTGTACACTGGTTTCTGTGAATAGATGCGAAGGAAATGGCTCCTACTCTTGGGAAATATACTATCTGGTTTATAAAGCAAACTACTTGTTTGTATGACAAAATCAGCCACCAGTTCTGAACATATTCTGGAGAATTCTCTTGTCATGTTTTGAGATTTGAAATTCTGCCCAAATATGAAGGTAAATATAAAAAAAAATCATCTAGAAATCTGCTTAGAAAGGATGACATTTAGAATTATTATTAAAATTTTAGAGAATTGTTTGGAGAACCCACTTTGTGAACATTTCTTTAAAAAAAAATCAACTCTCTAAAACAAATTTTCTAGAAACTGAAATGTCCAACAGAAGTTTAGAGAAGCACAGAAGTATTATGTATGTTCATCACAGAAACATGAGACCTCTGCTTGCATTATATATCTAGAGGCACAGATAGTTGTGATAGTTAAGTTATCATGGTTTCAAACTACACAATCCTACTCTAGCTACCAAGAAAAATAAGGAACTTTCTTAGGAGGACGCCAGAGTAGCTCATAACATTAATCAAGAATTCATGTAATTCTTGATTACATGCTGCACCTGGTATTGAGCTATCTCTATTCTTACTCAGCCAATGACCATGTAATCTTTAGGTTTCATTTTTTTTTTGCTGAAATAAAATATAAATGTAGAACTGTGTAGCTCTTGATGAACTTTGAGAAACAAAACACATGTATAACCAACACCCAGATCAGTACAAGAGCAGTACTAGAATTCCAGAAGGTACGCATGTCCCCTGATATTAGTAGCCTCTCCCACCCTATTAAAGGTAATCCCATCCTGGTTTCTAGCAAAATAGCTTACTTTTTATGGTTGTTGTCCTTTAGACCTAAAGAATCATACATGCTCACATTATCCAAACTTTTCCATTCATTTACTCAAACTGGGTGTGCTAATCAGGATAAGGTATTCATACTTCATAAAATGAAATAATTCACTTTGTACTTTTTTTTTTTTTACTTTGAAAACAGTTTTTTTTAAATTGCAAACAACATACAAACATGCAAACATTCTTGACATACAAACATTCTTGACATGATTACGATCAATGGCTCACAATATCATCACATTCACTATGTGTACTCTCGTTCAACAATATATTCTTGAGATTTATATGTATTGTTACATGGATTGTAATTGTTCATTCTCATTGAGATATAGTTTCCATTGTGTGAATATTTTTTCCATGTTCTTCTTAATCAGGGTACATTTAGGTAGTTTTAAGATTTTGTGCTGTTATGAATAGTGAAGTATGAACATTTTAGTGTATGTCGTTTGAGCGTGAGTAGGTTTTCTGTTGGATCTCTATACTTGGGAGTGGAAAGGCTGGGTCATAGAGTAAGATTATACTGTGTTTTGGCGAGGACCACCAGTGTTTCAGAGTAGTTGCATTTTAAAGAAATTAATTGAGTCAACTGACTGGAATCTTGTGTGGGAGGGTATGTATTATAACATTAAAAGGACTAAGTTAAAATTAAAGAAAAAGAGAAAATGTATGTCATGAAGTTCTGCATAGTAGGGAACATCGTTGCCCTAAGAAAATGAGATAATGACACCTGTGTGGGCATCCCCTGTGTAAATGGATATGTTTCAAGATAAAGGAAAAACTGTGCCTTATTATATTTATAGTAGGTAGTATATGATGCAGAACTTTTTGAACATTTTTTTCATTTAAAAACATCTGTCTAAGGTTTCAAGTGCTTTTAAATTAGCTTAGTCCTGAATAGATACTAATAAAACTACTGCGTGTGACAATTGATAATAAAATCCCTGTGTCGTATCAGCGTATGGATGGGTATTTTTATTATGCAAAAGAGAACTTGAGGCTTTGTTCGTATTCTTATTTAAGAAGAAGGTAATATGAATCTCCTTCCATCTCCCTTCTACGCCATTGAACTGTCTCAAATTTCAATTCTTTTTACCTGTCTAGATAATTTTCCATAATCTGAATCTGTAGGTATTGGTAGCTGGATCTATTGGAGAGCACAAATGAAAATGAACTGCATTTGCCAGTAAAGAAGTGGCCAGATAATGGCCTAGTGCCAATTAGGAGAATCTGTAAATGGATGCTGTGTTCTAATGTGGCCACAGCCAGAGACTTTATGAAGAAATGAGTTCTTTCTTTTTTTTTTTTTTTTCCAGCAGACAGTATTCTTTGGGCTCCTGTGTGGTTTCCCCTGAAAGCAAGGGGAACAGAACTCACACTGTGAGCCTTGCTATGGGGAAATGGAGAAGATACAAAGATCACTTAGTTAGGTCATTCAGAACCTAGAATTCTTCAAAATAAAATGGTCCATTAGAGGAAAGTTACATATTCTGTTAACCAAAAATTGAAAGTACTTCATAAATAAAAACATTCATTTTAGATGTGGAAGTCAATAATTTATTGCTATGGTGACATTTGAAAATAAGTCTTTAAAAGGTTTACTTTGTTCTTCATATTTTTTTTTCAGTATTACAGCCAGAGGGTTACATTTATTGCTTTTAAAAGTAGTTCTGTTAGGAACACTAAGTATCAAAAAATATTTCTTCCAAACCTTTTATTAGCATAAAAATTACTTCCTGCTAATTATTGTGGGTTCTTGCTGCTGTTTTTTTTTAATGTAACTGCTATGAAACAATAAATTATAACTAAATTTATATTGTGATGATCAGGAAATCAAGCATGAATTGCAATGAAATCAAGCACAAATTGCAATGTGGGTATAAGTAATAGCATTTCTGTGTTAAAAATATTGCTATATTTTAATGAGATAGTCTATCACAGGCACCAACTTCAACAGCTTCTTCTAGGATGTTTGCTTTCCTTAACGGATTAAACTTTTGCCTAGACCACCAACATCACGCCATATTGCTATACAGAATAATCAAGTTTCTTTCCTTCTTCTGTTTGACTCGGTGGTACCAAGTACATAGTTGACTGCACCCCCTTCCTCCAAGAACGTCTTCTTTGGCTTCTGTGATGCTATGCTCCTCCTTACCAACTGTATTATCTTGTCCTTTCTTGCTGACTTCTCTTGCTCTGTTGATCTCTAACTACTCTTCTAAAACACCATCTATAGTCTTTCCCTAGGTGACTCCATACTTTGATATTCAGTACATCTATTTGTTGAGGAATACCAAATGAATGTCTCTAATCCTGATCTCTGCGATGAGTTCCTAATTGATATTACCAATAGTTTTATGTGACATTCCCACTAGGATGTTTAAGGTGTATGTCAGACTTCGCAGGACTGAAACAAGACTTTCCATTTTCCCTTTCAAAGCTCAGAATTGCTGCAGAAATAACTTCTCATTAAATAGCCTCACCATAAACCTACTTACTCAAGCTGAATACTTAGGAGTTATCTTGATTCCTCACTGATCCTCACCTTAAAATGCATACAAACACTCCAACAATTGAAAATTCACTTGGGTCCACCTCCAAAACATATCCCCAACTAATGTATGTCTTTGCATTTCCATTGCTAACACCTCAATCAAGCCACCATTATCTAATAGCAAGATGACTGGAATAGCATTTAGTCTAATCTTTCTTCAGTTACTTTAGTTTCACTTCATATCTTCTCCAGAGATCGAGTAGTGTGCTTTGGGGGATGTAAACAGCTCCACTTGACCTTAGAATAATACGATTTTATTGAGTTACATTCACACACCATATAATCCATCCACAGTATACAGTCAGTGGTTCACAGTATATATAGTTGTGCATTCATCACCACAGTCAATTCTAGAACGTTTTCATTACTCCAAAAAATAAAAATAAAAATAAAAAAGAAAACCCAAAACATTTCATACTCCTTACACCCTGCTCATCATTATTTTTTTGCCTTTTATTACTCATCTAACCATACACTAAATAAAGGGAGAGTCAGTCACAAGGTTTTTTTAATCACATGGTCACACAATGAAAGCTATATAGTTATACAATCATTGTCAAAAATCAAGGCTACTGATTTTTGTAATTTTGTAATTTTTTAAATTGTTGTGTGTTCAACAATTTCAGGTATTTCTTCTAGCTATTTTAATATACTAGAAACTAAAAAGAAATATCTGTATAATGAATTAGTAGCCATAATCATTTGTTAAATCTTAATTTCTCTGTTAGTACCTCGTTCCTCTCATTTAATCATTCTCTCAGTCTCCGGGGTTATCTGGGCAATAACCATTTTAACTTCATGCGGGAAAGGAGTGTCAGCCTTATGGGGTAGAGGAGTGAAACTGGTTGATGTTCTTGGAGAGACTTGTACCTCTGGGTTTCAGGACTTATTTGGCATAGGAATTTCCAGGAGGCCTTAACTTTAGCTTGATGCATTTTTAAAACAAATTTTCCCTGTTGTTACCATCCTCAGTATTCAGAAGTTCCCTCATGGACTTCTGAAATTGTCCCTCATTTATACTAGTTCACTTACTTTCCATTTCTGTTCCTAGGGTGGCCCACCTGTTTCAGACTTGTCATCCCCTGGAGAAGTGAGTATTTTCTTTTCCGAAAATACTCCAGGTTTACCTCCAGGCTTCAGATGCTGACTGTTGTCTTACCAAGAAGGCTGACTGTGCCTCTGGTCTCCACAGCCTCTTTTGTTTAACCCTTAGGCCAGGCCTCTATTTCCCTCTGCTGTTTGCTGGCATATTCCATTCACAGGGAGTCACACAGCTCAAATATATCCCTGTGTTTTAAAAGCAACCACATTTGTTTTTAAATTGTGAAATCATGGAATTTTTGCAAGATAAGCTTTTTAGATATTACCTACCCTGACATTCTTATCTTTGAAATGTGATGAAAATGAGCTAAAATGTATTAGTCATAGCCCTTAAAACAACTGATATGAAAAACACCACAATTAATATCTGTGCATCTGTTTTCACATTCATACAAAAAAAATCAGTGTTTGAATTTTAGCAATAATAGTGTAATAACACACTATAGTCCCAGTTTCCTTTGTTTGTTCAAATAACTTTTTCCTATAGTGGGTTTATGTATTGGATATAACAAATACTCAGTATTTCTCCTCCCCATTCAGCCCGTAATACCATACCTCCTGCCTTTCTTTCTGTGTGAGAGGTCTGGATAGGTTTTGAGGACTGTTTTAGTTTCCTTTGGCTGCTCAAGCAAATATCATGTAATGGTTTTGGTTAAACAATGGGAATATTTGCCAGGGTTTTGAAATGAGGGAAAAGCCCAAATCAAGGGATCTTCAAGGTGATACCTTCTTTCTGAAGACTGAAATCTGAGGGCTGGCTACCTGGGATCCCCAGTCCTTAGCCTGTCACATGGCAAGAAACATGGTGGTGGTGCCTGGCCTCTCCCTTCTCTTCCAGGTTCCATTGATGTTCAGCATCTGGCTGCTCCCTCTGGCTACCTCTCTCGATGTCTGAATTTCATTCTTCTTATGCAAGATTTCAGTAGTAGGATGAAAACCAGTCCCGATTGGGCTGTGGTGCACCTTAACTCAAGTAACCTCATAAAAGGTCCTACTTGCAGTGGGTTCCCACCCACAGAGATGGATTAAATTGAAGAATGTGTTTTTCTGGGGATGCATACAGCTTCAAACCACCACAAGGACCCACTTTAGCTCCATCTTCCTACTGATTCTCCTCTCGAGCAACCTCTGCCTTATCAGCAGGAAATTGTTTCTATGCCTGACAGTCCAGCCACATAATTTCTTCTTATGGACAGTGTGTGTGAGGAGTCGTGGGGGTGGGAGCAGTGGGGCGTGCCACAAGTGTTACATGGGTTGCCACAGAGAAGAGACTCAGTTCATCATGTCACAGAAGCATCATGAGATCAGAACTTTCCACCTGCAGGAAAGTAACCACCTCTGACCAATCACTCATCAGCCTGTGATTATTTAACATTGAGCTCTTTAGTCTTTGGACTAATTAAGTAGTGGAGCATGAAATAGTCAATTATGGAACATTTACTGTAGATCCAGCCCTATTCTGAGTGCTGCATAGGGCCTAACATTCATTATATGACTTCTAGAAGCATAGATATGAGTTTGGCAAACATAATTAGCATGTAGGTGAAATGCTTTATGCGTTGGTGAAACAGGACTTCTTTGTATTGTTCTGCAGTTTAGTTTGAAGAAACAAAATTAATCCGTAGAAAAAGCAGTGCCTCGTGGGCCAGGGATATAGATTTTGGTGTTGCTTTTACCACTAATCATAGTAACAAAGGCTAGCTAGCATTAATTATCTACTGTGTGACTTTACTTGTAAAGTAAATGTTTACGATAGCTGTAAGATGGTTGGTAATATTAACTTCTATTTTTCTTCCCGGAAAAATATTGCTACCAATTATTTCAAGTCTTCAGCGTTTCCAGGTCTGCACGGGTGGCCTGAGACCATAGGTGGATACTTCAGTCTTTCTTCTTACTCTGGCTGATTTGAGATAGACTTGAAAGTGTCTTTAGTTTTCAGGATTGTATGACAGCTAAAATGTGTTTGGTAACACTGAATTTAGTGTTTTGGCCTGTCTGCCTCCAGAGATCTTAATCTGCAGCAAACTCTAAGAAGTCCCCCAAAGCCTTTCAGGTTTAATGGTTTGCAGGCTTCCTTGCTGCCAGTGCAGGCATTGATTACTGACTTCCATAGCTGTTTTGCCCAATGATACTAAGTGATCGAAAGCTGGAAGTGTGTTTACCCTTTCCATTGCTGAAAAATATGCTTAGTACCCACAATCAGTGAGCGAATCAATCAGAATTTATTCATTACAATGTATAAACAATAACTGTGTAAACAAAGCATTTGTCTGCAATTTAATTGGAAAGCTAGTTTGTAAATTCTAGGTAGGGATTTAAGCTGGATTCACAGACAGACCCTGAACTACATTACTGTTTTATGATTATGCAAAGTGGTTCTCATAGTATTTTAAATTTTTCAGGGAAGAATAAAAACAAGGGTTTAATATCTCAAGGTCCACATTGTCTAGGCAACTAATTATCTTAAAACACGCAAGGTGTGCTAGTCCCTCTTTCTTGTTTCTCAAATGATCTCTTTCTGATGAAATAAAGGTGTGTCCTTGGCTTTCTGTTGCAATCTCAGCCTGGTTAGATTTGGTTGTCCTTAAAGTCTGTACAGGATAACTACATCTTGTGGATAGCCCATCTTGTGAAAAAGGTGAGGGCTCCTTAAAAATATGATATATTGTACATTTCTTAGGGAAAAAATATTAATTTTTATGGATTTACTTTTTTTTTTCCCAATCATTTATATATAGCTAACTTGGAAAGTGGACTTGCACAGAACTTGCAGATTTTTTATTATCCTCAAAAAAGACTTAAATTATTAATTTAAAATATTACATGTTTAGTATTTTCATCTGATGTTGAAAGGAAAACTCTCATGATAGAATTTAAGAGAAAGTCTTTTTTTTTTTTTTGGCATGGGCAGGCACCGGGAATTAAACCCAGGTCTCCGGCATGGCAGGCGAGAACTCTCTTGCTGAGCTGGCCCACCTGGAAGTCATTTTTATCTCAAAATGAAAAGCGAATTTTTACTAAACTTTCAACTTTATTCATTTTTAAAATTTATTTTGGTACTTACATATAAATGGATTCTTCACTTCTTTTTCTAATACTCTTAAATCAAATGTACTAGACAATAATTTAAGTAAAACAGAGACCAGCATTTATTCAAACCTAATTAAAAATAATACTTAAAATGTTTTCCAATCCTGTGAGTGTACTACTACCTATGATTTTAGCTCCTACCTAGGAGTATACTTCCTTCCCATTCTGTCTTTTTCAGGAAATGTAAACAGAGAGAAAAAAAACAAACAAACAAAGCCATTTCCAGAATGGAACAGATTTGCAGTCTCTAAGGTCTGTCTCCTAACCCAATGGTGGTCATTCATCCATGGAAAGCCTGATTCTTTCCCCATCTTCTTAATTTTCTTTTTCCTTGTTCATGACCCAACTCAACCCAATGCAAGCATCACAGTTTGTACGAAGCTTGCTTCATCCACTCCATCCTTCTTGGATTCTTCTTCCACTTGTGTACTCTGCACATTTCTTTGTTATGAATTTATTTGATATAATATGTGTAATAAATGATTCAATACCTCATCTTCTTAACATATAACCCCTTCTATGCTTCCTCACAAGTCACTTAACCTATAATAATAATAATTTACACACAATGTGCTTACTCTGTGTCAAACATTCTTCTAGGCCATTTTCATATATTAATTTACTTAATAATCACAACAATATCGTGAAAGGTACATTCTTATTATGCCCATTTTACCGATGGGAAGATTCAAGCACAGCCTGATGTCTCTCAGCTGTTAAATGATTGAGCCAAGATTTAAACAGATTAAGGTGGCTCCAGACCCATGTTCTTAATTACCAATCTTTCTAGTTCTCTGAGTTTCATATCTTTTTTTTTTACATGGACAGGCACCAGGAATCGAACCCAGGTCCTCTGGCATCACAGGCAAGCATTCCTGCCTGCTGAGCCACCGTGGCCTGCCCTCTCTGAGTTTCAGTTTGCTCATTAGTTTAATGAGTGGATTGGCATTGATGATACCTCAAGTTCTGCCAAGCCCTAAATAAATATATACGTTGGTATGGATAAATATATTTATGTAAATCTCACACCTGCTTAATTAGAAAGAACTGATTTATTGACTACTTCATGTATACCTGTTACTTTTCCACATATCTGTTTTGAGATTGATAACTTTTTTAAAAATTAAAAAATAATTTTTTTTGAGATTAATAACTTTTAAAAGTTTTTTATTCGTATTGTCTCTGTAATCTATAGCACAGTTCCAGAATTGTGGGTGCTCTGAGTCTACTTGGTTGCTTGTTCAGTGGCTGATTGATGGACTTGTGAAAGAAATAGGCTCTGCAGGTTGAGCGGCTGGAAACTAAACCTGGACACTGGAGCCTGAGACCACACCAGCTTTCCTCTTAGTACAGAAACAGAACCGTGTTCTAGTTTAAAGGCATTTGGGAAACTTTCCACATGGCTGTCAACTTCCTTGGGTCACCTGGATGAAGGGGATGATGCATGGCAGATAGAATACTAGGTAGGAGGGAGACCTGGAATCATACATTGTTTGTAACTTTTGTTTTTTGAGCCTTGTGAATATATCATGTATTCACAAATTAAATGAATCGCTGAGAAAAAAATGTTCTCGATGATCTGAGAATAGCAGATCATCTTAGCAGTAGGGCTGTGCCATTCTAGGCTCACTGTTCTCCTCCGTCCGGTTGAAAGTCCACCCTCCACTGGACCCAAGTCAGCCATGTGAGTTTAAATAATTGGAATCACTCGAGGAGTAGTATTTTGTGTCATATAAGTCCTGTGAGGAGAGTAGTGTAAGAAAGTAAAATAACAGAAAGATAATCTAATGGAGAAAAAGAATGAAGATACAATTAGAAAACAATTCTGCATTAACCCAGATTGAATGAGTAATATGTTTGATAGGAGTCAAGAAAAGAGACAACTCAGAGTGGGCCAGGTCAACATCTTGGACACTTAGTGGCTCTCTTATCCTCAGTCCCTGTCTCCAAGGCTAAGGGACTACCAAACACGGGCTGTTAGAGATAACTAAGGAACAATAATAAGTCCTAGTTAATCTACCATTGTTACGCAAAACAGCTTAAGTTTAAGATTCTGCTCTGCTTATTTTAAACAGGAGACTGCAATTATGTTTAGGGACAAAGAGACCTGTGACCACCATGTTCAAGTAGAAAATGTGTATAAACTGAGCAGTGTTGGTACACCCAGGAGCAAGTCAGAGCCATACAATGGACATGGCAAACTCAGGGATTGTCATGAGTGAAGTACATTTAGTTCACTGACAACTGCCAAGTACTGATAAATCAGAGATTATAACCATTATTCTAATAACAATATGGTTGAGAAATTAAGGCTTCTTTTTTGTTGAAAAAAAAATTTTTTTTTAAAGTGCTTGGGCCAGGAATTGAACCCAGGTCTCTTGCATGGCAGGTGAAAATTCTACCACTGAACAACAACCTTTGCATCCCGCCTAGGTTTCTTTTTAATGCTGGAATGACCACGGGGTTAATTCAGGCAAACGATCACTGCCTGCAAAGTCACTTGAGTTTCTAAATATTTATGGTAAAATATTTATTGTTGTATATCTCTTTCTAAGATACCTTTCTTGCTTTTCTTACCTTTCTTGGAATGACCACGGGGTTAATTCAGGCAAACGATCACTGCCTGCAAAGTCACTTGAGTTTCTAAATATTTATGGTAAAATATTTATTGTTGTATATCTCTTTCTAAGATACCTTTCTTGCTCACGCTCTCTTCATACTCTTTGTGCTCTCTTTGTGTAGAAACCAAATTTATCTCTGGAATCATGGAATTTTGGTGATGGTGTGCGCAGAGAGTTGGTGGCTTCCCCATGAGCCTCTTCCTTGAAACAGTTTATAGGTTCTGAGAGCCCCATATAATGCATGCAGTTGAGAGACCTCATGATGTTTTTAAAGATGAATACTTTAAAGGTAGCAGTTTCACAATAATCTTAAAGTAATATATATTGATTTCATCTCTATTAAGAACACCTAAATGTTCCCTGACTCATCTGTGTTTTAATACCATGAAGGGAAGGATATTTATTGAGTCATTAATGGAGTCTGTTTTTAGTGAGGCAAATATAATATATTTAGTCAGGCTTTGTGTAGGACTCAGTGGTGACCAACTCATGGTCTGAACCGTCATCAGCATTAGGTGCAGAACCTTTCTGGATGAGGTGACAGTAACTGAATCTCAATAGGAGCCTTTCTCTTCTTTCAGCTCTTGGCTCGTCCCTCTTTGAAAATGCAGGCTTTGTACCCTACTAAGTCCAAGTACCAGTAAGCTTTGAATGATCTTTATTTAAAATAAAACAAAATAGCTCCAAAAGAGTAGTATCTGCTTTTTAACCATGCCAGGTTTGTTTTCCCCTAAGCTCTAGAAATACTACTTTTGCCATGCAGGATATCTCCAAGATCTGTGCAAGCTATTTTTTTTCTGGTTGTTTTTTTTTTTTTTTCCTATGATGGAAGATAACACTATGAAACATTCCTGTTGTCTCAGCACGAAGCTCTTTTTGCCTCACTCCGTGAGGTCAGGCACACAGGGGCCATTGAAATGTATAATCTGGGATATGATATCCAATGAGAACCATACATTAAATGAGAGGAACTTTAACAGTGTCCTCCCAGAGCATTCAAGGAGTCATACTGGATAATGACCAGGTGGCCTATGTATTTTCTTATATGAATATGACTCATCATTATAGAAAGTCTGTTTGTTTTAAAACTGCAGGCCTCTCATTCTTAGGTAACAAAGTGATAAATTTTATTAAAAACCTAGAATAAGCAAATCGATAGAATTAGAAAGTAGCTTAGAGGTTACCAGGGGCTGGAGGGAGGGAGATTTATTTTTTAGTAGATGCAGAGTTTCTGTTTAAGGTAATGAAAATGTCCTGGCAGTGGATGGTGTTGATGGCAGCACAACATTGTGAATGCAATTGATATCACTGAATTGTACACTCAAAATGGTTAATATGGGAAATTTTGTGTTGTATGTGTATATGTTAGCACAATAAAAAGACAGTTACAATTTTTTAAAAACTAATGCAATTAGAATAATCTTGATATCATATGTTTGGGTTATTCTATCTATCATTCAGGTCTTAATGTATGTATAGTTAAAGGTGATGTCTGTCCAATCCAAGTGTGGTGAAAGAGGGCACACATACACAACAGACTGTTTTCCAGAAGTAAGAACCAGCTAATTTATATGGGATGCTCAGAAGAGAGGTATTCTAGAATTTTTCTGACTGGGCTCCTATATGATTTCTTCTGCAGGAAGATGAGCTTAAGGATCCTTTCAAATAGAAGAATCTGTGATTCTATACAAAACTAATGATTCTTTGGTTATTAAGTAATGCTTCGTTTTGAATACTGCTTAGGCTATTTTATAAGAAAATGCTTCAATGAATTCTTATTCTCTTAAAAATACAGACATGCACACACACACAAATACACACAGGTTTTGAAATAGCCATTACATATTTTTAATGTAGAATTTATCAAGAGATTACAGAACTTTAATGGATTTTATAGAATCTCCTATGAAAAATTAAAAAAATGTGAGCATAAACATTTTTAATATTTAATAATACATAAGTAGAAATGAGAACTGCATTCTATGGATTCTCAAATAAAGAGATTTGTAAGCTATGGAGCAGTCCATGCCTGAAACGTAATCTTCACATATTGTTTCTGTGTTATAGTAAATCACATACAGGCCTTTTTCATTCTGTTTAGACGAAAGGTTAAAAAACATACATTGTCCTAATGGGAGTTAGAAAAGATGTAATGTCAACAGATCTTTTGTGATTACTGGCTGCCTCTGTTGTCACATTGTCTGACACACCTGTTCACTGGGGACTTATGTCTGTCGTGACTTGTGTATATCAAACAGATACCCAGAGTGCACTTGCTTTAAATGATGAGAAAGCTTCAAGTTGTAACTTGCTCATCAAAAGGAAGGAGCAGACTTGCTCCATAAGGATGAAGTAGGACTACTGCTAAACATAGGCACATTGCTTTAACTTGATGGTAAAGCAAACAAGCAAAAAAAAAAAGAGAGAGAGAGAGAGAGAAAGAAGGGGTATGAGAGAAAACTACTGGCTTGTCTTCCAATTCTGCCACATTATCCTGAGAATTATGCCCCATACATTTCTAATTCTATAATGGTCTAAAAATTCTTCCTATTTAGTTTCTGATTCTATAATAAAATCTAATAGATTAAATAATCAGAAATTGCCATCAACACAGCCGTTTTAGAGTTTTTCTAGAACAGTCTTCCCCATAGAAGTAAAATCAATTAAATGGTGCCTACTTTATTTCTGATGGAATGCTAGTTAAGTCAGGAGGACATGAAATAAAACGTGGAAATTGTATTTGACTTAAAAAAAATGAACAATACATTTGAGGGGATAAGAATAATGTATATATCAAATACTTCTTAATATTTTAAAATAAGAACTTCCTTCTCTGGCTTCAATTATTTTAAATCTTCAGACGAGATTAAAATAATATTGACAGATGGTATAAGAGAACTGCCCAAAGTTCAGGCAGACATTTTTTCTGATGTGGTTGTGGAAACAGACAGATGGGATCAAGAAGAGATTTTCTGGATTTCATGTGGTGTCATAGACTTCCAGAAATTATTTTCCATTTCCTAGTGTTCTTTTGTTGTGTGGTCTTCCAGAAAGGGCTGCCCAACTGCTTTCTGTATTTACCATGTAAAAATATGTAAGTATTGGAATAAAAAAAGCAATGACTCTTGGTTCATAAGTTCATTTCACAGTAAAGACTCTCAGAGCTTAGGAACTGAGGAGGGGATAGGAGTGGAAATTTTATATTTTATTCAACCTTAGTTATGAGCAAAGTTTTATAATTTATTTTGATTTTAAAATGAGAAGAAAGCCATCAGTAATTCTTAACATCATCACATAGATGCATGATCATCATTTCTTAGTACATTTGCATCGATTTAGGAAAAGAACTAGCAAAACAACAGAAAAAGATATAGAATGTTAATATAGAGAAAAAATAAAAATAATAATAATAGTAAAAAAAAATGAGAAGAAAGCCTATTCATATATTATCATTGATGAAGTGCATGGCTGCTGTATTTGGCATGCAGTTGCCATAGTTACCTTACCATGGGATGAATGACCTAAATTTAATTTCCACAACTTGTTGCCCTCAATTTTTTCTCCTGTTTCTAAGAAAAAATAGATTTTGTTTTTTGAAGGAGACTGCACTATGAGCTTCTCTCTTTAATCTTACTAGAACCAACTAAATTTCTTAATAAAAATATAAAATAGGTTAGTGATATCAGAAAATGTACTGTTTAAGTCATAATATTAAAATAAAAGAAGCACTGAAAAGAATGAAGAGAAGAAGTGTGTGAGGAGTGGTGGCAGGAAGATGGAAATGTGGATCTTGAGCTTTTAATTTAAACCAATTTCAGGACAATGCTCTTGTATATGTAGATTCACATCTTCAACCTGCAATCATAGTACCATGCCTATAAAATATCTGCTAATCTAGAATCAGCAATGATTCATTAAAGCCCTAATTTCTTTTCTGTAAATTGACTTTAATAAGTCTTCCAATGGGAAGTTTGATGACCAAATGGGAGAATGAAAATGCACATTGAAATGAGTTTTCAGTTGACTTACCAAAAGGCATTTTTATATAGTTCAATATAATATAAAATGCTATGCAAATGTAAGGCATTGCTAATAAAACCAAAGGAAAATTGAAACTTCTTGAAATAGACAAAGCAATAAAGAAGGGATGATAGTAAAGTACTGAAGATTTAAAATCTTTAGAGAATATTTCATCATTTAGCCGTCTTTTAATGAAAATCTAAAAAACAAACAAAAAAGAAAATAACATATTTAGTAAATGTATAACCTGGCACAAACATGCAGTTTCACAAATATGAAATTATACATATTTAAGCTATTTAATATCTTTCTTTTTTCTATTACAAAACACTACATCTTATTGAAGCAACTTTGAAATTATAAAAGAATCAAAAATATATATATAATAATTTTCTTATGACTTAGAAAAAGCCAATACTATGTGAGTTTACTCTCTTCTAACAATTCTCTTCTCTCGTCTCTTTTATTTTTTTCTCTCTCTCTCATTCTTAATAACTGTATCTCTTGCTATATCTCTACCAAAAGTAAATTAGAATCACCATAAGTATATATGTACTGCTTATTTTTCTCAGTGTTATATATGTTTTTAAATTCCTTTCAGTATTTTTTCGGGAACATCATTTTATTATTTCTTCTTTATAAATTGAACATTCGTGTCCTTTGTCAGTTTTCCATTGTGTTATATACATTCTTGTATTGAATTTTATGAGTGTAATAAATATTAAATATATCATTCTTTTGTTTTATATATGTTATTAACTCCCCCCTTCATTTGTTTTGTGCCTTTTTATTTCTTAATGGTTTCAATATTGTTTTCTAATTTTATACAATTATATCTGTCTTTCTTTGTGATTTTTCTTTTTGATTCCTTTCATTGTTTCTATGTTTAGAATGATGTTCCCCACTCCCAAATCAGATAAATATTCTCACATATTGCCAGGGGAAAATTGTTGAGAATTTTTTCCAGAAATAACAGTGTGCTTTTAAAATAGCAGCCATTAGAAAAAAGGTTAGTTCTCAGAGGACAATATTAATTTTGAATTGATTTTTTTCTACAACATAGTAGTTTGGTTCAGTATGTAATAAGTACACATACTATGTTTGTAATAAATACAAGGTTTCTGTTCATCTGACGGGACACTGACTGATAAAAAACAGCCTTTAAGGCTAAAGTCAATATTTTCCTATGCCTTTGCATAAAGGTCTTCTGTGATTTCTGCTCGTTGGCCTGATACTATGATTTTCCTGACTCTCAGTCTTCTGTGGGTGTTGGTCTGATTGGGAAGTCATACATGTAATCCCATAGATATTCTTTCATGTAATTAAAAATTCAGTTAATCATTATCTTGCCAAGCATTTGTGGCTGTGTCTAAGTATTGTGTTATTCACTAAGTATTTACCTATTTGAAAATTATAGAAGTGAACAGTGTCTTGGTATTTTAGAAGGCACCATCTAGCAACATGATTTAAATGCATACTGCACAAAACAAAATGTTTAAATAAAATAAAAATATAAAACTGAGTTTTTCGGAACTCATCATTGAAACTCTAGTTTCATCTGGCTTCTCCAGATGCATATGGAAAAGTTGGACATCTAACATCTGATTAACTGAGTTAGTCATCTGGTCTAGGTAATCACAAATGACCATACTTTTGGATATGCTAAAATTTCTTGATTATTTTCTGAATCTTTAAATTTTCTTCCCAAGTCTCACTTGTAAAACCATAACATGTAAATCAAGTTACTATATGAGCGCTTCAGATTGATACCATTGATAGATTATTAGAGGAACAAAAATGTGTGGTCATTTTCAAATTGGTGCAATGTTGTTTACTCCATTGGAAACCAGCTAATTCACTGGACATTGTTTTCCTTCATATTTAAAGTGCTTTTTGCCCTTGCCTTGCAGAATAGTCAGTAGTAACTTTGCCACCCTGGATGCAACTCTATGTCTTTTGGAATACCAAATATTTGTCTTTACCACTATTTTCATAGGTGGAAAAAAAAACAAATTGTGGTACAAATGTGAGGTAGATATTCTCAATAAAGAGAAGTATGGGTCCTGCTTCTACGTATGTGACAGCATTTAATGTGTTTTTGGAAAGCAGTCGTGTGTTCTAGTGATTTATCAGATATGTGTCCATATTGGTTGAGGCGATAATAGTAAGAATTTGTAAGGACAGAAGATATTAAGTATATGAGCAACTGAGAGATGACAAATGAGCAGTCCAATTGCCATGTGCATAGAAATTGTTAACCTTAGGCCACAGCAATTTTTCAAGGAAATCGTCAGTGTTGCTTTAGCAGGTTTTTCAGAAGAAGGATACATGTTAAAGGAATAAAGGCAAAAACTCCATAGTTAATTTGTCTGCAGGTAAATTATATCTTTTTTTTTTTTTTTTTTTTTTTTTTTTAAGGAAAGACAGAGAGAAGGAAGGAAGGAAGGAAGAAAGGGAAACATAGACAGATAGAAGGAAGGAAGGAAGGAAGAAAGGGAAACATCTTTAAACATTTTCTTGTTTTATTGTATTTTGTTTTTCCGTTTTTTGTTACATGGGCTGGGGCCGGGAATCGAACCGAGGTCCTCCGGCATAGCAGGCAAGCACTTTGCCCACTGAGCCACCGCGGCCCGCCCAAATTATATCTTTTTAATATGCTCTTTATCCATGAGAAAACCCTTCCCATCAATCTTTTAGATTTTTTTATTCCCTTACCAAGGCATGCCTTTCTTTAGATTTATTTTCAAAGGAGGTTGCAAACACTTTAAATTCTTAGCTTACTTATTATGCTAATTAATTCCTGTGCTGGGTCAAGCAAGGTAAAATTGTTTTTTAGAAGATGTTCAAGAAATTGAATGGATGTATGTAACAGAGCCAGAGATTTCTACTTATAAATCTACTTACTATGCTTGTTTATGATAAAAGATTAATTTGCTGAGTTAAAAATGTCTACCGGATGGCTCACTGACAGAATTCTCACCTGCCATGGCAGAGACCCGGGTTTGATTCTTGGTGCCTGCCCATGCAAAAAAAAAAAAGGTTTACCAGAGAGAGAACCATTTTTGATGTGTTGGGTGGCAACTCTGAAAACAGAGTACAACTCAATATTAAATATCCAAGTTCCGAAACACTACACAGTATCATTATTTTATATAGAAACATCTTGCTATTCCTCTGCATATATGTATATATGAAATAATGCTGTATTTTGGAAGGTTTGAAGCTAACTCTTCAAAAGCTTTTCAAAGAATAAAATAGTACAATGCTAGAGAGCATTTATTGACATCAAAGCTACATTTTTACCCTATAAAGTAAGGCTTGGAATTAGGTCAACCTAGGATTATTTGTATTCTAATTGACCTCAAAAGATTGCTATCAACTACAAGAGGGCTGTAGTGAACAATGAAACAATCTGAAGTATATATTCCTCTCTCAGCTGAGTTATATTATTTTATTTAATTGTGTATGTATTGAAGGAGAATGTGCTAATAGAGTCAGTGAAGAAAGAGAATTGACAAAACTGAAAGACCATTCAAAAGAATAATTCAGCAATCTATTTCTAGGTAGGATATTGACAGTATGCCTCTGATTTCATTGTTGAAAGACAAAAATTTTGTGAATTATTTCTCTTACAGAGAGCCATTTGGATTCAACTCATGTGTGGTGAATGACCCCAAGCCATTGCCATCTGACAGTTGTTTGTCAATTAATGTGAAACATGTCAGTGCCCTTGGTCTGGTTCTCTAAGACATGTGTATATCACAATAAACTGTCATCCTTTCTTCTGACCCAGAGATGTTCAAAATGATTATCCAAAAATAGTTCAGTTATTGTAGGTTAAAATTTGCATTCTTCTTATGTTTTCTGGATCCTGTAGGTTTTATCTCAGGTATTGTAATAGCTTCAAAAATATTATTTTCTCTGTACAGTTATACACAAAGAGAGGCACTCAAACTAAAGAAAAAACAGTTCAAATTTTAAAATTTTATTTCTAGAATGAAATATGTATTGCATGTGTGATTATTTCCTCTGCCTAGAAAGGCACCTACCCAGCTTTTCTCTCCTATTCATATTTCACTAAATCTTTACTTTCATGCTATTAATTCCTAATTAAGAGGTTTAGGGACAGCAATATGAAAATATTTGGACATATGGCTTTGAGGGAGCTTAAAGCAGAGATCATCAAGTATCTTCATTTGTTCTTGGTCATTCTTAAGTTTCCTTTGAGGACTTCTGTTATCAGAAACCTGCATTAGGCTGATTCTATCACCTTGGTAAAATGTTTGATTATTAGAGGAGTTGAAATAGATCTTCATTCTCCTCCATAAAAGACTCCTTTTCAGCTGCCTCTCAATCTAAAAACACTGTCTCTTCAGCAAATATGATATTCTACTGAATGTACTTCAGGAGTTTGACCAGGTTAAAGGTACTTTTGTCTTTTCTCAAAAAAGTCTATTATAAATGACATTTTCCTAAAAGTTCTCCATATACTCATAAGGAAATTGTGAGAGTCAAGATGGTATTGGTCATCTGGGATGGTTGGCAAAATTACAATTCCTTGGCTTCTCATGCAGAAGGTCCCTAAAGCCTATTATAATTTTAAAATCCTGAATCAGTATGCTGAAGTTCAGAGGTAGGTTGGTTCTCTAAGCCAAGAGATATTTTAATTATCTGAACAAATCTGAATAAATTGGTCTTAAAGTGTTTAGTCCGCTGTTTTGATTTCCTAAAGCTGCTGGAATGCAATATTCCAGAAATGGAATGACTTTTAAAAAGGGAATTCATTGCATTATAAGTTTACAGTTCTACGACCATGAAAATATACAAATTAAGGCACCAACAAGAAGTTACCTTTGCTTAAGAAAGGCTGATAACATCTGGAACACCCCTGTCAGCTGTGAAGGCACATGGTGACATCTGCTAGCTTTCTCTCTCCCCGGCTTCTGCTTTCATAAGGTGATTTCCTAGGGGCATTTTCTTTCTTCATCTCCAAAGGTCTCTACTGTGTGAGCCGTGTCGCTTCTGTCAGTTATAAAGCTTTTTCCAAAATGGTTCCCTCTTAAAGGACTCCATAAGCAACCCCACCTTGAATGGGTGGAGACACATCTCCATGGAAATCACCTAATGAAAAGGTACCACCCACAACTGAGTGGGTCACATCTCCATGGAAAGAATTTAATAAAAAAGATCTATCCAACAATATTGAATGAGAATTAAAGAGCATAGCTTTTCTAGGGAACCACAATAGTATCAAACCAGCACATCCACTGATCCTGAAATATAGGTTAAATACTGGTATATTTAACTGAAATGATCATAAAGGCTAGCTGAGTATTTTCTCAATGCATTAAGAGTCCAACGATTCAGCATTTAGATTACATTGCTTATTATAGTTTTTGGTTTGATTGTCTTTCATTTCTTAACACACAAATATGTTTATCTATTTAGTTTTGCTCCTCTGTCCCTATAGACATTAGAATTTTCTACTCCTGGTATAATGGCTATTTTTAATCATCTAAGATTTGATTTATGCTACTTTGTTGATTTTAAGAACCTCTGAAGGTAGTAACACACAGGCAAGACAAGAAGAGTCAGTGTTAGATCAGATCTATATAAATATAGCAGGACCAAGGAAAGAAGTTCAGCATTCTGGAGAGCTACCTTCATAAGCTGGTTCTCTGGCAGAATTTAAGGCTTATTTATGTTTACCTCCTCCACTGGAGCAATTCTCTGTTATAGTGTCTACCTCAAATTCTACTACCATGCCTTCATGCATTTACAGTATTCCTATCATTTGAAAAGTAATAATGTCATTTTGTGGTAAACATAGAACACTTGAAGGTTACCAGCATGGTAAGAACCCTACTTTCCTTGGCAAAGTTCACCATGTACAAGTGCAAACAAGATAATCTTCATGCTAACAACTGATGCAATTAAAAAAGAAAACTTACACCTCAATCTTTTAATAATGGTTAATTTCATTTATCTTAAGAACTGATTTTCTGTTTGAGAGAGAGGAATAAGTGGGATAATATATCAGTAAAAGAAACTCCGTGATATTTACTCATCTCTGCCGTTTTCCTCCGTGGATGCTGCAAAGATTTGATTAGTTGATAATACTCGAAATGTCAACCCAAAGAGAATGAAAGGAAAATGCAAATAAAGCCTTTGAGTTTTGCCACAGTGGTATAGAACATATACATGTGTCAAAGGCCTTTCCAGAAGCCCAAAAGAATAACAAAAATATCAAAGCCCTGAGCTATCATCAGGAGATTCAGAAGTATATCAAAAGTGCATGTTGTTGAAATAAGTGTCCAAAAGGTGGAAAAGAAATCGCTTACCATTCCACCTACATATTCTTCTGTGTTAGCATTCCTCATAACCTTATACATCTGAAGGTGAAGCAAGGAGCGACATTCAGCAATCTGACCTCACACAGAACAACATGCTCTTATTAAGCTCGCCATTCCTATTTGCAAAGGATATGCTTTGAAAATCTTCCAAAAATTCATTTCATCTGCCAAGGAATAGAACTCAAGAGAATTCTCAGCATTGAAACCACATTAGAAAATATTCCACAGTGAATAATGGCACATATTATACATTAAAAGTGCAAAAGAGTGAAAATTATTATTCTCTATTCTTTAAATGATTGAGAAGTGGGATGATTTCTTAAAGAGATTACCAGCATGGGTGTCTGTTAACTCCCATCTGCAGTGCTGGAAAATCTGTTACTCACTTGATCATGTATGGGGTTTGAATGAGCATCTCTTCCAGTCTTCATTTCTGAGAGAAGAAGCAGATGATCTCAGAACAGAAAAATAAATAAATATGTTGATAAAGTTTCCTGACAAAAAGACTTGTCAAATCATCACCATTGACAAGTTTTTCATTGAGTTTATTTTTCCTGTGCTTGAAAATTTTACTAGTACTCCTTTAATTAAAATTATATGTAAATGCAATCAAATCAGAGGAAATGAGTGTCAGACAAATTTTACAAGAAAAGTAGACAGGAAATTAAGCTTTTGTTATTTTTATTGTTAAAATTTTAGCACTGTTGACACTGGAAAAAAAGTAATGATAGAGAAGATCTCATAATTCTATATGATGTATTGTTTTCTTTGGGTGGGTTTGCTTTTTCTGCATATAAATATGAAATGATCAAAATCTCAAGGATGATAGAGTTTACAGTGTTCTTTCTATAGGTTGTTGGCAATGCTGCCACTATGACTTAAAAACATTTGACCATCTCTCTGTTTGAAGGTCCACATGACGGAGATTATATTGAAACTAAAGTGTTTTCCGGTTCTGATTTCATTTTAATATAACTCATTATAAGAAATCCTATGTCCTTGAAAGTTGTGTCAGGGATACTTTTTGTCCTTAGAAGGATTCAGTGCTTTATCAAATCTTAGCACTTGCTTCCATTATATCAAACCCTGTATTGATAAAATCAAAATACAAGTTAAAAAAGAAAAAACTTACAGAAACTAGTTCATTCAAAATATTTTCAGAATAGAACTACTATATAATTAAGATTTTTTTTCTCTGTCTTTATATAGGATACTACTGATATAAGAAATCATTGATTTAGAAAAAATTGGATTTGGTAGAAATTTCATCAATGACAACTGCAAACAAAAACAACTCACAATGACATATATAATAATCAGAAAATTTAACATGGACAAAACTCATTAGTGAATCAATTCTTTGTACAAAATTTACATAGAAGTTGATTTATAAAGTTAATTTTAGTAAGTAGTAAAGAAAATTTGAAAATTGAAAATTGTAGCTTTGCATTGTAGAATATTAATGAATTAATTTAATGGAGGTCATTCAAGAAAATACTATATAGATTCTTACTATATGCTAACCATCAGTTAAAAAAAACAGCGGTATTTTTTTTAAAAAGTTTTTAAAAAGTCAACAACAGCAGTGGGTCAAAATTGAATGAGTTAAGATGACAAAACTATATAGGGTGGACCACGGTAGCTCAGCAGGCTCGCCTGCCATGCCGGAGACCTGGGTTCAATTCCTGGTGCCTGCCAATGCAAATAAATAATAAATAAATAAATAAATAAAATAATATGTCTTTGTGGAAAAAAATATGAGAATAACTCATACATATATCAAATAAACTTTTATTGAGCATAATCCCACTGCTTATATAAATGAACCAAAAAAATTCAGCTATCTTTTCTTTTCAAGCCCCTCAAAAAGTCACTGTGGTAGCTATCTAGCAAGATAGATAGATGATAGATAGATAGATGGATAGATAGATAGATTACAACAAGGTGTTTAGATAGATTCTGTCAATAAAGAAAATTACCATATTTCCATCCCTTGCTGCCAACAAAGTCTCAACGTAGAAAATTGTCCTCAAAGTATTTTAACCTTCTGATGTTAAACACTAATTTATTTACTATTTAAACATTCTTTTCCATGGTTTCGTAACAATAACTCAAATGAGATCTGAACTGTACTGTTGTAATTAATGGCATCTGAAACACTGAATTAACATGATATACTATCTGTTATAGTCTAATCCACACAGAAATATCAATTGGTTTGTGTTTATTATGGACTTTATTTTGTGGGGAAAATGTTCTTCTCATTTAGGTTTACCTCCCAAAGCTCTTATTTTCTTCGTGAAGATAGGACATGCAATTCCACCTGAGAACTGAGTCAGAAAGTTTTAGAAGTTCATGGAATTCATTGAAAATTATGGGTGATTCAGAAATTAAAACCTGCATCAGATAGACATATAAGGTTATCACTCCTGTTTCATGTGATGCTGAAACTTAATGGCTTGTCTGAAGTGTTTGTCAATTCTCTAAGACTTGAGAAAAGGAGAGTTAAGAAGCATTTGCTGCTTAGGAAAAATAGAAATGTTTTCCATTTGCATAAAATAATTTCCAAACAAATTCTGCATTTTCACTTGTTATTATGGAAGATATTGGTATGAATTTTGAGGGTCTAAAATTGCCAAATGTTGAGAACAATTTTCACTGATATTTTAAGTTATTAAATTCTTCTAAGAGGTTATGCACAGCCCTATTTTTTCCATAAATGGTCTTAATTATTCTTTCCTTTTAAGTAAATGGTTTATTAGGTTATTATTGCCCAGTAAACTAGATTTTGCTTTATTTATTCTAGTAAATACTATACAGAATCATAAGACATATCTGTTTTAATGCATAATTTTTACCTCCCTCCGAAATAAATAACTGATATAAAGATTTAAATGGATGAGTTCTCATACGGACAGAGGGAACCTGATCACATAAGTATTTCTGCACAAGACAACTTTTTTTCTCAGTTTACACAAGGAACTTCTGGACATTTTTGTGGAAGTTAGTTTTCTTAGAATGATTAGTTTCTATAACCAAGATATATACAAATAATGGGAAGCTAGCATTTTTTGAATGTCTGTGATGTGCCAGACCTAACATTTATTCAGGGCTCAGTAGGCACCAGACAGTAAAATAAGTGTTTTGCAAAAGTTACACCATCGGTCCTCTCCACAGGTTGCACAGGAAAAATTTCAAAATCTTATTTTATTTGATGAAGATGTTGAAGTGTTGGGACTATTTAACCTGCATAGCTAATTTGTAGAAGAGTCTGGGTCAATCTCTCTGCAAATCCCTCATAGTGTCCTCTCATACTTGCAGTTTTAGCACTTGGTCTAGCTTGGAGGTTTTCAGCTTAGGCACTGTTTACATCTTGGGCTGGATAGTTCTTTGTTGTGGGACGCTGTTCTCTACTTTGAAAATGTTTAACAGCATACCTGATCTCTGTTCACTGGACTTGGATATTTCTTGTAGAAGATATGCTTTTCTAATATTGTGTCTGTGTTGTAGAAATAATTAAAAAAATCTGCAGCCTACATTACTGTATAACAACAAAACAGATTGAGAACCAAATAGAAAAAAAAGAAGAAACGTAAAAAAACTCACAAATGAATGTATTTATGGCATGGTGATAAAAGACGATGAAGTAGAAAATTTGATAAATAATGTAACTACCACATTGGGCCTTTAATTCCTACCAGCAACTTTTTTTTTCTTCTTTCTTTTTTTTTATATGCTGTATGGCAGGGGTCACATTTCATTCTTTTTTCCATGTGAGTACCCCATTATTGCAGCACCATTTGTTGAATTTCTGTTGTTTGTTTGTTTTTTTCCTTTGTTTGTTGTGCTTGTTTGTTTGTTTGGGGAAAGTTTATGGGCCCGGAATCGAACCCAGGTCTCCTGCATGGCAAGGGAGAATTCTACTACTGAACCACCCTTGCATGCCCCCTACCAGCAACTTTTAAATATAAATTCCTTGGTACCTTCCTAGCAGTCCTTCACACTCAGAGAACTCCTCTGTCACCTCATTTGTGTGGAATCATTTGAGGAAAGCCAACCTAATTCCAGCTGCTGATATAGTGTGAAACTCTCCTGTAGGCCTCACAGAAGAGACCAAGGTGGGGATGAGATAGGGAGTGAGGGAGAGAGAATGACAGATACCAAGAGAAAGCCAAGGAAACTTTGATGGTGCTTTCAAAATCCCTCATGGCATTCTACATTTGGTGATATCTATATCCCTTCTGTGACCAGAAAGCCTTAGTTCCGAAATAGGTTATGTTCAGAACTGAATGACATAGCAAATATGGCAGAACAGTTAAAAGATTTTCCATTTATGAGTTCCCTTGGAGAAAACTAAGCTATTAAAGAGGCATAAAAATTAACTCTGGTGCGTTTTCTTTATCATCAGTAGCCATTTGGGGAGGTCGAGCTTGCTTAACAGGGCTTCTGAGGATTTCTGTTCTACATAGACATGCAAACATCATCACAATGAGACAAATCTCATTTGACGTTTCCTCCATTCAGTTCCCTCATTAATAGGATTAATAGTAACAGCCATTCAGTAGACTAAAGCAGCATTGTGTCGTGGTGCTGATTTCCTTCAGGCTTACCTGGTAGCTTTGGTTGTGGTGCTAATTAAAATCTTACGAATCTTGATTCAGTGAGTGATGGAATACTACTTCCCCGTCCCTCACTTACTGCATTTTTGTGCTAACCATATTTATTATTCACTGATTGTGAGCCAGCCATTCTAGCAGGTATTGTCGTGAGTAAGGAGGAGGTATATAATAAATAATAAAATGATGTGATTAGGACCACACACCATAGGATTACATAAAGACTGTAACTTACTAAGTATAATGTGCAAAGACTATAAAGAGGTGTCATAAAACTCTTCGAAAGTATTGAGTGCTTCGGTATATAAGAGAAACTCCTATTAGGTGGGATGGTGGATCAGAGATGGCTTCATGGCCAATGCGAACTTTGAGTCTGAATTTGTAAGAGGTCAGAGTTCTAGAATGCTATAGGAAATAACAGAAGCAAAACATAAAATTGGACAGAAGAGATGAACAGAGAGGAAGGGAAGTGAAAGGGAGGGAAGAGGGGAGGAAAAAAAGGAAGGAAGGAAGGAAAGAAAAAGGAGAGGCAACAAAGAAGGAAGGAAATACAGTCACTCAGGCAGAAGGGTCTGGATCTGAGCCCGATATCTGGTTAAGAAATAAGGTCTGATGACTATAAAAGTAAGGGAGAGAAACAAACTCACATTTCTTCTAATGGTGAGAGGTCATATAGATTACTGCATTATGATGAAAATTGTCTTATTTTAAAATGTAATCCCCAGAAGGAAATACCTAAAATTGTAGAACTGTAATCCAGTAACCTGGCTCTATGATAGTGATTGTATAATTATACGGCTTTTATTGTGCGACTATGTGATTGTTAAAACCTTATGACTGCCACTCCCTTTATCCAGAGTGGGTAGATCAGTAATAAAATAAAGACATACATGGAAAAAAATAGATTAGGAATATGGGGGAAAATACCCCTACGTAAGCTATGGACAGTAGTTATAGTACTACTTTAATAGTCCTTCAGCAATTGTAACAAATGTAACCACTGTTAAAAAAATTACCAAAAAAAGTGTTATCATCAAATGTAACAAACTTTCCACACCAATGCGAGTTTTGCTGGTGGCGTGGTGTATGGGAATCCTGTATTTTATGCACGATTGTTCTGTAAATTCACAAGTTTACTAATAAAATTTTTTTTAATTAAAAAAAAATGTGATCCCCAGACCCATAGCATCAACATCACTTGAGACCTTGCTAAAAATGCGAATCCTTGGGTCCTCCACTCCTGCTTAACAAGCCCTGGAGGTGACTCCAATGTTGTACTCTCAAATCTGAGAATCATTAATCCATAGTGTGGGAAGGATTTGAATGAAAAGATTAGAGGTCTCAACTAGAAGGACTCTAGATTAATTCATAGGATCTTCTAAACTAATATAAATCCCTAACTAAACAAACATCCAAACTAAACTAAACTCAACAAGCACTGATAAAATTCCTTGATGATGAAATAATGAGTAGAAATAGAAATAGAAATGTAAAAAAAGCTTGGATTTAAGGCTTGGAAAAATTTCTTTTTAGAATTTCTTTTGACACCTAAATGGGTCATTCATAAAACTGATTTAATGAGGTTGATGAGCAAATTGTGCCTAATTACATTTCATGGCAAAAATCTAAAAAAAGTTTCTAAGCCATAATATTGAATATGAAAAAAGTCCCTAGGCTTCTCTTATTAAACCATATTATCCATCCATAAAGTTGATGTAGATGGGGAATTATGTCTAGACAATATACTGCATATTTGGCAGCTTTTCCTTTGCATTTCTTTAAAAATATGCATACTTTATTTAAATACACTGAGGTAGATGAGCTCTTTCTTCACATTTTTATGATGCTGTTCTGGGAAAGTAAATTATGCTGTGATAAAAAATAAGTAATTGCTGCTTGTGCTTAATTGATTTTTTATAGAAATTACAATGCAGATTTGATTAAAGGAAGATAGAGCATTACCTACATTTGGTTCACAAGGCACATAATGGTATGAAAGAGTGTCACCCAGAGCAGAAATTTTACCATCATTTTGCCTGAATGTGTTGAGTGGGAGATATTTAGAATTCTTTATGACTTTCAAACACTGCAGAATGTTTCCTTCACTATCTAAAGCATTAAGATAGGGACATCTATTTCACAGTCATAGCATGCACTGACTGTTAAATTGTAGAAGCCTTTTGGTAGAAAAAAAATAATAGTAGATTTTAAGTAAGAAAGAGGCCTGTGAATTTGATGCCCATGAATGATGCAGCTTGTAACAAGGTAACACCTGAAGTTTGCTAGTGAGGCTCTCTTTAAGCCTGATGTTATCACAGAAATCTGAAAATTGCTGTTAAAAAAAAAAAAAAAGATTTGATGCTAATTTTTGTTCTGTTCCAAGGCTTCACAACTTTGTTAGTATTGACCTTTTGGGCCAGGTAATTCTCTGTTGTGGAGGCCCAGCTGTACCCACCGGATGACCGGTAACCTGCTTCTCCACCCTCATATCCCCACTTCCACACCACTGCTGACAACGAAAAAGATACACAGAATTTGTCAATATCCCTTGGGGCTCAGAATGTTCCCTAGCTGAGAATCACTGCTCTAGTCCATGGAATATGAGCTGCAAAAATGTTGCTGCAGAAAAATATGTTTTGGGGTGCCTCCCAAGGAAGATGGTGGAGTAGGGAGCTGCCAGACTCAGTCCTCCCACAAAACAACTATTAAACAGGCAGGAATTGTCAGAAACAACTATTTTGACACTCCAGAGGCCATAAGAGCACTGTACAGCATCCGGGGAAGAACAGGAGGAAGCAACGGATCAATTATGGTAAAGAACTGTGGATTGCTGTCTCTGCAAGCTGCTACCAGTGTCCATCCCCCACTCTTACCGCATGTCTCCTGAAAAGAGACATAAAATCCTAAAATCCAAGAATGGGGTAGGTGGGGGCACAACTTATCATTGGTCACTGGTTTTCATTAGCAGATTTAGATCACTGGTTCCCAGCCCTGAGAGTAGCTATTGTTTCAACTGGCCCCAGACAAAGGCAGTGGGAAAGATGAGGAAGGCCAATAATGGTGTTTTAACCATCCTCAGGCAGGGGTGAGGGCAGAGGAGATTTAAAGACACAGTGCCCCCTCAGCCTCAGGGGACAGTTAGTTGAAGGCTGCATTTGTTGGGCAGTCCAGGAAAACTCAGCTTTGGGGAGTCATCAGAGAAGATTTGGGGGCGCTTCCTGATCTGCTCCCTAAGGGTACTCTGGGCTGCTCAGCACCCACTTCATGGGTCCCTGACCTAGTTTTTTGTTTTTGTTTTTGTTTTCAAAGCACTCTTAACCAAGTAGTTACAGGACAGATCCCAGGGTTTATCATTACCATACCATCACTTCAGATTTTTCCTTCTAGCTGCTCCAGAATATAGGAGGCTAGAGGGCTTAAATACTTTTTTTTTTTATCCTCACAATCAACTTTTTTCCTTCTTTTTTTGGTGAAAAATAACATATATTCAAAAAAGCTATAATTTCAAAGCACAGCACCACAATTAGTTGTAGAACATATTTCAGAGTTTGACATGGGTTGCAATTTCACAATTTTAGGTTTTACTTCTAGCTGCTATAAGATACTGGAGACTAAAAGAGATATCAATTTAATGATTCAACATTAATATTCATTTGTTAAATCCTGTCTTCTATGTATAACTCCACATTCACCTTTGGTCTTTCCATTCCTCTCTTAAGGGGTGTTTGAGCTATGGCAAATTCTAGATTTTTGATATTGGAAGGGTCTGTCACAAATGTGGGGTAGGGAAATGGAACTATCTGATGTTCTGGAGAGGCTGGGCTAGGTTTCAGGACTTCTCTGGACCAGGGACCCATCTGGAGGTTGTAGGTTTCTGAAACGTTCCTCTAGTGCATGGAGACCTTGTGGAATCTTATATATTGCCCTGGGTGTTCTTTAGGATTGGCTGGAACGGTCCTGGTTGGGGGTTGGCAGGTTATGGTAGGTAGCAAGGTTTACCTGAAACTTGCATAAGAGCAACCCTCAGGGTAGCCTCTCGGCTCTATTTGAACTCTGTCTGCCACTGATACTTTATTAATTGCACTTCTTTTCCCCTTTTGGTCAGGATGGAATTGTTAATTCAACGGTGCCAGTTCTGGATTCATCCCTGGGAGTCATCTCTCATGTCACCAGGGAGACTTTCACCCCTGGATGTCTTGTCCCACATAGGGGGGAAAGCAGTCATTTTACTTGCAGAGTTGGGTGTAGAGAGACTGAGGCCACATCTGAGCAAGAAGAGTCCTGACCCAGTTTTGAATGCAAAAGTCCAAGAGTCCTTTTTGGAGTAACCCTCCTCCCAGAATTTGCCCTCCAGGCAAAAGCAGTGTGAGACAACAAAAGTAGTATGAAAAACTATAGAGGCTAGGACAAAGGCTCACAAGTGTCAGATAGCTGAGAGAGGGAAATCTGTCTCATAGTAAACAGAGGGAACAACCAAAGTATAAATGGAAGGACACTGAAACAACTAACAAGTGAAGCCCAGGACAAGAGAGAGGACTAGAAAGACAGGGAATACACTCCGCACTGCATTTACCTTCCTGATTGGACGGTTCAATCTCAAGAAAATCTCTTCTTACCACCATCTGGTTATAAAACCAAGAAACAGACACCACAGGGAGTAAACCCCAGAGTAAACATTTTTAAATATTAAAATATCACTGTGCATGATGGTGCAATAGTGGCTCAGTGGCAGAATTCTTGCCTGCCATGCTGGAGACCCGGGTTGGATTCCCAGTGCCTGCCCATGCAAAAAAAAAAGTCACTGTGCAACAAAAAATGTGCAAATCAAAGAAAGAAACAGAAAACAGCTTCCCATCCAGAGGAAGAGGATTAAATCCAGAAAACACCAACGGAGAAGATGAGAATGTGGACGGATTGAACAAGGCCTTAATAAAGGTCTTAAAATGTTCAAGGAGAAGAAGCAAAGCACAGAGAAGGAACTAAAGGATATCAGGAAAACAATGAATGAGCAATATGGGAGTCTTAGTAAAGACATAGAAATGTTAAAGGAACCAAATGGAATACTGGAGTTGAAGACCACAGTAACAAAATGAAAAATGCCCGGGAGGTTTCAAGAGCAGATTGGAACTGGCAGAAGAAAGAATCAGTGAATTTGGAGAAAAGACATTTGAAATGAGTCAAGTTGAAGAACAGAAAAAAAAAAAAAGAATTATTAAAACTGAAAATAGCCTAAGACAGCTAAGGGACACCATGAGATACATCAATATGCTCATTACGGGTGTCCCAGAGAAAATGGGCAGAAGGAATAGTCAAAGAAAAGATGACAGAGAACTTCCCAAACTTAGCTCTTGTATGTGCGCTTCTTGTATGTGCACATACAAAAAGCTCAGGGAACACAAAACAGGATAAACATGAAGAAAAATATACCCCACCATAATTGGTTACATTATCAAATGCAGAGGACAAGGAGAAAGTTATGAAAGCTGCCAGGAAAAGCAACCTGTTACTTACAAGAGAGTCCCAATTAGATGGAGTACCAATTTCTCATGAGAAACCATGGAAGCAAGAGGCAGTGGATTGAAATACTTAAGTGCTGAAAGAAAACAACTGCCAGCCAAGAATTTTATATCCAGTGAGACTTTCAAAAATGGGGGGGGGGGGGGGGGATTAAGATATTCTCGGATAAAGAAAAGCTGAGGGACTTCATCACCAAGCAATGCTAAGGGGACTTCTTCAGGCTGAAAGGAAAAGACACTAGACAATGTTTCAGAGTGGCATAAAGAAATACAGATCTGTAGTAAAGGCAACCATTTGGGTAATTACAAATGCCAGTATTATTGTACTCTATTATTTGGTGTGTAACTCCACTTCTTCCTTCCTATAGGTGATAAAATGCAAATGCATTAAAAAGTAATGATAAATTTATGTTTTGGCAAATAGAGTGAACAAAGATGTAAGTGGTAATAAGTGAAAATAAAATGGTGGGGGGGACAGAGGGGTATAGGAAAATTTTATGCATGCTACTGAAGTTAAGTTGGGATCAAACCAAATATGATTGTTATATGTTTAGAATGTTAAATTTTAACCCCATAGTAACTGCAAGGAAAATAGATGAAAACTATATCCAGATAGAAATAAGAAGACACTTAGCATGGTACAACCCCAAAAAGCCAATCAATAGAAAAATAGGCTTTAATGGAAGTGAGGAACAAAAAGGTATAAGACTTACAATGGCTAAATAGAAAAAATAGTAGAAGAAAGGCCTATACTATCAGTAGGGACTTTAAATGTAAATGGACTAATCTCTCCAGTCAAGAGGCAGATATTGGCAAAATGGATAAAAAAGGATGGTTCAACTACATGCTTTCTGCAAGAGCATATTGAGCATAAATAAAGTCGAAGATACAAGTAGGTTGAAAGTGAAAGGATGGAAAAAGTATGTCATGCAGGTAGTAACCAAGAGAGAGCTGAAGTGACTATACTAATATCAGATAAAATAGACTTTATGTGCAAAACAGTTACAAGGGACCATTGCTGTCTGACTATACTAATATCAGGTAATATAGACTTTATGCAAGAAGCAGTTACAAGGGACAAAAATGATCATTGTATAGTGATAAAGAGGAGAGTTCAACAGGAAGATATAACAACTATAAATATATGTGTACCTAACAGCAGAGCCCTGAAATATATTAAGCAAATACTGACAAATTTGAAGGGAGAAATCGATGGTTATATATCAATAATGGTAGACTTTAGCATACCACTGCCAATAACAGATAGAACATTGAGTCAGAAGAAATCAGTGTTCATCAGCTGATGTATGGATAATAATTCCATAGAATGGAATATTGTTCAGCTGTAAAATGGAATGAAATCCTGATGTATGTAGCAACAGGTGTCAACCTAGAAAACATCATGTTGAGTGAAATAAGTGAGAATCGAAAGGGCAAATATTGTATAATATCATTTTATTGAAACAATTTGAATAAGCAAACTTATAGAGTCAGAATCTAGAATAGAGGTTACCAGGAGATGGGATGAGGATAGGGGATGGAAAGTTAAGGCTTAAAATGTACAGAGTTCCTATTTAGAACAATAGAAATGTTTTGTGATGGCAGCACAACATTGTAAACATAATTAACAGCACTGAAGTATATATCTGACTATAATTAAAAGAGGAAATGTTAGCTTGTATATATGGTAACAGAATTAAAGTTAAAAAAAAAAAAAACACATGAAACTGTTCTTCACAATGAACCAAAGTTAAACCATGAACTTTAATGAATAGTGCAATTACAACAGTATGCTATTGTTTATTATAACAAATGTTCCACACCAATGCAAGGTATTGATGTTGGTGTAGTTTATGGAAAACTGTATCTTATGCATGTTTATTCTGTAAACCCATATTATCTCTAATAAAATTTAAATATTTATATGTATATATAATGGGTGATACATCTGGGATATTTCAACTTCTCAGGTTCAGAGCACTTTTGGTGCTCCAGGCTCTTCTTTTCTTTCTCTTTTCTATCATGTGCAGCAGCTTCAAGAACTTAGGTTATTGGGCGGGCCACGGTGGCTCAGCAGGTAAGAGTGCTTGCCTGCCATACCTGAGGACCCGGGTTCCATTCCTGGTGCCTGCCCATGAAAAAAAAAAAAAAATTAGGTTATTTACCTCTTGTCCAGTGGCTTTCCTTACCCAATAGGTCCCTTTGGGTTTTTAATCTTCTGTTTAGTTTCTGCAAGCTTGATTGTGAAGTAGGAGAGTCTCTTCAGCTTCCTCCTCCTTTCTATTTTGAAAAAACAGATCCATTTTTAGCGAAAGGATTTTCTGTTAATTGCCATGTGAAAAAATCAAGAGATAAAGGGACATTATAAAGGTTTTCAGAATCCTTTTGAGTTTTAGGGACGTGGTTTTTCATGAATGAAAGTCCTGCTAACTTTGTATCACTGCTTTCATAAAGAGGGGAAAGCTCATAAAGCTCAGCAACCTTCGTTACCTACAGTGAAGGCTGAGAGAAATCTTACATTAAAGACGGTGCTGCTTCCCCTCACTAAGCATGAAGTTGTCAAGCCAGAGTCGTAGGTGGCCTTGCTGAATATTAATACATCCCTGATGACTACCCAGCTGAGAGTCTTGTTTATAAGCCTCGGTCTTATCCAGGTACAATTTCTCTGGAAATTTCCATAACATTGTCAGTTATATACTGTGGTAGTTAGATTCAGATGTCAACTTGGCCAGATGAATGTGCTTAGTTCTGTTGCTGTGGACATGAACCAATGGTACCTGAACCTTTTCTGTTGCTGATTACATCTGCAGTTGGCTAGAAGACATGCCTGCTGCAATGAATAACATTTGACTTGATTGGCTGGTGCTTAAATGAGAGCACACAATGTAGCACAGCCCAAGCAGCTCAGTATACCTCATCTCTGCATTTGGAGATGCAGAAAGGAATCACCCTGGGGAAAGTTATTAGAACCCAGAGGCCTGGAGAGAAGGCCAGCAGAGACCATCCTGTGCCTTCACACGTAAAAAAGAACTTCAGTGGAAAGTTAGCTGCCTTTCCTCTGAAGAACCAACAAAATAAAGCCAGTCTGTCTCTGGTATGTTGCATTCCGGCAGCTAGCAAACTAGAACATGTACCTTTACTTGTAGCATTAATAATTATGGGCTTTTATCAAGTATTACTCTTAAGGAGTTGATTTTTATTGCTTTTAACACAATTCCTTTATTAAACTAGATGTTAGGCTTCTAATAATCTTTGTTTTATCCTTAGGATGAAAATCGTTTAATCTCTCAAAATGTGTATTCATCCTACTATTTACACTTGGAGGGAAAGTCTTTCATTAATTGATGCCAAAGTTTAATTTGTCTTCCTCCCCAAAGAATAATTACCACAACATCTGGAAATTGGTAGGCCCACGATTGATATAAGCTGTATATTTGGAGCAACATCGGAGACAGGAGTAGATGGGGTCAGAACCCATTTCTCTTGCTTACAGCTTGTGATTTTGGGTGCCTCTTTACTTCTTTATGTTTTAATTTCTTCTTATTTAAATTGAGTATAATATCCGTGCAGGGTTGTTGAGAAATTTTAATGAATTATCATTTTTGAAGTATCTGGTCCCAATGTTCATTAAGTGGGATAGTTTCCTTTTATTTTCTGTTTAACTTTATTTTGTCTGTTAACCAATTTCATGTGATATACACTTCTACACTCAATTTAATCAGAGTTTTGCCAATTTTCCCATTAATAACATTTCAGGAAATTTATTTCTTGAACAGGATTTCACCGCTTTTGCTCACCATTCCCATTTTTGTTATGGATTATCCAAATGCATCTAGAATGCAAGCAAAGTAGTAATAGAGCAGACAATGATGGTACTATAATACTAGATTGTGTATTTAAAGCTCATTTACTCTTTTCTTCAATTTTTATTAAATGCTTCATCTGCACTGTACTAGGTACCAGAGAGAAAACAGTGCTGAAGATAGCATAGTCTATGCCGTATAGAATTTAGAATCTTGTTGAGAAAATGGATGATTAAACAAAAGACAATAAAATAATATAGTCCTTATTAGTTTTCTTTAATCACTCAATTAATGAGAATCTCCCAGATTAATGTTCAACTTCTTTACTTTTTAATTACTTTCCAGCCTTCTAAACGTCACTTTTCTCACATATAATTTTAGTTTAATACATTGTCTCCAGAGAGATTATTTCTTGCCCAGAGTCACTCATCTAATTAATTGGAGAGACCTTGACTAATGTTCTTTCCAACATACTACATTTCAAATGGGATTTGAATTTATTTGTTCTTTAAGAAATTCTTCTGTTTCATTAGTCTATATAGCTTTCTACACTCTCACTTAATTGTTCAAAATGCCCACCCACATCTCAGTTTTGACAGCACTGTGTTTTCAGAGCACATTTTAAACCTATGTGGAACAAAAACAATGACTAAAAATGTAGCTGCTTCTCGAAGTTTCTTTGTGATTCTGAATAGCACATAAGACTCAGACACTTCTGTTTCACTTAATACAGCAGATAAAGACCAGTGGAGAATGCAGTTTGGTATAAAGGGCATAATTTTTAGCTTTTAAGCAAACAGCATTTATTGACAAAGGTCTTAATTTTATAATAACTTTTTGATAATAATTTTATAATGACTTCTAAATTACCACACTGTGAGGAGTGTATGGTAGTTAGATTCCATTGTCAACTTGGCCAGGTGAAGGTGCCTAGTTATATTGCTGTGGACATGAGCCAATGGCATGTGAAGCTCATCTGTTGCTGATTACATCTGCAGTCAGCTAAGAGGCGTGCCTGCTGTAATGAATGATGTTTGATTTAATTGGCTGGTGCTTAAATGAGAGCCCTCAATGTAGCACAGTCCAAACAGCTCAGCATACCTCATCTCGGCACTCGCAGCTCAGCCCAGGCCTTTGGAGATGCAGAAAGAAATCACCCTGGGGAAAGTCGTTGGAACCCAGGGGCCTGGAGAGAAGGCCAGCAGAGACCATCCTGTGCCTTCCCATGTTAGAAAGAACCTCAGGTGAAAGTTAGCTGCCTTTCCTCTGAAGAACTAAGGAAATAAATCCCCTTTTATTAAAAGCCAATCCGTTTCTGGTGTGTTGCATTCCGGCAGCTAGCAAACTAGAACAGAGTGTAATTGGAGCTGTGCAAGTTGAATACTACTTTGCAGAAAAATTTTTTCAAGGAAACTGTCTGAATAGATAAGAATTCAATCCGTCTCTTTGCTGTTCTTTGGGAAGGAGTCTTCAGTGACCCCCAGTATGCATTTGGCAAACTTAGCACACACCAAGGATCAAATGAAAGGAAAAAACCCTGAAGTGGGAGGAGAACCCGGATGGAAAGATAAATCCATAAGCATCCTTTGGAAGACAGATGAGCAGATGGTGCTTTTGACATTCAGTTATGAGAGTTGAGAAACCTAACCATTATTCTCCCTGGTATGGAAGACCATATCTCCCCTGCATGGAGAAAAAACATGTAGGTTTACTTTTAGGCAAAACCGGAAGTTTTCTTAGCAAGCGCTATGGATTCCACTCTCTAACATTTTGACTGTTTCTTTCCCACAAGGGAATTTCTCCAGTTTCTCATTCTGTTAATAAAGTGTTTACATTCACATTTAGCAATGAACTGCAGAGTTTAACTCTCTTAAGTCTTTTCTCTTAGTTGTATACATGCTTCACTTTTAAGAGTTTTTTTTCCTAGCCTATTTTTGTACATTTACTGCTGAGAGTAATAGTAACAGCATAAATCAGATTTTAGTTACTGCTTTTCTCCTTTATCTGTGAACGCTCCGTTTTTTTTTTTCTTTTGTAGAAAAATTATCAAAAAGAAATCCCTCAAAAATCAGGTACCAGAATTCACTTTGTATTACAATTTTACTCCCAAAGAACAAATAAGTGGGTATTCCTAATGGGCATAGAGTAAACCCCTGAAATAGCTTCTCTTACTACTTTGGTTTTATTTTTACTCATATAGAGGTGAGTGACTGAATGGATATTAGATTGTTTGGGGGTGGGGGTGGGGGTGGGGTGGCATCCAAAATCTGAGAAGGTAAAGCCTGAGGGAGGGAAAGTGCAAGGGACAGTGACAAAAGGGATGGCAAATCCTACTGAGGGATTAAAGCAGCTTCCAGTTCCAAGTATTGCTAGATCTCTTTGGGTCAAGATTTCATTTCTCAGAGAGAATGAAAGAGGGGATAAAAGGAAGGAGATTCATGAACTGAATGGAAGGGCATTTCCTATTGGGGGACATTTCCGTGGGACAGATAGATCTGGTTTCTTTCTGGAAATGAAGAAGGGTGAATAAAACAAAAACAGGTATCCAAGTTTCCATGGAGCCTTATAGGCAACCACTGCAGGAAAAAACAAGGTGCCAGATTCAAAAATATGTAAGTGGCCAGCAAGCCCAAACTAGTAACCATTGACACTGATACCTAAGGACTGAAAAGTGCAGCTGGCAAAGCTATTCTTTATTCTTTTTAAGAGTCATAATGAAAAATCTGGGACTAGGGGATTCCTATTCATTTACACTAGAAGCAGGGAGAATTAAATATTCTAAAGTGATCCTTTCCCATCTCAACATATGCTGTAATGCCAAGATTTGATTATGGAAACTTTTCTCTGTTTGGGTATCCCAGGTGAATACCAACTTTCTTCCTTACTTCTCCTATACAACCCCTTCCTTTAGAAAATTCCTTTTTTTTTTTTATTTTTTAGCTAAATTGGTTAGTTTTGCATTCTATTCTGTACTATCTGTTGGCCATAGTTTAACTTAATCTTTCCATATTCCTTCAAAATCAATGTACATTTGTTCTAATTGTAAACAAAGCATTCATTCATTAACATTGCCACCCACTGTCTCAGAAAGGCACTGCTGTTACTTTCAGTTTTATTTCAACTTTGAAATTATTTATTTTAGCATGTTCTTCCCCACTGTAGCATGAAGGAATATTTTAATTTCATTGTCAAAAGATGAAAGACGTAGGAGTTAGTTACAGTTGTGATTGCCCTGTAGCTGAGATTGAATGGAGCTGGAATCTATTTAAACTTGCATTGTGTTTGAAAGATGAAGCTTCAATGAATCTTTAAGGCCTATCATTTCACGGTTATACTTAATAAAAGGAAGTCTTTTTGGACCCAGGGTATGCTTTATTTGACCTTTTTCTCATGGCTTATGTGGAGATGCTGGCAGGCATAAATCAGGTTTTGGGTCTGAGCAGTAGGTATATAAAGATGTAGTGGTCTGCCTTTGTACAGGAAAATATGAAAATTTTTAAAAGATGTAAAAATATAATTCAAACCTTCAGCCATTATGGACTGTTAATGAAATCCCTTTAAAGTGCCATGTGGTTTTTCTTGACCTAAAGCCTTAATACAAGCTAACCCGGCTGTAATGCGACTGTAATGTTCTTCCCCTTTCCCTCCAGGTTCATTCCCCATCCGTGCACTCTTACTACACCACAGTCTGCATCTCCCCGTCTCCTAACTAACTAAGAAGACTTATTTTAGGTGTACCATTATTGAAGGGCATTTCATGAGTACGTAAGACTGTAGTTACCCCTATTATAATGTTTTTTGGTAATTGCTGAGTTTACTTATCTTTTTTATCCTTCTATGTTGAATCTCCTTATGAATAGGGACTATGTTTTATTCATTTTAGTTTCCTGAGACTCAGTAATCCAAGTTACTGATTAATAACTAATCCATGCATATTAGCCACTCAATGAATGACAGCCATGTTTACCATCACTTCAGTGTTTAAATTTGTATGCTATTTTTCAGAAGTAACTTTCTCTTTCTCTTCTTCTCTCTCTCTCCTCCTCTTTTACACCCATGTGCACATGTGCATGTGCGCACACACACACACACATACACACACACTTTGCCAGTAGGAAACAGCCTGTGATGATATAAAAGAAAGCTATCACCCCAAATTGATGACCTTGTTCTTATCCAGTAGCATCACGTTCATATGAATAAGTTTTGGTGGAACTGTTTATGACATAGTGCACTCTAAACAAAAAGCTGTTCGCAAATAGAGCTTAAAAAAGATTGGGAAAGGCAATGATTCAGATAAGATAAAACACCCAAATGAAACAGCAATATTGACTTCCTCATATTTTGGAGCACAGAGCATCTTGGGGTCTTTATCTTTACAGACTCACAATAGATCAGCATAAAGACATTTTTTTAAGGCACTTTGATTGACATTATTCCATGTAAACCTTATGACACTGCTGAGAAGTGGCAAGATCTCTATTTCTAGCCGACAGAATTTAGGATCATGCGCTCAAAAAGCCCCCGAGAAGTTCGTCAATGCCAAAGGGAATCCTCACTCCTCTGTTTCATCCCTTATTCAGGAAACATGACTAAATCTTGCTTCCTGGCCTTTTTGAAATTGTTATGAAACCATGTTGTTGTTGTTTTTAATTGTTTTTCTTTACTTGTTTCATTTGTCCTTTCTTATGAAAGAGTAGTTGTGCTGGTTTGAAATGATGTATGTGCACTAGAAAAGCCATGTTTTAATCCCAATCCTATTTTGTAAAGGCAGGCATTTCTTCTAATCCCTATTCAGTATTGTATGTTTGAGACTGTAGTTAGATCATCTCCCTGGAGATGTGATTTAATCAAGTTAAAATGGATTAGCTGAAGGCATGTCTCCACCAATTTGGGTGGGTCTTGATTGGTTTGCTGGAGTCCTGTAAAAGAGGAAACATTTTGGAGAATGACAGAGATTCTGAGAGAGCAGAGAATGACATAGCCACGAGAAGCAGAGTCTACCAACCAGCAACTTTTGGAGATGAAGAAGGAAAATGCCTCCTAGGGAGCTTCATGAAACAGGAAGCCAGGAGAGAAAGCTAGCAGGTGACACTGTGTTCACCATGTGCCCTTCCAGCCAAGAGAGAAACCCTCACTATGTTCGCCATGTGCCTTCTCACTTGAGAGAGAAACCCTGAACTTCGTCGGCCTTCTTAAACCAAGGTATCTTTCCCTGGATGCCTTAGATTGGACATTTCTATAGACTTGTTTTAATTGGGACATTTTCAAGGCCTTAGAACTGTAAACTAGCAACTTATTAAATTCCCCTTTTTAAAAGCCATTCCATTTCTCGTATATTGCATTCCAGCAGTTAGCAAACTAGAACAGTGGTCAAAGGGAAAATTATTTTACTTAAATTAACTTGGTAAATTAGGTTAGGAATTTTCCAGTTTTCTTCTTCTTCTTTTTTTTTTTTTTTCCTAAACAGGAGTGTGCCAGAAATCCATAAAATGGATACTTGGAGATGCTTTGAGATATTGCAGAGTAGAGTTGGAACCCCTGATCAAAGCAACTAGAACATACCATGGTCCTCTTTTCAGTGCTCTCTAGAGATGGAAATAGCAACATTTCTTTTGACATTTCTTTCCAGTTTTATTAAGATAACTCCCCTCTCTTCTTATTTTCCACAGATGTTTTCCCAAGAGTGAGAGTAATAATGTTAAAACAGCAATGCTACCTACAACTCTAATGCATTCATCTTTGCACATTCTGTTTGCTGCATTGGTAGTGAAGGGATTGCTGTTTTGTCACCTTTAATTAAAAGCATACAAACAAAAACAAATGAAGACATTTCCTTCTCTTCTGTGATTTTAGCCTGGTGTCCTATTTCACTGTTCTGTCTTTAAACAGATTGATTTACCTAATTTGAGGGAAGGTTGGTGTACCATTTGTAATTCTTAGGTAGACGTTAATCAGTATAATTGAAATATGATAGCAGCTGGATGTTAAAAGCACAGGTGGAATGCATTAATGTGGAAGACAAAAGGGGGAAACTGCTACACAAACTCTCTCCTTCTCTCCCACTCTACCTTTTCCCTCTCTCCCTTCCTCCCCCCTCACACATACACACAGTGTTATGCCTCAGATCAAAATTGAAACTATTTTTAAGCAGGCAGAAGAATAATCTACTTGCCAATTCGTCCATGAGGACTGTCTAAATCCTATAATCTTACTTGTCTTCAACTTGATGGGGCTATAATGGCATAAAGGTAAAGGAAGGATCATTATTCTTCATTTGTTCCATTTATGAAGTTCTTTCCGAAAACCCAATCCCCATGTTGGCAGGTGCTGAAAAAAAAAAGTTCACAAGGAGCTTTATTTCATTTCTTTCTTCATAATCTGAAGGTACTGAGAATATGGATAAAGCTTTTTATAGTCTGGCATTTAAACTGAGCCAATACATTATAGAGGTGAGTAAAAACAGATTATATGGTGTCATTTTTAAAGCGCTCCCCTTCATTTAGAGACTGCATTATGCTGCGATTTCAGTGTTACAGAAATGACTCTCATTATGTACATGAGTAGTTCACAGTTTTAGAAATTGGGCTGCTAAAATAAAAAGTTTATATATTTTACGGAATTGTCTTGGATTACCAACATCACATCTCAAGATTTATTGAATCCACCAGCATCCCACCTCAGGATTTATTGTTTTATTGAATCTGTAGTCGTTAATTCCATTCTACTCCTCCTGACCTTCTCTCTACACCTTTTCTAGATTTCACCTCTTCCAACCAAACCCTCTCATAGGTCTTCCTATCTTCACAGTATCCATTGCCCATGCTCAGGACCCTTATCAGATCTTTCAGAAACTATTTCATTAGCCCCCTATTTATCCCGTTTATGATCTTGCCCCTATTCCAGCTTTGACAAACCTGCTTCAAAACAATTATGATTTTGTCACAATCAGCTTTAAAGCCTTTTGATGACACCTCATTACCTGCAAGTTACATTTCAACCTTCTCAGTATGCATATCTGACCTCCCATAATCCCTTCGTTATGACCTATAGCTAGCCTCTTTACCCACCATTCCACCCAAGCTTTAAATCCTAGTAATTAACTGCTATACTTTTCACCCCATCCTTGCATTTTCATGCCTCCATTTCCTCTTCCTGGAATCCCACCCCCAGCCCACCACCAACTTTCTTCTAGGGATAATTTTATAGCCCTAGTACCAAGAACAATGCCTGGTAAATGTTAGGTACATGGAAATATATTTGATGAAGAAATCTTAAATCTATCACCCTCTCTCCACCCACCCTCCTTCCCTCTCTTCCTCTCTCTGCCACACACACACAATATACACAAGCTCCCAACTAACTAGAAACCTCCACAGTATTATTTGGAAGACTTTGTCAAGGTTTTTCCAGGTTTGAAATCTCAGCAGATGTGCTGGATCTGAGTCCATGAATTGTTGAATACCTATTAGTTGTTGTGCCTTTGAGATAATGGAAGGTGTTCTTTAAATATGGGACATAGAAAAGAGTAGTTACAGGATTAGAAATAAGGAACAGGGCACATTTACTACTAGGTTTCTTGGTAAGGTAAGGAGGTGAAACGGTAAGAAATACAATTGCCCCAAATAGTTTAGTCCTGTAATTTCTCTCACATACAAAGCCAAGTGAAGGGATAGATATAAATATGTCTGTGGAGGACTGATGGTTCAGCATGAGTTATTCCCACTCTTTGAAAAGTAGTGCCATATTTATATGTGAAAAACAATAAACTATTGTCCATATCACCAAGTGATTTGTGTAGCTAGTATATTGGAGAGAAAAATGTGTTGAGCCACAATTCATTGTGATTGGGGTTATGGTGTAGAAAAGAAGGTAGAGAATGCTATTCAAATATATCTTGTACCATCCCTTTTCCCCATAGATTTGTTGCTGCACCTGTGATTTCTCTGGATGATTCAGGCAGTGAGGGTGTCCAGGACAAAATAAAAAGAATAGCCTGATCCATGATTATGTTTTATTCTCTAAGGATGTAGGCTTAGCCAGGAATACAGCTGACTATGGTGGAGTCACAGACCGAGAGCCTTAAAAAATTCGAATAGGTGCCAAAGTTAACAGAAGGATCCCCGTGCAACCAAAAGCATTAGCTGCACCCCCAGTTTAACAGAATCCCTTTGCTGGCTGAGTACCAGGCAGTGAGACTCTTCTTTATTTGATGCTTGGTTTGGTGGATACTTATTTCAGTAGTTTGTGATTCTTTGGGAGAATAAGCATTTGGCTGGATTCATGATCAGCAGAGGAAATAAAATACAATGGAAATTGCCTTTATAGTACCAGAATTCAAGTCCCAGATCCATCATTTAATACTTGCCCGATCTGGAGCAAATCACATGAGATTTCTCTGAAGTTAAATTTCCCCGTCTTTAAAACGGGCACAATAATTATACTAGTACTGATAAAATGAGGTAGTGGTAAGAGGGGAACAAACCATTCATGCTTCCTCTCCAGTGTTCATGTGTCAGAAACATAATAGAACTTTCAAAAATACAAGATTAGGTTGTCTAAAGTGCATTCTTTCTCCCCTGTTTAGTGACTTTGCCTTTTTGGAGGTGGGCAGGGGGGGTGGTGGGGAGTGGTCGTGAATGGCCTGGAAATTGAGCCTGGATCTCCAGCATGGAAGGCGAGCATTCTACCACTGAACCACCCATGCACCCTAGTGACTTTGCCTTTTAAATAGCTATTGTTTGTTTGTTTGTTTTTTTTTTTTATTTTGTCTCCCTCTTTGTTCTCCACCTTTACTCCAACAATAACCTTTAAGTTAAGTTAAAAATGTCTGGAAAATGACCTGAGTCACCGGTGTCGGGTTTGAGAGAAACAATTGTGACTCCTAGAGAAATAATAATTATAGACTGGAAAGGGTTGCTGTCCATCCCTTCCCCTCAGCCCCCTACATAAATATTTTTGTTTTCTATCCTTGTGCTTCAAAAGTTGTGCTACAAAAGTGAATAATAGGTTAAAATGATTTATACAGTATAAATTAAAAAATATATTTTTGTGGGTTTTGTTAGCACTGTACATTAAGAATGGAGAAATAAAAGAAGTTTTCAAAGAGGAAACAACCCCAACATTAGGAATTATTCACCATTCCTTTCTTAATATTTTCCCTGCTCACAGTTTTGGAAAATAACCCATAATTTGAATGAAACCAAATCCACTTCTTACTGTGGTGTATTTTGTTAATGCATCATTTATCCTCTAAGTGAAAAAAAAAATGTTTTGTGGTTATTATACACTGGGAGAAAAAGAGCAGGAGAGAATATATTGACCTCATTTTAGATAGCAATAATAAAAGTAATAATGACCAATATTTACTGAGTGCATACTCTGTATCAGGTACTGTTGAAAGCACTCTATTTATTAACTCATGCAAACCTTTTGGCAGCTCTAATATCCATCATTGTCTGCACTTTACAGCAGAGGAAACTGAAACACGGTTAAGTAATTTAACCGTGCACCCAGAGACAGATTTGAACTGAGGCAATTTGGATCCTGAGTGCACCCTCTTTACTAATATGCTAAAAAGAATGTATCAAAAAAAGACTCATATTAATTTATTTTCTAATCATTCTATGAGAATTTGATATTTAAAAGCTCCCTTAGAGAACTGTTTTATAAAATAAAAATTTGTTACCTTTTTTGGGAAAGTCCAGTTTTCAGAATTTATCTTAACTAGTAATACCCTTCATTTCTTTTCTTTATGTTTACATGTAATCATCCTTAGGGTACACAGTGAAGGCTAAGTCAGGAACCAAGGTTGAGTGGTGAATGACCTTATTTTATTCTCCATCCTTCCACCCAGACATTTTTGTTCATTTTTCAGCATCTTCAAAGCTAAGTGTTTGGAGATAATTTTCCATGGACTTATTGCACTTCTCTGTGTCTTGAGAAACAAGAGACTGCTCTTTTTTTACCAGACTGATTTTTCAAGAATGTGTGAATAGTGAATAGGCTTGGAACATAAATATAGTATCTCCTGCCATGCGTATGTACTATTCAGTAGAGTAAAGATGATGTCTTGCTCTGGAGTAAAGAGCAGGCATACTTACTAACCATTATAAAAAAATTGGGTTTTCTAAGGTCAGGCCTGTTCTTCTCCTATGAAACAGTCCACTCTGGAGGCTGCCTATCCTGAATTGCCCTGTGGGAAATGGAATTCACAGAACCAGCACATGCAATTGCTGTGAGTGATAAGCTGTTTTTCCTTGTTTGGAAGGCAGGCTCAAAAAGCCCGGTACTCTTAATTCTAAATTAGTTAAGTAAGCAATTACAGGGTTCTCTCTTGATTCTAAAAGGCTATTCAGGGCATTGCTAATTATATAAGGAAATAAAAGTAAACTGGATATGGAGTAAGAAAGGACTAATAAAATTAAGTGCTGAGCGGTATACTGGGGGGTCATTAAAATGATATTTTGGTATTGTGAACATTTAATTCCTTGAAAAATTCTTCAGATATACTAAGAAGTAAAAACAAACAAACAAAAAACAATAAAGTATGTTGACATTTTAAAGATTATATGTGATCTTCATTTTTTATATTTAAAAATTTAATATATTTAAAATTTCTAAAAACATATATTGCTTGTATAATAAAATGTTATATTTTAAATCAGTTGTCCTGGGATTCAGGAACATTACTGTACTGTAGCCCTTTTAAAGGGATCTAAAAATGTTTTTTAAATTTAGGTTATCCACTGGACATGATTAATGAATGTCAGTACTTTGCATAATATATGCAAGTTTAGTGGGGCTGGGGAGAGAAACTGTAGCAGGATATTATTGAATTTAGCAATTTGGACTTGCTGGTGTTGAACATACCCCTCTTTCTGGTCTTTGTCTTTTGTTGCTATTTCTCCTCCCAAAATTCCAGGAATTATTCTCAGTAATCTCAACTCATCTCCTTCATTCCTTTCTTTAAACCTTTTTAATATCTCCTCACCTTCTTTTTATGAATTCCAGTAGTAGCCTTTGATGTTAACTCTCGTCTCACCGTGGCCCTGGGTTGAAATAGAGTTGATTGTGTGCTGCCATCATTATCCCGTAGTGTTGTCATTAAACAGTGTGTTCCTTGAAGTCGGCAGCACGCTTATGTTGATATCTGGGGCAACATCTAGAGCATTAGCAAACTTAAAAAAAAACAATCACTAAATTATAAATGAAGTTTGCTCTTATAATTAGGGAGGAAAAGTCTTTCTGAGTTGATCTCTTTCTTTCTGTTTTAAAAATACTGGGTTTGGTGAATTTCATCTTTTCATTTTGTCCTTTGAGCGAAGGGAGGCAGGTGCACCTGTAATGATTCATTGTTTCTACACCCCCAGTCCCTGTGGAATCAGACATGATTGTCAGCAACAGCTGCTTCAGTGCTGCTAAATGTGTCTGAGGAGTTTGGTGCCTGATTGTATCTCTGAAGCTCATTAAGTGTAAAAAAGAGAGGTAGGGGGGAAAGGTGTCTAGAAACTACTGCCTTCTCCCGAGTTATGTTATTAATAACACAGCACACAGTCCTGCTCAGAGACCTGCTCTAGGATTGTGGTGGAGGGAGAAGGAAGAAATGATATTATCTACTAGTTGTATAAAATTGTCTACATTTTAAAGCATTTAACTGTCAGGCTTTTATCCTTAAAGTAATGCAAAGAGGTAGACAGGGTCAGCATTATTATCCTTTTTTAACGATTGGAGAAACTGAACTCAGAATGTATCTTCTGACTTGCCCAAGGCCTAATTCTCCATTCAGTGTTCTTTTTTTTTTTATGTTATCCATGCTGCTCCTCTGAATCCTGTGGATTTGTATCTAAATAAATATATTTAAACTATTAGTGATAAATATATATATATTTAGAACTTTATATATTTATATATGTATATTTAGAACTTAGCCTTTAGACATATTTATATGCTCTGTGATATTTTCCTTTATAGGAACATCAGATATTTGACCTTGCTCCTTTGAAATGTTCTCTTGATGTTCTCATAATGCCAGACAAGTTGGAGACAAAATGGAATGCTTTAGTTCTTTGGGACTTGTTTTCCAAAATGGTTACAAAGCTCTGCAGAAGCTAAGTAGTCAGTGCTAGCTAACATGGATTGGCCCCCAAAGCAATTCCAATCATTACACATTGTTAGGAGCCTGTAGTTCCAACCGCTAAGCCATTCTCAAAATCAACTTTCTATCTTGCAAAAGGATCCCTTGCTGGCCTTGGTACATTCATAGTAAACTAACTGCAAAATGTTTGCCTTTAGGCACAAGGCCGTGGAAAATTGTATACCATAAGTATTTTTACTTGATTTTCTTTAACCTACTTAAACTTCATATCCCATTTAATAAAAGAAGTTAAAGGTAATGTCACTAAGAAGGCAAATTACCTCAGAAGCTTTTTTTTGGCAGTTAATTTAAGCAATGTATAAAATCCAATAAGAATAGCTACACCTCTACTCTGTATTTAATAGGCAGTTACCCACCATCAGATAATATGTATTTTTATCATTCAAAATTGTTACCTTTGTCTGCACACATGTCAATGATCTAACTTTGAAAGCTAATTCTAATAGGAGAAAAATGGCTGGCAAGGTATTTTCTCAGGTAGGTGCAAAACAAAATAAACAGACACTTAAGCCCTAGATTGTAGCATGTGGTATATGCTTTCAGAACTGGTATTAATTGTATTCGTTTTCATTAAATTGAACTAGGAGTAGTGGATGCTGGCCCTTGGAGTTTAGGATTATTGGATACTGACGCTCATGTGTCAGGAGTACAATCTCAAAATTTCTTCCAGTCGTAACTACAAATGGCTTGGACATTAGTGAGTGTGGCGTCATTACACCGACATAAGCCCTACTTGAATTTTCGTCTTATTTTAAATGAAGTATTGTCCCTTGGGATTAGTGTTTACTAAATAAGCATAAAAAGTGAATTTGGCAAGTCTTTGTGTTCTCTTGTTGATATACAGAAGTGTTTAGTTGAATGGAAAAGTTGCCCCAAAGGTGGGCGCAGCATTTTCAAAATCATGAATGGACAGAGAGTCACATAGAAGATTCCAAATGCGTTAGTGAGTCTTCCATTTTACACTATTGAAGTTCCTCCCAAATCCTGAACCATGCCATTTCCCTGATAAATGATAGCATATCATTTAAATTCAATTTAAATCCAGTAGAAATGTATGTTATTTGAAACAAGTATGGAACCAAATAATTTTGTAAAGTAAGTCATTATTGATAATGTGATTGTACTTCTTGATATTTTACATCCAACTTTCATTTCAGATTTTTTGTATATAAAGTTTTCTGAACTTGTTCAAACTTTTACATAATAATCCAATACAAGCTGAAATATGAAGGGGCATATGTTCTCAATACTGTCAAAATGCCAGCTGAATTGTTCATAGTATTATTTTAAATGGCCCATTATGCATTGAGTCTGCAGTAGTATTTTGGAGTGTTTACTTCATCTTCAATTTTAAACTTCTAGAAGTTAGAGACTGAAGTTTCCTTATTACAATGCCAAGCACCATACCACACCTAATTAATCTAGATATAAATGCATTTTTAGAGGTAGATTCCCATCCCAACAGAAAATAAACACCCTGAGTGGATTCAAAGCGTTCACATGGAATAGTGGGCTTTTAAACAAGAGAATATAGACACCAAAATGTTTTAGTTGAGACAGAATTTCAAATATATAAATACTGTGACACAAATTTTTCTGTGGATGAAAAATGCGTTCTTCCTTTCAATTTATTCATTAAATGATTACTTGGAAAAATTTCTCTCTGTAATTGGTGATGAACTCTGAGTGTGTCCACTAATTGTCCCTTATATTTTAAAGGTGAAGTGCAATAAATACAGCCTTTATAGTTTTGTTAGTTATCTGCAAAGTTGTAAATTTGAAGCTAGGAATCTACAAAGCGTGTGTTAAGGGTATGACAACCCTTAACTTCCTGTGACTCAGGTCAGGGGTCCCTGGGTTGAGGGGCTCAGCTGCCTTCCGATCACATCCTAGAACCAGGGAGGTAGTGTGCAAGTGACTTTAACATTTGATTACTAACAATAAAGTAGTTATTTTTCAGACAATAATAGGACATAGGAGTGAGAGGAAACCTATATAGATGTAAATTCATCACGCAGTTGAGAAATACAAGTCTAAGGAAATGAGAGATTATCTCAGGGGAAAAAAGTGTTAGAATGGCACAGAGGCAAGGAAAATGTAACATTGCAGAGATTTTGGGTGTCCTCTGGAGTCTTAACATGAACAATTCCTGTTACTGTTTGAGAATCGTATTCAGCTGAGAATGGTGTATATTAACTGGTAGACTGTGTTATTAGATGACCGGGGTGGAGATTGGAATGTAAGAAAGGAAGCGTTGTTACCACACGAGAAATGAGATCATCTTGAAACCAAAATGAGGCAGATTATTTTATCTGTTTATATTCTATTTTGTTGAAGCTGGAGGTGGGGTTGAGAAGTAGGGAAGTAAAATTTTTATGCTTAGAATTTATACTCTAGTAGTGAAGACATGGCAAGAAAAAAAACATAACCAATAGTTTGGATAGATATATAAATTTTGCTTGTTTTAGTGTGGATCAGGGGAAGGTAGTTCAGAATTGTTATTGGTATTTAGGGATGGGGAGAGAAATATCTATGCTGTATAAGAATTTTCATCGTAACAAGGATTTCATAAATGGTGACCAGCTATTTATGGAAGAATAACAAGTGATGCATCCAAATTGTCCAGACACTTTGAAAAGAAACTAGGACTTGAGTCATCAGAGCCCCAATTCAGTTTAATGTTCTGTTTTTCTAAGTCAGGTTTCTTGTAAAAGCTGTGATCATTTTATAAAATACATATTAAATGCATGACTTTAATCAGTTTTTTATTTATATACCAGTTCAAAGCAATTTCCAATTCATTTCATGAGACTTAATTTATGTATAGCATATGCAATACATTAAGTGGAATTTGCATGAACATTATTTTCTATAAAAAAAACTTCGAAAGGACTTCACAATGCGTTGTAATAGTCTCAATAGTAAACATATACATTTTTAATGTGGCATGTTTGTACTACTATGTTGTGCTACTTCAGAGACTTCTGTAAGGTTAAATGAATGGAAATAAGATAACGGGTATATTATTCAGATATACTAAATGTCCTCAAATCAGCCTCTCTAAAATGTGCTTAAATGTGTGATTCAACCTATTCATTTGAATTGCTTCAGTGCAGATATTTGGGGCTTTTGGGTAAATTAACTGTATTTTTTATTTTTTCTGCTTTAAAAAGGAGTGCTTCTTTAGTGATGATGATGAAACTTTAACATGTAAATGAGTATTTTTCTGTAAGTTAACTGTATCATAAAAGTGAACAAATGATGTGATTTTCTTAATCCTGTACAAGTGAAAATATTGAGCCTTTTACCACTTGCAATCATTTTGTTCTTTACTGCTTTTTTAACTGAATGTATTAATCAAGTAGTCATAGGGGAAAAAGCATTAGAGAATCAGGTATTCCTCTAGATGTGAGTTAATATGAAGCCTAATTTATCAACCAGGTTTTATGAGGGTTACCTTACTAGGCAGCCTAAATAATGAGAGCGGCCAGTGACACTGGGCCTGTCTCTTCTCGGCAGTGCTCTGCTGACAGTCCTTGTGTTGCTTGTGGGGGAGCAAAGACATTTGTGTTGAGCGAAGTGTGACTCCAGCTGTCTGACCCGGCTCAGGGCCATGGAAACTTGGCCTTGTCCTTCCCGTTTGCCAGAGTGCCTCCGTGCAGAACGAATGACCTGGAAAGTTTCCCTCTTACTGCTTCTGCCACTTTTAGTTTCCCAGCTGCCAAACCAAATATCATGCAATGGGTTGGCTTAAACAGCAAGGATTTATTAACTCATGGTTTTGAGACTAGCAAAAGTCCAAATTCAAGGTGTCATCAAGGTGATGCTTTCTCCCGGAAGGCTGTGGCATTCTGTGACTAGCTACCATTGACCCTTGGTCCTTGTCTTTCCTGTCACATGGCAACGTGCATGGCAGCCTTTCCCGGCTTCTGCCTTCTCTTCCAGGTTCTGTTGATGTTGAGCTTCAAGCTGCTCCTGGTGGTTCTTTTCTCTCTTGTGACCTTCCTATAAGGTCTTCAGTAATAGGATTAAGATCCATACTGATTTAGCTGGGCCACAGCTTAACTGAAGTAACCTCATCAAAAGGGCCTATTTATAAGAATTCATACCCACAGGAATGGACTGTTTAAGAACATGTTTTTCTGGGGTACGTAACTCCAAATCACCACAAACCCAAACCCAGTCCCACCTGGATTTTTGAGGTTAAAAAAAAAAAAAAAAACAGATCAGCTTCTGTGGCTGGTTTACCCCCTGAGCAAAGGTGAAGGGATTTGCACTTACAGCTTCTGAGAACACAGGATTAGTTTGGGAGCTCACAGGGCTTAGCTACTACACTGCACCAATGTTTCAGATTCAGCTTTTATTGATTCTCTCTTATGAAACATTCTGGAAATAGAGGTGGAATTCAGCCATGGGTGGTGCAGGTCATTTATTTCAGGCCTTCTATCTGGCAGCTCTTCTTTCTATCTGCTTTCCTCCTCTGAAGAAGAACATGAATATAAGTTTCTTTGTGGAAACTTTGACTCCTTATACCCACTCCGTATGTCTTGAGGGAAGATAGTAATAAACATCAAGAGCTATAAATGAAGGAAAAAATAAGTATGATATCTGAAGATAGATTCTTTGGACAAAGGATGAGAGGCTTAATAATCAGAATTAATGAGAAAAGAGAGAGGTTTTTTATTCCACAGCACAAAGAGGTTGGATTTGATGGGGGAGGGAAACAATAATGGAGTTGCGAGGGATTGAAATATTGTAAAGTCCAAATTACTGTAATACAGAGGGAAGAAATAGTCTCAAGAGTACAAGTGAAGCAGGTGAAGTAGTTGTACCATAGCTTATTACTGACATTTAATAACTTTTTATTAATAAAATTGTTAAGAGAACAGAGCAAAGAAAAGAAAACCGTGTCCTCATATTGTTAAGTAATTGTGCTGCTCTTTATTTGGCACTATGAGGACAAAACCCTTCCTTTTCTTCCTGTTTGCAGAGTGTTGAATCTAGCCTCCTTGTGCTATGATAAATGAACACCTACAACCTATAAACATGAACTCGGTCAGAGAAGCCATGGTGCAAATAGGTCTTACCTTGCAAATAGGTCTTACCTCTCACTGCCCTTCACCAGTTTGTTTTTACATGTAAAATTTATTTTGCCTAGGCGTAGATTGTATGTAAAGGTTAGCAGTGGAGATATGGGAAATTTGATCAATAACCAAGGATAGGTCAGAGCAAATTAGTCATTTTAATTGCAAAATCACATTCACATGTTTTCCTCTGATAGACTTGAAGAGCTTCAAAGAATCAAGACAGCATGACCATTTATACAAGTAGCTTTCCTTTTTCAAATTTCACATCACAGGAGCCTCTGAACCCTTTGCAAGGTTTTTTTGCAAAGCCAAACTTATTTTGATGTCATTAGTCTCCTGATTTTTTCCTAATTTTGAAGTTTGCCCATAATACGATTGTTTTGTAGGCAAAGACAGCACATGAACATTTTTTATTATTTTAGTCTCATAATGCCTAGCACAGTGGTAGGCACATTGCCTGATAAATATTCAACGAGTACTTCTTGTTTGTTATCAGAAACTTGTCCAAGATAATGTGGAAAAAAAACTAAAAAGATCCTGCAGTACATTCTGTTTTGTATCCTGGTGGAACCCTCCCAGAAATCCTCACATTTTAGTGTGAGTTGGGTTGGGCCTCGGTGTTTGAACACTGAATACATGAGGGAATTCTGATTCATGGTCTGTGCACCACATTTATAGAAAGTCTGTATCCTGGTTACCCCAGGACTCTTACGCAGAGACAGTTACCCCAGTCAAATGGTATTTCTTAGTTGTCAGTTATATGTATCTGTGCTAGATATTTTCAGGGATGGTAAATTTTAATTATTAAAAATACACCTACCCCTGTTCTCTAATACCCTTAGCAATTATCACTATCTTTTATTGTATCGTGTACAAACTTGACTTTTTTGTTATCATCTTTGCCCTACCCCCATATATGTTTTATGAGAGCAGCAATTTTCTCCAAATTGCTGATGCTTCATCACCAATGGCTAGGACATAGTAGATCATCAAAAAATAATGAATGAATGTCTCCAGGTTCATCCGTATGCTACTTGTTTCACAGATAGCCCTCCACTGAGCATTCCTGGAATCTCATTGCATCCTTTTGTTACTTTTTGCATGGAGAATACTGCCCACTTCTCAAGATTTTGATCCAAACTCTCATTCTTATCAATAATTAACCTCCAAATTTTGGTATCTTTATTAACATACATTCACCCCTAGAAAGAATATTCAAATTCTCATTTCTGTGTTTAAGCTTATGTTTCTTGCTTAACCTTTCTCTGCTCCTTTATTCATTCAATTATACAGACCTGATTGAAAGTCTTCCTTATCTAGGCAACTTCCACAGACAGTACAGCTCATACTGATCTGACTTTTTTCTCAACTCATATTTTATTATTTAAAAATATCATGGGCATTATTTCCATCTACGCAGACAAATTGTGCATTTCTTGAAGACATAGATCATTTCTTCCATTGTAAGTTCTTAGGCAATTGAGTAGTATCATGATTTTGTGATTTTGAAGAAAAATCCTGACAATAATATATAGTGTGAGTGGCATTGGGGGTGGGGGAGTGAGCTGAAGATCATTAGAAGATTTCTCAAGGGTATTTTCTTTATTTTGCCCTATAACTTCCCACCATTATCCTTCCAGCCACTCTTTTCAGAACAATCTGCAACCTCTTTTCCTTTCCTCTTTAATCATTGCCGAAGTAGCGTTGTTGATTGCATTGATGACTCTCGGGACTGGTTCAGTGAAGTAGAGATTTGGTAAGTGTCCACTGTGTGCTAGGACTAAGACAAGTACTAATGGTTCCGATGTAATTAATACATGTTTCTTGAAACCCAGGGTCTCAGGGACCTAAACTTTACCCTGGGACCATATTTAAAGGTACCTGTGGATGTGTAAGGGATATCCTCAGTATTGAGAAATAGTCCTTTCCAGGTAAAAATTATTTACATTCAATAGTGCTATGCTAAATTTAAACAGATGCTTCATTTTCTCTCCACAGTCTCTGCTCATCCCTGCTGCTTTGGAATGGTGATCATTTACCCATCACCAAAAGAATAGACTGAATTCATTTCCTAAAATCAAGATAAAAAATTTTAATTTAAATGATGGTTGAGTTAAACTGAAATATGTATCCCTAAACTGCAGCCAGAATGTGATAAATATGACTAAAAATTAATCCTGGATCTAAGCAATGACAAAGCCTGTATTAAGATGGGCCCCAAGCCACATCTGTGCTGTTCTGTGAGATGCACTCTGGTCTAACATAACAATGCATAGGTCAATAGCAAGACAAAACTTTTAATGGAGCCAGAGTTCACTAATGCATTCTTATAATTCCTGCTATGCATGAAAGGAAAAACAAATATATATATTATCTATATAGATATATGTATACATACATAGGGATATACATGCAGACAATCATGTAGCTGTAAAAATCTCTTCCACTAAAGTAGAATATAGATTGTTTTCTTGGATTAATAATTAATTATTTGTAAGTGTTTATAGAACATTCTTAGGTTTTTCTAAGCCTCTGCAATGCTGTCATCATGTTAATACCTTGACAAATCTTGTTTACCCATCAGGGTACAAGAAAACCAATTGTGTATGTTTCAGAGCAGCTATTAATGAAAGCATCTGATTGAAAATTCTGCCCTAGATGTATAAGGAGGTTCAAGTTAAGCAGCATTGCCGCAGAATGCAAATGCCCTTTATTAGTGACTTTCTGGCTGCCTTGGCTTCTAACCCCCGTGACGCACAGTACAATTCCCAGAGATTATTTGTTCAGTGTTGGATTTGGAATTTTGATTCCTGAATTCTGTTAATGGTACTGAACTAATTTTACTTTATTTTGTGTAGGCTGTCAGTTTTTGACCCTGGATGGTATTAAATTTCTCATTCCTTCCCTAAGAGCAGATGCCCATATTTTTCTGAGTTTCCTGGCAATAATTTTTGAAGACTTTATGAAAGTGTAAATTTTCTTTATCATTATCGTGAGGCTTGACAAATGGCCCTAAAGGATCAGGTAGAATTTCCATGGAGCTGAGTGAGTTGGTTGTAAACAGCCTGTTTCCAGGCAACGAGTCCCGTGGTTACTGGTTTCTTAACATCTCTAAAGCTGGAATCTCATTCTGCAAATGGATAAGAAATCTTGGGAAAGTAAATACAAAGAAAGTAATTTCTCACTTTCTCTCTTTTAAACAAACCTCTTGGTGAATTGTTTTTGACTGAGAAGTTTATCCCACATTTGTGTCTACATTTGTGTCTACTGATAGCTCTACAAGTAAACTATCCAGAGAAATCAGACCTTGCCCCCAGGGGAATGATGCTAGTGTATTAGAAAGGCAGCATGTTTCCTTGCTGGAGTCTCTGAGAATGTCTGTGATTGAGTGGAAAACCCATCTGTGATCCTATAGCTTGCTTTGCCTGCTGTTGTAACTGCAGATTTTGAGGGCTGTCCTCTAGAGTCAGAAGAGATACCTTTCATGCAGTCTAAAGGATGGATTCCTGAGTGGTAGGGAGAATAAAGAGGACTCTCTTAAGTGGAATCAAAAAACCATATCTCTCTTCCCCAGTGTTGTCAAAGCCTCAAAAATCGTTGTTGAAGGAACCACTTCCATTTTTACCTTCCTAATTTTTAGGAAAAGATGAAATGTTGACAGTTGTTACATGCTTTGTTTCCCAGAAGCTGGTCAGCTGAAACAATGTTCCTGAAAATCCCCGGAATAGTTTTGATCTTCAGGTTCAGTCTTTTTGTGGGTGATGGTGGTGTTTGGTTATTATCAGTTAACTTTAGTCTGAATGCATTTGAGGAATTTGGTGAGAGAGAGCATGTAAGAGAAGAGGCTATTGTAAGCTATCAATATACAAAAGATTATTACTGGGGGTAAGACCTTGCTACCTGGATATTTTCAGTGGGCTAATGGCAACCAACCACCTGTTCCACATAGAATTTCCTTTGAGCATACTGCTCATCACTGAATCTTAGAATCTTGGAGCTAAAAATGACATTAGAGACAACCTATTCAAATGCTTTCATGTTACAAGAAACAGAAGACAAAGTACAATAGATACCGTGGCTGAAGTTATATATTAGTTATTACCAGGGCAGATTAAAATTTATATTTCCTTATCCCTAAATCCAATGCCCTTTGTACTGGGTTGTTAATGCTGCTGGAAAGCAGTATACCAGAAATGGGTTGGCTTTTACAAAGAAAATTTATTAAGTTACAAGTTTATAGTTCTAGGCCATAAAATTGTCCAAACTAACGCAGCCAGAGAAAGATACCTTGGCTCAAGTAAGGGCTGCTCACGTTCAAGGTTTCTCTGTCAGCTGGAAAGGCACATGGCGACATCTGCTTTCTCTGATTTCAAAAAGCTTCCCAGGAACCTTTTCCAGGGAAATGGATCTTCTTGGATTTGGAGATGTATTTTTCTTCTCCAGAGCTCTTATCTGTGTCAGTTCTGAAGCTTTTTCCAGAATGGCTTCCTCTTAAAGGATAGCAGTAAAGGACCCGCCTTGAAGGGTTGGAGACACATCTTCATCGAAATCACCTAATCAGAAGGACCCACCCACAATTGGGTGAGTCACATCTCCATGGAAACAACTTAATAAAAAAGATCCCACCTAACAATATTGAATGAGGATTAAAGAACATACTGTTCAGGCGTATTCAACAGTTTCAAGCCAGCATAACCTTTCCATTAGAACATTTCACATTCCTCTTCCAGTTGTTTAGGAAATACACTGCAGATAAGCCAAAAAATAGTCTCAACATTTCTTACTTTCCATCAACCATGGAAAAAGAACCACAGTCAGATTCATGAAGAAAGAAGTTGGGTGCACATTTGTAAAATTGCGCAATCCCCAAGCATGGCCAGAAATTTAGAGCAGAAATCCTACTTGAATTAAAAATACCAGGTAGTGTTTTTGTATTTCATCTTTTTGTCAGCAAATGAGAGTATATAAATTCTAAACTTGATTTAAACCTCTGTAAAACTTAACATTCAAAATCAGTAAATTCAAATTCCTCTAATGCTTCCTTAGTGTAGCTGTATATATGGATGTATATATACAATAAAACAAACATTAATTACATGACCTTATTTGTATTATATGTAGCCAAGAGTTAAACATACATTAGTAATATAAATTACCTTGCATAGGTGAATACAGATTTATATGAAAATCTGAATGCATTATTTAGGGAATTACTCGCTTTAAAGGAATATGTGCTATTTAGCAAATATATTTGCCATAGCATTATATATACCCAGAGATTTCCTGGTCTGCTAGACTACGGCCTTGTCAAGGGCAGGAACTGGTTTCTATTCATATATGCATCCTAGTGCTTTAGTACAGTGCTAGAAATATAGTAGGCACCAAATTAACGTGCATTTGATTGTCTGATAACAAATTTCCTCTGTCAAATAGACATTTAGAAGGACATACTGATTTGGTAAGCATTTATGAAAATTATGTAAAATGTTAGACAAAATATTAGGCACTTTAGATTTTAGAACAGTTAAGTGAAATAAACTGTCTGCACTCAAGTTTATAGTCTAGTGGAAGAGAAGATGTATAAATGAATAATTACAATACAAGGTGATAAGTGCAATAATAGAGATATATCATTGTGCAAAACCAGTTAATCCAGCAAATTAAAAAAGAACAAACAACATATACAGCTGCCCAATTTAAGGTACTTTTAAATTTGCTATCGATGGCATATGCATCTGCGGTGTCCATGCATTTTTTTTTCCCCTATGGCTTATTACTGCCTCCCAAATTTGACTAAGCAGCATCTAATTCCTGGGTGACTGCATTCGGCATGTGGGGCTCCTTGAGGTTACTGACTTAATTATTAATTTCATATTCTCAAGTTAATCAAGACCAGGAGCCCTTTGCCTAGTCATTTTATTCAGGGTATCTCATTACTTCTACTTTTATTCAAGTGTTTTAAAACTGCTTTCCCATCATTGAAACAGATTGATATGGAAAAAGGTATTAGTTGATTTCTTTAGACAAATCTCTAGGGTATAGTTTAGTTTTGGTCAGATATGACTTTCCTAATTACTGTATTGCTTAGTGTTCAGTCACTCTGGACTGTTCAGCCTGCCCAATGAGGCTGTCTGTATAAGCTACGTTCCAGAACTGGAGAAGCAGTGCCACCCTGGTAAGTGATCCTGTCTGGTTACCAGTCTATATGGAGTTGATCTGCCTGTGGGAGCTTATCCAAAAAGGCTATCCTTATAACCTGCATATCTGAAGCTGAGTAGCAACTACCATCTTTATTGAATCCATTGCATGATTATTCTTTGATATTTATCAAATATTCTTTTATTAACCCTAGAAATATTAAATAACTGATAAATTCTGAACCCTTTGTTGGCTTCTAAGGAAATTAGAATTTTACCTTATTTTGTGCAACACACCCCAGTTACCCACCCACATTCTCCTCCTGTCTGTCCTTCACTAAAGGATGTTGTTAGTTCCTAAGGAGCTTGTAAATGGAGATTCTTGGGGTTTCCCCTGAGATTCAGTATTTCAGTGTTCAACCTGGAATATCCATTATTGCAAGCAAATCAAGTGCTTCTGATATAGGCAGTTCTCAGATCACATTCTCAGTTCCCCTTCCTCACCCCTTTCCATTCATGTAAGCAACACTTTCAACCCATAAATCATGGAGAAAATGCTTAACTAAGCATGTCAAAATCCATTCCTTCTGATGGACAGAAACCTCTCTTTCTTAGTCCTCCCTGATTTCTGTGGTTTTTGAAAAAAATCTAAAAGCAGTATATTCTTTAAGAAGCTTTCTTCACTCTTATGCAGTGAAATGAGTGCGGCTGTGATTCATGACAGTTGAAAGCTTTGTTACAGCACATGAGCTTTAATTGTCTAATTATCTGCCTAGATGCAAAGGGCCTGGTCATTCAAAATTTCATTTCTCCCCATAGGGATAAAGAACAATCAGTCACTGAGACTGTTAACTTTGGTTTTGCCTGTGATCAATGGCAAGGAATTCATTTAAGATATTGCTGGTGTACATCAATTTGTCTGCCAGTATCCTTCCACTTCTTATCCCTTAATAGCCCCAGCTCTGTTAAGCTTCTGAAGTCTTAAAAAAATGCTGGCTCACTGTTTTTATCGTTGTTTTTCACCTGCTTTTTCTTCCCTTAGCTCTGATATTCAGATTTCTGTGAGACACTTACAAGAAGAAAGGTTGAAATACTGTGCAAGTGCCTGGTTATTCTGGATACTCTTCAAATTAGCTCTGTTGATAAATGTAGGAGCCTGATTATAACCACAGATGGTGTCCTCTAGTGCAGTTTATTCAATTCCCCTCTCTCCAAGCATGCACCCTTGCTCCCAGCCCAGCCTTCCATTGCTACTAATCCATTTCCTTCCCTAGAATTCTTCCTCATTCCCACCACCACCCCCTCCCTTTTTTCAGCCCAGGAATGGTGATGGTAAGAGAAACAGAGTGGAGAGAAAAATGGAGAAGTGCCTAGGGGTTGATACTTTTCCTTTTCTATTGACAATTTGTATTTGTTTTCCATATGTCTAAGAGGAGCTCTTTTCTCTTCTCCTCTCCTTTCCATTCTCTGTAGCTAAATTTCTTGATGGTTAACTCAGTAGGGTTGTGTTATGTTCCACAAACTCAGTAGTTTCCCTTTTGAAGTGAACAGTATGAACTATGGACCGGCTTGAACAGATAAAGTGTACTAAATTAAAGGAAAGGGTGAAAGTAATGATGTCATTCTGAAATTCAGTATTATACTTCAAAAAGTCCTGTGAGATAAATGCTTTCATGAAAAGAACTTTTCTTTTGAGTGGACAGAGTAGCTTTCATAGGAGCTGGTCTGATATCTGTTTTTGTTTTCTTCCCCCACAAATCTCAACTTTACACAAAATGAAGAGGAAATATAACAGGTGTACTTTTAAAAAACAAACAAAACCAACAATAAGAAAAACACCAACTTACACACAATTGAACTTTGTAACAAATTTCACAAATATGTGATTAATATTTTCAACAGGAATGATAGACTTGTGCTCCTCTTGAGAGATGAGAAGTTTATTTCCATTGTTTACTAAAACATGAAGATATAACTGATCAGGCTTTTGAGTATCTTGAAAATTTAGTGATCCTAAGTTGTGCGGATGTGATTTGATTTTCAATTTATGACACCCATTCATTCATTCCTTCAAAATACATTTTTCTAAAGTGCCTTAGGAGGCAGTGCTTCATAGTCTCTACATCTGTGAACATGTGCTTTCTAGCCAGGATGCTTCAGTTCAAGGTCAGCTACTAGCAATCATGACTTAGGGCAAACTGCTTAACTGCTGTGGGTCAGTTTTCTCAACATGAAATAGGCATAATTCAAACCTCAACCAAAGCCATTCCAGCCAATTCTAAAGAACACCTATGACAATATAGGGTAGCTTTCCAGAAACCTAAAATATCAGATGGGTCCCTGGACCAGATAGGTCCCTAGAACCTAGAGGGCCCAGCCTCTCCAGAACTTCGGCTAGTTCCTTCTCCCTACCCCATATTATTGACAGCCCCTTCAATGTGAAAATGTTAGAATGGATATAGCCCAAATACCCCTAAAGAGTGGGAAAAAGATCAAAGGTGATGGTGAAGTTATATAGAGAATATAGGGTTTAACAAATGAATATGCTAAATCATTATACTGATATTTCTTTTAGTCTCCAGTATCTTAGAGAAGCTAAAACTAAGAATCTAAAATAAGAGAATTAAAATCCATATCAAACTCTGAAATTTGTTCTATAACTAATTGTTGTGCTGTGCTTTGAAATGTATTGCTTTTTTGTATATGTGTTATTTTTAATGAAAAAGAAAAAGAAATGTCTATTGTGGTGATAAATATGTTTTTCTTCTAGCCTCCAATGTTCTGGAGCAACTAGAAGGAAAAATCTGAGATGAGATGATGATATGGTAGCCCATGACAAACTCTGGAATCTGTTCTGTAACTACTTGTTGAAGAGTGCTTTGAAAACTATTGCTTTTTTCTGTCTTTGCTTGTATATATGTTATATTAAAAAAAGTTAAAAAGGGGGGGGGGCATATTGATTAGCATATTACCAAATAGAGTTGTTGTTGTTGTGTGTGTGTGTGAGAGAGAGACACTGTTAAGCGAGAGTAACTGAGAAGCACATAGTGGAGTATCTGGTACATAATAAAGTTCAATATGTGTTACTCATTTTTACTTTCCCTGTAGGCAGAACTGAAATTGTCATATGCCAAGGTATTGTTAGCCTCCAAAGAGGCTATGTATTCTTATAACTCAGCTTTAAATATCAAGTTTTATTTGGCGCATTTAAATAGAGTCATTTGCCAATTTCTCAACTTGGAATTTTTCAGGAACAAATTTGCTTTATTGTTCTCCATTATTCCATTAAGGCAAGAGATTTGCATGCTCAGCATTGTCTACCCAGAGCTACAATGTCTGGCACAAAATAGGTATTCAGTAAATGTATATAACAAGAAGGCAGGAAGGAAGGGTGGGACCAAGAAGGAATGAAGGTGAGAGGTAGAAAGGGAGGGAAAGAGAGAATGGGTATCCTTTTGGCTCTGCATGGTTTTTTTGCCTGGCTAGTAAAATAAAATATATTCCTGATTAGTAGAATAAAAGATCCTTAGAACAGAGAGATATGGTCCAAGGAGATGAGGCAGGAAATAAAGCTTCTTTAGCAAAAGGAAGGGCTGATGGATGTGGCACAGCCTTAATCTTCTCCTAAGTTCTGATGTTTCCCTGGGATGTGTCACATGTTATCTCAGTGGGAGTGTCATTGGAGGGGAAAGCGGAACACTACTAAGTTCCAAAAAGGAATAAGCCTGTTAAAATTTTGTCATATTTCAATAAAAAGATATCTCCCCTTTATATTTTATGACAAAATTATTCTGAAGAAGAAACAGCAGGGAAGGCAGGTCACTAGCTGCTGTTATAGGCTTTTTCATCACTCTGTATAGGAAATCTCATAACTGACTGTATAGTATGAAATATCACCTTCAACAGCAGATTTACAAGACTAAAGTAGAGATCTCTGACACACGCTGTAAGAAAACTAACCTTTTGATGCCAACCACCTTCCCTATCTACTCTCCATAAATTGACAGAGTAGCAAAATTGGAAATTTGATTCTTTGTAATAGAAAATTTTCATCAAATAAATGTCAGTACATCAAGCGTTTATTAGGTTTCTACTATAATAATAGCAACAATAATAATAATTTGAAGAAGAAGGAATTAAGCTCTTACCAGAATTAGGCACTGTTCTAGTTTGCTAGCTGCTGGAATGCAATATACCAGAACTGGAATGGCTTTTGAAAGGAGGAATTTAATAAGTTGCTAGTTTACAGTTCTAAGGTTGTGAAATCATCCAAATTAAAGCAAGTCTATAGAAATATCCCATCTAAGACATCCAAGGAAAGATATGTTAGTTCAGGAAGGCCAGTGACGTTCAGCTTTTTTCTCTCAACTGGAAGAGCACATGACGGACATGGCGGCGTCTGCTGGCTTTCTCTCTAGGCCTCTTGCTTCACGAAGCTGCCTGAGTGGCGTTTACTTTCTTCATCTCCAAAGGTCGTTGACTGGCAGACTCTGTGGTTCTCTCATCCTTCTGTCGTGGTTCTTCGGCTCTCTCCTCATTCTCAAAAAAGAAGTCTCTCCAAAATGTCTGCTCTTTTATAGAATTCCAGTAAACTAATCAAGACCCACCTAGAATGGGTGGAGACACGTCTCCATCTAATCAAGTTTAATACCCACATTTGATTGAGTCACATCTCTGTGGAGATAACCTAATCAAGTTTCCAACCTAGAGTACTGAATAAGGATTAGGAGACACCATTGCTCCCACAAGATTGATTAGGATCAAAATACAACTTTTCTAGGATGCGTAAATCCTTTCAAACCGGCATAGGCACTGATTTGGCTGCATACATTATGACATTATCCCACTTAGTTACAACAAAAAACCAATGTGGTAGTTATTATTTTAAAGTTGGAAAAATTGAGATGTAAAGAAATTAAATATCAGCTAATTAGTGGTAGAAGCAAGGCCTGCCCCCAGTTCTCTCTAAATGTCATAGACCAGAGAGTGTTTTAAGTGGGCAGGAAATGAAGAAACTTGGTGGGTCGGATTAATAATAATACCTTATATGGACTGTCACAGGGCTTTCACTTACAGGATCTAGTTTATTCTCACAGAAATTTTGAAAAGTAGATGAGGACTAGAATTATTAGCCCTATTATCAAGCTGGAGAAACTGACCCCAAAAGAGGTTAATTTGTCTACATTTACAAAAGTGCTGAGTGTGAGTTTCACAACACTTCCATTCCACAGCACTTCTTACTTTAGCTTATCATGTCTTGTCAACATGTCTTCTCATTCAGTCATCCCCTAGGCACAATGCTAGGTACTGAGATTAGAAAGACTATAAAATAATAAATAAATAATAAACTCAAAGTTTCCTGGGCTTACGGAGCTAACAGTTCAGTGAGATAGTGACAGAAAGTAAACAGGTAACTTAAGTACTGAGTGATTGTGATAAAGGCAATGGTAATGATAATGCTCAAAGGCAATGAAGGGAGACTCCTGAAAACGCCTTTAGGCTCTTAAAAAGCAAGGCAAGCCTCAAGGAAGAGGTGATACATGAAGAAAGTCATAAGAATAGAAGGTAAATAGTTGATGAATTAGACAAGGTGAAGCAGAAGTCAGCTAGGAGAAACAGTTTGTGCAAAAGCTCCAAAGGAGAAGACTGGTGCCATTTAGAGATCTGAAAATAATGTTGCAGGCAGTCTGCTGCTGAGAGAGCCAGGCTAGGAGAGGGGAAAAGGTGCAGAGACTGGGCAGAGAAGTTTGGACTTCAGTGGCATGGAAAGCCACTGAAAAAGTTAACAAGGTTATAACAAGATCAGGCTTGTTTTTAGAATGGTCAATCAGCAAACAAGGTGGTGAATGAATTGGTTGATTCGGCTCCTGGTTAGGAGAACAGGACTCCAAGTGGGAAACCAGTTGGAAGGTTGTTGAGGGAAGAGACAAGAAATTCCTGAGCTAAGGCAGGAAAAATACAAATAAGGAGGGGTGCGGGCTCTGCATAGTGATCTCATGGCAGTGGGGGTGAGGGCGATGGAGCAGAGGGATGCAGCCTGGAAGGACCCTTCGCGCCCACCTGAAAGGCAAATTCGGCAAACTCACCAAAGATGAGGTGAAGAAGTTCAGACAGTTTTATTTCAGGGAGAAACAGCCACCAGGGCAGCATTTCAGGAGAGAGAGAGAGAAATGGCTGTACTGAGGTGACAGGGGATAGGGTTTTTATGGCTTAGAGGTAGGGAGTTGGGGGTAGAGGTTAGGTGGGCTTTCCTGGGTGGGTTTTTGGGAGTTGGCAGCCTTCCATTGGTGAGGTTTAAAATGTAAACACTGCCTTAGTTATACAGGGTTGTAACTGTCCGAGGGTGGAGGTTGAGTCAAGAGTGTTTACTGCAAGAATGCATTGCTGGAGGGTGGAGGTTGAGTAATGGGATCTCAAGAGGGCAACTGCTGGAGGGTGAAAGAGATGCAGGCTGGTGTGGATTGGGGTGGAAGAGGCTTTCTGAAATATTGCCCAGGGGTAGGGCACATCATGGGGGAAGGGGTCCTGTCCACCCGCCTTGCCTTTTGCATCTGCCTTGGAGTGTTGTCAGTCCCACCTCAACATATATAATTGAAAATCACTGCTATGATGGGTTACTCTTTTTTGTTTGTTTGTTTTATAAAAGTGTTGAGATCTACAAGAGATTCTGTAAGATGCTTTTTAAATGACTGGATGTAGGATGTGTGGTCAGGGTGGATGGGGGCTTAGCAGGAAAGGAGCTGCAGAATAAGAGGCTGTTTGGTGAAGAAAAACAACCCCATAATAGCTCTATGAAATTCACTGGGGTAGATAATTCCCCTTCTGATGGGGCTGGTTCTGAATCTGGAAAAATAGTTAAGATTTGGCTAAGTTAGGGCAGAAAGAAAAAGGAGAAGGGAAGAGCCTGAAGAGAGGCATGTAGCTGGGAATAAGTAATATATGACTGACACCCTGTCTGCATGCCCTCAAATGCAGGTTCCCTTCTCAGCATTTACTGAGGCTGGGTTCTCTGGACTCAAAATAATGGAAAGATGCGTTGAAACTTGACTAATAACTCAGTGAAGGATCAGATCCATTTTCCAAGCTCCCAGTAGAATATTGAACATCAACTTGAGGCCTTTGAAGAATAATGAATCATAACAGTTGACGAGTTTGTGTAGTACAGGATCAGACTGTGTGCAACGAGATTTCAAAAATGACCTATGTGCAGTCACCACTAAATAGAGTTTCTTGAAGCGTAAACTGAGTCTATGATCTACTTGTGCTGGAGCTGTAATTCTCCTTGAGGCAGCTTCCTGAGCCTTGATAAGTGGAAAACACCTTTCTCTCCAAATAACTTGTGTTTCTAGATATAACATAGGAGTGCTCTTTACCTGATGATCTTTACCAGTTGTTGACTAATTAAATGAGAAAGAAACAGATGGTTAGTTTGATAGCACTAACACCAGTCAGTAAAGTTTCCTAGTTAATTAACAAGCCTCCTGGCCATAGTGATTCTCACCTCTGATATCCACAGAACAAAATAGCATAAGAGAATTTACTCTTATCTCCTTAACAGATACAAAAATAGACCATAAGGATTTTTTCTGAAATTTACTGATTTTCCTGCCCTGTTAAGACTTTTCATAATTTATATCTTGCATTTTCACAAGGTGTAGTACACCTACATTTTCAATGTACTTTCATATGCATTCTCATTGGATTTTCCCAATAACTAGATGATCTTATCTGATAAATATAGAAGCTGAGGCACAGTGTGATTAATTGATTTGCCACAAATCATATGCCAATATGTTGTCAGAATTGGTGCCTGATTCCTGGTGTAGGGCCTTTACTTTTTTAGGCTAGTTTTCATGATGTGTGTAAGTTATCTAAAAGTCTGAGCTGAGAAGGCATACACTTGATTTAGAACACATCCATGTAGGTGCAGACCCTGAGCTTTGGAAATCACTTGAGCTTCTTTTTCTTGTCTTTGCCACTTCTGATGTTTCAGCAGAACTTTGCAACCAATGGATTTACAAAAATAATTTGTGTAAGTGTCATTCATTCTTGCCTTGAATATACTTCATTTAATGAATGAAGTTTCATTGCACTAGACTATAGATAAGCCTTTACCTTTCATTAGCATCTAGATTTGGTCTTCCAACTAATTAATTCTGGTCACCAGAATTAAAAAAAAATATATATATATATGTATATATATATGTGTATATATATGTGTGTGTGTGTGTGTATATATATATATATATATATATATATATATATATATATATACATAGGCAGTATGTGGTTTACCACACATATTTTGCTCTGAAAGGTGATATGTTTATTAGCAGAAAAGCTGAAAAGCATGTTCTGGTTTAGAAGTCATCTGTGTACACCATTGCATTCATATTTACACTTTTGCCAAGAGTCAATGATTGCTTTTTCTTTTTGGCTTGAAGATAATCCTCATAGGGATGACCAACCTTTAATAAACCCTTGTGCACAGGTTTCTGGTAAGTTCCCTTGGGCTAATCATTTTATAGGGTGAAAACTGGAGTCACCAATCAGCCTTGAAAATTAGCTCCAAACAGCCTTGGACAGAATCCTCCCATTGGAATAGACCACTTTCATATTACTAGGTTATCTTGGAAGCAGTAGCTTTGTAATTAGCTTGGTAAGAAAGATAAATCACAGCTCTCAAAGAGTTGTTTTTGATTTAGCTTTTCCTTCCTGACATGAAACTGATCTGGATGTCTTGTGTTGGCAAAAGGAGAAGAGACCACATTACTCTGGAAAGCAAAACAAAAAGGCAGCTGCTTTTTACCGTGCAAATGGGTTGGTTAAAACACATACCATGCAATGGGCTGGCTAAAACAAAGGGAGTTTATTTGCTCGTGGTGAAGTCCAAAATCAAGGCATCAGCAAAGTGATGCTTTTCCCCAAAAGACTGTAGTATTCTGGGGCTGGCTGCTGGCGATCCTTGGTTTTTGGCTTTACTGTCACATGACAGTGCACATGGGGCATCCTCTCCTTTCTCTTCCAGGTTCCATTGACTTCCAGCTTTTGACCAATTCTGTGGCTTCTATTTGTCTGACTCACTGTGTTTATAAAGGACTCCAATAATCCAGGTTAAAACCCATTCTGATTCAGTAGGGCCATACTTAAAGAAGTAGCATCTTGAAGATATTTTATTTATAGGGGGTTCGCTTCCACCGGAATGTGAACCAAGACCAAAAATATGTCCTAATTGAGATACAAAATTTAGTCTACCATAGTAGCAAAGAATGCCACCAAGCTAATTCATGTTGAGGGTGGAGGGGTGGTAAAGCCAAAATAATATATATATCTTAAAATAGTTTACAGAAATGAAAATATAATAAGCCTTTGTTTCTTGCTCTTTAATGAATGAAGTTTCATTGCACTAGATTATAGATAAGCCGTTACCTTTCATTAGCATCCAGATTTGGTCTTCCAGCTAATTAATTCTGGTCACCAGACAGTCAGCCATTAATAAAGGTCGGCAGTTCTAGCCACTGTAATTGCAACTTTGTCATGAAATGATGAAGTATAAAAATAAGAGAATCCAACATGCGTGAGTCTAGGAAAAGAGCATTTGCATAAAGGTTATGGAGTCTACTCATTTTTCCTAATCCTTGTTTTATTTTTAAAGAACTTGAAATTCTCAAATAAACACTTGGCTTTTCTCCAACTGCGGGTTCCAGCTACATGTGTAATAAAGCAATGCAGGAGAACTGTCTATTACATTCAAAAATCCATAGATTTCCTTCAAGTTACAGAATGAAAATAGTATCATGTTTGCTGCAGGTTTCCCTGGGGAGTATATCAACAGTAGTTATTGGTTAATATTGGAAAGAGGATCCTCTTCTTGGAGTGAGGCTGTCATACATTATTTACTTCCCCTCTTGATGGCACTAGTCTTACAGATGTGACCATTGCTAGGTAGGACCAATCGAGGGTCATTGCTGTTTGGCACCAGTTAAATGACAATGTAATTAATAGGTTTGCTGGATTCAGTATTGATTACTACACTGAACAATAAGATTAGATTATTTTATTGGAAACTTTGAAAAAATGGGTGATACTGCATGTATAATGAGAGGAAATATAAGGTGTATTCTATATTTCCTAAGTGTTTTTGATTATTTGCTCATTTCAATGCTTATATAGTTGCAGAATCATTATCAATTTGATCTCCTTTTCCTCCTGCACTCTTTCTTTTCTATACCGTTTTTTTTTTTTTTTTTCCTCTTCTACAGACCTCGCTGTCTCTATTCTGTACTGGTCTGTTTTATGCCATGAATCTTTATTCTTTTTTTAAAAACTGCTTCTGTAACCATTTCTGCTTAACTCAGGTACCTGAATCTATAACAAAGGGTTCATAATTTCTGTAGAATGCTATAGTTTGTTACTAAATGTACTTCTCTGCACAGTTATGAGGTGTTATTTTTCTTCACCAACAACCTTTAATACAGAAATTCTTTCATTTAGAAGGAAAAAGATTGACTTTCAAGTGTCTCAGGAAAACTATCCCATTTAAGAACAGAACAAGGTTTCTCACATTAGTATGCCTTGCTTCTTTCTTTAAAGCATTCTCTAGCCACAGCAACACAGCCATTTTTCAAGACTGCCAGCCAAAGTTAGGCTTTGAGTTTTAACAAGTTAATACCCAACATGTATAGATGATATTTGCCATGACATAATATTGATTGATTTTATTGGGAGCATGGAAAAAAGACTTCTAAAGAGAGTAAAAAAAATCTATAGTTCCAATTCTGCTAAATCTTGATATGTCCTAATGTTATGATGTGCATATTATAAACAAAAAATTGAGATCATATGATCTTAACTTAACATATCAGAATATTTTTCTGTTCCACTAACTTTAAACAAAATGAACTACCTGTTCTCCTTTATATAAGTACCAGAATATGCTTACTATTTCACTATTGTTCAATATGCAGGTTGTTTCCAAAGCTTTGTCTTTTTAAATAATTCTGTAACAAACATCTTTGTGCTTAAAACGTTGTTGCATTTTTTTAGAATAGCTTCCAAGATGCGAATTACTGGGCATGAGCGCCTTCAGGCTCTTGAATAATTTCTCTCCATAGAATAGTACATTGCTTCTATTTATTTCTAAATATTTATTGTTTTCCTATTTATATAGTGGAATCTTGATTGTTTTCTTGTCATTCTTCTGTGTTCTCTCTAAATAAATGGTATTTAATGTCTTGAATGATTTTAATTTGCTTATTTGGTATCCAAAATGTACTTTGCTTTACTCTGGGCTTCACCATCATCTCTATATTTAAGGGACAGAAAGCTTGATGGTTATTATTTTATTTTAGGTGGAGTCATACCTAGAGAGTAGGGGTAACAGTCTAATAAGGGGTGATTTTACCCACTGCCATTCTCTCATTGCTGAGGAGATGATGATACCAGAGAAAGATCCCTGTGGGTAGAAAGAGACCACAGTATAAAGTGCAAAGAAAAGCCTGGAGGTTTTATCTGGAAAACCCACTCACAATTCTGCTCAGTCTCTACATTTACATTAGCAAGTCAAGCTAAGTGTGCGTTTTTTCCCATCTCACCCCTATTCTTTTTCCTGCTGTCCCTCTAGATACTTTTTTGTCACATATTTATCGTGAAAAGTGGCCTTGATTTCCATTTTACTCTGATTTTGCTGAATACAAGGAGTGTATTCATGTAAAGGGAGCTTTACAGAGTGATTCATCTCACCTGTCAGCATGGACCCTCATTTTAGGAAAGCCTCATGAATATTCAGAGAATGATTTGGCCTAGGATTTAAGAATTTTTGGATTAGCGATGGTGATTCTTCTTGTTGGTGTTGATATTGTTAGTTAAATGAGTATAATCTGACCCAGTTTGAATATCTGTGATTTTCCTGAGGGAATTAAAAACATCTTTCTCTTTAGAAAAAAGCAAAAGTGGCTTGTTTTTCTTTTTCTTGTGGGTTAAAGTCAATATTTTCTGAAAGTTCTCTGGGCCATGATGAATGATACCTAGAATCGAATGCCCAATTAATTCAATAAAGAATAAAAAATTAATCTTGTTTTTGGATCACGGACTCTTATGGCAAGTGAGTTTTACCACCTGAACAGAAAGGAAAACAGTTCTTTGGGAAGGAGCTAGGTGCTTCAAAATGAAGCTCTCTGGTTTTGTGTTTGATTTGTGGTAAATGGGATGCGTAAGGTTTGATCATACATTACTGAATTCTGTGCTCACAACAAAGGGGTTCAAAAAGCAGGGCAGGGAGTTATCATCACTTTTTATAAATGAGAAGCTGTAAACTTTTTCAGGGTCACATAAATAAATTTGTGGAATTGAGATTTTTAGCCTAGTGTTCTTCGGACTTTATTGCACTCTATAAAGTGATAGGTTAGCGTTACCTAAAGTACGCCTGCAACGGGGCAATTATCAAGAGCCAGGAATATTGCAGAATAAGCAAATAGATCATTGAGAGTAAGAATATGTGTGTGAGGAAAGAGAAAAACTTTCTACTGAGTATTGGTTGATCCAGAAAGGTTATATTTGATCTGCTTCAGTAGATTGCTAGTGAGAGTAAACTGTTACAAGATGGAAAGTGCCTCAGACGATTAGTATATAGCACCTTGAACCCTCACAATCAAGATAGAAACTGACAATTTGGAATTGACTTGTGAAATGAGATCAACATTTTAAAAATGTCTTGGGTTCAATAAATATCTGAGTTTTCAGGAGAAAATAATTTCAGTTTCTATATAAAAACAACTTGACATTTTTCAGTAATACTTTTTAATGAGCATTGCTCTGAGCTATAATATAATGAAATTTGCTTAAAAGTAGAACAGGCTGGTAATGCTTGGCAGAACAAAGAGGCATATGGTAAAACAGTTGTGATTTATTGGCAAAGGCTTTCAATTTTTGGAAGCTAGAGGCTCTCTGTACACTGGACTGAATCTTGATTTTCAGTCCTGAAGAGGGAACCCCAGCTAAACAATATGCTTAGATTACACTAACCTGATATATATTTAAAACATTTCCCCTTTGAATTTATGGTTGTAAATACAAGGTATGTTCATACTGTAAAGTGAAATAGATAATTCAGTCAATTTTCCCAATTTTTATGTTTTCTACTGTTTGACATAATATCCAGAAATTGTGGTATTTTGTCAGGAAAGAAATTGATTGGGGAAAAAAAAAAAAACAGTGGATTCTTTATCTCAGTTTGCATTAGTAAATGTAGGATGTTGAATTTGGGCTGTTACAAGTTTACTTTAAGATCCTTAAACCAGTGTAAATTAAGAGATGTGTATATATGTAAGGCAAACTAGGAGCACATGTGGATATTAAAATCATTTAGAAAGTGAGATCAGCATCTAATCAGAAGATCAGTGATACCCCAATCAGGCCTGATTGCCAAGCTACCAAAAGACATTTTCTTTGCTTTTTAAAGGGAACAATCTTTTGTCATTCTTATAATTCAAGAAATCTAAAATGAGTAGTGGATGAATCACCTACCTATTTTCCTTTTATTGCATATTAATCTAATATTTTATCAGAGCCATTTATTTCCCTGTAACATTATTTTATTCTTCAATTAAACCAGTACATTAATCCCTTTAGGGACTCCTCCCCCCTCTCAGTTTGTTATCATGAATTTATTGAAATGTAGAAAATAATAAAATAATGATCTGGTAAATGGCTTCCTTTTGGTTTCATTAATTTATGTTTATGGCTTGTCAGTTATACTTTACACACAGCTAGAACTTTGCAGTTAAAAAATAATTCATCCAGTTAGGAATTACTTTGTCAGATTGCATGGTACATGACATGATCTTTTTTTTTTTTTCTTTTTATTCCCCTATATTGGTTTTATAAAATTTCCTCAAAACATAGCTTTTCCTACTTTAACCTTTTTGGTACATATTTTATTTCCTTTTCAGGTAATCTTTCCTTGAAACAGCTTCAGGAAAAAGAAAAAGATAACCAGAAATGGTCATAATAATGCTGCTACTAATAATAGTACATTATATGAAGCTGTCCTGTAAGTGGGAGACAGAGCTGCTGAGCTTCCGCTGCTGGACTCGAGACTAAAAATCAAGATGTGCTTGGGGGGTGATTACTTATCTGTAGATAGCCATGATGCTGTCATTTTCTTTTTCTCCTTTTGTGTTAGCAGTAACGGAGAGGCAAGCAGTACAGCATCTCCTTTGTTTTCACTGGGACTTCCTGGTTCAACATTCTCAACACGTCTACTTCCCATTTGCAATTTTCTCCGAATCTGCTCTCTCCTCTCTTTCTCCCCCATATATAATAAATACATATACAATCATGAGAATTATACTGTCTCAGTCTTATTTTATTTTTATCTTATCTTAGTTTTGAAAACTCTAATACAGCATTACTCTTCTTTAAAAAAAATAGTAAAGGGAGAGTGAAGAAACATTATATATTTCACAAAGTTCAGCTGATGCTAAGCTTATAAACACATGAAGCATACAATAAATTAGCACAAAGATTAAATAATACAGCTTTTGCAATGTATACATTTTCCACCCAGTAAAGTATAATAAATAATTCCTGTAAGTTGTAATAGGATTTAGTGAAGAGCATATCAAAGATGGTCTTTAATTAGAATTAAATGCATCAAATTATTAACTATTAGATTGTTTAATTTGGGGGGAGTTTTAAGGAACATGGAGTCATTCGTCTCACATGTTTTGAACAAATTACAGAAGACTTTGTTTAAAGTCCTCTTTCTGCTCTTCAAAGCATTCTAATTATTGTATCAATCCCTGGATTTTCAGTGACTCTGGATTCTGGAATTAAATAAAATGGATGCCTTGGAAAGACCTGCCATTTGTTCACTTTTATCGTGATGTTGTGTTTAATAAGCTTTTAGTTGAATACACATAATGGGGAGAAATCTGTTCTGAAATTTAAACTAATGAAAGCTTTCCGAAGAGCCTTCCAAATAGAAAATTAAGGCTTCTTTTCCAAGTATGGGTAAGGATTGGAATTCTGATTAGTTATACAATGTAGATTGCTTCATGATTCATCTCGGCAAGCAGCAGTTTGAAATCTTATAGCTAGCATTGGGTGCTCCCCAGTAAGATTTTTTATGAACGTAAGATTGGTATTTAGCAGAAATACAGTGTCAGTTGTCTAGACATTGTTTTTCTCAATACACACATGTTTATGTTAAGCACAAAACTAAATCAAAGGCAGTTTCATTTCCATTGACTGAGGTTAATATCCTGTGTGGTATATTTATACCTTCAGAAGGTAAGCGTTGTGACCCTTGGAAGAATGGGATACTTGTATAAATGAAAATGATAGTGTGCTGGTTTGAAAGGAAGTATGCCCCCTAAGAAAAGCCATGTTTTGATATAAATCCCATTTCTAAAAGGTAGAATAATCCTTGTTCAATACTGTATATTTGAAACTGTAATGAGATCATCTCCCTGGTTGATGTGATTTAGTTAAGAACGGTTGTTAAACTGGATTAGGGGATGACATGTCTCCACCCATTTGAGTGGGTCTTGATTAGTTTCTGAAGTCCTATAAAAGGAGAATGAGAGATTCAGAGAGATTCAGAGAGAGTGACACTATGAAGCAGAGAGTCCTTCAGCCAGCGATCTTTGGAGATGAAGAAGGAAAATGCCTCCCGGGGAGCTTCATGAAACAGGAAGCCAGGAGAGAAATCTAGCAGATGACGCCGTATTTGCCATGCGCCCTTCCAGCTGAGAGAGAAGCCCTGACTGTGTTCGCCATGTGCCTTCTCACTTGAGAGAGAAACCCTGAACTTCATCGGCCTTCTTGAACCAAGGTATCTTTCCCTAGATGCCTTTGATTGGACATTTCTTTAGACTTGTTTTAATTGGGACATTTTCTAGGCCTTAGAACTGTAAACTTGCAACTTATTAAATTCCCCTTGTTAAAAGCCATTCCGTTTCTGGTATATTGCATTCCAGCAGCTAGCAAACTAGAACAATAGGCAAGTCAAAGAATTGTTTCTTGACAACTTGGATACACTCACTTTTTATTTTTTTTTAAAGGCTCAGAACTTAATTTCTGTCAAACTCATGTGTACTCAGATACACTTTTACGTGTTGTTAATTTATCTGTTGTGATTTCCTTGACTGACTTCATGAAATAATTCAGTTGGATTACAATTTAGCATGTTTAAAGGGGCTTCCTGAGTCTGAATCAACACTTGTGACAACCTGTATAATACCAGCATCTTAAGAGTCTGTGCCCATGATAACTCTTCTAAAATATTGAATAACTATTTCTGAGTTCCTACTATATGTCAGGCGCTATGCTGGGTCAGATACCCTAGACAAGGCTTTAGCCTCCAGTTTTCCAGAATATGTCTAATGGGTCCTTCTCTTAAGCATCCTGGGGAAGGATGTAGAAAGTTTTGCTTTAGTGAGTCATGCTTTAAGTTCATCTTTAGTCTGGAAATATGACTCATTTAATTGTGTGATTATTTTTCCCTCTCCTTCCTGGACAAGTGCAAGCAAACAGATATGTGAAGAGAGATATTTCCACTCTAATGCTGAGATGGTCATTAAAGCTGGGGATCACGTAGGCCTTTCCATCTCAAGGAACACAGATATGTGCCTGCGAAAGATGGTATGTGGAGTTGAGCCAGGAGATATGCCCTCGTAGTGCTTCTGTTCTGGAAGTTGCAGGTTCCTGCATGTTTGCTGGCAACCTTTTGTTCATTCCCCTGCAAGGCAACTGTAACTTATACAAACAGCTGGGTTCTGCTGCCATCACTTGGAAAGAAGCTTGTTTTCCGCAGTGTCTATAACTATTCTGAGGGAGGAGGGAAACAGAGCCTAGGAATTCTTTCTCTTTTTAAGAGAGTACACTTTGCTAACACAGTCCTACCTTCAAAGGAGAGCACAAATTCATTTTTCCCTTTGAATTCACAAATGTATACATTAGTATTTAGTGGATTAAATATTGAGGTAATAAGCTCTTATTTACTCAAAGCTATGAAAATGGTTCTATAAATATGATTAAACGGTGCATGGGAAAAATAAAATCCAAAACCTGTATGACATCGCTGGGCAAGTGTTAATTAAAGCTTCACAGGTCCAGCTCAGCATATGTGACCTATGTCCCAGAAAGAATCTTGAGGTAGACCTTGGTACTCACTGTCCTCTCCCTCTTGCTCCTCTATTCTCTCTCTGTTTTTTAATCAGGATGTCTTTTATTTTGCCTTCTTTAAAAAAAAATGCTCTTATTTTGCAGCTAGCTATTTAAAAAGTAAATGCAAAAGAGAAAGGACTGATCCAAACCATTATAACATAAGGGAATATATACATTCTCTATAAGTGTATTCTCTATATAATCCTATAACGTAATTGGTGAATACAATATTTTGAATATTTATTCCTTGTTCCATTTGAAGCCATAAAAGTAAAAATTGCTTTTCAATTTCAAGGAAATCTATATTCACTTTGGCTGTCTATTTAATACTTGTGTAGGTGTGTTGCTGTTGTTAAAAGAAAGATGTAAAAGCTAGTAGTTTGAGGATACATTAAAGGAGGGTCAGGGACTCAGATACTGTTGAGCCATGCAGGAAAGGAAGATTACTTTTTCTTTCCCTCCCCCCTCCCCCCTCCCTTTTCCCTCTTTCCCTCTCTCCCTCTTTCCCTCCTTCCCTCCTTCAGGCACACAACATGGCCCGGGGGCTGAAGGGAAGCCTTCTACCCGCCCAGGGAGGATAATGGAGCATCTTTTATATTGAGGGACTAGGTGGAGTGACAGTGGCATGGGGGTTTGGTGGGGGGAGGGACAGGAAAGGACCTTGAGTAGGTGGGCTGGGGGAGGGAGCCTGTTTCAACAGGAGAAGACCTTGAACTGTTGGTCTGAGTGTCAGTGATGGAGTTTCTGGGCCAGGAGGGGTGGGGCGATAAGTGGAATGTTTCACTGTGTGGCCTCTGTTATTTTGTCTACTGCCTGGGGTCCAAACCTATCATTTCCTTCCTCCCCCCTCCCTTCTCTTCCCCCCTCCCCTCCCCCTCCCTCCCCTCCCCTTCTGTTTTTCAATAGCTAGTAAAAGACAAGTTGTCAGATTTCACATGAAAATTTATACTTTTCTACTTTAAACAAAAAAGGGTGTGTTTGTGTTAAACTGGGGAAGCTACCAGAAAAAAAAACAAGGGAAAAAAATAACTATTGTTAGATAAAGTCACTATTATGTGGCAAGTACTGCCTTTAAACAGTCTAGGCTCCTATCATCACTATGATTATGATGATGATGATGATGATGCTAACTTACATAGCTTCCTAATATTAGAATACAAACTGCAGGCCTGGTAAGATTTCCTGTTACAATGTCTGATGTTTCAGGTCACGTCTGTGTTGGTTAGGTTCTGTTATCAACTTGGCCAGGTGATGATGCCCAGTCATCTGGTCAGGCAAGCACTGGCCTGACTGTTGCTACAAGGATATTTTGTGGCTGGTTGATAGTCAGAAAGCTGGTTTATTAAACCAGCAGTCAGTTAATCGCAGCTGTGGCTGATTACATCTGCAATCAACTAAGGTGTCTACTGCCAATGAGATAATTCAGTCACCTGGATTTGATTCTGTCCATTTTAAGGAAGAAGGGACATTTTTCACTGCTTTTTCAGCCAGGGAGCCTCTCCTGTGGAGCTCATCAAGACCCTTCATCAGAGTTGCCAGCTTCACAGCCCACCCTATGGATTTTGGACTCTTCTGTTTCCGTGGTTGCATGAGACACCATCTCATATATAAATGTATCTCCTGTTGATTCTGTTTCTGTAGAGAACCCTGACTAATACACACTACCAATGCCTACCCACATCAATACAATTCTGTGCATTGACAAGATGGAGAGTCCAGGCAAATGGTGGCTGTCAGTGATGTTAGGAATAGGATCTCTCATTTCAAAATAAAAAATTATTGCCCTAAATTTAAGGTTGTATATCTTTCACTGGAATACACTTCTGAAATGGAACTAACCATTTAGTTTGGAGATAGGTAGTAGATGGAGTGGTTAAGAGGTCTTAGCTTGATTCCTGTCTCAACTATTAATTTACTGGATGACCTTGAACATATTACTTACCCTTTCTGAACATCAGCCTCCTTGTTTTAAAATTGAATCTTGGGATCAGATGACCCATAAAGTTATTTCCAGCTGTTAAATATTATAATTTCACAAATTAATTCTTCCAAATGACCAGTTAGATATATTGCTCTGCTAACATTATTCATCTGAAGAAACCAATTTGTGAATGCGATAATATATTCCTCTTTGTGAATCTATTAAAGATGAATATATTTTCTGTTATATTTGATGCAATGATCCTTTGATAGCTACATAGATATTTTATTTATTCTGAGTCTCCGTTTCTTTCTCTCAAACTGTTTCTGAGACCAGGCAGCTGCTGAGTGTTACGTACTAAATCCTGGGTAATCCTCCAGAACAAGAAAGGAATCAAGAAAGGACACCTGTTGCCAAGAAGGAGCAAGTTTGACCCATCTTCCCTGTGGGAATAGCATGGGATTCGTTGACCTTCACAAAGGGCAGGGCCTCAGAAGCCGATTAGTCCAGTTTTCAGTGATACAGAATGCATTGTCCTGCCGCATCTTCTAGGAGGGCACACGTCTGAGACAGATGGTTTGTATCTTTGGACAACTGTAACAGTAGTTGTCTCGGGCATAACATATGCCTATAACCATTTTTGAAATCTGATGTATATTGAAGATTTTTAAAATTACAAAGTTTAAAATGCACAATGGGGCTTTTTGTAGAGCAGACTTATACGTGAGAGTTTGTTGAATTGAGAAGAAAATCTGAGAACAGATTGTTGAATTTTGGAAAGTGTAAGATTCAGAGGTTGGTTGTTTTTTTAAACCAAGCATCAATTCCTAGCATCACTCTCAGTAAGCCTGTTTATCTTGCATCTCTGTGAGGTGGCACCATCTGAAACCTTTCTTTGTTGCACTTCCTACTTTAGACACATTTGCCTTGTTCAAATTCTGCAAAGCTGAAATCAGACACTAACTAACAATAGATGCTATTGGAAGCAATATGTTGCTCAGAGAAATGAAAACTTGTATATCTGATTTGGGGGGCTCTTCACTCAAATAGTTAATTATTTTATTGCCTACAGGAATTTATAGTTGTCAGTGGCAGTTGTGACTGCAATTTTGAGCACTTGCCCAAATAAGCACATTAGTAAGATAGGTGATTCTGAGTGAGGAGCTATCAATTACCATAGACTCTTCTAGTCCCCAAACTAAATGTGTCCTAACCAAGGAAATTAAAGGAGCCCTGAAAACTATTTGAGGGATTTGGGAATTATTTGTAATTTACCATGGAGCCTTTGTTGTATTGATTATAACTTTCTATGCTTACGGGGATTAATTAATAGGACTAAGTACAAAAGACTGCTTGCTAATGACATTAACAGGAGCCATAATTACAGTACAAAATTGCCAGTAATTCTTAAATGGTTATTTGGTAATCAGATTCTTTGAGATTAAAGAAAATCAAATAGACGTTTTATTCATAGAGATATTAGCAGCAATGCATAATCACAGTTGCCATTTAGTGACGTTGGTGCTGCACAGTATACTAAAGGAGGACTCTGGTAATTCCAGGGGTTGTTGGGTGGAGTATTTCTAGTGGGGCATAATATTGTTTTGGGGAGAAGTACATTCTCTGGAGTTAGAGAGACATGGGCTCCAGTCTTGGGGTGTATTCCTAGGTTTATGACCTCTGGCAACCCACCAAACTCTGCCAAACCTCTATCTCCTTATCTATAAATAGGGATAGCACCTATATGACAATGTTTTGAAGATAAGTGAAGTGATGCTTGTGAAATTCGTAATATCTTTTGCATGGTGGATGCAGCTCAATGAACGGAGGCTGCTGGTTGTCTCAGGTGGTGGTGGTTCTCAGCAACAGGACACTGTTGATGATTATTTGGGCTCATATTCTGATATAGCTGCTACTGGCTGTGAACTTTGGGCAAGTTGCTAAACCAGATGAGATTCCTCATCTGCAAAATGGCATAGTAATTTGTCTACCTGATAGGATCATCATAGGATTAAAGGAACGAATATATATAAAGAGTTCAGAAGATTAGCACTTTGAAGTGTTTGTATTGTTATCATTGGTAGTAGTAGTTTTAGTACGCATGTAAAAAAGCCTAGTCATGAATGATGAAGTAGAGAAAATTACCAAAGATGATAGCTTCTTTATCTGCATCAAGAATTACTTAAGTCTGTTAGAAGGTATATCAGGTGTAGACTTAACTGGCTTTGATATCTGCATCAAACTTGGAATTCTGCCTCTTGGCTTAGGATGAGATAAACTAGCATTAAAGGAGAACCAAGGAAGGAGATGGAAACTTTAAGAAACCAGCAGACATGGTTGGTTATCTGTTTGCGTGCTAAGAACAGGAAACATTTAATGAAATAATTGGCAGAAGGCTTATCTCCACCACACATCCACAAAGTAATGTGTAGAACTCTTGGAGCCTCACTCTAGCTGTGGACCATCTCTGCTTGCTTCCTGCCCTGCTATTTATGTGATCCTCCCCGCTCATTGCAACTGAAGAAACGGGTAAACGTTGCATGCCAGGTAAGAACCTACCCAGAAAGACACACTAGAAGTCAATGATCTGAATGCAGAGGAACTTCGGGGCTTTGGTCATCTTTCTAATTCCTGTGCAACCTAAGGGAGCCGATGCAGATGAGTGCAAATCGTGGCTACATGCTCTGTTACAAATCTCTGTCTCGCTCTACCTGAAACATACAGAATACTAGAGAAATATATCGGTTGGATTCATTATTGTACCTAAATAAAGTTCCTTTATTCACCCCCTTGCTTTCAACAGGAGAATGAACAGTCCTTGGCCACACTGAATGCACTAAGGAAGCTTGTTGGAGTGTTCGGCTGCTTCCCATTGATTCTTTGCTTTTGCTTTTAAAATTTCTGCTTTCAAGCAGCTGCCTTTATCTGTCTTCCACAACAGGATATTGATTAGCTCTTGAAATGGTCTTTCTTATTTCTAGATACTCTCTCTGCAGATATTGTAGGAGTGGAGAATCTGGTTTTGTCCTTGAAATGTACCCTAATCTTGCAACTGTGAGAATCAAGAGCCTCTGATAAGGGAAATGACTCACAACAGCCCTCTAGTGGCTAGTGAGGGTTCAGCCAAAAGAAGAAAGTAGGCCCCCAGTCTGAGTGGATTGTGTTTCACAAGTACCTTGTAAACTGATTGTTTGAAACTCAGAGCTATTTTTTCCATTGGTATATTAGTGTACTTGATCTTGAGTTCTGCAGGCCTGGCCTGCTTAACCTTTAATGTCAGTGAGGCAAACAGTGGTGTAAAGCAACCATAGAACTTTGCCATCATTTATATCAATATTCCTATGGCAAAGTTGATTCAGAAATACAACTTTGGATGACAGAAAAATATGCTGTAGTTAAAAAAAATTGGAATAGGGCTGCCCTTGCTTCACATTACTGCCGGATGCTCCTGAGAAATGGGCAGGAAAGAACTGGGCTTTTTGTCTCTTTGGCAGTGAGAAAAAGGGATTTTCTTAATTAGCACCTTATTTCCCACTCCCGTCTTTAACCCTTTGGTGAATTAAGAAATGATGAGCTGTGCAAAAACAAAGATGAAGGACACATCTAAGTTAGATTTGGATTCCTCATTGGAAAGAGAAAAATAAAGGGAAGGAAAAGAAAGATGTGGAAGGAACGTAACTATAGTACCTATCAGGAAAAAAATAAGGTAATTCCTTTTGAATTCTGGAGAGACAGCTATAAATGTAAACATTCTATAATTTGCTGGGCAGTTCTTTTGGGCCAGATTCTGTGTGATACTTGAATGATCTCATTTAATCCCAGCAATAACAGTTATTATTATTATTGTATAATAACATATATATATATAATGCTATTATTATATAATAAATAACAGATATTATTATAATTTATGGATGATTAACAGAGATTTAGAAGGAGTAAGTATCCCGTTCAAAGTCACATAGCTAGTGAGTGTTGGCTCTGGGATTCCACCATTGCTTGTTGGACCATGCAGTATGTCTAATTAGCTAGGATGTTGTACTACCTTCATCCTGCATGTTTAATTGGGGATTGCCTGCCCATGGTTGCTTTTCATTGTGAGGACAGGATTTGATGCATGAAGCAGTGAATAGAGAGACGTCAAGTGATTCAGCCAGAAGATTATGACTCAGTTACCTTTCTTCCCTTTGTGTGACTTTTATTGCTATAATTTTTATAGCAAATTTATTTTATCATTTATGTGTTTATTTATTTAGCATTTATGTGTTACTAAATGCTGCTTTTAATATCCTGTGCTAAGCATGTATTTATTTCCCAAGAAAAGAATAGCATTTTGCAGTTTCATAGGACATATATTCATATTCTTATGAATATATACTAATAATCTAAAGTTTAGTGCAAGACAACTGATTAAATAGGCAACACCTCTCTATTTGCATTTTGCTTTAGGGAAGTGGTTTAACTGGCCTAGGCCTCAATTTGTTCATCTATAAAATCTTTGTTGCAAAGATTAATGGAAAGGTGTGTGAAGTACTCAGCATAGTATTTTATGTTTAGTAAACTCAGACAGTGGTAATATCGGTTATTGATAATGTCGTTTTATTGCTATTATTATTGCTATTATTATTTGTGGTGGTTTGAAATTATATGTATCCCAGAGAATCACGTCCTAAAAACCGATTCATTCCTGTGAGTGTGGACCCACTGTAAGGATGATCTTTTGATAAGGTACTCTAGTTAAGGCATGGCTCAGGGTGGGTTTTTTCCTCTTACTGGAGTCCTGTATAAGAGAAGGCTAGTCAGACAAAGAGGAAAGGCTAGGGGAGCAAAGGAAGAAGCTGTAAGCAACTAAATGGGAAGAAGCAGGGTGAGACCAACAGTCGTCCCATGTGCCTTGCCATGTGATGGAGGAGTCCAGGAAGAAAGCATCACCTGATGGTGCCTTGATTTGTACATGTTCATGGCTTTAAAACTGTATGCTTACAAGCTAATAAATTCCCATAGTTAAAGCCAGTGCATTTCATGGTATCTCCTTGAGTAGCTAGCAAGCTAAAACATTAATATTAAAAATAAAATAATCCCCCACATAGCATACAATGGCTAGCTATTCAAATTTGGACAGATGAGCACCTGTGAGAAACATCGTCAAGACCTCCGCTGCTCTTATATACCATTCACACTTATTTTATTTCTAGAATGGAGTGTTCCTATTTTCACAAATATCTTTTTAGATTCACTGCTAACATTTCATTCCATTTTAACCAAAGTACTGGAAACTATGATAGTGTTTATTTTATTACCAATTTTCATAATACAAAATTTTAAAATAGTTCTTTAAGCTACAAGGACACAAAGTTTATAAGTAATGCTTTTTTAAATTGTGGAGCTCAGGTCTGAAATGGTTTTAGAGTATTCTAGATAATATGTGGAAGCAGAGGTTTATGTGGGTGACAGTTTCAAACCTGCACCCTTGTGGTCTCTACATGGACTCCAGTTTCCCATTTGGCTCTGGTTTAGGGGCAGTCTTAGGCTAAAGTTAGCCCAAGTTCTGTCAATGGGTAGTGAGTATTCTATGAGTGCATCTGTGAGGCAGGAAATTATTTCCGTCTCCATTATTCTTCGTTCTTTCAAGAAGATGTAATTCCCTGGAAATTTATTATCAAACTCTTTGCTGTTAAATAAACTTCAATATAAAGCAGTTACTTCTTCTTCCTGTTCAAGGTAGATTAGTTTTTAACACCAAAAGGAATTTTATGGCTGTCTTATCAATAAGGAATAGATGCCAAGGATGGCATGTGACTATTTGAATCAGGAAAAAAAAAAGCTTTGTCATTTGGTAAATTAACTGATACTGAGTTTTGTTTTTAAATCTGCAAATTGCCATTCTTATTGGATTTTTGCCAAGTAAAGGTAATTGATATGGAAAGTGCTTAGCATTTGTCTGTTATGTATTTAATGCTCATTAAATGTTCCTCTCCTTCTACAAATGATTTTCCAACTTCCTTTCTCCATTTCTCAGCTAACATGAACTGCTGAACCAAGAAATTGTCTTATTTGAAATATTTTCTGGCAAAAAATGTTGACTAGTTTCCTCGATTTTAGTTTGCCTCCCTCCATTAGCAACTCCTTATTAACTGTATTAATGAGGTCTGCACATTTTTGAATTCGGTGACTTCAAGTATACATCTCACAAATTCTTAGAAAGAAACCAGGATATGTATATTTAAACTGTACAAACTGATAGTAGCAAAGGCATAAGGTAGGGACTCACACAAACTCCAGTTCAAATAGCAAATCACCTCACTAATGCAAAAGTAAAAGAGAGGTCTGTTATAGAAGAAAATACTCATCCTTTTCAAGGATATTTCTAATTATTTCTAACTATCTAAGGAGGGTTCTAATTGTGCTTGCCATCTGTTTCTATAATTAAAATATCAATTAGTATTACTTTGAAAACCAACATCTTTTGTTATGCCTTTTTCTTCCCGTCTGCAGTTTTGAAATGTGCTACAGCAAACTCCACTGACCTTGAGCAAGGCCTTTCTGCTTCTGCAGTCTGTGTCACCAACTAACTGGGGGACCTTGGGTCGGTTCACTGACCTTGGAATCTAAGTGATCTCACCTTGAAAGTGAAAAGGTGGAAATATACAATGTCTTGGAGAATATTTCCTAAAATTATTTTCTATATGACTGTGAGTCGAAGTCTCTGCTCATATTATTTCTTAATAATAGTGGCCATCTTTTATTGAGCAATCATTTAATACTCTAAAGAGACCCGTTGAATAGCCCCTATTCTATATGCCCATTTTATAGATTAGAACACTGAGATCTGGAGGTTAAATACTTTGTCCACAATTACATAGGCTTGGGTTTCCAGCCCAGACCAAGCCATCTGCATTGCAGAGCCCTTACACTCTTTGAATGAGTAGGTGAGAGACAACTTGATGCTAGAAATTACTATATACATATCCCTTTACCTCAAAAATGGAACAGTTAGCAAAAGGCTTAAATTATCCTTCCTTTTCCTGTATCCTGAGCATACATAATTAAAATGATAAGATCACCCATGCTTAAAGGTGATTATAGATCAACAATGTTTCTTCTCTTTTTTTTTTTTTTTTTGACATGGCTAGGCTCCACGAATTGAACTTGGCTCTCTGGCATGGCAGGCAAGAATTCTGCCACTGAGCCACCATTACCCACCTTCTTTTCTTCTTGTTTTTGGGTAATATGTAGCTAGTTTGTGAAATACATTTATAAGTCAACACCAGCTTGGGAAGACTAGATTCATTAGAGTTAGTTTTGATTTAATGAAGAGAATATCCAGTCTTTTAAGGTCGCAAGGGTCAGAAATGGCCTCAAGGGATAACTGGACAGTGAAAGGACAAAAGGAAACTCTAACCCTGCATTTCCTTTTCCTGGTCTTTAGCATGTTTAACATCCTTAGGGTTAGTATTTCAGAGTAAACACAGTGATGGTAACATTCTCTTAGATTGTTATCATTTTCTTTATGGAACATGTCTGGAGGAAAGATAGCATGAAGAAAATGGGGAAGATGTGGAAAGAGAAAGAGGTGTCATGAGACTTTACAAACTGAGGCAAGCATGCACAGAGTTACCAGGGAACATGGTGTCTCTCCTTGGTTCACCTAGTCCTCTCAATATTTCAAGTAATTATGTTTCCATTAAAATAAATGTGGAATAATGTATCAGGATTAAAAATTACATGATTTTTAAGATAAAACAGAAGATGTTAAATAAATCCTATACATTTTCCAAGGCACTGTAATCTCAGACCTTTTGAGATGCATTTTTGTTCTTTTTGCATTTTAGGAATGCTTTAGGGAAAATGTAGGAAATACAGATATGCTGAGCAGAAAAATAAATAATATGGCAAAATGTCTTCTTATAGAATATATGAAATTTATAATTAGACATAGGTGATTTTTTTGAGAATACACTGTAAATAACTGTTCTTAGAGAAACAAATACTGAGAGACAACCAGTATATGAACATCTATTATTTGGCAGCAAGAATTGCTTACATTTAGACACTATTGTATCTCTTCCATAAATGTAATCCCATTTCAGAGAGACTTCCAAATAAAATAATGAGGACAGAGGACAGTTTTGGTCTTTGTGTGTGTGTGTTTTTTTTCAACCAATATTGTTTTTTTTTTTTTTTTTTTCGTGAGCAGGCGCCTGGAATTGAACCCGGGTTTCCAGCATGGCAGGCGACAGTTCTGCCACTGAGCCACTGTTGCATCACCCACTAATATTGATTTTTATGTGTCAGTTTTAATGCAGGCAGAGAGACATAATTATGCCTGGAATGCAATAAGTCATACCCTTCACAGATTGTGACAGAGAGAAGGAGTATTTTCAGTGGTAGGAGTTAATTTGCTCTGGCATTAATATATGAAAAGATTGGCAACAATGCTTAATTGTTTCCTAAGTTACTAGCCCCAACTAAAAATAAGGTTCATAAACCAAGCTGTAGGAAATAATTGATTATGACAGTTTCTCTAAAAGGTGAATTGCTTAGAATCGCTGGTCTTAGTAATCAATTTCTGATTCTAAAGATGGCATTTTTCCCATCATTTCACCTCCTCCGATGTCCTGTCCTCTTAAGCCTTCTACACTGAATATTGGAACATGCTTCAAAATGGGGGGATTTATAAGCTATTTTAATTCTGCAAGAAAAAAATACTGGGGAAAACTCATTAAAATTTTTTCAGTTTAATCATCTTATTGACTGTTTTTACATAAAGATAAACAGACACTTGCACACATTGCACAAATGTAAAAATATCTACCATTTCATATTGTTAGGTACTCTGCATATGTACAGTTTCTCTGGAAGTTTTATGAATCAATTAAAATGATGTAAAGTTCCACTTTCATCCTATTGAGAAGGCCTTTGAAATGCCCATTTTGTTTCCTTTCATAACCTCAGTGGCAGTTTCCTGAATGCTTTCTGTATACTCAGCCACATTAGAATCCTGAAAAGTAAAGTCAACAAGAGAATAAGACAGTTTTTAGCTGTGTCAGGATACTTTCCTGTTCAATATAAAACCACACAAGTTTATGTTGTCATATTACCAAAAATCCAGAGGTCAGATAGTTCCGGATTCGTTCAATACATTTACTCTGACATCTTCAGCGTGATGGCTTTTGTCCTTAGGCTTGACCAGTTGTAATCACAGGATGGGTGCATTAGCTCCACATATTGCATCCTCATATAACCATATCCAAAGATAAAGAACTCTTATCTCCTTCCTGCATGTGTTTTCAGCATTAAAAAGGGAATTATCAGGAATGTCTTGGCTAATCAAGACTCAAACCCGTGAAGCTGGGCAGAAGGGTCAAATTTCTCCTGAAACACATGATCACTGGATGCCTCAAAAAATTAGAGGAGAGAGGTAGATGGGAAAAAAACAACCAAAGACCCTCAGAATTTACAACCTACTTAGACGTAAAAAAAATAACACTTGCCTGAGAAATACACAAGGTATCACGTACAGGTAAAAAATAATATGATGAGTGCTGAGGGCTTGGAGAAATTAACATAGACTGACAGTAATGCCTGCATTACCAATTTTTTAAATCATAAGCAATTTTTCAGGAGTCAAAGTGATCTTAAAAGTAACTGTCTTAGTTACTTTAGGGTGCTATGACAAATACCACACAATGGTTGGCTTAAAAATGACTATTTATTGTCTCATGGTTTCAGAGGCTAGAAGGTTGCTTTCTTCCAGGGTCGGTAGCATTCTAGCTGGCTGGCATTTCTTGGGTTCCTAGGCTTTCCCATCACACAGTGATGTCCTCTCCTTTCTCCTCCACATTCCTGCTGACTTCCAGCTTCAGACTCCTCCCCATGGCTTTCTCCTTATAAGGTCTCCAGTAAGAGGACTAAGACCCATCTTGATTCAGTTGGCCACAACGTAAGTAAAAAAAAGATTTAAAAATTACATCTTCAAAATGTCCTATTTACAACAGTTTCACACCCACAGGAATAGGATTAAGATTAAAGACTTATTACCCCCCTAGCATTCATAACTGAATCTACCGTAGGAACTAAATTCAGGTATGTTTCAATGACAATGAAAGACACATACCTGAACCATTCTGCATACTCATCCATGAGATACTAAGCCTGGAAAGACTCGAGCCCATTTTCAAATCATACCCCTTTGAACGAGACACTTCTTTAACTTTTGCTATTTTACTGTTAAGTCAGGAAAACGGTATCCAAACCCCATCCCACAGTGTGCATTTATCCAAATGATCATCTAAATAAAGAACAATATTGAAATTTCAAGGTTATGTAATAGGGGAGAACTCATGAAATTACACTAAGTAATCCAGGAAAGCTTATATCACTTGATAAGATTTCTGATAATGGAGGTCACCATGTTGATTATTGATATTTTACTTAGTGCTGTATATACTCTTATCATGCATACATACAAACAAATCAGTGCAGGTTAAACCATATAGTATTCCTGTTCATTTTTAGGCAAAGAATGAATGACTATCAAGACATTTCATATGGTTCCACCAAATATTTTTAAATGGGTAGGGTGCAGAGGAATTGTTTGGAGGCAGTAGAGTTGTGCTTCACTTTGTAACTAATAGATTGTGTTTTTACAGCCCCACAACATAATGAGAGTATAATGAAAACAATATAAGTTTTATTATATATAAATAAATATATAATCGTACAAGAAGTCTCATCAAAAAAACGTCTTCAATGTATTCAGTGTCCTTGGACTATTTCTTCTCTGTCACCAGGAAATCTATAATAGTAAATATTTGTAAGAATTATCACATCCACAGAATTGCAACATATCAGACTATATGAAATATCAGCCCTGGTGGTGAATTAGAACTCAGAAGTTCAGAATTATTTGTAGCTTTCATTGCATTGCATTGCATTTCTGCTGACAATTGAGAAACCCTAGTGCTTTAAATCTAGAGCAGGTCTTAAAGAGCACTGATCCAGATGAAGTCTTCTAAAGATGAGGAAACTGAAGGTTAGAGATGTTCAAAGACTTGTCCAAGGCAGACTTGATGACAGTTGACCCCACTTCTGGGTTTTTTCCACTCTGCTAGTTACTTGAGTATGCAGTCAACATGCTGCCCTTTACCATATGCGGACCGTGACTGCCTTTCACCATTACCATTCTGAGGTTTTCCTTTCCTGTGTAACGTTTCCTTCTTCTCTCCAAGTATAAGCCTCCATGTTAGGTCTCAGTATAGGTGAAAGCTGCAGGGCCTTGCTTTAGAGAGTTATGTTTAATGCTTGATTATTGAGACATTCTTCCAGCTCCACCAAATTTAAGGCTTTTATCAGATTGCCAGTAAAAAAAACCGTGTAAGCGAGATTTCAGAAAAGCTGCTGATATCTGCCAGTTTCTACAGAATAACTCATGTGCTCTGTTTACTCTAATAGCACAGAGATTGCAGTATGTTACTATTATTGCTTAGAAATCTGCAGTTTCCGTACCTTTATTGTACAAGTAGAGCTTTTTGTGTGACAGTCTTTTGTTTCAGGATAAATTAGACATTAAATGGCTCTATATTGTTTATAGGCAGCCAGAGAACTGTCATTTTCTGTTTGGAGTGCTTTTCTATTTAGAACACAGACACACCTCCTAGTTGCATCAACCTATGGAAGTCAGTCACAAATAGGTCAGAGTCACTGGAATATTTATGTGGTTTAGTGATTGATGACATTAATATAAAAACCTGCCCATGAATCACCAGCATTGAATTTTTTTTTAATTCCCCAGTAGTCTCTTCTTAAAGCCAGTGGTTTTATTTAAGTAAGCAAGATCTTTTTTTCATCTTATTCAAGTGGATATGATCTAAAATTTATTTCTTAGAAAGGTCATACTTTGTGGTTGATAATCTGCATGCAAAATGCAGCCCTGCTTTGTTTTGTTTATTTTTTAATCTTTTTTTTCCCCTCTTTTTCACTATGCCATTTAAAACCAGAATTTGCCATTAAAAAAATATTTGGTCTGAAAAGTAGTTCTGTAATTAAAGGTTTCCTGGCACCCAGAGTCCCCAAGCTATTTACAGCCCCCATCTACAGGTAGGATTGGTTCACCCACACCTTGTCCTTCTTTTTAGAAATTTCCTGCTTAGGTATAATTTTCCTTCTAATAGCCTTCCTACATAGACCTTCGAGGCTAGGATGCATTGATATTCTTTACCATTTTCTTGTCTCCTTGTCTCATTGGTCTAATAAAAAAAAGGAGCCTGTAAGAAAAAGACTGTCTTCCACATGGAAGCCTTGTTATGATGTTTCAGACTGCTGTCAGTCCCTAAGTCTTTTTTTATAATGAAATATTTTGGTCATTTTAGTCACTGATTTTTAATGCATGACTCCCATCTTATAGTGAATATGGTCAAATATAGTCAAGGTATCACTGCAATATCTGTTTATTCTTTCTACATGTTTATTGGCTATGTAGTAGGTGCCAGGCACTGTGCTAAGATCTGAGAGTACACAATCTTATAGTGTGGTAACAAGATTATAAAATATTATTGTTACATATTTACATGGAATATAGAACAAGGCTCTGCTACAGTGGGTGTACAGTACATCAAGAATTCCATAAGTGAAATTTTTTTTATTGATCTCAGGTTTTTCTTTTAATAATTTTCAAGCACTAACCTTTCATAAGATGGTCAGAGTAACATGTCTTTTCCTACAATGTATCATTACTTCAGAAATTAGAACGTCCCAAATAGTAAATTTTGATCATCTTTAATTCAAGATGTCACTGCAATATACATATATTCATTCAACAAATATCTACTGGGCAAGTACTAGGTTCAAATGCTGTGTTGGTTCTGGGGATAAAGTAGTGAACAAAAACAGAAGGGTTCTTGCCTCTTTGAAACAATACTCTATGGCAAATAAAGACACTATTTAAGTAATTCTACAAATAAACTAAAATTGCATCCATATCAGGCAGCTAGGAAAAACATGAACATAGAGCTCCAGGAATCTATTTTAGGGAGATATGGCTTAGTCAGTGGTACCTGAGAAAAATTTCCTGAAGAAATGAAATTTGTGATGGAGTCGGAAGGATGGGTGGGAGTCAACCCAGTGAAGACAGGAAGGAAGATGTGCCTTGTAGGGAAAACCAGCATGTCGAAAGCCCTGTGAAAGGAGGGAAGAGGGAGAATGCGAGTGAAAGGCCATTGTAGCTGCAAAACAAGGAGCAGAGGACAGTTCTTTTTTTGCAAAGAAACCAACATGATATTTTATGTCCAGACCAAGCCAGGGCTTATAGGCTCTATTAAAATGTTTTTCCTTTGTGCTATTTAAGACTTTATGCCTAGAGTTGATATGATCAGATTGCTTTCACAGATTGGAGAGGTTTTAGAGTGAATGTGCATGCGTGTGTTAGGAAGCTATTGAAGACGTTTCCATAGGAGCTGGATGTAGGTAGTGGAGATGAAAAGACTGCAACAAAGGAGAGGTATAAATTATGGAATAAGGGTGAAGGAGGTATCAAGAATGACTCCACAGTTTTTGCTTTGACCATTGGATGGGTGGTGATGATTTTCACTGAAGCAGGGAACAAGCAGAAAGACTATCATGATTAGGGGAAAATCATGCATGGTTTTGATATAACAGATGAGGTATCTTGGAAACATCCAAGAGAAGATGTCAAGTAGGCATATGGTCACATAGATCTGGTCCTAAGAAGGAGATCTTTTTTGGGATCATGTATTTTTGAGTCATCTGGGTGTAGGTGAAGAGAGAAAGGGAATTATTTCGATTATAATAGGATTGAAAATTTTTTTTAGATGAAGCAATGAAAAGGCAGCGGCAAGAGAGTTACCAAAATGAGGGCCCATGATATCTTATTAAAAATAAGATATATTGAGCTCATATTTTATAATTATTTGTTGAGATTTATGCTGGTATTTTCAAGATTTCCAGTGGCTTGTAGAAGTGTTCAGAAGTGAAAGGAGAGACACTATGCTGGAAAAGTTGGTCTAATTGAATCTAATGTCCTTTCTGAATTCCTTTAAGAGCTCTCTTACCTCTTCTCCACCACCCCGTCCCTACCCACCTTGTTTACTGACTTGCTCACTTGCTGACTTCAACAAGCTTTTTTTTAAATTTTTCTTTTTTTCTTTCTTTCTTTCTTTCTTTTTTTTTTTTTCTACATGAGCAGGCACCGGGAATCGAACCCGGGTCCTCTAGCATGGCAGGCAAGCATTCTTGCCTGCTGAGCCACCGTGGCCCACCCTTCAACAAGCTTTTATAACTTTTTTAAACAAACAAGAATCACTTAACTAGGATGTACATTGTGCAGACATCTTGCCTGTTTCTAGCTTATGATTCTTACTTTTTTCTTTTTCCAACATTCTTCATTAAAAATTAAAAAAAAAAATTCTCTGCTATATTGTGTCCATCTTGTAAGCCATAAAACCACTTACAAAAATACTGTTAAAAATACAGCAAAATATAAATAAATTTAAATTAAAAAACCCATGTATATTGGTTTGATAAAATTTTCTTCAAAGAGAGACAAAAATGTTTTAGCATCTTTCACCTTATGAATGAAATTTTATTTAAGATCGACTCAAAGTTCTTTAACATTGAAAAGTTTAAAATTCTGGCTCTCCATTTTAAGCTCTTAAAAGATATTAAGGAAACCACTTCACTCCAAAGGCCAAGAGGAAATAGCGAAAAGAATAGAGTATCTTCCAACGTATCCTTCAGTTTGAAGTAGATTTTTTGAAGAAAGTGTATGCATAGTCTAAGAACAGGTCTTGATGCATGTTAAAAGGATATGTGTAGTCAAAGGACTGGTCATTCAGCGAATTATTGTTGACATTTGGACAAGTTGAGTTCTGTGTATTTCATCTTCTGTCCTCTGGATTTATTTGCTTGAAATATATTAATACTGAAATATATTATCTGCATACTTTGAAATGTGTCTGTTCTGCCCTTTTTTATCCAACAGAGTACAGATAGGGTGTTTTGTTTATTGGGGTGTGTGTGTGTGTGTGTGTGTGTGTGTGTATGCTTGATTCATTTTTTCCCTGGTGAAAAATAGGTTGTTATAGATACACTGCTAGGTAAAGCATTTATCTACAGCTCATTTGTTTTATATAGACTGCCAGAGTGAATTTAGGGCCTTATATGAGAAGGCAGTGTACCTCTGAGCTAGGTGCTTATTCTCCCTCCTCTTATGGATTTGGATTCTATTTTCATATGCAGCCAAACAGAAGGTGATCATAAATATGAAGTTTATTGTCAGAGCAAGAAAAAAACAACTATGAACAGTTGGGGGCTATTGAAGTTTCATCTTAGTCATTTTCTCTTGAAATGATGACCTGTCCTTGTGTCAGTCAGTATTCACATTCACTTGTGTAAATGTATTACCTATCTAGCAACACTGAGGGAAAGAGGCAACAGGATGCAACAGTCTATGCTAGCTAAAAACTGCCTCTTTCTGAACCAAGAAATTCACTTGAGAGTAGGGTCAGATTTGAAGGTGTAGGACAGGATTTCTGGACTTTGGCATTGTTGTCATTTGTTACTGGGTAATTCTTTGTCATAGGAGGTTGTTTTGTACGTTGTAGGATGTTTAGCGGCAACTCTAGCTTCTACCCACTAGATGCAGTGGTACCCCCATCCCCGCCAGTTGTGACAACCAAACATGTCTCCAGACATTGTCCATGACCCCTGGGGGGCAAAAACTCCCCTGGTTTGGAACCAGTGGCTTTAGAAAATTTAAGAATAACTTTTAATTAGTTAAGATAAATGAAAAATATGAAACAAATATCTCAAAACTACACTCTCACAACCACAGACCCAAACGTACAAACATGAAAAAAATAAATAAATAAAGTTCTTTGGTAGTGAGAAAATTTTTAAAAATTGCATTATACCACTAGATTAAAACAAGAATGAAAATAGCACCTATTGTTAGGTCAAGTCAACTTCCAATCTTAGTATTATTGGTTTAAGTCATTGATTGACTAAACCTGCTGAAAACTGCTCGGCTTTAATCTAATCTCATCTTCAAGGGACTGGGCATTAACAAAAGGTATATTCTTATTAAAAAAGTATTAATCTTCAAAAATTAGAAAATTTGGAAGATCATGCCAATTTTCAATCCCCATTGTTTTTTCCTACAAATTGCTTCTACAAGTATTGAAATAAATACAAATTAGGACTGCATTTACTTTTTCATTATTTAGTACAATTGTTTTATCTAGCTAAAGAAACAACAACAACAAAATATATGGAAACAGAAAAGTCTGAAGAGCAATAACTAACCTATTTATTGGTCACCACTGGACATTAATCAATCAATGGTATTTTCCTACCTCAAGTGAAGCAACTGTTAGGAAGATTGTTTTTTGGTTTAGGGGTTTTCTCTTTCTTCCATATATCATAATCTAATAGAAACATACATTAAATAACAAATTTTGATTCAGTCTGTGATGTGAGCAATAAGAATAAGCTGTTATTTGCCAATTTTTACTTGCTTTGAATTAGGTTGGTTTTTATCAAAGAATTTGCTCAATTAAATTTGATTTTTCTATATGTTCTGATCTGCTGCCTGGCATCCTTACAAGCTACTGATCCAATAAACAGTAAAACAGGTTTCAGTCTTCACAAATGCTTTCACATTGCATCATTTAAAGCTCTGAAATGTTAAATGCTTATTTATAGTATAATTAACAAAGGCCTTTCTCTCATGAGATATTTCATTCAGTAGTACCATAGTTACACTAATAATTCTATTCTTGGGGTACTTCAACATATTTTTAATTAAGCATAATAAACTGGTTTCTAGTTTTAACGTTAGTGGCCACAGTGGAATCTGGCTATCCCTGATTGATGTAATAATACGTGAATCTTTTAACGTGAATGAGCTAACAAAATCCCAGGTACTAGAAGAAAATCTACTGAGATCAAACTTTGCAGTTTTATGCTCAGCTTTCACCCTTCTTATATTTAATTTAATTGGGAGTGTATTGTGAGTCATAGCAGAGATGGATTCTGCAGAAATGAAATGGACATAAGGGAGTTATAGTACATGGAACTGTTAGAGATAACACAGAATAAAGATTGACATAACCTATTGGTTGCGCTCTGACATAGTTTTTACTTGACTCTTTTTCCAATGCTTTCTTGAGAGGCAGAATAAAAAAAAAAATTAAGGACAAAATAGTTTAATTTTGCATTATTTCTAGGAGGATCTCTGATTAAGGAACTCTCCACCCATAAAATATATGTACATTTATCTTGTAAGTATATATTTATCTGCAATTCAAAGCTGGTATAAGATTTTTCACTGAAGACTGTAACTAAATGACTCAGTAGAAAGTACAGACCCTGCTACTTTTCTCCACTGTTACTGTCGTTCTTGCGAAGGTGATTACTTCTGCTCCTCTTAGCGGCTGATCGCTGACTTCAGGCCTTGCCTGAAGTGTTTCTATTCTAATAGTAATTATGTGTTCAATTACTGGCTGAGAACATTAAGTTGGGAGCAGTATATTCCATAAATTTATTTTCTCTCCTTTCATTCGGTTGAATATTTTCTTTTCACTTCCCTTATCTGTTTTTTCTTTACTCAGGGAAGAAAAACATACCATTTTGTCATTCTGTATGTGCATGCATATAGGAATATGGGAAATGCTTTATATTTTTAAATATTCACTTTTCTGGTTCATTGCAGGTAGAGAAAGTATACATAGCTGTATTTTCAGCCTGAAAGGTGATATATAGGTCCATTGGTCATATACATATATATCCGATATTGACATTTTTAATGAAAATATGGAATACTTAAAGGTCACACCTAACTATTTTGACCCAGATAAATTCCTACTCAAATTAGCCTTTTCTCTGACAGTCAGCACATAGACAAGGTATAAAATAAAGAAGCTGAACAAAAACAAGGCAGTGTGAGTACAAATCAAGCAACTGTCAGAAGAATTTTTAACTTATAAAGGCATAAACCCTCTAATTTACATCTTTTCTTTTAGTTTTCATGAGGCTCTGTATTGACTAAGTGGATAGCTAAACAGAGGTTGCACATAAGAAATCAGGCACCTGGGAAGCATCTTTAAAATGCAAATTCCTGGGTGCTTCTCGCAGAGATTCTGATGAAATATTTCAGAGGTGGTACTGGGAATGTGCATTTTTAACAAGCAGTATGGTGATGCTAGTGCCCATGTTCTTTATTTTATTTATTTATTATTATTATTTTTAACATGGGCAGGCACTGGGAATACAACCCAGGTCCTCTGGCATGGCAGGCGAGCACTCTGCCTACTGAGCCAACGTGGCCCACCCTGCCCATGTTCCTTAAATACACCTTGAGAACCACAGCTCTAGACCATTGGTGCTTTTATTCTTGCCAAAGTCTGGATAATTACATAGCCCAGCCTCTTCCCTTCCTCACTCCATCCCTCCATCTCCCTGATGAACATGTGCTCTCACCTTGATATTAAAATCCCATCACAAATGCTGTTTACCTGGATTTGGTAGTTTATAGAAATGCATTTAAATTTCAAGCAATTGGCCTATAACATAATGGTCAGAATACAATTTGTTCTTAATTTGGAGACTCCTTCTTCAATTCTTATAGTAAATTCAATAAATCTGACTATATTTAAAAATTGTTCCTCTTCTCAACTGATCACCAGATCAGTTTCATTTCAGTTTCTTGTTTGAGATGGCGTATGTTTTTGTATTGATGGGAGATTATGTATTAGGCAAAAACAATAACATTTAATTGCATTGCTATAAAATTTTTTTCTGCATTAGATCTTGCTGTTGGATACCAGAGATTGGGAAACAAGGCCAGGAGTCAGGATCAAAGAACTAAAGGAGAATATAGTGAGTAATTTATCTAAGTTAGAGCAAAACACAAAACTAAAAGTCTCAGCATGAATGCGATCACAGAAGCGATAAAGGAAAAAAAATATTGAAGGCAAAGTAAGTAAAAAAAAAAAAAAAAAAGAAAAGAAAAGAAATAATCATACCACAACATAATGTAGCAAACAGGCCCGCCCTTTCTTTTTCTTATTCAGCTGCCTTCTCTGTAGAAAGCCCCAGACCCCCTCTCCTGACCTCTAGGAACGGATGAAACTGCAGGCAAGTGAGATAAGACACATTCTTGGGATAGAGACCCCCACTCCTGACCTCCAAGAATGGGTGAAACTGCAGGCAATGGAGATAAGACAGATTCCTGGGATAGGGACCCCCTCCTCAAGCTTCCAGGAATTATTAACTGCAGACAAATGAGATAAGATGCATTCCTGGGATAGAGACCCCTCCCCTAACAGTTCATTGGCTTCTGTAACCTGCTTCGCGCCTTAAACTGACCAATTGTCTTTCCTTTAATGTTGCTATTTGCCATATTAAGCTTACCCTATCTCTAGCATGTAATAGTGTCTATAAAAGCTGATGCTGCCTTTTGTTTGGGGCTCAGCTGAGTCACCTCGAAAGTCTGAGCCCCGTGCACACGAGCCAACAAATCACTTGCTTCCTGAAACTGCGGACTGTTAGTCTCGGCGTGTTCTAATTTTGCGGAACATTCCTGGAAGCCTGCAGCCTCGTTCCTGGTTTTCGCTCTACGGTAATACACAAAAATACAAACATGCCATCTGAGAGATTCAGGGTTTCTTCTTTGGTTCTCTTTATAAGGGTTTACAATGGTCAGTGGGCAGAAGATGAGAGAAGATGGAAAACAGCTCTGACCTTCTGATTGACCAGACATGGGGAAGAAGTTTCAGGCAAAGACCATGCAGTTTGAGAAATCTCATTAATGTTATACTTGATTCCTTTTTATACTAAAATGGTTTCTAGAGACGTGGAATTTTGTTGTGGCTCTAATGGCTCTTGGTTGAATCTAACAACATTCTTGTCATTTCATAGCACTGGTCAGACTGACAATAGAAATTAAATAGAAATAGAAATAAAAATAGAAATTTAGAATAGAACAATAGAAATTTAAAAAAAACTTGCAGAAATCCAAAAATTCCAAAAATCATATATATAAAACACCTCTATCAGCTGAGAAAAAGGAACTTGGTTTGAGAGAACACTGACAAGAGCGTCTTCTTGTTGAGTTATGTTGTAAAATGTGAAGAAACTTTTCTTCAATGTCATCCTTGAGATACTGGCCTGTGTTTCTATTAATAATATGTAAATGTTATGGAAATAGAACAGGCTGGGTGTCTCATCTGTCTCATAGAGTGGTTGCAATATGCCAAAGGTAAAGAGAAGAACTGCTGTAGTAGAGAGGTCTTTAGAAAGTATGGAATCTCACTGGGCAGCAGCCTGTGGATAACAAACTTCTGTCATCCAACTGGAGGCATTGCATGAATATGAGGAATCCACAGGCTCAAAGAAGAACAGAAACTTTGAGCCTCCCTCTCAAAACCAAGCCTTAAGGGAATTGTGACTCGGAAGCAGACAGACAGGCTGACAAATTGAGCTGTCAGGGAGCATGCAAAGTAAGGTGTGAATTTTGGTGGTGTCGGATAGCAACCCTTTGCGTCCCCTTAAGGGATGCTACTCTTTGTGCTGCTGAGAGTGTGACGAGTGCTCTTGGGTAAACGAGAGGCCTGAAGACAGGTGGAGAAAATCATAGAGGACAGCTGGGAAGCGTTCATTCATTATTCTCCTTATCATTTGGAGTTGTCGATGGCTTTCCCTCAGAAGACCATGCACAGAAACCCACACGCGAGGTAGCCTGACATCATGGCTAAGGTGGCAGGGTCTGGAGTTCGACTTCCTGAGTTTGCACCCTGGCACATGATATTTTCTTCAGTTTTTTTCCAACTTGCCCAAGTTCAAATCTGTATTTTAATGTCTCATCCATGAAATGGGAATTATTATTTTACCCAAAATATGCTTAATTTCTGGACTTAAATTTCAGTTACAGAAAACTTCCAGTTCTCAGAGAATTTATGACCAAAGAAGAGAGATCATGTCAATAAAGATATTATCAAAATAAGGCAATTTTTTAAAAATTGAGGGAAAACAAGTTGCAAAGTGCTGTAGATTAAAAAGCATAACACTTTATTCAGTTGGGAATTGAATTCTAAGATTAGCAGTAGAAGTATGTTATTATACAATATAGGTGGGGAGGCAAGGTTTAACAGCAACCTATGAGACCTTTCTAAAAGTCATACATTACCATCACATCTACCGCAGGCTGTCCCCACAGTGTGTGCTCAACAGACTGATCAACTGTGCACCCAAACGGCTTTAGAGCAGAGCAAAGGAGAATTCAGTTAACATGCTAGCTCTGTTATCCTGAAGCTGCTTTTCGACAGCATGCTAACCTTCATTTTATTGAAACAGCATCATTTTAGTGATAGGTGGAAACTGTATTTTTGGAGCAAGAGCTGCAAGAGATAATTGGTATTGCGCTCCACAACAGTGCTGCAAGCTCCTAGCTGGTATTTTGTGCTCTATGGTCTCTATATTTAGTAGGCAGTTATTTTCTTACCCTTTCAGATATGATATACCAGGGTTTCTAAGGACTAATATATCCAACAAGGGCTTTCAGTGACAGAAAGATACTCAAACAAAAGAGGTATTGATATATTGATACCAAAACACTATTTCAAGGAAATATGGAGTGAAAAAGCTGCCGCGGTTATATTTACAAGGACATACATACGCATATACACACATTGTTGATGGATTTCTGAATCTGTAGGGGCGAGCAATTTGATATTATTATTGTGCAATTCAAACTCAGAAAAAATTTTTTATAATCCCCAGAAATGGACTATTTAACTCATAGGTGAAGCATAATGTTACCTTATTATTAGTTGACGTATTAGGGTAAGTGAACATGCTGACAAGACTAGAACCTGTTGTTTAGCAAGGTCATTTGTAGGCAAAATTTCCAAGCTTCTTCTTAATATGAAAAGATGCTGTGGGGAATGCATGTGTATATTGGAAGGTAGAAAAGTCTTTTCTCAAAGTATGACAGTCATACCTGCTGTGTGGTTGTAAATGCACAATGTCACCACATTTAACAATATACCATTTTCTTCATGGACATTGTTGATTTTGATGCCTGTTATGGGAAGTTTTGTGGGAGTTAACAGAATAGAATCTGGTTCCCACAAAATTAGCATGGTGTGACAATTTTCCGACAGATGGCAATTATGAGTCTTGAGAAGAAGCAGACTTGACCAATTCACAAAACTATGGCCAATAGATTAGCAACAACCCTGAGACAAATTCAGAGATTTTCAATGAAATAGGGACTTAAGGTCTTAATATTGCTCTCTCTTGCCTTTTTTTATTCAAAGCCCCTTTCTCCTCTTCGAATTCATGCAATGCTAGCTTTATTAACTCTGACAATAGAGCCAACATCTTCTTCTTCTATATTGCTTTAGTAATAGATTTAATTAAAAATATAAATCTTCTGAGTAGATTAGAGCACTTTGTAAAGGCTTCCATTTTTTTCTTCACTAGGTTAATCAATATTTTTATTCTTACATTAGAAAATCACTATCAAGGTGTCAATTTTTAAAAGATATGCTTTCATTAAATAAAGAGTGATTGATCTTTCAGGGATCATCATGATCAGTTATTGATATTGACGCCCTTAGCGGAAGAAAAACAAGTATAAATTGTTTTTTGGCTATAGAGTAGGGTGTGTGTGTGTGTGTAAGTGCATGTGCACCTGGGCACGTGTAGATTTCTATAAAAATGAGTAGTATTACTATTGGTAGAATAGCAGTAGTTGGATTCCAAGTTTCGTAAATGAAATATTTATTGAATGCCAAGTACAGCCCAGGTATTATAGTTGGTGTCACAGTTTTAACACATTGACTGTGTCTTCAAATAGCATATACGATGTGATCAGAATCTTGCTTAGGTAAAATATGAATTGCTGAATATGACTTCTTGAGTGGCAGTCATGTTTTAGAAAAAATTTTTTTGCAATAATTATGTTGTTTTTAAATATTTGTCAATATATGAGTATATAAGGTATTTACTAATAGTAGAAAAATATTGTTAATGTAATTCAATAGAAATTATTTTTCTTCAGATGTAAAGGCTTCTTTCAAAGATATTTGACAATTCTAGGTTCACAGATTTTAAAAAAATGTCTTGGTTTTTGTGAAATAGAGAGCCTCCAAAGGGCGGCTCTCTTTTTCTAACCTGTTCCAGTTTAATGAGTTCAAGAATGAGTTTTAAAAAGCTTAGCATATTTTAGGGCATGCATGGGTAGTTCAGTGGTACAATTCTCACCTGCCATGCGGGAGACCATGCTCAATTCCCATTCCATGCACTTCCCCATAAACAAACAAACAAGGAGAACAAAAAAACAAAAATTCAATAAATGGTGCTGCAATAACAGGATACTCAAATGGTAAAATAATGAAATGTGACCCTACCATACATACAAAAAAAAAAAAAAAAAAAAAAGAGTCTAGCATATTTTAGTCTTCTTGCCTGAATCTTTCTAGGGATAGTATAATTTCTTTTAAATTGGACAAATGATATTCATGACTTTGATAAATACTATTGATGAATTAAGATTCGGTTCTACTTGTTTATTTTTCTTTAAGTACAAGAGAAATTGACTTATTTAGACTTGATAGAATTTATATTGGGTAAATTATTTCAGTCCCATTTCAATTAATGATTTGAAATGGCTACATTAGAGTCCTGTTGAAACCATGAGTCAATGTAAAATTTGTTTATTGGCAAAGGGAAGTATAATACTACATGGTATACATCATTACCTAGTGGGTTTGTCACTTTCTGTGTAACCTTGCGCAAGTTACTTGGTTTTTTTGTAGCTCAGTTCTCTCAATTATAAAATAGGGATAATAGTAGAATCAATTTGATAGGGTTATTGATGGGGATTGAATCATGTCCCCTAGAAAGACATGTTCAAGTCCTAACCCTGGTCCTGTGGGTGTGAACTCATTTGTAAATAGGACCATTTTGTAATATAATAGGACTATTTATAATAGGAGTATAATTGAAGTGTGGGTACATTTATCAATGGGATGTTTGAAGATCCTATATAGATGAGACCAAATTTTATCAGGGTGACATTAATTCAGATTGCTGAAGTCCTTGTAAGCAAAGGAAATTGAACATGGAAAGGGCCAAAAACCAGAAGAAGCCATAAAATGAGGCAGATTGCCGTGTAACAGAGGCAGAGTCAAGCCAAGGAACCCTAAGGTTTGTTGGCAAAAAGCCACCAGAACGCCAGTGACTCTGGAAGAAAGCATGACTGGTCAAGACCTTGATTTTAGACTTCAGTCTCCAATAAATTCCTGAGATAATAAGTTACTATTGTTTAAGCCAACCAGTTTTGTGGTATTTGTCATAGCAGCCCTGCAAAATTAAGACAGCTACTATGAGGATTAAATAAGTTAACTGATGGCAGTATAATTAAAATAGTATTTAGCATATTATAAATAATAAAGAAATGCCACCTATTATTAATAATATCTCATTAACTCTTCATGCAAACATTATGATGAAAATTATTATTCCCATTTCATAGATGAGTGAACTGAGGCTAAGAGAAATTGATGTTTACCTTATCTACTTAAATGAAATGTTTGAAGATTAAACAGCACAAAATATCAAAACACTTTTGAAAACATGTATCAGGGTACAAATAAAAGGAGTTAAGGGATTATTTGAGCTAAAAAAAATAAAGGATAATCCTTATAACAGGTACTTCCTAGATATATAAGTGGAGAAGTGTAAAAGGAGTAGTTTCCACCCATGGGCTGTAATTTATGAAGAATATGATACTCACTGACTCTAGAACCACAAATTATGCCCAGGACACCCTAGGTACAGCTTCAAAGGTATTTATAGTTAAAGCTCTTTAATCTGGCATTGGTTTATTCAAATCATAAACGGTTAGAAAAATGCCATTTTGTAGTCAACTCCAGGCTCTGTCATTCTTTAATGAAAATACCAAATAATCCAAACATAATTCATTCAAAATTTAATTTTATGAATAGTATCTTTAATATTGATGCGGTTTTGCCCATGTCTGTATTTCATTTTCAACCTAAGGTTTCTATTTCTGCTTCCTGTTCTATGAGGAAAGCCAAATAAAATGAAGGCAAGTTAAAAAATCTGACATTAATGAAGAGAATTTTTGTACTAATATATAATGTGACTTGTTTATTATTATTTTTTGCTTATTTTATGTAATAGAATAACTTCAGATCAGTTGCTTTAGAAAAGTATATTTGCTATGTGTACTGTCCAACTGATTATGTTTTTAAAATATATATTTGTCCCAAGTGGTGGAAAATTTACCCAGTTAACACCATGATAATAGTAATTATTTTCAGTAAAGGATTTGTGATCGTTTTCTCTGTAATTTACTTGCTGTTTCTCACAACCCTTCACAAAGGCTGTAATCAGTGGGGTGATTTTTCCCACGAACCATGCCCAGAATTGCCTTTTACTTACTACACTTATGTGTTTTTAAGTACTGTGATGTCTTTCTCAGTTTGCCATTGATAGCAATTAGTCAGAGTTTCTTTTTAAGTTATTGAGAACTTTCCATTTATAAACACTATAAACTTGAGTCAAAACATAGTTTTCTATTAGCAGGGAACAAAGAATTATAGAATTTTATAGTTTAAATAGATGTTAGAGATCATCTAATCTTATTGACCAACACATTTAATAGATGAATAAAATAGGCTATGAGAGGTTAAATGGCAAGACCAAGGACACAGAGGTTGAATTAGAAATCAGCACTTCTGATACCCTTTCCATTGTACTGTAATTCACATAGAAAGTTGCTTGGTATAACAGTAAGCTAAAAGTAAATGTGCAGATCCAGATGTGGATAATGATTACTTATCTTAATAATCAAGGAGAAAACTCCAAGAAAGCAGATGCTTTGACTTTTTTGTTCACTGTTGTTTCTCCAGTATAGTGCCTGGCATGTGTTAGATATTCAATAAAAATTTGTTGAATGAATAAAAGTAACCCCATCACACACACATATACACTCTTTTTTTTTCTTTTAATTATGTGAGTTTTTAACTACTATTAATTTTGTCTACTGTTTCTTGAGCTATTTACTTTTTTATTTTTTGTATATTATATATGAACTCACAAAAAGATTAAAGAAGTAAAATTCAGCCAGCCTTTCAGTTTTTTACAATGTGAAGTCATATAGCATGTGATTAAAATTTTTCTACTTAAATTGACTAGATGCATTCATTAATTCATTAATATGTCACGCAGTTTAATTTCACCATATAAAGAGCTATAACTGAAAATAATTATTGTAATTATGAATCACAGCTGAAAAAGCTATAATATCAAATCTAATTTGCTGGTGTTGACGGTACCTATGTGGAAATACATAGAAGTTTAGAAACACGTGCCCAAATAGCAAACTTATTTCTCAAGTTTCCTCTCCATGATAGGCTTCATTGAATGTCAAAGAGTTTCCCAGGAATATTTCTGCTGTCCCTTCCTTCATCAGGAAAATCCAGGTACCTTTACCTACGCTATGCCTGGGGCTAAAACATGATGTGATTTTTGCATCAGATCAGATGCTATTAAGACCCAGGAGATAGCTTGCTTTAAAATAAATTCTTGGTAGCTTAATTTAGAGAGTGTCACCTTAGTGAGTGTTATGATTAAACACAGCTATGGGTTTTGTATAATAAAAGTAATAAAGATCATCACAATGAATCCTGTATTTGAATAAGTACCTGAAATGATGTGCATGCCCCATTCATCTAATACAAAAAAAAAAAACATATAGAGAGTGGGAAAACAGAAAAAGAGATGCAAGAACTTGTTTTCCTGTCATCTCTTTGCTTTAGTGTTGAATTAACAAGCTGATGATATATGAACAGTATAGATTATGCTGTTTTTCAATGCACACTGGAAAAGCAAAAAATGGTTGGTACCAAGGAAATCAGTCATATGTCTCCCCAAAGGCAGTCTTCTTTTTCACTGGGTCTGCAGTTGGTGTGCAGGCCACGTTGTCTGTGTAGCTGGTCCTGCCAGCCTGTGTCTGGCTGTGTCCACCCAGGATGTAAGTGTTCAGAGGTGGTATCTGTAGTGTACCTCTGTGTCCAATATCCTTTGCTTATAAGAACTTCAGCCATATTGTATTAAGGCTCACCCTTATTTGGTTGGGCCACACCTAAACAAATAAAGGTATCTTCAGAGGCCCTATTTACAAATGGGTTCACACCCACTGGGTCCAGGTTTAGGACTTGACCATGTATTTTGTGGAGCATTTGATTGACTCCTCAACAGCCCTGACCTCCCAAATCCAAACTGTTTTTCCTCCTTCCCCAGTAATATAATGCAACATGCATGAATATTAGTCATCAAGACACTGCACTTGAGAAACAAGCCTGAGTATTTTGGCCATAATTAAATGGAAAGCATTGTGTAACAATTCTCAGAGCCTGACAAAGCACATGGCATCTTTGTCCAGCTCTTAAGAGCTTTCACTTGTTGACTATAATCAATCATTTCTGCAGTTCAGGTCTTGTTTGCATTTCATCCCTGGGACTATTTCCTTGTTTCTTTCCTGGGGTCTATCCATCCTAAGATCTTGGATGATTCTTACTTTTTTTTCTCTCCTTCACAGGTTCAGGCATTTATAAAGCAGAAAGGAGAATAGAAGCTCTCTGTTTCTTGTTAGGAGAGGCAGGTTATTAGGGTTGAAGCAGCAACTAGCAGTTTGGCCACCTGGTTGATAATACACAGATAAATGATCTGTTCACTTTCAAAAGCTGCCAAGCAGGGGAGCCACTCCACTTCAGTATCCCAGGCATCTAAGGCCTTGAAGATTATGAGTCAAGAGTTGGAGCAAGGCAAGATGTCAACAAAATACTGAGTAGAAATACTCAAGGAGGTCAGAATGAGGTGTCTTGGAGCTTAGGAAAACCTTTGGGGAAATTAGTTTACAAATTTTATTTTTCCCTAATTTAGAGAAATTTCAGATTGATTCTTCTTTTGTTGTACAATCTTTGCTAACACTATTTAACTTTTAAATAAAATGTATTGAAATTGCTTTCTGATAAAAAACAAAAATCATATTCACTGCAGAAAGCTTAGAAAGCATAACAAAGTAAAAAGCAGGAAAGATAATAATTCTGCCCTTTGTATAACCATCATTGACATTTGATAAAATGTTTCTCCCTTTCCATAAATATATATATTTATTTTTTGGGTGGGGTTGTGCATGGTCCAGGAATCAAACCTGAGTCTCCCACATGGAAGGCAAGCATTCTACCACTGAACTACCTGTGCACCCTCCTATTCCAGTGCATGCCCATGTACATGGGCATGCACTGGGAATCGAACCTGGGTGTCCTCTGGGTTGTCTTTTTTCATTTTTGTGTCACCACCTTTTAGCTCAAAAGCAAGTAACAAGTTTAGTTTGATAAGTATCAACTTATGTGTATGAACTTAAGAACTGGGTTTGAAATACATGTAATTTCAATAAGTTTTGAAGTATAGCAGAACTTGAGTAAAAAATTGATAAGGTCTTATTATGGGTTGGTAGATCCACTTGGAGATATATTCTTTTATGATGAAAGAGTGATGGATGGCCTAGAGACCCCCCTGCAGGGTTATAGTTTCATAGATCCATATCTTCTCAAAATCAAGGGACATTTCCTGAGACTTCTAACTATACCAATCACATTTAAATCTGTTAAATAAGCTCTGGTGTAAGATGAGGTTTTTGATTCAGCTGTGCTGCTCAGTGACTATATAACTTTGGACATGTTATTTGCCCTTTCTGATTCAGTTTTCCCCACCTGTAAAATGTAAATAATAAGATCTACCTCTTAGGGTTATGAGGAAAAAATTAGTTAGATATTTTTAAAGTATAATTAAAGTATGAAATACTACCCAGAAAATAGCAGGTGATAAGTGCAACTCTATTACCTTCTTTTCTTTCCTCTTTACTTAAATCCTCTTGACCTATAGGATTCATTCCACTTCAAACACTCAGTGACTTGGTCTCCTGAGGATTAATGCTTCAGGCAGTCCTCATCTATTTGACAGAGGCAAGGGAGAATACACTATATGCAAGAGAAATGAGGTAGCTCTGGCTTTCCTTTTTACCAGTCTCTTAATAGCTATAAATACAAAAGTAGTTACTTCATGTCAGAGGAAGCTGAATGCTGTGTATTTGTAGTTGGTAAAGGGCAGGGCATGCTATTGCTTGCAACTCTGAAATATGTGCTTAGCTAATACTTTCTTAGCTAAAACTTTTCTTAGCTAATACTTTCTCAAGCCCATAATAAATTAGAGCTGATTTTATGACAGGAGAGAACGTTGTAGATTATCCAAACTGCTGAGATTGGAGCCTGCTGTTGGTGCCCCAAGAGTAGTCCTATGGTTTCTAGAGTACCCTGCTCTGTGATGGGGAGTTTAAGGCATATCCAGGGACGGTAGGAATGTGAACTGCCCTCAAAGGCTGCACAGACCACTCCAGCAATGTCATTTGGTGGCTAATCGGGGGTCACAGTTTCCATGCTTATACCAAGTTTTATGGAATTGAGGCTTCCATTTGCTTGGAGCTAAAGCTTATTTATTGATGTACCAGGAAGAGCAAGAAGAATCTTCTAACCCCCAGAGACTGGATGAGAGAAGGCTTTGTCATTGGATTCCAGAGTGAAATTGAATGATCAGTTTAACAGTTGCAGTAAAACGCAGGTGTCCTGCTGCAACTAGGAGTGACTGCCAGGCTGCTCTCCTGATAGGCTGCTTCATGCTTCAGTGATATGGCGAGGCAAGGGGATGCAGGAAGGGAGGAGAGCTAAGTAACCTGGGAGCCTTCTTCCTGTTCTCTGGTGTTTTCTTGAACTGCTATTACTGTCACATATTCAAAGTTTTGATAACAGGAACAGAGAGTCTCTTTGGTGAGGACCCTACTGTGTGTTTAGGCCTGAGTGTCTTTGGACATGCAGAAGATCCCAGATAGTTTGTGATGAGTTCTTTATTCTTGCTGAGGGTGGATCCTTTGTCCTCCCATAAACTCCAAGTCCCGTGAAAGAAAAAATCAGCCTTTTGATGCAGATAGGAAGACTTACCCTTCGTAGGCACAATATTGCATAAAATAAACAGCTAATGTGGGCGAGAAGTCCCTTAAGCCTTCATAGCTGTTTGGTTTGCTTACTGATGGATAGAAACAGACAAAGAGTTCCAATTAACTGGAAGAGCTAAGTCTGCCTTTTAAAATGTGGCCTATGTATAGCTTAGATTGGTGGGAGGGAGGTGTCAGGAAGAGACATGTTGGAACCAGTTTACATATATTCTGTTCTATTTAGTTTGTGGGAGTTTCTTGAATCAACGTTCCCCATTATAATTTCTCCCAAGATTCAAATTAGGCTTTAAAAAAATTACAAGGAATAACACATGCATCAGCAGAAACTGCATTTTCTGATCCAAAAATCAAATCACATGCTCAATGGACTTACAGCAAGGGCATGAGCCAAATATCTAGGCATCCTGTGCAAGCTTAAAATTTGGCACCCTCAGCAGATAAATGATTTAATACTTTTATAATTTGTTCTTTAAATATGTGTCTGTATTTATTCATAGGAGAGACCGAGGGCTACTGTGGGTGAAGTTGATAGCTTCATTCAGCCTCTCCCTCCTCTGTTGTTCCAAGCAATTCTTTCGGGATGATAGAAGACCTCAGGAAAGGCCACTGCATTTAAACAGGATCTTGAAATGTGGAAAGAATGTAAAGAAGCAAAGTTGGCCTAAGGAATGTTTTCAAGATTAGGGAGGTAAAAACATAGAAATTTAATTTATATGCAATTTCTGTGAAAACTGCATGCGAATAGTCACAGCCTAAAAAAACGCAAATAAATATTATTTTAAATAAGAATTTATTTTAAAATAGAAAACATATTTGGTAGAACAGTCTCCTTTGCTTGAATATGTTGTTTAAACTAAATTGTGCAGTGTTCTTTTCACCCACATTCTATCTGTTGTAAGGGTTCATGAACTAGAGTTAAGCTAAGAAAATAATATAAACTACATAAATGACATAAAATAAGAAGAGGTGAGATAATATAAATAATATAAACAAGGAAGCTTGAACAAGTCTCTAAATCCCCAATGCTTTGAATGTTCTTCAATAAATGCACAATGACAGAAGTTTGTAGGATTTTTATATTTATAATGTCCTTGTAAGACGTATTAAAGCAGGGGTTAGAAATGATATGTTTTGTATAATCAGCTGGGTGATAAAGAAGTAAAAAGATGGAATGAATGGAAGAAAGAAGAAAGGAAGAAAGGAAAGAAGGGAGAAAATAGTATTATAGTGTCTTTCCCTCAAAACTATTTTCCATAGTTTACTCATCTCAGAATTGTTTATATCCCACACACAACACACATACGCCTTAAAACACATACACACTTGGCCTTTAAAAGCTTTTGAACTTGAAACCTCTGCTGACAGGCCCTCTTTTCTTGATATAACAATTTGTCGGGGCCCTCTGTTGGTTGTCCAGCTTTGGACTCTTTGTCAAATCCTGAATGATATCACTGTATGAATTTAAGTATTTTACTTAAAGTATATGACCCTGATTTCTTTATCAGTAACACGAACAGATTGATATTATATTGTGTTAGGGGATTAAAGGAAACAATATAAATGTTTATTTTTCAAGAACAGAATGACCTCATCTCTCATTAATATACAGATATGCCCTGCTCCCTCTGCTTCCCACACACACACACCAGATTTGGTGGTGTTTGTGTTAATCCACAGCCACATTTATTGATCATAATGTAGCTAAGCCAATTTTTTTCTGCCTCCACCCCCAGTCACATGCAAAATATTTATATAATCACATATACTTTATTGTCTGGTCTCAGAAAAGTTTTCAAATAAGCATTTCTGAAAGAAGATAAACTTGCTTTTTTATTATTATTCACTTACAAGATCTGTTATTTGCTGAACTCTTACTGTATTACAGGGTCTGTATCAAGTCATTATTTTCAGTGTTTAAAGTAATTCTCATAAGAGTATTAAGAAGACGAAACTAATTTTATCTGAAGTCATGGCTCAAAAGCCCATGCATTGCTTTTCAAAGATAATGAGCAGGACATCATCAAGAAATACCCAAAAGTGGTGGAGTTCAGGTACCCGAAATACTATCCAGGTTTTGGCCACCTGAGAAAAATAAACAGGAAGATATATGTGTGGACTACAGTTCTTCTAAATGAAGGTCTTCCACTTGCTGTCAAAAGAAGAGCTTCTATTTTCAAATGAATAGTGTTATCAAAATTAATTGAAGTAATAGTTTTGACTGTTTGATCCTGAGAAGATAATAATGAAGAGGTGATTCATCCTGTTATTGAGAATCATTATAATCAAACACTAGAAGCTAAACTGTTGGATCCTACCGGTTTTCAGTCTAAAGAAATACTTTGAGAAACAGTGACCTAGAAATATGTATAAATAATTGCATTTCAGTGGGGGTATGATGGGTGGAGAGCAGACTGTGGACTGTATGGAATGCCCATGTATTAGTCTTCCCTTAGAGATGAGCTCTGTTTCCATTGAATTCTTACCAGAGAATTAGAATTTGATGTCGTATTATTTTTAGAATTCTCAAAGTAGAGGGAAGAATGTCATTTAATCCAATAATGATGTTTAAAGCATTTGAAAACAAACTAAGACATATCTATTGAATGCAAATTTTGAATTAAGTACTTACCATGCTAGCCACTGTAGAGATGCAAAAGAATAAAATTAAGGAGCTTGCTTCCCAATAACTGACAATCTAGTTTGGGTAGATAGTGTATTTGTTTATAAAGAATTGCATAAAGCCAAGTTGAAGACTCCTTTAAAAGGACTTGAACTTGTTCACTAATGTATGTCCAAAGCAAAGAATGATACTTGGCACAAATATTTAACCAGAATAAATGAATGAATGAATAAATGGCAGAATGAGGGAAAAACAGCATTTCTAATAAGTACGTAAGTACATTTTAATGTACAATTAATTTTCAAATTAATGATAAAGCAAATAAGTACTTAAGGAGTTCAAAATATGAATGCTGAGATGATTAAAAGAAACTGTATATGTAGGGCTACCCATTATGATATCTGACATTTACTAATTTGAAACAATATTTAGATACTGAAATCTAGTATGGTGATTGTTTTCCATTACATAGAAATGTAGAAATGTAGATATCTAAATCTAGATTCAGATAGATATGACAATTTTGTCAACTGGACTGCAACAAATTCTTGTTATCTTAGTTAATGAGCTGCAGATAGGGGATCACTTGCTTCTATGTGTAAATTTATTGGCTTTGTCTTTATAATTTCTTATTTAAATTGTGGGATATAATAATCTTTCACCGTGTTCTGTTATTTCTTTCTCCATTATTACTTAGCTAATTGCTTGAGTCTGTACTTTTTTTCTTATCAGTGAATTGTCTATTCATTTATTCTATTTTGGATGGATTCCCTCTGAGTGTTCTATGATTTGTAACCCTTTCAATGTTTCTACCCCATGAACAGAAATTGATTTGGTTTGAATCCATCATGGCCTTCTTAACTCTAAAATGGGTTGTTTGCTGCTGGTCTCTTTTCTGATAACATGTTTACTAAAATGGCGTATTATGTGAATTGCAGCTAAAAAAAATCATTTTGGAATATACTATTTTTTTTCTCAAACGCTTCACTGTCACATGGAATAGATATTTAAGTCTCAATTTCTATAAACAGGCTTCAGGTTTTCATACTTGATTTCTGCTTATAAGGCTTCTGAGGCACTTCTCTAGATATGTTGGGGTTAGAAAAGTTGCATTTTCATAATTCAAGCCCTTATATCCTAATGGTAGAGATAAGATGTATATGTATTATCATAAAAGATAATTGTGCAAAGGGATGTGGGGTAAATGTCAAATGAGTGCACCAAAAATAAATGTTTTAAGACTTAAGGCAACAATAGGATTGAAAAAGAGAGCTATGTGGCAGAGGTGGCAGTTGAGTTGGGCCTTAAAGGATGGATGAAGAGGAGCAAAAAGAGATTTTATGTGGGTATAGGAAGAGTGTGGTGTGTGACTTGAACAAAAAGGCAAGAGTGCATGAGACAGAAAGCAGTGAGCACACCAGACTGAATAGACTAGAAGTTTAGTATGGAAAGTATTAAAGGATGCCTGAGAAATCAGGGTAGTGGTAAAATTTGCCAGAGTTATTTAAATTTCCAGAAATAGATGGCGTATTTATGAATCTCTCTATCAGTATAGCAATGAGAACAATATTTCAAAGCAGTTTACAAATCAGTTTTCTTTCCAGTTTTTTTTTTTTTTTCATTTGATCTTTACAGCAACCCTATGAGAAACAGTCTTCTTCTAATCACAGGTAGCAGAAACTGAGGACATGTGGTTGAAGCTCTCCCATGTCTAGTTCCACGTAACTAGGAAGTGTCAGAACAGAGATGTGAATCCAAGTTAATGGGGTCGAATTATATTTCTCAAAAAAATATGTTCAGGTCTTTCCCCCAGTCCTGTATATGTGATCTTATTTGTAAATAGGGTCTTTGAAAATGTTATCAGTTATGATGAGGTCAAAGTGTATTAGGACAGGTCCTGACATAGTATGTCATGTATCCCTAAAAGAAGGGGGAAAATTGACACAGAAAGACAGAGAGGGGAATGTCATGTAATGACTAAAGATGAGATTGAAGCCTGAGAATTGTTGGCAAATCACCAGAGGCTAAGAAGGATTCTTGCCACTATATATTTTGGACTGTTAGCCTTTAGATCTATAGGACAATAAATTTCTACTGCTTTAAGGCATCCAGTTTATGGTGTTTTGTTATGGCAGCCTTGAGAAATTAAGACTCCCAATGTGACCTTAAATCCCATTTTTACCTCACCTTCCACTTTACCTGTCAGAAGATGATGATTACCTTTATCATATGACCAAAATATGCATACATGTGAGATGTGACTTCTTGTATAGTGTTAAGAAAGGAATTCATTTCTGGCTGGATAACACCATTTGAATGAATGAAGGTGAGATCACCTTTTCAGTAGAAGAGATTGTTTGATACATAGATTTTTAAATTGTTGTCGGTAGACTAGTGGCTTATTCATGATTCTGTCACTTTTACCAATTAACAGACCATATGTAGATTTGTAACCTAAATTTCTCTGGAGATGTTACAAGCCATTTTCAGTATCATTATACCCTATATTTAAATAGCACTTTAATTTTTTCCAATTGATTTCCACATTCCTTTTTCTTATACCGAATTGTTATAAAATTTCTGTGATGTGAACATAGTAGATACTATTGTCCTCATTTACCAGACATATGGAAGCCAGCAGAGTTAGAATGAGCTTCCCAATAGCCCACTCATATTGGCGGTAGAGCCAGGTACCTTGACTCTCAGACAAGCTAACCAGTCCACAGTCCAAGGCTGCTTCCTGAGATACTTAATCACAGCTTATATTTGGTAATACAATTTAGCAACATTAGAAGGTATGGAAATATCTTGAGGAGTTAGTGAATTTGGATTATTCCTTGAAATTAGCAATTTCTAAATGTGAGCTTGTTCTAGTTTGCTAGCTGCCGGAATGCAATATACCAGAAATGGAATGGCTTTTAAAAAGGGGAATTTAATAGGTTGCTAGTTTACAGTTCTAAGGCCGAGAAAATGTCCCAATTAACACAAGTCTATAGAAATGTCCAATCAAAGGCATCCATCCAGGGAAAGATACCTTGGTTCAGGAAGGCCGATGAAGTTTTCTTCTGGTTTCTCTCTCAAGTGAGAAGGCACATGGCAAACACAGTCAGGGCTTCTCTATCATCTGAAAGTGCACATGGCGAATACAAGGTCATCTGCTAACTTTCTCTCCTGGCTTCCAGGTTCATGAAGCTCCCTGGGAGGCATTTTCCTTCTTCATCTCCAAAGGTCGCTGGCTCATGTGCTCTCTGCTTCATGGTGCTGCAGCATTCTCTGCTCTCTCCAAATCTCTCGTTCTCCAAAATGTTTCCTCTTTTATAGGACTTCAGAAACTAATCAAGACCCCCCAAATGGGTGGAGACACATCTCCCCTAATCCATTTTAGCAACCACTCTTGATTGGTGTACATCTCCAGGGAGACTATCTAATTACAGATTCAAACATATAGTATTGAATAGGGATTATTCTGCCATTACAAAATGGGATTTTGATTAAAACATGGCTTTTCTAGGGGACACACATCCTTTCAAACCAGCACAGAGCTCCAGGTCTTTCCCTCACTGTTGTTTGTGCTATAAAATGAGCTAATTAACATTCATCTGTGTTTAGCTTGTGCAACCATAGTCTGTGATACTTACCTTGGCTAATGATTGATGGAGAGAAGAAACTATCTTTCAGTTCCAAGATGAGTGGTGTAGCAGAAACATGGCAATGACCCTGATGTTGGACATGTACTAACACAGTTTTTAAGTGCTAGGGACAAGAAAGGGTTACCTTTCTGGGCAGTGACACTGAAAAGAGACAAATTTCCTATAATATATTATACTAAGGTCTGAATCATGGCTCTCTTCTCTACTCCCTCTGGCTGTAAGTGAAAGATTTCATTTGGCCTCCTTCAATTTCCAGGAGGCTTAAAGTACAAATAGTATTGCCAAGGAGCCCATCCATGGCAATAGAATAGAGTTAGTTAACTTTGACTAAAATTAATTTAGCTACTGGAAATGGTAACAGGCAGGATTGTAGAAGACAGATGCCGGTTTACACTATTCTTTATCAAATGTTTTGACACTTTCTCTACTGTTTCAACTAACATTTTCCTAATTTTTTTTATTTTTTTATTTTTTTTATTTTTTTTTTTTTTAAAGAGAGGGAGGAAGGGAAGGAAAGACAGAGAGAAGGAAGGAAGGATGGAAGGAAGGAAGGGAGGAAGAAAGGGAAACATCTTTAAACATTTTCTTGTTTTATTGTATTTTGTTTGTTTGTTTGTTTTTTACATGGGCTGGGGCCGGGAATCGAACCGAGGTCCTCCTGCATGGCAGGCAAGCACTTTGCCCGCTGAGCCACCGCGGCCCGCTGAGCCACCGCGGCCCGCCCCCTAATTTTTAAAGTTTAAGTTATATGCTTTACTTGCTATATTAGTCATAAGACTTGCTCATCTCTCTGTTTCTTCAGTATTTATGTGATCATGTCCAGGATTTGATGGCATAATTCAAATTCAGCAACATTTTAACTTATGGTTCATTTAGGCAATAAAGTGTTGAAAGTACTCTGGGTCTCTTTTCTATTACATGTCTTTTTAAGAAGGACAAAGGGTCTTATAGCATTTGATTTATTAGATAATAACAATAATCTAATTCATTCTGGTAACACCTCCAAATTTAGGTCAGTTTTAATCTGTTTGTTTTAATGCTTAAGAAATTGAAATAAAATAAGTTCTTGCCCAATGACTTAGGAATAAACTTTATCCAATTCAGACTGTTCCTCAAGAGACCAAACAGCTTTTTAAATTTACATGTGATATTATGTGTTTTGGCCAGCACCATTGTTAATTAGTGATAGAATAATCTTTATCTATTTTTATTTGGAAAGTACATCTAGGCATACATTTGTTCCTAACCAATTTCTCTTCACACGTTTGTAAATTAGAAGTAGAAGAGAAATTACAATGTGCATATCCAGGGGGAAGGATGATCTGATTTTTTTTTTTTTTTCTCTTTTTGTGCTGACTTTAATTCAGGGTCAAGCCAGTCATTCCAGTATAGCTGGAATCTCTGGCAGTCCCTCATTTGCCAGGTCTGGGGTCTGCTGATTCTGTAAAATGTTTTTATCGAAAGGCTTCTGGTAAAATTCTATTGTATTGTGTAAAGACATAACATTAGAATAAGATTGATCCAAATGGATGCAGGGTTAAATTAGCCATTGTAGCTGTAATATTTTAAATTGAATACAACTATCAGACATACAAGCACAAGGGATATGGAGCTGCAATTTTATATGGGAAACAAAATGAATAAAAGATACGATCTTCATCAAAAGCAATGTTTAAATTTGAATAATCAGGGAACAATTTTGTGCAATTACATATTTCCTAGAGAAAAATAATGTCAAGGCATTTCAACCAGCTCCCCTGTTAATGTGTTTTTCTGGGTAGACTAAGCCCCCTGGGATAGAGGCTGTAGTTGTGAGGTTATATAGGGACACAAAGTCGCCCAGCTCACAGGGCAGGGAACAGCTCAAATAAATTCTGTTTATGAGAGTTAAAACGCTGAGATGTTGATGCCTCTGAATTAAAGAGCAGAGTGAGAACCCTGTTGTGATTTCTGCTATTAGGAGAAAAAGATGTCATCTATTTTGTGTGATCTATTAGTGTTGTTAAAAGAATCAAAGGAGATAATGTATCTAAAAGCCCTTTAAAAATGTGAAGGGCTTTATAAGTACACAGGGGGCACAGTTTGGCCTACATTATACCAGGATCTTTGATTAGCTGAGAAGTTGACCAGTGGGTGACTCAGAGTCTGACTACCATCCAACTTTGATACATCAGAGCTTGAAAATGAAGTGATTTTGTTTATGAAATTCAATGAATCTGAAACCTTTTTTTAAAAAATGTAAATTCTTGTAATGAAAGTTTTTGAAAAATGCAGTTCATTTTATAGCTTTCAAAGAGTAGCTGTGTTGGAAAGATCATGGGCTTTGGAATATGACACCTCTTGTTTGCAACTTGATGCCCATAATTTACTGTGTGATCTCAGCCAAGTTAAACTCTCTGAACCTGTAGAATAGAGTTAATGATATTAAATATGTAATATCTCTGTGAAGAGAAAATTATTTAATGTAACATAGAACACCTAGTAGTATGTGTCAAAACTTGATAAGCATGAAGAAAAATCTACTTCTCTTCTCCACCTGTAGTAACGTAAGCCGGAGATACTCAAAGTGTGACACATGAGCCACAATTTCAGAATCAACTGAAGGAACAAACATGCAGATCCTTGAAGTCTGTTACAGATCTTTTGGAGTAGGGCCTGGGAATGTGCTTTTCGATAAACACTCGAGCCAACGTGTAAACTTATCAAAGTGGACAGCCACCAGTTTTGCTGTTCAGGGTGGTTGAAACTGAGAGTGCAGGAGTTTAACTTTAAGCTGAACTGACCTACAAACAATGTGGAAGTTTCATTCTGTATTATTATTATTATTGTTATTGCTGTCATTTGTTTCTTTACCCTAAAGTCCAGAGTGGTCATTAAATATTTCCTTCAAGTGGTGGTCCTAGTGGGTGAAGATTTTTAAGGTTTTAGTGTGCCTAGGTGCATATGGTCACAAATAGAAAATAACTTAATGAAGTATAAAGATTTGAAATTTGGCATATCCCAAAACTCCAAATTAAAACTTGATAAATGAATTGTGGTCAAATATGGATTTGCCCTTTCCTTGCCAGTGAGGATGGAGGCAAATAGAGAAATTCAGATTAGATGTTTGTCAATTCCATTCTATATGATACTCAACAGCTAAGAATTTTTAATATGTGCAATCTAAATGTTGAGTTCATTTATTTTTGACACCCTTTAATGTTCATTCATTTCTCATTCAAAGATGGGCAAAGTGCATTTAGACTAAAAAATGTAAATTTGGCATTAACTTAAATGTCTAAACCTTATTCAAAGAATAAATTATTGGCATTGCAGAGAATATTAGTGACATCTAACAGCTTGCTGAAAAGTAAAGTGAGGAGCAGGCAAAGAAAGAATAGTGTTTTTAAGGTTCTTTGTGCCGAGAAGGAAGGTGTGTGTGTGTGTGCATGTTGCCTCATGAATAAGAATCAGGTGTATATTTATAGTAGAAGGAATTGAAATGTTCTCTCTAGTGGTCTGGAGTTAGTACATTATATGAGTAAGAGCTCAAGTTTCTAAATTCTTTTCTTTTACAGTTTGCCAAAGTACCAAGGCCTTTGGCAGGTATCAGGAATACCTATTATCTATTCAAGAGGTTCTTTCCTGGCATGTTGTTGACCAGCTGAATTACCTTCAGTGGTAATCCAGGTTGGCAGTTCCTTTGAAAGCTCTCTGCCCACAATATATAGTTGCAAGCAGACTACTTTTCCTGGTTTTTCCCAGACTTTCTTTATAGAGGAAAGTCTTGTTTAGCTGTTGTACATGTTCTGTTGGATGTTTTCTAGCCAGCAATTCAGATACACCTACATCTTTTCTTATGGTTTGACCAATAAGATTATGGTTTGGATGTATCAACTCAAAATATGTCTTCCAGAATAATAGTGTTGGGGAGCTGAACTACCAAAAGGCCTTTGTTCCAATTGGGCTCTTGACGAGTCCTGGAAACTTAGAGAAATCTTTTGATCTGGCAGGTGCTGGCCCCCTTCTAGGAATGTGCGGATCATTTAACATAAGCCAAAGTTTTAACATTTTGGACCTAAAGTAATGAGTAGGTTATTCTTTAGCATAAAACTACAATCCTCAGCCAATGGTCTAAAAGCCTGCCAGGATCAATTCAAAACAACTGTCCCAAGAAGACAACAGGATGTTGGATAATTTCAATTGCTCTGTCTTTTTGATTTATTCCTTTAGATCATACCAAGGGTGAGCAGATCCCTATCTGTGCTTGTCATCCTGGAGATATCTGTTAATGGAATCCTCTCCCCTTTCTCTAAAGTGTTTCAGTTTGGATGATACATTTATATGGCCACTCGTCATAATTCACAAGTTACTTCCTTTGGGGAGCCTTTCCCAACCCTCTAGAGTGAGTTATCAGATCCTCCAGTTGTAATCTCTTAGTACGGTGAATTTCTATGTCACTGTACTTACAATAATTGTAGTTAATTTTTGCTAATTATATATTTAATAATTTATTAATATTTAATATAGTTTTCACTAATAAATGAGAACAGAGACTCTGTATGGTTCAGGGTGGCATCTCAATGCCTAGCAGGCATGTAAGATGTGCTCAATAAATATATGTTGAACAAATGCAAGCATATATCACATTTCATCCACTAAGTGGCAGGCCTTTTCCTCAACAAGTAAGCCCATGTGGTTCCCCACTGAAAAAGCTGTTGATATCTACAAATTCAGTAAAGCACAGTGCTTTAACCTCTCTGAGAGGCTTTGTTAAAGCAGGCCAAGAGTAGAGGACAATCCCTTAAGAAACCAGCAGGAATTCTGATGTCTGTATGTGTTCTGCTAAAAAGTGAAGACCAGTGGCCGCAGTCCAAAGAAACATCTTGCTTCTGGTAGACTATTTGGCTTTGAGCTATGACCTAGAGGCTCACCTAGTGGCTTTACCTCTAGCTTTACTGGCCTTGGGTTTCTTCCACCTTATTATTCTACCCTGACACCTAACATGAATAGTTCAAAATAAAGGAGAAGTGGATAAAGGATGGAGAAGCTGGAAAAGGAAATGAAGAGAAGCAGACTAGGTCTCACTCATACCAGGTGCCATAGATTTGTTTTCCCTTCCTGCATGATCTCAAATGTCCCATCCCACTTTCTGGAGTTATCTTGGGAAGGAGTACCATATCCTCTTGGAAAATGTGGCTTTTTTCTGTGTAATTTAAGTACCTTACCCATTACTGAGGATCACCTTTAAGGTCATGAAAATTCCCTTAAACTGTGAAGCTTGCCTTCTCCCAGGTTCTTCCAATTCTTTATTCTGCTAGCAAGCATCTGGCAGGGAAACCATAGGCTCTGATCCCAACAACTAGAGCCAAACAATCTTATCACAAAGAAAGCTAATTGGACAATAAGAAAAATGCCAGACTGTGTCACACTGAGCTGAAATAATTACAACCAAAAACTAATAAAATTGACATTATGGTTAGCCTGAGCAGTCCCTGAATTTGCAATTTCCATGATACTTTTGGAGATACTGAAAACTGTTCATAACCCACCACCAGTTATCCAATCCCTGACTGTCTCAGGACACTAAATTAGGAATCTTTAGACAACGTTATCATTAAATTTCTTTCAACTCAAAAGTTATTTAACTATTAGATTCATTTACATTGGTTCCAGTTTCGAGTGTTCACCAGCCTAGGAACAACTGCACTTGCAGTAATTTTCATAGTTTAGTCTTAAAACATTTATGAGTTTTCTATTCCGGGACATGTCAAAGATAAGTAGGTTGTTTTTTTGCAATATTAGCAATCCTTATGAAAAGTAAAATGTCCATTTAACAATCTGAATTTTCAAGAATAGGAAATGTATTAATGATGGCAAACTCTGATATTGTTGGCTGGGGCTATACAATTATAACTGATGGCTGAAATTTAACTGCAAGCACCATTAATATAATACAGGAAAAGCCTTAAGATTGTCCAGGATCTAAAATCAAAATGATGGGAGACTTTATCTCTAGGCAAAGAATGAAGAGGGAAACGTTTTTCAACTAGATAGGATATTCTCTTCTGTATGAGTGCCCAGGGTTCATTGCCACTGGCTTCTTTTAGATCGATCGCATTGTTCTGAATGAATGATGCTGTCAGAGTTCTGAAGAATGGTGACGGGTTCTGAAGTCAGGTCTGGATATAATGGAAATGCCCTAGCAGCTTCCTAGACTTCATCAGGGAAGTGGGATTAAATTTGAGCTCGAGTTTTGAAATGATAAAAAGCTGTTTGACTGCGCTTTCAATATGTTTATCAGAAGAAGGCTGAAAGTTCAAGATAACCTCTGCACAAAAATTGGAGGTTGAAATGGGTATTAGAACCCTCTAAAAGGAATCTGCTGTAGTTGAACATTACTCACTTTCCTCACCGCCAAGAACACTGCATTTTTCTTCCAAAATTATTTTTAACTAGCTTGGAAGTCATCCAGGTTTGAAACTCCCAACAGTAATTTGTAAATGTGAGAGGGGCTAACTGGGTTCTGATTCAAAAAACAAGTGCACCTGGATGTCTTTTGTACAGCAGTGAAAACCCACAGGATGGACATTATTTATCATTCCACAGTGGAACAGCTTAAGTGTGAAATGCAGTTTCTTCCAAAGGTGATGAAAGCCTGCAAGACAGATCAAAGTTAAGCCAAGCAAATACATACACACCTATTTTCCTTTTCTCCTTCCTCAGAAAGTACCCACATGATAAAGTGAAAGATTTATAACTGGAAACATTAGAGACACCTGCTTATACCCAAAGGAAACTACAACTGCCACTTTAAATCTATCTAAAACATGGGCAAGTTCATTTGAAATGTCATGAGATAAACTAGCTACCATCATCCCATCGTTGTTTGAATTTTATGACACAAGGAAAATTAAGAGGAATTATGTTAAATAATGAAGGAAAAGTGGGTAGGATCTGATATGGGAAATATTTCAGATGTCCACTGCTTCTTTTAGAAAAGTTCTGATAATGTCATTTCAGGCTTATAACATTGGAATTGTCTTCTGCTTTTCCATTAAGTTGAAATTATAGATGTGCTAGTTATTAATAGCTTACCCATTTTACAATAACATTTTATAGATTTCATGCAAAATTTATACATATAGATAAATGTAGTTAAATATAAAAATACCCAGGTATATTAAAATAGTCAGCATTTTAAATTTTTAACAAACTAGTATATACCTTATTGCCTATAAAAATTTCTTTTGAAAATCAATATTCATCTTGAACAAAGTTTTCAGAAGAGTCATTTAGCAATTGGAAAATTTCTAATTCTCTGAGTGCTTTCAAGATTGTCTGTCTCAGATGGCTAAGATCATTTGCTAAGGCAAAAAGTCTTCCTGCCATGAATGTAATTATTTGTTAACACATTGGATAAAATATTCAACAATGTACTCCATGCCTCATGTGATTCTTGCTTTAAGTCTTTTCAAGCTCTGAATAGACAATAAATGGATAATCCAGCAAAAAGTACCCTATAATTAGTAGACTGTTTTGTTAGTTAAGAAATGGCGATAACTCAGATTACTTTGATAATGAAAATGTATTTTAAGGACTCAAAAGGGAATAAGGAAGACTGTAATTTCATGTATGCAGTTAAGCTATAGTGTTCCTGAAATGGCTACATGACCAGACCTCAAGAAAGAGAAAGAACTTCTTGATAGACAGTTTTAATGGAGGTTGAGATAGAATTCAGCACTTGGAAATTGACTAGGAGCCATGAGTTTCTGGATCACTGTTCCGGTATCTACTGTTAAATGACTATTCCTGTCTCTGTTCTCTATGTGATTTTCTGCTCCATTTCCTTCTACTAACAACATACTCCTTTATTGCTAGTTTGAATTTTAGGTGTGATTCCAGTAGGTTCATGTCATTATCACTGTTCATGGTTGTGTATGTCTTTTACGTATGGGCACAATATGTCAACACAGTCCCTGAATCAGTGGCCAGCCAAGGACCAATCAGCTGTGGTTAAGAGGTGATAACAAGCAGTCAAATCTTTTCTATGGAAGTACTTAGAAGGAAATGTTAAGATGAAGTTGAAGGTAAAACTTGTACTCTGAGGATTGGCCTGACTTTACTTTTTTCTTTCCCTGAATGTTTCAAGAAAAACATTGTATATGGGGAGTTGAAAATAATTGAACTGCATAGCTAGGAGATTTCTAGCGATTTGAAAATATTAAGGTCAAGATATAGTTGGTTCCATATCAAATTATTTCTTTGGTTAGGTATAAAGGAAACATGTTACTAGCGCATATATCATATGCCAGGCACAGTGCTATGGGTTTTCATGCATTATCACTTTTAATCCTCACCACGATGCTGTAGGACTCAAATGTTTAGATAGATTTAATATAACTATTGATACTACAGGGTGATTCGATTTAATCCACCATTAGCAATGAAATTGTACTGATTTATTTATTTTTTAAAAAATTGACAAAATATGGACCAATTGGATAAGGAGATAGAGTTTAGTCCATTAGTGCCATGATTCAAATCAGCTGAAGAAAACATTAATCTTTGTCTGATTTTCTGTTAGAATCAGATATATTTGTCAAAATGTCAATTTAACAATAAAATAGATAGTTATTTATTCCATTATGAGTGGGAATAGATTTCTACTAGGAATCAGACATTACTGCAGAGTGATGCATTTATTTTCTAAAATAAAAAATAAATAAAACCACTATCAAGGTTTATAACTTTAGGAAAGTCATTTTACCTCTTGGGAACACAATTTATTGTGTTTTTTATTTAAAAGAATGATACTAATTTCTACCTTATCTGACTCACAGGTTTTGGTGAGAATATGTTCAGAAAATTTGTGATTACAAAGTTCTATACATTATAATGTTGCATATTACTAATGAACTACATTAATTGTGATAGTAAGAGAGCTCAGGTCTCCTCTTCCTCTTATTGACTTGCCTTGTGTGAGATTTTAGGAAAAAAATCTAATTAATAAATAATAAGGAGAATGACACTGGGGGAAATGAATCAGAGAGCCCCAAAACATCAATATAAAATGAAAGTTACAAATTACACATATAAATCAAGCCCAAAATCTTATCTGATGAAAGTATTCAAATGATTATTAACTGATATAATATTCTAATATGAAATCTTGAGATTTCTTCAAAATCAAGTAATTATTTATCAGTTCAGTTTTCAATTATTTAGCTTCTAAATTAATTGCCTTAGAAAAATATCTTTCTTTTAAATATTTTTGCCAGGACTCTCTAACATACTGACTTGATAATCTATTCCATGTTCATTTATTCTTTTTACTCTTTTTAGAAATGTAACAGATATTTTCGACTCCCTTAGAAGTTAGAATTTATAAAGTAGACTTGCCAAAGAAAAATATGTATTTGAAAAAATTATACTTGGTTCTGATTGTGAATCATAAAGAGGACAAATATGGAAACAATTTAAAGAGACTGTATTGGATTCATAGAAATCTTATAATTCATTTTATTTCAGTATTAAATATGAGTAGGTATATACCATTCTATCAGTAGAAGATAATAGAGTTAATATTGACTACCAACTTCTTCTAGAACCTGATCTGGCTTGTACATTTCCATAGCCATAAAATTTCCAACTTACATATGACTATAACACAGCCAGGTTGAGACCATTGAAAACCATTAGAACCACCAGAATTCATGTTACATGTTTTTTTTTCACATAGATACCTTCTAGTATGTTTGTATTTTTGGATTAGATTTCAAATTTTATTTTATTTTATAGCAAAGCTTAAAATCTTGGGCTCTGGATTTGAGTCCTTTCTTCCACCCTATCAGCTATATGACAATAAATCAAGTTTCCCACTTGTAAAATGGGGCTAATGCAATATATCTCACAGATTGTTGTCAGTGTTAAAGTATATACTCCATAATATATACTGAGTTCTTAGCACAAAGCCTCCCTCACAGTAAGCCTCAACTATAATTAGCCATCTTCATTATTGCTATTTACCTCATTCAATATTCTTTCCGAGAGGGTCTATATCACTACATCCTTCAAATCGCTCCGTGAGTTTTTCTGTCTGGACAGGGCCCATTTGAGCAAACACTGATCACCAAAATGAACTGGGAATGAAACACCCCCAAATAAACTAGAACATGTGGACAAGCCTTGTAGAAGATGATGCCGATTCATCTTTTTCTTTCCTTTTATTTTTTTAACTCCCCCACCTGAATTAAAAATTTTAAACCAAAATTGCTCCCTTCTCTCAATTGCAATCTGAATATCTAAAACTACCTGGTGCAGAAATCACTCCACATTTATGCATGACTAAATCTATCAGAAAGCGATTACCTGTTTCTAATAAACGTATTCTGATTTCTTGACAGATAAATTTCAGCCTTGCTTCTGTTGTTCTAACCCTACACCTCACTACTACAAGTCTCATTTGCTTTTTTCCCCGGTACTCTGCCATGAGGGGCAAAAGTTATAACTGTTTGTCCTTGGGAAGATTTACCTCCTGCCATTCTTTTCTTTTGCTGTAAAATATACCTTATTTACAATTAAGTGGGCAATCTCAGCAATAAGAGTGTTCTTTAGCAAAACATTTGAGAATGTCACAAGTTTGTTTTTATTTTGGGGGGGTAGGTTTTAATTTTTTCTCTCCCACTGAAGATTTGCGCATACCTTGTTATTAATGGAAAAAAAGAGTGTAAAACAAAACAGGTATTTTGATAAGGACATTCAGTCAGAGACAATAGAGAATTCTGAAAATTACCTGTGTGTGATTGTTTTAACTTTAGGGAGATAATTATAGCACAGGCAATTAATGAATATTATTTTAGATATTATATGTTGTCATAAGAAGCCTCTCCAGTTTAAAAAAGCAGAATACATTGAACATAGTTCTTTATTTCAGTGTACTCATCTGCTTAGTTAGCTAAAAGAACAAATAATCATACAATGTAAACGCAGCAATGTGTGATTTCTTGGCTAAGGAAAATTTTAAAAATCAAGAAGATACAATAAAAGATGATCGTTTTTTAATTTTTCAGTTTGAGTTTTGGAGGTCAAAGTACTATAAATTCAAGAAAGGCTATGCAGGCATAGAGAAATTTGTCATAGAAAAATTGTCTCTATTCTCTGAGTTTTATTGTGAAGTTTAGCTGTACAGCGTTGTGGAATTTGTAAAAGAGAACTAAACTTTTTATGCTTGAACAAGCATTTGGATAGGTCCTATGAGGGACTCAATGTGACTGAGTTCTACAGTCAGTAAACAAATTCTGATTGGAAGACACAAACTATAATACCAAGAATACAGGATAAGTAGCAGAAGAGAGAGAAGAGTATCATAAAACACATCTCCCACCTTTAAGGGGCTTACAACTTACTGGAGAAATCGAAGCATTGCAGGGGCATGGGTGTTATGTGATATGAACATTGAAAGGGGAGATGAATTAGATGAGTCCAAGGCCCCTTTCAGTCTCTTGAGCTCCCATGACTTGTGTGCATGAAACTGGCAGAGTATATGAAATGACTGTAGGCAATCAAGCAGTAAGAGAGGTCTCAAGGTATAGTTGAAAAAGACTTAATCTTGGAGAAGCAGACACCGAACTGGTAGTATGTAGTTAGGCAAAAGCTTTAACCTTTCTGAGTCTCAATATCCTAATCTGTAAAATGGTTCTAAGAATTGCTATCTTGTGAAAACTAAATGAGGTAAATTATGTACTGTCCAGCACAGTGTGTGACACATGGTAAGTATTCCATGACCCTTAGGTTTTCTTGGAGACGTACTGTAAGGGCGATAGGTATTCCATACAGAGCTACTTTGAAAAGGTGTAGATAGTATGCTTAAAATAAATCACGGAGTAAAGTAGTCTATAAAATATGCTAGTACAAGTGTTACAAAGAAAGGGGTAATTAGAATTTATTCATCTTTGTTTTGTATATGATTGAAGCAACTCTGAATGAATATAAAAAATAACAGTTATGTTTGAAGGAGGTGGGCAGGAAACTGAACCGATAAGAGACAGGAATGGGAGAATCTTTTCTCTGTGTACTTTTTGCTCTTTTTTTTTATTTAGGAATGATGGGAATGTCACCAATTTTTTTAAAAAGATAATAGTCTAGGTACGATGAATAGTTCTGGGACATTTCACAGTTAAGAGGAAAGGCTTAGTGCAAACGTGGTTCATCTTCAGTTTCTAAGATAAGAGTGTTCAATGAGGATTTTGTGATCTCTCTCTGATACACCAAGAGGACTATCTTTTGGAGAATTTAAGTTTTTGCTTTGTCTTGTTTGGTTTTTTTGTAACTTGAGTTCTTTCACTCTGTACTTTGGAAATCTCTTGATCTAGATATCAAAATAAAAACTAATCCCTGCGTTTTTCTCTGAAGAGACTGAACAGTCGATAAATATGGTCAATCTTTACTTCTTAACTCCCAGATTACCTTACAAAAATAACACACAGGAGGAACAAAATCTGATATTTAATTAGCACTTGGTTAATGGTCTTTTCTGGAAAGGATTCCAAGGACTCTGCAACTTGGTGCAGTTGTTATAAGTGCAACAAGGTCACAGAAACCTTGGGTTTAATGGCAAAAAAGAGATGATTTAAATTTAGGACACTTAGAGAATACTAGATCTTTTGTCTTGATTTTTATTTTCCCTTAAAGTTTTCTTTCCTTCTTTGTTTTGGCTTCAGCAGTTACAGAGTGTCTTGTCCACAAAAATTATCATTGGCCTAGAAAAACAATACATTCAGGTCCCACTGCTTCCCTGTATATTCAAGGAAATAGTTGGGCTCCATCACTTTTACAGTTAAGTTGCATGACACTCAACTGGAGATCAGGTGCTGGTTATTTTTCCAAATAGAGATGATGGTGGAGCAGTCTCATTTGGCACTATTAACATTTTAGATTGCTTCAAATTTGTACATCTCTTGGGCTCACTTCTAACTTTTCACTGGCTGAAAAGTTTAAGCATAAACCTTGTAAGCAGGTCCTAATCCTAGGGAAAATATGAAAATAAAAAAAACAAAGCAAAAAACAATGACTTCTGGTATTTCTAGTTCGTCATTAATTGAAATGTCATGCCTACTGTGTGCATAATATTTATGCGAAGGAAGGCAGCTGGGTGAGTGGAAAGAGTGGAGTGTGTGGGGTTTAAAGGATGTTGGTTGTATTGTGCATGTGCTGTAAGGGCTCTTGGGATTTCACGTATCATTGAACATGGCATTATTTTCCTATTGCTGTTTTTAAAATTACCCCAAATGGCTTGAAACAGCACAGTTTTCTTTTCTCACAGTTCGGTAGATTAGAGAACTGGGTACAGTATGGCTAAACGGGGTTCTTTGTTTATGCTGAAATCAAGATGTCAGTAGGGCTGCATTTCTTTCTGGATGTTCTGAGAATAAATCTGCTTCCAAGTCCATCAAGACTGTGGGCTGAATTCAGTTCCCTGCAGTTGTAAGACTGAGTTCCCTTTTTTCTTGCTAGCTGTCAGCCTGGAGAGCTGATTTTCCCCTAGAAGCTGTCCTCATTCCTTCATACTTTCCATGTGCCCTTGCCCCCCCAGCCAAGGTAAGTCAGGTCCCTCTCATGCTTCTGCTCTCTCTGTCTTCTTCTGCATCTCTCGCCTGCTTCCAGACAGAGAAAATTCTGTTTTAAAGGGATCATGCCATTAAATTTTGTTGACCCAGATAATTCAGGGGAATCCTCCTATTTTTAAGGTCTATAACTGTCATTACATCTGTAAAGTCCTTTTGCCATGTGATATTCACAGGATCCACAGGAAAGAATGTGGATATCTTTGGGGAGCAGGAGGTGTAATCAACCTACCTCAACTGGTGAATCCCTAAAGATAATATGTGTATTACTGGAATTCTTTAATTTTTGGATGCAGAGCTAATGTAGGGCCGCTGTTTCGATTTAATCTTTATCATCTCATCCTCCAGGTTTTAAGAGAAGAGAATGTAATGAGGACTAGATTCTGTTCTATGCTCTCTGCATGGTGCTCATAGGCTGCATCATTACTATCTGTGAAAGACGATTAGTTCTACTCCAAAGGGATTTACAAGTTACTTGGGCAGATGGATAAAAATATGGAGTCTCCATTGAGCAGTATACATGATTAATGATAAAAAGATCGAGAGACCTTTTGATATGAGAGTTATGGGGTAGATTTCATCGAAAGAATAATGTTTGAGATTGGCATTAAAAGATACTTAGGATTTGATGAGGTGGAAAAAAAATTCCATAAATAACAAACGATGAAAGCAAGGAATCAGGAAGGAAAAAATCCTATTTGGGGGCAATCCTGAGTAGAGGAGGAAGTTCTACTGGATCCTTCTAGTAATTAAAAAAACCTAGCTGGTGATACACTATTCTAATGGCTTTCAAAGTTTTTTATGTCAGGACACCTTTGTAATCTTAAAATTTATTGAAGACCCCAATGAGCTTTCAATTATGTGGGCTCTATCTATCAATATTTACTGTTTTGGAAGTTACAACTGAGGGAATATTTGAATGTGTGTTATAAATTCATTAAAATAATAATAACCAATCCATCACATGTTGATGCTTACTTTCTCATGAGAGAATGCTGTCTTAAAATGAAACAAATAAAATGATCTCAAATAATGATAAATACTATAAAGAAAATAAATCAGGGATTGGGATGAACTGTAGTGAGACTGGACTGTTGTTTAGAAACAGGAAGGTCAGGGAAGTCTTCTTGCAGCAGGGACTTTAAGCCAAATCTGCAGCAAGTGCAGCCATGTGAAGAAGGAGGGAGAAATTATATCTGAGGGATCAGCTGGTGCAAAAGCTCCCAGGTGCATTAAAAAGTTAGAGGAACAAGAAGGCCAACCTAGAGGCAGAGAAAGAGCACCAGAGAGGTGGACAGGGGCCATAATATTAGAGGCTTTGTAGTTGATGGTTGGAATTTTGTGTTTTATTCTAAATATTATTTGTGGGTTTTAGGGAAAGAATGATACAATCTAATTCATATTTTCAAAACATCAGTCTGGCTGCCATGTGAAAAATTGGTTTATCAAAGGGCAGAGAAGGAAGAAGAGAGACCATTTAGGGCATTGTTGCATTAAGCCTGATAAAAGATGATGGTAGAGCTTCCTGGAGACAGCAGAGAAAATGATGGGCAGTCATCAAATTCAGGATGAAGGCAAAACTGACAGAACTAATGCATTAATTTTTTCTTTGGTCTTATTAAAATCCATTTCTTTACTGACCATTTCTCTAGCTTGTCAAGTTGACTTTGAAATATGTTTCAATCTTTCAAGGTCTTAACACTCTTTCCACCTTATTGTCACCCACAAATTTAATGAGCATCCTCTCTCTTAGACATCATTACTGCATATTAATCATATCATATCATAACTCACCTCATTGGACGGTAATGGTGAGTCTATTCTAGAACAACTTTTCTTAAATATTCAAAATGAAGATTAATGACAGGTTATTTTTACAGACTAAAAATTTTGACACTCAGACTTCTTTATGCATGCAAACGTAGAATGCAGACTATTTTCCTTTCTCTCTTTTCATACTCCTCACTCCAACATATCTCTGTCTCTTGGTTGCCAATAGGTTGCAGGGTATTAGCGCTGTCATACTGCCTATACAATAGGACAAATTTACCTATAAGCCAGGTTCATTAGGGGCTTGGAGTTAATAATAAAGTCTTAATAAGACAAGAGCAACAATCTGGAAACAAAAGATGAAATGAGAGTGATACTGGTTTCTTTTTAAGGAATTTATGCATTAGGGTTTCTCGGAAAGTAGTGAAGTAAGCACCTACTCAAGTGGTGTGATTTCACTTGGTCCCCAAAATGCCCCCTTAATGACTCTTGCTAACATATGAAACTTCATAATTACAATTTCTTCAGTTTGAATCAGATGAAGACTTTGCTCCCTGTTAAAATCAGAATACTGTTGGGAGGAGTTGCCCACTGATCCTTACTCAAAATTCATCCTTTGGTTTGAATGGGTATGTTGGTTCCTTTACTGAGCTCTGCTTTGGCAGGAAGTGGATTAAAGCACTTATAGTTCCTGTGAACCAAGAGGAAAATGAACAGACATGGGACCAAGGAGTATAACAGTTTTCTGTGCCATCATCACCAGGATGTACTTGTCTAAGAGTTACCTATAGTGATTAGAACTCAGCTTCTATGAGGCAGGATTCCCTGAGGTATGTGACATAAGCCTATACCACTCAGTCGGCTACGAAGTGCTTCATGTGAACCCTTGATTGCCTTTATCTTTGAAATGATTTAGCAGTGCAAAATAGTGGGCAAGATTATTGATTCATATGAGTCTGGTTTGACAATCTGATCCCCACTTTTTTTAGCGAATAATACAAATTGTATATTGCAAAGGAATCTCAAGATTCCTCTAAACTTCAACATCGGAAGCCATTTTCTTTTCTTTGCCCTTACCCAATTGAAATGTTACTGATGCAATATGTTGGTAAATAGTCTCCCTACTATACTGGTGAAGTCATAGCCACCCTTTTAAGCAATGAGAATGCCTGATTTAATTTCAATTGTTAGAAATCAAAATTAAGCCTAGGAAACTGGAGTCATAAATAGCTATAGAGAATCCTGCTGTTAATGTTGTAAAGGCTCTTTCAGATCAATTTGCATGGAGGTGATGTGGCTATGAGATAAGGGAATTGTCTTTCAGCCTAGATAGGAGCAGTCACCAGGATTTAGAGCACCCAGTAGAGTGAGAAACCAGCCAATTAATTTTTTAAAAGGTGAGGAGAGATTGCAAGCTTAGATGTGAAATAAAGTCTTTACTTTTGTAGTGATCGTATTTCTTCTATGGAACATTTTCTGGATTAAAAATAAAGATTGGGGATAAAATAAATATTTGATTTCCCTCAAAGTCAGTAAGATAAGACAAAAATTGTAACCTCCACCTTCTAATCAACTGAACTGATTTGTCCTTTGATAGATAGAATTGGTTTGGTGTTTTTCCCCTCTACCTTGAAGTTAACCGAATAAAATGGTGCTTCTTAGATTCTGCCCTTCTAAAGAAGAACAAAGAGAACTCAGTCATTTTGAGTGTTCAATTTTAAATAGAAAATATTTATACTGTATTAATTACAGTAAACAGAGAAAAGTTATAGAGTGACACAGAATGGACCAATATTAGGTGCTTTAGTCATTTATGTCAATGATTTATTTGTAGGGCACAGTTTGAATGTTAACACAAGTTATAGTTTAGTTTCAGTTGTTATGTATTCATCCATAAAATAAGGAAAAATAGGCACAAAGAGATCAAATAACATGTTCAAGGTGACACGAATATGTAAATGGCAAAGTCAGTGTTTGAACGCTTGTTTTCCCCTCAAATTCCTGTTATCTTTCCTGCTGATTCTATTAAATTACCAGGTTTTATTATAATCAAGAGTTAATATGTTTGTGTTTGGTATACATTGTTGTAAAACATCATTGATCTTTACCTAATGAATCATACATACTTAATTTTTGGAAAAATATAAATGAAATGGTATAAGAAGTTTTTTGGAGTTAAAGTCATATCTACAATCTTGAAAATATACCAACTTTCTCAAGTTGTGGTGATAAATGCAGAAATCAGATCTTAATTACCATCTTATTTTTTCCCTTCATATGTAGTGGCAGTAAACATACTATTTTAATGCAGAAATATCAGAGCTCATTTATTTAAAGTATTTATTTTCAGCAATACAAATGCTATAACATTCTTGTGTTTGTGGTCACCAGTTAATTTGGCCTTTGCACACAGATGTAAGCCAAAAGAATACGAGTCTCTCGACACAGTGGACTAAAGGAGTACATTTGTAGGGCCAAATGGCTATGTTCTGAAGGCAGCTAGGAGAAGCTTTTTAATGTCCAGTGCTCACTACCCAGTGGAGCTCTTCTTTGCCACACCACCTTCTGTTCCTGGTGCCTCAGACTCTTCTCCTACACTCAGAATTAGCATTTAGTTGTTTACATTTTGACATTTAGCAACGATCTTTCTCCTATTATTTCTATCAACTCTGCTCACAGGGTCAGTATTTTTCCTTTATTTATATTTATACACCTTTGGATTTTTACCTTAAATCTGCATTCTTCTTGTGAGATGCAAATCTTTGTTCCATGGGGAACTATTCTAGCATCAGCATTCAGCACAGTTGCTGGAGGAGTTTGGGAGAATGGAGCCTGGCAAGTAGTAGGTCCTTGGCTTTCACTGAATAGTTAGAATAGATGTTCTCCTCTACCCATGAAAGATTGTGGCCCTGCCACTGTTAATTTAGCATTTCCTATATACAAAATTCACTGACCGAGACTTCCGGAGAAGATGGCGGCTTAGTAAGACGCGCGGGTCTTAGTTCTTCCTCCAGAACAGCAACTAAAGAAACAGAAACAATACGAAACAGCTCCTGGAGCCACGACAGAGACCAAAAAGACAGCGTACCCCATTCTGGAACGGCTGAACGGGCAGGGAGAATCCGCTGCGGTGAGATACCCGAGGGGCGCGCTTTCCTGGGCCAGGGCGGCTGGCGACTGGGGTCCCTTCCACACACGTGGCTTCCCGGTCCGACTGGGAACGTTGGATAGCGGGGCCCTCCCACCACACTTGGCGTCTTGGGCCAGCTGGGCAATTTGGACCGGCATTCCCCCAAGCCGCAGTGGCCTGTGATCCCCCCTCCACGCACGGTTTCCCGGGCCGACTGCGAGATTCGGATTGGCAAGTTAAAGGAGCCACAGCATCTTTTACTGGTGGGACCCGCAGACAGACAAGCGCCATGAGTGCCACCTACTGGGCAGGAAAAGAAAAACAGAGCCCAGAGATTACACAGAAAAACCTTTCAACCAGCCGGGTCCCACACCCAGGGAAATCTGATCAAATGCCCAGACACCAACAGAAAATAACGGATCACGCTCAGAAAATTGAAGATATGGCCCAGTCAAAGGAACAAACCAATAGTTCAAATGAGATACAGGAGCTGAGACAACTAATGCTGAATATAGGAACAGAAATGGAAAACCTCTTCAAAAACCAAATCAATAAATTGAGGGAGGACATGAAGAAGACATGGGCTGAACAAAAAGAAGAAATAGAAAATCTGAAAAAACAAATCACAGAACTTATGGGAGTGAAGGACAAAGTAGAAAAGATGGAAAAAACAATGGATACCTACAATGGTAGATTTAAAGAGACAGAAGCTACAATTAGTGAACTGGAGGATGGAACATCTGAATTCCAAAAAGAAACAGAAACTATAGGGAAAAGAATGGAAAAACTTGAGCAGGGGATCAGGGAACTGAATGACAATATGAAGCGCACAAATATACATGTTGTGGGTGTCCCAGAAGGAGAAGAGAAGGGAAAAGGAGGAGAAAAACTAATGGAAGAAATTATCACTGAAAATTTCCCAACTCTTATGAAAGACCTAAATTTACAGATCCAAGAAGTGCAGCGCACCCCAAAGAGAATAGACCCAATAGGCGTTCTCCAAGACACTTACTAGTTAGAATGTCAGAGGTCAAAGAGAAAGAGAGGATCTTGAAAGCAACAAGAGAAAAACAATCTGTCACATACAAGGGAAACCCAATAAGACTATGTGTAGATTTCTCAGCAGAAACCATGGAAGCTAGAAGACAGTGGGATGATATATTTAAATTACTAAAAGAGAAAAACTGCCAACCAAGACTTCTATATCCAGCAAAATTGTCCTTCAAAAATGAAGGAGAAATTAAAACATTTATAGACAAAAAGTCACTGAGAGAATTTGTGACCAAGAGACTAGCTCTGCAAGAAATACTAAAGGGAGCACTAGAGTAAGATACGAAAAGACAAAAGAGAGAGGCATGGAGTAAAGTGTAGAAAGAAGGAAAATCAGATATGATATATATAATACAAAAGCCAAAATGGTAGAGGAAAATATTATCCAAACAGTAATAACACTAAAAGGTAATGGACTGAATTCCCCAATCAAAAGACATAGACTGGCAGAATGGATTACGACCCAGCAATACCACTGCTAGGTATCTACTCAAAGGACTTAAGGGCAAAGACACAGATGGACATTTGCACACCAGTGTTTATAGCAGCATTATTTACAATTGCAAAGAGATGGAAATAACCAAAATGTCCATCAACAGACGAGTGGCTAAACAAACTGTGGTGTATACCTACGATGGAATATTATGCAGCTTTAAGACAGACTAAACTTATGAAGCATGTAATAACATGGATGGACCTAGAGAACATTATGTTGAGTGAGTCTAGCCGAAAACTAAAGGACAAATACTGTATGGTCCCACTGATGTGAACCGACATTTGAGAATCAACTTGGAATATATCATTGGTAACAGAGACCAGCAGGAGTTAGAAACAGGGTAAGATAATGGGTAATTGGAGCTGAAGGGATACAGACTGTGCAACAGGACTAGATACAAAAACTCAAAAATGGACAGCACAATAATACCTAATTGTAATGGAACTATGTTAAAACACTGAATGAAGCTGCACCTGAACTATAGTTTTTTGTTTGTTTGTTTGTTTGTATCTTTTGTTTTTGTTTTTTTCTTTTTCCTTTTTATATATATATTTTATTATTATTATTATTTTAATTTTCTTCTCTATATTAACATTCTATATCTTTTTCTGCTGTTTTGCTGGTTCTTTTCCTAAATCGATGCAAATGTACTAAGAAATGATGATCATACACCTATGTGATGATACTAAGAATTACTGAGTGCATATGTAGAATGGAATGATTTCTAAATGTTGTGTTAATTTCTTTTCTTTTTTTTAATTAATAAAAAAAAGTTAAAAAAAATTCACTGACCGTTTTGTGTCATTTCCAGATTGATTTTTCTTAGATTAAATATGATGCTCATGGATTGTCACACTTTGGGATGCAGGGTCAGTATTCACAAAATGAATATTTTGACTGGCAGATAAAGAAACAATGACTAATAGCGGTACTTTTGTGCTAACAGAGAAAAAGCTGACAAGGACTGATTATAAGGAGTATGAGTAATCGTTTAGGTACAGCACTGACAGAGTGATTCACACTATCCAAAGGAAGGGGAAAAAAAAGGAAAAAAAGTCACCTCAATTTTTAATCTCAGGTCCTCAATGCTGGCACATCTCATGAAATTGATGGCAAAAATAGTTTTTCTTAATGGGTCATAAAATAAACAGGGACAAAATAATAATGGGCGACTGATTTTAATTCTCTGTGTTATGTCGTATTAGAATGTGGCTTTTTACACTAATTAGAATTTTAAATATGGCTGGGAATTAAGAAGAAATATATGTTATGAAAAAAAAAAAAAAGAAATCTCCGCAGAGTAGCTTCTTAGACAGACTGAAATGCTTTGACCTTGAAAAGATAAATCCAGAGCAAGCTAAAAGCAGCACATAATATTGCTGTTAATATACAATGCATAGCCTGTTATTGTGTATCACAGAATAATAATAAAAAGAACCACCAGAAACTAAAAAAGGGAATTATGTTCAAAATAGGATGACATAGAGATGCAATCTTTAATAACATTCAAAGTCATTTTTATTCCACTTATGAAATGGAAGCTGCTTTTCTCTTGGAGGATCATTCAGATAATGTGTTCCAAATAAATCTTCTGTAAATTTTCTTAGTTAACTAGGCTTACTTGGAAAATAAAAGAGGGAATTAGTAAAGATTAGATGGAATCGTTTCTTTTTTATGGTCTCTGATCAATTCATTTGCTTCTTTTTTTCTTTGTTTTCACACACAGACATATCCTCCCAAAGCTGGCTTGAATCAGTACAGGATTAAATTAAAGAATTTTCAGATAAGTATAGGTAACTTCCATCTAGATGACTTCAAATGTATGTACAAGTGAAACTAAAACATTATAAATTAATATTCTGTGTCGTAGAAAACAGGAGCTACCGGATGCTATTATGGTTCAGAGTGGGAAAGTAATGGGAGGGCTTTCTGTGGAAATGGTCGTGAGTCTGACCTTGGGGTTTATATGTCCCCTGGAAGCCTACTGTAGCCGAGAGGGGCTGGCGATGTGGGGTCAGCAAGAGCACTAAAGGGAACTGGGTGGTTACTCTGAGCTCCTTTTGGTTTTCGTTTGTCCAATCTGCCACTTCTATATAATGCAGTATTATTCTGCAGTGCAGAAGTAGCAGCAATGATCGTAAAAGAATAAAAAAGCATCGCAAATCTTTGCAATGGCATTTCAGATTAAAACTGGTCATGTGTATTGTTGTTTCCACATTAAAATAGAAAGACCATTTTGCTCTCCCTAAAGAAAAAAAAAAGAACATTTAAAGAGATTTTTAAATTTCTTCAACTTCCATCTTAAAAAACATTATTTGAATTGCTATCAAAACGTTTTCTGAGATAGCAAGATTAATCAGGTGCTGTTATTTCAGAGTTAAGCCAATAAAATGCTATTCTGAGAATATGCATTTCCATTTACATGAATGTAGTAATTCAAGTGCTGTACAGTGAGTTAAGTCCAGATCTATCTTCCAGAGATGTTCTCTTCCCTTGTCAGACTTCTTATTCATACTTCTGTTTACTTTTAAGCCAAGAAATTTCACTTCTGAAGATCACTTTGTGTATGAAACCAACTATGTGTGACTCTCCTTACATCCTTAAAGCTTCTATATATTTGCCGACAAAGAGAGTGTGACCATTAGAAATTCTTGTCATGCCTCCATCTAAAATATAATCGTTGACTTTGAAATATTAAAAGAAATGCCTTTAGAAAAATGTCATCACAGGGCAATGAGGTTACTGAAACAGCATCATAAGTTTAACACCAAGCTTAATACATCATTTAATCTCTTGCATCTGATGAGAGGCAGATATTATGCATGGAAAATACAAGGAGCACAGTGCTTAAACATGAATAATAGAGGAAGCACACTGGGTCGATTCTCATGGCTAGAGGAAAAGAATGGAAAGGGGAATGATTAATTTAATATTTGTGTGTGCTTCTAAAAGAGAAAATCAGGAAAATAATTTAACATATTTTATCACTTTTGCTTTCTTCCATTTAGATACAAGCCCAGAGTTTGATCAGGTATTTGCCACAGATGGCACTTAGGCTAAGAGTGCTTCAGCACAGATGCATACTGTATTCCTACATAAATATATGTCAGGACCATGTATTAGAGACTCAGTGTAGTTCACAGTTACTCTATATAAATGTAGCTGTGTGTGACATCTCTGAATAAAGATTCAGAGAAAACCAGAGACTTGAAAATGTTTTCCTATTGCCCCCAAATCCCATGTGCAAGGCTTAGGTGGTTTTATGGTCTGATACATTAGAGAATTCATCCATATTGTTTCCTCTGGATGGTTTTGATTCTCCATGTAAAAAGCACTATCAGAATTTCATAGGTTTGTGTGCTGAATCATTCATAGAGTATTCAATTGAATACATATTTATGAATGTCTGAAATATTCTGTTTTATAACACTATGCTTTTCATCATGTTCTACACTTCAAGTTGTATACAATTATTGGCTAGTCTAGCAGCAAATTGTACTGGTTAGAAGTGGGGTTTGACTTAAAACTTTATGTAAAAATGAAATGTTAACATCACAGCATTCTGTTTGCAGTTGTTATTCAAAATACAAGCTATGCTAGTTTGAAAGGATGATGTACCCTGGAAAAGCCATGTTTTAATCCTGATCCAATCTTGTGGGTGCAACGTTTCTTTTAATCTGTATTCAGTATTATAGGCTGAATTCTGATTAGGCTACTCCATGGAGATGCGACTCGCCCAATTGTGGGTATTAACCTTTGATTGGAGGAAGATGTGATTCCACCCATTCCAGGTGGGTCTTGATTAGCTTACTGGAATCCTTTAAAAGAGGAAGCATTTTGGAAAAAGCTTAAGAATGACAAGAGCCAGAGCCCATGCAATCAGACACGTTTGGAGATGAAGAAGGAATATAGCCCTGGAAGAGCTTCGTGAAACAATAAGCCTGGAGAGAAAGCTAGCAGACATTGCTATGTTCGCCCTGTGCCTTTCCAGTTGAGAGAGAAACCCTGAACTTCATTGGCCTTTCTTGAGTAATGGTTACCTCTTGTTGGTGCCTTAACTTGGACATTTTTATAACCTTACTTTATTTGGGACATTTTCTTGGCCTTCAAACTGTAAATTGTAGCTTATTAAATTCCCCATTTTAAAAGCCATTCCATTTCTGATATATTGCATTCTGGCAGCTAGCAAACTAGAACGCTAGCTGATAGGTTTATGAGATTGTTAGCTTTTGTTACTTCATTTCAGAATATCTCTTTTTATAGACAGAGCAATGGATGACAGTCTTGAGGGTTCCCATATTGGATAATCCTGCTAAGCACTTCAGAGAATGTAAAGATGAAAAGGACTACCTCTTTTGCAACCTAAGAGCTTATTATTTACTATGGAGGAGGTCAAGTGGTAAACATTACCACAGTGCAAAACCAAGCAGACCATGTTAAACTTCTATGCAAGGTATCAGCCAAAGACTTCGGCTGGAGAATTTGGATAACTTCATGGAGGATGTGATTTTGAGCTAGATTTTGCTGTATAGAGTCTTCAAAGTATGGAGTCCCTTTGTCTTGTATAGTCATGGAGTTTTTACCAGAATGGTCTTGGTGTATATAAATGGTTACTCATCCTGATGTGTACTGGCATTGATTGAAATCTCTTGGACTGGTAGGAATTGTAAACTGTGTTTGCTTACAAGCCTATTACTTTTCTAAGGCTTTTAACATAGTAGAAAGGGATAAACTGAGGTGTTACTAGACAAAGGTGGTGAATTCTTTTGCCTGATGCACTCTAATGACCAATTCCTGAGACACTGGGGTTTCAAAGAGAGAAAGAGTTTATTACTAGGTGCATTAGGAGAGCAGATGGCCTATTCGCCCCAAATCTGTCTCCCTGAATTGCAGTAATTCTGATAGATTTATTAGAGAAAAAGATGAGTAGGGTTTAGGATAATGAGCACAGTGGCCTGAGATGATGTAATTAGAGGTGACCTAATTATTGAGGATTAAGTAGATTGATCATGTGCTTAGTCACAGAATGTATGTAAGAAAATGGTGGAATGAGGTTGTTTCAGTTTGAAACTGTTATGTACCCCAGAAAAGTCATGTTTTAATCCTGATCCAATCTTGTGGGGGCAGCCATTTCTTTTAATCCTGGTTCAACACAGTAGGGTGGAAACTTTTGATTGCCACAGAGATGTGACACACCCAGTTGTGGATGTGGCCTTTTGATTAGATGGAGATGTGACTCCACTCATTCAGGGTGAGTCCTGATTAGTTTACTGGAGTCCTTTAACAGAGGAAATATTTTGGAGAAAGCTCAGAGCTGACACAGATGCAGATGCTTGGAGAACAGTTGCTTCAGAGCTGACAGAGTCAACATGAGACCCAGACATTTGGAGATGTAGGGCTCAGCAGATGTCACCATGTGCCTTCCCCTGAGATGTCAAGCAAGCCAGAACCCGGAGTTGTGTCCCACAGATGCCAGGTAGGGAATCCCTACAAGAAACAGAGGTTGAAAACAGTAGAACCCAGGAGTAAGAGCCCAATAGATGCCAGCTATGTGCCTTCTCAGCTGACAGAGGTATTCTGGATGGCATCAGCCTTTGTTGCTGCCTTAGTTTGGACATCTTCTTGGCACCAGAATTGTAAACTTGTGACGTATTAAATTCCCTTTTAAAAGCTGTTCCATTTCTCATATATTGCTTTCTGGCAGCATTAGCAAACTAATAAAGAGGTATAGGTGTCTTGTAGGTTATTGTCTAAACTACTGCACATGTCAGGTGGGCTCACTGTGGTTAGATAGTCTCGGTTATCAAGATAATTTTAGACTTGGGGTGGCTAAGTTCTGGACCAACCCAAGATCCTTCATTAATAAATATTAGGGACTGACTGTCTTTAATGATTACAAGACTCTAAAGTTGAATAGCTGGATAAATGGGTACAAATAAAGGTTAGTCACCAGGTTTTTACAATCACGGGGCAGAAGATAAAGGCTGTACAATCATTATCAGAGATCAAGGCAGCTGGGTTGCAATTTAAATATTTCAGGTATTTCCCATTGTATAGGGATATCTATATAATGACTAATCAAAATCATCCCTTAAATCCTAATTTCTTGGTTACAAGGGCTATAGAGATTTTTCATTTTAATTGGTCTGTCTAAAGTGGTAGTTTTTTTCATTTTGTTTTATGTAATAATTCTGTATATATGTAATGTAGTTGAATTTTCACTTAAAAGGTTTTGATGTAGCTTTCAATGTAATGTCCTTAAATAGAATAAGCTGATTACTCTGATCCATGTTCAAATAATTTAGATCTAATTGCAGAATGCCCACCTGTTAGTAGTCAAGTGGGTATGTCCATTTGTAGTGTGTCTGGAGGAAACAAGGATCGCTTAGTGTAGTGCAAAAAACCTGAACAATAAAAAGGTGTCAGAACACACTGTAGAGGAAGTCCCTGTGATTATAAGCAGCAAGCCCAAGCATTTACCCTAGCCCTCGAGCTTTGAGACTCATTGTTTAATCAATATTTTATTACTGGATTTCATATTAATTTTACTCTTGAGAGTGAGACATGAAGGACCTTGCTGTCCGCACATGGGCCGGCATTCAGCAACAGTGACAAGAAGAAGAGTCGATGGTAAGACTGTAAAGTAAGAAAATTGTTGAGAAGATCAAGAATGCTATTTCCTGTTGTTTTCATCTGTTTAGATTCTGAGGAACCTTTACTGAAAGAAGTAAAAACCTGGTTTTAACAGGGTCCTGGGGATATCCCCACACTACTCTCTATCTGTTTTAGAGATGTGAAATCCCTGTAAAATGAACCTGAGAGAAGCAATGAAAAGGACAAAAATGGGGGATGTATGCTATAAATAAATAAGAAATATAAGGAGGGACCTGAAGGGAAGGTGTTCTGTTTACAGCTGCTTTGTCAAAATGATGTCTATTCCTATACAAAGTGATCACAGGGGAGTGGGGGAACGGGGGCTCCAGGTGCTGATGGTGTATAGAAGGTGGCAAAATCCTGAATGCCATAGGCATTTAAGGACCCCGTAGGCCATCTCTGGGATAGTATTAGATGCAGGAAAAGAGACTTTAAAGGGGCCTGCTGCAGGCATTATCTGGAAAGAGATAGATGTGAAGTGGATAGGTGAATACATGGAGAACACAGCTAGTTCTGGGCCTTTTCTTTCCAAAATTACCTCCACTTCACCCGTTCAACATTCTGTTGTAAGGGGGACAGGTGCAATTCTGAGAGATTCCAATAGGAAACCATACATTTTACCTGGTTTTGCTCAAGATAACTCTTGGTGCTAGAAGGGAAGATCTTGACCTCTAGATTAAACAGTTTCCTGATGTCTTAGGTGGGCTTGAGTATGACCCCACCCAATTCCTTTGCAGGTATCTTATAAAAACTGTCTGTGTTTCTTACAAAGAAATACTTTGGAACTAAATGTAGAACTATTCTCCCAATTCCGATAGCAACCTCAATCTTAAAGGGGTTCCGTAAAACTAGAATCAAGTAAAAAAACCCTGCATATCCAAAATTGCTTTCACAAAATCTCCACATTAAAGGCAAGCATTTTATTTCCTAGTGCCTCCCTTTCAGCCTTATTGACTTTTATTCAGCATGCCATTCTTAACAAGCTTGGTTATCTGGTTTCCCAGTCCACAGTAGATTAGAAGCAGCAAAGGAGAAGCTGAGAAGAGACACAGTGGCAGCTGAAGTGACAGCTAAAGTTGACATTGAGGAAGAAGAGAGAAAAATAATAAAGTAGGCATAGAAGTATATAACCATCTAGTACGGTAATGAATGCTCACAAAGATGACTCTTGAGATATCAAAGAAAAAAAAAGATACTGTTATGCTTTAGAAACATCTATGTAGGAAAGCAGGAAGCCAGTGGTAATATATATTATAAAGCTCTCCATCTAAAATTTCGGCCTCAGGTGGTCATAAGCTTCAGTTACATGAAAAATTTAGTTCTCTAGGGCACCTCTTTCCCAGGAAATACTAAGGTAAATGAGGTGTTACTAATCCCATCTTTAAATACTTTCTCTTACAACTTGGCTGTAAATAGCCTCACTATTCACTGATTTTCAGCAATTGCCTTTTTACAAGAGGAAACAAACCCAAAGCAATTCTAATGAAAAATGTTTTCTCTTCTCATCCAAAGCTAAATATTTTGAGTTCTGAGTTAAAGCAATTGAAAGGCTCATGGCAACTATCTGCTATGGAAGCATAAGGGGTTTTATGTCATTGTTCAAGCACCAACTTTTATAGAGAACTGAGTTGAGGGTTAAATTCAGAGTTTCATTGTTTTATCACACAAAATAGCTACCGGCACTCAGTGGATTAATCCCTATTTATAAGCATAATATAAGAGATGCTCTGACCTAATCAACCTATCACTGAGCGTTGGGATGCATCTGTAAAGATGGAGAATCCTTGTCTCATTGACTTGGCAACAGTCCCTATAATGCTTTTATTCTCTCCCTGGGGAGTGAAGGGAGATGTGGACAAAGCAGAATCAAGGCCTTTCTAAGAAATTGAATTTGAAAGCAAGATTTTGGTGGATGTCGATTTTTACTTGAAGTTTTAATGTGGCTTGGTGTAACATTTTATAGATTTTTTTTATTCTGCTTCCATTTATTAAAGAAGACAAGCTGCAGTGTTTTTTCAGATAGGCAAAGAATCTCGAAAACTGAGCTGATTTTTTTCCAAGTCAGGCTAGCACGGCCTTGTAGTGACAAGATTCCGTTTCACCTGTATAAAATAATGTTATTTTCCCACAAGGTGGGGGGCTCCTTCCAGAAAGGCCCAAGGAATGTAAGAGTTATTTGCTGTGATTTCTGGTTACACAATTTCTGGTATGACTATATAAATATAATAAAATAGTTACAGTGGATTCTGGTCACTGAAACCATATAGCGCCACCAGGGAGCTTATTGTTTAAATTCACACTAAAAACTAACCTGTTATAATTCTGACTGGCATAATTTAGGCTCTGGATTTGGGGGTTGACTGATTTTGTGCTTTCTGATTTTGCTTTGTTTTCTCCAGAGCAGTACCTACTTAACTCTTTCTTAACATAATTTGAAAAGATGATTTTTCTTTGAGTATTCTAGTACAGGCAGTGTCCGTGTAGTGAGTCAAATAAGTAGCATAAAAACTCACAAAATAATAAAGAGACTCAGGTTTGCTTTTGTCATCTCAAGGCAGGATTTTCTAAATAATCTCCCCCCATTTTAGTCCTTTTTCCTTTTCCATAAATATCAGCATCCTCACATCCTATGAAACTCAGCCTTGAGGAAACTAGCTCCATGTGCTTATTTACAACTTGTGAATAACCAGTAAAGTAAAGAAGGGTCTCAGCGTCAAGGCCTAGCAGGCAATATAGATGAGTGAGGCGGACTCAGCGTAAGATGGCAGAAAGCGGTACAGTATGTGAATTGGAGAATGAGTGCCTCCTTAAAACTGCCACTCAAGTTCAGATCATGTCTTACATAGTGTATGAAGATCCAGTATGGCTGCATATTTTGATTTTTTTTTTTAAATCTAAATTAAAAAAAAAAATTAAATCTAAAATTTAGTGTGACACCTAACATTTCTAAATATGGACAACCACTTCAAAAATTTAAAAAGTCCCATTGGCTAAATAAGCACTCTATAAACCAGCTTGTAAACACCAATGCCATGCAAAGTACCTTCATTTGTTTTACCCTGGAAGGAGATTTGGACGATTGTGGGGGTTTGAGCTTTAAAACCTAAAGAATGCATTTCTGGTTGTGGAATTTTGGGCATCAGAAAGAGAGGAGGAAGGAATATGGGAAGGAGAAGAAATGACTAGCTCCAAGTTCCTGAAATTGTACTTTAGAGGAAGACTGTCTACTTTCTAGAATATCTTTAGGAGCAGGATCTATTTTTAAGTCAAAACTCGAGCATCACTAACACTGCTTTTGTCCTTCTCTTAAACATTACAACATGACATGTACTGTTGCATTGTGTCTTGTTGGATCCTTGGAAATATCAGCTACTAAAACTTACAATCCTTGTCAGCGTCTTGGAATATGATGGTGTTATCCCCAATAATGGGAACAATATTGCGTGTCATGATGACTTGCTCTTGATTTACCTTTTGCCTCCTGACACCAAGCTATAACATTGTTAAATGCTAAAAAAAATAGTGTTGCCTTACCTTTAGTGGTCTGACATGTGCCAACCAAGGCAGGGCACTGTTAATAGATTTTCTTTTTCCCTTTTTGGTCTTAAGAAGTCACGGAACGCTAGCACCATAATTTCAAGGCTGTTACTTATAGTCTGTGCTGAAAATCAATTCTCACTTTCCTTTAAATAAGAAGATATTGGATAGAATATCAATGATTAAAAAAATAGAATATCAATGATAAAAAAAAAGAAGATATTGGATGATATATATGAAGGGGAACAATTAAATATGCCTTGATTGTGTATTACATGTAAGTGGGTGAAAGTTTCATGAAAATTTTCTTGGAGAAAAGTTAAGTACTGCTTTGCAGATAGGAAGATGGTACTGAAACATTGTCTTCAGGCTAATTTGCCAGGCATGTACATGGTCTCATTTGGTTCACAGGTCGGGTCACTGTACTAACTGGGCTGCCATAGCAAACAGATGAGGGAAATTAATTAATCCAGGTGGGAACTGAAATCTATGTCGTTGACACTATGCACTAACCTACACGTTAATCAGCCATGGCTTTTAATGCTTAACAGCAAGCAGTGATGGGATCTTACCCTGTGTCAGGCACTGTGCCTTATGTTTTATATGCACCTCATTTGATCCTCATAAAATCCATATAAGTAGATTTTTATCGGTTCTTGTTTTATAGATGAGGCAGTGGGAGGCTTGGGAAGACAAAGTGCCATGCCCAAGATCACACAGCTAATAAGTGTCAGAACACAGTTTTAATTACTACGTTGATTTCCAGCCTTAATGTAAATGCCACAGCATACAATATGTCAAAGTTATATAAACATCATTGACATAATATTAAACCACTGGCTCTGACTAATTATAAAAGTGATATGGCTGCCAAGTATATTTATACCATCAAATTTTTCAACAAAACAAACCTCCTATTTCCCTTTTTTCTCCAATTTTTTGTGAATTGGGGGGATAGGATGGTTGAAATTAATTAATACTTGACTGTTACTTCTAGATTAATATTTATTAGCCTCTATTTGATAATTATTTTCTTATTACTACTTACTAGATATATATTTATTAGTATTTATTGGAATATTTATAATTTACAATCTGCTCATGTTCTTGTTAGTTCACGTGTGCCTAGAAAAGTCAGAACCCTACTTTCAGGCTCTTTGCATGTCTTAGAACTCCAGGATGTTCTTAGGTCCACCTGCATTACCACATTTCAATCTTATCCTCCCATGGCCTCCATTGCAGAATGGGCTGTTCAGCCCCATGCCTAGCCTTACTCCCAAAATAGGAATATAAGATACAGACTAAAAATTCTTTTCTTCTTTGGAAGGGTTAGTTCAATTTGCTTTCATTAAAACAGGTCAATGTCACTCCATTTCCACTTGTCCTTGTCTTCTGAACAAATAATCTATACTTCGTAGACATTGGAAAGATAAGTATTGTTAAAGGAAGTGGAGAGTGACACTGTTTTTCATTTTTTTGTTTCGTTGCTGGTTTCATCTACTTATAATTGGGCAGATAATGACAAGAGCAATTGGCTTGAGAGACCAATTGCCCTGTTTTCTAAAGTTTGGGTTGTAGACTGAAAAATCCGTACTGTTGGTTTGCAACAGACAGTGATAAAGAAGCAGGAATATACTTGGTTTCACAGTATATATGATTGTGTCCATTTTTAATGACTTGTGCTGTTTTAATATTTAAATAAACAAATTTGTGAGGTTGACTAACCTCCTTCATTCTAATGCATACTTCAGTATTTTGCTGAGAGGTAGGTGAGTGTATCATTTTGCTATAAACACTGTCCAGCGATTTGAGAATTGAATTGTACAAACTTGAATCCTTTTCTTCCCATTGCATGCTCAGTTATTTGGTTTTTTGTTTGTTTGTTTTTAACTTAGCTTTACCTAAAGTCACTCAAAAGAGGAAATTTGTTTCCTTGTGGCAAACTATTTTGATATCTGCTTCCTGTGCTAAAATGTTTTCCATCTTACAAAGCCTGTGTAATATACTTAGTAACATTTTGTACATTATTATTTTAAAAAGTGAAAATTCAAATTTCTTTCAGATCTTAGGGCACCACTTGAAAAGATCCAACTGATTGAAATTTTATTCTTTCATTTAGTTGTTTGACACTATATCAACATTGTAACAGTGTGCCTCTTGAACTTTATTCTATTTCTTGGCTTCTCAAGGTAAAAGAAATCCTATCTGCTATTTTAAAATCTTTTTTCAAATCTTAAAGCCAAGTCATATCAGAATTGAATCCTTCATAGGTCCCTGCAGTGTGCTAGAGAGTGGCTTGGGTAATAAATTTGATGAAAAGAAAACAAAAATAAATTTGGCAGGTACTTAAATATCTTTTAACTTAGGTTATGTTCATCCAGGCATCAGTTATGTTATATTTGTGCATTCATTGAGCTACTTGTATATTAAAATAATAATATTTGATGTTAGTTTTTCCCAAATTCAATTTAAAACAAAAAGCATTGGGGGATTTCACTGAATTTCTAAAGTGCTGTTTAGAGGCCACATAGCGTACAGGACAGAATATTAAGTAGGAAACAAAATTCTAGATTCTAACATTGTCAGTTGTATGACTTGGGGCAAGTTACTTAAAGTTTACAAGATGCATTTTCTTCATGTGCATTTTATTTATCAGTAAAGTAGAGATAATTTTATCTACCATTTTTATTTTTGTGAGGCCTATATCAGAGAAATAAAGGAATTTATTTTGTAGTGTGGTACTGCCATCAACTCTTAATGGTCAGTAGTGAATGGTCCCCAGTTGTCTCTTGTTGACTATGATATGTGACTTGTGAGCTTTACTCTAATGTGTTTGAAAAGACTGTAGTATTTCAAAGTAATAAAAGCATTCAAAAATCTTGATTCTGGAATAGCTAAAACATTTTCAGCTTTCTTTCCTTCCCTATATAATTTAATACTTTCCTCTTTGTACCATGCTAAAAACAGACAACATCACTTCTGGGTGTTCCTCTTTACATCTGTGTAGGCTATACCTGTCTACTGGCTTGATGGCTCTCACCCAAAAGAGAGAGGACCTCCATGCTGGCCCCATACTCCAAAAGTCCTCAGTTATCACATTCTCCAGAGGGATGGCTACCGTGCTTAAAAACCACTCCATTACCTGCAGTTCCTACTTGAAATAATCCACCTGATGATTTTCTTCCTTAGGATCCTATTCTTCCACATCCTTCTCTGCCAGTGAAACTTTTTGGAGAAAGTATTGATTGGTGTACTTACCCCAATATCTACCAAGCCTCTGGGTTCTAGATTGGCATTGCATCTTGTAACAAGTGGACAAAATTCCTTTTTAATTCTGGGCTGCCCTTTGTCACCAGAATCTCTAACAATACTCTGTGGGGCCTGGAGTTTCAAGATTCCTTTTTGAATAACCCTAAGCTCTACCTCTTTCGGGGCTAATACCCAGCAAAATAGACTCCATGGGAAACAGATACCGTTACAGTCCACTTTCCCCAATCATCTTCTTCTGTGCCTCCATCTCTGCCCCGTCCCTGATGTATTTTCTCTCTCCTCTCCCAGTCATCAGCATCATGATCACCATCATCTCTGATAAAAACAGAGGATGGTAATGACTTGAGACAGTGAAAGGGAAGAGACTATCGTCTGCACTAACAACAAGTGGCCCAAAATGCCTCCATTTGGGGGGAGGATCATATTTGATTTAAAAGATCCTTTGGAGGAGGTGGGGCTCTAGGGTTAAACAAGTCATCAATGATCCAGATTAAAAAGGTGCTGAGAACTTGAAAACAAGGTTTGCCAATAGGATGCTCATCAGTAGTGTGGGTAGCTGAAATGTAGATTCTGAAGAGTTGACTTTAGTTAAGACACAAGAAATATTCTACTTTTATACAGCTTTTGCGCTTTCCGTGATAATTGTGTTATACATTTACAAGAATGTCATTTAGAATAATGAGGTCCTTCTAAAGATTTCCAATAACAAATGATGGGATTAATCTAAAGTCTGTGAAAATACTTTTTTTGCACGTGAAATGAAACTTAAATTGTAATGCAGCCTTGTGTATTCATGTTAAATTAATCCAAACAATACTTGATCATAATGTGTTGGTGAACTTGCCCCACAAATCTGTCCTACCAAACAATACACCAGATGCAGTGCTTAGAATGGTGACTTGATAAAATTAGAATCTTTGGGCCGAAAAGAAAATAGATTGGTTTTAATGAATAATTGTCATCAGCGGTTGGAAAGATGAAAGCAACTTACCCTGATGATTTCTCAGACACTGGCCGAATTGATAATTTTTTATGTACTTTGAATGCTAGATGGAAGAATTTTAAAAATTATATGAAAAAAATACAGTATTTATTTATATGGCCTCTAGAATACATCTTCCTATTAGCTGTGATTCAAAATGATTCCTGAGGAGCATTTTAAAGTACAAGGTGATTTATACAATTGCCAGAAGCAACGTTAATAATAAATATCCCATATTGTACTCCGTTTGTGTGAATCAGAAGGGGTCTGGGGATTAAGGTATGGAAGAAGAAGACTAGAATGAATATTCAGTATTTTTTTAAAAGAGAAAGATAGAATAAAAATATACTTATTTCAATATGTAATGTACAGTTTGTTTTAATTAGAAAATTAAGAGTGACCATGCACTGCTTTTACAAATATTGATCTGAAAAAGATAGAAAGACTTAGCCAGAATAGCGATTGTCTTTTATATACACAACATCCCCAAAGACCGCTCTAGTCACTCAGCCAGTTGAAGGAAAAAATAATCAATTAGTTCAGTAAAAAGTTTCCATGCCAATTGAATTAGCTAAATTGATTGCCTATGTGACTGAATTAAGCCAGTAAATTTAGTCAAAATGGTAGAATTTGTAGCAGAATGCTAACACAAAAACTTAGAGCTGGAAAAAAAGAGACTAAAACACAGTGGAGTTTCTTAGAAAATATCAGGAGATAGAAAAGTCACATGAAAACATTTGTATCCTTAAGTTACTATACCACTGGCTTGTCCAGAGTCCTTCGGTAGCCTGACAACTTCACATAGACATGACCAAAGTTAAATTGTAGATGAAAATATGTGTTATATATTGGCTGTTGAAAATTCTTTGAAGATCTGTCCATCAGATTCTTCACCATGATAGGACAAAACATTGTTTGACTGTCCCAAACTGGCAGGTTCCAGTGCTTTTTTCTGCCTAGAAATGACCATTTCTAAAGTCATGGATTTTTAACAGGAGTTTTAAAAGCCTGAAGGAGGTAAGTAAGCAATCATACTCCTTTGTGACTTATCACAAAGTCTAAGAAGAATGATAGCTGATTTACATCTATCTTATTATTCATGAATGGCTGCCCACTTATTTCAAAGTGTTCTTCAAAATGAGCCCTCATTTTAGTCACATTTAGCACTTATGGCCTTTAACATCTGATATCAAATAAAAATTCAATATTTTTACATGTAATTTTAAAATAAGTTAATATTGAATGACTGAATTGTGACATGGATTTATAATAGCTTCTTTTTCCTCTTCCCTTCAATAAACTGATCTGTATTTCAAATCTCAACTCCTTTATCTAACTACCTCGGGCCCAGTTGAACTTTCCCTAATTTGAAATCCTTTAGTTAATGTATGTCCTCACCCTTTGTTCCCTTATAAATTTTATTTTATTATGGTTATATATACATATAGATATGAACTTATATATATATATATATATATATATATATATATATATATAAACGTACATTTAGCATTAGTGTAGTAATTTTTTTATAATTGATGAAACAATATTATAATCACACTAGGGTTCACTGTGATGTACAGTCCTATATTGTTTTTGCTTTCTTAAATTTTTATTCTAGTAACATATATACAACCTAAAATTTCCCCCTTTTAACTGCATGTAAATAGATAAATCACCAGTGTTAATTATATTCAAAATGTTGTGCTACCATCATCGCCATCCATTACTGAAACTTTTCCATCACCCCAAACAAAATCCCTCTACTGATTAAGCATTCATTACCTGTTCTCTACCCATACCCTATATCTTGGTTATGTGTATTCTAGCTTCTGACTCTATGAAGTTGCTTATTATAATGATTTCATGTCAGTAAGATCATAAAATATTCTTTTGTGTCTGTCCTATATCACTTGACATGATGTCTTCAGGGTTCATCTGTGTTGACGCATGTCTTAGAACTGCATTCCTTTTTACTCCTGAATAACATTGCACGGTATGTCTATACCACAGTTTATTTATCCATCCATCTGTTGATAGATACTTAAGTTACTTTCATCATTTGACAATTGTAGATAACACCTTTATGAACATTAGTGTGCAAATATCTATTAAAGTCCCTCCTTTCAATTCTTTTGGGTGTATATGTAAAAGTTGGATTGCCTGGCTTTATGATACTGCTGTACTTAACTTTCTGAGAAACTGCCAGACTGGTTTCCACAGAAGCTGGACCACTTTATGTTACTACTAACAATGACCCTTTCTACATCTCCTCTTCCCCTCTAACACTTATTTTTTATTCTGTTTAAATAGTAGCCATTCTGGTAGGTATGGAATGGTTTCTCACTGTGGTTTTGATTTGCATTTCCCTAATGACTAATGATGTTGAATATCTTTTCATGTGCTTTTTAGCCATTTGTCTATCTTCTTGGAGAAATGTCTATGTCTTTGGCCCACTTTAAAATTGGGCTGTTTGTCTTTTTTTGTTGAATTGCAGGGTTCCTTATTATATTCTAGATATTAAACCCTTATCAGATATTTGCTTTCTAAATATTTTGTTCCATTGTGAAGGTTGTCTTTTCACTTTTGTGATGCAGTCTTTTGGTGTGCAAAAGTTTTCAATATTATGAAGTCCGTTTATCTAATTTTTCTTTTGTTGCTCATACTTTTGGTACAAAGTCAGAAATCATTGCCAAACACATTCCCTGATGATGCTTCCTCATGTCTTCATCTAGGGTTTCATAGTTTTGGTTCTTATATATAGGTCATTGATCCATTTTGAGTTTATTTTTGTTATGTGGTATGAGGTAGGGATCCACGTTCATTCTTTTGCATATGGATATCCAATTTTCTAAGCATAGTTTGCTGAAAAGACTATTTTTTTCCTCAATGAGTGAACAAGATGCCATTGCCAAAAAGTTTATTTTAGAATTCTCAATTCATTCCATTGTTCTATGTGTATATATGCTGTGTGCCAGTACCATGCCATTTTCATTACTATAGGTTAAATAAGTTTTAAAATTAGGGAGTTGTAAGTCCTTCAACTTCATTCTTCTTTTTCGTGATAGGTTTGGCTATTTAGGGCCACCTAACCTTCTATATAAATTTGATGTTTGGCTTTTCCATTTCTGGGAGAAAAAAAAAAAGCTGTGGAATTTTCATTGAGATTGCATTAAATCTGTAAATCACTTTGGGTAGAATTGATATCTTAACAATATTTAGTTTTCCAGTACATGTACATAGAATATCCTTCCATTTTAGGTGTACTTTGATTTCTTTTAGCAGTGTTTTGTGTTTTTCCTTATTCAAGCCTATGGTTAAATTTATTCCTAGTTACTTGACTCTTTTAATTACTATTGGATTTTTTTCTTTATTTCCTCTTCAAATTGTGCATTACTAGTATATAGAAACATCACTGTTTTCATTTCTTATAGTATCTTTATCTGACTTTGGTATGAGGATGCTGTTGGCTTTGAATTAATTAGGTAGTGTTCCTTCCTCTTCAAATTTTTGGAAGAGTTTGCACATATGTTGCTGTGCTTGATGGGTTAGGCTCTTGTTTTGGTTTACTTTGCTGCCAAAAGCAGATACCATCCAATGGGGTTGGCTTTAGACAATGGGAATTTATCAGCTTATAAATTTAAAGCTTTGAAGTTGTGGAAATGTCCCATCAAGGCCTTATTAAGATGATGCTTTCTTCCCAAAGACTGGCTGCTCGTGATCCTGGAGTCCTCTGACACATGACAAAGCACATAGCACCATCTGCTGATCTCTCCTTTCTCTTCCAGTTTTCCTTGCTTTCAGCTTCTTGTTTCCATGGCTTTCTCTCCCTTTGTCTGAATTTATTCTCTTATAAAGGATACCAGTAAGAGAATTAGGACTCACCCTGAATGAGGTGGCTCACACCTTAAGAAGCTTCACCAAAAGGTTATACCCACAGTGGGTTCACTGTGGATTACCTTTAAGAACATACTTTTCTAGGGTATATACAACTTCTGACCATCACAGCTCTGATCACTTTTTAAATTCTTTTTTCTTTCTGCTCTTTAGCCTGAATCATTTCAATTATCTTGTCTTCAGCTTCATTGATTCTTTTTCTGTGAGCTCTAAGCTGCTGTTGAAACCCTTTAGGGAATTTATCATTTCTGTTTTTGTCATCTTTGAATCCAGTAATTTTGCTTGATTCCTTTTTAAAATTTCTATCTATTTATTGAGATTCTCCTATTGTTCATTTGTTGTTTCCCTGAGATTCTTTAGTTCTTATTTTGTGTTTTCTTTTATCTCCTGAAGTATACTGAGGATCATTTTTTTTTTTAAGTTTCTGTCCAGTATGTATAAGATCTGGTCTTCTTCATTAATGGTTTCTGGATTTTTATCCAGGACTTAGACTTTAATATTTTTAAATGTCAGTCTGAGATTTAGACCTTGAGCTCTTCCTTAAATTTGTATCTAAGTAGTGATATGAGTGATTTTCTTGAGTGTCATGAGCTGACAAACTGGAACTAACCAACAAACAAAAAAACAAGTTTAACACTCTTTGCAAATTGGCTCTAAAAATGAGCTGGTAATCTCCTTAAGAATGTGGCCTTCCTGTCAAGAAGGTCTGCCCAAGAGAAATATGAAATGTAGATCCTCTGTCTTTTCTGAGCCTGCATATTTTCCTGCACTTAGGAAGTCCCTGTTTACAGGAATTAGAATGCCCAATCTACTTCTGATGAAATAGACTTTCCCTGCTGATGCTCTATTTATGGTTTAAAGTAGGTAGTCCTTTGCGCCAGGTCACTTGGGCTTGATTGTTTCTTGAACTACTTTAGCTGTCCTCAAGCTGTTTCTGCCTGCAAAGCAGGTTCTGGGAGGGTGAGCCAGGGTGGAGTTTCCCCATTCAGTCTTTCAGGTTGCCACCTGACAGATGGACACTGACATACAGGCAGCCCACTATGTGCACAGGAGTTACTCTGCCCCCTCAGATCACGGCCAGAGACCCACAATGGGGATGGTGTAGGAGAAAGGTCAGCAAGGATACCACAAGCTTTTCCTACCATTTAAAAAAATGTGTTTCCTTGATTTCACACTCTCCCATTAACTGTGTCCCTTTAACTCTTTTCTAGAATTTGGAGGAGGATGCCTCTGTCAGTTTTTTCAAGTTGTTTACATAATCCACTGAGGAGCAGCACCTTAGGTGACTAGAAGCTGCCATTTGTTTCTTAAATTATGTAATAATAATTACAGTTATTATTAGAGCAATCATTTGCTGATTTGTTAGCACTGTGCAAGGCACTACCTTAAGTACATAATATGTTATTTTCTCATTTAATTTTCATGATAACCAGTGAAGTAGATACAAGGATCATTCCATTGTCCCAAGGAGAAAATTTAGGCTCAGAGATTATCAGTGACTTCCTCAGTATCACATGGCTGGTAGGAGAACTGAAAATCCAGATCAAGCAATCTATTCTAAGACCTGCATTCTTATTCATTAAATTAAATTGCCTTCTGTTTGGGAATTTTAAAAATTGATGCATGTTTTATCTACCTTATATCTTAAATTTCTTCTCTCTTTATCCCACCTAGTGCCCTTGATTGAAATAACCACATTACGAGTCATTATTATCACCTAATTTTAAAATTATGGTTATTCTTACTTAATACTCCTATTTTCATTTTTATTATTGCTTTGATGATGTCTCCTGAAATTCAGAGTTTGGAAAGATCAGTGTGCTTGATTTTAAGCTCATTTGCTCCTTGGTGATTTTAAGAGAAGTAATCATAATAACTAAAATGATTCATAGTTTAATTGGTGAATTTTTTTGGAGGATGTGTAAATATTGTTTGTTTACATTGCATCGGAATGGCTTGAGTTAACATATAAATCCTAAAAGGAATCTTCTTGTTTATCATCACTTCACTGGCCAAATGCAAATGCTTTTTTTCTGATTGCACTGCTTATTTATACAGACAAGCCAAATCTGGTTGATTTCTTGATACAACACAAATTTAAGTAAGGTTTTCCAAGCACTGTAGTCTAATGCTACAAATTAAGTCATTCTTACAATCTGTGTGTGTTTCTATTATTGTCTGGTAGCCCCAAATTCCCCAGCAGCATGTTAAAAGCAAATAGTATTGCCAATCAATTTCAAAATCTATTGATTCCCAAAATAGCATTTGTGGTTTATGAGAAATGTTGATATCAGAAGCTAGATTGCCAGGCTATTTCATTTCTTTCATCTGTAGCTTGTCTTTTTCATTCTAAATTCAGCACATCTAAAATTAAACTCATTATTTTTGTTGCAGAATATATCACTTCTCCATTTTCTCCTTGAGTTAGCTCGGCCATCATTCCCTCAATTCAGAAATTTGGGGGCTAGCCTCAACTTATACCTCTCCCTCATTTCCATATACTAGTGATTATAAAATTTTGCTGTTTTTAGCTCAAATACTCTCAAATCTCTCCTTATTCTCCACACCACCGCTATAGCTTCGGTCCTATCATTCCTGATTTGAAGTACTGCAGTAGCCTTCCAGTTGACCTCCCCAATGTCTATCTTGCCTCCCTTCCATTTTCTCATCTCAATAGAACTGAAATGTGATTATGTTAGTCTCATTTTAAAAATCATTCCAGGTATGTCTGCGGCCTAAGAAAAAATGTCTTACATGATGGTGCAGCACAGAAGGCATCCTTGATTTGTCCTTTGCCTGCCTAAGTCATCTGCTGTGCTTTCCCTTTCCCTTCCAGACCCTCCAGCCACTCCGAAGACTGGTTTGGTGATTTTTTAGGAGTGTATTCCTGGTTTAGGCCTTCAGGTTTTTACTGATGCTAAGGACAATGTTCTTCTTTCTCTCCTACCTTTATCCATCCAAGCACATCACCAAGAGTCTTTACTCTCTTCTAAGTGCCATTATACCTTGTATACACTTTTCTTAACTTTCACTATACATTAGTATCATTTTTTATTTACCTGTCTGTCTTTTCTACTAGTTAGCAGCTTTTGAAGATGGGAGTCTATGTCTTTTTTTAATCATTGTTTCCCCACTACCTAAAATAAACCCCAATAAATTATAAGTGCTTAATCAATGTTCAGTGGAAGGATAGACAGATGAATGGATGGGTCCATTTCTCCTTCATATCCTTGTATTTTTCAGCAATAAATATCATTGTCTATTTAAAAATTTTACTGGTTACAGATTCCCCTGCTAAATAAAGCAAAATAGAACAAACCTTCCTGAAGAATCCTACTAATTTTATACACCCGGCTATGTTTCCTGTACTACTCAAGGTAAACATCTTTTGGGGCAATCTTGACTATTATCTTTCTTTTGTATTCTGCACAGAATGGAAGAACTCAATATATTTTTACATTGATTTTCACCTGAGGAGAAAAAATAAGCACATTAAATATTGGGCTGCAGTTATTACTCTAAAATATAACTCCAGAGCAATGGTTTCATATTATTTTTGTTAAAATACATATGCAATTTGGCAAATGAATGCAACTTATCTGCTAATATTGGTAAAAAAAAAAAAAAGCTGAGATTCAAACATTTTTTAAGAAAGCATCACAATTTCTCAATTCATAAAATACAACTAAATTATCTCCTCGTCTGTAAAAGAAATACATTTTTGAGCATCTAACTTCAGTATAAATAGGCAAATCTGAGAGCTGGCATACTTTCTAAACAACTCTCAGTTTTAATTACCATCATTCTTCATTTTGTTAAATTCTCCTTTCAGAGGTCATACTGCTCACTTTTACTGCATGCTTTGTAACATATGCAGATATGTACAGGTTAAATAAATACTAATTAAAGAAACAGTTAATTTTCCAGTTTAGTAAACCAGAACCAAATGATAGTTACATTATATTAGATGTGATCTAAATGTGGTATTTTGTAAATATAAAGAGATGTTTGAATTGCAAATGCATAGCAATTCTCACTAAAGCATGTTTGAATTAATAGGTCTTTTTTTTTTACAAGGGATCTTCCATTTCAGGGGACATCATGAGAAAGTTTCACCTTTTCACCATCTAAAATATGTTTAATGAATTTAAATAGTAATAATCAACCCAGCTTTCTGATAAGTGATTGTGAAAAGTGAACAAGATTTTATGCATAACGGAGTTAACATAAACTCAGTTATGCATAACTGAACACCATGTGGCTTCCTTTAGCAACTTTTTTTGAAACTCTATTAAGCAAACTATTGACAGTCACATTTTACTGAGACTTAGAAATGAAAGTTCAGAGTGGTTGATTGTAACACTGATTTTCCATTCTGTTGTCCCAAGACTTCTATATTGAATTCTGTGCTCTGCTCCTAAGGACTCAAGTTCCATTCAAAATTGCAAATTAAGTTTGTCAAGTGTATTTCTCCTCTTAACCATAGCAATTAAAGTTCATAACTGGAGAGTATCTTTGTAGAAGAACAAAAATATAGCCACAGGGCTGGCAACAGTAGCTCAGTGGCAGAGTTCTCATCTGCCATGCCGAAGACCCAGGTTCAATCCTGGTTCCTGCCTATGCTAAATATATATATATATTTAGCCACAGTTGAATGAAATCATGGTTTTAGATTAATTAAAGCAATTATATATGACTTTAAACAACAAGCAAACAAAAATCACTCATGAGAAACTTGCACTGAACTAAATTTGAATTGTTTTATTTCACTAACATCAGTGGTTGCAGATGTAGCCGATGGGAAACTGAAGGAGCCAGCAAGACAATTTTAAATTGCGGTCTGAAAAAGTCAAATTATTACATTCCTATAATGTACTATGGGTAGCCAATGGAGGTCAATGGTTATTATATCAAATTATGGTTACGGTTTTTTTCTAAATTAACATTCATTATGTATTGTTGATCATCAAAAAGAGATATGTTCTCATTGATTTCTACATGTTCTATTATCTTTTTTAGTTTATTTTTTCTTATATTGCAAAAGTGATGGAACTATTTTTCTTCAAACTGCTGCTGTGTCTATAGCTATCATTAGTATGTGGCAGCTTAAATTTTGTTAGTTTATAAAAAAATAGCAAAAAGATTGATGGTTAATATTATACGGAATTAGCAAAGCTTCATTTCAACCATTAATACTTTTTATTTCTACTTAAAATGCACCATTATATTGAAATAGAAAAGCTTTTCCCCAAGGCCAGCATACTTTTTTATACAACATATTACCCTCTAGGTTATTACTATTGATAAAATATGTTTACCTGCAAGATATGCATATGTATAAGGCAAAACTTGTTTTGTGTGACTTGAGGCATGGTGAATATTTAGTAAATTTGGTATAATGAGTCTTAATTATCAGAAGAAAGAAAATATTTAAATATAATAAGATTGATCATTTAAAATTAATCAAGAAAAATCTAAGGTAATATTGTATCATTTTGCTGTCTACAGCAGTTGGAAAATTCAAATTTTATCTATCAACATGCAGGAAAAAAAGATGTCGTGTTTCTGTTTTTTGTAAAGAGCCAAATAGATTAAAACTAAAAGACTGTTAAGTTCCTTGTACAATAAGCAGAATGTAAAGTATTATTAATCTTCTTTGTCATTCCTCGGTTTATATAGCAACTTAGAAAATTTTATGCTCAAGAAAAACTCCCTGACATTTATTTGCATTGCCAGCAAAAAAAAGAAGAAAAGAAAATTGATCTAAGATTTGTAGAAATCATGCCCCTTTAAAGATGTCTCAGTTATACATTTTGAATCATAAAAGTATATCATTAAAGCAGGCAAGATCCACTGAGGGATACTAAAGATCAGTGGTGAGAGTTTAAGGAGAAACAGCATATTTGCTCAGTCTCAAAGTATCTATCTGCCTCAAAGTATTTATTAACCACAAAGTGAAAACTAATAACTTTATAGTGGAGAAATCCAATAGATGATAAATAAACCAGATAATTAGGGTAATCACCAGTAATAAGGCATAGCAAAATAATTTACCTCCAGATATAATGCCCTGAGAAGGGCATATCATTTCTGGGATATTCTTACCAAAAATACATGACCTTAATCTAAGTGTGAGAAAGCATCAGGCAAACTGAAATGTAAAGACATTCCACAGAATCACCAACCAGTACTCTTCAGAACCGATAAAGTAACAAGTGACAAGGCAAGATAGACCTGAGAGGACTGTAGGGGCATGACAACTAAATGCAATGTGAGATCCTGGATTGAATTCTGGAATAGATTAAGGAAATTGGTGGAAAAACTGGCCAAATCCAAATGAAGTCTGTAGTTCAGTTAACAGTACTGAACAAACTTTACTTTCTCAGTTTTGATATGATAACGAAAGATATTAAAATTAGGGAAAGCTGAATGAAGTGTACACAGTAACTCTATGAATGTCTTTGCAATTATTCTGTAAGTCTAATATTATTTCAAAATTAAAATAAAAATAAAAAAGAGCAAATTGTTCTTACACTGTTGTTATCTTAGAATCGGAGGGAAAAAAGTCTAAACCTATGTCTCATTGAAATATATGACAGTGAAAAAAAATAGCATTAAAGGTTTGAAAAACACTTGTAAAGTTGTCACTGATTTTCTGTGTTTTTGAAATGAAAAAGTGATAAAGAAATTATTTTTAAGTTCGTATGCAAATGTGAACACCTTCCTACATGCACTTAGGGAACATGCCTGATGTTTTCTCAGTTTGAACCAGCCTTTAGGAAATGTGCAGAGTGAGAAAACACCTGTATTTATTCTTTGACTATATGGTGTAATGCTCTTGTTTGTTAAACTTCACGTTTTCCTAAGATATATATACACCAAAATAAAATACATTTAAAAAATAAATAACTGAAGACAGTAACACAATGATAGCTATAAACATAAAGTTCTTAAAACTTTAATTTGTTTTAAAAATTCTGCATTGATATTTTCATAAATTGGATAAATTAAAATTCTAAAAAAATTCTAAAAAAATAAATTCTAAAAACTCTATTTTTTTCTTTTTTGAAATAGCCTTGAAAATTAGGCTAGTAGCAGCTTTTTTTTTAGATTATTTGTCTTAGTTGATGTAGGGTTGATTCAGTGTCTTTAAATCAAAGGCAAGCTGGAATGCTTTTCCATAATATCACTATTTGTGTCTCAGCTTCTCTACCTATGAACTGGAGTTACTATATTCATTTATGTTGCTTCTATTATAAGTTTTTGTGATGACTAATTTGGTGATGGGTGGAGATGGGAATTTTTAAAAAATCGTTATCAGTAAATATACTTTATTATAGTATGTTAGGTCATTTAAACAAGTAGCATTTAAGCATCACTCAAAATAATTGTCATGAAACTTGCTATAGTTATATTGTCTGACTTTTTAGCTCTAAGTGATTATTTAACAAGTAAACTGTATCTCCAAATGCGTTAAATATAGAAGCATGTAGTAAAGCTTAAAACATTATCTAAAAACAAGGTAGTTCATTATTGTGTGTATTTTTATAGTCTATTTATATTATAAGAATATTTCAGAAAAATATTTTCTTATCTAAAAACTTTCAGAGCCTTTTCACAGTCTTTAAACAAGATCAAACTCAATCTCTCTAACCTTGGTATCCTTCAAAAATCTTTGAGCTGCCTCATTTTTTTTTTTAACTTTTTTTTATTGTCTAGTATAACATATATACAAAGCAAAGAAATAAAAAAGCAATAGTTTTCAAAGCACTCTTCAAAAAGTGTTTACAGGACAGATCCAGAATTTGTCATGGGCTACCATATGGTCCTCTCAGATTTTTCCTTCTAACTGCTCCAGAATATAGGAGGCTAGAGGACTTAAATACTTTTTTATCATCACAATCAACTTTTTTCCCCTTCTTTTTTGTGAAAAATAACATATATACAGAAAAGCTATAAATTTCAAAGCACAGCATCACAATTAATTGTAGAACATATTTCAGACTTTGACATGGGTTACAATTTCACAATTTTAAGTTTTTACTTCTAACTGCTCTAAAATACTGGAGGCTAAAAGAAATATGAATTTAATGATTCAGCATTCATGTTCACTTGTTAAGTCCTTTCTTCTATGTATAATTCCACCATCACCTTTGATCTTTCCATACCTCTCTTTGGGGTTGTTTGGGCTATGGCAATTCTAAATTTTTTATATTGGAAGGGTCTGTCACTAAAATGGGGTAAGGAGATGGAACTATCTGATGTTCTGGAGAGGCTGGGCTAGGTTTCAGGACTTATCTGGACCAGGGACCCATCTGGAGGATGTAGGTTTCTGGCAGGTTACTCTACTGCCTGGAACGCTTGTGGAATCTTATATGTTGCCCTAGGTGTTCTTTTTTTTTTTTTTTTTTTGTAATTGTTTCATTCATCAATGTTTTTTTTTAAAAAAATTTAAAATTTTTTATTAATTAACGGAAAAAAAGAAAAAAAAGAAATTAACCCAATATTTAGAAATCATACCATTCTACATATGCAACCAGTAATTCTTAACATCATCACATAGATGCATGATCATCGTTTCTTAGTACATTTGCATCAGTTTAGAACTAGCAACACAACAGAAAAAGGTGTACAATGTTAATATAGAGAAAAAAATAAAAGTAATAATAATAGTAAAAAAAAAAACAGACAGACAAAAACAAACAAAAAACAAAACAAAACAACAACAATAAAAAAAAACCTATAGCTCAGATGCAGCTTCATTCAGTGTTTTAACATGATTACTTTACAATTAGGTATTATTGTGTTGTCCATTTTTGAGTTTTTGTATCTAGTCTGTTAAAAAACTAGATGGTTGATAGTTTTGTAACTATCTGTTGATGGACATTTTGGCTGTTTCCATCTCTTTGCAATTGTAAATAACGCTGCTATAAACATTGTTGTGCAAATGTCCGTTTGTGTCTTTGCCCTTAAGTTCTTTGAGTAGATTCCCAGCAATGGTATTGCTGGGTCGTATGGCAATTCTATATTCAGCTTCGAGGAACCGCCAAACTGCCTTCCACAGTGGTTGCACCATTTGACATTCCCACCAACAGTGGATGAGTGTGCCTCTTTCTCCGCATCCTCTCCAGCACTTGTCATTTTCTGTTTTGTTGATAATGGCCATTCTGGTGGGTGTGAGATGATATCTCATTGTGGTTTTGATTTGTATTTCTCTAATGGCCAGGGACATTGAGCATCTCTTCTGATAGGTGTCTGTTCAAGTCTTTTTCCCATTTTGTAATTGGGTTGACTGTCTTTTTGTTGTTGAGTTGAACAATCTCTTTATAAATTCTGGATACTAGACCTTTATCTGATATGTCATTTCCAAATATTGTCTCCCATTGTGTAGGCTGTCTTTCTACTTTCTTGATGAAGTTCTTTGATGCACAAAAGTGTTTAATTTTGAGGAGCTCCCATTTATTTATTTCCTTCTTCAGTGCTCTTGCTTTAGGTTTAAGGTCCATAAAACCGCTTCCAATTGTAAGTTTCATAAGATATCTCCCAACATTTTCGTCTGTTTTATGGTCTTAGACCTAATGTTTAGATCTTTAATCCATTTGAGTTAACTTTTGTATAAGGTGTGAGATATGGGTCCTCTTTCATTCTTTTGCATATGGATATCCAGTTCTCTAGGCACCATTTATTGAAGAGACTGTTCTGTCCCAGGTGAGTTGGCTTGACTGCCTTATCAAAGACCAAATGTCCATAGATGAGAGGATCTATATCTGAGCACTCTATTCGAATCCATTGGTCGATATATCTATCTTTATGCCAATACCATGCTGTTTTGACCACTGTGGCTTCATAATATGCCTTAAAGTCAGGCAGCGCAAGACCTCCAGCTTCGTTTTTTTTCCTCAAGATGTTTTTAGCAATTCGGGGCACCCTGCCCTTCCAGATAAATTTGCTTAGTGGTTTTTCTATTTCTGAAAAATAAGTTGCTGGGATTTTGATTGGTATTGCATTGAATCTGTAAATCAATTTAGGTAGGATTGACATCTTAACTATATTTAGTCTTCCAATCCATGAACACGGTATGCCCTTCCATCTATTTAGGTCTTCTGTGATTTCTTTTAACAGTTTTTTGTAGTTTTCATTATATAGGTTTTTTGTCTCTTTAGTTAAATTTATTCCCAGATATTTTATTCTTTTAGTTGCAATTGTAAATGGGATTCGTTTCTTGATTTCCCCCTCAGCTTGTTCATTACTAGTGTATAGAAATGCTACAGATTTTTGAATGTTGATCTTGTAGCCTGCTACTTTGCTGTACTCATTTATTAGCTCTAGTAGTTTTGTTGTGGATTTTTCCGGGTTTTCGACGTATAGTATCATATCGTCTGCAAACAGTGATAATTTTACTTCTTCCTTTCCAATTTTGATGCCTTTTATTTCTTTTTCTTGTCTAATTGCGCTGGCTAGAACCTCCAACACAATGTTGAATAATAGTGGTGATAGTGGACATCCTTGTCTTGTTCCTGATCTTAGGGGGAAAGTTTTCAATTTTTCCCCATTAAGGATGATATTAGCTGTGGGTTTTTCATATATTCCCTCTATCATTTTAAGGAAGTTCCCTTGTATTCCTATCTTTTGAAGTGTTTTCAACAGGAAAGGATGTTGAATCTTGTCAAATGCCTTCTTTGCATCAATTGAGATGATCATGTGATTTTTCTGCTTTGATTTGTTGATATGGTGTATTACATTAATTGATTTTCTTATGTTGAACCATCCTTGCATACCTGGGATGAATCCTACTTGGTCATGATGTATAATTCTTTTAATGTGTTGTTGGATATGATTTGCTAGAATTTTATTGATGATTTTTGCATCTATATTCATTAGAGAGATTGGTCTATAGTTTTCCTTTTTTGTAATATCTGTGCCTGGTTTTGGTATGAGGGTGATGTTGGCTTCATAGAATGAATTAGGTAGTTTTCCCTCCACTTCAATTTTTTTTGAAGAGTTTGAGGAGAGTTGGTACTAATTCTTTCTGGAATGTTTGGTAGAATTCACATGTGAAGCCATCTGGTCCTGGACTTTTCTTTTTAGGAAGCTTTTGGATGACTAATTCAATTTCTTTACTTGTGATTGGTTTGTTGAGGTCATCTATTTCTTCTTGAGTCAAAGTTGGTTGTTCATGTCTTTCCAGGAACCCATCCATTTCATCTAAATTGTTGTATTTATTAGCATAAAGTTGTTCATAGTATCCTGTTATTACTTCTTTTATTTCTGTGAGGTCAGTAGTCATGTCTCCTCTTCCATTTCTGATCTTATTTATTTGCATCCTCTCTCTTCTTCTTTTTGTCAATCTTGATAAGGGCCCATCAATCTTACTGATTTTCTCACAGAACCAACTTCTGGTCTTATTGATTTTCTCTATTGTTTTCATGTTTTCAATTTCATTTATTTCTGCTCTGATCTTTCTTATTTCTTTCCTTTTGCTTGCTTTGGGATTAGTTTGCTGTTCTTTCTCCAGTTCTTGCAAGTGGACAGTTAATTCCTGCATTTTTGCCTTTTCTTCTTTTCTGATATAGGCATTTAGGGCAATAAATTTCCCTCTTAGCACTGCCATTGCTGCGTTCCATAAGTTTTGATATGTTGTGTTTTCATTTTCATTCGCCTCAAGGTGTTTACTAATTTCTCTTGCAATTTCTTCTTTGACCCACTCGTTGTTTAAGAGTGTGTTGTTGAGCCTCCACGTATTTGTGGATTTTCTGGCACTCTGCCTATTATTGATTTCCAACTTCAGTTCTTTATGATCCGAGAAAGTGTTGTGTATGATTTCAATCTTTTTAAATTTGTTAAGACTTGCTTTGTGACCCAGCATATGATCTATCTTTGAGAATGATCCATGAGCACTTCAGAAAAAGGTGTATCCTGCTGTTGTGGGATGTTATGTCCTATAAATGTCTGTTAAGTCTAGCTCATTTATAGTAATATTCAGATTCTCTATTTCTTTATTGATCCTCTGTCTAGATGTTCTGTCCATTGATGAGAGTGGTGAATTGAAGTCTCCAACTATTATGGTATATGAGTCTTTTTCCCTTTTCAGTGTTTGCAGTGTATTCCTCAGGTATTTTGGGGCATTCTGGTTCAGTGCGTAAATATTTATGATTGTTATGTCTTCTTGTTTAATTGTTCCTTTTATTAGTAGATAGTGTCCTTCTTTGTCTCTTTTAACTGTTTTACATTTGAAGTCTAACTTGTTGGATATTAGTATAGCCACTCCTGCTCTTTTCTGGTTGTTATTTGCATGAAATATCTTTTCCCAACCTTTCACTTTCAACCTATGTTTATCTTTGAGTCTAAGATGTGTTTCCTGTAGACAGCATATAGAAGGATCCTGTTTTTTAATCCATTCTGCCAGTCTATGCCTTTTGATTGGGGAATTCAGTCCATTAACATTTAGTGTTATTACTGTTTGGATAATATTTTCCTCTACCATTTTGCCTTTTGTATTATATATATCATATCTGACTTTCCTTCTTTCTACACTCTTCTCCATACCTCTCTCTTCTGTCTTTTTGTATCTGACTCTAGTGCTCCCTTTAGTTTTTCTTGCAGAGCTGGTCTCTTGGTCACAAATTCTCTCATGACTTTGTCTGAGAATGTTTTAATTTCTCCCTCATTTTTGAAGGACAATTTTGCTGGATATAGGAGTCCTGGTTGGCAGTTTTTCTCTTTTAGTAACTTAAATATATCATCCCACTGTCTTCTAGCCTCCATGGTTTCTGCTGAGGAATCTACACATAGTCTTATTGGGTTTGCCTTGTATGTGATGGATTGTTTTTCTCTTGCTGCTTTCAAGATCCTCTCTTTCTCTTTGACCTCTGACATTCTAACTAGTAAGTGTCTTGGAGAACCCCTATTTGGGTCTAATCTCTTTGGGGTGCGCTGCACTTCTTGGATCTGTAATTTTAGGTCTTTCATAAGAGTTGGGAAGTTTTCAGTGATAATTTCTTCCATTAGTTTTTCTCCTCCTTTTCCCTTCTCTTCTCCTTCTGGGACACCCACACATATATTTGTGCGGTTCATATTGTCCTTGAGTTCCCTGATTCCCTGTTCAAATTTTTCCATTCTTTTCCCGATAGTTTCTGTTTCTTTTTGGAATTCAGATGTTCCATCCTCCAAATCACTAATTCTATCTTCTGTCTCTTTAAATCTATCATTGTAGGTATCCATTGTTTTTTCCATCTTTTCTACTTTATCCTTCACTTCCATAAGTTCTGTGATTTGTTTTTTCAGTTTTTCTATTTCTTCTTTTTGTTCAGCCCATGTCTTCTTCATGTCCTCCCTCAATTTATCGATTTCATTTTTGAAGAGGTTTTCCATTTCTGTTCGTATATTCAGCATTAGTTGTCTCAGCTCCTGTATCTCATTTGAACTATTGGTTTTTCCTTTGACTGGGCCGTATTTTCAATTTTTTGAGCGTGATCCGTTATCTTCTGCTGGCGTCTGGGCATTTAGTCAGATTTCCCTGGGTGCTGGACCCAACAATTTGGAAGATTTTTCTGTGAAAACTCTGGGTTCTGTTTTTCTTATCCTGCCCAGTAGGTGGCGCTTGTTGCACACATTTGTCTGCGGGTCCCACCAGTAAAAGGTGCCGTTGGTCCTTTAACTTTGGAAAACTCTCGCCGTGGGGGAGGTTCGCCAGCCGAAGCGGCTTGGAAGAGTGCCAGCCGGCCCGAGGTCCGAACGCAGGGAGGGTTGCCGGCCGCCTCAGCCCGAGAGAGCACCCGTCCGAATTTCCTAGTCAGCCCGGGGCGCCAAGCGTGGCGGGAGGGCGCCAGCCACCGCGGCCCGCCCAGGAGAGTGCACCGTTCCCAGGGAGTCACGTGTTTGGAAGGGCCCCCCCCCCGTCACCGTTCTCCGCGGCCTGGGGATTTCCGATCCAATTCTCTCAGTTGGTCCGGGGGGCCATGCGTGGTGTGGGCGCCAGCCACCGCGGCTTGAGGGGACCGCCTGTCCAATTCGCCCAGCCGGCCTGGGAAGGGGGAAGGGAGGAACTCCGGCCGCTTGCAGCCCCGCCCGGTGAAGCCCGCACCCCTTGGCGATCTCACCGGAGCAGGTTCTCTCAGCCAGTCAGCTGTTCCAGGATGGGGTACGCTGTCTTTTTGCTCTCTGTCGTGGCTCTGGGAACTGTTCTGTATCATTTCTACTCCCCTAGTAGCTGTTCTGGAGGAGGAACTAAGATCCGCGCGTCTTACTAAGCCGCCGTCTTCTCCGGAAGTCCTGAGCTGCCTCATTTTATAAACGTCTGAGCTCAAGTTTTCCCCAGGCTCCGTTCCTGTCACTGGAGTACAGGGAGGAATAAAGCTGGGCACTGTCTCAACTCACAGCTTAGTTCCCTAATTTCGTCCTTACTATTTCTCTGGATGAATCCCTGTACCCTCTGCTGGACCACACTCAGTTTCCTGACCATCGCCATTCCTTTCCTCCCTCTTCCTCCACTAAGATTCCTTCCTCCTGTTTGCCCAATTCCCAACCATCCCATAAAATATACCACCTGGATCTTCTGCATTCCCCAACACGCCCAATTCTCAGAATTTCTACATTGAAAACCTCATCCTGAAACTCATGTAGATGACAAGGCCACAGGGTTTGGATTTATCTCTCCTGACTCCAGAGAGAGTGTCACCTCTTCCCAAATCAGAGCTACCTTTTCCTTTTTCTATGTTTGCCTCTCTAACACCAGTCCCGGGGGCCCTCACTGAACCAATTTTATTTTAATATGTGGAAGAGGATATCAGCATACAATCTTTCCCAAAATCCTACATTTTTTTAAACTGTCCTTTCACGATTTACTTCCTCCTTCCTTTCTCTTTTGCCAAAATAAAAATCCCAATTATGAAATTCTCCCTTGAAATTCCTATTCCATGCTGGTGCAATTCTAAAGTACAAGGCTGGGGTGAGGCATGTCCTATGACCAGGAACATGAAAACTCATCAAGCTTTCTAGTCTCTCTCAGTTCTCCAATCTCTTTCACATGTGATGCCTGGAGAAATGATGATTGTTGATTGGCACACTAACATAATGAGGAGGCTGCTTCCCCTGGTTCCACCCAGGTAGATATGGGTAATCTATACCTCAGCACAATTGTCCTGTTCTCATCACTGTCTGGCTCACTGCTAGGAAATTAATTGCACTAGATGATCACAGGGCAATATTTCTTCTAAAATCCAATAGGCAATATATTTCCTCCTCTCTGATGCATGAATTGCAATTACTCTTTTTATATTAATTTTGGGCATATCAATATTTGACTTGAGGATATTTTACAGTAGTGATTTCCATAAACTGGTAGATTGTAAAGAAACAAGAATTGTTAGCACATTGACTATACTGTTCTATTATTTCAGACTTTCACTTAAGTTCAAACAGAAGAGCACGGATTAAACAGAAAGTTCTTCAGACACTCTATTTCTTTATTTAATTGTCCTACATAGCATAGCATAGTCATAGTGGATACTCCACGAAAACCCAAAAGACACTGAATTGGCAAATCAAAAATGGCACTGTATCTTCCTAAACAGAGCCATCAATTGAAATAGAAATTAGAGAGTGGGTGGACAACTAAGATTGAAATACCGTTCAAAATGCTTCACAGCCCTCTCTGTTTCTAAAAGGCATCTTATCACTCAAGGGCCTAGGAAATACCGATGAGTTTATTAGATGATTAATAATGTATAGAATTCTTACTCAGTTCAAGGCATTTCTTTAGATCAGAGACAATGTAAAGTGCAAAAATTTTTTGAAAAAAATATAAAGCATGATACAAATGTAAATGATGGCGAAGATAGTTAACTTTAGAATTTGGTCTCAGAACTCCAGGAACTTTTAATGTAGTTGGAAGGGATAATGTTAAAACCATATAATTGGTAAAGATAAGAAGGAATGCAGCATTTTCAAGAAGGAAAATATTCATATCAAGAGATAACAGGAAAGGGTTCTAAGAGATGTTAAAATTTGAGCTGAGCATTGAAGGATGGATATTAGGGGAAAACTGAGATCTCAGATTACTTACTGCAGTATCTTAGTGAGCTTTCTTTGTCTATCACATTTATATGATATTCAGTCTTGATTCTTACAAATTAATAAAATAGCCATTAGCTGTTAGCCCCAGGAATGTATCAGTACACTCAGAATAAAATTATCTCATAGCAATTGACATATTAAAAGAAACTAAAAATTTCTTTCTTATTCCATGCACATGTGTGACCAATGTTACATCCTTCTAATAATTTGAAGCCCTATGTGCACCCAATGCTATTTCTAACTCTTTACTAAATATGTTAGTAGAAGAAGCCCTCTGTTACTTTACTTCTCTGAAGATAGCAATTATGAAATTGTCCCTGATGAGTAGCAAACCATGCTGATAACATGCAATTCAGATGCATCATCAAAAAAAGAAAAGTGCAGTTTACTTGACTAAAGTAAATCTCTAAAAGGAAAGAATTTATCTTAATTCCTTTTTGTATTTCTCAGTATTCACATTTACAATTTTAGGGGTCTTTAGACTTTAGTTATTCATAAATAACTAAAATACCCCAACTGTTTTTGAAGAATGAATGTTTTTTCAAAAACCAAAACACATGGAAGTAAAATAAAAAAGGTTCCCTTGGCTATGTAAAAGCAAAATGAGGTTATTTCACATTGGCTATATAGCCTTCTTTTTTAAATGCCCTCATCATGCCACCCAAGTGTTCTCCAAAACTTGAATCTATACAGTTTGTTAAATTTCACACAGAAATTTATTTTCTTTCTCTTCTGTTCTGGAACTAGGAATCATATTAGAGTTTTTGAAATGTATTCTTTGTACTTTGTCTGACCTAGGGTCTAGTAATTAATTTGGCTCGTGTAGCAGTTCTGGCCACCACATTAGCTATATAATCTATTTTGAATCATGTGGCTCTTAATCTTTGGTGTGCTACTGCTGATTTCCATCATTTATGCTCTTTAAGTTTGTGTATATGTATATGAAATTAATAACATGCCTCACATTTTTGTCTTTCTGAATAAATGACCTTAGCCCTAATAGTTTCAACACACCTATTTTCTTGGCTGGAAAATAGGATTTGTTCAGAAGTAATGCAGAGAGGAATAGAGAGATGTCAGCTTCTGATATGCAAAATAAAATTGCACAGTGAGACAAAAGTCTTATAAGCCACTCCCATGCAATTATTATTCCCATGAAGTGGAAAGGCATATATTATCATGTCCATACCAAGTGTCGGTGAGTATAAGGAAGAACTAGAGTCCTTATACACTGTTGATGGGAATGTAGAATGGTACGACCACTCTGAAAAACTGTTTGGCAGTTTCTTACAATGTTAAACATACAGCTACCGTATGATCCAACCATTCCATTTCCCATTTTTTGTTTAGTGAAATGAAAGCATATGTCACCATAAAGACTTATATTCAGATGTTCATAGGAGCTGAATTGTAACAGAAAAGACTGCAAATAGCCCAATATCCGTCAGCAGGTCAATCGACAAACAAATTGTGGTATATTTATACCATGGAATACTACTGAGCAATAAAAAGGAACAAATTATTAATGAGCATAACAACATGGATGAATCTCAAAATAATTATTCTGAATGAAAGAAAGCAGATGAAAAAAGTATATGCTGTATGTTCTAGTTTGTAAGATGCCAGAAATGGAACAGCTTTTAAAAAGGGGAATTTATTAAGTTGCAAGTTTACAGTTCTAAGGCCATGAAAATGCCCCAATTAAAGCAAGGTTATAAAAATTAAGGCACCCACAAGCGATTACCTTCACTCAGAAAAGGTTGATGAAGTTCAGGGTTTTTCTCTTGACTGTAAAGGCACATGGCAAACATGGCAACATCTGCTAGCTTTCTCTCTAGGCTTCTTATTTCATGAAGCCCTCCTGGAGGTGTTTTCTTCATCTCCAGAGGTCTCTGGCTGCATGGGCTCTGCAATTCTCATTCACTCTGAAGCTTTTTTCCAAAATGCTTCCTCTTTTAAAGGATTCCAGTAAACTAATCAAGACCCACCTGGAATGGGGGGAGTCACATCTCCCTCTAATGAAGGTTAATACCCACAATTGGGTGAGTCATGTCTCTGTGGAGATAATTGAATCAAGCTTGCACTGCAGGACTGAATAGGGATTAAAAGAAACGGCTGCCTCCACAAGCTGGATCAGGATTAAAACATGGCTTTTCTAGGGCACATAATCCTTTCAAACTGCTACACTGTGTAATTCCAGTCGCATTTTATTCTAGAAAATCCAAACTTAATGGATAGTGATAGAAAAAAGATCAATGGTTGCCTAGCACTTGAGAGAGGGGTTCCCAAGAGGCATAAGGAAACTTGTGGGGGTGTTGGATATGTTCATTATCTTGAGTGTGGTGATGATTTTAGGTATGCATATGTATATCAAAGCTTATCAAATTGTATCTTTTGAATATGTCCAGTCTATTGTATGTCAATTATATCTCAAGAAGCTGTTTAAAATAAAAGGTAGGGAACCACTCAGTCAATTACTGGGAGATCTATGAATAGATTCCAGATCTTAGCCTTCTTTTTTACTGTTTATTCTACTAGGGCATACTGTATGCTCCAGATCTTATTATATGCTCCACCCAAAGATCGGTTTTGAGTTAATTTGATATTTAGAGATTATTAAAAAAGAGCCCCTCTTTGATAATACAGCTCTCCAAGAATACTACAAAAGCAGCCCCATTTCCTGTATGCTGGGTTACTGTAGATTGTATCTTCACCAGATCTGAAACTCAAGTACTTTTGCAGAAGTGGTTGAAGAGAACACAGAATCAGCATTTTTGCTCTGTGGTGAGCACTTTGCTTGATTAGTTTGATCTAGTCTGTTTCAGTTTGCTAAAGCTGACAAAATGCAATATATTAGAAATGCATTAGTTTTTTCAAATGCAGATTTATTAGGTTACAATTTTATAATTCTAAGGCCATGAAAATGTCCAAATTAAGGCATCAGGAGGAAGATACCTTCTTTGAGGAAAGGCTGCTGGCATCCAGGGATCCTCTGACACATGGGAAGGCACATGGTGACATCCGCTGGTCCTTCTCTCCTCGTTCTGGTTTCAGTGGCTGTCTCCAAATGTCTCTGAGTGTTTTCTCTCTCAGCTGCTCTGAGATGAGCTCTTGAGTTTCATCTGTCTTTTATCCTCTTATAAAGGACTCCAGCAACGGGATTAAGAACTACCATGAATGGGCTGGGTCACATCTCCATGGGAACAACCTAATTAAAAGGTCCCACACAAAAATACGTCTTCCTCCATAAGGATGGATTAAGGAACATGGCCTTTTTGGGGTACATAACAGCTTCAAACCAGCACAAAGCCAATTTGATCAATTGAAGGGAATGCCAATAGTTCAGTTATTTGATTTGACAGAATATTTAACTACTAGGAAACCTCAATCAAAATGACAACTTCAGTAATAAAATATAGACAGTTAAGATGGAGCTGCACTAAATAAGTTATTCTAGTTGGGATATATCAGTTTAGAACAGGATCTATGAAAGAATAGCAAAATTCTTTCTTCTGGCTTTCATAGTTGTTCAAACAGAGTATCTTAAGATATGAGAGGGTTCACTCATCCCAAATAATATTTTAGAGTCTATTTTTATTAACTCATAAGGCAGTAGTAAATCCACTGAATTTAGTCCATAATAATTAAAATCTGATCTTATCGTGGGTCACAAAATTTGTTTAATGTCTTAGTTCATCTGAACATACTTAGGAAGAAATTGGCTTGTGGAAATGCTAGTAAACTGAGATCTATCAAAGCAACTAGGTTTTGTTAAAAGAACAAAGTTAATTACGCTTTTAGTTTATCACTTTTTTTGATGTTATAAAGGTTAATGCGATTTCTTTTTTTCTCTTCAGAAAGCCTACATGTGAAAGAACCAAAAATTACATAAAAGTTTGTATTTGAAAGATAAACATCTCTCTGCCTTTTATTAAGAAATACCACACTTCGCAAAAGGTGAGAGCACTAGGCTATTTCTATTGCAAAACAAGATTAGAATATATCCTATAGCTTTAGTTTTTGTTTTTTTTTTTTCCTTAGGAATATCAGTCCTGTTTTCTGTCATGTCAATCTAAAGCTTTAGCTCAGCTTCAAAGTGAATGTCTAAGTATGTCATTTGGTTTCTAAACTCATGGCAGAGCTTCTGGTTAAGGTGAAGTGATTGGCTTCTCTATGTACAGAACAGTGGAAGGGATCCTATAGCCAAAATGGACTATGAATACTTTCCTTTGAAATCTTCAAAAGAGCAAGGGCTTTGACTCTGGTTCCACATTGTAATTCTGGGGCCAAAGCTGAAGAAGGCTGGTTTTTACTACCATGCAGAGAGAAAAAGGCCAGCGCCTATCCAGGTATGTCTTACACACACACATCTTATTATAGAATCTCTTCAGATTTGAATTCTAAGAGTCCATCTTAAGCTAAAGATTTAGGATAAGTACTTTCTACTAATGTAAAGCGCCCTGTCCTTTAGTGTATATTATTATTTTCTTTTTTAAGAAGGAGTGGAAGAGCCATATATTTTTATTAGAAAGTGTAAAATAGTGGTATTTTGCAATGAATTTCAAGACTGCGTTTAGCACACACATATTTTTAAAATAGCTGTTTTGTGTAATAATGTGCTTGTCATCTATCTCCCAAAATAGATTGTAAGCTCCAAGAAGGGTATATTTGTTCACCATTGTATTCATAGTCCTGAGGCATAGAGCCTGACCTATAGTAGGAGCTCTCTGAATATTTGTTTAGTAAAGAGTTAATTAATGAATGAAATGCATTTTTATTATTTAAATATGGGCTTCCCTAGAGATCAATGCTCTTGAAACTTTCAGATGCATCAAGATTTCAGCTGTTGGGAGAAAGACCCTAGGGATTTTTCAGTTAACTAAAATAAGAAATATTAAAATGATCCAAATTTCTTTAAACCATTAAAATTCAGAAATATTTTGGGATAAAGAATATTGTAGCAAAAGAAAAAAGTGGTGGATAGAATATGTATCATTGTACATATAGGCTGTGAATTCTGGATTGTGCATATGTGGATTATGTGTATGCCTCAGAAAATTCCTGATTAATTTTTTCTGGGACCCAGAATGAGTTAAGGTCACCTTTACTTCACCAATTGTCATATATTCTAGAAGAACACAAACTAATTGGAAAATCAGCACATGCAGAACAGAATTAGGAAGATAATTCTAAACCAAGTGCCAAACACAAGTTTTTAAATTTTCTCTTCCTTTTTGATTATATGAACAGATAATCTAGACTTGACTGTTTCTGTTAAATTCTTTCACCTTTCACTGTAAAAACCTAATGGGATCAGAGTTGGAATATGCAGTTTCTCACAAAGATCATGTTGAATTGGGGCTCAGATGCAGATACATCTGGGTAAAAATACAGAATAGGATCAAAGACATATTTCATTGTCAGTTCTTCTGTAAGTCCTTCCCTGAACCTCCTCTTCTCTGAAGAGTAGGAACCTTGCCTTTGGTATCATAAAGACCAAAAGAGATGCTTCTAATCCTGGATTTGTCACTACTAGCTGTAGGGCCTTAAGTCAGACACTGATGTCTCTAAAATGCAATTTCCTCATCTGTAAAATGGGGATAGTAAGGATAGTAAAAGTACTAAAATAGATACTGGCATTAGTGAGCACTAAACACATGATAATCACAATCATAGTAATAACTTCATACTACATAAAAAAGCTTGCAAAGTTATCACACACATGCACACACAGGTATATACAGATTTGCAAGGCCTTGCTATATTCAGGGTTAGATCTTGGCACAGGTAAAGTTAGTGGCCTCCTACACAGCCTGTTTTGAGATATACTGAAACAACCATCTTCCTGAACACATACCCCTCATTAGGTCCCAGTACTCTACTTGGCTGTGCTCAAATTGTGAAAAATTGTGAAATCTCTGAGATCAGTAACTTGGTTTCCGCATCTCTAGATATCCAACCTCAGACCAATGCCTAGCATACAGGGGAAATATAAAAATTTTGTTAGATATATTGAGGAATAGAGTCCCTAATGTTCTGGGAGAAGCTGCTATAATATCTTAAGGGACCTGATACAAGTCAGAAAAAGCCAGGTACATGGCAATGACCCAGCTTTCTGGGGACCCCAAACTTCAGATGTCCACATTGTAAACAGCAGCCAAAGGTCCCATCATGCTGCCAAGCCTCTCACCAGTTCCAACTAAAGGTTGATTACCTGATCCCTTGTATGAGGTCTCTTCTCTTTCCTAGGTGTGTCCTTAATGTTCATGGTAGGAGAATCCCCTTTCTCTTAAAAACATCCCCAGACAGGTACCAGGCCATGGCTTAGTTGTGGCAGTGGCTTACAAAGATGCAAGCAACTCATTTTACTTCAGTGGGTCTCAATATTCTTATACAAGGTTGAGATTGTGGAGAAGTACTTGAAGTTCTTTCCAGTTGTAATGGTTTTCGGTGAAGTAAGGCTGTATGAGAACTTGTTAAGAGTCCAACCTTTGTGGACAGACAGTTTGTTCTTACCTCTGAAATTCATTAGCACTGTTATCTTAGATGAATACCTTAACTTTTCAATGCTTCTATTTCCTCATATGTAAAATAGGGACAGTAATGCCTACCACAAAGGTAATTAGTGATAGTTGAATGAGAAGATTTATGCAAATTGCTTAGCATTGTGTCTTGCAGTGTAAGAGGTTTTCTAGACTTCTACCTCCCCAAGGAAGCACAGTACAGCGGTTAGGAGGTGAATTCATTCATTCATTTGATAGATTTTTTAGTGCTCTAGATTTTGGAATAAATTAGTGGAAAAAAATGGAGAAAAAGCTAGCCCTAATGGAGAAATTATGACTACTCTTTAATATAAAGTTAAAGTATATGTCAGGTTCTACTGTGCTTTCAGAATCTAGAATCTTGTTAACATAGAAACTTAATTTAGGGTGAAATTGAGGTAAAAATTAAACAAACAATAGCTATAATTTATTACAAGATGTTAATCAAGGCATTGACTAACTTTAGAAGTTCCATTGAAGAGTTTAAAAATTTGTTGATTCAAGGAAAAAGAAAAAGAAAAGAAAGCTATAAGTCATATTGATTAAAGAATAAATCACTAATTTTTCTTTAGAAAAACATAAATGAATCTATACATTTGTATAGATATATACCTCCAAATACGTTTGGTATTTATAGAGGTGTCATTGAATTTAAATTTTAAGAAATTTATAGATATATTTTAAAATTAAAATAATTAATGTCACAAATAGATTTTTAATTAGGAGTTTGTCCATTTATCCATGTTGTCCTATATCAATGTGCTGTAAGTTCCAAAAGCAAAATTATTTTTAAACTTCCTGAATCAAAAACACCTCACTTTTTTTCTGAGGGACATTTATGATTCTTTTCACACAAACAAAATGTATAAGGTATATAGAGACCCATCAAATGAACATGTTTTCTCTGCAGCAAAACTATACATATTAAACATAATGAAGGCCTTTATAATGGGAAAATGTAAGAAACATTCAGCAAAATGAAAGAAGAGTTTATTGCATCAAAACAGTGTGCTTTAGCCAAAGACCAACTTCTTCTATATCCATTTACAGTAGAGTGGAACCTAAAGCAATGCGTTATTGATGCATTCAGCATTTACTTTATTGATGTAACCAAGCAAGCATAGTTCCTGTCATCTTGTGTATGATATACTAGTGATGAGCAAAATGATGGATTGGAAAAGGGTCAGAATTGTAGATGTCGGGTGTTGAAGAGAGGCAAGCAGATGTTTCTTGCTCCCACCCTCTCTAATAATCTACCAGAGGCTATCTTTTTGAGTTCATGGTTCATTCTTCAGATATTTCCTACCCACAGTGTAAAAGGTTATTCTAAGTGCTAATCCATGATGTCATATTCTGGATAGTATGTGTTTGCAGATACTGCTCCCAGGAAGCTCACAGTACTTTAAAAAGAGGAAAGAACACTCTTTAAAATTAGGCAACATATAGATATCGAAGAGATGGAAGAAAGCACGTTTACTAGTGTGCCCAAAGAAGAGGTCATGTAAATTCTGGACATGGAATCTGGCAAGGTTCTACTGGGCTACAGAGAGTGGCAGAGAGGGAGCAAGAAATGGAAATTATCCTGATGATGAGACTTTAGAGACAGTAGAGAAAGGAGTGGGGGGGGGGGGAACTTTCAAAGAGCCAGTGTTTTTGAATGATGGTGGTGGAGTAATTGCTAGGAAGTGGAGTGTGAAAGTGACAATTGTATATCTAGAAGACATTTATATTAGGAATAACCTAGAGAAATTTCTTCCCATTACATAATCACCACTCCCTTTCCCCAAAGACAGTGACTGTATTTCCTGTAAATCAAGAACATTGGGTCTGCACCGAGAAGACAGGGTAGTGTCTTCTTTCTGTGGTTTACCATCTATGTCACATTGGGAAGGTCATTTCATCTGTCTGAATTGAAGATACACCCACCTGCTCTTACCTCAACTAGTGTTATTTTGAGGTTGAATCAAATAGAAATGTGAAATGCTTTCTGGACCCTGGTAAAGTCCAGAAACCCTGTAAATGTAGGGTTTTTATTATTATGTAAAGTTAAATGAAATGAAGATTCATGCCAAGCACCTGCATGGTGGACCAAACAGAACAAAGGAAACAAGCAAAAGAAACAAAAGAATTAAATAAAGTCTCAGAATTAATGAAAGCATATAAGTAAAATGATTAGTTTTTGTATCTTTATTCAGAAGCTGATAACACAGGCTAAAACCTTGCCTGAGGGTAGAAAATGAGGCTTCTTTCTATTTGCTAATTTACTGTGGCTGCAGTTCATTGTGACTATATAGAAGAGGAAATCCAATAACATGGTTTACTAGTCCTGCTTCTGCCACTTACAGTCTCAATAAGCCCTACAGCCTCTTTCTTTCTCTTTCAATTGGAGATAATAATAGCTCAGAGCTATTCTAAGTGTCAACAGATTATTCTCATGATTTAAGAAAAGATGATGAGAATTTCAAGTATAAAAGAGTTAAAAAGACATTCAGTGTCTTTTTCTTTTCTTTTTAAGGGCAGAACTCTTATTTCAGACTGTGCTAGTCAGTAGTAAGCAGAGACACTCACCACTTCTCTAGGAGAAGGAAAGAGTTTCACAAGTTCACTCCTGGCCTTCATTCCAGGGAACCACAACAATCCTTTAAGCAATGCCTCTCATGGGAATGGTATCAGTCTAGGTCCAGGGTTTACTAGAGAAATGGAAAACAAGATCCCTATTCCTATCCTTTGTCACATTCCACTGTGTGAGATGGACAACAAATACTGTGAATAAGTAATTATATTCTGTATCAGAAGGTATATAAGCTTTATGGAGACAAAGTAGAACAAAGAGAAAGCAAAGTGTGAAGGATATTGGAACAAAGTTTTGAAGGAAGAGAGGGAGCAAGCAATGATCTGGGAGGAGGACATGACCAGGCAGAGGAGCCAGTGAAGGCCACAGCCACGGACCTTTCTCATTTGTTAAAGTTTCACTGGGGAGGCTGTTGTCTCTGGAGCACAGTACAGGGGTGCTGGAGGTTTTGAAGATGAACTCATAGATGTAAGAGTGGGGGCAGATCGTGTATGAGTTATAGGCCATTCTAAGGATGTCGGCTCTTACTCTGAGAAAAATGAGCCATGAGAGGGTTTTTATTATTGCTGTTGGTATGGTTGTTATTTCTGATGCTTATGAAGAGTTTTTATTGAGATAGGAAAATGCTTATGGCATGTTAAGTGGTTAAGTGAAAAGAGCAAGATACAATACTTACATAAAATATTAATAGTGCTTTTGTCTGGATGGTTATTATTAATTTTTTTAGTTTCCAAAGTGTTAGGAAAAAAAAAGAAAAGGAAGGAAGGAAGGGAAAACATGTTCTTGGGATAGTCTTCCTTTTAAAAAATATTATTATTTTCAGTGATGACATATTATAATGAAGAGATTTCCCCTCCCCTCTCTGATGAGTGAGGTGATTTTTTTTTTTTTTTTTTTTTATTGACAACTGCTATTAATGCTTCACCCTTTCGGCTTGGGTAGAGAGGTGAGTGTTAGAGTCCGTGGGATAGATCGTCTAATAAGTAATTATAGTGATGGATTCGTGTAACATAAAGAGAACTCCTGTCACATCCACGAATGACCAAGAGATAATGGATATAGTTAACGTGGCTTTTGCTTATAAAATAAATCTTAACGGGCAGACCACGGTGGCTCAGCAGGCAGAATTCTCACCTGCCATGCTGGAGACCTGGGTTTGATTCCCGGTGTCTACCCATGCAAAAAATAAAAATAAATAAATAAATATTTACTTAGATGATAAATTAATTTCATTTTCCATTAAGACAAGTGTATAAATGGAGCAAAAACTTTGTTATAGGGCCACAGTGGCTCAGAGTTCTCGCCTGCCATGCCGGAGACCCGGGTTCGATTCCCAAAGCCTACCCATTCAGGGAAAGAAAAAAAACAAAAAAACCTTTGTTATGGAATTGAGAAATTTGACAGTTCTAGAACTGTATAATCTCCTGTTTTTCTAAATGCTTACCTTTTTCTCACCTTGTGGCTTCCTCAGACCATTTTCATGGTTTCTGGCCTCAACTGTTCTTGTCTAGATTCAGCTGCTCTTTAAATCTTTTAATTGATACCTCTTCCACTCCTCACTCTAAAAGGCTACCTAATTTTTCACTGATGGGCTTTGACCCAAGAAGTGATGTGATGCAATTTTACATTTTAAAAGGATCACTCTGCTTTTTTGATGGGGTGTAAGGAGGGAAGGGTAGAATCAAGGAGACCATTTTGAGTATTAGTTCAGAAATCCAAGAAGATGCTGGTGACTTAGATTAGGCTAGCAGTAGTGGAAGTGGTGAGAAGTGAGCAGATTCTATGTTTATTTTGATGGTAGATCTGAAAGATTTCACCCAAACTTTTTAGCAAATAGCAAATACTTTTCAGTTCAGTTTAATGTCATATTATATCCAAACAGGCCCTGCCTATCAAGCTGGACTGACCCAGGTTTCATTGGCCAGACATTCTCAGAACTGGTTCTGATAGCATGTATCATCATCTCTTGTTTGTAGGATAGAACAAACCCACATTCCAGAAGCAATGATCTTGGAATATAGAAAGGGTTGCTTGAAGGCAATTAAAAATGCTTCACATGAAGTCTTTAATTCTTTGTCAATGCCTGAAAAAAAGTTTTTTCTTGAAAGAGTTTTTTGTAAAAGAGCTTTTTTTTTACAGAGAGGAAAGAGGAACACATCTTCTTCCAATACTTGCTTTCCAGAAGAAAAGTATGAATAAACTGATCAGTCCAATTTACCGTTTAATAACATGTTTGTTGCTTCTTTTAAATTGGCCAAGTCACTGATAGCAAACACTCCTAGTTCCCAAGATTTACCATTTTACATCAGGAACTAACATTGTTGTTGCTAAAAGTGGGCTTGCTGCTCATGTGCACAGAGATCAATACCATGGCACCAGGATTTCGAGTTAAAGAAAAAGCTTGTATGAAGCTTATTAAGGAGGCAGGAGGCAGGAGGCAAACCTCAGCTCTGTCTCCTCCAGCTGAGGAGTCTTGAGATATTTATGCAGTTTCAGTGGTGGGTCTAGGGGAGGGGTTTAGGATAAGGTGAGGTGATGTGGGTTGAGGGGCAGGCTTAAGCAGAGCATGCATAGTCCCAAATTGTGCTACGTCATGTGAAGCCTGTTCAAAAATGGGGGCTTAGCCTGCTCCGTGAGTGTGATTTTTACTTTATAATTAGGGAAAGGTAACTTTAGGTCAGGGCTTCTCCTGACTGTGTGTGTCCTAGTGGCTAGAATCAGCCATAACCAGCTTTAGCAGATGCTGCAAAGGGAGAAGAAACAGTAACTGTTTTTGCAGTATAGCGGTTTCTTCAGAGTAAACATGAGGAAGTGGGAGATCAAAAAAAGGAAAAATAGAAACTTCTGCAAATTCAGTAAAGGAAGGGGCTGTTCAGTGGGAAAGTGAGTGCCATTCCAGTCCCCTCTTTTGTTGTTACATTCCTCAATCTTGAGGTATCAGTGTGGTTTCAACATGTTTCCCCAAGGTTGCAAAGCACTTAAATTAATTCAATCTTTCTTGCTCTTTTGTTCCATATTTCCTTCTCCTGTTTCTGACTGTTCACTTGGCTGCACAGTGTGAAATGGATAATATTTTTTGTTTAAGCATAATTTAAAACTTTGTATGGAGCCACTCAATTGGCTACTAACTATACAGGAAGATGAAAAAGCCAGAAGTGAAAACAGAAAAAGAAGAAGGTGTGGTTTGGTTTGCTAAATCTGCCAAAATGCAATATACCAGAAATTGAGTAGCTTTTAACAATGGGAATTTATTAGCTTCCAAGTTACAATTCTAAGGCCAAAGAAAATATCCAAATTAAGGCATCAACAGGAGGATCCATTCTCTGAAGAAAGGCTGCAGGTATCTGGACCACCTCTATCACATGGGAAGGCACATGGCTAGCATTTGTTGGTCATTCTCTCCTCAGTTTCGCTGATTTCAGCTTCTGGCTTCAGTGACTTCCTTCAGCTCCTCTGGAGGCTTTTTCTTTGGGCCTTTTCCTGTTTTTCATCCTCTCATAAAGGACTCCTGTAAAATGATAAAGACCTACTTTGAAGGATGTGGATCTCATCTCAATTGAAATAACCTAACCAAAAGGTCCCACCCACAATAGGTCTGTACTCACAGGAATGGATCAGAAGAACTTGTCCTTTCCTAGAGCACCATAAAAACTCCAGACTACCACAGAGGGGATCGTGTGGCTCTACCCATGTGTTTCAGAAGAACCTGTCCTTTCCTGGAGCACCATAAAAACTCCAGACTACCACAGAGGGGATCATGTGGCTCTACCCATGTGTTTCAGAAGAACCTGTCCTTTCCTGGAGCACCATAAAAACTCCAGACTACCACAGAGGGGATCGTGTGGCTCTACCCATGTGTTTCAGAAGAACCTGTCCTTTCCTGGAGCACCATAAAAACTCCAGACTACCACAGAGGGGATCATGTGGCTCTACCCATGTGTTTCAGAAGAACCTGTCCTTTCCTGGAGCACCATAAAAACTCCAGACTACCACAGAGGGGATCATGTGGCTCTACCCATGTGTTTCAGAAGAACCTGTCCTTTCCTAGAGCACCATAAAAACTCCAGACTACCACAGAGGGGATCATGTGGCTCTACCCATGTGTTTCAGAAGAACCTGTCCTTTCCTAGAGCACCATAAAAACTCCAGACTACCACAGAGGGGATCGTGTGGCTCTACCCATGTGTTTCTGCTGCAGCCTTTGTCACAAAAGAAAAAGAAGAAAACAAGATTAAAGAAGCTGGTGGGTTCCAAACTGGAAATGTTTCCAGTCACATGAATCCTATACTCTCCATCAGCAGTAGGAAAGCAGTAAAGTCTAATCGTGTGGACAATATGTTTACATAAAATACAAATGATAGTAGTAAATTAATACTTTGAGTAAATATATGTTAAATCAAGGTGAACTTGAGCATTTCTGCATTATTTATGTATAATTTAAAATTTGTCTCCTTTGCCTCTTTTCCAGGTAGACATGTGGGTAACATCATGTAGATGAATAGATTGAGATCCATGAGCCATGGACATTTAGATATGGGAGTTAATTACATATGAATGGCAGTCAGCATGACTCAGGGGATGGGTAATGGGTCTAAAGTAAATAAGTACCCCTAAAACAATAAAGAACGGTAAAATGAAGAGAAAAAAGGAAACCAAAGGACAGTCAGAAACAAATGAGAGATGTTCAATATCATTAGGCATCTGGGAAATGCAAATGAAAACCACAGTATTTCATACCCATGAGGATGGCTATAATCAAAAGGGCAGATAATCCTAAATGTTGGTGAGGATGTGGAAAAACTGGAACCCTCATATATTGATGGTAGTAATGTAAAACTGGAAAACAATTTGAAAGTTTCTTAAAATGGTAAACACGGATTTGCCATATGACTCAGCAGCTCTACTCCTAGATACCTACCCAAGAGAAATGAAGATATATGTCTGCAGAAACTTGTACGTGAATATTCATAGCAGCATTATTCATAATAGCAAAAAGTGGAAACAACCCAGTTGTCCAGCAACTGGTGAATAGATAAAGAAAATGAATAAACAATCAATGTTGTTTTCCACATGCTACAGCATGGATGTAAAAGAAGCCAGATACAGAAAATACATACTGCTTGATTGCATTTATATGAATTATACAGAAAAGGCAAATCTGTAGAGACAGAACAAAGATTATTGGTTGCCTGGGATTGCCTGGGACTGAGAATGGAGAAAGATTGCAAATAAGCATCATACTTCTTTCAGTGGTGGTGGAAATGCTGTGCGTTAGATTGGGGTGATGAGTGCACAACATTGCAAGTTTATCAAAACTCATTGAATTGCACACTTAAATGAAGCTATTTTAAATAAATAAAAATACAAATGAGGAAAAGCCATGAATATAGAGACCTGGAGGACAAAGGAGGCAGTATTTCAAGGAGGGGTGGGTGGGAATGATCAGTGGTGCCAGTTGCAGAAGAGATTTGTGATTTGTGAAAAATAAATGGAAACATATAATAAGCCACTGACGTCTCCTCTCTTACTTTACCAGGGAAGCCTTTCTGTTGGTAGCTCATCCTGCAAGTATCTGCAGGAAAACCCTCCATAACTCAGGGCTGCAATACTCATCCTTTGGCCAAGAGCAGCTCATTAAGAGCCAACAATAATCTGCTCGTTTAAATAGGGTTCATTATACGTAGAATTTTAGGTTGCTTTTTTCTTTTTCAATGCAACTCTGGGTGAACTATTGTTGTGCAGTGCTCATTTTAACAGGAGTTAATTAGGACCAGAAAATTGCTCCTTGTTTATTATAGCTCCGAAGCTCCAGTACAAGCTGTACTAATCCTATCATTGTGAGTGATGGAAAAAAAGAGTGGGATTGGGGTTGGGGGGAGAAAACAAAGAGAACATGTTCTGTCAGCAAATTCTCACTCTTCGCTTTATAGAGATCATTTTCCTTTAGAAAGGCACTGAAGGATAAAAAAAGTCAACTTTTATTTTTCTGCATAGCCAGAGGGTCGGTATTATCTCCAGGAGAGAATTACCATATATATGCACAACACACATCAATTATTCATTTCTAGAGAATTAAAAATAAAGCAAGCATACCAATAAAACTATCCAGAATTACTTATTTTTCCAATAATTTAATTCCCAGGATCCTACAGTGTCATTGGATCATTATAATGGATATCAATTATTTTCTTATCAGTTATTGAAAACGCTGTGATTAATAAAATATTATCATATAATATTTGTGTATTATTCATAAATTCATGAATTCACTATATACCAGGAACCATAGAATAACAGGTTTGCATTATGTAATTTTCTACCACTTCTACCAATTAAAATTAATTCCAAAGTGATGACTACAATGGGTTGCCTCTTTATTTTTTTATACTTTAAAAAAAAATCTTTAAATAAAAGATCTTAAAATTTTAAGTTAAATGGTACTAGAGATAACTCTGTATGTCTTTACTGACCTTTTTTTTGGTTTAAAGCCAGCAGTTCATTAGAACACAGTGGAGGGGGTTTTAAAATAGACTATGAGAGACTGGTTTCCATTTGTTGGTTTGTTTTAATAGCTTGTATTAAGAAGTGTTTTATCACCCAAATTATAGTGAGGTACAAAGAAAAATCTTGAGTTTCATTGTCTGGCATTTGGAAAGGCTCCTATTTTTTCTGCTTTTTTGGGCATGCACATAATGAGCTCACAGAGTGTTTGTTTTCCTGACCTCTGAAATAAAAAAGCAACCTGACATTAAAGACTGGGTTAAAATACTGGGCTGCCGCAGATAGGTTTATTGGTGTGTTTACTGTCGCGTTAATTGTTTGGAAGCATTTTTATTCGGTGTTTAAATTTCAGAGCAGGTTCCTGTGAGAATCCATGGGAAGAGAGCACAGATCCAGAAAGTGAATCATCCTGTTAGAATTGTGTTGACATCTCCACAAAAACAATGTGCTGTGATATCACACGTCAGTAGAGCCGTAAACCACCTGCTCTAACTGAAACCATCTTTAGTATAATACAGTGACGAGGAGATCTGGCATCACAAAGCAGGGGCCTCACACCTGGGATCTTTTCTTGTGTCAGAACCATTTTCTTAACTGCCGTACAATAGCTGAAATAAAAATGATCTGTCAGGATACTAATATCCCAGTATACATTTATATTGCATCTGCACACTCAGAGGATATTTCACACTTGAGGCAGTTGTTCAGATTCCTCAAGGCTACTAGCGTTTTTGCTTGGAACTTGGAAAATTGAGAGAAAGAGACAGCTGAGGAGAAAATATAAACACAACTAGGGTCCACTTTATTTTAATCTGGTGTTTCAGTTTACTAAAGCTGCCAGAATGTAGCATACCAGAAATGGGTTGGCTTTTACAACGGGGTTTATTAGTTTACAGATTTACAGCTCTAAGACCATGAAAATGTCTCAATTAAGGCATCAACAGGATATTACCTTCTCTGAAGAAAGGCCAATGGCGTCCAGGGTTCTGCTGTCACATATGAAGGTACACGGCCGGCATCTGTTGATCCTTCTCTTCTGGCTTTCATTGCCTTCAGGTTCTGACTCTTTCAGTCTCCGTAGGTCCTTGCTTGCTTCTCTGGGTGTTGCTCTCTCTCTAAGCTCTCTCCTGTTTTACTGTCTTTTATGCTCTCTGTAAAGCATTAAGACCCGCTTTGAACTGGGTGGGTCGTGTCTCCATGGAAGCAACCTAACCAAAGGTCCCACCCAACAACAGTTCGGCCCCCACAAGAATGGATTAAAAGAACATGGCCCTTTCCGAGGTACATAACAGCTTCAAACCACCACATCTGGATTCAGACCACTTGTGGCTCTTAGTGAGAATGTAGATGCTGACAGCTGCTTCGTTGTTCTCAATTTCAGGGACAAACCAAGGGCACACTGTCACTTACACCCTTGGAGCAAATCGGTCTCTTAATCAGTGAAATTGTATTGGATGCCTGGATGAGTGCTGGGGACCAATAAAAAGTTTCTTATCCTGAATGAATATGCTTCTAGTGTAAATATTATTAGGCAATAATTCATAAATCCTCTTTACTCCTGGTGACACTTAATTGTTCCAGTAATCAAGTGGGACATTAAGTTATTACTCCTACTTTACAGATGACTTTTAGGTACATTTAAATAGTTTACCTCATCATACTGTCAGTGGTAGAAACAGACTCACTGAGCTAGGGAGACAATAAGGACACACACTGATAAGCAAAACCAGCCACTGTAACAAATAAACAAATGGACACATTTCTGTAAACAGAAGTTCTAAGTTTGATTCTCACACCTTTGGGTTCAGGGTCCCTCCTTTGCACCTGCCCCTGTCATGTTTTGGCCACCGTAGAATGTTCTCTGTGAGGAAAGGAAGCCATCTTGTAATCTTGAAGCATGTTTATGTTAATGTTCACAGTAAATTGTCTAAAGGAATCTCAAAAGAAAGGGGCTTAATCTATCTAGTAATTTATGTGCTTTTTTTTTTAACTTACTTTTGTATACTTTTCCTTGAGGAGGGCCCCCAAATAGTATATAGTCCAGACCTTCTGTGCCGGTTTGAAAGGATTATGTACCCTAGGAAAGCCAGGCTTTAACCCTGATCCATTTTGTGGAGGCAGCCATTTCCTTTAATCGCTATCCAGCACCGTAGCTCGGAAACCTGATTGGATATCCGTGGTGCTGTGGCATGCCCAATTGTGTGTATTAACCTTTGATTAGAGGGAGTTGTGACTCCACCCATTCCAGGTTGGTCTTGATTAGTTTACTGGAATCCTTTAAAGGAGGAAATATTTTGGCAAGAGCTGCAGAGTCATGAGAACTGCTAGAGCCCTCGGAGCTGGAGACCTTTGGAGATGAAGGAAAATGCCTCCCAGGGAGCTTCATGAAACAGAAAGCCTGGTGAGAAGGCTAGCAGAGGTTGCCATGTTCGCCACGTGCCTTTCCTGTTGAGAAAAACTCTGAACTTCGTTGGCTTTTCTTGAGTGAATGTAACCTCTTGTTGGTGCCTTAATTTGGAAATTTTTGTAGACTTGCTTTAATTGGCCTTAGAACTGTAAACTAACTTTAAATCCCCCCTTTTAAAAGCCATTTTGTTGCTGGTATATCGCATTCTGGAAGCTAGCAAACTAGAATGTGAATACACATCTAACTATTGGTCATCAGTCCCATATGCTGATAAAGGAAAAATAAAAGCTCTAGAACGAGTGGGGGTGAAATTACTCAGCAAGACTGGGAAAACCTGACCCAATAGTAGGGGAACCTCAGATTAATTGACAAAGATCTCAGAGGCCATGAATTGTTAATATTTACTTGGTTATAGGATACAGGAGAGAGCAGGACGTAGGGAGATGATTTCTTTAACCAAGGGCATTATGCGTTTAGAAAGATGAGGGCTGCAGCTTCCACAGGGAAAATGAATTGGTCAGTTAAATGAGTCCCTGTCTTCTCAAGTTAACAGGATAGGTTACAGTGGAGTAGGAGTGAGGGCCAGGCTGTCTCATGGACTCCAAATCAGTTTGGGTTTTTTCTTGAACTTTTGTAGTTGTTACAGACGTAAAAGGTCAAAGTCACAACTTCTTTGGTGTTTCAAAGTCCCTATTTTTCTGCTGTTTCTGGTCAATTTTAGAAGAAATGGTTGCTGTGGTGCCACCTTTTGAGGTCCTGAGCCTTGCCATCTTATAGTTTCTCGCACTCTCCAGGGCCCAGGGTCATGCAGAGGACATTCCAATGATAAATGCTCTTCATCAGCGTGAGTGCCAAAGTGAATGTCCTTTGATAGAGGAGATGCTCATGAATACATGTTTTATGTACTCTAAATTTTGTCAGCCTGGATAAAAACATAACTCAGAAATAGATCTGCTAAGGGATTTTCCCTGACAAAAGTGTGCTGAAAAATACTTCTACTAATGATCTCATCTGCAGCTTCTCAGCATTTCCAACTGTTAAACATTGTTAAAAATAAATAAATAAATACAGTGTTGTGTGAAAGAGAAGAGGATCTCTGTGGGAGACTTTGCATTATGTCATTGTTGGCAATTGAGCCTCTGTAGAACCCCATATGGTTTGACATCTCTTTGGCTTGACTTATAAAAGGGAGCTATCCATGTAAACTAATTCAGGCACAAAGCAAAATGAGTCTAAATTAATATTTTAATATTCCATTTTTTTCCTGGTTATAAAAAATGTCATTTGTAGAAAATTTGGATGACACAGAAAAGTTTAAAGAAAATAATCACATTTACACAACTTTACTTGGAAGTAGAGTCAAAGGTTCTTTGAATCTTTATTTAAATGGCCAGTTTATATACCTGGTAGTTTGTACTATTTTGCATTTTGGCTAGTTGGGTGCCGAGTGCTTATCTCATTATACCCAGTCAGTGCTGAACGTTGTAAGTTTAAAACAAAGACATTTCTCTTTCCCCTTATGCATTTCTTTGAATGCTTATAAAACTGAATACTTTTCAGAGGTTTATCAGTCATTAATTTTCAGTTCCACGGACTGTTTATTTATGTTCTTGACCTGTTTCTCAACTGGTTTTAATGATATTGAAGATTTTATACCTTACATGTTTATCCTGAGCACCAAGCAGCAAAGAAATATTAGGTCCTCAAAACTGGTTAAAAAATGAAATATTTTTTTTCCTAGCCTACTATCCACAGTTTTGCACTATTTTTCTTCTTCATGATAATCTTCAGAGAGTGGCCTAAACAAACATATCTGAAATAGAGATGTGTTTGATAGATATGATTTGTTTACCAAGTAATTGTTCAAGATACTGCCTGTTGATTCTATTCTATTCTATTGCAAAGATTACATAGAAAAATATTAAAACAGAATGCAAAAATTGAGAAATATTCTCCCAAAGAATGTAATGCTTGAACCAGAATGGATGTGTCATATTCTCATTGGAAATTTTCTTTTTAGAAAAACACTGTGTGTTCACATGTGTGGCCTTTCTCCCTTCCTCACTCTCTGCTAACCCTTTCTCTTCCTCCAGGAAATCATGTACAGTCGACTGAGGAATTGTATAACAAGGAATATAAAATATAGAGTTCAGAAGAGGGTTGGCTCAGATAGGAAAGGATTGTGGTGATGGTGGTGGAACTTGAGCTGATTCTAGATATGTGAGGCCAGTTGGGACAGGTCAGAGAAAATAAAAGCACAGGAGATGGGCAATTACAGTTTTGAGGGCTCATAAGAAAGCTGAGTTCACCATATCAGAGGATAGGTTGTGCAAAGTTGAATATCTGAACTGAGTTTGTGTCACCAGTGTGAAAATAGATTGATAAGGCTTAACTCCAGTTTGTTGTTATTATATAGAAAGATCTCAGCTCACAGACAAAGAGCTTGCTCTTCTCAGTGTGATCTCTCATATCACAGTGTGCTTATAAAATTTGGAAAGCCATCTAATGAATTTTGCACTTTCTGAATACAAAATACCTTTCTCTACCAGCCAGGGGTCACTGCTGTCACTAAATAAATTGGCTAATTTCAGAGCATTTGCTGCTTCCAACTAGTTATGGATGCAACATCTGGCTGCTGCAGAGTGCTGCTGGATGCAGGAGAGTTCAGGAAAGTTCCGAGGACTCCAGCTGGCTAGTACAGTGTGAGGAGAAAATGTGCCACCAGAATAGCTGCCTTCCACTTGTTTTGTCCTAATTATTTTCTAGAACTTCACCAATCTTTAGTTTCTGGAATTTTCCAACATCATTTTGGCCTTAGGACTCAGTACGTATCTCTGTAGATGCCACGAATATTTCCTGCTCTTTCTGCCTGACTTAACTACTATTCCTTCTTCAGTTCCCACTAACTAAAATGTCCCTTTTCAGGGAAGCCCTTCCTGGGTGCTAATTGTCTGTCTTTAAGACACACTTCAGTTTTTCTTTTCTTGGCGGCAATTTGAACAAATGCAATAGAATAATTATTTGTTTAATGGGCATTCAGTATCTGCACCACCCCCCACCCAAAATGGGAGTCAAGTAAATTAAAAAAAAAAAAAATTCCTAATCTCATATTTGGAAGAGGTGAAAGTACCCCTCCTTTCGCCCCATCGTCAAATTTGAATTGGGGTTTTAAGCACATTAAAGTTTAAAAGGGTAGTAGATATTAATGATAAAAAAATTTAAAAGGGTAGTAGATATTAATGATAAAATTTTTGATTTATAATTTGAAACCACAAATTTGGTTGCTTTTTAGTTCTTGTGTTCATGTTCAAATTGTAAAGTAAGTAATTGTGAAAATTCCTTCATTTAGCAGTAGTTATTGTGTGCCTACTAGGTACTAGGCACTCATAACCACAATGAAAACCAAATTTCTGTTCTCATGGAACTCACATTTTAGTAGGAATTGGAGTATTTCATAATGTAGCTAATAATAAGTGCTATATATAAAGAAAAGTATGCTGAAGAAGTAGAGAAGCAGATGCTATTAATTCCTAATGAATTAGTATTTATTCATTCTCGTATTACATGTTTTCTCTTAGAAATGGAAACTCAGAGATACTTTTCTGTATAGCCTACAAAAAAAAGAAAGAAAAAAAGGCTGCTTTCCAGGATATCTTTGAATGTCTATTTCAGGCAATATTTGAATATACATGACATATTACTTTCAACATCAAAATTAAAAAATTAATGTGGCTGTGTTTTTTAAAAAGAGAAAAAATATATTTATATATATTACAAATCCATCGATACTATCCCAGTTTTTCAGTTTTGTTTCTTGAATTGGCTTTAATTATAATATTTTTATTTCCTAGGTTAACATGCTAAGTGCTGGAACACTAGTGAACTTTCAGGAGGTTGGTGGCTATTTGTGCTATTAGTATAACTTTATGTTCCTCAGAGCTGTGGTTGGTAAAGAATAGAGAAGAATTATTTTTCCTCATCCTGGAGGGCACACTGAGTGAAGAGACTGAATTTAGAGAAAAAGAATGTCCTCCAGTGAGCATGTTGAAGAGTATTGTATTTATATTTTAAATTCATGAGATTAGAATTGATAGCAAGCCATTGGGATGGTTTAGTCCTTAATTTCTCACTGTACTGACTGTAGAGTCTTGGAGATTAACCCTCAGGGAATTGTTTGTTTGTTTCAAGCTAAAATTATTTGCTTGTTTGTTTTCTTCATTTCTTTTGCTTTTGATCAACTTTTCTGAAATTTGTAGGAGGTGTCCCTTGCTATGAATTTAATTTTAAAATAGTGTAGCACAGTGACAACCAAGATGAATATGTAAATCTGGTCAGTAAAAACTATCATTTTTCAGATCAGAAAGAGCAATGTAAAAATAAATATTTTTCTTTCTAATTCAGCTTCATAGCATAATCAGAATAGAATGCTAGATTCGGAAGGCAAGCATATTAGATGGCTTTTTCTCTCAAATAATTTTACATATCAAATGAATGTGGGTATTTTTCCCACAGGAAGATCCTATAAATAGGAGAATTTTGCACAAACATTACAAAACACTGGGCTTTGTATAAGGTTTACATAATGAAAGTTATAAAACTTTACCGAAGGATATAAATAGTACCTAAATAAGTGAAAAGACAAACTATATGACCCTGGATAGGATGATTCATGCTTTAAATTAAAGTTGCAGGGCAACTCAGTTTTTAATCTCAATTTGGAGTAAGAGTTGGGGACTTGACAAATTGATTTTAAAATTAATATGAAAGCATAAATTTGCATAGGAGGATGACTTTTTTTTTGAGAAAGATAATTTGAGTACATTTCCCACATGATATTAAAAGGTACTATGAAACTACTATAATTAAAACAGCCTGATTCTGGTACTGAAACTGGCAAACAGATGTGTGAAGAGTGGAGTCTAGAAATGGATCTTAGAACATATGGAGTTCAGTATGTGATAAACATGGTGTTTAAAAACTTTGAGGAAAGGATGTAATATTTAATAGCATTGGTAAGATTGGATATACATGTGGAAACAAAAGGAAAAATTACACCCCTCTGGGCTGGGCAGTGGTGGCTCAGTGGCAGAGTTCTTGCCTACCAAGCTGGAGACCCAGGTTCGATTCCTGGTACCTACCCATGAAAAAAAATTATGTCCCTCTCTCCTATCATTCATATTAATATATTGAAATATCTTTATAATTTTAGGGAAAGGTAATAAAATGAAAACAGCTGACCATAAAGTAAAGAAGCAAACGTAAATCTAATGGAACTGATTTGTATAAGATTAAAATGGAAACAGAAATTGTGTAAAAGAGAATTGGATAGCATGTGTGGACAGGTACTGTGCTAATCATTTTATAGGCATCAGCTCGTTAAACTCTGTAAGCATTGCTTTTTGCCACATTGAGGAGGAAATGGAAGATTAGAGCATTTAAGCAACTTGCCCCAAATCACAATGCTAGTAAGTGATAGAATAGGGATTTGATTCTACCAGGAGCAAGGTCAAAAGAAAAATGTATTCAGGCACTGTATTTATTTGCTGTTAAATTGATTCTGCAAAGAAAAGTTAGCATTTATATAGGCCACCTCCTAAAGAATACCCTGTACTCTTATGTATGTTCAATATTGTAATTTTAAGAAATCTAAAGGTTCTTTATAATATTATTTAATAATTTTAATGCAACTTAGAATATATTTCACATTTGAGTTAGAATATATCTATAGTTAAGTAAAATATATATTTGCTTTATTACCTCATATTGTTAATATAATATACTCCCTGGAAGATAGTGCAAAGTAAACACTTTTTACAGGAAGTCTTTTTCCTCACAAGTGGTTTTCTTTCTGATCAAGAATAAGAATAAAAAGTCTAGTGTTAGGTCATTACATCTGTTCTCTTCCCGTCTGAACTAAACCTGAATAATGCCTTCTAAATTTTAGCTCTCCATATTTTACATTTAAATCATTGCCTTCATTTTAGGTAGACTGCATTGTTAAAACAATAGTGCTTATAACAAAAATGTGGTACAATTATTGTCCCTAAATTCATGCCAATCAGTAAATTACCAGTCACTCTTTTTTTATTGGAGAAGTTGTGAGTTTACAAAACAACTGATGAAAGATTATTAGAATAGCCCTATCGTCCATTATTTACATTAGGTATATATTTTCCCATATATCATTCTGTTATTATGCCTTATAATACCTGTTATAACCCAAGAAAGAACATTCTTATACTTGTACTATTACCCATAGTCCATCATCTACAATAGGGATCACTGTGCTATACAATCCTGTTTTATCATTTAATTTTTATTCTAATAATATATATTAGATATATATGTATATATATATCCTAAGGTTCCCACTTCTAACCAGATTCACCTGTATAGTTCAGTGCTATGGTTACACTCACAATAATGTGCTACCATCACCACCATCCATTTCCAAACCTTTACCCTATTAGCTTAAATAGAAATTCTATACAAGTTAAACATCAACTCCCCATTCTCTAACTCCAATCTATTGCCTGGTAACCTATATTCTAGAGTCTAGGTCTATAAACTTCCTTTTTATAGTTAGGTCACATAAAATTCATCCTTTTGTGTCTGGCTCATTTCACACAGCATAGCATCCTCACGGTTAATCCCTGTTGTTGCATACATCAGGGCTTCAGTCCTTTTTATAGCTGAATAATATTCCATTGTGTGTGTGTGTGTGTGTGTGTGTGTGTGTGTGTGTGTGTGTATACCCCACAATTTGTTTATCTGTCCCTCATTTAATGGACATTTGGGTTGCTTCCATCTTTTAGCAATTGTGAATCATGCTGCTATGAACATCAGTGTGCAAATGTCTAAGTACCTGTTTTCAGTTCTCGCCACACTGCCGTTGCTTCATCCCATGATATGTTGTGTCTTGTTTTCCTTCATTTTGAGATTTTTACTGGTTTCTCTTATAATTTCTTCTTTGACCCACTGATTGTTCAGGACTGTGTTGTTTCTGAATTTTCTACATCTCCCCCTATTGTTGATTTCCAAGTTCATTCCATTATGGTCAGAGAAAGTGCATTGTATAATTTCAGCATTTTAAAGTTTATTGATGCTTGTTTTGTGGCCCAATATGTTGTCTATCCTGGAGAATGATCAATAAGCACATGAGAACGTATATCCTGATGTTTTGGGGTACACTGTTCTGTGTATGTGTGTTAGGTCTAGTTCATTTATCATATTTTTCAAGTTCTCTGCTTTCTTATTGAGCCTCTGCCTAGAAGTTTATCTATTGACGAGGGTGTTACATTGATGTCTCCAGCTATTGTTGTAGAGACATCTATTTCTCCCTTTAGTTTTGCCACTGTTTGCCTCATGTACTTTGGGGCACCCTTGTTAGGTGCATAAATATTTATGATTGTTATTTCTTCCTGGTGGATTGCCCTTTAATTAATATATAAATATATAGTGTCCTTCTTTGTCTCACAGTAGTATTGCATTTATAGTCTGTTGTGTCCGACATTAGTATAGTTTACCTCAGCCCTTTTTTGGTTTCTGTTTGTGTGCATTATTTTTTCCAATCTTTCACTTTCAACCTGTTTGTGTCCTTCAGTCTGAGGTGAGTCTTGTAGACAGCAAATGGTTGGAACATACTTTTTAATCCATTTTTCCAATCTTTGTCTTTGGACTGGGAAATTTGATCCATCAATATTCAAGTTCAATGTTATTTCTATAATGGCAGAGTGCTTCCTTCAGCCATTTTATCCTTTGTTTTTATGTATCAAATTTTTTTTAAATCTATTTTAATTTTTAGTTATATTTACTGATAATCTTTATTTCTACACTCTGCTCCAAGCCTCTCTCCTTGTTCTTTCACCCTGCAGAACTCCTTTTAGTAGTTCTAAAGGGTAGGTTTCTAGTTGACAGACTCGTAGTTTCTGTTTATCTTTGAAAATTTTAAACTCTCCTTTAGTCTTGAATGACAGTTTTTCTAGGTAAAGAATTCTTGCTGGCAGTTTTACTCTTTCAATACCCTGGATATATCGTGCCACAGCTTTTTTCATCTCCATGGTTTCTGATGAGAACTCGGCACTCAGTCTTATTACAGTTCTGTAATATGTGATGAATTGCTTTTTTCTTGCTGCTTTCAGGATTCTCTCTTTATCTTTGATCTTTGACATTATGATTACTACATGTCTTGGAATAGGTCTCTTAGGATTTATTCTGTTTGGAGTATGTCGTGCTTCTTGGACATGTATATTTATGTCTTTCATAAGAGTTGGGAATATTGTTTCCTCAAATATTCTTTCTTACCCTTTTCCCTTCTCTTCTCCTTCTGGGACACCCATGACACATGTGTTTGTTTGCTTCATTCAAATTTCTGAGATCCTGCTCAAATTTTCCATTCTTTTCTCTATCTGTTCTTCTGTCTGTAAGATTTCTGTCCTGTTTTCTAGTTTGCTGAATTCTTTTTTCTGCCTGTTCAAATCTGCTGTTGTATGCCTGTAACATATTTTTAGTTTCTTTTGTTGTGCCTTTCATCCCAATAATTTCTGTTATGTTTCTTTTTATATTCTCAAATTCTTTTTTATGCTTATACAGAGTCTTTCAATATCTTTTATCTCTTTAACCATATTTTCCTTCCACTCCTTGAGTTGATTTAAGAGATTTGTTTGACCATCTTTGATTACTTATTTCAAATTCTTTGTCTCCTCCAAAGTTTTAATTTGTTCTTTTGGGCCATATCTTACTGTTTTTTAAGTATGGCTTGTAATTTTTAACCTGATGTTTGGCATCTGATTATCTTGACGCGTTCACTCTGAAGGTTAGTTTCTCTCTCTGGCCTAGAATTTTATTGTTGTTTGTCTTTGTGTTACGGCTTTTCTTTGACACTTGATTCAACTTATTCTAGACCCATTTTAAGTGATCAGAGTTTTCGGCTCTTCATCTGATTCCTGCTTGGGCATGTGGTATATTTTTAAGATTGCACTATTTGTGCAATTGTTTCACCTTGGGGAGAAATCTTCCTTTCTCCAGGTCCTTCTCTGGGAATCTTGATCTGCTCTGTTTGTCTTCATTTTTCCTCTTTTTTTTTTTTTTTTAACGCTCTTTTACTTGTCTCCAGCTGCTTTGCCTAGTGAGCAAATTCTGGAAGCAGGGTCACCCTGGAGAGGACTTTCCCAAGTCAATATTTCCCAGTCAAAACAGGGCCAGGGACCCAAGAAGGGGGTACAGACTGACTCCAAAGTGCCCTGGGGAGAGGGTCAGGAAAGATGCCCAAAGCCTTTTTGACAGCAAACCTGCCCCCATCCCCCCGCAGCTGCATTTTCCTGGCCTGCCCAGCAGATGGGACCCCTCTACAAACTGTTCCCAGCAGCCCTAATAAGGCACTGTATCTTCAAACGTCCACCACCTCTGCCCCTGTCTGGGGTGGCATTGAAACAGTGGCTGCTACCACTTTGCCAGGCCCCAGTGATCTGAATTCACCAGTCAAAAGCTGTAATCTGTGTTTGGCTGTGCCCTGCCTTGTTCTTGGGGAAGAGGATTTTTATGTCCCTTTTTGACAACAGCAGCCAGTTAAGGACTGGATTTCAAGGCAGCCTGCCAAGAGAGTGAGGGATGGGTACTAGCAGCCACAGCATAGGGAGAGCTGCTCACAGTTCTTCAGTGCAGTTTATCAGCCTCTCCCTCCCATGCAGGATACTGTAGCATGTCCTTATGGCCGCTGGAGCCCAAGAACAGTTTTTCAGACAGTTCCTGCCTGTTTACTAACTGTTTGGAGGAAGGAGTGAGTCCTGGAGCTCCCTACTTTGCCATCTTCCCTGGAAATCCAATCACCATTCGCTCTTAATGGACATTCCTGTTAAGAAATATAAAAAATGTCTCCCACTTTACAAGGCCTTCTGCAATCTGACCCTAACCAATCTTTCACTTACAATTATTTATCCTGCCCCCTTAGTTCTAGTCTAATGCCATTAATTGACAGATTAATTTCTTACCTAAAACCTTCACTGTTTTTAATTTCTTTACTGGGAGAGCCTTTCACCCAATTCCCCTAAATTTCAAATCTGTCATGTTCTAAGATGTTATCCAAATATGCCCATCTTTACAGCCGTGTCTTGATATTTGACTGGAAATATTCTCTTTAATTTCTTTGGCATTTTATAAGCCCTTGTGTCCCCTTTGTATTGTGAATGTCTTATAATTCATTGATTAGTTAATTCCTTACACTTTTAGTGAATTATTTTGCCAACAACACTTTCTAAAATGATGTTAAGTATCCACTCACCTAAAACTTGTTATGAAAAATGTCCAGCTTTAAAATCTATTCCCCTTTGAAATTTCAACTATTTAATCATTTATATATGCATATACTGATCTTGATTCATAGAAGCATTTCTCTGAAAATCTTTGGGAATACATATATGTGCAAAGGTATAGAGGGATGTGGTTTTCAGATGGCAGAACAAACTGTCAAGAAGGGGAAATGCAGATGCAAGAACTCAGCTGCTGTCTGGGAGGTCTCCACAGGCAAACACCTGCAGCTGCATCCAAAAGTGCTTTGAAGGCTTGGAGTGGCTATTCTGCTGAATAACTGGATCTCCACAGAGCCAAGATCTATGACCTTGAGCACAGCATATCTTTTCTGCTGAATATGATCTTATTCCAAGAGAAGTCAAATTATTCTTTCCAGTAGCCAAGAAAACCTCAAAGCTTTCAAACCACTTTGCCCTAAGAGATGCCTCAAATCTGCTAAGGCAGTCCACAAGACAGAGAGACCACAGAATGCAATTGGATTGCTTGGAAGCATAAAACTTCATGTTTTGTACAGAATTCTGATGTGTCTAGGTTGGAAGCCAAGTATAAGAGAAAGACTGACCTGAGGTAGGGAAGGCTGAAGAGCTGCTTCAGTGCCTTCCTTGAATCTGAGCTAGAAGAATAAAGGATTTGTTTCACTGGAGAGAATCATAGGGCTTCCCAGAGCCAGGGTCATTCAATTTTGACCCATCTGCCCACCCCTGCATTTCCTCTCCTTCCAGCATTCAGATAGCCTGCATTTTAATTAGTCAGACAAGCAACAGCAAATGAGGAAAATGGGGAGGGAACTCTTTGTCTTCAAAATTAAATACACGTAAAGAAAATACTAGCAATGTTTTATTAAAGGCTTATTTTGAGGAAGCTTTTAGTTATTAGCATTTGGCTTGATTAAGATCCTGAGCCAATTGTTTATTAAGGCACAACAGCAAGGGAAGCAAAAATAAAATAATCAGTCCTTTGTGCCTTTGTCTGTTAGAAGAAGAGGAGTAGCTTGACTACTTAAAATTTCAGCTCACAGTATAAGGAGGCACCAACTTGTTAAAGAAAAAAGAAAGATGGGTCCGTCAGGGAGAAATTACTGCTGAACGGTGCATCCAGCACTCTCTTTAAATATTTCAGGACCACCTCCGGTTCTGCATCTTTATTATTATTATTTTTTTATCCTAAGTGTTCCTTCCATGACCTTCTCCTTAGAATTTAGTACCCTTGCTCTTCATCTCTGTGTTGGGATATTTAGCTTCCATGCTATTTTCATTAGATTCAGGCTTTATTCTGACCAATAAGTAAAGAGCACTGTTCAGTATAGGCTTTTAAGAATTTGGAGCCTTTGCCTTTTTGAATATCTCCACTAGGCTTTGCCAGGAATATATAATCTTGCCTATTTGTGTAATGAGTTTTCTACATTAGTTTCATTTAAGTTAAAAAAAAAAAAAAAGGAAAATTAAATTCAGTTTAGTTGGGACAAATGTGATTGTAGCAAGAAGCACCCATAGATTACATTTTAGGATATATTTCTTTTCTTAAGAAAATATCCTTTATAAGCAAAGGTTTTAGTTTTCCTTACTGTCTGAAGGTGTTGAGTATTCATTTATGTAGTTCTACACAGCAATTGGCTCTTAAAAAGTAAACTGTGACTTAAAATCAGGTGCTTCTGAAACACTGTGAATGTAATTAACTAAATTGCATGCTTGGGAGTGGTTGATAAAGGAAAGTTTATGTTATATGTGTCTCCACAATTAAAAAAAGGACTCAAGAGCAAAGAGAATTAAATGCAATACATGATCCTCTACTGTATCTTCTAACGGAGGAGGAAATGTCCAAAAGGACAGTATTGGGACAACTGAAAAAAATTGGAATAGACTGTATGCTTGTGTTCCCACTTTATGAGCTAAGATGTGCCATACTGCTTATTACTGAAGCAATATGCAAATTTAAGACGTACCATACACAGACAGGTCATGTAAATTGCAGTGTAAAGAACCACAAAAATTTGTGGCATCATTATAACTTATACAGCTACAGAGCCACAGTTACTACATGTTAAATGCTCAGGTCATATCTCTCTAAACCTGGGTTCTTTACCATATTTGCACATTAGAATCACCTGGGAAGCTTTAAAAATCCCAATTCATAGGCTAAGCACCGGACAAATTAAATGCAAAAATTAGGACTGAGGCAGTGGGACCCATGTGTCGGTATTTTTCAAGGCTCCCATCATGGTACCAAGTTTAGAATCAGTATGAATATTAGATTTTGTGTCTTACCACTTTAGCCTGATATATCTGGTTATTCTTAACATTAACCAATAATTAACTTCATGTCAAGACGGTTTTATATAGTTCATTTATTTTTAACTTTATTTTTATTTCCATTGCAAAGTAATATTTTATCCTCTTCATGGGAAATGCTATCAATTTAAAATAAAAGGAATAGTCTGTTTTTAAGTGGGAATATCTGAATATTCGAAGCAAAGACTTCATTATAATAAGAATTGAAGGAAACTTCAAGCAAACTTCAAATTTCCATGTATCTTAGCATAATTAATGTAAAAATTGTGAAGTCATTGGGGTAGTTACTTCGCTTTGAGATTCTAGTTGAGAAACTAATAGTAATATTACTTGGTTAGATTAAAGCCATGAACTTTTTTTATTACTATATATTATATATTCACATACCATGTAGTCACCCAAAGTATACAATCAGTGGTTCACAGTATCATCATATAGCTGTGCATTTATCACAATCGACATTTATTTTTCTTTTTTGTGAAAAATAATCTATAAAACAAAACTTCAAAGCACATCACAACAATTACTTGTTGAACAGATTTCAGAGTTTGGTATGGGTTACAATTCCACAATTTTAGGCTTTTACTTCCAGCTGCTCTAAGATACTGGAGACTAAAGAAATATCAATATAATGACTCAGCAATCATACTTATTTGTTAAATCCTACATTCTCTGTACAACTCCACCATCACCTTTCATCTTTCTCCCACTCTTTAGGGGTACTTGGGCTATGCCCGTTCTAGCTTTTTCATGTTGGAAGGGTCTGTCAATAATATGGGATAAGGGATGGCTAGTTGATGTTCTGGAGAGGCTTGCCCCTCTACATTTCAGGACTTATCTGGTCCAGGCACCCATCTGGAGGTTGTAGGTTTCTGGAAAGTTAGTGCACGGAACCTTTGTAGAATCTTTTATATTACCCTAGGTGTTCTTTAGGATTGGCAGAAATGGGTTTGTTTGGGGTTTGACAAGTTATGATGATAGCAATGTCTAACTGAAGCTTGAGTAAGAGTGAGCTCCAGAGTAGCCTCTTGACTCTATTTGAGCTCTCTCAGCCATTGACACCTTATTTGTTATACTTCTTTTTTTTTTTAACTTTTTTTATTGTATAGTATGACATATATACAAAGCAAAGAAATAAAAAAGCAATAGTTTTCAAAGCACTGTTCAGCAAGTGGTTGCAGGACAGATCCCAGAGTTTGTCATGGGCTACCAAATGATCTTTTCATATTTTTCCTTCTAGCTGCTCCAGAATATAGGAAGTTAGAGGCGTAAATATTTTTTTACCATCACACTCGACTTTTTTTCCTTCTTTTTTTTTTGTAAAAATAACATTATACAAAAAAGCTATGAATTTCAAAGCACAGCACCACAATTAGTTATAGGACATATTACAGATTTTGACATAGGTAACAATTTCACAATTTTAGGTTTTTATTTCTAGCTGCTCTAAAATATTATAGACTAAAAAGAGATATCAATTTAATGATTCAGCATTCACATTCATTTGTTAAATCCTATCTTCTATGTATAACTCCACCATTACCTTTGATTTTTCCATCCCTCTCTTTAAGGGTGTTTGGGCTATGACAATTCTAAATTTTTGATATTAGAAGGGTCTGTCACTAATATGGGGTAGGGAGATGAAACTATCTGATGTTCTGGAGAGGCTGGGCTAGGTTTCAGGACTTATCTGGACCAGGGACCCATCTGGAGTTGTAAGTTTCTGGAAAGTTACTTTAGTGCATGGAACCCTTGTAGAATCTTATATATTGCCCTAGGTGTTTTTTAGGATTGGCTAGAATGGTCCTGATTGGGGTTGGCAGTTTATGATAGGTAGCAAGGTCTACCTGAAGCTTGCATAAGAGCAACCTCTAGAGTAGCCTCTCGACTCTATTTGAACTCTCTCTGCTACTGATACTTTATTAATTACACTTCTTTTCCCCCTTTTGGTCTGGATGGCATTGTTGATCCCACAGTGCCAGACAAGACATCACTGGGAGTCAGCTCCCATGCACCAGCGAGACTTTCACCCCTGGATGTCATGCCGCATGTAGCAGGGAAGGCAGTGGTTTCACTTGCAGAGTTGGTAAAGCTATAAACTTTTAATTGTGTGTCTTGTGTTATGCTAAGTAGGAATTATAAAAACAAACCATACCTGACGAAGAGATTTAATTTGGATGGAGTATTATGCTGAAAAATACCAGAATGTCCTTTCATCTTCCAAATGAGTATTTTCTACCATCAGAATCAGTGAAGGTGTCCATTCAAACCTATCCAAAATAGCATGAAAAATGCAGCAAAGTGTGGTTGAAAGAACTTGAAATTCAGAGTCAGAGATCAAGTTCCAGTCCAATGCATTCACAAGCTGAATGGTCTTTGCTAAGGCTCATAGCCTCTCTGGGCCTCGGTTTTTTTTTTTTTTTTTTTTTTTTTTTTTTTTTTTAATTTTTTTATTAATCAAAAAAAAGAAAAGAAATTAACACAACATTTAGAAATCATTCCATTCTACACATGCACTCAGTAATTCTTAGTATCATCACATAGATGTATGATCATCATTTCTTAGTACATTTGCATCGATTTAGGAAAAGAACTAGCAAAACAGCAGAAAAAGATATAGAATGTTAATATAGAGAAGAGAATTAAAATAATAATACTAATAATATATATATATATAAAAAGGAAAAAGAAAAAAACAAAAACAAAAGATACAAACACACAAACAAACAAACAAAAAACCATATTTCAGGTGCAGCTTCATTCAGTGTTCCAACCTAGTTACATTACACTTAGGTATTATTGTGCTGTCCATTTTTGAGTTTTTGTATCTAGTCCTGTTGCACAGTCTGTATCCCTTCAGCTCCAATTACCCATTATCTTACCCTGTTTCTAACTCCTGCTGGTCTCTGTTACCAATGATATAGTCCAAGCTGATTCTCGAATGTCGGTTCACATCAGTGGGACCATACAGTATTTGTCCTTTAGTTTTTGGCTAGACTCACTCAGCATAATGTTCTCTAGGTCCATCTATGTTATTACATGCTTCATAAGTTTAGTCTGTCTTAAAGCTGCATAATATTCCATCGTAGGTATACGCCAGTTTGTTTAGCCACTCGTCTGTTGATGGGCATTTTGGCTGTTTCCATCTCTTTGAAGTTGTAGATAATGCTGCTATAAACACTGGTGTGCAAATGTCTGTCTGTGTCTTTGCCCTTAAGTCCTTTGAGTAGATACCTAGCAGTGGTATTGCTGGGTCGTAATCCATTCTGCCATTCTATGTCTTTTGATTGGGAAATTCAGTCCATTAACTTTTAGTGTTATTACTGTTTGGATAATATTTTCCTCTACCATTTGGCTTTTGTATTATATATATCATATCTGATTTTCCTTCTTTCTACACTTTACTCCATACCTCTCTCTTCTGTCTTTTCGTATCTGACTCTAGTGCTCCCTTTAGTATTTCTTGCAGAGCTGGTCTCTTGGTCACAAATTCTCTCAGTGACTTTTTGTCTATAAATGTTTTAATTTCTCCTTCATTTTTGAATGACAATTTTGCTGGATATAGGAGTCTTGGTTGGCAGTTTTTCTCTTTTAGTAATTTAAATATATCATCCCACTGTCTTCTAGCTTCCATGGTTTCTGCTGAGAAATCTACACATAGTCTTATTGGGTTTCCCTTGTATGTGACAGATTGTTTTTCTCTTGCTGCTTTCAAGATCCTCTCTTTCTCTTTGACCTCTGACATTCTAACTAGTAAATGTCTTGGAGAACGCCTATTTGGGTCTATTCTCTTTGGGGTGCGCTGCACTTCTTGGATCTGTATATTTAGGTCTTTCATAAGAGTTGGGAAATTTTCAGTGATAATTTCTTCCATTAGTTTTTCTCCTCCTTTTCCCTTCTCTTCTCCTTCTGGGACACCCACAACACGTATATTTGTGCGCTTCATATTGTCATTCAGTTCCCTGATCCCCTGCTCAAGTTTTTCCATTCTTTTCCCTATAGTTTCTGTTTCTTTTTGGAATTCAGTTGTTCCATCCTCCAGTTCACTAATTGTAGCTTCTGTCTCTTTAGATCTACCATTGTAGTTATCCATTGTTTTTTCCATTTTTTCTTCTTTGTCCTTCACTCCCACAAGTTCTGTGATTTGTTTTTTCAGATTTTCTATTTCTTCTTTTTGTTCAGCCCATATCTTCTTCATGTCCTCCCTCAATTTATTGATTTGGTTTTTGAAGAGTTTTTCCATTTCTGTTCGTATATTCAGCATTAGTTGTCTCAGCTCCTGTATCTCATTTGAACTACTGGTTTGTTCCTTTGATTGGGCCATATCTTCAATTTTCCGAGCGTCATCCATTATTTTCTGCTGGTGTCTGGGCATTTGATCAGATCTCCCTGGGTGTGGGACCCAGCTGGTTGAAAGGTTTTTCTGTGGAATCTCTGGGCTCTGTTTTTCTTTTCCTGCCCAGTAGGTGGCGCTCGTGGCGGTCGTTTGTTTGTCTGCCGGGCAGTCGGCCCGGGAAACCGCGCGTGGAGGCGGGGGTCGCTGGCCGTGGCTTGGGGGAGTGCCGGTCCAAATTGCCCAGCTGGCCCGAGACGCCAAGCGTGACGTGAGGGCCCCACTATCCAACGTTCCCAGTCAGACCGGGGAGCCACGTGCGTGGAGGGGACCCCAGACGCCAGCCACCCCAGCCGGGAAAACGTGCACCCCTCGGGTATCTCACAGCAGTGGATTCTCCCTACCCGTTCAGCCGTTCCAGAATGGGGTACGCTGTCTTTTTTGGTCTCTGTCGTGACTCCGGGAGCTGTTTTGTATTGTTTCTGTTTCTTTAGTTGCTTTTCTGGAGGAGGAACTAAGACCCGCGCGTCTTACTAAGCCGCCATCTTCTCCGGAAGTCTGGGCCTCGGTTTTCTTAACTGTAAAATGAGAAGACTGAATCCATTTTATGTAATGATTTAACTTCTCTCCTCTACAACTATAATGTTGCAAGTTTTGAACATTCTTGAGAGAATTGAGAAAAGAGCACTCAAATCAGATGAGGAAACTGTAATGAGAAAAGATGAGCTATATGGTGTTGTTTTATGATGCTTTCAGTACAGCTGTGAAAGACGGAGTGGGAAGAGGTTATGGGAAAATTAATGTAATAATTAATGTAAGTAATAACTTTATGATCGTTGTTACAGATTCTCATTTAAAAAAAATCAGAGGCATCACAATGACTATCACCACTGTATTAAAAGAAAATGAAAATCAGAAAGCTATATTTACTTGTGCATGGTCATATAACACCAACTATAAGTAGAGAGCTGAGGTCAGGGCTCTTTATTCTAAAGAGGGGAAAATAGAAAAGAGATTTAGTCATTCAATTCATCCTTTCATATGCTTATTGAACAATATGAATCCTCCCCCAATTAATTTATATAAACTTGTAGAACATAATATCAGCTTTCTCTTGAAATATTTTACTTTTCTGGGAAATGAATTTATATGGGGGAGTCCCTTACATTTGGGGGGGAAATCAAACACATTCTGCTATTACCCCAGTATTCAGAAGAGCAGAAAAGTCGGTTGAAGGTTTTCTCTGTGCTGAGGAAGAAAGGGCAATTAGAATAGAAAGTTTATATCTGATAGGATGTGCACAGAACACCTTTCCATGCCCCTTTATTCTCTGCATTCTGAAGTCCTCACAGAATAAGAGAACTAGTTTTAGAAGTCCAAGGAGGTGGGTTGCCGTGGAAAGCTCCTTTTTAAAGCACTGGCCATCAGAAATCTTGAAAGACATTTTAACCCTAGCATGTTGTCTGATTTTGACAGTCAGAGGCAATACAGTTTGGTTCAGAGTTGGTCCTCAGTAAATGTTTATTGAATGAATCAGTGCAACAGTGGCTCAATAAATCAAAATGCTATAGAACCATAGAATTTAAAGATCAAAAACAAAGGAGATCACTTACCCTAGCTATGCCACTTGGCAGGTGAGTAAATTGAGGTCTGGTGAAGCTGAGTGCACTAGCCGAGAGCATAGAGCTGTGGCCGAGTACAAACTATTGCTTGACTGCCCTAGCTCTTAGCCCAATGCCATACCCTGAAAGCAAGGTTGGGGGAACACCTCAAAATCATTTTGTAAGTTATCCAGGTTAAAAAAAAAAAAACTGTTAAGACAGGATAAAGATAAAACACCCATAGAGAGATACTTTCCCCCCCACTTCCCTTTTTCTATTTACAGTGTTTTTATCTCTTTCTTACTCCTAGAACCGGGATTTTGGCATAGCGATATTCTGGTTAATAAAAGATTTGGTAAAAAGCTGACTTTTAAAAACTGCTGGCCAGAGTCCTTTAAAATAATAGATGTTTCCTTAATAATGACGATCACAATAATACTAACGATCATAGTAACTAACATTAATTGATTGCTCACCATATACCAGGTATGACTTTAAGTATGCAGTAGGATGTTAAGGGAAGAGTTTTCTCATAGAATTGCTATCTAGAGCATTGAAACAACAGATGTAAACAGATTCAATTATAAAGAGAATCTCCAAAATCTCAGGTCAGTTAGCTCCCACAGCACTCTGTTGAGGCAGCAAAACTGACCCTAGCATGCCGTACACCTCCCCACCTCCCACCTTCCCAGTCTACCTGAGAAGCAAGGGAGGGGTGAGTAGAGCCAAAGGATCACCAGGTCATAGTCGCTATAAAGACATAAAGTGAGGCTACTACAGAATCACATGTACCTGCATAAAAGGAATCCTTTACCTGACTGCTCTGCCCTGTGCCTTTCCAAGGAGGGGGCGGGGAGCTGTCAGGGTGGAAAGAGGGACCAGAAGCACAACCTACACTCTCAACGTTTGGTGTAGCCAGTCTGCCTGAAATTCCCTGGGTCAAGTAAACACCTCACTTAGGCTGGGGTTTCGGCCATTTGGCCACTGTTACTTACAAGAAGGCAGCTTGCTAGGCCAGAGGCTAGGGAGTTTTGCAATTGGAGAATAAATCAAGTTGAGCCAGATCAGTGTCTCTCTTTCTTAAGTTTGAACACAGCAGTGAGGAGGCACTATAGAGTGTGTGGGAATCTCTCACACAGAAGGCATCCGTGGCAAATGAAGGTGAACTAGAGACAAGCAGCAGAAAGAGGAATGCAAGAGTTTACACTGTCCTTTTCTCTTCCCCCCATTGGCTCTATCTCAGTAAATTGGAAGAGCCAAGTCTCAAGGAAGGCCAGTAAGGACCCACACTACAGCCTTCCCATTCCACCTCAAAACCTATGCTGGGAGGAGTGTGGGATTAAATTAAATAAAATCTGGGGTTAAAATTATAAATTAGTCTTGAGTTTCTAATGACCAAAAGTGATCAGAAATTCAGTGATTCTACCCAGGATATTGCTGAGACAGAGAAAAAGTACGTATTTTAAAAGCATGGGCTGGAGAAATATAATAAATACATACATACTCTTTCATTTTATATCCCACTGGGTTGAGACCCTAATAAACTGATTACACATAGATTATTTAATCCTCACAACTACCCCACAAAATAGCTCCTAGTATTATTGCTCCAATTTACAAATAAGAAAACTGAGATATAAAACTGATGGATTATTTATCCAAGTACCCACAAAGGGAGGGTCAGATTTGAGCCCAGGTGTGTATACCTCCATAGATCAGCTCCTAAGGTCTATACCTTCATAAGTGCTGGGCTCTCTGCCACCACTTGTACCTGCAGACCATAGCCAGTCTTATTTTTTAGAATGTAAGATCACATCGCTGCCTAGCCTGTGGCACCCTAGTGACTTCCCATTGTCTGTAGAATAAAATCCAGAAATTGAGTAGGATTTAGGATGCTGTATTTGACTGCTCCTAGTGCACAGCCCTGATCTCGTCTTATTCCATGTTGCCTCTGTTTCACTATGCTCATTGAACACTGCATTTTTCGCCATTCCGGAAGGAAGCTAAGGCTTTTCCATCTCAGGAGGTTATGCTTGAAGTTCTCTCTGTTGAGGAAAGATGCTCTTTGCCCAGGTCTTCCTGTAAGTGACTTCTCAACATTGTGCTTGTTGCTATGTGATGTGTCGTGGGAACACAGGATTAAATACAGCGAGACTCCCAGCAAGTGTCTGATTTATTGCTTGTACAGCACAAAGGGTCCAAAAGAGTAAGGAAAAAGATCCTATCTTAGCTGATCTTTGGGGAGGCCAGCAGCTCAGGTTAGGGTCGATGGATGGCAATTCCACAAGCCTCTCTTCACTCTTGGGGATGAGGAACCAATTTTGGCTGGCCCCCTGAGAAAACCAGCTTCTCAGCAGCTCCTCAAGCTTTGCTTTGCTTTGGAAAAGAGGAGCATTGGTGCTGAGTGCTGAGCTTTTATTACTCCAGGAGAAGGGGGCTCTGCCAATGAATACCCTTTGTGCCCTGTCAAGCAGCTGGGGCTGATTAAGGGTTTAATGCCTTCCCCACCCCCCTGCTTGAGGTGTCTTGCAAAATAGAAACATACCGACCACCTGCATGCTAACAAGCTAGTGGGGAAAGCGGGGGATAGAGGAGGGCTGGTAGATGGCCACTGAGTATGTCTTAGATTTCCCCAGCAGTGATCTCAGTCAAAATTACGGGCTGATATGGTTTTCTCAGTATCACTTATTATTGATTACTCATTTATGGTAATCTCTGTCCCATTAGACCAGTGAGAGTGGGACTCTGGGTGCCTTGTTCAGTGATGAATTTCTAATACATGGAAGAATAAATTGTGAGCATTTAATATATAATTGTTAAATAAATGGTGCTTGAAATGAATAATATTCTCCCTCTCAATGCCAGTTTTAGTAATAGGTGCTTTACATATGCGAACTTTGGGTTTAATACTTTCTCTCTGTCTTGATATCAATTATACACACACAATACGTTCCCAGGATCCCTTCTCTTCTCCCACTAGTGCAAAGAATGTTAGCCTGCAATCCAAGTGTTTCTATTTTATAGTGATTTTAGTGATTACTTTGGATTATTTTAACAACGAGTTAGAAATCCATCTGAAAACAAGAACAATAAAACAAATAAACGAAAAAGAAATAAAACCTTGGCTAAGCCTCTCAAAAAGCAATGGAAAAGATGGAGTTATTGAAGTATATCTCTTCTCTTCATAGCCTTACTCCTTATTACATTTATTCCATTTTTATTTTGCCTCTCTTCTACTTCAAATTTTAGGTATGTTGAGATCAAATAACTTAGTTCTTTCTTTCTCTTAAGAAATTGCCATTCTTGTTTTAAACATAGCAAACTTTGACTTAGCAGTGGATATTTCCTCTGTTGCTAAGAATTACTGACTTTATAATGTTCTGAGTTCTCCTATTTGCGTTGAATAGAAATGTGATAGTCCAGGCCCATTAATTTTCATAGCATCACATCACATCTAGAAGGAATGATAATTTGTTTTCAGTTGCAGGAATGGATGAACCAAGGTGTTTCTGGAGAGAACCATAAATGCATTTGCATGAAGCATGTTAAGTATATTCATTTAGAATGATGACATATTAGATTATACCAGGAGATAAACCCTGTTAGATTTATCCAGAAGAGTGGGAATATGTTTCCAAACCCCCAGTGTATTCTATTGTAATATTGCTTAAAGTAGAAACACATTAGGAATAAGAATTGAGAGATTACCTCCACTGATATAATGGCTGGATTCTCTGCTGGGATGCATATTAAATAGATGTTTCACACATTTACGCGCTAATCAGATCTCTCCAATCCTTTATTTTTTTTCAGACATTTTTTTTCCCAATCAAAAGATGCAAAGTAGTTGTTCTGGATTTTTGTCCCTTAAGAAAAGTGTCATGATATATTAAAAAAAGGAAAAAAGAGGTCTTCAGTACTTAACCAGAGTGTTACAGACACAAAGAAATCCTTACGATTTGCAGAAGTTTCTTTTCTTTTTTTAACTTTTTTTATTAATTAAAAAAAATTAACAAACAAAACATTAAGATATCATTCCATTCTACATATACAATCAGTAATTCTTAATATCATCACATAGTTTTGCATAGTCATCATTTCTTAGAACATTTGCATCGATTTAGAAAAAGAAATAAAAAGACAACATAAAAAGAAATAAAACGATAACAGAGAAAAAAAAAAAAGATTATACATACCATACCCCTTACCCCTCGCTTTCATTTACCACTGGCATTTCAAATTAAATTTATTTTAACATTTGTTCCCCCTATTATTTATTTTTATTCCATATGTTCTACTCTTCTGTTGATATAGTGGCTAAAAGGAGCATCATACACAAGGTTTTCACATTCACAGAGTCTCATTGTGAAAGCTATATCATTGTTCAATCATCATCAAGAAACATGGCTACTGGAACACAGCACTACATTTTCAGGCAGTTCCCTCCAGGCTCTCTGCTACATCTTGAACAACAAGGTGATATCTACTTAATGCATAAGAAGATGACCTTAGTCTCATTTCACTCTTCCCCCTTTGGTCGAGAAGGTTTTCTCAATCCCTTGATGTTAATTCTCAGCTCATTCTAGGGTTTTTCTCAGTCCCTTGATACTGAGTCTCAGCTCATTCCAGGATCTCTGTCCCATGTTGCCAGGAAGGTCCCTGGGAGTCATGTCCCACACAGAGAGGGGGAGGGTGGTAAGACTGCTCGTCATGTTGGCTGGAGAGAGAGGCCACATCTGAGCAACAAAAGAGGCTCTCTTGGGGGTGACTCTTAGGCCTAAATTTTAAGTACACTTGACCTATCCTTTGTGGGGTTAAGTTTCATGTGAACAAACCCCAAGACTGGGGGCTCAGCCTATAGCTTTGGTTGTCCACACTGCTTGTGAGAATATCAAGAATTCAACTTGGGGAAGTTGAATTTCTCCCGACTCTCACCATTCCCCGAAGGGGGCTTGCAAATACTTTTCCAGTCACTGATCAAATCACTCTGGGATTCATCGGGGCATCACTCTGGACAAACCAACAAAATCTCATGTTCTACCTGAGATTCCAAGTACTTATGACATTCAATCAAACTATCTACATGAGTTATATTAGGAAATGCTCTAGTCAAAATATAAATTTTGTAACAAACATTTTTGCTTTAGTCTCACACATAAGGTGACATTTTGAAGTATTAATTATCATCTATTTTCAGCACCCTGCAATAATGACATTCCTTTGTTCTTCCTCATGCAAAAACATTTTTAAAATTTGTACATTGTACATTTCACTATTATTATACACTCTAGGCATTCCTGAATTATACCATCTCGATCTTTACCATCTATCTTTCTTTCTGATTTCATTTATGCCCCCAGCCCTCCTCCCTCTATCATTCTCACATGCAGCTTCATTCAGTGTTCTAACATAATTACATTACAGTTAGGTAGTATTGTGCTGTCTATTTCTGAGTTTTTATATTCAGTCCTGTTGCACAATCTGTATCCCTTCAGCTCCAATTACCCAATATCTCACCCTATTTCTATTTCCTGATGGTCTCTGTTACCAAGGAAATATTCCAAGCTTATTCACTAATGTCAGTTCATATCAGTGAGACCATACAGTATTTGTCCTTTTGTTTCTGGCTAATCACACTCAGCATAATGTCCTTAAGGTCCATTCATGTTGTTACATACTCCGTAACTTTATTCTGTCTTACAGCTGCATAATATTCCATCTTATGTAAATGTCACAGTTTGTTTAGTCAGCTGTCTGTTGATGGACATTTTGGCTGTTTCCATCTCTTGGTAATTGTTAATAATGCTGCTATAAACATTGGTGTGTAAATGTCCTTTTGTGTCCTTGGCCTCATGTCCTTTGAGTAGAGACAGCATATAGATGGGTCCTGTTTTTTAATCCATTCTGCCAGACTATGTCTTTTGATTGGAGAGTTTAATCCATTAACATTCAGTGTTATTACTGCATGGGTAGTACTTTCTTCTACTATTTTGCCTTCTGGATTTTATATGTGATATCTAATTTTCCTTCTTTTTACCTTTACTCATAGTCTTCCTTTCTACACTCTTCTCCACACCTCTCTCTTCTGTCTTCGTATCTGTCTCTAGTGTTCCCTTTAGTATTTCTTGCAGAGCTGGTCTCTTGGTCACAAATTCTCTCAGTGATTTTTTGTCTGAAAATGTTTTAATTTCTCCCTCATTTTTGAAGGACAATTTTGCTGGATATAGAATTCTTGGTTGACAGTTTTTCTCTTTTAATAATTTAAATATATTATCCCACTGTCTTCTCACCTCCATGGTTTCTGCTGAGAGATCTGTGCATAGTCTTATTGGGCTTCCCTTGTATGTGATGGATTGCTTTTCTCTTGCTGCTTTCAAGATCCTCTCTTTCTCTTTGACCTCTGACATTCTGATTATTTAATGTCTTGGAGTATGTCTATTTGGATCTATTCTCTTTGGGGTACGCTGCACTTCTTGGATCTGTAATTTTAAGTCTTTCATAAGAGTTGGGAAATTTTCAGTGATAATTTCCTCCATTAGTTTTTCTCCTCCTTTTCCCTTCTTTTCTCCTTCTGGGACACCCACAACACGTATATTCGTGCGCTTCATATTGTCTTTCAATTCCCTGAGTCCCTGCTCATATTTTTCCACTTTTTTTCCTATAGTTTCTGTTTCTTGTCAGATTTCAGATGTTCTGTCCTCCAGTTTTGAAATCCTATGTTCTGTCTTTCGAAATCTACCATTGTAGGTTTCCGTTTTTTTTTTTTTTTCATCTCTTCTACTGTGTCTTTCATTCTCATAAGTTCTGTGATTTGTTTTTTCAGAATTTCAGTTTCTTCTTTTTGTTCTTTCCTTGCCTTCTTTATATCTTCCCTCAATTCATTGATTTGGTTTTTGATGAGGTTTTCCATGTCTGTTCGTACATTCTGAATTAATTGTTTCAGCTCCTGTATGTCATTTGAATTGTTGGTTTGTTCCTTTGACTGGGCCATATCTTCAATTTTCCTAGTGTGATTTGTTATTTTTTGCTGGCATCTAGGCATTTAATTACCTTAATTAGTTTATTCTGGAGATTGCTTTCACTTCTTTTATCTAGGGTTTTCTTGCTGGATGAATTTGTTGTCTGTCCATTCTTTGACATTCCATTCAGCTTTATCTGGACCTTTAGCTTAAATTTTGTTTAACAGAGGAGAATTTTTCAGTTCTTGTTTTTTTGTTTCTTGCCCTGCTTGTGTGGTGCCTTCCCCCACACAAACACTCAGGAGGGTCTACTTATATATTATATACCCCAGCCAGATTTTCCCAGACCAAACTGGCCTCCTATCAGGAGGAAAGAGTCACCTACATCGGTTTTCCCTGAGGGTGAGACCCAGCAGGTTGAAAGACTTTCCTGTGAAGTCTCTGAACTCTGTTTTTCTTATCCTGTCCTGTGTGTGGCACTTGTCTGACTGCAGGTCTCACCAGCATAAGATGATGCTGGTGGGACCTGCATCAAAGACCTTTAACTTTGGCAGACTCTCCCTGCTGGGGGCGTGGTAGAGACAGAGGAGAGGTTGTAGGCTGGTTTTAATGGCCTCAAATTACCAAGCCCTGGTGTCTGAATTCCTTGATGGAGGGATTCCACCTGAGTTGGGCTTCACCCCTCCCCTGGGGAAGGCACAGGCTCCAGACAGGCCCCCAAAAGAGCTCACTTCTGCCTATGCCCGGGCAGTTGCAGCCTGAAAAGGCATGCTGCTGTATCCAGAGGCAGTCAAGCCTTTGTAGATATACAGCCACAAAAACCTCTGTTTCCTTCTTTCCCCCCCCCCCCCTTTTTCTGTCAGTCCTGCCCTCTTGGCACCGGGACAAAAATGAGCAACCTCCGCTTTGATCAGGTTCACCTAAGCTGGGGGCCTATTTTTAGTAGTCAGAATTTGTTAATTAGTTCCACAATTGGTGTTTGATTGTGCCCAGTCCCTGCTGCTGGTAAAGTCCTTTCCTTTCCCCTCTGGGAAGCAGCCTGTGGGGGAGGGGCACTGGCCACCGCAGCTTTGGGAACTTGCGGTTCGGGGGTGGGGTGCTCGCAGCCGGTCCAGCTGGTCCAGACGGGGGTACGCTGTGTGTCTGGTCACTGATCTGGCCCCAGGAGCTGTTCTGTACTGTTTCTGCTTAGTTAGTAGTTGTTCTGGAGGACGAACTAAAATGCGCACGTTGTTAAGCTGCCATCTTGACCCGGAAGTGACCAGAAGTTTCTTAATCACAGAAGTCTAGGAATCTGTTATAACAATAAGACATTCTCACTTTCATTTGCGTTCGAACCACCTCAGGGATATTGTTAAAATACAGATTCTGCTTCAGTGGTTGGGGATGGTGCCCGAGATTCTTTATTTCTTACCAGCAACACGTGATGCCAATGCTGCTGTCATCTAGATCACACTTTGAATTTATGTTAAGATATCCTTATTTTTTTAAGCAATTTCACTTTAACACTTTTATCCTCCCCATGAGATTTTCTTCCACTCTGCTTTTACCATTCAAGATGTCACCATTTACAACTCTTAAAAATAAGAGTTTTGAGTTAGAGGTAGCCCCACATTAACACTAGGGAGAAAGTAGCATGTTACTACATTGACTAATCTTTGGAGCTTGTTAATAACATTAATTGTTCCACATACATTGCCTTGACCAAGTTGGTAATAAGGTGATTTCCTACTTACTCCATCATCTATTTTATAAATGAAGATTGTCTATAAATGCAGATTATCTATAAATTTGCTATGAATGCAATTGTATTTTCTATAATTTACTTCTTCATTAAATTGTCATTAATTGACATCCAAAGAATTCACATGTTGTTGGAGGGAATTTTTGTAAGGTCTGTGTTCTCCAAGTGGTGTTTTAATTCAGATTGTGTTGCTGGAATTAAAGTTAAAAGATGCAAGTTAAAAGATGCTACTGCCTGGTTGTTGTAGAATGAGTTGTTGCGACTTGGATCTGAGGCAGGCCAGAAATAGCTGCATTTGCACAAATGACAGACTATCTGTCCATTACTTCCCCTTCATATCAGGCAATCTGGGTAGAACTGACTGGTCATCAGTCCAGAAATACGCAGAGTGGTCTGTTTGGTTCTCAGCAGCTGCAGTTATTAAACAAATGCAAATCAGTTGCTTAATAGGATTGAAAAACTATTATACTAGAGTTTTGGACCGTGTTTTATTTCTTTTGGACAAATATGCTCAAGTTTGAGCTGCAGTTTTTGGACGAAATTAGAGATCTAGTTCATGAGGATAACTGTATGGGTAAGAAGCATGGGATTAGATTTAAGAGGTCATGGGTCATATTCTGATTCTCTCCCAATTAATTATGTGACCATAATTGTATCTGTTGCACCATCTCCCTCTCTCTTCATCTAATAAATGTGGTCATTGGAATAAATAATACCTAAGTAATTCAACTCCCATATTTAATGATCTGAAGTATATAATCAGAATTGTCTCTTCTTTTGGACTATATAATGTGTAAGTAAATTCAAAGTTGATAATGGAGGTTTTGTACTTCATTTCTGAATTGGTTGCTTTGAGGTGTACCTATGATGAAATAAAACGTTTAAGAGTGAATATTTTATGAAGTTGGATTTTTGCTGCAAACGATAGAATTTAGCCTCTGAATTTATATATACTGAATCACATTTGGGAATTTGAGAATGATTTATAGCATTATATCTAAGGAAAGAATGAAATACTCTCCATACAAAACAATTCTATTTCTCCTTGGAGTAACTGGTCGACTGTTTTAATTTCTAAAATACAGGTGGTTCTGGAAACAAAATGATGTCATATTTGTTGAACTTCTTATTGACTGAAGACTTAATTCATTATGATATTGTGATTTTCAGTAGATAGGCATCCCTGTTTTTCTAAACTTGCTTTGCCTTTATAGTCAGAAACATCTTGGCTTATTCTTTAATATAATAATGTAAACTTCTAACGTGTAACTTTTTTGTCATGGGTATTTTGGCACGATATTCTTGTGTATTTAACATCTAAAGTAGAAAAACAAACAAAGCATATCTCTTATTCAACTGCCTTTTTTGTTTTTGTTTTTCATATATTTGTTTTAGTTTCTTGTTTTCACTGAATGCAATCAGAGAATCACAAAGATATAGTAAAACTTTACCAACTGTGTCATCTGGGACTTTCTATATGAAAAGTGAAATAATAAAAAATAATAATATAGGCCAATTCCTTGTCATAGGAAAATAACCTGACATTTTTGTTGTAAATGGTAAGAGTGGGGCTTCTCTCTCCCTAGAGACATTTCTGTCTCTAGTATGTGGAGCAATTCCCTTGCAGATCGTTTTCTTAGTAAAGAATTTTAGTGAACTTGGAGATAGGATCAAATTAATGATATTATTCTCTACAAACAAGTAAGGGGAAGGAAGCACTGTGCTGAGAATCACTTCCTATATGGACAAAGAGAGTCATTTAACCTCTTTGTCCACCATATCTTTATACAAAATAGAAATCAGTGATTCTTGGTATTGAAAGAGATCCATTTGTTCAATCTACCACTGAAATATTGAACAATTACTAAGAAATCCAATGAAATATTTCTGCTTATACATAGATCCCTTCTGTGACCAGAAATTTGTTTTCTGTTTTACCTGTGGATAGCTCAGTTAGAAAATCTTTATATTAAGATGTAATTTATTTCCCCATAGCTTTTATGTATTGATTCTATTTAAAACGCTGATTCCATACAGAATTCTGTAATCAGCCTTCTAAAGAACATCCTTCTAGATGTTTGAAGATAAGGTAATCCCCTAAGTCTTTTCTTCTCAAAGCTTTCTGTATTTACCAGATATGATCTAGAAGCCTTTTATCATCTTAGTATGGTGATACTGAACACATTCCACTTGTTCAAAAACAGGTCTGATGACAGGTGTGAGCATATAAACATAGGACCATCCTATTCCTTTTCTAAGTACTTACATGAATATAACTCATGCTTACATGGGCTTTTTGAGTGTCTTCATCACACTGTTATCTCATGTTTTAGTTCCTCCCCAAATTTTGTTTTGTTTTACCTTCTGCTGCTGAGAAGTCGTTTCCTATACTCTATTACTTGTTCAGTAATGGTTTTGAACCTGAGAATGGGACTCAAGATTTATTGTCATCAAATTTATCTTTGTTAAAGTCAGTTCAGTCAGCATAGAAACAAGTGATAGGATTCCATTCTTCTAATTCTTCCACTTAAATGTGCTTCAGAAAATTGGATGAGCAAGGCCTGTGTTTTTCATCTGTGCTACTGGAAGAGTGAAAAATGATTAAGATTAAAATGTAATGGTGTCTTCTTAAGTCCCTTCCTCCAGTGTTAACTACTATACTATCTTCTCTGTTAATAGCAGAGATTAGTTTCACAAGTATTTTTTTTTTTAATTTATATGAATGGAATCAGAGAGTATTTTCTCAGTTGTGTTCAGCATTTCTTCCTCAACATTTTATTGTGAAAATTCTCCATATTTTTCCTTGTACTTGTATTTTGCCTATTCCCATTGTTGTTCAGTGTTCCATTGTGTGACTGTGTCCTAATTTATTTATCCATTTTACTACTGATGGAAATCTCAGTGGTGTGCCATTTGAGGTTATGACACAGAGTTCTGCTATAAACATTCTGTTTCGCTGTTCTGAGAACTGTGTGTTCAATTTTTTGGATGTATATTTAAGAATTACTGGGACATAGGGTTGGCAGATTTTTAGCTTTAAAAGATATTTCCAGGAGGAGGACTGTGGGAAGATGCAGAGAAGTGAGCTCTAGGACTCAGTCCTTCCACCGAAACAACTACTAAACAGGGAGGAACTGTCTGAAACAACTGTTCTGAAGTCTGGAGACCAGAAGAACAGGAGGAAGAGGCTGATAAGTTACAGTAAATTGCTATCTCTTCATCTACTAGGGGTCATACACCACTCTCATACCAGGCAACCTTGGGATCCAGTCCCTGGCTAGCTGGATGGTGACAGAAAAGGACTTTAAAAATTCTTCCCCAAGATCAAGGGTAGGCATGGCCAATCACAGACCATGGATTTTGATTAGAGAATATGGATCACGGGGGGGGGCCCAGCTCTGAGGGCAGCGAGTGCTTCAATCTGCCCTGTACAGCAATAACAGCCATTGTTTCAACCCACCCACACAAAGGTGGTGGTGGCCATTGTTTTGACCATCCACAGACAGGGGCAGTCGTAGGGGAGAGCTGAAGCTGCTATGCTACTCAGGGCTATGGGGGGGGGGCGGTTCACTGTGGACAGCATTGCTGGGCAGGCCAGGGGGGGTGGTTCACTGTGGACAGCATTGCTGGGCAGGCCAGGAAATCTTACCCAGGGCCCTTTGGAGCTGGTCTGAGCTCCTTTCATGGGTTGTTCCTCCATCAGAAACAGAATACACATTCATTTCAAATGGACATGGATCATTCTTCAGGATAGGCCACATTTTGGGTCACAATAAATTAAAAAATTTTGAAATCATACAATGTACATTCTTTAACTACAAAGGAATGAAGCTAGAAGTCAATAACACAGGGAGAAATGGAAAATATACAAATATGCAGAAATTAAACAACATACTCTTAAACAGCCAATGGGTTAAAGAGGAAATAAGATGCTAAATTAGGAAGACCCTCAAGCAAATTAAAATAAAAATGCAACATTCCAAAATTTACAGAATAAGTTTTACAAATTACAGAAAAATTTACAAAATTTACAGAATACAGTGGAGGCAGTGGTGAGAGGGAAATTTTTAGCTCTAAATAGTTACATTGGTAAAGAAGAAAGACTTAAAATGAGAGACCTAACCTCAAAACTAGAAGAACTAGAAAAAAGAAGAGCAATTACATCCAAGCAAACACAAGGAATGAAAAGCAAAAATTAGAGATAAATGAAATAAGAGACAAAAAGAGTAGAATCAATAAAATAGAAAATTGATTCTCTGAAAAGATTAATAAAATTAATAAAACTTTAGCTAATCTGACAAAGAAAAAAAAGAGAGAGTACACAAATAATGAAATAAAAAATGAAAAGGGGCATTATTACCAATCCTGCTGAAATAAAAAGTTCTGTAAGAGGATGGTATAAGCAACTGTAGGCCAATAAATTAGATAACCTAGATGAATTGGACAAATTTTTTGAAACACACAAACCCTACATTGGCTCAAGAAGAAATGGAAGATTCCAATGAACCAATTACTACTAAAAAGATTGATTCAGTAATCAAAAATCTCCCAACAAAGAAAATCCCAGGACTCGGATGGTTTCACAGGGGAACTCTAGCAAAAATTCCAAGAAGACTTAACTCCAATTCTGCACAAAGTCTTCCAAAAAATCAAGGAGTAGGGAACACTCCCTAATTTATTCTGAGGTAAACATCACCCTCATACCAAAACCAGATAAAGCTCCCACCAGAAGGAAAAACTACAGACCAATATCTTTTTATGAATATAGATGCAAAACTCCCCAACAAAATATTAGCAAACCTAATCCAACAGCCCATTAAGGTTTATGCACCATGGGCAAGTGGGATTTATCCCTGGTAAGCAAGGTTGGGTCAACATAAGAAAATCAGTTAATGTAATACACCACATTAACAGAATGAAGGAAAAGCACATGATAATCCCAAATGATGCAGAAAAGGCATCTGGCAAAATCCTTTCTTGATAACACTAGGAATAGAAGGAGTCTCCTCAACATGATTAAGGGCATATATGAAAAGCCCATATGACATCCTACTTAATGGTGAAAGACTTAAAACTTTCTCTCTGAGATCAGGAACAAGACTAGGTTATTCACTATCACAACTAATTTTCAACATTTTACTGGAAGTTCTTGCCAAACAATTAGGCTAGAAAAAGAAATAAAAGGCAGCCAAGTTATAAAGGAAGTAAAACATGTACTATTTGCAGATGATGTGCTCTTATATACAGAAAATCCTGAAAAATCCACCACAAAACTCCTAATAAATGAATTTGGCAAAGTGACAGAGTACAAGATCATTATCCAAAAAATCAGTAGTATTTCTGCACACAAGCCACGAACAACTGGAAAAACAGATCAAGAAAACAATTCCATTCATACTAGCCACTAAAAGAATCAAATACTAGGAATAAATCTAACCAAAGATGTGAAGGACTTATACACAGAAAACTACAAAACTTTGCTAAAAGAAATCAAAGTGGACCTAAATAAATGAAAGGGCATTCTATGTTCATGGATTAGAAAACTGAATATTCTTAAGGTGTCAATCTACCAAAAGTGATTTACAGATTCAATAAAATCCCAATTAAAATTCCAACAACCTTATTTGCAGAAATGGAAAAGCCAATCATCAAATTTATATGCAAGTGTAAAGGGCCCCCAATAGCAAAAGCCATCTTGAAAAATAAGAATGGAATTGGAGGATCACCCTTTCTAATCTTAAAAGTTATTACAAAACCACAGTAATCAGAACAGCAAGATATAGGCACAAGACTAGACATATAAACCAATAGAATAAAATTGAGAGCTCAGAAATTAACCCTCACATTTATGGCCAATTGATTTTTGACAAGGTGGCAAAGACCACTAATTGGGACAGAACAGTGTCTTTAACAAGTGGTGCTAAGAAAACTGAATCTCCATTTGCAAAAAAAATTAAGGAGGACCCCGGTCTCATGCAGCATATACAAATTATCTAAAATTAATCGAAGACCTAAATATAAGCTCTAGAACTATCAAACTCCTAGAAGAAAACCTAAGGAAGCCTCTCCAGGACCTCATGTTAGGCTGTGGTTACTTAGACTTTATATCCAAAGCACAAGCAACAAAATAAATAGATAAGTGGAATATCATCAAAATTTTTAAGAAACCTTTGTTCCTTGTTGGATTTTATCATAAAAGTAAAACATAAACTGCACAATGGGAAAAGATATTTGGAAATCACCTATCTGATAAGGGTTTAATGTCCAGAATATGTAAAGGAGTCCTACAACTCAACAATAAAAAGACAAATAGCCCTATTTAAAAAATAGGACTTGAACAACCATCTCTCCAAAGGTGATACACAAATTGCCAGAAAGCATGTGAAAAAAATGCTCAATATCATTAGTCATGAGGGAAATGCAAATCAAAACCACAGTGAGATACCATTTCACATCCATTAGAATGGCTGTTATTTAAAAAATGGAAAATAACGAGTGTTGCAGAAGCTACAGAGAAATATGAACACTCATTCATTGCTAGGCGTAATGTAAAATGATACAGTCACTTTGGAAGATAATTTGGCGTTCCTCAGAAAGTTAAGTATAGAGCTATTATATAGGACCTGGCAATCACTCTACTAGATATATACCTACAAGAATTAAATGCAGGGACTCAAACAGATATTTGTATGCCAATGTTCAAGGGGTGTTCTTTGCAATTTCCAGAAGATGGAAGCAACTGAAGTATCTACCATCTGATGAATGTAGATACTTTTGTAGATACTGTATCAACAAAATGTGATATATACATACAGTGGAATATTATTCAACTGTTAAAAGGAAATGGGGGCAGGCCATGGTGGCTCAGCAGGCAAGAATGCTCGCCTGCCATGCCAGAGGACCCGGTTTCGATTCCCAGTGCCTGCCCATGTAAAAAAAAAAAAAAATGGAAATGGAATCCTGATACATGCTGCAGCATGTATGATCCTTGAAGTCATCATGTTGAGTGAAATAAGGAAGGCACAAAAGTACACATACTGTTTGAGCTCACTGTTTTGAAACAATTAGAATAAGCAAACATATAGAGTCAGAATGTAGAATAGAGGTTACCAGGGAATGCAATGTGGATAAGGAATGGAAAGTTAAGGCATAAAATGTACAGGGTTACTATTTGGAATGATGGAAAAGTTTTAGTAATGGATAGTGGTTATGGTAGCACAATATTGTGAACGCAATTGATAGCACTGAAATATATATCTGAATATAATTAAGAAGAGAAATGTTAGATTTTGTATATGGTACAGAATAAAAATTAAATTAAAAATCCATGAAACTATACTACACAGTGAACCCTAAGTTAAACCATGGACTTTAAATTAATGGTACAATTATAAAAATGTGCTGTCATCAATTGTAACAAATATTCCACACCAGTGCAAGGTGTTGATGGTGGGGTGGTGTTTGGAAATCTTGTATTTTTTGCATGATTGTTCTGTAAACCTGCAGCTTTTCTAGTAAAGAAAAAATATATACTGCCAAATAATTTTGCAAAGATTGCCCTCCAGTAATGTATAAGAGTTCTAATTTTTTCCACATCTTCAGGAACACATGATATTGTTTTACTTTTTTTTTTTTTTTTTTTTCGTTCTGGTGGGAATATAGTGGTCTCTCATTATAGTTTTGTTTGCATTTTTATGAAAACAAATGAAGTTGAGCATCATTTATTTTGATTATCCTTTTTTGTAGAGTGTAGGCTCAAGTATTTTGTTTATTTTTCCTATTTTTGTTATTGATTGCATTCGTTCTTTATATTTTCTTTATATAAATATTTGTTGATTATATATTAATTTGGATCCAATATCTTTTCCATTTTTATTGTTTGACACCTATTAGAATTGCACCAGGTATTTGGGGCCTGTATTTTAAAATGAATGTAAACCCATTCTTTATATTGTCAACAGAATATTATAAACAACTCTTCACTCTGATGCTTGGAATTTGGCATATGACATTGAACAAAGCTTAATTATAAAGATGTAAGGTAGTAAACAAAGCCTTAGAGGAAATATCTTGTAAATATAATGTAGAAAATACTGTGATTTATGTATTTTCATATGAAGTGCATATTCTTTTATGAAAGAGTATATTTCCCTTCGCAGATTCATGTTTCATTTGTGGCATTTTAAAAAGTAGTGACATATTGTACAGAATCGACTTTTTCAAACACAGTTTGGTTTCACTTAGTATGACTTTGAATTACCTAAATTTGGAATTAAACAATATAAAAACTGATAATTTTCTTTTAGGTATCTCACTCTATTAAAAAGTCGTCAACATTAACTTTATAGCTTGAAATCTTGTGAATTGCAAACTTTGTTTACTATTTTCCTCTTAGTTTTGCCACATTATCTGGCAAATAAATCCTTTACTGAGAATTATTCTTAGTTATGCAGACTTGGAATTGATAGGAGGTCATCAAGAATACATTGCTTGTGTATCATGTTTTATTGTTTATTAACTGGACATAACCTCTTCAAGTCCCCAAACATTGTAATTTAGTTATTTAAATAAATGAATTCACTAAACATAATTATCCTGTCATACTATTTTAATAGGACACATCTTTGCAAACAATTATTTTTCTTTCTTTTACCTTGAGTTTGGTACTGGTATAATTATTTGACAAATAGCTAGTGTGGTGCATCAGATAGAAATTGACTTAGTAGCTAGAAGGCTGAGTTCTAGTTTTGCCTCTGTTACTGGTACGCTTTCTGATCCTGACAGTTGCTTAAACTCCATGGGCCCCACTTTCTTAATAACAGAAACTAAAAGTCTTGAGGAGGGTCTTTAAAGCCCCCCCTGCCTCTGAATCCTTTTCTGAACTTTCAATAGGAATGAAAAATATTGCTAATATCTTCAGATAAGGAGACCCCACTACAGATGACGCGTATATATGTATAAGAATTGAGAATTCACTTGACTAACTATCATCAGATGATCAGAGCAATAATCAGTGAGAAATCAATGGAAATGAGTTTGGGAATGTTATTTTTATTGATTATAGTAGCTAGTTTTTTTAAGCCTGCGCCACATGTTTATTAGAATTGCTTTTTTATTCAAACAAAAGGACAAGACAGCTATAAAATTAAGAACAGGAAGAGGTTATATAATTTAGTTAATAAGAGGATGGATCACAAATAACTATTTTCTAATGACTGAGATGCCAAGTTCTTTATATGTGAAATTCCCACGTAGAACCACAATAGCAGATGGTGCTTTTTAAAGTTGGTCAATTTCTGTAATAATGATAGTGTTCTTTTCTCTCATGATAATTCAGCACCATTTATGATCAATTTGGTTACTTCTATTTGGGAATAGGCTAGAAAAAAATCTTCCCTCGTATCACCTACCTGATACTGCATTTGACTCTTCTCAATGTAAAAGTAAATGGGAAACAGACTGAGCTGTCACTTCATAGAGAAGTTTATCAGTCTAGTCTGACAGAGGAAGAACAGAAGCTATCTTGAAATAAAGCTTTTTCAAGTAACTTGTTAAGATGCAGGTAGTCAAACAACACTTTGTATGTGCCTACTTGGTCAGAAACTATGCTAACTATAGGAAAGGCTCAATTAGGTGGAGTCAAGTCATAGTCTGCCAGAGACTGCTTGAGTAACCTTAATCTTGGTGAGATAGCAAAATTTTCCAAGCCTGTTTATCATGGAAAAGAGATATACTAATACCCAGAACATACTCACAGAACTGACACATAAGAAAAATGCATTGATAATTACAAATGGCTACGTAAACAAGTCTTTACACCTGCCTGAAAGGATCACTCAAACTAGGAAATTAAGCAAGCAGATTGAAAGAATTCTGAAAAAGCAAGGGGGAGAAGAATCTTTCTGTATCACTGTCATCATAATACATATTAAACCAACTGTTCACACGGGATTTTCCAGGGCAGTTCCTACCTGAAGGATTTTTTATTATTTTATTAAACTTAGAAAAATAATAGTTTATTTTGAATGCCTAAGTAAATAATTTCATGAAAACTAATTCACAAATGAGAAACCTTTGTCAAATTGTCAACTTAAACCCTATGACTGGGAAATGGTCTGTGGTCACTGATTTATTCTACCGCTTCATCTCCCACAATAAACTTGATCATCCTTTGCCTATCACTTATGCTTCTGTGGATATAGTAATGAGAGTGAAGTGAATCAATGTAAAATAGTTTTGGTGATATTTATCATAAAAATGATGGTCTAATGTCTTAAGGAATGTCTTTTGTCTCCTTGTGTTCACATTTATCCTAAAATATGGTTTTGAAATGATATCATTTCTCAACACCAATAAAATGAGCTCTCTGTGCTTTTATTTGATTTTCATTGTTGTTTGTATTTTTTAAGGGAATATCTTTATACTTGAACCTGATTATAAATTTAATAAAAGCTCAGTATAAAATCAATCTATCATTTATATGTAAGATATAAGTGTATTCTCACATCTTTTCCTGTTTTCTTACCTTAAAAATCCATTGCGGATTTATTAGACATACAAGGGAAAATAAAATATATATGCTTATGAACATATGTTTCAAGAATAATCCTAAAATGACTGTGTTTGTAGTTAATTAGTTCAAGAAATATAAAATTTAATAATATTTTAGAAGTTCAAATTACTTCTCCCACTTTTAAAAGAAGAAACTAGTCTTTAATATCCCTTCTTTTTTATGATTTTCATACATAAGAATGAATCTGTAAGTGATATATTATTTCCTTTGCATCTTTTTGAACTTTGTATAAAAGGAATCAAATTGCACATACTCAAAATTTATTGTTTTTAAGATTACTTACACAACACAGCTGTAATTCATTTACTGTGTTGCAGTGTAGCATTCCTTTGCATAAATACCTGATTTATCCATAGTCCTGTTGATGATTGTGTTAAGTGTCTTGCTTTATTCTGTTATGGCCTTCATATAAGTATCTTCTCTAGGGTATATAGGACTGCAACTGCAGTTTGAACAATTCTGTTAGATAATATCATACTGTTTTCCAAAATGTTTTTTTTACCTTTTATACTTCCATAGCAGAGGATTAAGACTTACTGTTTATCCATAGCTTTGCCAAAACTTGGAATTTTTCTACTTTTCCCCCAGCTTTTTGTCAGTTTCATGGGTATGAAGCAGTATGTGAATATAGTTTGATTTTTACATTTCCCAGAAAATGAATAGGATTGAGCATTTTTCATTTCTTCATAGGACATGTGTATCTATTTTTCTGTGAAATGACTGTAATTTTCTTTTGTTCATTTTTCCTTTATTTGTCCTTTTTGTATTGATTTGAGTGCTTCATCAATAAATGTGAAATGAAAATATTTTCTCCCAAGTTTTTATTTAGTATTTTTTCTCTCTATGTTATCATTGATGAACAGATGCTCCTTATTTTAATGTGGTTGAATTTATCAGTATTTTATTATTGCCATTTATGACTAGTTAAGAAATCCTTCCGTACCTCAGAATCATAATTTCTTGTCTCACAATAGTTTTAAAGATTTGTTTCTCTAATTTATATCTTTAATGCATGTAGACTTGATTTTTGTGAACAAAATGATATAAGGATCCAATTTCACTTAGTTCATTGAGAAAACCAGTTGTTCCATCACAATTTAACTACTAATCTCTCTTATCTGAAATGCCTGACTTGATATAAATCATAATTTAATATCTTAAGATTATTTTTGATTTGGTTAATTATCCTTATCTCCTCCTTTTACCTATCCTAATGCATTCTCTGAATTGCCATAATTTTCTAATAAGGCTCATCTCTACTTGGTCAAGTTGCTCAATCTTCTTTCTCTGACATCTCTTTGCTATTTTGAGTCCTTTACTTTTGTTATATTATCAGCCTTTCAAATTCTTTAAGAACATACACTAAAATTTTTATTGGAATTTCATTAAATCTTGCTCATTATATATATTTATATATGTTGAAAAATATTGTTCCCAATACATAGAAATGCATATATTTTGAACTTTTATCTTTCTAAAATAGCTCATTAAGGCCAATTTGTAGATTTTTTGGTTTTTCAATGTATATATCTTTTTTGCTAATATTACATTATTTTCTTCATTTGCAATCTTCATAATTTTATGGATTTTTTTTCCTCTTCTTCCATTTGCTAGTACTTTAGGTATAATTTGAATAGAAGTATTGATAATGGGCAACTTTATCCAACTTCTGATCACAAAGAAAATAATCTAATATTTCACAATTAAGTATGACATAAGCTATTTGTTTTAGATCATTTATCACATTTTCCACATTACACGGGCAAGGAGGAAGGTGTCTTGCTATTCCTAGCACTCACTCTGTGCTAGGAACTTTGCCAGAGCCTTTTACAGACATTATTTAATTTTGTCCTTACATCTATCCTGAAAGATTGGTATCACCACCCATTTTCAGAAATTGGGATTTAAAAAAGATGCCATCATTGTCCCCAGTGATACAGCTAGCAAGCAAGTGTCCAAGCCAGGATCTAAATTCATAATTTGACCCATGTTTTTTCCCCCAAGTAGAGCAGAGATATTTAATCATGTCAACTCCCAATATTCAGCCACTTGCTGAATTACACTGGTAGGGGAAGCAGATGCCTGGAATCAAAACTTTCAGAGATGGGAACTAGGTCAGGTTTGTTCATCCCATTGACCCTAAAGACTAGTACTGGGCTTAGCACATAGTAGGATGGGAAGGACCCTTTAGTATTAATTGGATTGTTCTTGCTATGACTCTGACTCAAAATGTGGTGGGTTTGTCCTGACCACTGGTCTTCACTAGTAGTTTACTAGTAGTCAGTTACCTTTTTACCAGGGCTCATGCTTTGTGAAAGACTTGAAGTGTTCATTGTGTTACCACTCACTGCCACCCCTTGTCTATCAGTAGCCACTTATGTTAGTTTCTACGTCCAGAATTTGAGCTCTGATGTTAGGACATGGGTTATTTGACTATCAAATGAAAACAGTCCTGAAGAACTGCTGCCAGGGAGAGAATGAGATGCCTGCTGGTATCAGAGCCCTCTAGTGGACATAGCTGAGTTGCTGTATTACAAGAAAGAAGGAATTAAGGTTTGCCACTACTGGTTACAATTTATAGCAATTGTATAATTGTAACAATTATAGGTTATCAGAGCCTGAATCTATAATGTACTGTTTCCTTTTTCTTGGCACAATTTCATAATTTTCCATTTGATCTGACTGGCATTTTGTGGGCTCCAAATTATTACTCCTAGATATGGGGACAACTGAGATGTGTAGAAAATGTTGAGCCTGTGTTCACATGCTATTCTCATGATATTGTGCTGGAATTCTTACCAGTCTCATAGAAGCCAGCTGTCCCCATATCCTTGGCAAGGCCGGGAAATGCATCAACAATCCAGCGGCCCCATTAGGCTTTCAATCACTGCTTTCTCCATCCAGGGAGAAAAAAATGTGCATACTATATAGGGGATCTGTTTACTTTAGACCAGATCCTATTTTTCTCTTTCCTTGCCCCAACTTCTCTCAGTAGATAATTTATCTCTCATTGTTGAAAATATTTGGTTTTTCATTGAAAAAATCTTCAAATATAATATCTCACTGAAAATTAAAATAATGCCTTGACTGTATGAAAATAAGTTTGCAAAAAGTGGTGGAATCCATTGTTCTCAGGGGAGCAGAACCATCCACTGTACATTTATGGTGCCTGATTTGTGGCCTGAGGAGATCTCAAAGCTACTTTCTCTGATTAGAGCTCTTGCAGTAATACTTAAATTTAATTAAATTTTCAAGAATGTCAGTTTTAGCTACTATGGTTGATGGCCCAAGAGCCGAGAAGGTCTATTTAAAAATATACTGTCACCTACAGTACTGTTTCAGTCTTTGGCAGGACTCTTGTCGTGAATGTTAATTAGGTAAAAAGTTAATTTGGGGATCGAAGCTTTTTTTTTTTCCTTAAGATCTGCTGGTTTATATATTTCTTTACTTATACATGTATGTGTATCTGTTTCCCTCTAGGAAAAGAAGAATATATTGCTACTTTCAAGGGATCTGAATACTTCTGCTACGACTTGTCTCAAAACCCCATTCAAAGCAGCAGCGATGAAATAACTCTGTCCTTTAAAACCCTTCAGAGGAATGGACTGATGCTTCACACCGGAAAATCGGCCGATTATGTCAATCTTGCCCTGAAAAATGGAGCTGTCTCTCTGGTCATTAATTTGGGATCAGGGGCCTTTGAAGCACTAGTGGAGCCCGTGAACGGGAAGTTTAATGATAATGCCTGGCATGATGTGAAAGTCACCAGGAATCTGCGTCAGGTAACAGCGCAGTGGATAAGAGAGTAACTGGCTTTGTTTCTCGCTACAGCTGTGTGTGTGGTACTTGGAAACCTAACAACATGGTAGAGGGCTCCTTGGAGTTGCTTACAAATGAGCTCTTTCTTCTTCTGAGATGAATCTTCCTGCCGTACTTGAGCAGGGGCATATCTAGAAAGTTCTGGGGGCCCAAAGGCTATTTTGATACAGCAGCATATAACCATTTCCCAGGGGGCTGCAAGGATGTCCCTGTGCCCTGCCCTTCCTGTGATGTGTGTGATCTTGTTGTGTTTTTTGTTTGTTTGTTTGTTTGTTTGATTTTAAATTATAGTTTCATGGTGATCATTTGGAAGCATGCACATTGGGGTCATTAAATCACAGTTCCTTTTTTGTAATCACAGAAACAGTGTGTTTGTGATTTGGGATTGTAACAATCCCTACACTCTACCCAACCCCAACCTAGAAATGGGGACATGAATAGTCCTGAGGGGGTAAAAATGACTGGGGGTTTACATATCCCCTGAAGAGTCTGTTTGTGCAGATACTGTTTTTAAGCACAGGCATTTTAAGTTAAACCCAAAATGACTCTGTTCAGGTCAGTTCACCTTGGAGTGCCCATTTCTATTTGATTGTACTTTTACAAACTTCTTTCAAGAGGCACTGTTTACCAGGAAAATATAAATTCTTTAGTAAATCTTTGGGGTCCACATATACTGTATGTTTTTAACTAAGGCATATTATTATAGTGTGTGTATATATATATATATATATATATATATATATATATGTATATAGGTGAAAGTAAATAGATTGTCCTATATATTGAACATTATAATTTTTGGTTATTATTCAACATTTTATGATATTCTAATGTACCATTTTGTTAAGTGTTGACAGTGGCTATTTTTTCTGACGCATCTGCTGATCTCAAACTAATATCCTTAACATATTTGTTGTTTCTCTGAACAGTTGCAGAATGACTGGATTGTCTCTGGTTTTCCTTTACTAAAACAGCCCTCTCTTTCTGAGCTGTTAAATGTCTAACCTTTTCTTTCCTGCTTCTGAAAAGGCTTTAAACTATCTGAGCTAGAGAAGCAAAAAAAGGAGCTTTAGCAATGCAGTCTAGTTAAGGCAGACAAGTAAAACTGAAGAATTCTTGAGGACCCCCAAAACACTGACTTGAGAGGGGCCCCACATGCTTCACAACTGCCTTGGTTGATGATCACCCACCATTCGTTTAGCTGTAGCCTCCAGGCTTCCTGTCAGCCTGTCTCTTTGGTTTCCTTTTAATTTTTTTTCTCTCCAAGAGACCAGAGGCTCATTTGAGAGAAGCACAGAAGGAAGGGTGGGGCTTGGGGAGCCCACTTTCTAGATTTGCCTTTGCTCAGGTTACAAACTAAACCGTGAATTGGTAGCTCAGAGGAAACTGTAGTTCCATAGCTGGGGTGCATGTGTGGCAGGACAGATACAAAACAAATCCATTCTACTCATTCTATGTGTCAGGATCTTTGCTTTGTTTCATTGCAGTAAACTGTGACCCTAAAGTCCATCAATATGACCGAATGAAGTTTTGGAGTTGAGGAGGAGTCCTTGTATGCTGTAAAAATTGAGTAGTAGGGCAATGCGGACCTAATTTGCTGGGGCTGGGGTGGGCCAGGGTGGGGGAGGGTCAATTACGGGCATAGGGCAGCAGTGGTCAGCTGATGAGCTCCAGGCCTTTGAATCCCTGTTAGACTTTTTAAATGTTTGTCAGATGTACTCAGGAAGGCAAAGGGAATGTTGCCATGTGTCTGTTTCTGTCTGGTAGCAAGTTATGAACGATAATGGCAGGAAAAATATTACCTCTGTGGGAGGCCTGTTAGTCTGCTTTTTTCTTGTAAAATTTTTTTGCCCTTTTTCTATGTTACTAACATGCTTAATAACTAACATGTCATTCATGGAATGTTTCATTCTACTAACCGTTACCTGAATCAAAAAATGTACTAACATGGTAGAGACCATCATATTTTTTAAGTAACGATCGTTATTCTGTTCACAGTTTTTAATTTCCTTTCTCCCCCCTTCTCCACAAAGCACTCAGGCATTGGACACGCTATGGTAAACAAACTACATTGTTCGGTAGATATCATTCTAATTGTTTCTTATTTTGGGTTTGCCGTGTGTTTTCTTTCTTTCTTTTAACTGTAGACATCATTAACAAAAGAGGAACTGCGGTTGGTACTCTTCTGCTTACTTTGACCTCCTTCTTTTCATCTGTTGTTGACCTTATTTTTTACCTGTTCCTGTCAACTTCTGTTCTCCAACTCACCTATAGGGGCATCGTTAACGTTTCGAACGTTTTGCATCCAGCTGTGGTTAACACGGGATAAGACAAATGGTGGCTGGCCTGAGTGACCGCAGGCTCAGCCAGTCTCTAACCATTCATGATGCATGGCATGAAACCTTGATTTGGGAATGATGGAGATGCCACACCCACTCATCTTTACGTCATCACAATGCAGTTTTTTTTCCCCCTTTGGTTCTCCCCATTTTCTTTCCTTTCCTTTCTGAACTGTACTGTACCTTCTGCATGTGCCTATCAGCTTGTGCTGCTTCTACTGGTTGTTTTGCCTCCCCTCCTCCCCCACTTTGGCATGACTTAGGCACTTGCATGCTCAACAGCTGCTGCTCAGTAGTGCAAATAGTGACGTTGCTGGAAATAGCTTGCGCCTTTTATGTTAACAAGGTGCACGTTGTGATTAGTTAATAACAGACAACTAAACTTTACTAATATGTACACCAGCAAAACTAACTTAGGAAGCATTTTACTAACACCATTTTTGTGTCTGCTAAATAACTTTTGAGTTGCAATAGGGATGATGCTGACACTAGTTCAATAATCAGTTAACTCTCTAACTAGCTTAGATCTCTTAGGGCTAGTTGAATAGAATCCAAGAATAAACCTCAAACAGACATGAAAATGGGTTCCGCCATAGGTTTAAAAATAAATAATAATAAAAAAAAAAAACAGAAAAAAAAGCAAAAAGCAAAACAAAAAAAAATAAAACAAAACAAAACACAAAACAGGCATATCCCAGGATTACAGTATCTAGGTCTGAGTATAGCGTGTCCTTTCCCTGTGCTTTGTTATCTAGGTGACAATATCAGTGGATGGGATTCTTACCACAACGGGCTACACACAAGAAGATTATACCATGCTGGGGTCTGATGACTTTTTCTATGTCGGAGGCAGTCCCAGCACAGCAGACCTTCCAGGGTCACCAGTCAGTAACAACTTTATGGGCTGTCTCAAAGAGGTAAATATCACTGTCGCTGCAATCATTCCTAATTCATGATCTCATCATTTCAGATCTGGACTGAAAGCACCTTCGCTGAAGAACGGATGTTTCCAGAGTCAAATGGCACAACTTTAAATTCAGTATTCTACCATCGTTTATGTAGAATTGCAGGGAGGGGAATGGCTTATAGAACATTATGAAGGAATTAAGTTCCTCTTCTTTACTAGTCTGTATGTAATTCATTTTTGAGATTTGCATGGGCAGTTGTGTATTTTCTATAAAAGAAAGTCAAGTAAAAAGAGAAATTGGGTCTAAAATTAAGCTAAATGCCTTGCTCATCTCTACCTAAATGCTGTAAGTATTATGAATACAGTGGTGACTTATTTGAGCATTACAAGAAAAAGAAAAAACAAAAACAAAAACAAAACAACTGTATACAAAAACAAAAACTAGGCTAATAGAGAAACAGAGACTACATAAAAAAATGACTTGCATAATGAAGCAATTTTTTTCCCATATTCTGACTATGTTCTAAAAAGATAGAGCTGTTTCACTGATAATATGGCAAAGTTACTTATTAGCTACCTAAGCAAAGCTGCCAGCTGAAAAGATATCAGTAATTTTATCCTTCATTCTCAGCTGTCATCTGATGTGAGTTTTGTTAGGGTTAGAGCTTGTTGGAGTATGAGGAGAGAGGAATTGGGAAGTGTCTGAATTTTGACTTGTGTGAATATTTTTCCATAAATGCTGCTTATTTTCATTCAGGCAAAACACAGTTTCTTTTGGCTACTAGAATGAGTTCCTGTTATGTTGTATGGCTACAATCTTAATGGTATAGACTTCTTAAAGGCAAAGCTTAATAACTTTGAATTTATAAATTATTAACCCTGGGTGTTGTTGATAAGCAGTAAAACACTTTGGTTTATTCTAGAGAGAAGATTTTGCCCATACAAATCTGGTTCATGTAACTGTCAGTGAAAAACAGACCCAGTAGTTCTGATGCATCACTGCTGAGTTATCCATGTTAACTGGATGTTGGTGGCCCAATATATGAGTGTATACACAGAACAGTTCTAAGGGGCATTCAACAAACTATGATGTCAATAAATACAAAGAGATGTGGTTCTGAAAGGCAGAATCTACATTTATTTCTGGGGCTATTAATTGCCCCTCCGATAGCAACTTATGGTCTTTACAAATGTGTGGTGTGGCCCAGGCCTGTTTTGAACTCTGTGAGGAATAATAATAGATACATCCCATGATGATGCTGATCATAGTGCTAACATTTTCAGAACTCTTACTTTGTGCCTGATTTTATCCTAGAAGCTTTTCATGGATTCCCCATAAGATAAGTAGATATTTTATTATCTGCATTTTTCAGATTGGAACACTGAGGCTCAGAGTAGTCAAGTTTTTGGCTCAAGATCACACATCTAATAAGTGCTAGGAGCCTAGAGTTTAATCAAGGCAGTCTGATTTCAGAATCTTTTAGCCACCATGAACAACTGTATCCCAAAAGAAGTGTTTGTTATGGCTCTGGCCATTGCACACTGTATAAATTCTCAGGTTTGTTGTATAATTTTTTTTTTTTATCAATTAAAAAAAATTAACAAAACATTTAGAAATCATTCCATTCTACATGTACAATCAGTAATTCTTAATATCATCACATAGTTGCATATTCATCATTTCTTAGTACATTTGTATCGATTTAGAAAAAGAAATAAAAAGACAACAGAATAAGAATTAAAATGATAATAGAAAAAAAAACCTATACCTCACATGCAGCTTCATTCAATGTTTTAACATAATTGCATTACAATTAGGTAGTATTGTGCTGTCCATTTCTGAGTTTTTATATCCAGTCCTGTTGCACAGTCTGTATCCCTTCAGCTCCAATTACCCCTTCTCTCTCTTTTTTTTTTAATTAACGGAAAAAAAGAAATTAACCCAACATTTAGAAATCATACCATTCTACATATGCACTCAGTAATTCTTAGCATCATCACATAGATGCATGATCATCGTTTCTTAGTACATTTGCATCGGTTTAGAAGAACTAGCAACACACCTGAAAAAGATATAGAATGTTAATATAGAGAAAAAAATAAAAGTAATAATAGTAAAAAGAAAAGAAAAGAAAACAAAACAAAACAAAAACCTATAGCTCAGATGCAGCTTCATTCAGTGTTTTAACATGATTACTTTACAATTAGGTATTATTGTGCTGTCCATTTTTGAGTTTTTGTATCTAGTCCTGTTGCACAGTCTGTATCCCTTCAGCTCCAATTGCCCATTGTCTTACCCTGTTTCTACCTCCTGCTGGACTCTGTTACCAATGACATATTCCAAATTTATTCTCGAATGTCCGTTCACATCAGTGGGACCATACAGTATTTGTCCTTTAGTTTTTGGCTAGACTCACTCAGCATAATGTTCTCTAGGTCCATCCATGTTATTACATGGTTCATAAGTTTATCCTGTCTTAAAGCTGCATAATATTCCATCGTATGTATATACCACAGTTTGTTTAGCCATAATTTTTTTTTTTTTAATTAGAAATGTGTAATAGCCTATGGAGAATGAAGTACTAAATTGTTTGGCACAGTTAGATCCATTTGAGGTCAAAGGAAGGTGAAATGAGCGAGAGTTCTGGTAGGCAAGGAAGATGCGTAGAAGGGTAAGAAGTTGAGAATCTTGAGAAATGACTGGGATTTGGACAGACAGGGGATGGAAAATGTATTTCAGTTTGGAAAGAAACATGCTAAAAACAATTAGATTCCACAAGAAGATGCTGGTGATGATGGTTGGGGGACAGAGCTGTACCACCAGCCACCCACCCTCTCTTCGCTAAGAACCAGGCCAAGCTACGATGCACCCTACCTTAACTATAGAGAATTTATCCTGGTACATATTGGAATGAGGACGAGGGAGCACAAGGATCTCTAGCAGAAATTGGATTCTAGTGTATGAGTATATGAACCTGCACTGATTGCCTTGTTCTGAAATGGCAGTTGTAATAATCTGGAAGCAATGTCTTCAAATGTTTGTGAGTTGATGCACTTAGAGTTCTTCTCTTTGCAATATCCATCGTTCTTTATATTAGTCTTTAACTACAAAAACTAGTGAAAATGTAATAGCAAAAATAAATTGATGAAAAAATGTCAGGTGATTTAGATTTAATTGGTAGCTACTCAGTCTACAAAATAATATTTCACTTGTGCTATGACCTCTGTAGGTTTTGGGATACAAAACACTCTTCTTTATTGATTGAGCACTACTGATTTTTCTCTCTCCCACAGTCTGGGGGCTGTGTTTAAAGCCAGCCTGGTCTGTGTTTTCTTGACTAGTGTAATCTCTTTTACTTTATTTCTCCCTTTCACACTAGAGAATGGAAGAAGGCAAGCATGATCAGCCTATGCTTCTGAACATACCTTGTTTGGAGGGCTTTTGGATAGTTTATACTTTCCATCCATGTTTGAATTATTATCTATTTAAGAAATTCTGCTCTTGCTATTTTTTGAAATAAAATAGTGATAGATAGGTATCATGGATTTTGAGCTTAACCACCTTATTTCAGTTAGGTCAGTGTTGCAGTTACTAAAAAAAGAAATACAACCATCTCCATTCTCACTGTATATCTTTTAATGTAAGTAAGTCTGTGTCATTTTTCCTTAAATCTGACATGGATTTCTAACATGTAACACATTATATGTGTAAAACTTTAGCTGTGGTTTTACTTTTTGGTTCATAATATTTTTTCTTTTCAATCTGATTTACATTCCCTCTCAGGAAAACCAATCTTGGGGAAGATCCTAATAATACCTTGTCTGAAATCTAGACGAAATTATGAAGAGTTAGAATAGGACCGATCCTAGAAAACATTCTCTAAGTGCAACCTCCTTATTTTAGCAATGGGGAAACACGTCTAGGAAAGTTTTTTTGACCCACTAAGAGCATTTAACAGATAAAAGCAGATAGAATCTAACATTTTGTCAAATAAACTGTACCCTTTGAATGACTGGCTTTGTTTAATTGTAAAAGGATGATACATAAGTTACAAAAATACAGATGGCTTGCCACTCTTACTGATTTACTGCTTCATTCTTTTAAAGATTAAAAGCAATAAAAGGAAATTATTTAATAATGTCTGTATGGAACAAGACTTAGCTTGGATATAGAACAAGCAACCCTTCATAAGAAAGCTAATTTTTAAATTTTTTTTAGTGACTACCAAATTTCAAAATAAAATTAAATTATTTAAAACTAATTTGGCAAATTCTAATCTGAATATGGAACATTTTGTTCTGAATGATAAGAAACCTTAATGGCTAAAAAGTTGAAATGGGGGATCAAAATAGTTTGTTTGGTTTTTTTAAAATATTTTTTCCGCCATGGATAAATCAGAATATCTAGAGAAATGTTTGTACTTACTTAAAATGATTTTCAAAGGTATCAACTGAGAAACGTTAAAGAGAAAGTTGCCAATAATTAGTTACTATTACAGATAACACACTTCTAGAGAATATTAGTTTTTTTTTTTTTTTTATGCTATATGGTAGGGGTCATATTTCATTCTTTTTCCCTGTGACTAAACCATTATTGCAGCATGATTTGTTGAATTTTTTTGGCGGGGTGCACAGCCCAGGAATTGAGCCTGGGTCTCCTGCATGGCAGGTGAGAATTCTACCACTGAACTAACCTTGCACCCCAATATTAAGTCTTTTAAAAATATGCTTTCTTATATCTGATTTTTACAAAAGCAGCAATAATTATACTTTGGTAGAAACAATTACATAATCTGTATTTTTTTATAACATTGTAAGTAAAAGCTGAAATATATGTTGCTTAAGAGTTATTGACACTTTTTCATTTTATTTCATATTTCTTAAAAGCACTTTTTTAAGTGATGCTACAACAGGCAAGAAAGTTAGGGAATCCTAAAAAAGAGAAATCTTGGGTTCTGAGTGAGACGTTTGGAGTCTATAAATGGATACTTATTTCTTGTACATTTATTTTGAACTACTTGAAAAATAATTTCCTGTATAAAAATTTAAGAGTTGATTCCTAAGGTGCTCATTAGAAATTAAAAAAAAAAAAAAAAATCTCTTAGCAGTTTGACCAAAATGGCCTCTGTATTAACTGACCTTCCAGAATAGTCATGCTGTGCTCTCACTAATCTGTCCTGTAGAATCTACTTCCGCTGATTATGCATTTCTTAGTCTCTTTGTGCCTCCAGATGTTTTGCAACACCTATTTCCCTCCTTCAGGGTAAACGTTGTTTTGCATAGCTTGTTAGAAGAAGTAGGAAAGACTGATGTATTCGATAATAAAACCCAGAACCCTATATTTGGAGTTTGTTTAAAGCTGTATGTACCTGCTGAGGATTTACAGTCAGTTGTCTGGGGTGCAGACAATGCCCATCTGTAGTAATTTAGAATGCTGTCACTAAAGTTTGCCTGGAATCCACCTAGGGAATGTCTAGAGAAAAAAATTAAGTTAAATGATAATTTTACTGAAAATTTCATCAACCTAATTATGTGTTTGGCCTTTAATTATACTAGAAACTTTTATACTAACAATTTGGAAGATGATATATTGTGGATGAGGTTCAGAAAATAATGTTACTTGTGTAAGTATTTTTCCCACAGCGGAAAAAGTTTCTTCATTCCTAAATATAATCAACATAGGCCCTTCTGCCAAACACACTGGGAGCATTATATTTCTCAAATGTTCCAGTATTGGAACTGGAAAAGAGGTAAAACATTTCCATTGGTCCAATACCCCAGATTTCTTGATCTCCATCTTTCTTGTCTTGGATAGCAGAGAACTTCAGGAATAGTAGAGTTTTCTCACTTTAGCCTCTTTGGTGGTGGACCACACCCATCAAATATGGACCCTCGAGTGTCCTCCTGTCCCATCTTATTTCCAACTCTGCTCAAGGAGGAAAATAATACCAGTCATTTATATGTGATAAAAAAAACCCATGGCGATATTTGCATTTGAGCTACTTTTTTTCAATTTTGAAATAAAAGGCTTTGTGTTCTGTTTAAGAGCTTTTACTTAGCAATAAATTTGGAGGGTAAGGAAACCTCCACCAATATTTATGAAATCATGCCACATGGGAGGAGGAGAGACTTCTTTTGTTGGCAGAGACCTCCTAAGATGGATTCTACAATCAGTATTAAACACATTTCTCCCAGGTTTCATTTCCTTTTGCCTGTTCCTTGTTGAGGTCCCTGATGTACCTGTAGATACTTTCTACTTTTCTTTTCTTATGCTGCTGTGGTCTATATTTTGGCAGATAGCACTTTACAATTCATTTGTGTTGACTTTTCCATGTTTCATTCACTTTTTAGGAAGTAAATTGCTTTTTACTTCCCTACTTCACTTTTTCCTATCCACTTTTCCATAGAGATCACATATTATTCTCCATATTGTCATGTAACTAGGGATAATATTACTTTGATTTTGTTTGGGAATATATCTTCCCTTGAAAGAACCATTTTAAGATTGTTTTGTGCCAGTGTCCACTAGATCAATCTATGAGAAGAAAATACAAAGGAATTTCCGTAACACAATGAGTCACATATTGGCTGGATGGTGCATAGTGTGTGCCCAAATGTCGACCAACCAATTGATTGATCATGGCCATAGCCTATCTACTGTATTAAAAGTTTGCCATGTTGGATTGGATATTCACAGTATGGCATGATGCTGTTTCCATTGGAGAAGGTCAAACATGGGACATGAATTGATTGACTCTTAGAATAGGCGCATTCTTATAATAACCACAATAACTTCTTAGATTAAGTTCTTTGGCTGTTCCATTCCATCAGAGTAAGCACTAAAGAGGATGCACTGGGGATGAATGCAAACAATTCTGCATTTTGCAGCCACTCTGAGCTGCCCTCCAGAGGCAGTGGCTGCCATCCCAGAGGCAGCATCTTGATGTAGTGACTCATAAGAGAGCTGGGTTCAGGCCATATTCAGGGAAAGCAAATTGGCCTGCAGTGTTTGGGGCAGAAGTTCAGATCTAGAAAGAAAGTGAATTCTCTCCACCTGATTTATAACAAGGAAAATGGCAGTTTTGCTTTAAAAACTTTAATGTGGAAACAAGATGAAGTTTGTGGGAATGTCAAAGAATTTGACAAACTCTTTTGTGCCATCATCCTGATTTATTATAGGCCTGGCATAATTTCTTCCAGATCTCAGAAATACCGTAATGCATTTCAGCTCTGATATTGTAATAAAGTTCAGCACTAAAATATAAACAAAGCCAATTACTCTCACTTCTTTTCATTTGCAGGACAGCAAACCATAGCTTATATATATATCTTCACACACTTACAGTCCATACATGGTGTACAATCTGTGACTCACAATATCATCACATAGTTGTGTATTCATCACCATGATCATTTTTAGAACATTTGCATCACTCCAGAAAAAGAAATAAAAAGGGAAATAGAAAATACTCATACATCCCATACCATTTATCCCTCCCTCTCATTGACCATTAGTATTTCAATCTATCCAAATTTTTTACCCTTTAACCCACTCCCAGTATTTATTTATTCATCTGTCCACATCCTGGATATCAGACACGAGGTTTTCATAATTACACAGTAGTATTGTAAATGCTATTGTTATGCAGTCTTTTTAAAAAATTAAGGCTACTGGAACAGAGCTCAATAGTTTCAGGTATTTCTCTCCAGCTGCTCCAATACACCATAAACTAAAAAGGGATGTCTATATAGTGCATTAAAATAACCTTCAGGATAACCTCTCGACCTTGAAATCTCTCAGCCACTGAAACTTTATTTTGTCTCATTTCTCTCTTCCCCTTTTTGGTCAAGAAGGCTTTCTCAGTCCCTTGATGCCGGGTTCTGGCTCATCCCAGGATTCCTGTCCCATGTTACCAGGGAGATTTGTACCCTTCATAGGAGTCATGTCCTATGAAGGGGAAAGGACAGTGAGTTCACCTGCTGAGCTGGCTTAGAGAGAGGCCACATCTGAACAGCAAAGGAGGTTCTCTGGGGGTAACCCTTAGGCATAATTATAAGTAGGCTTAGCTTCTCTTTTGCAGGAATAAGTTTCATAAGGGGAAGCCCTAAGATAGAGGACTCAGCCCACAGCTTCTTTTAAATCAGAAATCCCCCCAATTTCATTTAAGAGTATCTTTTCTAAAGATGTATTCCACTTTGCAATTGTCATTAACATAGAACATCATGCATTTTACTAAGTGTTTTCACCAGATTATCTCATTCAGTCTTCCTAAGAATCTTTGTGAGCTAATAGTAAATAATAATTATTATAATTTTTTTTGCACATGAGGATTTTGAGGACTTAGCAGAACTTTATGGCTCTGCCTAGGGCTGAGACCCTGATCTTAATTGTCCGCCCTGAGTTGAGTCCTACTGCTAGTGGAGCACATTGTCCAATTCAGATCATCCAAACTTCAGTGGTTTAAACTCTGTGGTATCTAATTGTGCTTAGGGTAACACTAAGCACAATACAAAAGGATATTAAAAAGCAGTGCTGTCCCTGGAAGGGTGAGGGAATTGGCATATTCCAGAGTAATAATAATAATAATGATAAATTAAGAATTTTTTATTTTTCGTATAAGGTTCACAACATCCACTGAACAACCTAACAAGCAGGTGCCCAGGACACCAGCAGTGCCACAAAAATAACAATTTGCTTTGAAAATAAATAAATACAACTTTTGTGAACAAATTTGATATTTAGTATTTCAGATATACCAGCAAGGGAGCTATGGAGGAAAAACATCAATTTTTGTTTTGTTGTCTTCTGGCATTTTATCTTTAGTACTGATTTCATTATTAAATTACATGGAGAGGTACACCATAATCTTTTCATTGCTTAATATGTCCAAAGGTGGCACTCTAAGCCTGGCAGTAGTTAGACACTAATACTATCCCTATTTGACAAATAAGCACATGGAGGGAGGAAAAATTAAGGAACTGATTTAAGGGGGAAAATTAGTAAGTCTCCAAGCCAAGATCTTAACTAGACTAATCTGACTGCAGAAACCTTGCCCTTAACTACTATTCCATATTGCTTCCCCAAGTTGTAGTATCAGCTCACTTCTTTTCCTCCTCAATATTTTTGTAATGGTAAAATTAGATGAAAAAACTTTATAGAAAAACTTGAGGGGGAAGAAAACATAAAAAATGCAGCCTGTATTACTAGGATGTTGGAGAAAGTGAAGTATAAGGGGGAGGGGGAGCAGTCCAATTGGAGATGAACTTCCAATGGTAACTGGTACTGAGAGGCTCTCTCTGAGCCTCTGCCCTACTGTAGCAATCTGCACAACCTTCCTCCTCTAAGAATATAAGATAACGGTTGTCCTAATTTTCTCTACTCTCTAGCCAACCATATGAATAGGGATATGCAAAAACGCATTTGGAAGTACTTCCCAGATTTTGACAAAGTATTTGCTGTATACACTGCAAACAGTAAATTTGCTTATGTGCATTGCAGCTCGGGGGTAAGGGAAGTGAGCAGTGGGGCAAGGGAAGTGAGCAGTGGGGCAGAAACCAGGCTTCTCGCCATAGGCATTTGAGATTAGGATGAGGGCGTCCCCAAGGAACTGGACCTCAGGTCTTTACTCTGCAAAGCTTCTGTTGAGCTCTTGTCTGGAATTCAGCTTTTTAAGCATAGCAACCTCCTTTTCAGGAACCCACAGATTTTTCTTTCCTATCAATTTCCTGCTAATGCCCCATAGCCTGGAACTATATCAGCAATTGTCATGAATCGTAGTACTTTCATGTATCAAGCTTGCATTACATGGTCTGGTAGGGGGTTCATCACATTTTAATTCCGAGGACCTGATACATTTTATAGAATATGACTTTTTTCAGCAGAAGACAGTAATGAACAATGCCTGAGACTGATTGTTTCCTCTTAATTTCAGTACTTCCTAATATATCTTCTTTAAACTAGTCCATTCACTTACGCATTAACACTTGCATGTGGGCATTCAACTCATCAACATTAATCAATACCTTGTATGTGCCAGGTCCTGTTGCTAAACACTCTAGAAATTTAGATAGATAAGATGATGCACTCATGAACCATCTTGAGAGAGAGCCAGATGAAGAAACAGAAAATTGCAAGCTCCGTAAATGAGGTATGAAAAAATTTCTCTGAAAGTACATCAGGAACTATGATTAACTCTGCCTGAGGGAATCCGTAATGATTTCAAAGAGAAGGTGACAAATTATTCTGAGTTACTTTCTTCTATAGGGTCGAAGCACAATGAATTAATTACACTTTCAGAATTGGAAAATAATAGGGAAGATAAAATGATATGAGGGATTAGAAAACATATGACAAAAAAAGGAAAAAAAAACTCCACATAAATGCAAGTTTGCACATTATCAAGTTTGAGCCATATAAAAAATATGAAATCATCCAAAAGAGATGAATAATTTGAGTTTCCTATTAATTTCTGTTATGAGATTATATACTCTTGTCTTCAGATCAAAGTGCTATGCTCAGAAGAAAATTATGCTTATGTACGATAATTGATGTTATTTCAGAAGAATCATCACTATTAAAACACATTAAAACACATTAATTACTTTAAAATGAAAATAATTCTGTTGTTATTCAGAGCATGTGATTTTCAATAACAGGAAAATGAAATTTTCATTTTTTGTTGAGTAAATATTCTATGCACAGGGAACTTGGTGACTCTCAGTGTTCAGTTTATTTCCTCTTGCACCACCTGGCTATCTACTTGACACAGGTCATCTTATTAAATTCATGCTAAGCTAATTGTCCTTCAAGTTGTGTGTGTGTGAGCTTTGACCAGGTATGTGACTTTAGTGTACCACGAAGATATTTACTCTGAGCCAGAGTTTCTAAATTTGAATCAAACAGGGATAGCAGTTATCCATTATGGGTTGGCATTACATTAAATTAGTTAAGATTAATGGATTTGAAACCCAACAGACCTTGGTTCAAATCTTGACTTTTTAGACTTGGAAGTTGTCTGGCCTGAGATAAGTTATTTCTGGGCTTCAATGTTCTTGCCTCTTCTAAAGAATTAAGTGAGACTATTTACTTGAAGCCCTCAGCACAGTACTGAGCTTATGATTTCTCAATGAATAGTGGGTTTTAGCTACAATTATATTACAGACAAGGATTGCTTCATGGATATGTGACCCATGTAGATACAAGATCCCATGCATAGAAGGGTCCCACACTTTTAATTGAATGTCTTGCTGTTACTATCTTTGTTTTCTTAATAAATTTTGGAGAAAGAACCTCACTTTCATTTTGCACTGGGCCCTACAAATTAAAGAGCAGGTCCTGATTACAGACGCTGAGTTACCAGAATTTGCACACATTATCTCTTTTTAAAGTTATTTCATTTAACTGTTTTAATAGACTTATGGGGAAATTGAATTAACTTGGAGATCACAAAAGTTTTTTACAATATCATCATGGCATCAAGGTCATACCACTAATATGTAAAAATAGTCAGAAGATAACCTGTGTTTATTGACTCCACGGCCAGTGTACTTTCTTCCTCTCTTCTCCTAAATTATGATATCCACCTTCCTATTTATCAAAAGTTAGTAAAGATGGGTGGGCCACGATGGCTCAGCAGGTAAGAGTGCTTGCCTGCTATGCCCGAGGACCCGGGTTCGATTCCCGGTGCCTGTCCATGTAAAAAAAAAAAAAAAAAAAAAAAAAAAGTTAGTAAAGATGATTGAGAAACTCAGAATTTCTAGAAAACACAAGGGTATCTTTTCAAGTAACTGATTTGAGAATAGTCACTTAATTTTTATAGTTCAGATACTAGTAATTATTTTGGCTTTTAAAGGCATTATCATCACCATCAAATTTCAATTAACATTATTTTTCAAAAACAATTGCTGGTATTCCCTGCCTGCGTTCACCCCCTGTACAACAAGGGCTTTCACATGTAAGGCTTAAATGCTTCTTTGAAAGAATAAATTGACGTTATTCTTTAACACTTTCTTCCCCAAGGTTCCCAGACTGAAAGGTATGGTCATCAAGGCTCAAAATCAATCCTTCATTAATGTTCATTTTAGTGATTATTTAATAATGGTTTAGTTTCTTATTTTTTGACCAGTAAATTTATTAAAAATTGCATAGAATATAGATTGAAACAATTTCAAAACAGCATGCCTCTAAAAGCTATTGGTTTTAGGTAGTGTAAAAGAAAATAAAGTCCTTTAACAACTTGTTGGCCGCTTAGAGATGTGTCATCCAAGATATGGTCTGTGGACCTGTATCACCCTGGAGCATGTGAGAAACAAAGAAACCCATGACCCCCTCCAGAGTTACTGAGTCAGAATCCACATTTCAGTAAGATCCACAGTGATTCCATGTGCACTTTAAACTTTTGAGGTAAAGCACCCCAAACACCAAATTTCATTTACAGCATTGACTCTTAAGATGCACAATTACCTTGCATATTAATAAAAAAGGGAAAAAAAAAGCCACATTCCTCATTATCCTAAAACACAACTCAATTGCAGCTCAGATCCAGATTTTAGAGATGTTTAAAATGTAAAACAATGGGCACCTTCAATAGTGACCTTGAGGCTTATAGCTAGAGCCTCAGCATCTCAAAAACTGTCAAGACCCACAGATATTCTCTCAGACTCAGTTTCCTCCAACCCCTAACATTGGCAGGATCTGTCTTCTTTCCAGAGATGGAAGTCAGGATCTTCTTCTCTGATTGTATTGAGGCAGGTAAGCCACTAGGTTACACAGAGGGACGATCCCCTAAGCAATCCAAATTTAAGGGCAGAGAGTCTGGGGATGAAGCAACTTACTATCTAAGGGATTACAAAATACTTGGAATTAAACCCTTGACCATTATGTAAAATGCCTGTGTGTTTTAATGAAAATCTTAAATTAGGTCTCCTATCCCTTGATTTGATTTTTAGAGTTTTGCTTTCATAAGAAAATTCTTTCCCTTGCTCAAATCTGCAGGCTGACTCGGTTAATTATCATTCCTGCATGATAATATTCTTACATGGAGTTCTATGTATACTCTATATTTTAGGGTGTGTTTTATATAGGAATATTTTGCCTTATACTTGGATGGATTTCTGTATGTTTCCATTTTAACAACTTTGTAATATTATGGGTTATACCCTAAAGGAAGAAGCTCTTCCTTGTAAATTAGGCAGTTTGGAATTTGGGATATTAAAGAACCATTTAGGAAAATGCTGCTTCCACAACATGAATTTTATAAAGAGCCCCCTTGAGCCACCTAAGAATACGGGAGCTCTGTAAACTGAAGCACATATGGCCTGAATTTTTCTTGGTCATTAAATGAACAAAGTGTTATCTTTGACATAAATGGAAGCACCATTATTCCCAGGAAAATTATGAAGTGTGCACCTATGTGATGTGTATAAAAAGTCAACTCTTTTTGAAGTGAGGTGGCTACAGACCTTGTAGTAAATGAAGGCATCACAGACACTCTCAGAATTTCTCTAAGACATCAGAATTTTATAGCATTATATATCTTTTCCCACTATCTTCCCCTAAACCCAACTTGTACTAGAGATGATTTGTTCCTGAAAATTTACTAAAAGTAATTTTTTTCAGTTCTATTATATAATAGAATAGTACTAAAAATATCATTCCACCAAGGAAATGTAGCATTTTGATCTCATAACACTTTACTTGCACTTTTAAGAAACCCTTTTTGCTTTTGAAATACACAAAATTCTGGAGTATTTTGGATTGTTCAGAGTTGTTGATTAAGCACTATGAAAGAGTTTTTGCATCCATTTTAGATTTTCTTTAAGTAGTACTTAAGACACTTGAGTAATAACTCTTCTAAATTTGTCCATTTATTCAACAAACCCTCACTGAGTATCAGCTATGTCTCAAGCACTGAGTTAGATGCTGGATTTATAAATATGGTTGCTTTGCATTGCCTTGGATAGATTCCGAGATCCTTCTCATTGTCACCCATAGCCCACAATGATAAAAATTTATTCCAGTGCCTTTAATTCAGAAAAACTGCATCATTATTACCACCACACAAATGGTACTGGGCTAAGTGCTACACAAGGATAGAAAAAGAATAAGGCATGATACAGGGGAGAAAAACATGTCAGCAATTAGGGAACCCTATCCTGCTTTTCCCTTCATCTTGGATGTACCTCTATCCTGGCATTTATTCCTGTGATACTGTAATTTTACCTTATTTGCTCAATGGGGTTTCACAGGATTAAGCCCTAGTGCTCTAACACATCCATAATATATAATAGTGCTGGTTTTGTGTGATGCTTGGAAGAATTGAGAAAATAGTCTTTCAGATCATTTTCTATGTATTGTGGTTCAGATGAGGACTGGTTGAGAAAGGCTGAGTGATAATTTCCTTGATAACAGAGATTGACTTTTATTTCTTCAGTGCTAGAACTTGGGACACAGTAAGTGTTCTTTAGACACTGACTTGGTTCATTATAATGAAATTCAGGTCATTAACACAGGCTTGTGTCACATTCTTTGACAATACTATGTAGGGAAAGCAGATGGGAAATGTCCAGAAAGGCTTTCCCAAGGAGCTAATATTTGAGCTTGGCATTGAATGAAATGTAGGATTTCTCCAAGTCAACAAAGATATGTGAGATATAAATTTGAGACAGAAGAAAGGCTTGAGAAAAGGCTCAGGTGTGCTGGGGCAAAGGTGGTGCAGAGCTTGAAGTAAATAAGCAAACTGGCTTCCCAAAAAGTAGGCGTTCATAGTTTTGGACTACACTACTTTAAAAATTGGCCAGTCCAACTGAAGTGTAACCCAGTGCACTTTGCCTAACCTCTGTGAGTACCAGGTTTTTCATCTGTCAAGTGAGGGGATGAAGCTTTGTGTGCTCCAAGGTCCCTTTTCACAATGAGAGTTAAGCTGTGAGTTAAGAACCTTTTTGTGGCAATGGTTGCAAACACAGAAAAATGTTTTTTTTATAAAATCTATCTCAAAATCCTCTCTCAAAAGTCAACTAGCCAAAAAATCCTAGCATGTCACACTGAGTGACTTTAATTATTCTCAAATATAAGAAATTTTAGCATTTTCCATCATCATCACCTCCTGGATCAAAAATGAAACAAGATAAAAGCAGAATATCCATAAGATCTAAGAAAAAAATGTAGGTTGAAAGAGATTCCTTAGCTCCTTACTTACTTTTCTTCTTTATTTTTTTCCCTCTTAAGGAAAGTTGGGCAAAACATCCAGAATCATATTAAAGGAGGCAGCACAAAATATAAGAGTTTTGCACAGGTCCTCACAGCCTTTCTAAGGCAGCCATCTGCTTTGATGCAGAGAGCCCAGCATTCTTATTAAGTTTTACAGGTTTCCATCAAACAAGCTTCACTGCTTTAAACCTATATAGCTGGTCCCACAGTCCAGGCATAGGACAAATGATCAAAACGTTTTTTTTTTTTTTTTTTTTTTTACTCCCCACAGGGATTTTTTAAACACTCAGAATGCTGGTTAATACTTTCACTGCTGTCTACCTTTTTGCATTCTAGCAAAGGTAGATGGATGAACTCTGCATGCAATTACCTTGCAGTCTGTTATTAAATAAGTATTTGATTAATGCAGGGGGTGGTGTTTTTAAAGGGGCAAGAGATCTCTGCAAGAAAGCAGGCTTTAAGAATGAAATCACTGGGAATTAGTTTCTAGGAGAGTTTTTGATGAAACATTCTTAGCATAGGCCCTTGGAAGGATTCTGATACCAACCTATCTCTCTTGGCTCTAGAACTGGACACTCTCCATTAAAGAACATAAAGTCAAAGAGAGAGAAACCTCTCTGAGGTTGGCCCTGTGATCACACACCACTGACACTAAGCAGTGTGTAAGAGTGGGAGGAAATGAAAGTGCAGTAGAAGAGACGAGAGGAAATTCAGAAGTGTTTTCATTTACTCTTGGATCATTGAAGTGTTTCCTCCTTAGCCAGAATCCACGTTTTCTTTTATTTTATTAAAAATAAAAAGTGTATCAGAACCCTAAATAATTTTATTGGAAAGAGAGTGGGGAAGAAAGGGAGGGAGGAAGGGAAGGAGGAAGGAATAGCAGGAGGGAGGGAGGATGAAGGGAGAAAGGAAGGAAGGAAGGAAAAATAGAAAAAGAAAATTCCTTTTGATAATCCTTTTCCTTTGTTGGAAAAAGAACATACAAAATTCAAAAACATAAACAACTGCAAAAATTGAACAAGCTTACTATTTTCACTATTAATGAGTCAAAGAAAAAAATCTGAAATGTGAAGAGATCTTTAAAGATAAATTTAATTAACGTTTAAAAAAGTCGAGATCTCTGTGGGGCTAGGATGAAAGCAAAAATTTAAAGAGATATGATTAAGTTTAACTTTCCATGAGATTTTCAGTGAGGTTGTCTGAGAATGAGATGCAGGGAAAATGTTCATCCTCTCTTTGCCATCTATAAACCTAGAATGTTGTATTTTTAGTATTTGTCCAGAGACCCCATGCCCAGTGTAGTGCTTTCATAGTCATCTCTATTTTCTGTACCAAAAAGTTGATGAATTTCTCAATTCTGTGTGAAATCCTATGGACTCCATTATATTTAGCCATTCAGTTTCCAGACTTTTCCATTCAGCCAAAACATTTTAAAGTAAAAAGAAAAGGTGGGATAAAGAGAGAACTGAATGGGTATGTTTTGGCCTCCCTACTAACTTTAGTAGAGCCAGATAGTGAAATCAGGATCTCTGATTCTTGGTCCAAGCTCTTCACAGTAACATTTTCTCCATCAGCTTCTGTATTATTACCGATTCCTTCCCTAGCTCCATGTAACCAGCAAATAAGGCAAATATTAAAGCTCTCACAATTCTGCTTGATAAAACCTGATGTGAGAGTGTCTATCAAATGAGACAAAATTGCCTTAGAGCGAAGACAGAGCAGAACTTATCTTATGCCACAGTATATTTTCATGGTGTTTCATTACACTCAGATCTGTAGTGTGTATGGCGGACTTGGCAAACACTTGCTAAATTGAAATGGTTTTAAAAATTTCCAGGTCAGCACCTGGGAATATAAAAGTCTTAATGCATAGATGTTAACACACAACAAAACTATGAAAACATTTAAAAATGGGGTTCATTTCAAATTTCAGACTCTTCCCATTCCTTAGACACTTGCCACAACAAATGTTTTGGGGAATCTTGAACATCTGACTTTCTTATAGTTACACTGCAGAAATCAAGGTGATGATTTTTGAGAGTTAATTTCATAACCATTTGCATTAACTTAAGCCTTTGACATGCTGTATCTGACACCATTCCTCAGAACACTGTTTTGTTGTTCCAGTAGCATCCTACAAACCGTCTATCTAGCATGCATGTCAAACTCAGTATCATATCATTTAAAGGACAGATCCAAGAGTTAAATTCTTAAGACACCTGTTTACATATTTCTGAAAGTGTCTTCAGTCTGATGAGTGGATACATCTCTAACGATGTTGGATCTTTGCAACGATCTATTTTAAGTTGCATATAACTTCTTTCTTAGGTGATCATGCTATTCTATAAGCATACCACGTTAACACTGAAGAAAATATAGCAGTTACCTCAGTGGTTAGAAAAAGCCCTCCAATTTCACAGGTGAGAAAATTAACGCACTGCAAGGTTAATCAATTTCCCCCAAATTATTTTCTTTCTGAAAAAATGTCTCCCATCGGTTGAGCATCTTTGATGAATTCAGTAAGATCTTCATCTTACAAAATAATGACTTTTTTGTAGAATAATAACTTGTAGAAGTATCTACAATATCTTCCAATGTATTTCCTCCAATTTTTCATTCACTTATAATGAACATAGGTCATGAAAAGGCATTTTGCCATTACCAATTTTCTGAATGTCAGAATCTTTCATGTAATTTTCTCTTTTCTTATTCTGACCCGCACTTCGATGATCAAATATTTCCAGAAGCATCTCTCAAATTAACCTTGACTATCTCGCCTGTCATCATCTAACTAAAAAGTTTATCACCTGGTGTTGAAGATAGGTGATGCTTCAGTTGTTCCTCTAGAAACTTTATTTCTAAGTAAAGTTGTGAGCTTGTGCAGGGCACAGAAAAATCTTTCATATTTTCTGTTTTCCTTTTGCCCAGAAAACAAATCTGAGTATTTTTGCTTAGAAATGTTTCCAGTTTTTTTTGTTCCCATCTGTTGCCAAACTATGCAGTTTGTAGTCTATCTATAAATAGAAGGATGCAACTATAATTAAATAATTAAGCAATCATATTATATGTGCTCTTATCCTTTTCAGGAAAGAAAATTCTCTTTAAAAAAAAAAAAAACCTCTCAAGAGAATACTGTAATGTGTTTGAGCAGTTCTCCTTACTCTTAGAGAAAGGCACATCTCTTCTGCATTCTTATTTTTTTGTTCCTCATTTAATCTGAAGTTCTGTCTTGGTAATTTGCTGTATTTTTCATGTAAGCAGTATATCTGTTTCCTCCATTTAGTTTTGCCTCCTGCATTCCCCATTCCCCCATTTTCTGATATGCCATTCTGATTTCCTTCAATTAGGTTATAGTTATTAGGATAACTAAAATTCATTCCACTAATTGAAAAAAAAAACATGTATATGCCCTAAACACCATGTTTAAACTGCATTAAATTTCTATCCAAAACTTAAATTTTAATACATTTTCCAGTTTCTTATAGAAAGCATCCAAGCATTTCTGGTGATTTCCCTTCCATCAAGTGGAGTTGTTTCAACCCCAATAAACAGGACAAATTTCCCAATCACTGTGTTTCCTGTTCTGATGAAGAAATTATTACTTGGTTTCGAGGATGTTGACTCAGACAACTTTCAGGAAAGCATATTTGTTCTAAATTATGTGCCTATATTTCTCCTTTCTTCTGATTTTAAAATTCCTCTTTCATGCAACACCCTCCATGTCTCTGAAAAAGCATTCTTAAGTATATTTTCTGTATTACATCATCATGTTCACATCAAGAATATTTTTGGGGTATATTGCACTTGGCATTTTGGGAGATACTAACAAACTTTTCCTCTAAAATAGCCTACCACTGAAATGCAGAGGTCAGATTCCAACAGGTGAACATATTTATTTACTCCCTCAGTAAATATTTAGCAAACACCTTCTAAAGACTTATTTTATTGAAGCTGGGTGGTTGATCAGTTTTTGTAAGGTCTGAATCTTGATTCTTAGTGAGCTAGCAGTCTATGAGAGTGGTGGTTCAGTGCATGGGCTCTGGAGTAAGACTGCCTAGCATTTGATTCTGGTATGACTGGGACACGTAGGTTACCTTCTGTGTCCCTCCCTTCCTTATCTGCAAAGTAGAGATATGAAAGTACTTACCACTTGGGGGTTTTGTGAAAATTAAATGAGATGCTCCATCTACCTTGTGAATTACAGCTGCTAAGTATTGTACGGTTGGCACTGAGACGTTTTACCCATACTATTTAATCTTCACAATAAACCCACAGAGTAATTGTATTTCTTCAAGGAGAAGGTTACATGAAGCTAAGTAACTTGTTTGAGGATGCATCCAATTAAGAAATTGAACAAAGATCCAAACTAATTCAATGTGATTCTAAAGCTTGCTTTCCCTCCTCCCCATCATGATAACAGGGCAGTGGCAAGGAAAGTATTGGATAAGATTAGGCAAAAAGTAAGTTTTGTTTTAGATTCATTCATTTATTTGTTCAACTAATTCACACAGAGGAAGTATTGATGCTTTGAGAATAGACTCAATCATTTATTTGTTCAACAAACATTGATAGAACACCAGGCTACATTCTGAGTATGCACCGGTAGCTGAGTGGCAAACAAGAAAACTTGTGTTTGCTGTGCGTAAAAAATCTGCAGACAGAGAGCTTTGTCTGCTCCTATGGAATCCATAACACGTGTTTAAGGGCGTTTAGGAGACATCCACACAGAAGAATGAAGCTTCGAGACTGGACATACTCACCAGGGACGGTAGTGTGGAAATACACAAGGTGAATGGAACTGGCAGAGCCTGAAGAAGAACTCATGTTAGGGAATAAGATCAGGAAGAGGAGCTATCAGAAGATAAGGGATGCATCTCAGGCTCTAGTGTAGTGGCCCAGTTGACAGTTAAGAACCTGGAGGGATTGCTTGGGAGAGGGGCTTGGAGTCTAACAGGCAGAGATAGATCTTAACAGCAGACAAAAGAAACCACATCCATGCTGATACATCAGTCATGGGCTTTGGGGATTATGACATACCTAGAGAGTTACTCTCTTTTGAGTTAGCTAGAGAGATCCAGAGATGACATAAAACAGAGCCAAGATCCTCCCTAAGGGAAGCCCCTACATATGACTTTGCTCATTGAAAACATGTCCTATGAAATTTCTCACAGGCTCTATAAAGACCTGAGGAGCAATTAAATGTGATTCATCTCCCAGAAGGACAAAGGAGATCCCTACTGCAATGTCCTGTGTAGGGTACTGAAGGTTGCCAAACCAAGTAGATAGCTGGATCCTTCCTCCCAGGAGGAAGCAGAAAGGCCCATCATCATCTCTATTAGGTTCAAACCTTATATTTGCAGTTTTGGCCTGGCTGAGCCCTTTCTTTTATTAGTTGTAAGAAAATCATTGGAAACTATGTGGGATCATAGTCAAAAGCACAATGGAATAGTGGAGAGGGCTCAGAATCTGGAGTTAAACAAACTTGCATTTCAGTTCTGAGTCCAGCATTATTACTGAACTGCCCAGCCTCTTTGAATATGAATTTTTTTGTGTAGTGGGAATAAAATATAGAGGATTATTCTAATAATTTGATATGGTACCAGCAATCTAGAGGCACACAGAAGATGCTCCAAAAAGCAGTGGAAATTTTTAATAGCATAGTGTATTTCGTGAAGGGAAGTGGCAACTATTATAAAAGCGGGAAGATGTGAGAAAGAACAAGATTCTGAGAAAAGATGATGGAAGTGGCTTTGAAAGAGGACTTGTCCTAAGCACTCAGATTTTAAGAGATTAAGAGAAGAGTGGATGGGTGAGGAGATATATACACATTTAGAACTTGGTTAAAGAGATGAACTGTCACTGGAAGAAGTAAAATGCTGAGTGGAAGTTCCTAACTCTTGTTCTTAACTGAAATAAAAACAAATGTAGCTAATTCAGTCTAACTTAGCTAGAAATATGTGTGCTTTTGAAGAGTTAGATTCCTCACAGAGGATCACCAGGAGAGTTTTTAGGGTACCATGAGGCAAAAGAGACTAAAATGGCTAGAAAGAGAACTTCTATAGCATGTTTTTTGTTTGTGTGTTTTATAGCTTTTATTAATTTATTTTTAAATTGTTTTACCATTTGGCCTTTACTTTGACAGGCCATAGCAGGCTGGAGGTGAACTTAAGAAGCACAGATAATAATAGCAGTGGAGTACAAAATCATGTTTGACTCAGCCCTTTTCAAAAAAGTAGCTGGGATGCTGAGCCTCTCAAGTCCTACCTTTCCATGGCAGGTCTCCAAGTGATGTGCGTTCTCTGAAGCAACCTTTTGAATCTTTCTGGGACAACCATGGGTGTTATTCTTGGATGTGTTTCCATTACTCCTACATTCTCCTGCCAGGTAGGACTGGTCACACTAAATGCTGACTCCTGCACCCTTTTGAGCTGTTAATTTTGATCTGGTTCTCGCAGTGATTTAGTGCTTCCCTTTACTTGGAGCATGGACAGGGTGAGGGGCATTGATGGAGTAAAGTGAGTCTGTTTTTTTACTCTGGGCCATAAGTGGCAATCAAGCAGTTTGGAGCATCCCTTCCTCTCAAAACAAAAAAAAAATCTTACAGAGAAACAATTGAGTAAACCCCTCTCACCAAATATCTTTCCTATCTCAAAAATTTTAATCAGAAGCCAAATTCCTGCTTTCTTAACTCAGAATATGTTTCCTATCAAATCAGATTACACCCTAAGAAATAGTTCCTCTCTCTTAGTTGAGAATCTTAAGCTCAATTCACCGAGATTTAACCATGAGTTCCAAAGCTGTCTCCATAGTTTATTACAGGTGTCCGCTGGGTCCTCCTCTAGATACACACCCCCACACCCAGTGCTCTGTCTCCCAGCATAGTGGGATATTCAACCTGAATGTGCAAATTAGTCTTCCCATTCGGGTGTTTTATTAGTGTCGTTATTGGTTCTTTCAGAGTAGAAGTCTGCTCTTACTCATTACACCCCCTCCCTGCATTGGAGAGTGTCTTGAACATGGGCATGAGATACACGTCTGTTGAATAAATGAATGAATAGATTGGCAGAGAGCTTAACCTAAAGCTTTTGAGAAGTACTCCTGAGGTTGAGACAGAATGGAAGGAAAAAGGAAGATGAAGACAGTATGGTGAAAGGTGGAGAGAAGGGAAAATGAGGAAGCCTCTGAATATGGCCTCTTTGAACAATACAAGGTGATAGATTGGAGGGCCAAACGTAAATATACATTGTTTCTTCAGTGATTTGGTAGCACACAGCCCTATTTTACTACTTGAGTGGATCTTTAGCAAGAAATATTCTCTAGTCCCTTTTCACAGCCTCAGCTCTGTATTAAAGGCTTCGCTCTTTGACTGAATGAACCTCTTTTGTCACAGCATGTCTAATGATGTTATCAGGAGGACTTTCTTCCAGGTTTAGTGGTCTGGAGCAATTGGCAATCTCTATAACTCATTCCCAGTGACGCTTACAGGTAGTGAAGGTTGCCAGGCAGAGTTTTGACATGCATTTTGATTTCTTGGGACAAAGAATTCTATAGTTATATGAATAAAATTTCAGTTGCCGTAGATATGATCATATGCTGTGATCTACCTTGATATATAATATGAGATGCAAGACAAAGGAAATCCAAGCATACTTTTGAGATTCAAATAGACTTTATCAGTTTGGGAATGTTGCTTTTAGCTGTGCTATATAGTAAATTGTATTATTACTTCATATTGCTTATTTTTAAAAGCATGTATCAATATTTGTCAGTAGTTTCCCTGTTACAGTTTTCACCTCTCTTTTACACCTTTTCATGGACTGCGGTGCCACGGCGTATTATCATCATCACAGAACTTCAAGTGAATGATGTCACATATTTTCTTTCCTTCAGTGTTTCCATCCAGTAACTGTTTAATAGCATACTTGTGTTTGACATAAGAACAATTCTCAGGTGCCATTTAAAACACTTTCTTAATCCCCAATATATGACCAAAATAGATAAATGTTACTAATAAGTTGAGAGAATTGTGGTTGCTTTCCCAGTTGTAAGCAACAAATAAAAAAGCATCATAAGATTAATATATAAGATTTCTTCTCCTTTAACCACTGAACTCAGGGATCAGATATCTCCCCAAAACATAGCCTGATATTTGGATTTATTCAATTCATAAAGTGTTTTACTTTCCCTACTCTAAATCTTTTTATTTTATGAGTCATGGTTTTAAAAACTGATAGTATTAAATTGCTGAATGTCTTACCTGATTTTCTACTGCATAGCTTGTTTTGTTTTAGAAATAGAAAAAATATTGGGGGAAATGTACATCTTTGTAAATGCAGTGCCCCTTAAGTATATCACACAATTTCGCAAATTGACTAGGTGGCATAGGTGTCGTGGTTCCATTTCTGATCCATTTGTCAATGCAGAAGTAGTGAGGTATAAGCCGGGCTGTTTGGAATGAAGAAAATACGCTCCAAACATCTTTTTGTGTAGTCACATAAGATGAATCACTTTTGTTATTTCACCGTAGCAATTATTCACCTGATTTTTCATAGGTCTATAAGATTCATGCAAACAACACTTGATAAAAAAATCAAAGGCTCTATTCAGATAAAGTACACAAAAAATATGATCAGAGAGAATTTCATTTTTAAATGATTGAGTGGAAGGTGTCAAGAGGGAGAGGAGGAGGAAAAGAGTGTGCTCATTTGGCCTAGGCCAGGGGTTTTTCAGAACTTATTATTGATCACTGCATTGATTTGGGTCCATCTGGCTAAGATGTCTTCCTAAATAAAGTGCCCCGGATAATTGTTCTGTGTCCCCATCTTCATGACAGGCTTCCTGTTACTAGTGTTCTAATGCCAGTTTTGTTTTCTGCACTTGGATGAAAATTTTATTCTGCAGAGTTTTCTTGAAATCCCTCCCTCACTAGGCGCAGATGCATGCCACACACAGGTGTTCCTTGGTCTGGCCATCTTTTCCACTAAATTAAGTTCCTTAAAAAATAAAAAAAAAGTAGAAACAACAAATAGACAAAACCATCAAAAGTACTGCGCGCACAACAGATTTTACAGTGTTTATTAATCAACATTGTATTTGCTCTGAACCCACATCCCTCTCTGCCTTGGCTAAGGAGAGAAACTCAGGGAGTCTTAGAAGTCTTCTTATTCTTTTCTCCCTGAGCCAAGAGCAAGCTGTTTCCTCTCCTCACCCCATGGCCCATCACAAGCCAGGAGATCCTCCTGCCCTGTTGCTCTTATAACCCTGTTCGTCCTCAGAGGTGCCATCGCTCAGCTCATGTGCTTGCTAAGTGCATGAAGACCTGACCCGGTACCCCCTCTCTGTTCCAGGGTGCCCAGACCACAGACAGGTCTTAGTTTACGTACTGGATTGACTGCTTTCGTCATTACTCAGTCCGTTTTAGAGTCGCTTTTGTTGCTTGCCCTTGCCGTTGCCAGCTCCAGAAATCAAACTGGGTGGATTTCAAGTCTGGCTTTAATACTTACTAGTTGTGTAACTTGAATGAGTTTCTCAGTTTCATTAAGCCACCGTTTCTTCTCTGTAAAATGGGGGTAATAAGAGTAGTAAGAGCAGCTAGCAGGCAGAGTTTGTGGTGAGGATAAAATGAGATAACGCATACACCATGCTTGATACATAAGTAATTACTAAACTGTAGATTTTCTTCTTAGCCCCTCCATTCATTTTTTGCCCTTGGAGCTTCACTGCCGGGGGGCGGGATTGGAAAGGATAGGGAGTCTGCTTAACCAAGGCCAGAATTTGGATGGAGCACAATAGCTATTTGAAATCCACACAAAGGGATTTAGAAACCTCAGACATGTAGTAATTCTGTGGGAATGGAGCTTAATAGCAAAGGGAAGGATGCCAAGCCTGAATCCTCGCTGAAGGGCCCCTGATGTGTTTAGCTTGCAGGCTGGGGCGCCTTTCCACCGCGAATTTGGCGGCATCTGCCGAGGGAGGAGACGCACGCTCTCCCAACAGCCGGGCGCGCGCCAACTCCACGCAGCGCGGAGTCCTCGCTGACAGTGGTCTCCTTGGGAAGAGCCATTGAATGCAGAAATGAATTATAATAGCTGGGAGGAGAACTGGGATAGGAGTCAGTGCAAGATCAAGGAGGAAGGAAATTATAAAACATCACAGTGTTTAAAATTAGATAATCCAGAGCTCACCACTATTGTTTGCCCTACTTTCTCCCTTAAAAGCCTCGCTCAACTTTTTGTTTGCTTGTTTGGTTCTATTTATGGAAAGAGAGACTGCTCCAGAATCTTTAAACTAAAAGCTCTTCCTACCTTATATATTTACTTTTTTTCCCCTCATATGTTCATCCATTAATCAAATATTTATTATGTGCTTACTGTATGCTAGGAACCAAGTTCAGTGATGGGAAGAGAATGGTGACCAAGCTTCAGTCCCTGAACTCGGTGCTCATAGTGCTGGCTCTACTTGATGTCTTTTCTCACCTCCAGCTTGTTAGAACCACTGAAGAGCTGCGGGCACGTTCTTTGTTTCTTTGCCTCTTTGCTGTGTGTTGCTCACTATCACTTGTTCATATTTTATCAGAAATTATGTCAAAACTGTTCACCAGAAACAGGACTCAGTGGAGGAAACCATATTTGGTACAGAACACTTTCAGTTAGGGAAAGTAAGCTAGAGTATCTCGAGTATAATGAGTGAGTTGCTGAAGGTGTTTTGAGTATAGTGAGCTATTTTAGTTTGCTAAAGCTGTCTGAAAGCAATACACCAGTAATGCAGTGGCTTTTGGATTTATTTAATTACAAATTTACTGTTCTTCGAAGGAAAGGCAGCTAACTTTCATCTGAGTTTCTCTGTACATGGGGAGACACACGGTGACGTCTGCTGACCTTCCCTCCTGGGTTCTGGGTTCAAGTGGCTTTCCCTGGGGTGTATCCTTTCTGCATCTCCAAAGATCTGGATCTGAGCTGCTGCACTATCTTCTGACCTCTCTCTTTTAAGCCTCCTGCTAATTAAATTAAACATCACTCATTGAAGAAGGCACTCTTCCCTTAGTGGACCCCAGACTTAATCAGCCATAGATGAATTTCACATGCTGATGATTTAAGTCCACAGCAGCAGAACTGGGCAGTATCAACTGGCCAAGTTGACACCTGAACCTAACTGCTATGTGAGCCAATACTCATTGTCCAGGGGAATGTTTTCCCATTCCTTCATTGGTTAGGTAGATAAAAGTGTTCAGATCACAGGAAAAGTTATATATACAGAATACTCTGGATTATTTAATAAATATAATGGCATTAAAGAAAATAGTTCATAGGTAGTATTATAAAGAACCAGTACTTCATGAAGCTATATCAAACAGTACATGTGTGGTACAAATACGTTTCATAACCACGATAGCATGAAATTCCATTTTTATCTTTGGGTCTAAGATGTGTTTCCTGTAGGCAGCATATAGAAGGATCCTGTTTTTTAATCCATTCTGCCAGTCTATGTCTTTTGATTGGGGAGTTCAGTCCATTAACATTTAGTGTTATTACTGTTTGGGTAGTACTTTCCTCTACCATTTTGCCTTTTGTATTTTATATATCATATCTAATATTCCTTTTTTCTACACTCTTCTCCATACCTCTCTCTTCTGTCTTTTCGTATCTGTCTCTAGTGCTCTAAAGGGAGCACTATTTCTTGCAGAGCTGGTCTCTTGGTCACAAATTCTCTCAATGACTTTTTGTCTGAAAATGTTTTAATTTCTCCCTCATTTTTGAAGGACAATTTTGCTGGATATATAATTCTTAGTTGGCAGTTTTTCTCTTTTAGTAATTTAAATATATCATCCCACTGTCTTCTCGCCTCGATGGTTTCTGCTGAGAAATCTACACATAGTCTTATTGGGTTTCCCTTGTATATGATGGATTGCTTTTCTCTTGCTGCTTTCAAGATCCTCTCTTTCTCTTTGACCTCTGACATTCTGACTAGTAAATGTCTTGGAGAACGTCTATTTGGATCTATTCTCTTTGGGGTGCGTTGCACTTCTTGAATCTGTAATTTTAGGTTTTTCATAAGAGTTGGGAAATTTTCAGTGATAATTTCTTCCATTAGTTTTTCTCCTCCTTTTCCCTTCTCTTCTCCTTCCAGGACACCCACAACACGTATATTTGTGCGCTTCATATTATCATTCAATTCCCTGATCCCTGCTCATATTTTTCCATTCTTTTCCCTATACTTTCTGTTTCTTTTTGGATTTCAGATGTTCCATCCTCCAGTTCACTAATTCTAACCTCTGTCTCTTGAAATCTACCATTGTAGGTTTCCATTGTTTTTCATCTCTTCTACTGTATCTTTCATTCCCATAAGTTCTGTGATTTGTTTTTTCAGACTTTCCATTTCTTCTTTTTGTTCGTTCCTTGCCTTCTTCATGTCCTCCCTCAATTCATTGATTTGATTTTTGATGAGGTTTTCCATTTCTGTTCATATATTCTGAATTAGTTCCTTCAGCTCCTGTATCTCATTTGAACTATTGGTTTGTTCCTTTGACTGGGCCATATCTTTAATTTTCCTGGTGTGATTTGTTATTTTTTGCTGGTGTCTGGACATTTAATTACCTTAATTAGTTTATTCTGGAGATTGCTTTCACATATCTTACCTAGGATTTTCTTGCTAGATGAGTTTGTTGTCTATCTGTTCTTTGACCTTCAGTTCAGCTTTTCTGGGCCTCTAGCTTAAGTTTTGTTCAACAGAGGGTAATTTTTCTGTTCTTGTTTTCTTGTTTCTTGTCCTGCTTGTAAGATGTCTTTTCCCCTCCCCACCCTTAGGAGGGTCTACATAGGTATTACAGACTCTGGCTGGGTTTTCCTGGACTAAACTGGCCTCCTATGCGGGGGAAAGGAGTCACCTGCGTCAGTTTTCCCTGATGGTGAGACCCAGCAGGTTGAAAGACTTTCCTCTGAAGTCTCTGGGCTCTGTTTTTCTTATCCTGCCTGGTATATGGTGCTTATCTGTCTGTGGGTCCCACCAGCAAAAGATGTTTTGGCTCCTTTAACTTTGGAAGGCTTTCCCTGCTGGGGGCGTGGTAGAGACAGAGGAGAGGTTGTAGGCTGGTTTTAATGGCTTCAAATTGCCAAGCCCTGGGGTCTGAATTCCTTGAGAGAGGGATTCCACCTAAGTTGGGCTTCACCCCTCCCCTGGGGAAGGCGCACCTGGGAGATAGCCCTGAAAGCAGTCTTTTTCTGCCTATTCCTGGGGCAGTTGCAGCCCAAGTAGTCCCACCGCTGAATCCAGAGGCAGCCAAGCCTCCGTAAAACAGCCACAAAAACCTGTTTCGTCCCCTTTCCTCTTTTTCAGTTAGCCCAATAAGCGACCTCTGCCTTGACCAGTTTCGTCTGAGCTGGGGGCCTATTTTTAGTAGTCAGAATTTGTTTATTAATGTCACAATTGGTGTTTGGTTGGACTCAGTCCCTGCTACCATTAGAGTCTCTTTCCTTTACCTCCGGGAAGCCGCCTGTGGGGGAGGGGCACTGGGTGCCGGCCGCTGCGACTTGGGGAACTCACGGTTCCGGAGACTCGCAGCCAGTCCAGCTGGTCCAGACTGGGGTACGCTGTGTGTCTGGTTACTATCGTGGCTCCAGGAGCTGTTCTGTACTATTTCTGGTTATTTAGTAGTTGTTCTGGAGGACGAACTAAAACACGCACATTGCTAAGCTGCCATCTTGGCCCCTCCTATGAAATTCCATTTTTAAAAAACTAGATATAGTCTTAATGAAATCTGTGATTGAGAGTTTAAGGACTGGTTTAAAACTGTATGTAAGCAGTTGATAAGAAACAAAGCAAATTCTGAAATACCCTTGTAGCATCCTACATTTGCAAGGAAATTTAAAGTTTATGAAGTGTTTCATTTCTTTTATTATGCTTAATACCTGAGCAACAATGAATCTTACATAGTAATTGGTATGTAACAGGTACCCCATAAATTCATTTATTCATTAGTTCATTCATTCACTCAACACATTTTTATAAAGGGTCTGCTACATGCCAGGTACTGTGGCTAGGACAGTGAATGAAACCTAAAAGGTTCCTGACTTCATAGTCTAAGAGATGAGACGAATCTAGAGAAGTAACATCAGATCTCTGTCTACTTTCAGGACAAATATAGTTAATTTCTAATTAATCTGAGTAAATCATGACAGAAATTAGGTAGCTAAGTAAACTTGGAAAAGCCAGCAAATAGAAGAGAACAGACTAGAGTAGAGATATTATGTCTGGATGATGGTGCATTTTTACTATAACCCCCCTTTCAGGGGCGAGTGAAGGAGAATAAAGAACTCTCAGGTTCTCATTGCAGATCTTCTACCCTGTCACAATTTTTATAATTACATCTCTACCTACTTCCTACTAAAATGTTTGATTGCAAGAGCCAGAGATTGAGCTCTTTCTGTCAAAGAGGAATTTTATAGTTATTTTTCACAGCTATTTTACAGTTATTTTTATTATTTGACATTGATCAGTAAGCTTCTTTTCTATTTTACTACAATATTGCTATGGTGAAACCTGAGGAGCATATAAAGGAAAAGCTTACTAACTTACAGTATTTGCTTTTTTTTATTTTAAGCAAATGTTTACTGGATTCAGGATGCCATTTTTGAAGATTTAACTCTCCCAGAGCATGATCTAGGATCAGCAGAACTGCATTCCTGGCTTGGACTTGTGCTGTGGGGAAATAGTTCATCATGATGTCTTAGCTTCCTTTGGGGTTGGTGTAGGGATTTAGCTTACAGGGAGAATGCTTAGACTTTATTGAATTCCTAGAACATAGTAGGCCCTCTAAAATGTAATAACTCTTACTAAAATAATCACTATGATATATTATATTTACATTTACTTTAATCCAAAATTTTGCATTTATTTTAATACCAACACCACCTTACCCTTGACTGTACTGTTAACTTTAGAAAGGACATTCACACATCATTCCAGTTGATTATCATAAGAGTTTATTCCAAATATCAGTTATCAGTATACTGTTTTCACAAATGTGCCATATGTATGTATTGCCCCTTATATTTTACATTTACATTTACTTTACTATTAACATTAATTTCATCCTAAGTAATATTAGCCATGAAATTACAACTTTATTATGCTTGGCATACTAGTCACGTTAGTAACATCCAAATAAATATAATCCAAAATTAAATACAGTTTTTGAGCCTCCTATCATCATTTGGCACATCATCAGCAATGTGAGTCCCACTTTTTTGAGCTAACATGCATTCCTGTGAAATAGGTAAAACAAGGATTATTGTGCTATTCTCATCAGTGAGGAAATCAAGTCTCAAAAAAGTTATGTAAGTTTTTGTGGGGAAGCATAGCCTTTGTAGACAGACTGTAAGAGGTTGTTTCTCACTCAAGTTCAGAAACCTTAGTAGAGACAAAGCTAGAATTTCATATCTCACTATTGTAAATTCTGTCTCATATACACTCTCTTTTGCAAGTTAACTCTCCTAATACAAGACATATGAAATGTATTGATACCAGTCCCAAGTATAATAATGATATTTATACATGTTTGATTTTCCAGCATAAACCTAAGAACTTAAGGATTTTCAGGAACCTAATTGCTGTAAGAGATAATTTGTATTAAAATAAATGAACTTATCATTAACCACATTTCATTTGATATCTCTGCCTTCAACTCTAAATTCCCAAATTATTTTCTACTATTGTTGGGACATTAGCTTATATGTTTTTCAACCTCCAATCAGGGATGTGATAGTGAAACAGATAAATGAACTCTTACTTTAGTTAGAGTGGATCAGAGCTTGAATTTAATCCAAAATGACTGTCCATAGGGGAGTGCTTGTGGGGCCAGTAATTTATTTTACTTAGAGATTTCCTTTGTTAGGAGAATAATTTTAGTGAGGCCATTTTGATTTTTCATATTGAGAAAGGCTTGTATCAGCACATCCATTCATTCAAAAAATACTTAATGTGTCAGACTCTATTCTGGGTTAGAATACAGTACTTAACAAAATGGAAAAAAAAATCCTACCTTCATGTATCATATATATTACTGGAAAGAGTCAGAGGCTAAAGAAATATATATAGTATGTACTACATAACTTAATGGTACATGTTTTGGAAAAAAATAAGTAGGACATCCCAGGGTCAGGAGTGGAAGAGTATAGCAGTAGTACCTAAAGTGGTTACAGAAGTATTCACTGAGATGGTTGCATGTGGGCAAATCCCTGAAGAAGATGAGAGAGTGATATATTGAGGGAGAACATTCTGGGCATAGTGCTAACACTCTGCAAGGTGACAGGTCTGGAGTATTTCAGAAATTGCAGAAAGGTCACTGTGGCTGATGCAGAGTAAGTGAGAAGAAATGGGATTGGCGAGATGAGGGTGGGGGCAGTTTGAGAAGAGCTTTGGCTTCTTCCCCTGAAACAACACACGTGTTCCAGCCTACTTTCTCCACTGTAGAGAAACCTGTATGGCTCTGCTCTCAGGAGGTGTTTAGAAATTTCTGTTGCCTACCAGAATGTCTGAATGAATGCTACCAAATAAAATTAAATGACCCCTCTTAGTAGACTGGCACTTCCCCAAGTTAGCACTTACTGCTTCACTAAAAACCAAGGGTCATGGTTATCACTAAAGTTGGCAGTATGAATGAATTGTCTGAATGAACAGTGATTCTCTTGACTGAGGCCCTATCCACAACCAAGTAAAACTGATTGAGAAAAGAAAATCATTCAGTGAGCCAGTAGAATTTTCTGTTTGCTTGGTTCTTTTGATTGTTTTGTTATTTGAAAAATGAACAATAGCTCCCAAATATAAAGAACACTGACTATACCACTTAATGATACAGTACTTTATATTCATTTTTAAAAAAATTAATCTTTACCATCAATTTAACCAACCCTATTGGCAGGTGATTTTTATCCCAGTTTTATGTGTGAAAAAACTGTGGCTTAGAGAGTTTAAGCAACTTGCCTAAAGCCCTGCAGTTACAGATTGGTACAGAGAACCTGAATTCAGATCTGACACTAGAATCTATGTACTTAAGTATAGCTCCACTATTTCTCAAATCAAAAAAATTCAGAATCTATGGGAAGAGGGTGAAATCTGTGCATTTATTCTTGGGGGCCCAGCACAGTTTCTTTTTCCTTTAAAAGTTTACACACATGGGTGGTGCAATGGTGGCTTAATGACAGAATTCTCACCTACCATGCCGGAGACCTGGGTTCAATTCCTGGAGCCTGCCTATGTGCTCTCCCCCTCACACACACACAACAAAAAAGTTTGCTCACACTCCTCAAGTTTGAGGAGCTGCTAAACCAGAGTGACTGAGTCTGACATCCCCAGATTTTCCACCTATTACTTTTGTTTGACACACTGACCTTTTCATTTCTACATGGGGCTGAAAGTCAGAACTCTCTCTAACATTTCTGTGTAGATATATTTCTAACATGTCTGTGTAGATATACTGTGGTTGAAGTGTTTGACCTCATACACCAAACCATAGTGACAGTATCAATGCTGACCATGTATGTGCTAACCCTGAATTGATATTCAACTTTGGTTTCCAAACTTAAGTCTCAGAGGACACTTTATGGAGCAGAGAGAAACCTGCTATCCCTTGTTCCACTAATTGCACATTTCTAAGTCATCTGATGTCAGAGTAGGAATAGTTCATGATATCCATCTTCTCTACAAGTTAGTTCCCCAATTGCTGCTTAATGTTTTTTTTTTTTAATAAAGGGGGCTAAAATAATTTAAAAATCATTAAACATAAAAGGGATATTTTGAATTGTTGGTAGGAATTAAATAGAACCTTTACAGTGACCACATTTTCCACAACAACAATGCCAGGGCAGATGGGCTGACAAGTGCATGTGTATATATGGAGGGCATGGGAGAGACTATTTAATCAAGATTGAGCTAGAAATAAATATATGGCCATATGGTCACCCAGACAACTTTGTGTTTTCATTTTCTCTTTTTAGTATATTGAGTTTAAAGAACAGTTTTTGGTTTGAACAAAATAACTTTCTTAGGGCAATGGATCTTTGAAGTCATTAACTTTGGGACTGTTGGAATAGTATGTCTGAGCTGACTCTGGTATGTGCTTTGCACTGTCCTTCAAAATTATTCTGTGAACAGAACTTGAAATCAGACTTTAAAAGAACATGTGATAAAACTCTTCCTTTCCATATCTTTAGAAGCAGAAAAGGGACATTGAAATTTGGTCAATCCTATGGATTTTATTCAACAAACGTTTTCTGGGATCCAAACAAATACCTAGCTCATTTGTCATTTGAGGTAAAAGTAAGGAACAGGAATCAGGGATTTAAAGCACACAAAATACAGTAGGAGATATAATTGTGTTTTAAAATGATATTTTTAGTTTCAATCTTAGTTTTTACCTAAACCAGAGGAGCAACTAGCTACCTAATCCTTGATAGTTGGAGGATGGCCAGGGCTGGGAAATCTGTTCTGGATATTATAGTTCAAATCAAATTTTATTTTGTGGAGAAGTTATTGCCAGATTCTGTGAACCTTGACTGATCTTTCTAATTCTTCATAATATCTGCAGTATAATGCCTGTTATATAGAAGATGCTCAGTAAATCCTATCTACTTACTTAATCTTCAAACGTTTGGTGAGCACTATATGCCAGGTGTTGTGATGGGTTCTAAATACTCCAGAAGAGTTAACATGACCTAGTCTCTAACCTCAACAATCATACAATTCATTGTAGAAACAGTCAGGTTTGTAGGTAAGTGCAGTATTCCATTTTAAGTCCTCTAATGGGGATAAACTCTTAGTGATAATGGAAAATCGTTAGAGAAACAGAGTGGACATTAGGGAAGGCTTCCGAGCCTTACTGTGCCATTGAGTTCTGAGAGCTGGGTAGGTTAACCCTGTTAAAGGGGGTAGGGAAGCTGAAAAGCATTGAATGGGTCAATACTGCATCCAGGGAGAAAGGAGAGAAAAAAGCAATAAGGATGGAGACACTACATACAAAGGCACAATTTCCTTGGGGAAAGAACCAAGTTTGTGGTGATTGGAGCTTAGGGTGTTTGAAGGTGAGTGATGAAGTTAGTAAGGTGCATTGGTGCAGTGATGGTGGCCATTGTAAGGGCTGATGGACAGCTTAAACCCATATGATTCAAATTGGGAAACTGGGAATATTGGTGGTGCTCATGGGGAAGTACTAGTATTATCATACTAATACCTTAGATGTAAACTCAACCCTAATAATAAGGTATTTTGATTTTTTTTTCACCAGATCCCAAAGTGTGGTTAGTAAAGAACTGAGAAAGTATTTATACTAAGTTTGTGTGTTATCTCTGCTAGTGTGCTCCCCTATCTCTCTATTTGTATTTGTTTCTTTTTTGCTGTCTTCGTTTTATCTGATTTTATTCACTTTTTCCATCTGCTTGGTAATTATTTTTTATCGCCTATTTTTAGGGTCAGAATTTTGTTACCATGAGAATGTCATACATAAAACCAGTATTTAAAACCAAGCCCACCATTTATATAGAGGAGACATTTGGCCCTGAAGCTAAGAACAGTTTGTGAAAAATCAAACAAAATTTCCTGGATATTAGCAAAATTGGATTGTTATGAATGTGTGGGCATTTAATAAGTAAAAGTTAAGGTTCCTATGTTCTTAAACAGATCTCACTAGTTTATGGTTGTTTTTGTCAACAAAGCCATACCTTTCTATTTATACAACTATTTTTTTCCCTAGGGATATCATTCTCCATGCTTAGCATACAATTCAGAGCCCCCTGTAGCTACTTCTTAGTGCCTGGTTCTAGTTTTGGGTCTGCCTCTAGACAACTGTATGCTCCTGGATAAATGAGTTACCCTTTTCCAAGCCCTTAAATATAACCAGGGTGGCTTCTCCATTGCTAGTTTACTTAACAGAGCTGCCTGTTCTGTTCTTGGTACTCTCCAGATACCCCCAAAGACTCCTGCTAGTGCCTCTCCCTCTTAATAATGAGACCCTTTCGTGGAATCCACTTTAATCCTATTTCTCCTTATTTGTTCTCTGTAATGAAGAAAGAATTTGACAAAAAATCCTTTCTGGAAAAGGATCATGGAAAATCTCAGAATGTATTTATCTGCTGAAGACAATTATTAAATTTAACCCCTTAGTTTTCTCCAATGGGACTACACAGCTATCCTTTATTTCACTCAAGTATCTGATGAGAAGGTGGAATATAGCCCGTTTAATTTATTTGATTGTTAATCATTTGAAGAGAGACGAATGAGCTATCCAAAACAGTAGAATTGGTAATATGAACAATGCTCACTATTTTGACAAGCCATTGTTGGGCCTTTGGGATGCCTAGATAGAAGATGTGGCCACATTTAACTGAAAAGTATAGGCCAAGTAAGAAGCTATTCCATTAGCCACACATTTTCTTTTTTAATCATTAATCCATTTAGCAGATCTTGTTTCTGTGCATATTTTGAACAAGGTGATGTTTGAGGTTCAAGAAAGGCAGCAGTTTATAAAACATTGCCTTATCAAAACTCTTATTCATCTTAAATTTTTATCTTTGTTTCATAGTCTTCAAATGTATATGAGAAAGATAAACCCCAAATCCAAATTTTCTAGTTCTCTTGATTTGTCATTCTCTTCAGAAACTTTTTTTTAATTGAGGAAACTGTTATATTTTCAAGGTTATGTTACTTTCAATTCAGATAATTTAGTCATGTATGCGGTCAAGTGTTCTCTTGGGACTTTAGCAACGTATGTTTCATTCCTTTTTCATTATTTTCATAAGTAAATATTTGCACCCAGAAGTGTTCTAGATAGGAGCTGGGGACATACACAAGACCCAAGCCCTTCTACCTAGAGACACACTCAAAGAGGATACAGGCAGAAGAGGGAAAGCAACGCTCCACCAACCAGGCTCCCGCTCCACATGAGAGCCACACCTGTTTTCAGACTTGCAGAATGTGTGCACTAGAATGCCTGGACGGTCATTTGTCCAGCGTTTACCCTGTGCCTCCTTCCAAACCCGTTTAACTTGCTATAGCTCTTGGTAATCTGTAGCTTCTCTCTGTCTAGCTGTTGGACAAAGTGGTGAGTCAGAATTTGCTTGTAAACAGTCCCTCTCAGTTTTATTTTTGGAAAAAAATATAATACAGTTCCCTATGTCAAGCAAGTAATCACTTAAAATAATTATAGATACTTGCAGGCCATAATTAATTAATTAACACCCCATGTATTGAATTAATGTAAACTAATTTTAAAATGCCCTATTTTCTCAACGTATCAAAGCCCCACACCCACACCACTTATGGGGAGAATGCTACCAATAAACAGCAGATCTAATATTAAAAATAAGATCCAGCACCATACTTTGGAAATTTATCATTTCTGAATTTATAATAATAACCCCCTCAGGATGAGCTTATTTGATGCTGGTATCTTCCTCATGTAGATTTCAGGCAAGGATTCGCCTGGCCTTTGAATTGTTTTCCTAATGGTGGGATTTTTTGTGCTAACCCACTTATATTTTCCCATTAGCTTCTCCATGTTATTGCATGCACAGTGCAGGGAAACCTGGTGGCAGTAGTGTAGCTTGGGGGGAATCATTGGTATTTGTCAGTATACACTGAGCTCCCAGCTCACTTCTCCCACCCTCACAGTATGAATCAGGATGGAGTCTTCTGTGATGGTGGTGGTTTAGGAGCCCAAAACAGACTCTCTCTACTTAGCCGTGCCACTCTTAGCAGCAGAGAGTACAAAATTAAATCAATCCCACCCCAGAGTTCTTTGTCTCTGAAGACTAATTGTGAATCAGTTTATCTCAGACCTGTAAATCAAAGGACACTTGCCCTACCTTAGAAGCCTACATTAAACAAGGTGCTTCATTTCACTCTACCTCCAGTTTGGTGAGAAAGGTATATGTTAAGAATGGGATCATTTGACTGTAAGAAAAGATTCTTGAATGGTCTCTGTATAGGAGGATGTCAAAATCAGAAATGCATTTAAAGTGGAGGAAGAGGCGATCTAAAAATGGAAACACGTGCTTATGGTAGAGAAGTGATGGTTTCATGATATCCAATCCAAGTCTAAGTCAGATCCCTCAGTTTTAAGCGTGAGTTGGGGAAGTTAAAGAGTGCAGGATGGATTTAGCTCACTTCAAATTGTCAATTTCTCTCTACTGACTAAAATAAAAATAGTACAATTCCTTGATATGGACAATTTATATCTTCCCAAATGTACCTAGAATGTGATTTAAAAAACACTTTAGCATATTTTGCTTTTTATATATTTGTAGGATTCAAGACAGTAAAAATTATGGGACTGTAGTGAATGATACATGAACATACCCAAGTGATAAAAGTGCATAGAACTAAATACACATGCACTCATAAATGAGTACAAAGCTGGGAAAATCTGAATATGATAAATCGATTGTATGAATGCCAATATTCTGGTTGTGATATTGTATCACAGTTTTGCAAGGTAGTTCCATGGGAGAAACTGAGTAATGGTACAAGGAATCGCTCTGTACTATTTCTTACAAATAAGAAAAAAATGCATGTGAATCTACAATTATATGCAAATAAAATTAAAGACAAAAACATATGGGTTTTCCATGCAAATGCAGCTTAAAACAAGTCTCCTAAACATCCCCAGAAAATTTTGTATACACTAACCCCTCCTGTATAGGGATTCTGGAACTGGCACTGTCCCAAGCCCTTGACACTTGCATGAGCAAGGAGAAAGAGTGATTTGTGAAATACAGAAATTTTGTTTAGATTTTCTGAAGGGCTCTAAGAATGAAAAGTGTTAGGGTTTGATATTAGAATCAGAGGTTCAGAGACTTTGAAGTCCTCAAAATATTTTCCATGAACTTGTCGTGGCATGAGCAGCACCAGATTTAAACATTTCCTGGTTTTATTAAATTGGGGTTGGGGTGTTCCTTCTTTCTTCAATTTAGATTTCAATTTTCTTAGCTTTTAATCTACATTTAAATATAATTTAGGAGACTTGAGCCAGATTTCATATCTATACATGAACAAATCCCCAAATAAAAAATAATTAGGCTGCATAATTGTACATTATAGGTAAACTTATTGGTTAATACCAATTTTAACAATCTCTTCCATCTTCTAAAAGCTTGAGCTTCCCAATGGAAGCATTACTGTTCTGTGTAGCTCTGATGCCATTTAGTTTTTTTACCCTTCAGAAAGAGGTGCTATTAGCTTCTATAATTTATACATATAATTAAGCAGTCAGGTACTATCACCTTCAACCACATATACTGTTCCAATTATGTTTTCATTCGTAACAATAGATGTAATACGCTGTATGCGCTCATTATATTGGTATTTTTATATAATGCTCAGCTTGGCCACAGGTTGAAAAACCACTTAGAAATATTCTGAAGGTAAACATTAAGTTATAAAAAAGAAAAACTGGAATTCCATGCCTCCTGTGTTCTTAGGGACTAGTATTTAGAATGCTGTTGGGCACTGGTATTAAGCCCAAGTCAATCTTAAAGGTGTATTTAGAATGTGATGCTTTTAACAGTTATCTCTTCTTAAATAAGTCTTCCCCTAGTGTATATATGCAGCTCATGTTTATCTATTTTAATGGATGAGACCTATTTTATATCACATATATTGACAGATACTGATATTGTATATTTACAGATGCTAGTTTTATTTTGAATTCCAAATCTTTTCCTTGTGCTATTAATAGGGGAAAAAAGTGAACAAGTTAGAATTTCGTCTGTTTCCTCACACTGTTCCCAGAGTTGTCTGTCAGCTGGCATTATTTATCAATTGATTTCTGTATGTGAAGCATCACACTGAGAATGATTTCCAAGTGAAAAAATGCTGAGGTTAAGAAATATATTACCATGGCTCAGAATATTTGCAGCCAATAAGTAGGTGCTTATTACTTCATGTGGAGCAAATATAGACACAAATTCTGGATGAGAACATGGCTGCTTACCACAAGGAGTGGGTTATTAAAATGGCAGGTAGGATTAGCAAGACTGCAATAAAAAAAATGCAGCTCTAAAGAAGGGCTACATATCTGCAGAGGAAACAGGGGAGAGGAGGGAAGAGGGGAAGAAGCCATAGGAAGGAGAATGAGATTTTTTTTTTAAGAGAGTCAGGAAACCTTCTTTTAAGAGGAATAGGAGTTGACAATTATTTTAAATAAAGAGCAGTCCTTTCAGTTTTTGTAATGCAGGTTGCATCTGTACATGTATATAGAAAAGATGTGTGAAGGCATTTGGAGTTGTGTGTGTGTGTGTGTGTGTGTGTGTGTGACTGTGAATTAGTGAAAATGAGGCTAACATTTAAATTTGCAAGGAAAAACTTTTACATAACTTTTGGATTTCATTTTATCCCAGGAAGCTTAAAATCAGTGCTACTTTGGAGAACTGTCACATGCAGCGTAATGAGGGGAAAAAGAACAAAACTTTAATTCATCAAGAATGCAATCAGGAATGCACTGGTTTTAGGTTGAAATGAAAATATTAAAAAATAAGGTTTTTCTTTACCCCAGAATATATAACACTGCCAAAAATAGTTATTACCATCCCCTCTCAATGCACATAAAAAATGAATTGAGGGTTAGAAAGTTTAAGTGGCTTATCCAAAACAGCCCCCTTCCAGAGCTGGTAACTGGAAGGCAGAGTTGAATCCAGGAGGTACTGACTCCATAGCCCTTGCTTCTAGCCCCTAACCACCATACTACAATGCCTTCTGGGATAGGACAATTTGTCAACTACAAAGAACAAAAAGTGAGTGCAGGATGCTCTAGAAGCTACTCTGAAAATTATAAGGAAGGAATAGCGGGGTAATTTTTTTTCAGCTGCACTACTCTGAAAGTATGCTTGTGAAAAATGACTGATCATTAAATCACAGATCAAGCGTAGGGAATAATTTCTCTAATCAACTTTGCAAGTCTATCCTGGAGATAAAATGATAACCTCCATTATTCTAGTGAATCTAGCAACATTTGGCTTTTCATTGACTCCCACAGAATAAAATACAGTGGATCCAGTAAGACTGGTGTTCACCTTAAAGACTAGTCTACATTTTAATTCTCTTTTTCTAGTATGCCAATAAACGAACGCACCAAGGAAGAGATTAGAAAATGAGCACATAAAAAAACAGCACTCTAATGAAGCAAATAAGTCTATGACTGCAAATGAAGTAACTGGGAACTTTGTCACTAAACTATCTGAAAACAGTATACAAAATGTGATTATAAAATAATATCACTGGTGCTGTCATCCATATCCAAATTTTTCTTACCTATTTATAGTGCTCTCCACAGCATAATCTCTATTTTGGTAGATATCTCTTCAGAAAATGAGTTCTTTATGAAGATGCGTATGAAAGATATTCTTTAATATAAAATTAATCAAGTTTAAATGCACTGGTAAATGCTATTAATGATCAGATTATTTTTCTCTTCCTCTCTCATTCTGCATCTTTCTCTCTCTGTCTCATACTCTCTGCCTCTTTCTTCTTTATTATTCTTGTCTCTCTCTCTTATTTCTTCAAATGTTTTATAAATAAAGATCATCTTCTAGGTTGACCTTAAACAAGGCCTACAGTAAGAACCATTACTTTAGAAAGAACTTTCATTATTTACCATTATTAGATGAATATAAGTTCTGCCCATGAGAGAGGCTACTTAAAATTTAAAGGAAGTCTTGTTTGCTTTAAAAGAAAAATGTGCTGAGAAACAGGTCTATTGAAAAAGGAAGCCATGACTATTAATGCATTGAATGAATATTTATTGAACATCTCCTACAGATGAGGCCTAGGGCACTAGGAAAAAATGGTAAGCAAAATAGATGTATGTGCTGCCTTCATGGAATGTGCATCTAACAACATATTTTGGATAATCCAAAAAGTAGGATAATAGAGGAAGGTCTAGTGTCCATTTTTAGACTTCGCAAATTGTTAGTTTTCTAAAAGCTTCTCCATCCTTTCAGCCAATAGAATTAGACAGTGAAAAGAGAGATCAGAATTCTATAGTACACACAACTGTAGCTGTGCAGAACCTGTCGTTAAAGGGCATGCAGGATTGGGACAGAGGAAGTAAGCACCTGCACAAGGCTTTTTGCGTCCAGAAAGCTTCTCAGCATGGTTTCTATGTTTCCTACCTGGATCCCACCAGTAGTCCATGGGGTGACCCCTGAGCAGATGCAGCCCAACACCAGGTCTCATGCCAGGGACTTCAGGGCTAAGTGCATTCAGGTCTCTTGACTTACTCTGTGTCACATGTAGCTCAATGACTTGAGTTCCTATTAAAAAACGGTCTGAAAAAAAAAAAAAAGTGATCTGCAGTCAGAATGCCTGCTGTGATAGGGAAAGGCCCTGAGTCCCAAAGATCAGCCATAACAGAATCCAAAAATGTGTCTTCCAAACCAACAAAAATGTTATATAAACATCATTTAATACAAAACATTAGAAATTGAGTCTTCAAATTGTGCTCCTGGCAACCATTTCTTCCTCACGTGGCAATATATCATGGAAGTTAAAACATTTTGGTGATATATTGTTCTAATACATCCCAGCAAGTGTGCTCTGAGAACATATTAGTGCAATGTATCATCACTGAGGGAGGCTGTGCAGTGTGCATGCAGCAGTCCACCGCCCACAGGGCACTGAGCATCACTTCAGCACGGGAACACCTACTCAGTGGTTACCCAGCTACCAACACAAGGGCCCTGCACAGCTTAGGGGCTGGGCATGTAGCCTGGGATCCTGTTGGCACTCAACAAATATTTAGTAAAAGTCCAGATCACCATACTGTCATCAGTGGAACCCCTGCCACTGCGGTGGATTAACACCATTCGTTCCTTTTGAAAACCTCACTTCTCAGATTTTACAAAGTGATCTTGGATGAAGTTAATATTTGAATTTCTCTCCTTAGTAGATATTAGGAGACCTTAGACAGCTGGAGCAAGATGATGTTACAGTTTGATACTTCCTTTATGTATGCATCTAACCTCTTCTGTTTGAAGTTAATTTGATTTTGCCTGCATAGAAAAGGAGCCTTGGGAGATGATTTTTTTTATTAGAAATATGCTGAACCGTTCAGTTTCCAAACTTGCAAACTGGAGGAAATTGAAAAGTTCCTGTAGACTGAAGCTTTTGGTGCATATCCAAATTTCACTTAAGATTGTATTATTGACAAAAGCCAATATCTCAAGCAGTTTTGAGGGACATCTTCTTTCAATCATATCACTTTAATTGAAATTGTAAGATGCCCATCAGTTTATTGTATTTGTATCACTTGGATGACATTTTGGACTGCTTCCTTAGAGTGCTGTTTTTATATGCACAGATATTCTAATCTCTTTCCTGATGTTCATTTATTGACATACTAGAAAAAAGAGAAGTAAATGTGGACTAGTTTTTTAGGGTAAGCACAAATCTTATATGAGTAGAATAAGACCTTATAAGACCTAGTGCTGTGCAAACATACTTGGAAAAATTCTTGGAGACAGTAGAAGACATTTCAACAAGACATATGTTTGTCACATAATCATGTCACACATGTCCATACAGTTCCTCAGGTTAGGCTAAGGCAGTATTTATAGTGGAACCACTAATTGTCGTAAAAGTCCTGATGACAGCAATTCCTTCCTTGAAAACGAATGGACTAAATATGATCTTTTTTACTGGGTCAACTATATATTATTCTGTGGAAGTTAGTGAAAGGCATTTGCTGCTAGATTCACTAGAATAGTGGAGGTTATCATGTTACCTCCAGGATATATTGGTAAAGTTGATTAGAGAAGTTAATCCCCTTGCTTCATCTGTGATTTAATGACTAGCCATCTTTCATGAGCATAGCTTCAGAGTAGTGCGGTTGAGAAAAATTGCCGCTGTATTCCTTTCTTATAATTTTCAGAGTAGCTTCTAGAGCAATCCACATTCACTTTTTGTTCTTTGTAGTTCACAAATGTCCTATCCCAGAAGGCATTGTAGTATGGTGGTTAGGGGCTAGAAGCAAGGGCTGTGGAGTCAACACTGCCTAATTCAAATCTCCCTTCCAGTTACAAACTCTGGAAGATGGCTGTTTTGGATAAGCCACTTAAACTTTTTAATGCTTAATTTATTTTAAATGTAAATTGAAGGGTGACATTAATACTTATCAAATGGAACTGTCAGAGGAAATGAAATGAAGAAATACCTGCAGTTCTTAGTATAATGCCTGGTATATAGAAAACATCCAATGAATGGTAGCTATTATTATTATGCAAGTAAGAAAACTGCCTTGTCAATGCAACCTAAATTCTCCACCACCCTGTGGGAAACTGTTCAGTTTCACATGCTTTAATAGCAGTTTCAATAAGCTGCTATTTCATTCCAGATCTTTAATTGCTTGTGATATGGCCAAAACTATAGTCGTATAAAATTGAGAGCCTCTAAGATGTACTGATTTTCCTATTACTGACCAATAACCTTAAAACTTTAGAGTATTTATATTTTTCACAAACCAATTCAAAAGTCATCACCACCACACAGACCTCCAGGTGAAATATGTTCTTTCCAGGCCTTTTCTTTGACCAAGGCAGAGACTGATGTCCTCAACTTCAGATTAATAATGTTTCTGAAATATCTATCCCGCCATATTATGACGAACTGTGTATGTTCCCAACTTCTTCCCTTCAGGCAGGGAGCTCCTAAATGCCAGGGACTGGGTCTTTTTATCATTATGTCTTCGGTACCTGGCTCTGCATCTGACAAAAAGTTCACAAATGTTTGAAGTTGAAATAATTTCTCCAACCATCCTCATGCCTGATATAAATTTTAGCAATGAAAATAACTACAGTTTAAATTCACCATAAAACACTTTTGTTTATTTAACTATTCTATAAAAATTAAAACAAGGGTAGAAATACTCATAATACTTTGAGAGAAATAAGACAGTATTGAACAGATAAGAAAACTGAAGAGGTACTTGCCAAAATTCATGCAATTAATGGCAGGACTGAAACATGAACTCACATTTCTCAGTACCTCTAGCCCTTCTTCCAACATCCTGTAATTACTGTCTATTGAAAAGAAAATCCTAAAAATGATTGCTAGGTAGAAAAATAAAAGTCTCTTTTTCTCACAGACCTGCCAATTCCTCAGTGATAGCATCCATTTGTTGGTTAGACTCTTCATAGGAATTTGGTATTTATAATGAAATGAATGTTACTAGCTGAGTTACTTTGGAGCAGGCATTTAAATTTTTCGGAGCCTTGGTTGCCATTGCAAATGGGGATACAAAAAAGTACTTTGGAGAACTGATGTAGTAATTGTGACGTTGGCTTCGCTGCATAGGCTGGCAGGTACCAGCCATCAATCAGTGGTGGCTGTTATTGTTACTACGACATTTGTAATATGCCCCTCGTAAGAGAAGGGCTGAATGAGCCTGTGTTTATTAAGGGAAATAGGAAGAGGTATATTTGCAAAAGCAGAAAAATCAGGTCAGATACGAAGGACCCTTACATTTAAAAAAGAAAGTATCATTTTGTGGAAAGAATTATTGGCATGTAGAATTTTGCCCAGGATCAAATTGGCCACCTGTCTGGTATTGACCATATATTTCAATGTTCAGAAGACTTTTACTATTCAGAAAAGCCTTGTGATTATAGTGGAATGGGAGTAAAAACAGTGTAAGAATGTATTCACTTTTAAAAAGATAGGCAAAAAAATGTAAATTATTTTATCTTCCAGTACTAATCTTGGGTTGAATTTCCCATTCCTGCTGATGGTGGGTTGAGGAGAGGTGATACATTAAGTTTCCAGTTGTAAGTTGCTCATTTAATTCTTGTTTAAAAGTATTTCCTTCAAGTCAGTAGATATTCAGTTAAATCTGCTTAAAGTTCAAATTTGCTAGCAGAGTTTTCTCCCTTTTAAAAGAAGATTTCTCTTTCAATCATCCCCAGGATGTGGGAAAGGATTTCTGTCTGAGGGTTTTCTCAGTCTCATCCATGCCCTCCCCACGATGCCCCTCATCCAGTGTAGTCACTTCCCATACTACAAAGACTGAGACCTAAATGGCCCTACCTGGTTCGATAGGTGGACATATACACACTTCGGGACTTGCCTCCAGTCTTCAAGTTCCTGAATCCTTTTTGTCTGGCTCCTGGCCTCTTCTGGTTCCTTGATTCTCCTCACCATCTCTGGGTCCACCTCAGGGTCCCAAGAACTCTGTTTCCTGCTGGATCCTGGAGGCTTTGCTAGGCTAACTCCCTCACACAATTATCACCTCTGCCTCTCCGAAGCATTGATGTACCTTATCCACATCAGGCCTTCTCAAAGCGACTTTCTTTTAGACTCAGGTGAGTGTGGCAGCAGCATCAGTGTTTTCTGAATTCTCAGTCTTATCTGGGTGTTCACTGGTCTTAAGGCTCACCTTCAGTTTAGAGAAGGTTCACTCCATTTACTTCCTTTTTTCTTTCTTTTCCCTCTTTCTAAGCTCTTCTCCCATGTATATCTGAATGGTTTTCTCCTTCCTGTGTGGCAGGAACTTCCGAGTTATTTCCTGCTGTGTGCTGTGCTTCTGAGGGTAACAGGTACTCCTCTCCCATGTTGAAATGTTGGAGTGTACAAATTCTTTAAGTATTTTGCTTTGCCTAAATTGTGGCTTTTACAAACAAACAAAAACAATGCTTATTTTCTGATCTTACTATTAGGAAAAAAAAAAAGGAAATTTATCATACTTAAACCTGACGAACAACTATACCTTTTTGAAATGGACTCAGCCATTGATTCACTAAGTGGGGAAACCAAGAGAAAACAAGGAACGAGATATTACTGTAGGCAAAAATGTGATGAGACAATTAGGAATTACAAGGAACGAGATATTACTGTAGGCAAAAATGTGATGAGACAATTAGGAATTAAGATTATAAAGTATAAAAAGACATAGGTTAAACCTTTTGAAAAATTTAATCTCCATGGTATTCAGGAAAGCCACTTTATGCATGGTCTTCTTAGGACTCAAAGCCTTTGTATAACTCTTCAAACTCATAACTTACTGAGTGAGTCCCTTTCCCTGTGCAAACTTGATCTTTTGTATGATCATTTATATTTTACCTTTCTGAAGCCCTGAGCTATTAAAGCTGTGCATCTATTCCTTTAAACCTTTTCTATTGTGATAATTTTAACTAATATGTTCTTTAAAGATTTCCTGTGTCAATAAGCTTCTTTAAGAAGTAGATCCTGTGGCTTTATAGCTAATGCCATAGCCAGTGAAAACTTATCTTTTGCTCCATTGCACACATTTCAGCTCTAGGTGTGCTTCTCAAAACACATCTTCATTTGCTAAGTGTTGACTTGTGACCTGGTTGAAAACAGTTGAATATTATAATTTATGAGTGGCTGTCTAAACTGCTTCTTTTATCCCTTTTCTTTCTGCTCCTGCGATGATGTGTATTGGTCAGCATAAAAAGTATTGTCATTGTTGCCCTCATTGAGAAGAATTGCCAGGAAATGCGCTCATATAACTATTATTCATGAGATAACAAATATTTTTCCATCAGTATTTATTTCAGTTTGCTGATACTGCTGGAATGCAATATACCAGAAATGGATTGGCTTTCATAAAGCGGATTTTTTTAGGTTATAAATTTACATTTCTAAGGCCAGGCCATGAAAATGTCCAGATTAAATAATCCAGAGAACATGACTGTGCAGAAAGGTTGCCAGCAACTGGAACTCCTCTGTCAACTGGGAAGACATGTGGCTGGTGTTTGCTGGTCCTTGCTCCCTGCTCCATTGCTTTCGGCTTCTGATTCCAGTGGCTTTCTCTCTAAGTGTCTGTAGGTCCTCACTTATCTTCTCTGGGGCAGACCCTGGGTTTCATCTCTTAGCTTAGCATCTCCAGACGTTTATAGCTTGGTTTCATCTCTCTCCTCTCTTTGTTGAATCTGAGCTCTCTCTGTTTTTTCTGCCTTTCATTCTTTTCATACAGGGTTCCAGTAAAAGGAGTAAGAGCCACCTTGAATTGGGTGGGTCACATCTCCATGGAAGCAACCTAATCAAAAGGTCCCACCCAATGATAGGTCTGTCCCCACAAGATTGAATTAAAAGAACATGACTTTTCTGGGAGTACATAACAGCTTCAAATCAGCATGGTATTCATTCAGAAAATTCTTACAGAGAGATTTATGTCAGTCTAATACCCTACCCAATTACAAAGGGGAGGCAGCCACAGAAAACAATCTGGTTTTTAAAAATCATACCTTTGGCCCCTAGCAGTCATTTGACTCTTTATTTAACAAGTTATAGAATCATATGAATATTGCCAAATACCCCATGGTATCAATCTGCCATAAAATAGGTGCAAAATAATAACAAAATGTAACAATACATGAGGAATAATTCTGGCCTTCCTCCCACCAAATGCCTACCCATTTGGTTGTTTTCCCTCCAGTATGATTGGGTTTATTCTAATCTCTCCACATCCTTATCTCTGTTGTGACCAGGAGCACACATGTACAAGGAGGCTGCCACAGTTTACAGTTCCATTCTGCTACTCAAACATGGAACAAAGCTTTCATGCTAACATGTAAAGCTCATTTTTATAGTTTTTGAATAAGTCATATAGGCATGAAAAAGTCTCCAAATTAACTAAAAGTAAAATTATTCTTCAATGATACTGTTACATGAGGAGGGAGGAGGAAAGGCTGATAGGATTTGGCATGTTTATAAGAAATTAATTATTAATGGGGTTAGTAATAGCAGTTAACAATGTATGATTAATTAATTAAAGACACCAGCCTTCTGAACAATGGTATGGGAACACCCAGCATTTTGTGTGGAATCAAAATCTTCCATGTTTTGCTCCTCATGGACTTCTCTGCCCTTGATTCTGCCCTTCGGTACTCTGTAACCTACCAGCATATGTCTCATGTCCCTTGGGTATAGTATTTTTCCAAGACCCAGGTTGTTTGTTTCTCAACTCCTGAAAGATGTTCCTCCTTTCATTCTGAACATCAGTCATCAATACTCTACCATAAGGTCATTAGAATTCTTGTTTGTTTGCTGTTTAGTTTAGTGGTAAATCAGATTAGCATAAATCCATATGTGTATGGAAGCATGAATTGGTGATAGTGGTCACTTGAGAGAGTCTCTGTATTAGACGTAATCTCAAGGCTTTATTTGGAGTCCTTTATTCTTTTGTCTATAACCCTTTACAGTGTTCAAGTCTGTCATATAATTATAGTGCTATTACATACAAAGAGCTGAAATTTATATAATTGGTTATATTAGATTTTGATCAGTTGGCTGATTGATGTAAGAACATTAGGCACACCCCTGTAGAAATCATTCCACCAGCTGGGGCACAGGCTCAGGTGCTGGATTCTATTGGCCTTTCAGAACTTGTGATTTTTACTTTTCCATTTACTGTTTTGCAAGAATCTCTTAGGTGATCTGTCGAGTTTATACATTTGTCCTGCAGACTGATTGGTGTATGTCAGAGTTCTACTGCACTTTTCTAGTCTACATGAGGTGATTTCAGTGGCAGCTCATTGAAAACAAATAGCTCTTTACCATGTTATAGTCATTTCAGGCATAAATATCAAACTTTTATACATTCATATGTATGTCTTTTTTATCTATCTGTCTAATCAGCTGTCTATCATCTACCTATCAATTATCCTCTCTGTATGTATCTGTCATCTATCATCTGTCCTCTACCATCTATCTTGAGCTTTTTTTTTTTTTTTTTCTGGAAGTAGGTTTTATTAGCTCGTGTGCGAGGGCCCAGCTAAGTCACCTCAAAAGTCTGAGCCCGAACAAAAGGTAACCTTAGGTTTTGTAGACTTTTTGACATGTTAAAGACAAGGTACACAATTGGCTGATTCAAGCTGAGAACTATTGAGGGGCCCCCACCCCAGGAATGTCTTCTTTTGCCTATCTGCATCTTTACCAATTCCTGAAGGCTGGGGGAGGGGGTTGGGGATTTTTTATAGAGAGCACAGCTAAACCAGAAAGACAGAAAGACCTGCCTGTTACATTTCCCCCTTTTGATGCTTACCCCGACTTTTAAGGAGGGGTTATAGCATCACTTATATTTCATTTTATTTACTTACTGCAAGTGTTGGTATGTTCCGATCTCAGCTGGGCATAGGAAACAATGTAGCCATGCAGGGTTTAGGCCCCTGGGAAATTGGGGGGGTAAAGGTCTGTGTTCTCCCTCTATTGGCCTCAAGTTTTCTCCTGATGGCCCCTTTTGGACTGTGCCTATCTTAGGTTGTTCCTCCCCTGTGGAATCTTACCCGTCTTTGGCTAACCAGCCATCTTCCGGGGCCAAGCAGGGTGGTACAAGGTGTGTAAGTGAGGGAGCAGTAACAACCCCTGAGAGGGTCTGATCTGTCTCTTTGACAGCCTATGCCCCCTGGCCTCTATGCCCAGTACCTGCTTTGGGGTTTTTTCACCTGCTCATGGGGCAATAGCTTTGGTTACATGCTTTTGGGAGCCCATGTTTTTTTTCTTTTTTTTCAGTGAAGGCTTAGCTCATAACTTTTGGGCAAGAGATAAAGTTAGTACCAGCTCCCAGGAGGCTTTCTCAGGTTTTGCCATACTAGAGTAACGAAAACAGCATTATTGAACCTGGTGAGGTGGGATTATAGTATACTGGGGCATATTTTCAACCAAGTACAAAATTATTTACTAGCAAAAAAGACGATATAGGTTGTTTGCATGCAAAAGCTATACAAGGCAAAAACAAGTTCCAGGAAGTAAATACTTCTAAGGCTAGGATGTTAATTTCCCTTAAGCAAGTTTTTTTTTTTCACACCTCATTGTGTTTTATCTGCATACTCAGCTTCTATTGTAGTTCCAGATCCTGAAATCCCAAATCTGCATTTACTCATAGACTTGTGTCTGCAAGCATGGGGTTAAACATCAAGCTCTTAACTCTTATAAACAGTGACTTACTTTCTATCCTAAAAACCTTTTTATAATATTAGTGTAGACACACACACTGAGCAGCAGCTAGGAAGGGGGAAGTTACCCAGGTAAGAGGAATTCCATCGAATGAGAGTAAAATTGGTTTTCAGGAAGAACTCCAGGGGACCTATTTCCAGGAGGGCTGAAACTGCTAAATGAAAGACAAATATAAAAGAACAAGAAAAGACAGTTAGTCCACAGACCCGGCAGGCCGGGATGTCCATGTGTTGATTTTCTAATTTTTGGCCCTGCGTAGATCAGTCAGCTTCCGGGGTGACAGAGGCAGGGCTCGGGGGTCTCCTCAGGCTTTGGCCATGCGTTGACTAGCTGCTTCCGGTGAGCTAGAGCAGGGCGATGACGGTCACTCTGGCCTCAGTCACGGGCTGGTCAGCTCATCTCAGCTGTGATGGAGAAGGGCACAGTGGCTCCCGGAGGACGGGGCATCTCAGGTGTTTGGGATCAGGGTTGCACCCCCAGGGGTGGTGTGCAGTGGCCCTTTTGACCTGACAGTGGTGAATTTATAGGATGCTCCTCACGGCTTTGACAGCTGTTGGGATTACAGACAGACGGGCAGTGCTCCCAGAAACCTGGTTCCAGAAACTGTCCCGGATCCATTGCCGCTCTGGCAGTGACAGGTGCCCCATCCAGGGAGTTCAGGAATCCGAGACACAGGGAAATGCCCCGCTGCCGGCACTGGATTCCATCGGGTCTCCAGTCAGGGCGCCGCCACCGCCATGGGCGAGGAAGGTGACAGCACACCTGCCTCAAATCCCGGACGAGCCCCCAGACATGTAGCGCGAAAACCAGGAACCAGGCCGCAGGCCTCCAGGAACGTTCCGTGAAGTTAGAACAGGCTGAGACTAAGGATCCGCAGTTTTGGGAAGTGGGTTTTATTAGCTCGTGCACACGAGGGCCCAGCTAAGTCACCTCAAAAGTCTGAGCCCTATCTTGAGCTTTTAACTAGTTTATATAAAAGTTCAAGTGAGGATCTTTATTCTTGGGGTCATTATTATTAAAAGTTAACAGCGTTGTGGGTTTGGGGTGGCCAGTGAGATAGGGATAAGACTAGACTATTTGGTTTTGGAGGGGTTCTTTTTTATAATTTGGTTAAAAGTGAGCATCTTAGACCTGAACCACCTAGATTTAAAATGTGGTTCTACCACTTACTGTATGAACATGAATCTGTTTGAATCTCAGTTTCCTCATCTGTAAAATAGGGGCCATAAGTTTACCAGGGTCACTGGGTTGCACAGTACCAGGAGGAGCCGCCCAATAGCAATTGAATGAATGTGCTGCTGAGAAATCTTCAGCAGTGAGCCTGTTCTATCTCAGCAGGATGACATTAGGATTGAATTAGTCTACTTAAAACAGTGTCTGACTAAGTACTCTCTCAGTATTTGTTATTACTATTCTTTTGGTGAAAGTAGTTTTATTAATGACTAACACACCTTAAAAATTAATAGTGCATTCTGGTTCTAATTTTAGTTGTAGCTAATGGTGGCATTCCCTGCCCTCTACCTCCACCACCACCACCCAAAATCACTGTAGTTACTGGAATTTGTTTTAATAAATATACTTCCAATAGATTAAATCAATCCTAAGAAAATACTGGATTACAGGGTCATGCCAGGCGTTACTGTAATTTGAGACAAAAAAAAATCAGTAAATACTGATCATGTATTTATTTCAGGTTTTGACATTTTGTTCTTTATGGATTTTTTGCAGTCATTACATTTTTAGAAAATATTGCATTAAAATATTATTTGTCTTGATTACTGAGTTTCTTAGCTCTCTACCTTATGTTTTGCACCCAAGGCAAGTGTCTTGCTCACCTCACCCACTTCATCCTAACCCTAACCCTTTTGTATTGGACTTCACCTATTATAATAAAAATGATTTCCTCAATTTATATGTGTTTGGGGCATCACTAATCTCCTACTTGATAGAAGGAAGCTGTAGCAGTCAAGGCTAAATTTAGATCACTGCAAACTGACCCTTAGAAAGTCTTTCTTGCTAATGCTAAACTCATTTCTTATTTTCCAGATAAAAGGTAACATAAAAACCTTACTTTAAGGAATTCCTAAAATTCACAACCAGTTTTGTGCTCACTTGAAAATATGGCCAGGTAATTTGGTTCTCAGAGAGAAGTGAGAACAAATAAAGTATGATACCAAATTGTAGTCTCAGTGATTATCATGGGAGCAACAATTATCCTGAAATCAAGAGAGTTAAAGAGTGGGATGGAACCTAAGGGATATTATCTAACAGTGGGTCTAAGAAAACCACAAATAGTCAAACCAATCATTTGAAGAAGAAAAAAGGTAAAAGATGTTCCTTCATGTAAACACATAAAAGGCATGATGAGGTTGGAAATGTGCCCAGGACCATTGCTGGTGAAATGTACAGCAGGTCAATCAGCATCTGCTGGAATGATCAGGGAACATGCATTAAACAATGACATCTGCAAGTTTGGACTCAGTTAAATGCCAAAGTTAGATCCTGCTCAATCATCTATTAACTATGCCATTTGGACAAGGTAGATAACTTTTTTGAGCATTAGTATGGGAATAAAAATGCTTTCTTCATGAGTCTGTTGTGAGAATTAAATGAGAGAATTTGTGTAATGTAGCTAAAAAAGCATGGGGCATATAGAACGTGCTGAATGATTTGTTAGTGGTACTGTTAGGATTCACACTGATATTATGTCAAGGAACATACAGCTACTTAAGGAAATGAGGAATGAGTTTTGTAGGTGGCCAACTCCTGTCTGCTGCAGGTGTTCAGCTCAGAGCTGGGAGAGAAGGCCGTCAACCTAGTGGCTAAGGTTGAAGTGGAGAGCAGGTATCCATTTAGCCACCTGCTGAGAGGTGGTCAAACTAGCATCACACCAGCTTCTGTTTGGTGATCAATCAAGCCCTTTCCATTTCTGAATAAAGCAAGAAAACAGCACCCAGAATATAGGAACCCAGGGAGTCATCCCGGCCAGTGGTCACCCAGGAATGCAGGGAGCTTTCAGTAAGCCAGCAAGGGGCAGCCAGGTAATGGCTTTTCTAGAAAGAAAAAAAAAGGTTGAAACCTGGACTGAGAGAGTGCGGAGTATTGAAGGGAGGAACTGATGTCAGTAATACATGGGAGGAGTAAACCACTATGTAAAAGTCCTTTATTCCACATAAGATTATAGATATTCCTGTAGTAACAGCTGCAATAACAACTGAGTTAAAAAAAAAAAAAAAGAGAGAGAGAGAGAGAGAGAGAGAGAGAGAAAGAAGGAATAAAGGATTTAGGACTTCTTAGAGCCCGGATAACACATTTAGAGCTGTTTCCTCTTACCGTCCACAGAGCAGCCTCCCCAGTAGCCAATGCCTTTGTCCAGGTACCTGCTCAATTCATTGAAAAAAATGTGGCCATCTGGATATTTTGTGTAGGAATATCAATAATTGCTGTGGGCCATTAAAAATATCCAATTGTTAAGTATGTCTTAATTGTAATGAATAAACTGATTATTTATTTGTATATCATATAAACATAGACTGTTTTCCATAAGAAGGAAGCAGACTATTTTATTTCTCTCAGTAGTGAGTTGAATTTTTCAAACAACCAAGATATTTAAGCATATTATCTGCCTCCAAAAGAGGGAAATCTTGTTTCTGTTTCTTTTCTGAAAGTGTGAGGGATTTCCCCCTTCTATTTGCTGACTTACTGAGATATCTGCGGCAGCATTCATTTAATCTTGGACACAAACTCAGTTTTCCTGGGGTTGTGTGAGGTTTTGGTCTTGGTATTTATTTATTTATTTTTTGAATTTTAAAGTATTTTCCTTGGCAAAAGCCCTGTTCCTGCCTGGGAACTGATTGAGCTTCCGTAGTGCCAATATGTTTCTCAGTTCTCCAATTTAAATGCTGCCAAGAATTTCCCAACGTGTGCCATGAGAAATTCAGCAACACATAAAACCCCATTCATTATAAACAGTTAAATAGGCAACCCCTGGTGAAAGGCAGAGCCCATCTGACATCTGAAGCACTAGGGACCTTCCAAAGGAAATAATTAAAGAATGCATTAAGAAGAAATACCCCAACGCGTAACAGTTATAATTGAAAAATAACTGGTCCCAAACTGTGGTCTCCATACTTTTTGGGATATTTGAAATTAGAAATGAAGAATAGTTACATATGCTCAGTATTTCAACAAACCTATCAAAAGTCACATGCATACTTACCCACTCTCAGCGCAAACTAAATACAACAACTATTTGTATCAGGCAGTAATTCTATTAACTCAGTGTGAATATTGAGGCTATCTCATCTTGTCATTTAAATGTCTGTTATGAATTTTAAATGCTCAAAGTATTCTTTAGTAAACAATATGTGTTTTGTGATGAAGTATGTAAAAATATCAAGTTCTTGGGAGACAAGAGATGGTGTTTTGCAAGTTGGAAGTATACATGCAAACTTTGAGATCTGAGGGTGATCAATCACTTCAACAGAATACCTTGCTTTTTAGAGACAGTCATTTATTTAAAAAACAATCACTCATGTATGTAAGATCATAACTGTAATTATAATAGCTATTCTCTACTCAGTGCCCCAAATTCAAGCACTTAGTAATGCATCATTTAAATAATAATGCAAAATAAGTATTAATAACTTCATTTGATAAAGAGGGAAAACTACCTCAAAGAGAACTAAGGAACTTGTCCAAGGCAGTATGAATGGTTAAGTAGCAAAGCAGGAACTCAAACTAAGGATTATATCTAAATATCTATAAGTTACAATATGATGCCTTTATAAGATCATATTGAAATTACAGAACAGATTTACACACTACTTCTCAGGAACAAATCTACTTTGCATAGTGTTTAATTGCAGATGCCAAAACCAGCAGCACTAGTGGTCTTTAATGTCACTTTCCCTGTTTCTTTTGAAGATTCTCAGATGGAGGTATGGTTGAAAAGTAAAAGCAAGAAGTCAGAGCAAGAAAGGAAAGAAGGTCCGAAATTAGATAAGCAGCTACTGAAATCTCAGGTTGAGGAGGCTTAATAGACTCCTACAGTTTTTATTGCTAAAGAGAACTTCACCATGATAAAAAAAGAAAAACAATCCCATAGAAAGAAAACTGAAAATTTATACAACCAGGTTTAGATTTTCCACTTCTTTTTGGCTTGATGCTACTTGTGTCACCTCGATGCACCGCCTTGTCTCTTTGCTCCGTCTTAAAGTGGCACTCAGAGGCTGCTTGGCATTCTTCCTTACCAGGAGTCATCAACTCCACCCATCTAACATCTCGCACGTACTGGTCAACTACCCCTGGTATTTTACCACAAGAAAGTTTATCAGGGCCTTACAATAATATTGGAATATCATTAATGAGGAATAATATTAGTGAGCTTATAACCGCATTCCTCATTTTTCTTGATTTCATTTATCTGTAATATTTCAGTCCTCTGGTTAATAGATATTTTTTTCTGACACAAAATCAGATTCTTTGATGTGTTAAACAGAAATTATTATGCTCATCTATGAATGATAACTTTACAAATAATTTTAATACAATAAGAAGAATGTAATTCTAAGTAAGGTACAGTTTCCTTTGTATTTTAGGAAGATAAGACCCTTTCAGTGAGTTTGAATGCATGATGTCATGATTTCAGTGCTACATTTTGGAAAACTAGTTATGTTACATGTATTTATCTTGTCTATTCAGAAAGCAAAGATCTCTATGTGATACAATGTTAGAATATTTAATATAAATGACATGGTGGGAGGGGCCTAACAAAATATTATAAAGCTATGATAATTGAGTGAAGTGGAATGAAATCAAGAAAAAGGGAACAAATTTATAAAACAGAATAAGGTGCTCAAGAATAGAACTTTGTTTATAGAATTTAATATGTGGTAGAGATTTATACCAGTGAAAAAGAGAAAAAATATTCTTTTCTCATCCAGCTTGGTTCAAATTGTAAATATCTGTTGGGGAAATCATTTTTAAATTTTCACCTTACAACAGAGGCGAATATTTTCAAATTGATTAAGGAGTTATACACACACATGCACACACATATATAATCATTTCATGTGAAATAAACATTTCATATGAAAATAATAGGTTTATCAAATCTCTCTTGGAGGAGGACTTGGTAAGTTTAGAAGTGAGTAAACATGATTAAAGAGTGATATTGCAAAATAAAGTGAATGATTTAATTGTTTAAACTTTATAGTATATCCAAAACAACATACACTAAGTCATTGCAAATCAGTAGGAGAAAAGGCATACTATATAGTAAATGGAATATTTACTATATATAGTATATATATATGTGTGTGTGTGTGTGTGTGTGTGTGTATTTAGCATATATATATGCTAAATAGTAGTTTACCCATTAACAGTCACCCATTTAGAAAAATCTAAAATAAGATGGTTGAGGGTGCTTCACTGAGCACATGATCTGGGGATGCAAAAGAAAATGTGTTGCTGAATCAAAGCCTGACAAAGGATTTCTCTATTGTGTTATTATCAATTCAGAGTTATTGTTCTTTGGTCATGAGACAATAGGTTTCCTAAAAACAATACCACCACTACTAACAATACAAATAATAATAATAGCTACTTTTTGCTCTGTGAGACTGACAGGGGATTAAAAGTTTTTGGATAAAGCAGACATATATTACCCTTTTTAGTAGCATCTGCTATCTTGGAATAGAAACTTTAAACCATAATTTATGATGTGTTATATTCTGCAAGATCATGAAAGACTGATGCTGAAAATAGCTCCATCACTTAGTTACAATATAGCAGTAAACATTGCAAGTTTATTGTTGTTCCTAGTTAACTTTTTCAGTGTCTTTCTAAATGCCCTCAGTGGGGGAAATTGTTGCAGAATTTTTCCCCCTCAAGACTTTATTTTTTAAATTAAGGATCGGCTTATTGCATAGTCAACAGAGTTTTAAAGTTGGAATTGCCTTTAAAATATTTATGGTTCCCTTTTAGTCATGTTGCGGAAAAGACGCTGCTCTTGTAATTTCTCAAGCGTCTCTCCTAATCTTGGGCCTATGACAGAGATAGTTCATTGTTGGTCTCTCCTCCTCTTCCTCCTCCCCCCCTCCCCCTCTTGTCCTCCTCTATTGAGTTAAGAGAACAGTGAACACTGTGGTCCCCAATTCTAGACAATGATTAGACATTAGTCCCATCTGGAAGTCCTTTAGTTTTTCTGAGCATCAATTTCCTCATTTGAAAATAAAGACGCTTGATCTAGTTTTACCCCTTGCATTTCAGAAAACAAGAGACACCACTTCCACCACTCACTGAAACAAAACAAAACAAAACGAAAAACCTGCATCTAAAATCTCATATCCCTGACATTTGCGTTTTATTTTTCAACACTATTTTTTTTCCTAAAAGTATTACTGAACCTTTAATATGAGAAAAATAGACATTACTCTTCAGTGGAACCCAGGTTACTTTGCCACACACCCACATGCCACTGAAAGCTTCATTAAATAGAGCTGTTAATCCAGGGACAACCTGGTCTCAGAGCCCCCAATGGCCTTTTCAGATGATAACCAGTGTGGTCTAATAACTCTAGGCAGCTCACCTAATGATGGAATGAGGGAAGGACAGAGCGTGAGAGTGTTCTTTTCCTTTTTGTTCTTTTTATGAATAGAATTTGATCATGTTAAATTGGAGCTAAGGAAAAATATTTCTTTCTCTATGTTGCATAAACAACATATTGTTATGTTTTCTCTCTGAATTATAACTAATTTTTGGTTTCAAATTAAATGAGTCAAACACTTTTATTGAGAAATAATGTTATGATCATCTCTTTTTACATTCCATCGCTAGTTTTGTTATTTTGGTTTGGGTTGACATATTTAGTTGAAAATTTTATCTGCACATTGTCTGTCTTGCAATAAGATTAGATTTAAAAAAAATAACATCATATCTTTCAAAATCCCTTTATGGACATTTACGTAGAATTAAATTAATTCAGTGCTAAGAATTATTTTGCATGATATTATCACACCATCCCCTCCCCAACCACCCCACATTTCTAAATACCTACAATTGAATGGGTGCTTGCCTCATGTGGGCACCATCAAAATACAGATGCAAATTCTATGGTATCTCATTTCATTAGGTAAAGGACACAGAAGGCCTTACTCTGTGTAAAAAGCTGGAATCATAGCAATCCCATGGTCACTTAAGTTCAACAACTTTTTAATGTTTCTGTTAGATGCAGACTCTGTGCTATGCTCTCTGTATAAAAAAGTAAACAGCATAAGAAACTTGATCTTGTGTGGAAGATAGCACAGTAATGAGTATAAGGAATAATAAAAAAGGACCACCTTACCTCTATTGTACTTCTATACATGTCTTTTCATGGCGCCAGGAAAATTGAGAGAAATTGCTTTAATTTTCAATTTTTTTAACCAAAAAACAGTAAATATTTTTTTGCGTGTGCTACAGCCCTTATTTTGGAATGTGCCAGACTCTTAAAGGATAAAAATTTCATTTGGATATTTTTGCTACCAAATGAGTAAGGCCTTCTGTGTCCTTTACCCAAGAACTCTCTAATTTTTGAAATTATCAAATATTACTAGGGTATGTTTATATTTTGGCATGTATATGACGTGTGTATATACATGCTTATCTATATCATCTGTGAAAGAGATACTGTGTATTTCAATGGATGTGTACATGTGGGTATTAGTCAGGGTTCTCTAGGAAACAGAACCAACAGGAAATATCTATAAATAGTCTGAGATTTTATAAAAAGTGTTTCATGCAACTGTGAGGATGCATGAGTCCCAATTCCATAGGGCAGGCTGTGAGCTAGCAAACCTGATGAAGGTCTTTGATGACTTCCCAAGGAGAGACTGGTTGGCTGAAGTAGAGACGAAAGTTCTCTCTTCTGACTGCTAAAGTTGTCACCTCTCCCTTAAAAGGGCTGGGGAAAGAGGATGTCCAGTATCAACTGAATTGGTCATCTTATTCATTTGATTATTAAAACTTTCCTCTGCTTCAGTGAGCATTCCCATGGGACACAAATATCTTCCTTTTTTCCCAAGTCAGAAAGGTCTATCAACATACGTCTTCCCTAGACCTCTTTGTTGCCAATTTTCCAATCATGCTCCCTCCAAGTGCCTGACCATCCAGCCAAACTATTAGCAACCTCATGAGTCAGTATACAGATGTACCTCTGTCCAGTTCTCCTTCCAAGAAAAATGAATAACCAAGTGCACTGCTCGAAGGTCTGTCCACTGGGGGATTTCCCCTCAACACTGTACTTCAGGGACATCCCAAAAGAGACTGCAGTGTTGCAGTTGTCCACTTTCGGGTGGTACCCGCATGTTGTGTAAAACTATCTATAAACCAGGCCTGAGTTTTCTCTTCCTCAGTTCATTGATTATTAGGAAATCCCCAGGAGGCCATAGCTCTGGGCTAGGAAAGAGAAGATAAGATGGTAGGAGTAGAGGCCATGGGCATTTGGGCCAATTTCTCATGTAACTTATTTGCTCCTTCAGAACCTACTCGAAACCAACTCATATATACTATTTCCATTTTATTATGGAGTACTGCTGTGCACACCCAACTTTATGGTTTGGTGGGTCAGAGAACACCCAGCTCATGATGGGTAATTCAGGTTTTGTGGTAACTTGGTGGCCCATGTTTAAGCATTCAGTCTCTACTAAAGCCCTGTAGCAGGCCAGAAACTGGCATTCCAATGAAGGTCTTTGATGAATTCTCCAAGAGAGGCTGGCTGGCTGGCTGAAGCAGAGACGAAAGTTCTCTCTCTGCTAATTGCTGAAAGCATCACTCTCCCATAAAAGCCGTCAATTGATTGGATTACATGTCTCTCATTGCGGAAGTCACTCCCTTTAGTTAATCGTGGATGTAATCAGCCATAGATGCAATTAACAGACTGATGACTTAAGTTCACAAAATGTCATTGCAGTAATGGTTAGACCAGTACATGCTTGACCAGACAACTGAGCACCATCACCTGAACCTAACCATATTGTTTCTGGGCATCAATGACATCAGGTCTGATATATTTTTCTTATAAACACATTTATATCTGGGTAATGTGTGTAATATATATATATTTCAAATTAAACTGGTTTATTTTCTGTGAACCATGTTCTCTTGGATTGATACATGTACAAAGGAATGACTAAGTTGTGTTTTCTTAAGTACCTTACTTACGTATGTGCCCAATTAGTACTTACTTGATTGAATTGAAAGTGCAGGGATTGACAAATACTTTTTTTTTTTGACAAATACTTTTAAAATAATAAGTAAGTTTTTAATTTTGGGGATGGGAGTTGTAATACATTGTTTTCCCTTTTATGAGCTCTTTCTTACCCAGTTCATGCCAAAAATAAATATAATTTACTTCCTCCTTGCTAGAGAGGCCCTGTGCTATTCACTTACTTGGTAGTCATTGATTGTATTTTGAAACAAATGCACTGCTATAAACAGATAATACATAGATCACAGTTATGAAAAATGAAGAATTAAATTCAGTCATCTGAGATAAATATTCACTTCATCTTAACAGTGTAAATGCATTAAATGCATTTAAAACAAACCAAAAGAAAAACTAAATTAACAGTTCCCTTAGATAATTCTTAAACTCTATGGACTTTTATGATGTATCTGTTATACCCTAAATGATATACAGTTCCAAATTTGTGTTATAGTCTTGGGAACAGAGAAATACATCCCTGTAATTAAGCTGGATTTGAGGAGACATTTTAATCTGTAGGCACTTGAAAAAGTATGCTCCTCTATTCTGATATTTGATTTATTTAGAGATATTTTAATGAGGACAAATAGATGGAAAATCATTTTGGTTTTGGAATCATCCATGTAACTCATAATGGCCATTCTTTTGCATGGTGGCAAATAGCTATTTGTTGTTAATCTCCTACTTAGCAACTTCTGTAAAAACCAGGATTCAGAGATTTAAACATGCATGGTCATGATGAAACACATTCAGTGAGCTCTGTACCTCCACATATTTGTCAATAAAGTGGGATAATGTTACCTATCTTCCAGGGTGCTTGAGAAGAGTAAATAAATTTATGTATATACATACATATAAAAAGCTCTTGAAACAGTGCCTGGCTGAAAGTAAATACTCCATAAATGTTAACTAGAGCTCTTTATTGTTATTGTCAGATGGCACAGAAAGCCTTTCATGGGTTTAAGTAGAACTCACTAGGTGACTATCCTGCTATATGTGTTTTCTGGCTAAGAGACCTCACCTACAGAGAAAGTCTGCATGCTCCTCCATCTGCAGTACAGATACCAGAGTGAGAAAGGAAGGTCAATGTGCTGAATCCCTTGATCCTTCTGGTTACTACCACCCTACTAATTAATTCAAAACATTGGTCAATCATGTACTGTGTGCCATGATAGCAATTGCTCTTGTTACAGCATTTCATTTTGTCAACCCCATGTAAGAATAATGTTATTAATGATAACAGTAAGAGCAGCTAATTTTTTATTGAGTACTCACTCTGTGCCAGAACCTGCTATAAGCACTTCAGTTGAAACATAATTTTTTATGGTAACCTAATGTGGTAGATACTATTATCATTCCCATTTTACAGATTAAATTCTGAGCCTCAGTGAGGTTGAGGAACATTCACAAGTTCACAGGTCTGCAAGTGGATGAGCTGTAATTGTCTCTGAAATCTGCCTTGCGATACAAGGTCTCACTTGTTATCATTCCCAAGTGTGGATGAGAAAAGCAAGACTCAGAGAAAAATGAGCCGTTGGCCTTCTCTCAGGGAGGGCAATGACAGAGTCTGGATCTCTGCTCTAGTCAACTATAATCTCGGTGCTCTTCCATTACACTGCATACTGTCGTGGCTAATGCATGAAAAGACTTAACCAGTGCATGCTAATTCAGTGAAGAGTCTCACTGAAATTTCTAAGCTGAAATATAAATTTATATTAAAAAGTGTTATCTGAATGGCAAATGTTTTTCCACTGATAGACTTATTTCACAGCCTCTCTCCCCCACTCCTTGTGGAAAAGAGCCTTATCTGTCAACCATTAGCACCACAATATCACTGGTACAAACTTTAGATATAATCCAAATTTATGTATAATCTGAAGTGTCTGTGCACTAAAGATGGGGGAACATCCTCTTTCCTAATAGTTTGCTCTTTAGACAGTGCTCAGAAGAAGCAAAATATGCTGTCATTAAAGCCAAAGCTTGAAAAGTACAGAAAAGGAGAAGAAACAATGGACTATCTTTTACCCCTGTCCTAAATCAAATAGATTAATGGGGGGGAAAAAAAAAGCTCAAGAGCTATGACATACCTTTCCTTTTCAGGTATCATTTTTAAAAATTGAGAACTGAGACATAGAGGGTTTGAGCAACTTGACTTAAGTGAACGTTTTGTAATTGAACTGTCATCCAGACTGTCAAACTTCCATTCTTTAACTGATTTTTTTCCCTCTGTTGTTGCCACTTTTGCAGAATTATTATTGAGACCATATGTATTACTCAGTGACTCAAATTTCAAGCCAGGAATAAAAAGTACAAACATATTACTCCTTTTTCTTGCATATTTAAGTGTCAGGAGCATTTTTTTAAAATCCCAACAAATATGGTGGAAAGGGAAAAAAACATGTTGAAGTTATATGACAACTTGAAAAAAAATGCAAGTCTCTTTTGATATTTTTCTCCCTTTAGTTCTTATGATATAAGCCATGAAGCAGGGAAATGAAATTCAAGATTTTGAATGCTCTTCAAAACAAAACAATATCCTGGAAGAAACTTTGATAGTATGAACAGATACAAATCAATGTTCAATAATATTGCCACTAATTGTTCATGTAATAGAGTACATAGACTTGTTGAAAATTGAAAATTTAAATTAATTATAACTTTCAGTATAAATGAGAAGGTAGATGAATGATTGTAAAATAAATCTACAGTTGTGCTTTACATCTCAGAAAGAAACAAAAATAGCTTACATGTCAATTTTTCAGAGGATTTAGAGTGCTTACTAGATACTCATTACTCTAACTGAACTGTATTCAGGTCATTTTAAAAGTCAACCTTTGAAAAAGTAAGATAATTATGAAATCTGGGTCACATGAAGTAGTAGTGTAAATCTGAGAGTTATCAGTCTGCCTATCCAAAATTGCTTTTCTGTCTTCTCGAGTAACCTTTCAAAGAACACAAAATCAGGAGAAAAAGAACATGTACTTCTCATCAAGATGGTTCTAGGAAAATGATTCTATCTCTGAAGAGTTTTAACACAGGCACTTTTTTCACCCTAAAAGTTATTAACACCCAAAAAATGTATTTGAAGATGAAGTTTTCCAACACATAGACCAGCTTATGAGCTGGACACAAACAAAATTTTCTAAAAGAAATAGGCTAAAAAATGATAACTAGGTTAGCAGTTTGGTCCACAACACTGCATTCTACTGTACTTGAACTATATTTCTAAATTTTTTTATTAATAATAGCCTATGATGTGTGAACTAGGTTATAAAAGGAAGAAAAGAATTCTCGACAAATATTTGAGTGCCTACACTATGTCAGACACTGATATTGGTACTGCAATACACTTAGCAAAGCAGAGTTTAATGGAAATCCATTCTCTTTTTTCTGAGGGTGGGGTGGAAAGTGGGTCTATGGCTAACCCTAAGTAATATGACCAAAAGAATTATATCTTTGTCACTCCCATCAACTTATTTTTCTGCATTTCCTTGAACCACTCTGTCCAAGGCATCCGATTGACTCATGAGATTATATTATGTTTTTAGTTGAAGTACTCATTGAGAATTTTCCTAAGCCTGCATCCCTTAAGTTTTTGTGGCTGATGTCAGATTGATGAAACAATACACTTGGCCTTGTACCCATTTGCTCATATTAGAAGTACTCAATTCAATTACTGTTGTTCCATTGCATAGGCAATATGTTAACATGAATCAGCAGAAGCAGCTGCACCATTTGGTCAGAAAATATTGATTCCTACTCCCTATTTATGTCAAAAGAATCTCCAAATTTAAACAATAAATGAGTAGGAAAAATAAAAAAAAAGGTTTAGATAGCATGAAACTAATGGTGAGAGATTATAAAACTTGAAGACTTATCCATGAAAAGCATTTTTCCTACCTCTAAAGCTCTCCAAGGAAAGGCAATCTTAAATAAATTCTCCCAGGGCTTAATAGCACTTTCTACTTTTCAAAAGAGTATTCTTAAGAATTAATCTAACTCCTTTTTGTTATTATTAAAGTTCATTTTCTCTTCTTTTATTGTCAGTAGATGCTTGTTAAATCAAGATACATATTTGTTCAAACAATAAGGGATATTATGTGCTTTATAATAATCCTTCTTCATTATAAAGGTAAACTGAAACACCAGACCCAACATTGGAAAGATGTGAATTATTTAACTGACAGAAATAAAATATAAAATACAAATTATATATGTGGGATTCTCAGTTTCAAAACATTTCCCTATGGTGGGTTAATTTGGAACTAGAATGTATATTTTTACTAGATGATAAAGACCATGATAATTATAAAAATAGTTGATATTTATTGGAATCGTACAATATACCTGGCATTGCATTGATTGCTTTTTTTATAGGTTATCTCACTTTAATTTTCTCATTTAATCACTATTAACAATCCTTTGAGGGGAGTACTATTATTATTCCACTGTAAGGGAGAAAAACAAGGTTTAGAGAGATCAAACAGCCGGGATTTGAACATGGGTAATCCAATCCCAGAGCTTGTATTTTCTCTTAACCACTCATCCATTAACAAATAGAGCATCCATTAACAAATCATATTAGGAAGCTCATCAACCACACTAACTGTTGACCATGGAAGAATAACTGCTGCTCTGACTTGGTTGACTTCATAGCACTAATCAGACACAGGCTGTCTTATTTTTTCAGTTAGATACACATATATATATATACATTTTTTGACATTGTCAGGTACCAGGAACTGAACCTAGGTCTCCAGCATGGCAGGTAAGAATTCTGCCACCGAACCACCATTGTACTGCCCTACATACACACATTTTTATATGAAGAGAAATAAATTTTGAACCTGACAATATTGTCTGCTGTGAAATGTTGATTCTATTCTTAACAACTATCTAAGCGATAGGTAACTAATTCATCCTTAAATATCTATGACCTGTATCTTTTAAAATTGCAATTATCCGTGGTTTGTGTTTAGTAGAGAAAGGGTATGATTCTCTCTTTATCCTTATGTCAAAATGCCTACTATTTATTAACGATGTTATAACAGATTCAGGATATTGTGAACCCTGCCAGTGGATTTATTCCAATTATTACTTGGAGTCCAAAAAAGCCCTAGAACCAACAAACAATCAGAACCACCCAGCCAGTTTTTGATGAAGTATCCTGGATAATGAGAGTAAAGAACAAACTTTGCAGCATTTGTGCAAATTAAAAGTGAAATTAAAAAAAAAAGTGAAATGAAACACCACTAACACAGGTTGTCCATTCAAACACCACCTTCTAGAGTTAACTAATATTATTTGAACTGTTATTCAAACACGGCAGAATAAGAAAGAACTTCTGCAATTTAGTTGTTAGAATTTTTCTGAGAGACTTTCTGAGAAAATATACCTCAATTTTGTGGTACTTGTTGTGATTATGTTACAAAATTAATGTGTCCAATGGCTATATAGACTATAGAAGAGCTCCTGTATTTTAGAAATGGCACATAAAAATAAACAAATTCAAATACTTTAGGGATGGGAAAATTGAAAAACCTCAGTACTTTATTTAATAAACACAGTATCATAGCTAACTCACAAAAGAAAAGTGGCTTTTATAAGTTCATGTCTACACATTCTAATTTAGAAGCCATAATAAAACCTGTATGCAGATTTATTCAAATTATTGGGTAGCTACAGACAGTTTGTATGTGTATGCACACATTGTTTGGATGAAGTTAAATTGGTGTGCTTACTAGTCAATGAATTGATACTTGAACTTTATTTGGCTGAAAATGCTGTCTTTATAGACCAAACTGAGCTAATAAATATCACATGTTTTTTCATGATCTACTTGAAACTCACATATTAAAATGTGAGGCCTACTTTTTCACTGCTGTCTTCTGCCCACAGGTTGTATATAAAAATAACGATGTAAGGTTGGAATTATCTCGACTTGCCAAGCAAGGAGACCCTAAGATGAAGATCCATGGAGTGGTGGCATTTAAATGTGAGAATGTTGCAACATTGGACCCAATCACCTTTGAAACCCCAGAGTCTTTCATCTCTTTGCCCAAGTGGAATGCAAAGAAAACAGGATCCATATCATTTGATTTCCGCACAACAGAGCCAAATGGCCTCATCTTATTTAGCCATGGCAAGCCAAGGCACCAAAAAGATGCCAAGCACCCGCAGATGATAAAAGTTGACTTCTTTGCTATTGAGATGCTGGATGGTCACCTCTACCTCCTACTGGACATGGGTTCGGGTACTATAAAAATAAAGGCTCTGCAGAAGAAGGTGAATGATGGAGAATGGTATCATGTGGACTTCCAGAGAGATGGACGGTCAGGTAATTTATCATTTCTCCATGCTGTTATCTCCTGAAATACCCAACCCCCCATTTCTAAGGTATTCAAATCAAGACATAGTAAAGATTTCCTGCACTTTTGACTTTAGGGTAAAGGAAATCAACTAATTTCTGTTTCACATCATGGAAGAAATTAGAAGGAGCTAATTAATCATCATAGTTGGCATCAAACTGCAAATACTCAATTGGCCTCCAGAATAGCTTGTTAAATGAACATTCATCAGACAATCAAGTGCCAAGTCTTGCAAGATATATTATCTTAAATTTGCAAATGACACAATTTAGGGTTCTTGTATTCCCATTCTCAATTAAGTCTTTTATCATGTTTGGAGATGCCAGAAGTGGCAAATACATATAAAATACGAAAAAGAAGTAAAACAATCAACACATGAAATCCCTAGTTTAATACGGCACACTTTCTATCCAGTGTCGATTTGTGACATGGAAAACAGGTTAATCAATTTAAGCTCTGCTGTCTTCCATATGGCTTCCCTTGCTGATAAAAAATGTTTAGAATTCCACTAGTAGGAAATCAGTCCTCTGGCTTCCTTTTCATTGCACTTTATTCTGGGGGCAGGGTGAGAGTGGGAGGTGGGTTGGGGTTGTGGCAGGAAAGGTTTTCCTGGAAAATATTTACATTGAAATTTGGTATTGGCCTTTGGGTTAACTAGCATTAACTTTGGGGGCAATCATCCAGGCAGAGAAAATAGCATTTGTGGGGGCCTTGAAAGGGAAAGGGAACAGAGCAATCTGTTTAGGTTGATAGCTAGCTAATGCTTCTTCTACTTTCTTCAACCAACACTCCCATGCTCTGACTGTCCCACTCATTTACTAATCAAATTATCTTCTTAGAAGAGAACTAAATTTAAACCTAGCCATGCCCCTCCTCCCCTCACTCTGTTATTTGTTTAAATATTCTTTCCACACTGGATAGTCCCGCTAAATGACAATATAAGCTTGGCCATAGCATATACTGTGGTTTGCAGTTTCTTCAGCTATAAAACAGCAATTGTGAAAGACCCATCCAGACTTGATAAAGTGGAATCAACAGCGCTGAGGCCAAGGATCTTTTTTTTTTTTTACAAAGCTGTCCAGATGACCCTGATGATCAGCTAAATTTGTGAGCTGCAAGACCAGATGATCCTTAGGGCTTCTTTAAACTCTGATCCTCTGTAATTATCACCCTGTTGAAGAGTGACCACATCAAAGTCCTCTTTCTGAGCTCTCCTTCCCACAGGTTCCTAGCACAGGCCTTTGCACCTTATTTATTTCTTCTCTGCAGTGTAACTGTTTCCTAGTTCCCTATCATTTTCACCTCATTTTCTGTTTATCAATCAAGACAACTGTGTTTGCTTTCCCAGGAATATCTTTTTCACCTAATCAAATGAAGAGATAGAATATATGAGAATTGAGTAAGGACTGGTGGTGAGGGTGGATATAAGGAAGGTCAGAACCCACTGCTGTGATCCCCAGGTATTTCAGAGACTGCATTTCTGATTCACCCCCCTCTGGAAACTTGGTCTTTCTAAGAGCTGCCATTTACATACAGAAGCCCCCCATAGATGACTTACCATTTTGTGCAGCCTGTGATATTTAAATTAGATGATTGGGAGTAGATAACAATAAGGATTTTTCCTTCTTTCTGTACTACTGATTCCATAAGAAATTATATTCTGCTTTCTTTTTCCCATTTACTCTAAGAAAAGTGCATAGATGGGAATGCGGGAATATAGCAACCGAGTGCCTTCCTTTGGCTACCCCCAGCCTACCTCTGGCAAAGTCAGCAGTTATTTGCTACAGAACTTTCAAACAGAAAAAATTTAGAAGTTGAGGGGGACATGAGCTATTTTTGTGTTTTGCAATATTGGCCTGTGGAGGGTATGGATTAGCTTAAGCTATATCAAGAACAAAATTGTGAAAATGATTTTCAAGAATAGATAATTTTAAGTTAAATTTCATTATAATTTATATCACAAAACATCAGAGTAATTGGACATCTTTTGGAAGTTCATAGGAACAAAAGATATCAAATTTCATATCAGTTTTATTTCACTCACCTAGAAATGAGGTATTTTCTAAATATATGAAAGAAAAATACAGGCAATATCAAAATTTTATTAAATAAAAGAGGATGTAAGAAGAAAAACAGTCCATTATCTGTTTGATAATGATGATTTATATCTGCATATTACTTTTCAGGTTTTTCTATGTGAAATTATATGCAAATATGTATGTATGTGTGTTTCTATATCTGTGTGTGTATATATCTTTTTATATAATATGTATGTGTGTCTCTGAGCATGTGTATATATGCACACAGACATAGAGATACACAGAGAAAATAATATTAATTTGAGTTTTTCAGTGGGGTCTCAGTATAAATGCAGAGTAGTGATGCAATCTAATTAATTTTCCAAGATCTTTGAATGTCTTCTTACCATAAAGATCAGATAAGTACTCTTAATTCTCAAGCACAATAAAAGTTACCTTTCTTGTTTAAACTCATTAATTCATCCAGGTTACCTGTCGTTTCTTAACTGTAGTTTTAAACCTTCACTGGAGAGGGTCAAAAGCAGAGAATATCTACTTTAATTTACAAAGCTAAATTCTGGGTGGGGAAAAGAGAAACCTACTTTGGGAGAAAGCTATTTGTATTTAAGAACACAAAAAACATGAGTTTTTGGTGGAATCCAATGGGAAGATGAAGGTGGTATGTTAGGTGGTGTTTTAATGGGAGAGCTTTTGTATGTGATTAAAATTTCAAATTAGTGAATTGGAACAAACAATACGAAAACCAAAGCTCGATGACTAACCCAAGTTCTGCCCTTTACAGAATGTGCAAAAAGAGGACTTACATTATGTTGGCCTAGCTCAAGGGAGTTTAATGCAATTTTAATAGCAGCTGTTAATATTTTATATATAGTATTCTAATTAAGTTCTATATTTGCACACTGAGTTGGTTTGGTATAGAGCAGCCTTTTAAAAATTGAATGAATGGCTATAATAGCTTTTATTTTACTTAAATGAATATTTCTGATTTAGGCTGATGAAATACTAAGATTCATAGCTCAATTAGAATTAAAAAACATGGAATTTCAAGAATTAACTCACTTTACCCATTTTTCGTGTCAGTTATATGAAATGATTTTTAATATAATATAGGAAAACAGTGCTATAATAAGATGGCAACAGGGGCTGCTTTCTGATACATAGTCGTTGAAGGTCATATCCACTGATTTGTCTGGGAAAATCCTCAGCTGAACATTTAAAAATGTTTAATAAACCTTATTTTCCCTGTTAATAAAGTATAGAGTCCAGGCCTCAGACTTATTATTTCTGCTGATAATCATACTTAAGTAGGAATATAATGAGACCACAGCCATTGATATGATGCTAATAACTGTGGGTTATCTTGTTCAGAGACAGTGTTAAAACCATATTTGGAGGACACAACTTGAATTTTTAATATTCCCCAGTTTAAAAAGAAAACCACGTATGAGAGGGGCTATCTTATTTACTTTTATATCCATAATTCCTGGTATTTTCTTATGCAGAGCAGATACTCAATAAATGTTTATTATAAAACCAAATAAATGAATAAAAACCTGCAAATGGCTCCATACCAATCCACCCCTGATATTCTAAAAATGGTAGCATCATCTTTACATTGGAAGAGAGCAGCACTCTTTTCATTGTAAATGCAACATTTAAAAAGAATTTCGTTAGTTTCTGTAAACGATTTATATAATATAGGGTAACAGATGCTGTTCTCCTTTAATGAATACAGTTCCATCCTCCAAGCCCAGATGTCTGAAACAATGCACTGTGAAAGTTAAATGATTGTTAAAGAACAGTGAATAAGCCTGGTACAAAAATGGCAACCTTTTATGAAAACAGGACTTTTATTCCCACTTGTTCATTAGATCCCTACATTATTTAGCAAACATGTAAGGAGAAGGCAAATTAATCAAGGGAAAAAGCATTCACTCCTTTCTGAGTGTCGCAAAATACAGCCTACTGACGGGAGAATTAGGTACCCATCACTCTGGTGGTTTGCCCTTTAGAACTTGGTTCACTAAAAGGTGGGTATATGAGCCCCTTGTTTGATACAAAATATTACCTTCATCTGCATACTTTTCTAGAGCTTCTTCATTTTTAGTAAAATTAGTTTTATTGGGTCATTTCTAACTGAGGTCCCTTCTTCCACTCTGACATGTGGGAAAGAAATACTTTGACTAAGTACTCTTTGGCCACAGCTGTTCTGTACATAAAAGGTGGCTTCGTCCATTACCTGCCTAATCTGCGACATAGTGGCATGTGATGCTGGGGAGCTGAGCATGAATAGCTTTTTAGACCACCTGGCAAAGGAGGAGCCATGCAACAAACAAACAGGATTTAATGGATAAGAGTGGATGACTTAAATTCTGCAAAAAGCAGATCTTCTCAATGGATTGCTTAGCTACTAACAGTAGGAAAACATGTTTCTGAGTCAATAAATGCGACTTAAGAGGCTCATTTCTCTGCTAACTTTGCAGGACCTACAGCTGAGCATTTCCTTATCTACCCCACCTCCCTTTCCAAGCTTTCCCTTTCTCTCTCCTCTGACCCTAACCCCACACAAAACAGCTACCCTGATACTTAGCTGAAGTGTGAATTGAGCTACAATTAGGATGAAGTTAAATACTGTTTTCTTGAGGTATGGATATTGTTTAAACTTGTGTTAAGTTCTTGATAGTCGAGTGTGTCCTGTCAAGGATTTTATAGCTGACTGCCAGTCATTTCTCTGTGTGTGTGCAAACTATCATTAACACATTGAAATAAAAGAGAAAACTCATTATTCTTGTCAGATTCTGCTTATGTGTAGCAGGGTACAGCAGATTGTATCAGCTGTTATTCCTGGGTAAGTCTACATTTAACAGCTAAGAAGCCATTGAGATTTGAATTGAAGTCATAGAGTTCCAGATTAAGAACTAGAAATTACAGTGGGAAAGGCACAAGAGTCCCCCCAGAGCACATAATTAGGGGTTTATAGTAATCACTGTTTGATGTGAACAGTACTTTCTAGCTATCTATTACAAGTGCTGATTTCTGTGTGTACCATTCATGAATCACCACACTTAGACATTTCTACTTGAACAACCGTTGGATGATTTCTCCGTTTAGGTCTTGATTTGAACTGGTTTTCTGATGATAAATATTCCTCCTATGCCTCGGCCTGGTAGGCTGTTGTATACATCAAGAATGTTTTCAAGAAATTAATATTTTCTTTTGTATCCATGTTCGTAAACCACCACCAATCAATGGGAAGACCAAAATATCTCATCAGTGATGTACCAATTGTTTGACAATCCTGCTGACCGGATGACATCAGTTTTGCAAAAAAAAGTTGTATTATGTTTTATTAAAGTAATGTTTAGATTTATTTATTCTTAAAATGTTTTTGTAAAAAAAGGTCATTCATTGTCTTCTCACTCAAAACATTTTTATTTTTGCACATTTTCTTCCAAATATATTGGGCATATATTTTATATAGATACAATTGTAGTTTAATTCTTTGGGCTATTTATTTAATATGGTATCATAAACAGTTTTTGCTCAAGAATATCTGAGGGACACAATTTGTTCTCTGGGAGTTATGAAGTGAGCACCGGAGAATCAGAGCAGAAGTAGGCAGTAGTGCCTGGAATCCCAGGCTTGTAGGGCTGAAATGCACTAACAATGCTGAAGAAAAGAAAGTCACAGAGGTAAACATTGGCTCTGCCCATCTTAGCACCGCTTAGAGGACTTGGCTACTTTATCCCACTGTAGAATCAGAAGCAGATCATCTCAACTGAGATGAGTGTGGCAGGCCTTCCTAGACCAATGTTACTACACGCTTCTTATCTCACGTGCTCTCCTTGTTCTGAACCCAGTTTCCCCAAACAATCTTCTAATGAAGATTTAGCTCCCAATTTAAATGTGATTGTAGTAGGGGGGAAAATGCACCAGTTAGTAGGTATGAATATTCTGTTTCCTGTAGCAATTATATTTCCCATCATAAATGAATAAACATTTAGATGATAACTTAGCCCCATTTTGGCAGAGCTATCCTTGCCCTATGATAGTTCATTTCTCATAGGAAATTCGTAACTTGACATTCTTTTTATAAAAATTTATTTATTAATTAAAAAAATTAAGAACAAACAAAAACATCAACATGTAATTCTGTTCTACATATATATTCAGTAATTCTCAATATCGTCACATAGTTGCATATTCATCATTTCTTAAGACATTTGCATCAATTCAGAAAAAAAAAGACAACAGAAAAAGAAATAAAATGATAACAGAAAAAACAGATTATACATATCATACCCCTTACCCCTTGCTTTCATTTATCACTAGCATTTCAAACTAAATTCATTTTAACATTTGTTCCCCCTATGATTTATTTTTGTTCCATATGTTCTACTCGTCTGTTGACATGGTAGATAAAAGGAGCATCAGACACAAGGTTTTCACAATCACACAGTCACATTGTGAAAGTTATATCATTATTCAATCATTATCAAGAAACATGGCTACTGGAACACAGCTCTACATTTTCAGGCAGTTTCCTCCAGCCTCTCCACTACATCTTGAATAACAAGGTGATATCTACTTAATGCGTAAGAGTAACCTCTCGACTGGTTTGGAATCTCTCAGCCGTTGACACTTTATCTCATTTCACTCTTCCTCCTTTTGGTCGAGAAGGTTTTCTCAATCCCTTGATGCTGAGTCTTAGCTCATTCTGAAATTTCTGTCCCACGTTGCCAGGCAAGTCCACACCCCTGGGAGTCATGTCCCATGTAGACAGGGGGAGGGTGATGAGTTTGCTTGTTGTGTTGGCTGGAGACAGAGGCTGCATCTGAGCAACAAAAAAAGTTCTCTTGGGGGTGACTCTTAGGCCTAAATTTTAAGTAGACTTGACCTATCCTTTGTGGGGTTAATAACTTGACATTCTTATTTACGCATTAGTCTTGTGGGACTTGGTAATCCTGGGAGATGGAACCTTACTCTGTAAATCTCCCCAGTCTCTTTTCTGGGCCTGCCCAGATAGACCCTGGGCTGTGGCATCTGGTGCTCCTTTGGGGGAATAGCAGTGACCTGTCATTACCCAACCGCAGTGGCCCTCAGTTTGAAGTGCTAAGTGGAAACCTGTGGATCGTCTGCAAATATATTTTAATTGCTGCAAAATACTTTACTTGATTGATATTTACAACTTCCCAGCCTTGGGAATGGTCATATTTTAAAAAATTCATATGTGTATATATGTTGCTATGAATGTGTATGTGTGTTTATAAATGTGCATGCAATACATGGTATATGTGTAAAATATAAATGCATGCTACCGGTGAAAAGCTTTAAGCAATTTCATTCTGTAGGTAGTCACTAAATATCTTTTGGTGGCTAAAAACTTCTAGTGATTTTTCTATATAAGACTATATCTATACATGTATTTACAAACTGAAAATAAATATAGTTTTTTCTTACATAAACAAGATCAGACTTTATCAATTTTTCGATGGCTTAAAAATTTACTGAGAGATTTTTCCATACCATTCTTTGTAGCACCATTATAATAGTGTCTCTTAGTTTGAACATACCACCATTTACTTGTTCATTCCTCTATTGATGAATAATTGACTTTCTTTTAAATTTCATTGCCTTAAATTTATTTTTAAAGAATGGCCTTATCCATGACATCTTTGTGGATATTGATCAGAATTTCTGTACAGTTTATTCTAAGAGCTGGCGTTGCTGGTCAAAGAGCAAGTGCATTTTTAATTTTGAAAGATAATGACAAGTTATTTTCCTAACTTACTATTTCAATTATTTTTTCTACAGTATATGAAATGCCCTTCTCCCCTCATTCTTACCAATACTAGATATTATCAATTATTTAAAATTTTGTTCTAAGATCTATTTCTTCATATGTTGGTTTAATTTCTGAAGTTCCTAGCTCACAGGTGAACCCAAGTCATCAGAAAACAGATAAAAATAGACAAAAGGAGAATATTAAGATTGCATTTGTGTTTTATTTTCAAGTAAAGTTCATTTTATTTCCTATTATAAACTTAATACATGACATTGTTTTTAAAAAAAGTGGAAAATTAAAAATAAAAACAAAAACACTAATCTCTCATAACTCCACTACCCCAAAACCCCCATTTGTTAAGATTTTGGTGCATTTTTTTTTACCATTTTATGAAAATTGTATATGTTGCATTTTGTGCCATATTACGTACTTTCTGATTTTATTATTTGTATTATACCTTTTTTAGAATTTGCATTTGTTAGTAGAATAGGAATTTGACAAGCACATTTGTAACTTTGTGGAATTGGGTATTCTTTTGCAGTGGGAATTTGAGCAGGATTGTGAATAAATGAAATTGACATTTAATTTAAAAATTATTTTAAGCAATAATTTCAAAATTTTTATTCAAAAAAGTGCTTTAGTGACCATCTAGCCTATTCCTTAATTTTGCAGAAGAATAACATTGAGACCTAATGAATCTATTATTTGACCAAGTGATCCTGCTAGTTAGTATCACAGATAGACCAATAAATTCAGTTGCCTCTCACCAGGCAAAAGCATTTCCTATCATAGTGCACTATTTTCTAACCCCTCACTTCCCATTAATTTAGATTTTTCAACAATTTAAAACTTGAAACCAAATTATTTTTTAAAATTTCACTTTCAATCCATGTTTCTTCTCATCCTGTAAGCAAGTAATATGAAAGTACGGTAGCCGAGAAAAATTAGAGGGACAAAGAGATGGAAATGCACGGATTATAAATACCAGACCCCACTGTAAAATTGATTTCCACTTAGATAATTAAGAGCTGGTTTTAACAGTTATCCCTCCCACAATGCAATTTTACATGAAAGATGAATGCTTAAGAATATTATTAAATAAACATGACCTTATCTATCACATTTCTTTTACTTTTTGCATATTATATGGAGAAACAAAGTTTATGTTGATATAATGTAAGCTGATTTTTACATTAAAATTATAAAAGCTATATGTTCACAATTACATTTATTTTTTAGATGCAGTTTGTTTCTTTAAAAGAAAAAATAATACTGCAGGTTGCTTTGGAAATAAGCCCCACATACGACTACCATCCACGCATTTTAATGGCTCAAAAATGTTTATGTAAAATATTTTTTTAATTTATCAGAAATTTCTAATGCAATTATAGTGGAAAAGGATAGAGTATATTACCTCTTTTAAGGTATTTCAAAGAGAACATGAAAGTATTTGCAATTCTTGGGTAAAGGTAGAGGGACACCTCTATAAAATATCTTGTTTTTTTGTTTTCTTTAATAAGTTCATTTACTATGGTCATACTAGGTCTTTGAAAATTATTTTTCTGTCAGTATATGCAGCTGTACAGTACTCAACTGCCTTTAATTATCAATGAACAAGGTTGAAATATTTATTTCATATGTTCTCTTTAACCATGGTCTTTATAATGCAATAATAATGCAGTGAGCCCTTGGGAACCTTAATATTTAAATTTCACTCAGCTTATATATACACAATAAATTGGTTTAAACCAATTCAGCCTCAGTGATGACTCTTTTGCTTAGGTGAAGGTCCTTTGATTCATATCCATAGTAAAATCATTAAAGGGACTCAGGACTCAAATGCCTCATCAGAAATGTGTGTATTTTAGGACATTTGCACATGCATAAGCTAAAATATGAATATCTATTTGAGTTTGACCCAGTAATAAAATTTAATTGCTATCTAAAAGTGTTTACTCTATGAATCTTCAAAATATTAAAATAATTATGTTTCCCTTTCCAGTTAAATTAAGTTCTACCCTTGCCTCTTATTTGCTATCTCTTTTTCAAAGATTTTCTTAAATACAAGTGCAAAGCACATTAAAAAATAGTATTTGACTTTGTTATGGTTGCTTCATTCTATTATGTTTACAAAATATTCCAATGAATGATATACAAAAATTTGTCCAAAATGACTCCTTAATTTAATTCTTGAGCTAAATTAAAGTTCTGGTTCCTTTAGGATTATATTCATTGTTGGGATTTAGGATTATATTCTTTTTTCTTCCTCTCTTGTATTTTATTACCTCTTCTTTCCATACAAACTCTAAAATTCTCTCTTAAAGGAGCAGAATGGAATAAAAAATAGATTAAAAATATGGGAGAAATAAAATAATCATTTATGATGGCAGCCTCTCTTTCAGTGTTTTTTGAACTATGGATTACAATCTATAAATTAGTCTTGAAGTCAATTTAATGGATTATGGTTGGCATTTTTATTAATAAAATAAGGTAGAAATTATCAGAAAGCCTCAAAGATAGTAAAGACAAATATTTTTCTTGTAAACTTTTATATTTACATTTGTGTGTGTGTGTGTGTTTATTTGTGTGAGTATATAACAACTATAACCTTTCTAAATGGCTTGTCTATAGTCTTATGATAAATTTATAATATGTATCTTACTCTGATGGTGTCAACAAGTATATTCATAGAGAAAATACCTGAAATTCTTGACCACAACTTTGTTCACTCCAGAAATCATTCCATTCTCACTGTCAGACTATGGATGCTTGTTCAAAATATTTGTCCACTGTTTTGCCCCCTGGTGGTACAGACACATTGTATTGAGCTATGGAAAGTAAGTGGAGGAGATGAAAAGAGCAAAGGGCTCTGCACACCATTGAGTTCCCTCACCTCAGGCATCCTCCAAACATTCTTTTTTTTTTTTTTTTTTGGCATGGACCAGCTCCAGGAATTGAACCTGGGTCTTCAGCATGGCAGGCAAGAATTCTGCCACTGAGCCCCATTGCCTGCCCCCAAACATTCTCTTAGTATCAGAACTCAGACATCACAAATAAGGACAATACGTTTTTCCCCAGTGCTCCCTTCCCACTTCCCAAGCTGAATTAAGCTTGTTCCAAGAATAAAAAGACATATGGGAAAAATAGGTAATTAGAAAAAAAGATATCCCCATTCTCGTAATACTTTCTCGTTGTTCACATTCTAGCTCTTGAACTAATTGGAAGAAAGGGACGATACCTGTTTTCCTTTTGTCTTAGAAACGTAAATGACTGTTCATTGTACACGACCCTTTGCTTTCCATGTAGACGTGTTTTTGTTTAAATGCTCATCTTCTCCTTTGTTATTAATATCTGATTCTTTCTCATCATTGTCTAGTTTACATTAACTGCTTCAGAGAATAGGGACCATCTGGTATCTCACTTATTATGTTATTTTGGATGGTTTTGTACACAAAACACTGCTTTAAAAATACATATAATCATTCTATTTACAAGAGTCACCATTCTCTCTTAATATATTTTTCATTTTTCCACAAATGGCATTTTTCTGTTTTTTAAGTAGCATATTTTAAAGTACATTTTATAAATGTGTGTATTTAAAGTATAGCCTGGCACATTGAATAACACCTATGGGTTACTAGATGAGAATTCTTCTAGTCATTTGTGCAGATATGACTAGTAAAAATAAGTATTTTGTCCTTTTTTCTCTTTACTGCTTCCCTCAGAAATGGCCATTATTTCCGCCCCCCCCCCCCCAGAAGGCCAAGATAACCACACCTTTACATCTGTCTCCCTTAGCAGCTTTATCTATTTTCTTATGTGAGAGACAAATGCATCTAATGATGTGACTGCCCAGCAGCGTGTCCTGGGCTTCATACCCCTTCTCACTGGCAAGACAGATCCTATTTAGATGCCCGCCTTGAAGAGCTCCCCTTCTACTGGGATTCAATGCCAGGGCAGGAAGCCTGTGCCCTTAGAGGAGTGTTTTTACCTTCATCACAGGCCATGATTTTCCTTGGGATAGCTCCTGGGTATTCTGAGAGGCAACTAAAGTGCCCCTTCCTACTCACCCACCAGCCACACTCAGCTTCTCCTTCTGCTAAACATCCCCTTTCTGTCCCACCTCCATGGCCACCTCTGTTCTTCAGGCCTCTCTGTCTGCTCCTAAACCCCTGACACCCCATGCCAGTGCCATAACATCAGGTCTTCATCATATTCTTTCTGTTATTGGGCTCTTTCTAGCCTGCTTATGGTCTAGAACTGAAGATAAATCTGGGATGATGCGGTAATGGGTCAATGTGGTGTCCTTTTCAGGCATCATGTCTGCATTTTCACAAAGATCTTTCTGGAGGTAGTGTAACCGCTATCCTTCTGGAGCCCTGTTCCAGGTTCAGAAGTTCTGCAGCTAAAAGAACTTAGACAAGAGAGCCAGTAGGAATATGTGGTAAAGTTTCTTAAAGAGAAAGAGAGAGAATATATGCTAAAGAAGTTAGCGGGATGTGCCCAAGGGAGGGGCACGCAATGAGTGGAAGGAGTTTGTTTTATAGGAAGTTTTGTTGGTGACAGATTTCCATAGTAACCTTTGAGCACCAGGTGTTTCCTTTGTCCAGCTTCCCACAATGACCTTTGGACACCAGGAGTCTTCTTTGTTCTAGGAGGAGACAGCTATCAGAATTCCTGGTTTGCTGTTGCATACCCAAAATTTGTCTTTAGGCAGATATTTAACACTTTTTATGACCCTATACTTTCTGTCATTAAGAATTTGCTTTGGGCCCATGATTTACAAGATTTTATGGTCTTGGGAGGTTTCAGTGGTTTGGGGGAAATTTTTGTCCCATGATGTTTGCAGCTCTGTATTAACTCTTTTGAAGCTGAATAGAAGACCAGGGACCACAGCCTTGATGCCCTAGTCTATCCTGCCTCAATAGAAGAATGGTGGAATTTTGGGTAATCTGATGGTATAGGATGGAATTGATCAGGAGTCTGCCTTCTGTCTTTCATTTTTTTTCCCTTCTTTTCAAGGATTTCACCTTTTTATGTGACCCTTAAGCAACCCCATGAGATGTCTACCCGTTTAACCCATGTTTAGGGCCAAAGTTCCTCTATATATAAACCAAAATAATTTTTTCCTCATTCGTTTGAAGTAAGGTTAAAGAAAAACAACTTATCAATGTTGATAAGTAACTAGTTTGGTTTAAAAAAAGTAAACAACTGACTTGACTTCATTCTTTCACTGAATCACAATACCCAATATTTATCCAGAAACACTTTACATGAACTATTTTATTGAACACGGTAACCATACAAGGTTAGGTCACATTATTATGCCCACTTTATGGATGAGAAAACCGAGACCATAGAAGTTATTGCATACAGCAAGGAGTGATGAAGCCAGGTTTTAAAAGAGGTATTCAGTCAAACCATTCAATTCTATCAAAGAATTCAAGTTATGTAAAAATGGGAGCACATAACCTTTCCTTAGTTTGAAGATGCATTCTAACATTCAAAACAAGAACTAAACAAGGAAGTCTGACTTTTTTTTCCAGAGAGCAGTTTAGACTGCCAACTTCTTTATTTTTATTTACTTATTTATATGTACTTTTGGTGGGCCCTTAGAGGAAGACAAACACTTATTTGTTGGCAGTACACGATGGTTTTCTATCTCAAAGTCAGAGCCATATGAGTTCCAGTGTGCCTTATTCCTAAAGTTCCTTAATTCCACAGATTTCTGTTTATTCCACTTGGAAGTGCTAGACATTGGGAATAGAAAGAAACATAAGAATCTTCTGTCCTCCAGGAATTTAACTTCAGCTGATGAAAGAGAGAAAGGGAGATACTTAGAACATGCATTCTGTAAAAGCCTGTGTATTCTCTTGTCTTCGCAACAGGTACCATTTCTGTCAACACGCTGCGCACTCCCTATACAGCTCCTGGTGAAAGTGAGATTCTGGACCTGGATGATGAATTGTACTTGGGGGGCCTGCCAGAAAATAAAGCTGGCCTGGTCTTCCCCACTGAGGTGTGGACGGCTCTGCTCAACTATGGCTATGTGGGCTGCATCAGGGATTTGTTCATTGATGGTCAGAGCAAAGACATCCGGCAAATGGCTGAAATTCAAAGTACTGCTGGAGTGAAGCCCTCTTGCTCAAGGGAAACAGCAAAACCGTGCCTTAGCAATCCTTGCAAAAACAATGGCATGTGCAGGGATGGGTGGAACAGATATGTCTGTGATTGTTCCGGAACAGGCTATCTTGGCAGGTCCTGCGAGAGAGGTAAGATTCCAAAAACCAAGCAGCTGACTCCCTTGATATGAAAGTGTATTAACTGTTGACCTCAAACTTAAGCTGAGCATTGAAACATAATGTATGCGCTACTGAAGTAAACTTTCTGCACACTGAGTATGTGTTATTGATGAACCCTTAATGATTTTCAAAGAGCCTGATTCTGGGAAGACACAGCTATTTAAGTATATCACGGAAATAGAAATTGTCTTTTGTATCCTCTAAGGTATGATCCTAAGATGTATTATGGACAATAACTGCTATTTCCTTTGCCATACTTTTAACTTCAGGACCCTAGAAAATAAAGAAGGCCTGAATTAAATGTATATGTGGCCTCCAGCGTTAAAAGTCTATGCCAAAAAATGGCATTTGAGGCAAGCTAAGCTTAAGTTGCAACTTTGCTGACACTTGAGACTTAAGTTAGACTGCTCTTGTCTCTTCAGCCGATTTGCCCAAGAGGTATATTCTCTCTGGAAGGTAAACTGTCTTTAAATCTTTTAAGTTATACCAGCACTTTCAGAAGTGCACCCTAACTTTAAAAAGTATTGAGCTTTGTAGTACCTAACCAATGACAGGATTCATTTTACCTCTTTGATTTTAGGTCTTAACTGTGCATATTAAAGCTCTTTGCAGGTGCTTCCCTTTCTCTCTCTGGTATGAGGCAGAGCTACATCTTTTTCTTGTCCTTTCGCACTGGAAGAAGAGGAATAAGAGTTAAAGGAAGCGTGGGGGTGGGGGGACATGGTGAGAGCTGCCAGAGCTGATCTGCAGACCAGGCTAAAGGAAGAAAGAGCAGAGCAAATAGTTCTAAACAGATCCCAATCGACCCAAGAATTTCAGATAAATGCTTTATTCACTATACCTTTTGTCACTTATTTTCAACAATGGAACTAAAATTCAATATGAAAAGATATTGATGAATTGTTCCATTGTCCTCTCATGCTCTAAATAATACTGCTGTATCAGATAATTTGCCCAAAATTACTTGGGCATCTATCTTTTTTCTTGCCGTATACATTTAGGCTATTTTTTTCTTCATCCTTACAATGCTTTAATCCATTTAAAACTAAAACCTCCTGGAGATAAAAAAGTTATTTTGAAGAACCCAAAGTTGAAATGCAACTTTAATTCTTTACCTTAAAGAGGAGGTACAACAGTGTTAATTAATATAAATAATCAATAGTAATCAATTATCTAATAATGTTCTTCAGTTACCTACCAGAAATGTTATCACTGTACTGTGTTGTACAATTATATTGATCAGTAGGAGGGTAAGTATTTTATCACATGGATTTGCATACTCACTCTCTCCTTGATTCATTTTCTTTATGGCTATATCTAATCAATTCCTGTGAGTTGTCATTAGAGGCTAGTGATTCCTGTCTAGCCTGGTCATATTTCACATATATTCTCTGTAAGCTCCCTCCTTCTATTTTCCCTCCTAAAATTAGTTTATTTTGTTTATTCAGTTTGATTTTGAGAAATTGCCAAAAGGAGAAAAAAAAAAGTGAAAAAGCTCTCAGAATATATTACTGTTGGGCATAATACAAGATTAGCAGGCAGGCATGATTTAAGATTGGGCTTTAATTTTAACCACTCAGAGAACTGCCAGTTATTCTGATGCCTCCTGGTTAAGTGAAGCTGGAAAAGGGTATAACTGAACTATCATATGAATTACAAAGGCTTTCAGTTAAAATGCATGGTGTTCCACCCTGTGGCACTATTCTGCTACTACATATGGCAGAAATAAAAATAGAAATTGTAGAGCTTTTGGAGCCAGAATGAGGGAAAGTGCAGATTTATATATTGCGGTAATTAGAAGGAGAGATGGCAAGCATATGCAGATCTGCAAATGAGAATTTAATAGCAAACTCCATCATTGGGTTTCAGCATACATTTTTATCTGACAGGTGGCTGGAAATTTCTGTAGATTTCTTTGTCTCCACATTGTTTGTATTTTGAGGAGAAAATGGTCATTTTGTGTAGTTCTTGTTTCTAGACCACCCCAGTGTATTGTGAACAGTCTTAGCTTTCCAGAGTTAAATTTCTTGCATATGTTATGGAGCCTCCTGAGAACAAGGGTAATGTCGGAGCATTGTCGTGCTCAGTGGCACAAAATTTGGCTTTTCTCCAGTTCCCAGCTATGGCCTAGTTCAGTCAAGAACAAGCCCAACCCTTAGGGTTTCCAATTCAAAAGAAGGAGCTCTGACTTGTGATTTCTTCTACAGTTACACTCTGATCACATAAGGTTGTTGATGGATAGAAAGAGAGACCTTGGAATTATAAACGAAAACCAAAACAAAACCCTCAGGAACATATAAAGTTTCTAGCTTACTGTTATTGAGTAATAAATAATAAATTATATAGTTATAATTATTCAAAGTAATTAAAAAACATGTTACAGTGCAACAGCATGGGAATGATGTTGCAATCACGTAATAGGCAATGTTCCTTCTGCATTAAGTGAGCAAGGGCATTCATAAAAAAAAATAATTTTTGCTGACTTAGGCTAAATATTCACCAGGAAAATAGTTTTTGCTTTCTGTATTTTGATCCTATAAAGAAGAGTAAGACGAAATACTAGCCAATTGTTTATCAATTAAATTCAGCACCTTTCCTCCAGATTGCTTGAGAATTTGTAGAAACTTCATCACACAGAAATTATTCTCGTTTTTATGTAAAATAAGAGCATGGATGTAGTAATCAGAGGTCTACTTTTTACTCATTCGTTATAACTCTAACAGATGGAGGGACAGATGTCAGAGCAATATAATTTGGCTCCCTCTCTGATTTTCATCGTTGATCACAATATGTGACTGCCTTTCAGCAAAAGTGAGCACAGGTGTACACTTTAGTCTGCAACAAGGAATAATGCAGAAAAGCAAATTTATCATACTTAACAACAAGGGAAAAGAAGATATAGAAGACAAAGTTGAAAACTGCTTTTCTCCCCCCCCGGGAAATATTGTACTGGAATTAGACTTTTAAATAACTCTTTTGTCTTCTAAATGATAAAATAATTTTACTCATGTTAAAGGATACTGCCAAATGGGATAACCTTCAAATGTCATAACATTGTTTACCATTTACTTGGCAAGTCTAGAATACAACCTTGTACATTTTCCATTTCTTGTCTAATTAAACATTATCTCTAATTATGAGAAATCATTTAGGCTTTCATTTGTAGTTCATCAACAAGTTATTTTCACATAGAGAACTGGTTAAAATGGCACTCAGGGGCACTCAAGTTTTATTACTTTACTGTTATTTCATTCCTGCAGCTTTTTGGAGAATGTTAAAAAAAAGGTCAGTGATCCTAATTATTTTACTGCGTTGAATTGTTTTGCAGGATATACTTTATGACTGATTGTCAGGTATCTTTATTTCTAAATGGATGAGCTCCTCTACTTAATTTTCAGTGAAATTAAGCTACCTTTCATAGAATAAACAGAGATGATTTTTAATGATTATTGAATAAGAAAGACAGGTTTTAAAAATAAAAACAAAAGAAGGAGACACCTAACAATGCTTCAGGTTTTTAAAAAATGTGTGTTATATGAAATTAATGGAACAATTAATAATGGTTTTCAGACTTTTAATCAAGAGTTTACGTCACTATATAGATATAGACCTTGACTGAGTATAGTCTGAGTATAGTTTAGGAAAATAAATAATAACGATAAAATTTCTTTTAAGATTATACAAGAAACACATTTTTTTTTTTCTCAAGTTCACTACAATTTTACAATCATACTTAATTATTTCTTGAGCAACTGTTGCTCGGCTTTCTATACTGAGCCCTGTCCTTCCTATTTAGGAAACTTATTATCTAATCAGAAAACTAACATATATCTATATTAAGGAGGTAAGACAAATTAACAAAAAAGTAAGGACAGAAGAATATTTTATGTATGTGAAGATTGATGCATTCCTTTATTTCACGAACTTGTGTTGAGCATGTAATATCTTCCAAGTATTCTTTCACACTGTGAAGATCCTATGGCTAGAAAGGTAATTACTTGAACAAAAAAATTTTAGGGTAATTCACACATGTTATGCATTCTTCTTGAGTGCAAACATGAGAAATAGGTCATAGTAACTTCAGTCATTCTATTCTTGGAACATTGACCATATACTTAAGATTGCTCTCTAATACAAGAAAATATTGTACATGGTACTGAGATAGGAAGTACGGGATTTACCTAAAATCTTTGACACCAGTGGTAATTTAGAATGTCTGGGGTCAAGTCAAGTACTTTGTAAAACCTTATTCATGTTACGTTTTTGCATTTGAAAAACTAAATAAAGAGTAAGTTCCAATAACACAATGGGAGATACAAGATACCGTGGCCTGTTCACCCACTACTGCAACTGCGAACTTGTTATGCGAGGCCAAGAGAATGAGCTGGGAGATGCTTTCCTGTCCCCCGTGGTCAGAGAGTTGTCACTGATAGTAAGTAACATCAACGTTATTCCAAAGGTGTGAAGATAATTATGTCTTTCAGGAATGAGGGCAGAACTTTAAGTTGTACAGATCAGAGGAGGAATGAGATTAAAACAATTAACCTAATACAGCTTTGCAACTGTAGTCAATGCAACTCTATAGTAAAATCACGTTTTAGAATACTATGTAAGCTTAACACTCAATTGGTTAATTATTTTACTCTTTAATCAATTTTGATGTTGTGGCAATAAAACTTAGAAGATTATATTTTCAGATTTTGGTCAAATGAACTTTATGTTCTTTCTGCACCTAAAAGTCAGTGGGTAAAAAGAGAAACAAATCCATTCAAAATATTTTATCTTATCTTTATGGAAAAAAGGAACCATTAGTTTTGTTAAATATATTTGACTTCTTTTTTAGGCCAGCTCATCATATTTAACATTAATCATTATTCATTCATTCATCAAGAAATATTCATTGACCACCTCTTATGTGCTAAGCACCTTCAAATCTCTGGAGATTCAGTACTGAACACAATAGGCAAAAATACCTGGCCTCAAATAAATAACTTGGAGACTAGTGAAAAACAAAAACAAAAACAACTAAACTAATTTATCTTTATAGACTCAGTAAGAGAAGTCAATATGTGCTATGATATAGACATCCTAATAAAATAAACCTATTTTATTAGGTTTAGATGTTATTTTATTTCTCAGTACTTAGATCAGTGGTGAGCCATGAGGCCCCTATCTTAATAAACAGACTCTTTTCCTCTTTCACCTTTTGTGGCGTAATTATGGCCTTCAAAGTAGACTTTGATAAATATTGAGTTCATAAGTATTACCAAAAGTAGATTCGACTTACAATAGAAAGAATAGATGTTTAATTTCTTTAATGAGGATTTGTTTAAACTTGGTGTCTGATTGAAATAAGCTCTTTCATAAATCTTCAGTATCAAAAAATATTCCATAAATATTTGGAATATTTGAGGCTCTACTCTGTGCCTGGCACTTTAATGGTGATAGAGCAATGAATTGAGAGACAATCCTCTGTACTTAAAGAACTCACATTATAAAGGAGAAGATATATAATACTATATAGAGAAATAGGAAATGGTAACTAAGAACAATTAAATAGATATAGAGTAACTGTGGGGTGGGGGTGGCAGAATTAAGAGAGGTGCTTAGAGCAGACCTGTCTGGAGTAGCATTTGACTTAGGACCTGAATGCTGAAGAAATCAACCTATCTGAACTGAAACCATATAAGATAGAAGGATCTACAAACCAAATGCAAACACTTCAATGAGAGTGAAATCAGGGTGGCTAAAATTTACCAAATGGTAGTGGTGGAAGAGAGATGCTAAAAGCTGTAGCTGGAGAGATGGGTCAGGGCCAGTTTCCATGGAGCCACAGAGGTTAAAATAAGGAGTGCAGCTTTTATTCTAATTGTAGTGGAAAACTATTGGTTTTGAACAGGGTAGTGTTATGATCTGTTCAACTTCTTTGAAAGTTTAGCTTGGTTACTGTGTATAGACAATGGCAGAAGAGTAGAAGGAAGAGGACCGCTGATGGAACTATTGTAGTGGTCTAGGGGTACTTGGATTGGAATTAGACACCCAAGACTTGCAGACTGGTAAATAGACTGGACATGGTAGAGAGAGTAAAGAGAAATAAGAAAGTTTGGGGTCTGGACAATGGTTTTATGCCACTTTCTGAGATGGACAAGACTGGAGAAGAAACTTGTTTTAAGTTTGCTCATTTGTGTTTGTTTATTTTGAGAGTGAATTAAGAGTTGATCAAGGTATCTGTTATATTACAGTTGAAGATGTCAAATAGGCAGTGATTGGTAGGTGAATGTTAAAGCTCAGGAGAGAGGTCAGGGTTGTTAATAAATATTAATGAGAGTGAACACATGTGACCTAGATCCCTTAAGTCAAAACATAGATGGAAAGAGAAAAGTACCAAGGACAGAAACTGGAAGCATTCCATATTTGCAGGTTGAGGATGTGTATTCAATCCCATGATGACAAAAAATAATTACTAAGGTCTGTTAGGAACAATACTTGACTCTCCTGACTATTTGAAAGATAAACTTGCAAAATCATAACTCCAGAATATAGTGTTAATAATAAGCACAGTTGTATCAGTCAAGTTAGTTGCTGTGCAGTTTAAATAAGCAAGATAATGAGAATTTCCTAGTTTATTTTAATTCCATATAGTTTTTTCTTTCATTAAATGGTATTCTAAATTATAAGAACTAATCAGCAAGCAAACGACTCATACTTGTTTTGCAATGTTCAACCACCATATGGTGTTGAACATTAAGGGGTGTTAACTATTTCTTCAAGCAATCAGTTTGTGATCAGCAGTTCTTTTGCTATTCTTTTTTTGAGTGTCTGACATAGTATTAAGCAAATTCCCTATCAGAGAAATCCATCTTGCATTAGAATTAGACACCTAAAACTTGCAGCCTTGTAAATAGACTGGACATGGTAGAGAGAGTAAAGAGAAATAAGAAAGTTTGGGATGTAGACAATGGTTTTATGCCAGTTTCATAGAATGAACCTACACATTCTCTTCAGTCCCGTCCCATCCTTGTTGAATATATCCAAGGTATATTGCTATTGACTTTTTAATGAGAGCTTAATATTTTCAGGGCACTGAGGTGTGGTGTTTATAGTTACTCCTTATCAGTAAATACACCTTAATACTAAGGTACAGTTTGCACCTTTGTTAAAATTTACTTTGTTAAATAAAATGGCTTAGAAAGCATCACCTATTGTTTGATGGTATCATTTTTTTTTCTCTTTTTTCCCAGCATCACCTTTGGTAAATATTGATCTGATTCCTATTTTCAAGTCTTCTTATTTTTTTCTTTTAGTCTGATTTGGTCAGAACTCATGGAAAAAAAAATGGCAATGGGAACTTCTTTTAGAATCATGAACTGTTAGGGCAGACAAAGGTCTTAATGATCTAGTAACACATTCTCATTTTACAGATGAACAATTTGGAACCAGGGTAAGTCTTGGCTAATTTCATTTATGTGGTCAGTGGCCTAGCCATCCAAAAGCATGCACTTGAATAGTCACTGGTGCTTCATACCAGGCTCAGCGCTGCGACTACACAAAAGGGTGTGGTGGTCTCTGCTCTTGAGAAGAGAGATGCATACAGAAATAAATGTCTATCATCTGACTTGATAAATGCTACTGGTAGAAAGTTCTATGGGAAAATAAAGAAAAGTGTTGCTAAATCTGCCTCTGCAATTTAGCACATACTTCATTGAGGAAGTTCTCTTCACAATGACTTTTCTTTCCAGCTTAAAAACTCTGCTCATGGATGAAGATGATGAGGTGATTTTCTAGTCCCACATTCTATTAGGAAGCTTTTAATCTGCATTGTGTTTTCTTTTCAAAAGTATAAATACACTAAACTGACCAGGAACTTTGGTATTTACTTTTCACCCATAGAGGCAACGGTTTTGAGCTATGATGGGAGTATGTTTATGAAAATCCAGCTTCCGGTGGTGATGCACACAGAGGCTGAAGACGTGTCTTTGAGGTTCCGCTCCCAGCGTGCGTACGGCATCCTCATGGCCACCACCTCCAGAGACTCTGCAGACACCCTCCGCCTGGAACTCGATGCAGGGCGCGTGAAACTGACCGTCAACCTCGGTAACAACCTGCCTTCCCCACGTCGAACTAACACCTTCCTCTTTTTGTTCGGTTTTGCCTGCAAACGTTTATCAAGTAGCCTGTTTGCCATGGAAAGTAAAAAAACACTTAATGATCTTATTTCCATCATTTGAAATAATTTAGGTTTTTAAAAGCATCTTTTTATTGTTTTTATTCTTTTAACATGACTTATTGTTTGTGTTTCCTACCACTGATGGTTCTTAAAAGGGAAGCCGTGTCTATTAATGAGGTTAGTTTGAAATAGAAATTAACAGGCTTGAAGATGCCTCAAATTGAAATTCTCCTATGCGTATATTTACTGACATTCTGATTGGTTTCAGATGGTATCCTTGAAGAGAAAAATCTGTCTGCATTTATTTATGTACCAGTATGCACAAAATAGCAAATTTCTGCTTTGTCATCTAGATCAACAGTTGCTCTCATTGTGTTCCACGGGCTTCTCCTTTGAATAGTCACCTGTGTGGTACTCCATCTTTTCTTTTTTGAAATACTGTGTGGTGATATTCTCCTATCAAAAGTCAATCCAAAACCCTTCAATGCCCAGAGTCTGCGGCCCTTAGCAAACAGCCACGTGAACACAAAATACCACATTCTTCTACAGAAACATAATGCTTTCCTGCTTGATTTAGCATTTAGAAAGAGTGACTATAGTAAAACCTCATAAATCTGGATGAATTATGGAGGGATGCCAGATGAAATTTAAAAAAATGTCTGAATTGTAGAGTAAACATTAAAAAAAAAAAACTAAAACTAAAAAATATCAATGTTTTTGTTTTTAATTTCATTTATATATACAAATTAGTAACTGGAAACTTGTCTTACTAAACTAGTTTTAATGGGTGGATAAGAATTAGCCATAATTAACACATTGATTTATGCAAATTATGTCATTACTTGGAATCAACTTTTATCCAGAAGTAAGACTTCTGCAATTTTCTTTGTTACTTTTTAAAAAAATTTCTCAACAGAGTTCTACTATAAGAATGAAAAGTTAATATTCTGCCCAGTAAGTTTCAATATTATCACTAAGTCCAAATAAGAGAAGTCCAAATTAATGAGGTTTTACTTTATTTCCTGAAAGTGTTAACTCAAGACACACGAATAATGACTAAACAGGGAGAGATGAATAAAATTTGAAACTGCTTAGATTTACAGAGAGTAATAAAATGAGATGGGGTAAGGCATTTGTGGAAAGACCGTCTTCATTTTCAAATTGTTCTAGAAAGAATCTTGGCTTACAGTATAAAATTGCTTCATTGGCAGTTTATTGCATAGAATTACATTCAATTAAATATTTAAATTAAGTTAAATTATAAGGAGGTGTTTTGGCTTTTTAAAGACTACCTACATTCTCATTTACCATTCTGTTAGAGTTCCCTCTAGTGACAATGTTAGGTTACTACAAATCAATCGATGTGAATTGCCTATTTACAGCAAAGGGGCTGCTAGCCAAAGTGGACACAGTAAAGGGTGTTTTCCAACAGCAAAGCATTCTGTGGAAAAATTTGTGTAGGTGCTGGTCCTTGGCTGTTTGCAACCACTTTTCTGATGCGGTTGACGACACATGACAAACTCAGCTACATGGAAACAGAATCTAGGTTTATATTTTTCATGTTCCCCAAAGGCATTAAATACTAATATCAAACCGACAGATATATATGTATATGTAAAATAAACATAAAGCATCCCACATAGTCTTTTAAAAAGAACCATCATAATCACACTTTGTCTTATCCAGACCAGACGTTCTGTTGTTATTCAGTATCTGCTTTTATGTGAAGCAAGTAAAGGAAAATTAATAACAGTGTTAACCATAACACCTATTACATAGAGATAACATTGGCAGCATCTAGAAGAGGCATAGGCTTGTGTTCTCTGAAGAATGGCAGCTCTCCGTAGCCATGCAGTCACCAGAGTTTCTAAAGGGAACATGCAGTTGTCTCTTTCCTCCTGCAATTAATACAAGACGATGAATGCAGCCAGTATCTGGCTGTTATTTCTTTGTGCCCAATCAAATAAAATAAATAATAATAATAATACAGTAGGGTGAGTAATTTTAACTCGTTCTCCATTCGAGTACCGCGATTCTAAAGTTTTCAGTTGGCCTTTGTGGGATATTAGATTTTGGAGGTCCAAGATGTCTCAGCCTAGCTGAGCTTGCACTGTACCCCATTGTGACGGAGCACTTTTTAATTATGCTGAAAACAATAATATGTTCTTTCACATATGGGGAAGAAGTTGCAGCCAGTCTAAGCCAAGCATCTTTGACAGTTAACAACTCTTTATTTTACTTAGATTTGTCACCATGTAGCTTTGTTTGAAGTGGCCATTTTTTAAAAACTTTATATTGTTGTTTCCAGTGGTGAAGCTTTATAATAATAAATCTGGGTTCTAGAAGTATGTAAAGAATAATGACATGGAGTGGCCATATTTGCATGTGTCTGTCCCCGGAAGGGTGGACTGTGATTTATTGGATGTCTGCAGCTATTACCTTGAAGGATAAATTTTCATTTTTCATCTATTCTTCCCCATCTAGATTGTATCAGGATTAACTGTAATTCCAGTAAGTGCCTATTCAAAATTTCTAAAATGTTATTCTTCCATTATGATGCAAGCTAGTCAAGGAAAAAAAGACAGTGATAGACAAATGTAGAGTTTATAGAATTCATGTACTCAGTTTGAAATATACCAGTCCATCATCTGGGTGTAAAAATTCATTTTGAAAATTTTCCAGCTGAGTCCTCCCCTTGCAGTCCCTGCCTCTAAATGGTAAAAGAGGTGACAAGTATTTTTTAACAGAAGGTGCAAAAGTACCTCTGTAAACCTTCAGATATTGCAAGTGATATTTGTATTTTGCCAGACCTGGGACTACATGAGTTATTTCATGACCAAATAGCCATGAGAAATCCTCTGGATCTTATTTTTAATCTCTTTACTCAAATATAAATATGTTTGAGAGTGTTACTCATATTGAGAGTTACTATCAAATCTTTCTAAATCCAACCAGAGCTTTACAAATGAAAACATCTTTTTCTAAGTTTTATATACACAGAAAATTACTTGTCTAAAGAATTTTTCCTTCTTCATTAAAAATGTTTGCATGATGAATTTTTACATCCTAAAAATATATCTGCAGAAATAACCAAAACCCTTCAAATCTGTGATATGCATGCCAAATAATGAGTCAGAAGAAAGATGCATGGACTGAGTTTCATTTGCGTTTGGACTAGAAAAACTGAAAGGATATAAGGACTGTGGTTTTATTTTGAGTTGTAACATTACCTTAAGAGTAAAGTTATTTTATTTCTTTGAATAAATGTTTAGATTCTTCTTTTCCAGGCTTTGCTGACCACATTAAGGAATCTCCTCCAATGATCACAAACTTATTAGCTATATAAATAAAAAAGCACTAACAACCTTCCTTCTTCTCATTGTCATACACAGTAGAGATATTTCCATCTCCTTCGAGAAATGCTGAATATGAGTTGATGGAACCTACTCTCAAAACCACTGCCTGTTCCTAACAGCAATGCCATCCTCTGAGGAAAAAAAATGATGGCCACAGACTTACAAAAATAAGCTTTTTTCTAATGAAATATATACTATTTAGAACACTGTGCTTCTTACAACTCTGATTTGTCTCCAAATATTTAATATTCTTTTAAAGTAGCATAAAAATGAATCTGTCCAGTCACAGCAATTAAAAGGTAACTGAATCATGACTTATGAAAAATTGAATTGATAACCTATCACCAACATAGCACAGCATTAAAAAACTTCTCAAACACAATCATTCCTAAAATAATCTCTCAAAGTTCCCACACAAGTGGAAACTTTTAAAGTGTGTATCATTGTCCTCCGCAACCCATTTCTTCTGCACTATTGAAAAGAAGCATACATTTTGCAGGCCTAATGCTGTGGTCCAGATTTACTTTCAGTTCTAGCAAAGTAGCGATTCATAGAAGACTCTCTCCTGAGGCCAGCTTTATGCCTCGGTGCAACTATACATTCCCTTGATCCCTCCTGAATCTTAGAAAATTCATGTGGGGAAAATATTACCTTCTAGATCTCTGCCTTAGGTACTATTTAATTTACATTAAGCATGCAATAAACAATGGTATTTTAAATTTACAAAATAAGCAAACTGTAGCAATTGATGGAAATGACCAAACAAAATGTGATTCAGTGTTCTCTAGGTACATCAATTTTTAAAAAAATGTATATGCTTATTACCTTTGTTAGACTCTTTTCCCCCTTCTGTTTACCTCAGAAGACTCTAGTATTAAGCATAGTCCTTCTTTTCCTCTGGATATTGCACAGAATAATATCTTTGAGGACAAAGGTTTTTGCTGTTTAGTGGAAATTTTCCTGTGTTAAGGGATATGTGTTGTGTTTTAGTCTTTGAACTAAACAGATAATTGTGAGCTTTCAATGTACACCTTAGACAGGACTGAAAATGCCTTAACTTGACAGCAGTCACTGGAAAGAACATTCAGTAAAGTAACCAGGTAACATTTTCAATTCCCTTTGCCTTTGTTTTATTTGGGGGGTAGTAGGTAGATGCAGTAAGAACACAGATTCCATCAAAGATACATTTTATCAATTAACTTTGAAGAGGTGGAATCAACATATCAAATAATGTGAACAAAACTCACTGTGATTAAATGAGATTTCCACTTGCAGTGCCTGCATTTCCTACCCAGTCAATAGTAAATAAATAAATAAAATCTGTATCTCATCATAACTTGTAGTTTAATGAAAGAATAATTTAATACACGTATTCTTTGAGAGCCATAGTTTTGAAGCCTAGAAGATAAATGTAGATTTATTAAAGAACAACCATAAAACACTGTCATCTCTAAAAATTAACACCATATCTAATATATCAACTGTGTTGTGAGATTAAAATGAAATACCTTGGCTGATATCTTTTAAGAAAATTGCTGCAGGACAAATACAAACTATATCATTAAACAAGTACTTTACATTGAGAATTAATATTAAACATAAAGTTTTTAAGTTTGAATGGAAACCTTCCCACACAAATTTCTCAGCGCTTGTTCGGAATTGCTGTGCTGATTCCCACAGTTAGTTGTTTTCCCTCCCAGAGTTTACAGCAGCTGTTACTTGAAAAGGAAAAAAATATATATATTTATAGAGCCAGACTCTACAATCTTTTAAGAATGAGTAGTTAAGTAAAGAAGGAAGGGGATTTGGACATTTATTCAGATCTGCTGAACTATAAGGTATGGTAGATATGCATGTTCTTCAGTTTGTCCATTGTATCAATAGTAGATAATGTTTAGCAATAGACCCTTCCATGGGTGAGTGAGGACAGAGCCCTTTTTTTTTTTTTAACATTCCTGTAAAAAAGGACAGATTTGAATTTCAAGGACCATCTCTGTCAAATTCCTTGTTGCTGCTACTTTTCCTCTTATAGGAAAAGCTGTCAAGAATTTTACGTGGAAGAAGAGATCCTGCTTTCACTTAAAAATCAGAGGCTTGTTTTATGTGTAGAGAGGATACTTTATAAAAAAGAGTGGGCTCTGTTAAGAGGAGCTATGTCAGGGTAAAAAATATATATATACCTTGAACTTTCCAATTATGAACTGAATGTATTTGCCCAAAATCCCAGACCAAGCTCAGTTCTTTGATGTTTATTAGTTTATATCATTGTTAAAATAGACTCATTATCTGCAAGTTAGAGTAATGTCAGCATTTGCAAATTCGTGGCCAGAACTGACAGCATAGAGGTGTATCGTCGATGGTTCTCTGGTCCTTTCTGTCTGGGATGGGAATCTAGGGACATTCAGTGACCCTGGCCTCTCTCAGCTCATCCAGTGTTGATAAAGACTGATGATCATGGTTCAATAGTTTTATATAGAAGTTGCTTTAAAAAGCCACCATCTTTTAATGCAGATAATTTCTTCCTTGGACAGTGAAGGGAAAGTATATGAAAAGGGGCTGTGACAGTATGCTCTTGTAGCATAATTAAGAGGAAAAACTATTTGGATTAACAAAAAATTGTAGACTTTTAATTAAAAATATTTGATTGTAGAAATCTGTATTAATACAAACTAAATATGCATAAAATCATTACTAGAAATTTTCAGACTTAATAAAAATACTTTTCTGACTAACATGTGGGTTATTTGCATTAAAGGATAAGTGTTTTAAAGTGTCCCATAGTATTAGTTGAATAAGCAAATTCTTCAGAAAATATGAAGACTGCACAGGAAATTTCTACTCCTTATGAGATTTTTCTCAAATGCAAAATCAGCAAAGTCTATAGAGGCCATTGATCTCATTCTGCCTGGCAAGTAAATAGTCTAATGTCTTGATAACTCTTGGCTTATTCCAAACCCAATTTCAAATTTCATTTCCAGTAATTGAAAAGAATGCACTGATAGTCATTAGGCTATCTGTTTCTCTCTCTTTTTTTCTATAAATTTGACCTCATATAGAGATATGTTGCATGTTTAAATTGTCCCAGTTTTTCTTCTTTCTCTCTTATTCTAGAAACTTTAAAAATTTTTAGTACTATAATGTTTGAAGGTTTTAATACATTGAAAATTGGAAAACTAAACATGTTCTTCTCAACTATAGGTGGGTCCTAACTATCATTTAAGTAACCATTTTAAATATGTAGCAGATGCAGGGAGGCATTTGTGGTTGTTGCTTTTGTTATATTTTTTCTCTCTCTCTTTCTGTTTCCTTCTCAATTTCTTTTTCCAAATCAGTGGTATAGGTACAGAATGTTCTTCTTGCCCATAGAATGGCCATAGAGGCTATAACTGTATTCAGATAAAAATAATGGATTTTAATGAACTCATCCCTCTGATGCTTGCTTTGCTTATTTGCATTCTTTGTGTTTCTTAATGCCTTACACTTTTCTCTTCTTCTGTCTGCCTGTTCTTTTTTCCTTCCTTCCTACTGAGATTTATTCATCCTACTCCATTTTCAATGTTGCTTTCTCTTAATCTCTTTCTTCTTGTTTTCTTATAAGAATAAAGTCTCTCTTTGGTTGAAAAAATATTTCAGTGGGCAGACCTTGCAGCTACTTGTGGCTTCTCACAGAAAATGTTTTTTTTTATTTTTCTAAGAAGTGGAGATAAAATTTCAGAGGGCATAAATGTGGACAGAGTGTCAAGAGCTGAAATTCAGCTCCATCTATTTGCAGCTCATTGCCCAAGTGTTGGATAGAAAGGGAATTTAAGGGCCCATACTTAAGCTCACTTTTCACTTGGATATGTGAAGGAATGCTCTGAGTGGTATGTTATTGGAAAGTGTACTTTGATGGATATCTGGAGTGGATAATAAAATCTTTGTGTTACCATTTTATTACCAGAATGAAAAGATCAGCTGGATATTAGTTATTGTCATTTTTATGTAGATAAAAATGGAAAGCAATAAAAGAATGCAAAATGTCAACTAGTGGCAGTTAAGCCATTTTAGATTGCTTTGATCAGGCTGCTGTTTGGCATGCTACTCAGAAAAATATGGGGGAATTTCTGAGAGCTGGCGCTTGTTAGTGAGAAGCAAATGTTCACTTCATAGCAGCCGCCTAGTGTCTGAAGAGCAGATAGCTGCAGAAAGAAGTCTTCTGTTTTTCCTCCAATACAACCAATGCTTGGTTTGTAGAGAGGCATCAGTCATTGCATCTCAGTGACTGGTGCAGTCCAGCCACTTTTATTCAGTGAATAAAGAAAGATGAAAATACAGAACACAGGAATTTTGCTTTGTCTTTATAAGTTTATTTTAGCTGAACAAATAGATGAAGTGAAGGAAAATAAAAGGTTTATAAGTGATTATTTTTAGCATGCATCTAAAAGAAATTGCTTATAACATGCACAGAGATATCATAGATTTCTGAAAGGAAAACAAACAGCTAGAACAGAAAAGGGAATTGGCAAGTTTGGGAGATGACAATGAAACTTTAGAAAAGGACCAGGTTGAAATAAAATTTAAGGAAACCCATCTAAATTGTCCCCACGTTTGAATTTATGAGAATTGTGAGGAAGAGGATCATGAAGGTTTACTTGCACATTTAAATGACTACATAAGTTGATGGATCAGTTCATAATGTGAGGGCTTGAAAAGTAGAAGACTTGAATCTATTTTAGAGAATACTTCATCTGTTCATGGCTTATATGCAAACATAAAATGCTGCAGTGTTTTCAGAGAGTATGCTTTGCATGCAGTTTAAGAATTCATCTAGAAACCAGGCTCAATTATTTACTTTATCCACTAAAATATTTCCTTATTGCTATGCAGTAGGCAATGATCAAAATAATATAAAATTCCAGATTTGTGTAAAATTCCATGCAAAATTCCATTAGTGAATGCATAAAATTTCTTTCATTGTTGCATGCTGACATTATAAAAATGGCCTAGGTAGAAATTGTTGGAGTTACCTAGGTTTAAGAAGAAACCTTCTGAATTTGATATGCTCTCACTAGTTTCTGTGTCAAGATTTTTCTTTTATACAAATAGAATGCTGCCGTATGTAAATAGACTTCTGCCCAAAATTCATTGACACATGCTTTCGTTGGTTGTATTGTTAGAAAGAGTTCATTTCTAAACATTTGTCACCTCCTTTGTGGTCTTAAGTTTCTTCTTTGTTTAAATTTATTTTCTTTATTTTTGGGGAAGGGGCATTTTAACACTATTGTGTGTTAAGTAGGAAAAATTTGTAGGAAAAATATCCCCGTCTACACTGGCCTGCACTAAATGAAGTGAGTGATTTGAAATGATGGTTTTGATAATTATGGAACAGTACTGATGTTCCTGGATCAGATTTGCATTCCTAATTTCACTCAAAAGAAGGCCTTTACCTGAATTTACATCTTGTCCACTGTGTCCTGCTCAGAGAGTGTAAAAACACATATTGTGATCATGGATTTCAGTTCTTCACAATGTAATCACTAGAGAGGAATTATATATCTGCTGACTACTGAAATAGGTGCGGAATTTAAAAGGTTTTGTCCATAGAACTACAGGTCAGACATGATAAATGTAAGAATTCCAGCTAAGCGTAGGAGTATACATGTTATTCCTTAAGACAATATCATTTATGATGTAGAATATGAAAACTTTTGAAGATCTTGAAGGGTTCTGACTGATGATTTGTAAAGATTTTTGTCTCAGAATAATAGGTGCTCAATCAAATACTTCTGCCTTGCTTCTGCTTATTATAATTTCTAATTTTTCTTGTCCTCTGCTTACTTGTCATGTCTCCTACCTCATACTTTCTCTTCACTGCCTTCCCTGTCTGTGTCCATTGACTTTTTCTGCCCCATTCACCAAATGCTCTTTCTTTATGTTGCGCATTCAGACTCCCCTAAAAAGAGGATCTGGTGTATGCATTGCTCACCCTTGTCCTGTTAGGCAGAGCTTTCCAAAAAAGCCACTCATAAGCCATGGATGAGATTTTAGATTTGGGGTCAGATGCCATCTGGTATCCAACCAGCTGTCATTAGAGTAGGGTGCGTGGTGCATTCTCCTCAAAGGGGCTGTTATAGGGGCAGCTGACCTTCCACACAAACATCTTTTCTCTAAACTGTCTGATTAAAATGTTTTTCTTTGGCCATAAAATACCCATGCAGGTTACAATTTATTCAGCATATTACTTGCTAATGCGTGTGCTTAAGTGCAGTGGTCAAGGCTCTTTAAATCAGGAGGGAAGTGAGGGAGGAATGCACAGGACCATCACAGAGATTGGAGATGTTCAGTGGGCTCAGAGTTCTTATTCCTTTCTTTCACTGCCATCAGTGGGTAAAGAAACAAGATGGATAAGAAGTGCATTTTGAAAACAATATCCCAAAAGGTAAAGTAGGAAATGCTGAGCGTACTTAAGCACTATTATTTTTATTCTACTTAATATTGGATCATTTGTTTATTAGTGCTTGTTCTCGGAATGCACCACTCATATATTGTGGGACTTCTTCACCCTCCCTTCTCATTTCCAGGAGATCAGTCTAAATACAGACCTGAAATAATTCATGCATAATACTATGAAATAAATTAAATTTCAAAGCTAATTGTCTTCTTCTACAGATAACTGGTGTTGTTAAAATTGCTTTGGAAATTTAGGATTTAAGATAAGAATTAACAATACCCCTTTTAAAATGTGCATGTGAAGCATGTAGGTAACCAGCGAAATTCACTCAAAAAATTGTCAGATATAAAGAGCAGTTAGCCAATTTTGGAAATTATTTTTTAAACATCGTTTGGTTTCTAATTAAAAATTATATGCATATTTTTGTGTTAGGTAAAACCAAGGAAATATACAAAAGTAGCCTACCATTTTGCTCCCCAGAGAAAAGTTTTGTTAATATATTCTTAAATGCCTTTACAAAAAGTAATACTTGACATTTTATACATCATACATTGTAAATATGCATTTCTTTTTTTGCCTGGGTAGGCACCAGAAATCAAACCTGGGTCTCTGGCATGGCAGGTGAGAACTCTGCCACTGAACCACTGTGGCCCACCCTCTATTTCTTTTTATATAGCATAAAGCACAATGGTTTGCAACATATTCTTATAGTTTAGCAGTATTGTTGTAAACAGTATGTCCTATATGCAAATATAACGTAGAATATTTTAAAATGTTATCTACTGATTATCTCAGACTTTACACTGAAGTAATACAAAGTTGGTAGGTCCAGCTCACTGAGCCAATTGGAGAAAGATAAAACAGGGAGGAAACGTATATGTGCAAATGCAAGTTCAGTCTTGATTCATCATAGATTTAAGAGCAATCAATGAAAACTGATTGGAAGCATTTATGAATGAGATTTCGAGAAATAAACCATATTGGAATAACCATATATAAGAAGATACTTCCAGATGTGTGAGCATAAAGTTATGATCATTTACTGATACCAACAAAGTGAAAGTTTAACTAGCGTAATTTCACCATATGACTAAGCAAATAGATATAACATGACTTCTAGTGTTGGTTAACCACCTCCAAGAAACCTCCTCAGATAAACCAAATTAATGGCATAAGATTTAATTGCTACCTAGTCATTGCTGTGGCTAGGTTTATTATTATTATCATTATTATTATTATTATTATTATTATTATTATTATTATTTTTTATACCTCTTTAGAAGGCCTTCTAGTGATTAAGGTAAGCCACTCATTTCAGAAGGCTTTGATCCAAAGACAACTTCAAAAAATGGATTAACTCCAAGATTCTTCCAATTACTAAAATAAAGGGCCAAATGGAAGCATAGTAGTGTTCAGATTAGTGTCTAAAAGTTAGCCTAATAAGTGGGATAATGATGATAAAATAAAATTAAAAAATAAGTTGGCACTATCTGTTATTGCAATTTAAAAAATACAAAGAAGGATTTAATAAATCTCTGTATTACAGTTTAGAAAAAAATAGTTTCATTCTAATATTTTTAAATTTTATTATTGTTATGATGAATGAAGTAAATTATCATGTATCATTTGTCCATAGCCTTCATTTGGGCAACAATTAAGGAAAGAAAGAAAATAGATCAAAACAAATGCGTTGCTAGAGTTCAACAATACAAAAAACAAGGGTTTCCTTGTCATGTTCCTTAGAATGTGTTTCCTTTAAGCCCATAGGTGCATACGGTTTACTATGAATACTGGTAAATAGATTCTCAAGCATTTTAACAACTTCCCAGTAGAGGAAAGAAAGGGGAAAAATAAACCTTACGAATCCAAAAACTTAGATTTATTTTTTTTTCTATTATGTTTCTTATTTTTGGACAAGGTTGCCCCATAAATATTAAGCATGAACTAAATCTCTTGAATTCAGTCTGACATTTCATGATATTCAAATGATGTATGTTAGCAAGATAAAGAAAATAGACCACAAGTAAATTCATTGTTCCTTGAATTATATAAAGAATAAACACGCCTCTTTATTTTTCCATGAAAAAAAATGTGTAACTCTTAACAATAATGTTTTCATATAAGAAATGATATATTTAATAAAATAATATTTGCATTTTGACTGTAATCTAAGGTTTTGTTTATGTGTGTCAAGTTAGACATTTATAAATTGCCAAATGCTCAGTACCTATATGCTTTCAATTTTGTTTTTCCATTCAAACAGCTTGAAATTTTATAAGTATTACATAAGACACATTTAAATGATCCTTTCAATTTATCTTTTCTTTTATCAGTAGTGATATAGAGATAATAACATGCCAATATAAACCTTTCTTTTTACCTTACACCAACACTGAATACATTTTCAGTTTATAATGCTTACTTAAAACCACATTAAGTCTTTATTCCTCAATTTTATACTGCTAGCTATTCTAGTATGTGATAAGCATTTCTTGGAAATGAATTTTTTCCTTAAAATAAAATCACAGTCCAAATTTTTCCTTTCATTATATTAGGTTTATTTTATTCTGTTTTTTCCTAAGCTTGTCAGCTGAGCTAGTATTAGATTTAAAGAGCTATTTTAAAACATTCTTTTAGCAATATATTTATTTCATTTGTGTTCATTTTTACTGTATTGTAAATATACTGATATTCTTAAAGGTAAATTATATTTCTTAAAATGTATGTTTTTCCCACTGAAGAAAATGTTTACCTCAGAGGAATTTATCCTCGTCTGTCATAAATGGGTACAATCAATATCAAAGCTATAAAGGCTAAATGTTTCTTAGCAGCTGATTTAAACCTTGTGAGCCGAAGATGAGGCAACTACATACACTGAATTTTATTTTGTAGATAATAAAATAAGGATAGTGTGACTTAGGAAAATGACAGAGTAGTCCCTTGGGAGTGTTTCCAGCAGATCTTCAAGGTCAGACCCTTTCTAGACAAGATCCGCATTTTATTGTAATTAAACACTGATTAAGCCTTGAGTCTCCCCATTCCTAAGCCAACAATTCTCTGCATTTGGGAATTACTGACTGCCAGCCTTGGGTCATTCTACTCTCATAGGCGATACACATCTTTAAGTTTAGCTTCACGGGAATTTAGCAAAGAAGCTGTTCAGATCATTAGCTAGATAACCAGGTGAGTAACCAAGTTCTGCATCTGTAGGACTTAACAGATTCCATACTGCCAAATATGAAAAGGCAATGAAGGGCTCTATTTATTGATCCTTCTTAGTAAATGGAGGCATTAAAAGTCAATGGAGTTGTTTTTCATTAACCATTGATTTGATTTAATATCAAGAGGTATTTTATCCACCATTAAAAGTCACACTAAATCTAAAATCCATTTGATAAATATTTTATGAATGCCTAGTATGTTTAAAACACTGCACTGTAAAATATAGGATATAATCTCTGAGGATTTAATCCTACTGAGGAAAAGATAGTAATAATGACAATTATAATAATACTAATATAAGATATTGTTTTAAGTGTTTAAAGGATATTCAATCAGTTTGACTTATCAGATATTCCTGTTATTAGCTTCATTATACCAATAGTGAAACAGAGGCATAGCGAATTTACATAGTTTCCCGAAGGTATCACAGCAAATAATTTGTAGAACTAGGCTAAAAATCCAGACAGTTTATGAGTCCAGAACATATGCATCCAACCAAGATATGCACATTTTAGAAAATTTTTAAGAACCAAGGAAATATTTAAACAGCAATCCAAAAATATAAATATGCTTTAATTTGACAGTATGTAATTATTTTATTAGTTCAGTGGATTTTCAAAGTTTATAAACTGCCTTTTTCTTGTGGTTAGTGTTCATTTTTTTTGGAAAACAAACATCTCCACGATTAATGTTGGACTTTATATTATTTGCTCAAAGTGGTTTTTATTGGGGAGAGGTATTTTTGATACTTTAAATATAAAGCCAGTATTTATCTGACCTTAGGATTCTATAAATGCCTGCTTTCTTGTAAAGAAAGGGCAGACCGCTCTTTAGAGAGGCATCTGGGTAGTTCTTGAGGATATAGCCTTAGCTTAATTGAGAAGAACATGATAGGGATGGAGAACTAGAAGAGGAAGGAGTTACCTGGCTCAGCAGAGAGTTGGAGTTCATGGCTGTTTGGCTGATCACTCTACCACCAGGCTGAGGTTGCCACTGACAGCAGGCCTGGTCAGCAGAACAGAGGCAGTGTCATAAGCTGCACCAACATAGCATGGGAAAGGAGACCCAACTGTGCCTCTTACGTGAGTAAGTGGAAACTTTTGTCTCCAGCCTTGTCTGTGGATAGCTGTTATATTACTATTTTATTTTAATATATATTTAGAGGCTATACTCTTATGTGTAGTGCTTCCTAAGGGAGACTTCAAAATAAATAAACATAAACTTACACTCCTAATCAGGACTGGCTTCCTGGGCATGCAACTTCTGGAGTCACACACAGGACCATGCTTAGAAGGCTCTCCTGTCACCATCTTGAAATTCTTAATTTTTCCCTACATTTTTATTTTGCACTGGGCCCTTGTAAGAGCCACTTACATCTCTAACTTTAATTTTGAATTAAATGGCCTACTTGGTTCATGTGAGAAATAAATATAAAAGAATTTTACTCTTGCTCAATGCTTACAAATTGTAAGAGATAGAATAGATATATTTAATGTGACATTACTCTCCTTTGATTTTCTTTTTAAACAGAGGTTGGATTATGTTTTAAAGTAGTTATGTTAAAACCAGAAACTAATGACAAAGTCAAATAGAAGGCTTAGAATGTCATAGTTACACCCCAAGAAACATCCTCTTGCCATTCTCAGGTAGGAAGTACTGCTGCCAAGAGTCCTGACTCAGCTATCAAGCAGTGGTAGGTCTTGCTCCTCTTCCCCCTGGTTTTTGTCTCTTTCCATCACTGTCACAGTGGCAGGGCTTGTTTCCAGCTTCCCACTGGGTCCTGCCTTCCACCAGAAACCGCTGTCCTCAAAGTCAACTGCCAAATAAAGTAACACTTGTTAATAACCTGAAAAGTAGATACACATAGATAATTTTATACACACAGACACGAAACATTTTAACGAAGGCTTTTATTGTAAATTTGCAAAATAGGAAAGGAGACTAAAGCATCTTAGATTTTAGAAGTGGGATGGATTTACAATTAATTGGTTCATGTCATTTAAAGCTTTTTAACATTGCTTTTAGTTCTTGTTGTTTTACTGATAAGAAAACTAAGACCAAAAGCAGCAAAAGAGTTAGACTAAGTTAGCATAATTAAGGGCTAAGAGTTAATGGGGCAACATCCATCCCAAACTCAGGTTTCCTGTCTCTTAAGTATTTACTTACTGCTTTAGTTCTTTAAATATTTAATGTAAAAGTTTATGCAAAAAGGGAGCAAAATGTCCTATTTGTCTATATCTTCCAGGGGTCAGAAAAGTACAACCTGTCAGACGGGCTACCCGTTTTAGTAAATGTTTTCTTGGAACACAACCTTATCCATCCAGTTACACCTTTTCTGTGGCACCTTTCACACACTGCAATGGCAGAGCTGAGTATTGCCTGGGAGACCACTTGGCCTACAAAGCTAAAAGTATTTGTTATCTGGCCTTTTACAGAAAAAGTGTTTTGACCCTTGAATGTTAGACTGTCAGCATCTTGAGAATCTCAGTTGGGGTATTTGAGAACAGTGTTTGACACAAAATAATTGTTAATCATATAAAATAAGCCGGGTGCCATGTAACTCCAAATGGTTGAGAACAGAAACAATGTGGACCATTTAGTTTTAAAATTTTAGGATTCTAAGACTCAATGTTGCTGTAACTTCACCCCTAACTCAATCACAGGGTATGGTGTGCTTCCTAGGCAGTTTAAAGGTCTAAGAAACTTAAATTGTCATGTATAAAATACAGAGACAGTTTATATGTAAGGGAATTCTAGTCCTTTTTTTTTTATTTTTTTAAGAATTTATGACAGAACTATGGATGCTTTAGGATCTGCTTTTACATGGATGACCACCTTCATCCCAAATAACTATGGTTGAAAGATACAACCTATCATTAACAGAATGGAAATAATGGGCAAATAATTTGCAAAAGGCACATATGTGGCTTCCTACCCATCTAACATCTATGTAGTTTGATAAGTGGTAGCTTTGCAGAAGCATCTGTCAAAGTCCTCATGTTCGCTAAATGGTTTCATTGAGCAAGCTGATCAAACACTGAAATAACTAGGAAGAATCATAACATAGAAATTGCATACATTTGTTGATTAAGGGAAAGAAAAAGAAGTCCAGAACCAATTGGCTTGAACTATAACAAGAGGCAGGTTACCTGAAATAGATGGTCCATTATTGTATTCAGCATCTTTAGAATCTACCACTATACCTACCTACCGAAAGGATTGGTGCAGAAATAATATGGCACACACATCTAAATGTTTTTCAAATCCAAAAATAACTGTGTGGGTTTGATTTCCCTGAGTTCCCATCCAGCCACATCCATCTATTAGCTCCAGAGGCAGCTGACATTTTAGTCTCCTAGGCATCTTTGCTTGCATTGCTTCATAGGTTCCTTAGCTTAATTTGTTCTTCCTGATTGCTCTTTCCTACTTTTTTCCTACATTCACAAATCAGTGTATTTAGTTTATAGAACACTTTTACACTAGTATTTCTACTAAGAACAATGCAAAGTTAGTATCATGTGTAGCCTGTATTCAAAGTATATATATTAACCCAGCAAGATTAAGCAAGTCTTTATTGGTAAATTTCTGGTTTGTTTGCAAGTTTATTTTAAATTTATTTTCAGATTTGTAGTAAATATTTTTGTAACCAAACATCTAAGAACATACACTGTGAAACTCATCATGGCCACCATTCCAAATAATTTGACTTTAGATGCCCTAATTTTCAAACTATTAAGCCATGCAGTATGCCTATTCAAATGAAATTGGGTATATTCCTTTCAAATACATAATATTTGGTATTTTTTCCATCATCAAGATCCCTTGGTGTTTTTTAGAACTCATATACTGAGGGAGCAGAGGAAAACTGATATTACCTAAAATCATACAAAGTGTCAGGCATCTAATGGGCATATTAGATTTTTAAAAATGTATTTCTTGTAGCAAACCGAAGAAGTAGGATAAGTAATATTATCTCACATTTAAAGATGAGGAAAAGTAAACTCAAAGAAACTAACTTTCCCAAGCATATACAACCAGAAAATGCAAAGCCTGCTTTGGAATATAGGTCGGTATGACTCTTACCATGTTCATGCTTTTTCTAATACACAGATCCTCTTTAAATATAAGAGAATTTATATATGAACCAAGTTAAGGAGATAACATAAACACTCCTGTTTCTAAAACTGTGTGCAGCGCTGAGGTTATCTGTAGGTTGCACTGACTACACTACTAAAAGCATGAAGATATGTTTAAAACCTATTTACAAGAATATGGGTATTTATAAACAAAAAAACTAGGGAAAGGTGAGATATGAAGAAATCAAAGATGTTCACTTTTTCTGATTTTGGCAAGACAGGTAATGCATGTTAGGCAAGCCCTAAATAAATCAGGGGACTTGGATTAGTTTCCTCTTATTTTAAACTAGGAGGCCTGGTGCAAATCATAACCCTGTTATGGAGCCATCTGTAAAATGGGACAGTTGGATTAATTATTTGTACTTCCTTTGAAAGCTATTCTTTTTTTCATTAAATGAATTTAACTATTGATTTTTACCCCAAAACTTTCAAATAGAATTTAAAGTGGTTAACAAAAATAACTTTAAAACAATTCATAAAAAAACAACTTTAAAACAATTCATTGGAGAGGAAAGTCAATATTCAAAAAACAAAAACATCCAATTATAAAGAAGGGAAAGAATCCATCTAGTTGCTGTAATTAGCACAAATCCTGCATCTTGGCTGATGGACAGAAAATAAGGACAGGCAGTCTGTTACATGACTCACCATGACATACGAGAAGGCCAACCATATCTTCAGGAGAGATCATGAATTTAGACTTCATAATCCTAAGAGTGTTGGCAATGCATGCTAGAGAGCTGGTAATGCCAACAGATCGACAATGTTAGCTTTGGATACGGTGGCCCTAGACATACGCAATAAATGACGTTCTGGAAAAATAATTTTAATTAATGAACTACAAAATCCTTTTTGTAAATCCAATATAGTTTTAAAAGAAAAGGATTATTTGAAAATGATTTTTAAAAGCCTTTGTTGTAGTTTTTGATGAAGGAAGCCATTCTTTTTATAAAGGGAAGAAGTGAACCCCGAAATGAGTGATTGTCAGATGGGTTCTGTAGAGTTCAGGGGTTCCAGTGGTCTTCTGGGGCTGCCTGCCTGCTTTTAATAGCAGAGCCCCTCCCCTTTCACATATTTTTATATTCTCTATGCAGGGTTACATGGAGAACAATAATTCCACTGCTTTAGAAAAAAAATGAAACCGCTGTCCCAGTTTAGCTCCTGGATTTTCACTTTGCACAAGTTTATCTGACCTGAGTCAGGCAAGCTTAGAGAAATACTGGGTCAGAGTCTCTCAACCTGCCCAACCCTGATCTGATTCTTTGAACAGAGGAGAGAATAATTTACCTTAGCTAAAATAAAATGTCATTAAAGATCATTTCACCACATAAGCTTCTAAGTTATGATTTGGTTTCCTATGTGAACTTACCCATGAGATAGAGTAATCCCCTGGTGCAACGAATGGTTTATCTCCTGGCCCTGACTGGCCATTTATTGATTATTTGGTATTATGTTTTGTGAAGCATGCGAAGATGACCAAAATACAGTTCTTTCCCTTTAAACTTTACTATACGAATTAATAAATACATTTCTTTCAAGTACATAGCAGTATCATCTATTTGGATTCCTTTAATTTTAGTAGTTCCTGATCTAGAAGGGTTCTCTGTTGAGGTTTTGGCTGCCTTTTGCCTATTCATGCCAAAAAACAAAATTGTTGAAAATAATAATAATAGTAAAAATGAAAATTCCATGAATTTAGAAAACAGTACTATGATATTGTGCCTCTCCCATGCAGCTACAAGGTGGGGGAAATAGTACAGGGCAGTTCTGGTCCTTCTAAGAATGACACAGTTTTAGAGGTGGCTATAGGAGAGGTGTCTTGATATGCTCTTATGCAGCCTCCTCATTTTACAGATAAAAATACAGGGAACAAGGGATGATAAATGACTTGTTCAGGGTGACATAAGTAGTTGATGGCAGAACTAGAAAAATACTTCAATTTTCTCCCTCCTCCACCCCTCCAGAGTATAAAATTATAAACCATATCTGCTGTCTCCTCTGTTCTGAGACTAGTATTTAAAAAGGCCTAAGGGTCACATTGATGTGAAAGTGGAGGTGAAAAGTACTTAAGTTATGTGGTTACAAATTTGGCCAAAAAAGCTAGCATCTTTTAAGTGTCAAAGGTCTCTGAAAGGAGTATATTTCAAAGAAAGATTTGTTTGGCTTACTGTAAATCTCTCTCTCCCCCTCTCTGTCTCTTCTCCCATGCCTCAAGCTAGGATTATTTCCAGCCTTTCTTAGGGATAAATCTTATGGACATCTGGTATTCATTCATGTGTAGGCTGTGAAAGGCCAATCAACTTTAAGTTGAGGCAAACTAAAATTGTTACTACTTTTGTGCCCACTTATTATTAAGAAATTTTAGCTATCACCAGCAAACCCAGTGAATATCACTGACCAACAAATGGTTATTCCAAAGGTTAGATTAAACTGTCATGAAAAAAACTAACACCCTCACTAAGCTGTTTATTCTTGATTGACTTTTACATTTGAAACAGAAAAAAATCAGAGTCATAGACCAAATTATAAATTCATATCTTGTTATTCTTCAGAAAGTACACTCTGGATCATCCTAATATAATGGGCAGAATAATTTAAAGAAAGCTCACTAGACTGACTCATATTATGTGAGAATATGAGAGCTCCAAGTTGCTGCAGAGATCAGCTAGACTAACGCCTCACCTTATGGATGCAGATGTTGAAACCACCAGAAGTTGATGTTGTGGCAAAGATTACTTGTTGACAGAGACAGGCCTCCCCAACGGGTCTTCCCTCAATAGCATGTCTTCATTACTAGCCATTTCAGCAGCCTAGGTTGAGGTACCGTATATTGTTTAGAGATTTTCTTCCACCGCTACTCATGCAGAAGATGTGCAGGATTTCCTAACAGTGTGATCTTTCTGGAGAGCAAATTGTAAAACATCACAAAGAACTTTTCCAATTTCTTTGTTTTAAAGATGAAGGCCTTGAAAGCCTGAGAGGTTAAATTGCTAACCAGAGGTCATACAGCTAGGAGGCAGATAACACAAAGAGTATGCAGGCTTTGAGTAAGTCTGGTCAAGGATGGAGCTCAGTTCTATCTCTTTAGCTGGATGACCCTAGGGCAAGTAGGTTTAGTTTTCCAGGCCTCCATTTTCAGGTCTGAAAGATAATGATGTAAAGATGAAATAAGGTGATAAAGTACCTGGTAAATAATAAGCGTTCATCAGTCCCGAGCTTTTTTTATGGCGTAGTCGCCATAAATTCTTGACTTCCAGTTCTGTGCATTCTCTCCTACACATCATGTTACATGGGTTTTTGAACTAAGAATATTAAGAGCATTTTTAAAAGCTATCTTCTAAAATAAATCTCTTCACATTTTTAATAATGCAAAAAAGAGTTTGGATCGCCCCACAGAGATTTTTATGAACTAAAGGGTTATTTTAATTAGATTTTGTGCTTGTTGTTATGGAAATAATTCTTTCATAGATTAAGCATTATGACTTTGCTGCAAGATCAAGCCCCGAATGGGGTAAAATGATGATATCACCCTTATGCTTCCTTTCCTTGACAAAACACAATTAAAATGAAAAGAACAGGAAGGAAGCTGTTTCAAAGCACACATTTTTAAAGGAAAATATCTCCGTATAAAAATAACTTTAAAATGATATATCTCTTTTCAAAGATCAAAACTGAAATAACTCTGGGTACCAGTAGGATACTAAGATTCTGAAGAATTATTAAACACTTTTCTTCGCTATTGAAACTAGAAAGAATTTCTTTGATCCTGGACCATGCTTTCAACATTTGGTTCTCAAAGCATCTTTGCAGTTGCTGAACTAACAGGCTTCCTCCAGTTATTTAGTGATCAATCTCTCACAACTGTTCTGTCTAGAATCATTATTATTCATGTATTTGGAAGTGCAACCTAACTTTTCTAAAGACACACAAAAAAATGATTCCTCATCTTAATGATGGTCCTCTTTAAAAATTTGAGGCAATTCTTCCTACAAAATTTTGCTTGTATCATTGGCTCATTTTAAGCCTCAGAGAACCCCAACCAAGAAGACAGAACACGTATCATCAGTAACACCATAAGAGAAAAATCAGGGTGGATCACCTGCAGTTAGAAAAGCAAAGAATGATTTCCTGCTGAGTGGACTACTGAGGTTTCTTCTACTTGGTTCCCTCATTTGTTTTTTTCTCCTTCTCTCCCTTTTTCCTCCCTGCCCTGTATTTTAGCCCTCTCATATGTCTTCCTGTGATCCTTGGACATGGTTTGGGTTGCAGTGGAATTGGGTTGAAGCAACCCCACCCTTAATCCTGAATCAGTTGAAAGCCACGAAACACAATTATGCCATGTCCTCTATTATTTTAATGCACTATCAAGTTTCAATACTTAGAGAAAAGGAAGAAATCCACCACCAAATATCATATCTTTAAAAATGTTCCTTATTTTTTATCAATGAATTATAATTTTGATTAGTTGAAATGCTTAATTTTTAAATAGAAAGTTCCAGTTATGTTAAAAGATCAAATTTCCCTTTGCATAGGTTTACATGGATTCACTGGCAGTTCCTTTCTCAGTCAGTCCACCTCTTGCCCTCTTTCTTTTGGCCATAAACTTGGGACCTCTACCCTCTACTGTTTGATTGCACTGTTTTCCTTCCCATTCAGCATTTGCCCCTTTTTTCTCTGTTATTTCTTTTTTCACTACCTATGATCCAATACTTTTTTCTCTACTCATTATTTTTTTGTGCCTCCATAAAATCACAGAGAGATTTGCAACCTATTGATCATATTAATTGGATGGACATTTTTATACCTGGTTTTTCGAAAGAAACTTCCCCTAATTTAGAAGGCAAATAAACCTGATCGTATTACTTGGATGGACATTTTTATACCTGGTTTTTTGAAAGAAACTTCCCCTAATTTAGAAGGCAAATAAACCTAAGAACTTGATGGCCACTGGAGTTACACAATGTAAAAGCTGAAGAAGAGTTATCACACAGTGGTCCATGCACTGGAAACAGTGAGCTGATGATCTAGGATCAGATTTCTCCCATATCAGAGCTTACATGATGGCTAGCCAGCTTTTTAACTAGGAAGTGGCTAACTGTGCAAGTTAGAGAGCTGCCTTAACCAGGAAGTGTAGGTAAATTTGGCAGGTTCCCCAATGCCTTATTGACTGTGCCTATTTATGACAACAGGTTCATTCACTTTTCTTAGGTCAATATATGTTGTTAAAAATCCTCTATCTTGTCACCTGATGTTTTTAATTTGCCATTTCCTTGCTTGCTATGACACTAAGGGGCTTGAAAATTGGTCCAGCCAGTCTCCTCTTTCTCTCCTTTCTCTCTCTCTCCTCTCATTTATTTCTCTCTTCCTTCTCTCCCTGACCCCCCTTCTTTGTCTCTTTCTCTCACTCTTTCTCTGTGAGGTTCATTTGTTTGACCGATTCTGAGTGTCCATAATGACTGTTTGGCATATTCTACAGGCAAAGGTCCCGAGACCCTTTTTGCTGGATATAACCTCAATGATAATGAATGGCACACAGTGCGTGTGGTTCGTCGAGGAAAAAGTTTAAAGTTAACGGTGGATGACCAACAAGCCATGACAGGTAAACTTAGCCAACTCTCCTTTTCTTATTTTTAAACTTTAGATGTTCTCATCTCTTGTCGGTGGCCTTCAAAACCAAGGCTAGTGCCTAGATTAAACCTGATACACAGTTCATTTTTTTCTTCCAATTTTTCTAGTAATGATTCAGTTTAATAAGCAGCTTTGTTAGGTGTCCCTTCCCCAAATGATTAGCATTTTTGATATATTTTAATTTTGCAGCTTGATGATGATCTTAGGCCTCATAAAATATTGAAGTCATTGTTTGAATATCAATTTCAATTCAGCTCCTTTGTTTCTTAAAGTTTTTGGTGATCAACAGCATCAGGTTCAATCTTTGAGCTTCTAGGAAAATTGGTAAATGTACGAGCATCCTGTCAGGTGAAATGCCTTTTAAATTTAAGCTATAATAGATAATATTTGGTCCTTTTGCTCAATTGATTAAACTCTAATATTAAGGATGTGAAGTTCAATTCCTGGGTTGTCTAACTGAGGTGAACCATTTTAAGGTCCACCCTAGAGACATGGGGAAACCAAATGGAAGAGGAATCAATGCACTGTTGTCCTCTCTGATGAAAATAACTCCAAGCATAAGACCTGCTAATGTAGTGGCCATTTTTTAAAAAGTACACATCCATGTATTTTAGCACAAGACAGAAGATGGTGAATATCTATACTATATCCACTCTCAACGAGGTTCCCATGCTCAGAGAACAGTCAGTTCTACCATTGGAGAAATATCATGCTTGGGGTTTTACTTTGGAGGGAATTATTCCTGAGTCAAATGAAGCAAACTGCAAGCTTATAGGTTTCTTAATATTCTACATTCTATTAATCCTTTATGATTTTCCAAAACTTTTTTCTGCATGTTGGTGGTCCCTAAACTTTACTTCGAGTCAGAATCACTGGACGAAGGGATATTAAAAGGACCAATTCCTTAACGTCACATTACCGAAAGTATGAGGTAGAGCTCAGTAATTTGTATTCCTTAAAATCTCTTCAGATGGTCCATTTTATCCTCTGAGGAAGAAAATTAACCTATGAGATGTCAACGTAAGTATTTATTCAAAATTGCCATGTGTAAGAAGGCTCTGAAGGAGCTGTTGAAACTTAGGAAGGAACAGTAGAATATTTATAGGGCTTTAGCAGGAGGAAGTCAGCTGAAGTCCAGCATGTTTGCTAAGGACAGTTCTTGAAAGAGGAAGAAATTGCTTTTGATGATTAGCAATGATTTTTAGGACAATTTGAGTTTTATTAAATGAGGTCGAAAGGACCAGATAGGGTCATGTGCAAGAGGTCAGGAAGAAACAGCTACCAGTTCTCTATGTATGTGAGAAGCCCAGTGGAACATGATCCTTCAATCATCTCAAATCTTACAGTCTTATCAAATAGGTAAGGCATATATAGTTCCATTTTACAGAAGAGAAAACTGAGGCTCAATGAAAATCAGTGTTTCATTGAAATGTCATTGTACCAAACTGAAACGAGAACAAGGTTTGTTTTTTTAGTTTTTTTTTGGTGAGGGGGGAGGGTGGCTGGAGGGATTATGGTCATTTGCTTTATATTCCTGTATATACTAATGAGTATGACTCTTTGATAAGTATTTCTTTCTAGAAAATATCATATTATGGATTTGCTAATTATAATACCCGTGTACATATAAAACTCTGATGATAACTAATAGGGCAATAAATAATGTGCCTTAAGTAGGTAATACAAGCAATTCATGCTGTTGGATTTCAGGGGACAGGTTGAAGACTTTGATGTCAAGGATAGCTTAAAAATCTTTAAGGAATAGATAAGGCAGAGGTTAAAAGGTATGTGTGGGAGAGCATTCCAAACAAGGAAGAATGGTTCTGATGAGGTTAGACAGACTAATGTTTAGAGAATAAGGAAGTTTTGTTTAGTTTCATGCAACCACACATTGGTTGACAAACTAGAAAGGTCTTTTGGGCAATGTGTCAATTCTGTGGACTAAGAAGTTCATATTTCATGGACTTTTAGGTAAATGGAAGTCAATGCAAGTATTTAAACAGGAGAATCAGCTGAGAAAAATTGGGGGTGGGTGGGACAAATGAATCCTATGGCAGTATATTAGGTGACTCAGGATATAAAGTAATTAGTCATGAACTATTATGTATGTAGTGGGGATGGGAGAAAAAAGAATAATGTGCCACACATATTTTTAAAATTTTTATTTGTAAATAATATCAAAGTTACAAAATATTTCAGAAATAAAAATAGTACAAAGAACACTGATAAACCTTTACTATTGTAAATATTTTATCCCATTTGCTTTTTTTTTTCTCTATCTTCCCATCTACCCCATACTTTTTTGTCTTAACCAGTTAGGGTTAGGGTGAATTTAATAACCCTTTACCTCATGCCCTCCATGTATGTATTAACTAAAAATAGAGATATTCTTTTATTAGCTCTTTTTTTTTTTTTTTTTGCATGGGCAGGCACCAGGAATTGAACCTGTCTCTGGCATGGCAGGCAAGAACTCTGCCTGTTGAGCCACCATGGCCTGCCCCAAAATAGAGATATTCTTTTAAGGAACAAAATAAACTTATCAATTTCAGTACATTTTACATTGATACAATATGTTTTATCTACTCTTCCACTCATATTCCAAATGTGTTATTTGTTCAGAGTTTAAAGATGAATGGGAATGCAAGTGAGTAAACACTGCTAATTTACCTAAATATTGGATCCCTGCCTCTATGTCCCATCTCACCCCCTTCTTTGCCCTTGTTTCTTGCATTATACTGCTCAAGGCTAAAGACAGTGTATTTTTCACAGTAATTTACCTTTATTTGATGGATTTTTATCAAGGTGATTCATATTTGAGGGGTTACATTTTGACAAAGACATCATGAAAGCAGACAGTTCATGATAAATAAAAGTCAGCCTTGGTTTATACAACATAGAAATGGTTTCCAAAGGTAGCAATGCAACCTTGACATTGATGCTTAAATTTGGATGGAATTGTCTTTTTCTTCAAAAACTTTAGTTGCTCTTTTAAGCCACCAATGAGTCGGAAAATCATGGGTGTGCTCTTATTAAATTTTATAGCAAGTCAGGAATCCCTGACCTGGAAAACTTTTTAAAGGAAAGCACTAGAAATTCTTCATATAAGACCAGGATTTGACTGCATCTTTAAGTTTAATAATTCTCGTAAGTCAAATATTTGTGGAACCCAGGACAGTATATACTCAGGTTGCTATTCTTTGGAATGGCTGCACCTCAACTAAGGTGCTGAGGATAGCAAATGTTAACAGAGATACCCAGGAAGGGAGAGATATCATAGAACTCCAATGCAAAAGGAGAATGCTAACTTTATGTGGAGTCCATAACGGGTAATCCTTGGATTTCAGCTCATCACTATGTCTATCCCAAAATTCTGATATTGTGTGATTTGTATGTGCATGTATGTTGGTATGTTTTAGTGAACAGTATTCACCATATATATAGTTACTCAAGCTGCAAAGCTGGGAATCATCGTTTACCACCTGTTTTTCATTCTGCATATCACTAGGGAACCCCACAGATTATTTTTGCAAAACTATTTCATTTTGTCCATTTTTTCACATTTTTGCTACAGCCACCCTAGTTCAAGCCCTTTGTAAAATATTATACAAACATCAGAATGATTAAACACCCACATACAAATGCATACACACCTACATTGAGACATGACTTATACCTTCCTAAAATACTCCAATAGCTCCTGGTGCAAATAAAACCTTTGAGAGCTGGTCCCTGCCTCTTGTTCTGACCTCATCTGAACCACTACCTTCATTTGCTTATGACTCTTCAGCCATACTTCATAGCTTTTTCCCATCCCAAAGCCTTTGCTCATCTGTCTCCCCTTCTAAGAATTTACCTCTTCCTTTCCTTTCATTTTGGCCAGCTTTTGGCACAGCTCTCTTTTCCATTCCTCAAATCTAACTTAGGTATCCACCTCCATTCCAGATTTACTAACACCCCATTCATTAAATTCATCACTTTTTTCTAAATTTTGTCATCATATATTTAATTATTTCCTTACCTCTTTTTACCTGCCTTCCCCTGATAGATCATGAGTTTAAGAAGATAGGAACCGTTTCAGCTCCTATCGACCCTGTTTCTTCATTACCTGGCATAGCACTTGTGTACATATATCACTGACTCAATAACTAAAGAAATTAATAACTGGATGTAAGGCTGGAGGATTGTTTCATTTTGTGAGAGAAACAACCCAACTCACAGTAAGGCTGTCCCTAAAATAACTGATTTTCCTATCTGTCTTTGGTAAAAAAAAAATACGACTTAGATATTGGCATTACTCCCTACAGCAATTGTTAAAGAAGCTGAAAAAGATATCAGACTTCAATTAGAGATACAAATGAAGCTGATCTATTGAGACTAAGGTAAATCAGAATTCATGGTAAAGGATGATAGTGACCAGATTCTAAAACTTCACCTTCTGTGTGAGACCAAAGGAAGAGATGTTTATTTGATACAAAATTCTTATTTACTGAAGTATACTATCTAATTTAACCTATATAGTCAGTTTATTTAAACAACATAATTACATGGAGCCTAGAATAGGAAATGAGATCTTGTCATTCTGTGCAGGTTAATGTAATACCCTGATACATCCTATAGTATTGTGGGCAGAAAATAGAAAGTATTTGCAAAGTTTCCTTGACGGACTGGGGGAGAATGTGGAAATAATAAATTTCCTCACCTGGGAATTCCTGATATTCTCTCAAGCATTAGGGACTCCCAATTTAATAAATCAAGCTCCCAGTCTTGGAGCTAACCCTTATGAAACTTATTCCTGTAAGGAGAAGCTGACCCTCCTTACAATTGTGTTTAAGAATCACCCCAGAGACCCTCTTTTGTTGCTCAGATGTGGCCCTTCTAAGTCAACTCTGCAAAAAAGTCACTACTCTCCCCTATACATAGGACATGACTCCCAGGGGTGTATAACTCCCTGGAAACATGGGACATGACTCCCAGGGATGAGCTTGGACCTTGCATTGTGGGATTGAGAAAGCCTTCTTGGCCAAAAGGGCCAAGAATGAAACAAAATTAAGTGGACAAGATTTCAAATAGAGTCGAGAAGTCATTTTATGAGGTTATTCTTATGCATTAGAAGATATTCCTTTTTAGTTTCCTATTAGAAGTTAGAAGAAAATACCTGAAACTGTTGATCTGTAACCCAGAATGCTTGATTCTTGAGAATGACTGTATAACTATATAGCCTTTATGGTATGCCCATGTGATTGTGAAAATCTTGCGACTGGCACTCCCTTTATCAAGTGTATGGACAGATGAGTAAGAAAATAGAGACAATAAATAAATAAATAGTGGGGGGGGCATGGGATGTTTTGGGTGTTCTTTTTTATTTTTACTTTTTTTGAGTAATGAAAATGTTCAATAATTGATTATGGTGATGAATGTATAACTTTATGATGGTACTGTGAGCCATGGTTTGTATAATTTGGATTATATGGTATGTGAATATATCACAATAAAATTGTGTTAAAGGAAAAAAAAGACTTAAATATTGTTATTTCTATGCAAAAGCACCATTCAAGAAAATGGTTCTGATAGCTGCTTCTTATTGGAGATTTTTGTCAATCTGCTATATACCAGAAACTTTGATCAGAGGCATTTTGCTAATTCTAAATTCTCTTTTCAGCTAAGTCTCTGGCAATAACAGTGCATTTTTAAATGAGTGGAATCTAAAAATCTTTCACCTTCAAAGTCCTTTTTTTTCCTTCCTATCTAATCAAGATATCATATATACAATAGTGTAAGAAATTACATTACTTAGAGGATCAAACCCTGGTACAAATTGTGAGGGGAAAAAGAATAAAGAAAAAAAGCAACAGTTAATATTTTCTTAGTCAGCGGGTAATGGCTTTTAGGTGCTAATTGTGCCCCCCAAAGCAGGCATATCTGCCATTAATGTCAATGTAATATATCTATGCTTATTAAAAAAAAGAATAGGGCAGGCCACGGTGGCTCAGCAGGCAGAGTTCTCGCCTGCTGTGACGGAGACCCGGGTTCGATTCCCTGTGCCTGCTCATGCAAAAAAGAAAAGGAAAGAAAAAAAAGAATAGGCTCTTGAACATGGGCCATAATGATTTTTCTTTCTTGTAACTGAGCCATGGTTGCTTCAAAATTGTTTTTGCTACCTTTTTATAATTTGTGCTCTGCAAACAGTCTATTCTTTTGAGAAAGACAGATATTAAGTACTATTTCTATCGTTGAGTTTCTCAGTCTTTTTAAACAAAATGCTTTTCCCTATTTCAGAGTTTCCAACAATCTGAACATTTTTGGGAATGTTTAATTTGAAATAATATAAATATTTTCTTACTATAAGTTGGACCATCAGTAGAGGCTCTGTTAAGAAAATGACAGTTTCAGGATTGGGGTGGAGTTTACTAAGTTAAGACTCATATCTTAATATGGTGAAAAAAGATAAAAATCCATCCATAGAAGGGGCCATTTTTAAGATTTTCATATTCTTCATTCTATATAGCTTGTTAACTCAATATTGTATATGGTTCTTTGCTTTGTATTTCAGAATTCTTAAATTCTAATTTCATTTGTAACTAAAAAGGCAGTTCCCCATAGAGCAGTATTGAGGTCACTAAGAAGAGAGAAATTACATCATACCCAAAACTAGAATTGCTAAAGATGTAACAATATTTTTGTATCAGATAGACAAGCAGGGGGTGGGGGTATGGAAGACAGACAACTATTCCCAGTGTTATTATTATTATTATTTTTTTTGCTAAAAAAAAAGTTGGCAGAGAAAGAATCAGAACAAACCAATGGTCAAAAAGAGGACATATCAAAAGGTGACAGGAGTGCTGTTACAGGATCATGATCTAGTAAAATAGAGTTAAGTATAGCTCAGGGAGAGTTTTTTAAATCAATTAGTTTATGATCATTAAAGTCAATTAACTAAGCATGCAAACAATTTTTCTTGCACAGCAATGAAAACCATGCCTTTCACATATTACCTACATGCATTTCCTTAAAAAGTTAACTAATATTTTGTTGTCTTGACTAAAGAAATGAAAAACTTTCAAACTGGTTGAAGGAGACCCATATAGCTGGGTGTTCAATCTTTCATTAAACCTGGGAAGAAGTTTCAGTGTATTTTCTCAGGAGCTGATTCTGGGACTGGATCTAATTAATATTTTCCTTAGTAGCATGGATGTTGGGACTGGATAAATCCTATAAATTTTCCAATTATGCTAAACCGTGTAGGGAGATTAGAACCTGGAAGAACTTGATTGCAATGCAAATGACCATTTGAAGTTGAAGGAGAAAATGAATGGCAGTTTAATTAGATAAGAGTAAGATGCGGGGAGTGAGCCACCAGCACTGAGAAGAACACTTTATGTTTGTGCTGTGCTTTACCATTTAGAAAACAAGCTCACATATTTATTTCACCTTCACCCTTACAGGTTAGTACAGTTATCACACTGAAGGCACAGGTAGGATAGCCCTGGCTTTTAATGGGTTTGCCAGAGAAATGTGGTGTGATGGAGAGGGATGGAGAACTGGGTTGAATAGTGAATCCCCCTAAATGAGTTGGTACCTGCGCTTCATACGAGATGTTTAAAGAAGATTTCATCTTGAGGTGATGTGGAATAATTTCACTGGCAGTCTCAAAATCGGCAATGCTTTCAATTAGTATATTTTGTTCAATTTAGGTATGTAAAGCATAATGTAAGAAATTAGAATAGGCCAAGAGGAGATCAACAGAACTTCCAAAGTGGTAAGGATGTTAGTGTGAGGAAAGACTATGGACCTTCTGCAGCACAGAAGAGGAAAGAAAGAATATAAATATTTAACTTCGAATACAATATCATGGCTCATTATTAGAAAAATAGCAACTCTTCACTTTTACTACTGCGTATAGAAAAATGGCAATCATATTTTATTTCCAAAGGAGCAGTTTTTATAAAGAAAAAATCTAACCATGAAGCTGTGATGTATCCCTTTCCACTGGGCTGATTTAGCACAATCATTGCCCATCATCCACAAGCCTCTCCTGTCTATCTTTCCTCCTTCTCTTCCTTTCCATCCCTCCCTTCTTCCTCCTACCCTCTTCCATTCCTCTCCCCACTCTCTCTTCCTTCCCTTCCTTACTTCATATCTTCTTTTCTTTCCTCTACTTAAAAAAAAGTTTGTAACTGTCTTTAATGAGGATTATGTTTGTTAAATTTGAACCAGGATTAAAACGTGACCTAAAAAAAAGTTTTGTTATGCAAGCCAGTGTCTCCCTTTAGGTGCTTATACTACGTGCAACTGAATATCAAGAGGGTATTCGGATCTTTATATTTTAAAATGTTACAGAAGTCTAAATTGAAAAAGTGCCTTTTCATATAGAGAAAATAATAATATATTATCTTCCTTTTTTAGGTCAAATGGCAGGTGATCATACGAGGCTAGAGTTCCATAACATAGAGACTGGCATCATTACAGAACGACGATATCTGTCCTCTGTCCCTTCCAACTTCATTGGTCACCTGCAGAGCCTGACGTTCAATGGGATGGCATACATTGACTTGTGTAAAAATGGTGACATAGATTACTGTGAGCTCAATGCCAGATTTGGATTCAGGAACATCATAGCAGACCCCGTTACCTTCAAGACCAAATCGAGCTATGTTGCCTTAGCTACATTGCAAGCCTATACTTCTATGCATCTTTTTTTCCAGTTCAAGACCACATCCCTAGATGGACTGATTCTATATAACAGTGGGGATGGAAATGACTTTATTGTAGTTGAACTAGTTAAAGGGTAAGTATATGTCGGTTCAATGACAAATAAATAAAACTTGGGGAAAATGAATCTCAGTTTCCAAAGATATACATTAAACAGAATGCAATGGATTGCGAATTGGTGGTGATGGCCGTACAAATAATGTATTTGTTTAAATCACTCTTAGGTATCTTCTATAGTTAATATGGCTCAATATAGTCTTTTTTCTCTATATCCCTATAAATGAGGTACAGATAATATCAAGTTCTAATTCATGATAGGCATTCCATGAATCTTACACTTCAAATGTGGATCTCCTGACTATGCACAATATTATTCTACAGAAGGATTTCGAGAAAAAAAGTTTGTAAGTTAATTTGTGCTGTTAACTAGCTAATTCAAGTAATCAGATTACTTAATTTCTTCAAAAATCCTTTTAAACTCAACCTTAATTCTATGTCAGAGTTCCTTGAAGAATTTACAAATAAATATTTTTGTGGAATCTCCTTAACAATTCTGATGAAAAGTTGATTTTTTAAAAATTTAAAAATTAAAATTTTAAATTTAAAAATTTAAAAATTGATCTGGGCATTTATTCATTTACTCATGAATATTATTGCATATGTACAGTAGGCAAGTGAACATATAAATATAACAGAAAAACACTATAAAAAGTTACCTGAGATGATCATGTGCAGAGGCTCTTAGGAAAATTAGAGAAGAGAGTCCTTGGGGAAATAAGGAAAATCTGTGAGACAGGGGATGGATATTTAAGATGAGTTTTGTTGAAGTTAAGTGTTCGTTTCCTATATAGAAACAGGTATTCAAGATGGGGGGCGGGGAAAGCAGGTGCAAAAAACTGCAAAGAATCTCCGATTTAGTGTGGTTAGCAAATGAGGGAAGAAGTGGGAAGGAGTGGTGAAGGACGTTTATCTTCCAAAGCCATAAGATGGAATGTAGACCATGATTTTTACAATAATTTTCACTTTTTAGTGTAAGGAAGAAAATGATGTCTCCTCCTCGCTGAAACAGAGTAGTGTTTTCTTATTTACCTTATTATTAACTGAACTTCTCTGAACCAACCTCACCTCTTGTAACCTCTAGCAAGAGTGGAATCACCTGAAAGAAAAAGTTCCGTAAGTGGAACTTAACGGAATTCAAAAACTGATGGCGCTTTCCCACTCTTTCATTCTTCTTCCAGGTACTTACACTACGTGTTTGATTTGGGAAATGGTGCTAACCTCATCAAAGGGAGCTCAAATAAACCTCTCAATGACAATCAGTGGCACAATGTGATGATATCAAGGGACACCAGCAATCTCCACACTGTAAAGATTGACACAAAAATCACAACGCAAATCACAGCAGGAGCCAGGAATTTAGATCTCAAGAGTAAGTCGGCGCGGTTCTGGGTGGGACCAGCCTTCCCTGGTGGTGCGAACCATGCAGTACCTTGGGCACCCTGTTTGCCGCTATGCCTGGGCCGGGGAAAGGGGCCTGGGGCCTGACCTCATGTCTGCTCCCGGGCAGTGCTCCCTTTCCTAGGGCTCTGATTCCTAGAGTAGTTGCTGCTTTATCACTGGGGCCTAATTTTTGGTTGTACTGGTCCTTGGATGCTAGAGGCCCACTTGTTTAATTTGGTGCTTAAATGTTTTTATGGCAGAAAATAAAACCAGCTACTAAAAAAAAAAAAAAAAAAAGAAGTGTTAAGTGCATGCTAAGTGGAAGTAATGGTCTCCATGTGGAAAATCCTGTTTTAGAGGTGCACATGTATTTGTGCGTCAATTTCTAGCACATGATTTTAGTAATATAGCACACATGACTTTGTTCCCCATTTAATGCAGAAGGGATATATGTATATATTTAATATAGACATGATTAGAATTTGGAGTAAAATGCATTCTTTATCTTGACACCATAAAGAAAATAAAACTTTTCCAAGTTTTTGTCCCAATAGTCTTCACTCGATTCAAAGTCAGTATAACCAGATACCTCATGAGTTTCTTCAAAAGTTTGCCAGTTTTCTTGTCCTGATGAGGTTTCCCCAGTGCGCATAGATCTTCTGACCTACTTACTGAGTCTGATGGGATTTACACCCTTGTGTTTCCATCCCCCACCCCCATGGGAAAGCTATTTTCTTTCACCAGCTGCTAAGAAAATCTTAACAGACCTTCCTTCCTTGTTGATATTTAATTTCAAGTGAGCCAAGACAAAATACTCAGAAAAACATGTCAGAAATAGGGGGAAATAACAAAAGTTTCTGTTTGAATGAGACTTTGTGCTTTACTGAGAACAATCCAAATAGCCCATTGTATTTAACCCCCAAGAAGCGTTGGGCTGAGTATTTTTTGCACTTTTTTTTGCTTGTGGGAAATCTGAAGTTGGAAACAGCTGCCGGGGATAAAGCCACTGCTCACTGGTAGAGAGAAAAGAAGCAGTTCTGACCCCATGCTCCTCCTACACTGCTCCTTCTGCCTTGTCCCTATCCCTTCCACCCAAAGCCCTGCAGATGTCGTTGCAGTTTCCTTTTTGCTTGGAAAGAGCTGCTCATTTGTACTGATGGTGTCTTTCCCTTTGGTTCAAAAGGTAAATATCTTGGGGAGTTAGTGAACCAGAAAAGAAAATCCAACAGAATACTTTCTAGAGAAAAAATGCTACTTCCAAACAGGGTGAAAGAAGGAAAAGTGCTTTACTTTTTGTAACTGCAGAAAACGCTTACAATCCTGGAACTGTTTTTGTCCAACACACAAAATGAGAGGTAATGGCCTCTCCCTTCTGTCCCAGCATGCCTGCTGTTGACTTCAAAGAGATCCTGTTTGTGCCCACAAATCTAATAGCTCAAAATAAATAAATAAATAAATAAATAATAAATAAAGTGACATTCAAAGGGAATGCTGTTTAACAGGCCCAATTCTTTCCTCCGTTTCTCCTCCCTGACTGAGGTGAATGGAGTATCTCTTTGGCCTAGTGCTGTTGGCGCTTCTGTTTTGCACTGCGGGCTCAGGGGGCAGTTGTCAAGGGAAGGGGAACAGTTGTGAAATTCAGTGTGCTGGAGAGGCCAGCCACCAACCTAGAGCAAAATGACACCCTGTTTGTATAGGAAGAGACCTCAGTAAGCATAAGTGACTCCACGAGAAGCTATGAATACTATGTCCGAGACAGATGTGGCCGGAAAAGCAGAATTTCGTGGCTGGCCCAAGTGAGTGCTACACACAGATCTATACTTTGAGGGTACAGAGGAGCAGTGCGAGGGCCGTGGGCTGTTTCTCTTTCGATAATTAGGGCACTGCCTCATAAGAAATACACAGTTACTTATTATTCTTTAAAAAAAGATGTAACAGATTTTGATATGGGATTATTTCTGAGGGGGAGACCGTTACAAATCTAAGCCCTCAGAGCTGGTTTTCAGGACAGCATTGGGTGTTTCATAACTGCATAGAAGATGGCTTTTCCTTTGAAGAAAAAAAGCTAAAATTGTGAGTTGTAAAAAGCCTATTATGTAATATTAAATTGTCAAGTATTGACTTCTGAGTGAATTTGTGTGTGTTCAACACAATTTAAATTTGAGGTGAATTTCCTAGGTGAACAGAGGAGATTTTATGCTAATGACTATTCCCTTTAACCTCCTGAAGTTCCTACGCATTTACTGACTTAGCAGACAAGGCCAAAGAGCGAAGGCAAGTTCCTGAAACAAGACTCAGTCTGTGGGATTGTGGTTTGAGTGCAAGAGCCAGTGGCCACGAGAGCCCCAGGTCGCGTGTGTCATTGGTTACGGAAATGTGTGTGGTGCAGCATCCTCCGTCTCCCATCATTAGCACCTTCTGGCACATGGGCGTAGGTGCTGGCCCGAGGACCAGTATTTCTAGGAATGGGAAGCACAGAAAGAGGATAGGGAGGTGCCTGTAGTGAACAGCTTCCTGTCCCAAGGAGAAGAGTGCATCCAGGGAGCCTTTAAGAGACAGAGAAGAGCAAGAGGCCACGGAGCTGCATCAGTGTAATGGATATTAACCTTGCAGGTGCAGGAAGACTTGTCGAGAAAGAAAGTCATGTTTAAGGGGAACCTGAAAGATGAAAGAGTTTAGCTAGGCAATGTGTCTCCTTCCTGCAGGGACACCCACTGGAATTTAGGGTGGCTGGTTGACGTAGGAGAACATCTTACACGCACTCTTTGCTCTGCCCTGAGCTGGGTATTTTTTGCATGTTCATTACATAGGATTCAGTCACTCCGAATATAGGAAAATGAAAATCGGCCTATTTTTGGCAATGCTTTATTTCATGTTTACTTTGCCTAAGAGCTGTATCCTTACAGTATATATGTTCCATTTCTTTTACACATTACTCAAGGCCATTGAGACAGTCTTTGGGTCTTCCCAAAGTGTGTTAAACTTAATGAGCTACATCTGAATCGTGTGGAGGGTTTGTGGAATGCAGATTTCTGGATTCCGCTCTAGAATGACTGATGCTGTAACTGTTTGAGAGTGGTGTGCAGGGAATGATGGAAGTCCAATTTTAAAGAGCACTCGCTAACCTAGAGGCAATGTGTTTCAGAGTCCTGAAATGATGCAGCATCTAGTTGAGGCCAAGTTTGACTTGTGTTAAAAATTGTGTTTTACTGGTTTTACTTTTATTGTAGAATTTTGCTTTTGTTTTTCTGGTCCTAGGCTGAAGTGGATAATTCAGAATTATTGCGTCTTTTCTCATGTTACTGTACCTTAAAGAGACACTAGAGGGCAGCATAAGGCCACAAACCTCACTGTATGTGACTCAGGAGGGAAAAATTCTACTTCACTTACTGGGAAGCTGACTCTCTTTGTTTTCGGCCATATAAAATTTCACAGTTGTTCCAATAGTAGGGTATGCCTTTGTGTAAGGCAGGGCATTGGTGTAGAAATTTGAAAGCTAGGGATAATGCCTTCCCTTTCCCCCCTTGTCTCTGATGGAGATGATAAACAAATGGGCAGGAGTCTAATGCTCTTTCTCTAAAACCAGGAAGTGTATATAGGTGACCTGGTTCAAACTATCCTTCGTGACCCTGCGGGAGTCTCAGGGGGTTATTTGTCTCTCCTTGTTGATACCGTTTTGCTTTCATCTTTATTTTCCAGCTGTTTGTGCTCTATTCCCCCTGGCTATTATGTACAAGCTGCAACACACAATGAAAGCAGCAGCATAAATCTGCTCTCTGGAATGATTTCCTAGCACAGCTCTCCATTCATCGTGGAGCTCCGAGTCTTTAGCGAGAGACAGAAGATTGGTGCAATTCTCCCTGGTTTTCTTTCTCTTGTTCCTCCATTTGACAAACGTGTCTTGTGTGTATATACGTGTGAGAAAGAGCTAATATTTAGAAAGTCCCTGCATAAGATTAACTAGATTTAAATGAGGTTATTTTACATAATCCTTAGAATTACCCGGGGACTTGAACAGAGGTCAGTCTTACTCATTCCTTAACCTAGTTCAGGAAAGCAGACAGGGAGGGAGGGTTGTCTTCGGCCCTCGTCCTCCATGGGTTCCCTTCATTAAGGCATTACCCCAGCTTGACCTTCAGCAAATTGATGATAAATAATTTACTTGATAGGGGAAAACAATTAATAAAGATTCTGCAGTGCATAGACTAGAATGCCCTCAAGTGGCCACTTCCCCCAACTACATAAAAGTGTGGGCCATGTCTAGGTCAGCCCAGGCAGCGTTTTCTCTTGTCACCCTCCTTTATTCATCCCTCTCAAGCCCAAAATCCCTTGTCCCCCCCCCCCCCCCAGGGCTGTGAGCTCTCACACTTTTGGCCTCACCCATCTGCTTCTCACCACCATTAGCGCCCCATCTCCTCTAACCTTTCGTTCCTCCGTAAGTCTCACTCTTACAACGACTAACACCTGCTATGGGTTACCCTGCTAACAAGCCTCTAAAAGGCCCCTTTCAAAAAAACAGGGTTTTCCTTTCAAATGTTTGTGACCTCTGAGCAAATTTTGAAGATTAAACAATGTCCTGAATCATTACTTCATCTCAGACCCGGTTGGTCTCTATTACTGTGATACCCACCTTCTCAGATCCTCATTATGAAATGCACCCCTCCCCCACTTTTACCCTTTACTGTTGCTATCTCACAGATCAGGACTGCAGTACTTCACTGTTGCTCAGTCTATTCCAAAGTCCTGATCATGTTTAAAAGGGTCTGAGCTTTGTATATTCAGCCCATATGACATCTGATCGCCTGCTTGCCTTGTTCAGATTTATGCTCAAGTAGGAAACACCCAAAAAAGAGTCTCAGACTTCAGGCTTAGGCTTAGAGCAGGAGACAACATTGAAAATGGAGGCAAGATTCTGTTGGTTGGGCTGCCTTATTAGATTTTTTTTCCCCGTTTGTAAGGGAAAGTGATTTACTCACATTAGTTCAGTTGATGGGAGATTATTTTAAGGATCCATTACGAAGTAAGAGAAACAAGAAACCCCATCAGCTGCTGAGTAGTCAGGCCACACAGAAGATAGAAACTTTGTATTTTCAGTCATTCTGGGATCTTAAGAGCAGCGCATACCCACTGCTTCCACCTCCCGTGCCCACCATTTCCGCAGCCCAGCCGCCCTCTCATATTTTTCAGTCCTGCTAACAGCACATAATTTCTCTCTTCTCCTTTCTGCTTCCTGGCTTCTACTCTTGGTTTCTTCCACCTCGTAGCTTCTAACTGTTGCTTTGTTCCTGAATGTGTTTCCACTTCTGTCCACCTATCTCTCTTTTAAATTTCCTAAAAGACAGGATCCATTGGAATGAGGACATCCACCATCTGGTCTAGAACACAACTTCATGGGCTCTTCGTGAGTCCTTGGCTAGGCTCATTTCCTGAGAAGAGAGGTAGATTTGCATGGCATAAAGTATGATCTTAAAAGAAGGTCTCCTGAGAAGGGGTCTGCGGGCTGGAAGATTCTGTAGCTTCTCAGAAATGTATAGGATAAAATGCCCATTCATAATGGCCCTGAATGTCATGCCAGAAGGTGGGGGTGACGGGGCCATGAAGGGTTTTAAGCAGGAGACTGGAGTTCACAGTGCAATTTAGAGACATTCCTTTGGCTTCTGTGTGAAGGATGGGTTGAGGCTCGTAAAAAAAAAGACCAAATTGGCAGCAATTGCTGTAGCACAGAACAGAGACAATAAGTCTCTAAGTAGTAAAAGTAAGACTTGACATTTTTTGTTGCTCCTTTTTCCATACAAGAATTACAGAGCAGTTTCTTAAAAGACAATTAGGGACATGAAACTACTGTTTCTCTCCTGACATCTCCATTGAATTCCCAGGCTTTGCAGAAATCAGTCTCAATCCATTCTCTTTATTGCCAAGCCTTTTGCCTGTTTGTTCTAATAAAAAGGATTTTGCTCCCACTTTCAGCCTCCATGCCCAGTGAGACATCGGTCCCTTTCCATGTTCCTGTCTGCACAGTTATCTCTTACCATTGCAGACCTGCAGTCTCACATTTGACTTAGAAGTTCTTCCCTCTGCTTTTCCATGACCCTTGGACCAGCTCACACTTATTGCAGTAGACTTAAATTTATTTATTCCGTACCAAGAGCTCTCTTTATTTACCTAGTTCTTTCAACCATTGGCACTCATTTCAGTAAGTGCTTTATTGTATTTTTTTTCCCAACTCCCACAAATCTATTATTTCAAATCTCTTTTCCCCTCTTTAGAATCATAGAAACTTGGAATTAAAACTGATTTTGGAGATAATCGTTTCTGATCCTCTTTTACAGATGATACAACTGTGTTCATGAGAGATTGTCTTGCACAAAATCATACTGCTGGTTAGTGTCTCAGATTGTCTTCTAATTCCCAGTTAAACAAGTCTTTACAGAGGATCAGGGAAGGCAAGTTTCATTTCTCTTCTCAACCTCAATTAGGTACTAGTGACAGCCTAGGGCAACAGAATGAATAGAATTCTGAGACTGAGTATGGACCCGCTGGAGAAGACCATTAGTCTGGTCCACCATAGGCTCAAGGTAGAAATGAGTAACACACGGGCCACCTATCCTCTCTGCTTTTGGTGCAGCTTTAAAGACTTCAGTGCTTCCCTTTTCCAGTAGCATTGGGACAGGTGGTACAAGTGGTTAAAGGTGAGGTGCCTACCTCATAGGATACAGCTGAGCTCTGGCAGCCGCCAGCCTTGGCGCACGTGCTTGACACAGCTGCAGGAAGGGTCATGCACAGGGAGAAATAGCTTTGGCTGGTCCTTCTGCAGTAGAATAGGGGCTCCTGGGAAGCTGGATCCAGCATTCAAATGTCTTTCAAGACTAGGTACCAGTTTATCACACGCAAGTGGGACGGTGAGTAGAAGACTTGAGCTCTTAAAGCCGATGAAATTTGTGGTGTGGAGAAGAAAGTACTGATGGGTCTTTGAGATGAGTCCTTAAAGGCCAGATGACTTTCCACAAGACTGAGTCCATTGCAGAGATGAGTCTTAGTGCTGACCCTGCTTCAGGGACTTCCAGGAGTGAATTAAGTTGTTTTTCTAGTGTTTGTGCTTCTTTGTCTAGAGCTCCCTATGTCAGAACCATCTGGAAAAGCAAGAGTGGCAAAATTTCTTTCACTTGAGAATGATTTCAGTCTTCAAAGTTCTCATACTCTGAGAACACCTTTTTTTCGGAAAGAAGATTAGACAAAGATCTTGAGGTAAACCACAACAAAACAAAAGAGAGGGGCAAAGTATAGCATTCAAATAACCCAGGGGCAAGAAAGAGACATTTTCCGGCTGGGCCTCATGAGAGCTGTATTCATGAAAGCCATTAACAACCCACATCTCTCCTCTCTTGGTCTCTACTCAGCTGTGAGCTTCTTTCCCTCGGCTTCTCAACAAGCACTCCCTTGTTTTTTCCCTCTGTTTGCACCTTGGCTTTCTCTGCTTCCACAAGCATTGACGAATGTGGCCTCCGCAGTACTGGCTTTCTACACTGACCAATTCAAACACCTGAGAGAGACTTGCTTGAGTTTAGGAGTTCTCATGCTAGGCTCTTGGGAGAGTAATTTTGATTGGGACACACATCCCTATGACCAGGTTCGGGGATAGGAGATAGGGTGACATTGTGCTAATATGGCTGCACTGAATTTGTTTGCAGTGTTTGGATAGGTAGCTTGGGGTGTATGTGAGGCCCTCAGGAACTCAGAAGGTGATCTTCAACCTGCTATTCAAGTCAAAGGGATTGGTGTTGTCTTGCTTTGGAGCAGGAGATGGTGGTAGGGGCTAAAACCATCAAGATGATGGAAAACTAGGCATGGTGTAACATCAAAATGTTTAGAGGACTAACTCGCAACTGCTTTGGTGAGTAACAAATTTGGGTTTGAGAAAAGTAGATGCTATATTCTGTACAGGACTGACTTGGGGTCACATAGAGGAGCACATGGGACACAAAAGTCAAAAGCATTAGTCATAGGTTCCCGGAATTCACAGAGAACATAGGAAAGAAGGACATTTATTTATATCCTCAGTGGAATTGTCAAGTCAGGCTCTTCCAGATCTATAAAAGAGTGAGGCCCCTGTGAACATCCAAGTAATGTTAAAATTGTTCACCATTGCTCCATAAAGTCATTATCACTATTATTTTCAGGCACTGGGCCCTTCAATTAAGGTTCAGTAATAATGTGTCTCTAGCTCCTCTCTCAGCATCCACCCTGGAAGGAAGAAAACCAGCTTCTATGCCCATCCGGAATAATTCCTTTAGAGATAGTAAGCCATTGGTCAAAATAACAGAATTGAAAGTGTGGTGGGTTCAGGGCAAAGTCACTGCAAAAATGTTTCAGAGCCAATTCTGCCATCTTTACTTATTAGGAAAGCACATGTTGAATGGCAGAGTGACATTGTTGGCCCCTTATTTTCATACCCTTGAGGGTGCTTCTGGTGCTACTTAGGAACCACATTAGGCAGATGAGATTTGCCTATTAATGCCACCTTAATGTGGTTTTCAGTATCTGGTCTTAAAAGGAGCCCTTTCCTTGCCTTTGAAATGAATTATTGTGGTTTTCTTAAAGATTTTTCAAGAAGTCATAGAACATTGTATTTAAGGACATGGGTTGAACGGTCAGATAGAATGAAGGGAAGTAGCATTTCTACTGTTTATTTTATGTGTGTGTATGTTAGGGCAAGGCGCTTCATCTCCAAAGTTCTCTGGCTGCATGGGCTCTCGTGGTTCTCATGCTTTTTCCAAAATGTTTCCTATTTTAAAGGATTCCAGTAAGCTAATTAAGACCCACCTGCAATGGGTAGAGTCAAATTTCCCTCTAATCAATTGAGTGTGTCCCATGGAGATGATCTAATCAAGTTCCCTACCTACAGTACCAAATAGGGATTAAAAGAAACAGCTGCCTCTGCAAGATGGATCAGGAGTAAAGCATGGCTTTTCTAGAGTACATAACCCTTTCAAACTAGCACAATTAGGTGAGAGATTTACATGTATTATCTCTTTTAGTTCTCATGACAAACTGGTGAGAGTGCGATACTTAGCCACAAGTTACAAATTATGAAATAAGGTAAAGATTAAAAGTTAAACATCTTACTCCAATGATAACTCTTTTAACTGTTTCTAGGAACGTCCTGTGAACTCGTTATAAATATTTTACATATGGGATCTCATTTAATTCTTACAACAGTTTATAGACTAGATACTATTTTATATAATTTTTATATAATCAAGCCACATTATTATTTTTTACCTCAAATCATCCATTTCAGGTGTGGTGTTGGGGTAATTGTATCATGTCCCACGTTGAAGGAAATGTTTGGCATCAGTTTAATATAATTCTAAAATGAGTTTATGTCATAAAACACAATCTTGATTCAAAACTTAAAAAACGGGCAATCTAACCTGTTAATCCAGACTCCAGATTTAGGTTGGAGCCAGATTTGGACAAGTCCCTAACAGCAGGAAAGAGGCCTCTGGGAGCTTTCCTCACTTGTTATCCAGGGACATCATCTGACGTTAGACTCTTGGTCTGGCTGATGTCTGACATGCCTCCTCTCATGGTGCTCTTTGGGGTTCATCTGAGGCTCCTTTGCCAGGACCTTCTCACCGTAGTCCCGGTGAAATGGGGGTGCCTTGTGTACCCTCCAGACAGATTCTTACCACTGGGGTTCTCTCTGTCTCCAGGCTGTCCCACCAGCTTTGTTCTTATGCACATATGGCTCATATGCCCATGAAAAATTTCCATGCTTCATGTGCCTCTTTAGCCTGGAAGTGCAGCCCATTCCAGATGTTTCCATTTCTGTTCTGTTGCTGCAGGCTGTTCAGCACTTTATCAATATGGCAGGTACCAGCCCTGTCACCCCCATTGCAAAGAACCCAAAGCAGGTTCTTCAAGAGGCCTCCCAAGAACCTTCTCCTTAGGCTTAAACTAGAATATAGTTTCCGTTTAGGAAGCAGTCGTGTGAACTCACTGTTCAGTTATAGCTACCTCCAAAAATATTCTGATATATACTTTTTAATGTCCTCAAAGTAGCTGAGGTTGAGGTTGTAGAGGTTGTAGGACCTCAAGGGTCATAGAACACATATTTTGCTATTGCATTTGTAAACTTTGCATCTGGGTATCCGTTGCATAGTCATATTGTTATCTGATAGCTCTTATGTTGGCATTTCAATCAAAACTTCACTTTTGATATTCTGTTTTTCAAGTATGATCTCTTAATCCTTACAAAAATTAGATGGACGAGGTATTGGTGCCCCCTACTTTACAGATAAGAAAATGGAAACTCAGAAAGATTAAATGAGTTGCCTATCCTCATTTAGCACTAAGTGGTAGAAATAGAATTCAAACCCAGGTCTCTTGCAGGTCTCTAGCAGCTTTTAAATACTATGTATATTTACTGATATATTAGAAGGGATTCCTTCTGAATGTCTAGAGTGGAATATAGTACTTATTTTAATTTTGGGAAAAAACATCACATAATAAAATATTTCCTTCTCCATATAAATTTAGTTCTTCAAACTTCTATATTTGTGTAATGCTAAACTGTTCACTTCTGGTAATTGCAAGATAACGTTTCCTCTTTCACTTCCACATGCTCTTCCCATCTCTATACCTTGAATAGACCCAATAGATAGATTTATATTGATGCTGTCTCCTTAGCTGTGGTGTCCTCCTCAGCTATTGCAGTCAACAATGTTAATTGCTGCATGTCTTTTATATATGTGTGTCATTTGCATTCACAAGCCCTTAAGCCCAGGCATAACCAGTGCTTGGTTGAATGACTGGGCTTTAGCCTATCAATCAATCTTCAGTTTATATAAATAACTCATTCCTATTTGAAGATTTCCTATTCCCTAGTCTTTGGGTAGAGATCCCTCATACCTCCCTGAACCCCATTTTGATCCATGCTCATAAGTATTTGCATTTCTTCTTAAGAAATATTTAAATATTGAAAGAACAAAGTATTTGGAGATATGCCCTAGGGAATTACACTGTCCTAGGTGGATTTGGTGACCTTACTAGGGGCAGTGCATTTTTCAGATACAGAAGGAATTCTTATTCAAAAGAAAAAAAACTGAAACATTCAGTTACTAAGAAAAAATGAGAGTTTTATTGGACCGTATGAGGCTCATAATATTTTAGAAGCTCCTTGGCAATGTCTCCAAAGACTTTTATGTGCTTTGTATCGCTTTGTCCTTTCAAGCACTCCAGAAAGCCACTGATGGGTTTAACCTTTTTGTCCTGCATATCTAAACTGACAGCAGGTGCAGTTTTTTGACCTGCATTAAACAGGCCATTATTATGGGAAGAGTGCTTTTTTTATGCTTACCCTGTTCACCACTAGATCCTCCCCACCCAAAATAAATGTTCATTTATGAAAAAAAAAAAAAAAGCCCAATTGTTATATAGGGTACTTGAAAACTCAACAAAGACTTAACAGGTTTGCACAGGTCCTGTTACTGGTTCCCTAGTTTGTAAGTCTCTGTTAATTCTCAGACAAGTCATTTCTAAACTCCTTTACCTGTTCTATTCCTAGTACTGATAAGGTCTTTGATAAGAATCCGAGACAGTGCAGTGCAGTAGGACAAGAGGTAGTCTAAGAGTCAGAGGCTTAATTGCCAATATATTCCCCTTGTACGGGTTGTATTGCCTTGGGCAGGTATCAGAACTCCAGGAGGTTGGTTTTCTCACCCATCAGTTGAGGATAACGGTAACTGTCCTGCCTATTTTGAAGGGTTGCTTTGAGGATCAAAGGGATGACAAAGCAATATTCAACCAAGGCTCGTACCGTATTTTCACCAAAAGGTAAATTTATGAGGCCATAGCTCAGTGAATTTATGTGCCTGAACTCACACCCCATCTGCCACAGTGTCACTCACAAAGAATGGGATTAAAAGAAGATGGACTGGGCGGACCACAGTGGCTCAGTGGCAGAGTTCTCACCCTCCATGCCAGAGACCTGGGTTCGCTTCCCGATGCCTGCCCATGTAAAATAAAAAAAAGAAGATGGATTACCATACACTCCTCTCTAGGTGTGGCCAAACACATACAAAAATTGTGTCTTCATGTTGTAAGTTTTAGAAGCATCCTTTATATATAAGTTCTCCTTCTTAGGGCATTTATGTTTTAGAATTTCAGCTGGAAACAGAAATTTCAGACCCTTGAAAGCATTCTCTGCCCTTGTCATAGATAGAAGCCAATATTAACTCTCAAATGCTTGCTGTAGGAAATTGTTATGGTCTGAACTTAAACCTTATTAGAGATGCCCCCTACATGTCGTGTTGTATTAGGTTGGGCGTGGGTGCATGCGGGTGCCATATAAACCTCTCTGTGGGAAGCAATTGAAAAGTAGTTTCCATATCTAAAAATCAATTTTTGGAATCATAAAAATTCTACTAACTCCTCAGAACTTCAATACCTAATATTTCTGATTATGAGAGCAAGCTGACTTTATTTTCAAGAAATCACTCAGTTGGCATGCAGATGAATCTCCCTTTGTCCTAGGAATCTGTGTTAGCTTGCTTGGCACCCTGCTAACATTTATTATTCTTATATTTCGAGTTGGCCAACGTTCTCCAGAAATTCCATATATTTTGTAATAGTGGAGCTACTTGGAGCATACAGTGTGTTAGCCAGTGTGGATTAAGAGAAAATAGTTGTACATTCTTAAGACCAGGGCTTAGAATCAGGTCCTACCATTTTCTGGTATTGTAGCCCTAAGCAAATCCCTCAGCCCTTCAGAGCCATCGTTATCTCATCTGTGACATGTGCCTAATTTGTTTACTCCCCTTGAGGCTCAGCAAATGAAGTGACACGTGTGCAAATGCTGTGTAAAGTATAAATCATCACACCACTGTCAGTTGTTAGTTTAATAACAAAGCCAGAGCTATCTTCTCTGGTTTTGACCAAAGCAATACTTCATACTGATTACCTAGTAACCAAGTATTAGAAGTGGTGGGGAGGTCCTCTCTCACTCAGACAGACTATTTTCATTTTACCCAGTCATCTCAGTGTTGTTTTTTTTTTTTTTATTCAAAGTCTTTTTTAGCTAAAACAGTATACCTTTGGATGTGGAATTTCCTATAGGATCAGGAACGCCTAAGGCTGGCAAGAACCCAAGAGAGTAGCTCCAGACCAGAATGACTCTGAATTAGTCAGGGTTTTCCAGAGAAGCAGAACTGACAGACTATATATATATTCATTCATTCATTGGACTGTGGGTGCATATAACAATAATAATATTATATATTATATATAATATACATATGTAAATATTAGAAGTTTATTATAGAAATTGGCTCACATGACTGTGGGAATTAATAAGTCTGAATTCTGTAGTATAGGCATTAGTGGGAAACTCTGCAGAAGTTGATGATGATGATGAATTTACCCAAAGCTGTCTGTCTGGAGGACAGATAGAAATTCTTCTATCTGAAATCATCTGTTCTCTCTTTAAGACCTTCAACTGGTTGGTTGAAGAGAATTCTCTTATTTCTGAAGACAATTTCCTTTGTTCATTGAAGATATAATCAGTCCTAGCTGCGATCATCTGACTAATGATTTAAACCCATAAAATACCCTCTCAGTAACAGTCAAACCAGTGCTTGCTTGACCAAGTAACTAGACCCCATAACCTATCCAAGTTGACATATGAAATTAACCATCATGACTTCTAACCCCAGCAGTCCTTGAGTTTTGGCCCAAAAGCTAGATGGAATGTGACATTGGCAAACCAATAGAAAGTGTGGCTGGGCTTTAATAAATTCACTAGGTAGAGCATCAGGCATCCATGCTATTAGCTTGGCTCTGTTCTGTTGCCACCAACAGTAAGTGTTTGCCTCTCTTTGTGATGACAGCAGGGAGATAGAGTGGATGAGTCTGGAGAAATACTGTGAAATGTCTGCACTTATGGAGGCTACATAAGTCAGATTCTATTTGTATTTGGGCAGCAAGAGAATGACAGAGTGAGATAGAGAGCCAGGATAGGCTGAAGTTTAATTTCCCATAAAGATTGTGGCATTTATTTTAACTGCAGAAGAAAATTTGTAAGTGGATTTTCAGTACCACACATCAATACACAAAACTGTTTCTGCACCTCTATCTTTGTCCCTCTGCCTCTCTCTACAAATAAATTCAGTAAATGTCAGTTGAAACTGGTCATGAATTACTCTATCAGGATAGAAAAATATTTCATCACATTGATTTCTCTTAAGTAGCTGCATGGTTCACTCTGTGTTCAAGAAAAGGGTCAGTAAAAGGAAAATACCGCACAGTCAAGCCCACTCGTGGTCTCTCAGGTAGAAAAAAACCAGAGGTAAATGTGAGAATTCTATCCACAAAATCATCACTGAATCTTTATCATTTAAATAATTGCTCATTGAACGTGAACTACTAATTCATTCAATCAACAAGCCAGCAAAACAATTTAGTGCCTATTGAATGAAAATGAGAATATAAAAATGCCTACCTCACTATCATTTCTTCAACAAATGTATAAACGAATGGGGAGGTAAGACATGCACACAGAAAATTGTGAAAGAAATTATAATCATCAGAGAGGAAGTTTAAAATGTTATAAAGTTCAAAGATCATACTTCTGTAGAACCGAGCAAACAGGAACACATTTAAAAAGTGGTTATTTTTAAATACTAGTATTGCATGATTTTGAAGTGTCACATTGGGAGAGGAAAGGCATTTATGACATGTAACTGTAAACAATGATGGAGCAACATGAGAGCGTATGATTGAAGAAATGATGAAAATGATGTTTGACTGAAGATTATGGTATGAGGAGAGGATTGCTGATATATCAATTCTCTGGCAGGCAGAAGTATTAAGGAAAGATTATCTAACTCTTGAATACTGCCAGTGTTTAGACTTTATTTAGAAGACAGAGGGAGGAATTGCAGAAATCTGAACATAAAGAAAGATTAATATGGTGGAGCTGATGAAGAGGGATGGAAGGCAGACTACCAGGTAGTGAGTTATTGCATGAAAGTTACACACTTGTTAAAAAGTTAACAAGGACTGGAAAAGAGGAGGAAATGGAGGGACGTATGTCATAAGTACTGGCCAAGGCAAGTCATAAGTCCTTGACAATAGTTTGAATGTGAGGTGTGAGTTATAGAAGAGAGTTAAAAATGATTTTGAAATTTTGGTCTGGGTAGAAGGGGCATTAGAAATGTGATTTTTATGAAACAGGGACATCTAGAAGATGTATTTCCCAGGAAGAGTGGAAAGATGATGGTTTGTGAAGTGGGACAAGCCTAAAGATAAGGATTTATGGGTATTTCCTACAGAGGCTATGATGGTTGTTCTAGGATTAAATCCTTTATGCACCAAGGAAGACCAAGATGTAGAGAAGCTAAAGGACAACGAATAAATCAAACTTATGGCCACTGAGCATCTCTTCAGCAAAAAGTTTCTGAAATGAATGTAATTTTATTCATAGAGGATATAGACAAAGGAAACTATTAAAGACAGATCTTGTAATGCAGCAAAACATCTACTTGAATGTCACCTCTGATTTCAATATTGAATATTTGGTATGCTCTGAAGTTAGATATGGTCTTGGATAGTGTTAATTGTTCAATTCTATTTGTGATTTCTTATAAAAATTTCCATTTGTCTATCTTAAGTGCAAATGTGCTAGAGAAATATTAACAATCTCTCATGCCTTTGCATTCAGTAATTTATCACTTATTTAAGCAGTCACAGGAAATAGTAACTTTAGCTTTCTCAACAGGAAAAAAAAAGTAAAGTAAATAAATTAGTGTTTGTCCCCTAGGGATTATAGATAACTTTCTTCTCTCTTACAGAACATTCCTGTTGTAAAAAGAGATTTAGATTTAATTTGTCTCCAAACAGCAGCAATGGAAGGGTATACTGGACAAACCTGACTTGCATGTGTTCCTTTGTGGCTGTTCAATAAAATATTAAAATTAAAGAAATTAATACTGATTTGGGTACCCATTTGATTACTCCTGGGGTAAGGAAAAGCAACTTTCCTGCAAAATCGCCTTCAGAAATTAGCTGAAGCTGGTTGCACTTTTTCTACCAGCAAGTCACAACAAGAATTGAGACAAAAGAGCTGCCTCCAAATTTGCTGTCCAAGGTCCATTCATTCCTCTCCGAGAAATGCTTGCTGTATTGTACTTTTTCCAGTCCAGTCAGAAGAAAAGTAAGCCTTCGCTTTTTTCCCCATGTGCCACTCATAAGAGCTTTGTGAGCGCCTTCTAAAAGTTTCCCTAGAGTTTTGACAATCCAAGTCTACAAAGCAGTTGTCCTTTTTATGTATGCTCTTTTTAATTAAAATGAAAGTGAGATATTTAAAAGGCACAAACAAGTACATATGAATTAACAGGAAATCTGAGTCAAAGAACTAATTATACCTTGACACTTGCATTTTGCTACTGTGAGGCAAGAGCTTGGAGTTTCTGAACTAATTGCTTATACTTCCTCTTTTAAAAGAAGAAGAAGAAAAAATACCTCCTACACCGCTTCATCTATCTGCTTTTGGTTGATGGCTCCCAAGCCATGACTCTCAGCCCCAAACTCTCTTCCCTGAGCCCCAGGTTCATATCTTTGGATTCCTATAGGATACTCCTACTCAAATTCAATCTGTTTAATGCTAAATGCAATTTCATATCTTCTCTCCAAGTTTGCTCCAAATCCCATTTCCTAGCTTAACTCATTGGGCTTCTCATTATCTTCTCTTTTTTCTGAAAAGTACTTAAAAATTCCATCATGTTACTCAAGCCTTTCCTTTTACTTTACTTATTCAACATTTTCCCTTTTTTTCTCTCTTCCAGCCAAGCCTGACCATATCCTCTTTCCTAAATTCCATATTCATTTTTGTTTCCATGCTATATTCATGTTCTCCCCATGCCTGGTGCCAACATTTATGTCATTACACAGCAGTGTATCCATATTTTCTTCTGGTCTCAACTCGTCATGACGCTCTACCTTACAAACTGAGTCCACAAAAGCCTTTTATTTCTCTGATTTTATGAGGCACATTTAGTCTGAATCTTACAATCTGGTCTTTGAGCATCAGGGCGTTTTGCTTCTTTATGTGTTCATATCAAATTAGAAGATGTACAAGCATGTTTACTCTTTGCAAGGTTAGATGCTGTTATCAAAGGAGTCCTTTGAGCTGCTTCCAGTATAGGACATGATATACAAAATGATTAAATTAAATCAGGTGAAAGAAATGCCTTGAGAGCCTTGCAAATTTGTCAACTGGTCATTCCAGTTGTGCTAGACACTCCTTAAGGAAACAAGCTATACTCCTCATCCTTTTGTATCGCTCAAAGCATCCAATGTGGAATGAAGTACATCGTAGATATGTAGTCCTTAGAAGACATGCCAAAGGAACCATATAAGTAGCACATGTGCTGATGCCTCCTACATACCCACTGCTTTGCATACATTCTCTATAATCCTCACAGCCATGCAAGGTTGGACATTATTAATCCCACTTCCCAGGTGAAGAATCTCGGTCAGAGAAGTTGTATATTGTGACGTCCCTATACTCACACAGCCGGAAATGAACAGAGCCAGGGTTTGTAGCCAGATTTAACTAAGAGTGCTGTGCGCTTTATTCCCTACTCATTCCTGCCCGACTATGGAAAAGGGATACTTGTGATGTCACTTCAGATCATTCCACAGATAACAATCCATAGAGGTGCACAGTGCTTATTCATAAATGGTGCTAGAGATCAGAGTATTCTTCTACACCTCCTAATGACAGTGTCCCAATTCCACCTTTCCTTGTCAACTGCATATATGGCCTACTTTAAGGACACAAATGAAAACAGCTACTCATAGCTTAAATTAGGGAAAACAGGTCATTTTAAGTCTGTAGGAAGTTGGCTTTTATTGTTATCCATCCTGGTTAAGAAGCATATCCTCCTTTGCATGCACAGGGCTTCACCTGTGAGGTTCCATTAGTACTAATGGGCCATTTTCCTTCCATCACCCAAGGATCAGAAGGAGAAGCTGCATCTTTGATGCAGTGGTAATGGTACAGTGGGCTCAGGCCACTTAAGAGGTACTTTGTTCTCTTCACATGGCAATTCGCTGAGACACTATCTGCTATATGTAGACGTAATAAAGACAGTACTAACTGGAGGTGCTAAGTGTAGCATCAATAATGCAAATGAGAATGAGCCCCCTACTTATAAATCCAGACCCATCTGCCCTGGTACATTTGAAGCTTTAATTCTGCATTGCTTTAATTGCTATTTTATGCTCTGTAATGATGTAGAGGAAAGATCTTTTCTCTTCAATAAGCTTTAAAAACTTTTTCAGGTAAGTAAGTTTTCTCATAGGAAAAATAGAAATAGTGATAGGAAGCAAGGAAAGGAAGGAAGGAAGTACACTTTAGAATTAGCTCTTTCCCCATGTGTTGCTTCATCATTCTTATTTCTTGCTTGATTCTTCTCTACTGGGATCTCAATCCATCAGCTAGCTGACAATATTTATTGAGTGCCCGCTGGGCTTAGAGCTCAGTACTGGGCACTGTGGGAGAACTCAAAGCAAATAAAAGGCAAAGTCTCTCTATTCTCAGAGGTTGCAGTCGAAAAGAGGATGGTTGGTTATCCAATATATAGCATTCCGTATTTAACTTTCAGTACTAAATTTTACATCTGAAAAGCCTGAAGCACTGCCAAGAAATTTTCCATTCAACTTCCCACTGTTCTCTAATACTACATTCATTAGATCTGGAGAAAAGCTGAAATTTCCCAGAAACATTTAGTTCAAAAAATGAATGTAGGGAGCATTGATAATTGACATATAGCAATGTAAATCTCAGCCCGCAAACTCAGATATGCATGAAAGGTAACTCTCTTTATTTTTCTGTAACTCAACTTGATTTCTATTTTGAGCATTGATTCTTTGAGTTAGTGAAAATATAATCTCAGGCAATTTTACTCCCCTTCTTTTCCTAGGGTAATGTCTAAATTATGAGGGGAGGGATTTCATTGTACCAGTCTTTTGTGAAGTATTAGGAGGTTCATGGGAGCTATTCTCCTGTATTCTATATTCACAATTCAGGTCCCATTGAATTGCTACCCAGCATCTTTCATTCTTGTGCATTTGGCACCTCAGGTCAGTCCCCTTTTCTGCTAATTCTGTGCCATTATGGGGATTATTTTGTTGCCATCACACCACAGTAGAGTAAGGAAAGTTCTGTGAGGCAGTTTAAGCTCCAGTTTTCTAAATCTGCCATGTAGACATTTCTTCTCAAGAATCTCACTGCTCTCCTTGGGTTCACCTGTGGAAATAGGCACAGATCTTCTTTGCTCCCTCCCTTAAAACTATCAAGTTTTGACCCAAGCAAAGTTTAGACCTTAAATCAGAACACTGTTTCTCTTTGGAATTCATCAACAACCAAACTTGCATTGCTTTTCCTCTGGCTTTCTCTCGTGCATGCCCATATGGGGGAAGGACAATTTACTCTTTTCATGTAATTACATGTATTTATCAGGTACATCACTCCTGATCTTTCCATACCTCTCTTTAGGGTTGTTTGGGCTATGGCAATTCTAAATTTTTGATATTGGAAGGGTCTCTCACCAACATAGGGTAGGGAGATGGAACTATCTGATGTTCTGGAGAGGCTGGGCCCTTTAGGTTTCAGGACTTATCTGGACCAGGGACCCATCTGGAGGCTGTAGGTTTCTGGAAAGTCACTCTAGTGCCTGGAACCCCTGTGGAATCTTATATATTGCCCTAGGTGTCCTTGAGGATTGGCTGAAATGGTTCTGGTTGGGGATTGGCAGGTTATGATAGGTAGCAAGGTCTACCTGAAGCTTGTGTAAGAGCAACCTCCAGAGTAGCCTCTTGACTCTATTTCAACTCTCTGCCCCTGATATTTAATAATAACACTTTAATTAATAAATAATAGGACTTTATTAATTAGACTTCTTTTCCCCCTTTTCGTCAGGATGGAATTGTTGATACCATAGTGCTAGGTCTGGATTCATCCCTAGGAGTCATCTTTCATGTCGTCAGGGAGACTTTCACCCCCATGTGGGATGTCATGTCCCACATAGAAGGGAGGGCAATGATTTCACCTGCAGAGTTGGGCTTAGAGAGACTGAGGCCACATCTGAGCAACGAAAGAGGTCCTCCAGAAGTAACTCTTAGGCATGCCCATAGGTAGTCTAAGCTTCTCTGCTACCTACATAAGCTCCACAAGAGCAAGCCTCATAATCAAAGGCATGGTCTATTGATTTGGATGTCCCCAAATTCCGCCACAGTATCAGGGGATTCCCTGATGGCAAGGTCCGATAGTCCCATATTCTTTCTCCCCTCCCTTGGGGGACTTTGCCAATACTTTTTGATTATCTGCTTAATATACTCTAAGATGTTTCCTGGCATTACACTAATCTATACAGGATTAAAGGACCTCTTTCTTATTCTGTGCTTCCTGTATTTCAACTGTTCAAATGAGCTATACAGATGGGTTGAATTAGATTATGCACTACAGAAAATTTCAGTTCCAGATCAAATAAACTTTTCTTCCATTGGTCTCAAAGTATGCTATGTTTTAATATTAAGGATGATGATTAGCAGTCAATAGATTTTTTTCAAGATAAGAAGTGGTATTAATAAAAACATGTAGTTCTTTATATACAAGTTTTAGGATCCGTGGCATCTTAGGGCAAATCTTAGCAGTTTGGTTAGTAGGCTAAGGGGATGAAGTCTCAGTTCTTACATCTAAATGACTTTGAGAAAGTCACATGATATCTCTATCTTAATGTACTCATCAATGCAATTCAGGAGTGTTTTATGTGGGATATGATTTCACCCTAATTACAAGCTAATAAATTAGTTTACTATTGATTCATGAATGTTGACAGAAGACACAAGATTCCTGGGTCAGAAACCAAGAACTTTATTACTCATGGCTTAACAAACAACATGAGCAGCATCTGTGTCAATTCTTTTAGACTCTAAATCCCAAGGAACAACACAAAGGTACCCAGATGGACATTAAGAATGCAAGGGATATGTCACAGCTGAAGACTGGTGTCTTGGGCAGTGTGTAATTTTATAGCAAGCACTAAAGCAGACCTGTTTTTTGAAATGGGGAGAGACTTTACCTCATCCCTTAAGATTTCTGGGTGAAAGTACACCTGTAAGGTATGTCCAGGGTATAGAGAAATCAGAACATTGCATTTTTGGAATATACAGTAAGAATGAGCAGGGATGTTCGGTGCCCATGGTGGATTGACTCTCCCAACAGGAAGTTGAGCTGGGTTTTCTTAAATTATGTCATTCTAATCAAAAGACCTAAATTCTGGTCTTGATTTTCCCCCATATTCACTATATACCCTTTGGAAAATCATCCAGCCCTGTCTGAATCTCAGTTCCTTGTTTTGTAAAATGGGGATAATAAATACCTGAACTACCTAATTCATAGAGTGATTTAGACACCCAAGCATGAGAAAAAAATATCTTTACAGAGTTAGATAAAAGTGAGAGATTATGAGCACATCTGTGAGGCTTTAAAAATATTACACTGATGTTTTATAACTGTCAGTCCTTGGCCAAGTGTTTTTATCAGTGTCTGGGGAAGGACGTTTGGGAAAAGGTACCATGTTACATGAAGTGATATGGAATTGCTCATTTGAGGGATGAAATTCAAATGACAAATGTTGGAGAAGGAAGGAGTTAAAATGAGTATATTATCAGAATTTGTCAATGGAAATTATGTGTTATGGAATTTTGAGGAACTCCTTTGTCCTGCATCAAATAAATCTTTACTAGAGTTAATTATTCGCGTCTTCTGAATGCCATCCATATATGGTGAATAATCTGGAATAGGAAAAGAAACAGAAGGAAATATGAATCATAATCTTTTTGTTTTTTAAGGTAGTGAACCATCTAGTTAGGAAATTCCAAGCCTAGAGACATGAATATTCCAAGCCTAGAGACAAGAAGAAAAGTGTTCCATTAGAAACTGCGATAAAATGGGAAAATAAATTGATGACTTGTTAACAAATGCAAGAGCAACATACAGAGTTGAAAGCAGTGCTTTAAAAGAGAACATAATAGAACTTAACATAAAGCACAAATCCCTGAAAGAGGCCATAATCTTTAGGTATATTCAGACTATTATGGGAGGAAGTTAGTGAACAAGTTAAGTACAAGTGAGGATAATATGGAAACAGCCTCTAGAAAAGTCTTCTAGTGCTTACAACGTTATTCACACATTTCTATTCTTCTGTTCCTTTGTGAAAATATCCAATTATAAATTTATTTCTTTATTAATTTCATGAAAGGTAAACCTCAGTGTTATATTTTCTTGCCCTACTCTGCATTTAAATCCAAGGACATGATACTTCTGTGACACAGCCTTTGATCTTCCCACAGGTGACTTGTACATAGGAGGAGTGGCTAAAGAAACATACAAATCCTTGCCAAAACTGGTGCACGCCAAGGAGGGCTTTCAAGGCTGCCTGGCATCGGTTGATTTAAATGGACGGCTTCCAGACCTCATCTCAGATGCTCTTTTCTGCAATGGACAGATTGAGAGAGGATGTGAAGGTACTGGCTCTTTGTTATCACACTCTAAATAATTCCATTTCTGCCCTTTAAATGACAGAAACTAACATTTCTTTCAACTGATTGAACTGCCACTTAGGGCTCATTCATGTTTTTAAAACTTTTATCCCATAAATCTTAAATTTCCCTGGATTTGTTTTCAAGCCTACTCTAATGCCTGAATAAATGAGAGCTTCATCTGTGAGTCCTGTTATTTTCTGCTTCTTTACATTCTATAGGTCACCTAATTAGTCAGTTGATAGTTCTGAAATTCTTGCTTTATAGCCTTAAATAGATACTATTTAAAACAATATTTTTAACTTCAACAAGTATGGATCAAATTGAACCCATGTTCTGACATCTAAATTCAATAGTCTGTAACAAGAGGTGACCCCAGTCTTGAATCACTCTTTGATTTGTATCTACCTGAACAAGTGTCTCCCACATATTGTGTTTGTTTTAGCAAAAATAGTTTTCCTGTATTATCCAAGCTTAGTATTCCATATTTCAGAAATGCACTCAAGTATCTTCCTGTTCTTTTGTGCTCTCCATCATACTAATATCGGCAGGAGTACTTTTTGATTGCTACTTTCATTTTAGATAATTTCTGCTTCAACACCTCAGATTACTTGAGCCAATTCTCCCTCCATAAATGTAATTTAATCACATTATCCTGATTTTGTGTCTCTTTGTGTGTTGCTGCTTCCCTTTTAATGTTAAATACAGTTTTGGCCATTTTGAAAATTTTAGATTCATAAGGAAATTTCATATGGGAGAAGAAGAAAGAAATGTGAAATCCTACCCCTAAGAGAGATGAATTATTTCTTCTCAGTCAAAATGATACCAATTAGATTCGGCAATTACCTAAGTACAGGGAAAAATTATTTGAAAATTCATTCTTTTCTCTCTGTAACATATTTCCCTGAAAAGTTAGGTGAAATACAAATTGTGTTTTAATAATGCCAGAAGATAAAATTATTTAAAGGAAGGTTTTGCTGCATTCTTTTTTAATGTTATCATGATATTTTCTTAGTTATTTTACATTTTGGTATAACACTCTTTAGTTAAACAACAAAAAAAAATCGATATGATTTTTCCCTTCACCAGTTATGTAAAAGTGACAAGAATTGCTAAACAGATGAATTCCCTCTGGTAGATGGATAGGAGAATATGGAACATAACTTTGGTTCTCGGAGGTGATATAATTAATGAGAATATGTACAATTGTATATATTTTTAAGTACTCCAAACTCTTCTGGAAAATGTTTTTCAAAAATAGGCCTTTCTGCGAGTTGTTTGGTAGGTAAATTCTTGTCTGCAAGGAATGATAGGGCAGACAGATGCATTTGCAACTACATACCCACAAGATAGAAAATGAGACAGACAAGCACACACACACACACAAGACTCACCAGCAGCACATAACATGATATGAGTGAGCGAGTAGAAAGGAATGCTAATGGGAGGGAGAGGTCCTGACAAAGGATATTTGCAGTAATGATATATTGTGTTGTTTTTCGGCATAATCTAATAAGCAGTTTAGATTGACTATGCATCCTTTTGGGAGGCCTTAAACTATTTGAATGTTTTAAAACATTTAGTAGGTTATGGCCTTGGCCCTCTCCTAACCTGATTTAAGATGATTTAAATACCTGAGCTTCATTTAGCCCCTTTTCCTTTGCTCTTAGCATATTACAGTGCTCTTGTCTTTCTGCCCTCATGTTGCCCTGATACTTCCTTGATTATTTATTTCCAATATCAAAGGTTGACGACTTTTAATTTATGATTATTTCTATTCTGTATGATTCCTTAGGAATAATCTAGATGTAGCTGATATAGACTTAATTGATGAGATTTACATACTTTTAGAATTATTAGTGATTAAATTCTAGACACTGGATAAATTCTCCCTCCAAAGAGGATTGTCTCATAGAATTTTGATTCTAAATCATGTTGGAATTACTTAACTTGCATATTAATGCAATATAGTATACATTTGGCATAACCAAATAATATTTTGCCAAGATTTTTCATCATTCCTGCCCAAGAAAGCCTACAAACTCTAATCCATTTGCATACAAAAAAGTTGCTGGTCTTCCCTCAGTAATGACTTGCTGGCTTTTATTTCTATCTAATTTCTGAATAATAACTGATAGGATTTTAAAAACACATCTCAGCAAGGGCCTTATCTTGTCAAAGTTCCTTTAGATTAATTTTTCTCAAACTTTAGTTTGTATAGAGTCACCTGAAGAGTTGTTAAAACCCAAAGTGTTGAGTCACAACCCAAGGTTTCTGATTCATTAAGTCTGGGGTGGAGCCAGAAAATTTGCATTTCTCACATGTTCTCAGGTGATGCTGAAGCTGCTGGTTTAGGGACCATACTTTAGGAACTACTGTTTTGAATATCATTTTCCTGCTTGTATAAGAAAAGTTAGAGACTAGTAATCAACTTCAAATAAGCTCAATAGTGAGTCAAGATAATTTCCCTACATAAAGTTGGTGAAAAAAATTTTAAATCAGACACTCTTTTTGCAGATTTATGACATTCAACTCTGGAACCGATTCATAAATGTCAGAAATACTTTCCTATCTAATTATTAAATTTATCATTGATATGTCAGAGGTAACAATAAATTTACATATACTATCCCCTTTAATCCTATAAATTACCTATTAAAGCCTTTGTTTTTAGATCTGTAAATTGAACCTCAGAGAAGTGAAGGGACCTGCCTAAAGTCACAAAAGCTAGTAAGTGGTTGATAATGTAAATTTCCAACCCAGGTTTGCATTACTCAAAAGCCCAGGCTACAACCACTTTCCTCTATTGCTTCTTTGGTTTCAGAGATTGTTTGCTTTTTTACCTTCACTTTCCTTTCCTTTGTAGACATATCCTTATTTTTAATCACCTAATACAAATGTCCTTGTAATTCATTCCCAATTTTATTCAGTGATAAAATAAAGGAACATTATGTAACTGAAGGGAAAGATAAATTCAGGGCTCTGTCTTGTACAAATGCCTGTCAATAGTTTAAATACCATTCTAGAAGGTGAGTACTTGAAAAATGTGTCTTTCAGGCATATAAAAGACTGTTGTGACAATGAAAAAACAAAAACAATAAAACATGTCTTTACGCTCACACAGAGGCCTGGCAAGTTCTTTTGAGTTGCTGCTCTACAATATGGGTAGATTAGGTATTTTTAGGATTACAGTTTTACTATTTTTATAGTTTAATATTGTTTAACCATTGTATTTCTGAAATTTTTTTCAAAGCAAAAACCTGAGTCTTTAGTTTGTGTGTAAGTAAAAGAGTAGGAAATAGCCATTCACTAAAACAGTACCTAACCCCAGCTTGACTTGCCCTGCTCCCAGCTCCTTTGCTCAGTTCGGAAAGGAATGCACTAAGAAATGTTGCTCTAAGATGTTTTCTGTTCACCACTGATTATTTTCATTCTCTAATTAATGCTATGGGATAAAGGTCAGTTAACCACTTACCTCTCATAGACAGGAACAACAACAAAAGCTAAGCAACTGAGTGGTATTTAGTTCTTTTATGCAAGAGTCCCCTAAATCTGGTACATCTATTCAGGTCTTCAAAAATCCTTTTTGGTAAAGTAATAATAAGAATAAGAATGATAATATTACTATGTTGTTGTTATGCCAATTATTATTAATTAGTATTTCCTATATTATGGTTTCTAAATTTGTGGAAATTCACATGGTTTTGGCTAAATTCTCTTTATGAAGAATGCCTTTGTTGAGAAAATATGTAATAGAAATGTGATTGTAAAGAACATTTTGCAAACACATCAATTTATACACAGATAAGATAATTACATACAATTCTGATTTTTCACTGAAGCAGGTACCTCAAAATCTCTCACTGTTGGTGTTATCTAATTATGCTAGTGTCTATTTTTATGTTTTCCCAAAGCCTCTAAAATTATGTTTACTAAAAATATGTTTAATTTTTGCTCTAAAGCTATTAGGTGCATTGTATTCTCCTTTATTCCTCTCCTAAGGTAGTCCTTCAGTTTTACTGTAATAATCATTCACAAGGCAGTTTAAAAGAGTTGAAAACAATTATAAAGGTGTACAAAGTAAACAGCTCTGAAATCCTTAAGTGTATATACCCAATCTAAGATGGTTAGAGCAAGGATAAACGCTCCACATTCAAGGCTTGTAATGGAATTTTCTTCATAAGGAACTATACTGCAGTTTGTTTTTTCCATCTTCAGCTTCTTTCATCAACTCTAAATGATATATTAGTTTGGAGAGTTTAGTCATCATCCTAAAGCCTGGCTGTTGGCCGCAAATGGCTGGCATTACAATTTTAAGCCTTAATTGCAACAGCAAGATAAAAGTTCTAGTGGGAAAAAAATGCAAAGGGATAATTGATCTGCCAGTGACCATAGGATATACCTTATCTGCACATGACAAATTCTGTGGCATGTACCAAATAAGCAACATTGTCACCTTGGTAGCCCATTCATATCTTTTCAAGAGAGGGACTAAGACAAAACCCTTTTAATTTTGTTCATTACATGCCATCAGCTCAAATAACCATTATATATATAAATATATATATATATTAAAATACTAATAAATAACTGCTTTCTCATTTTTGGCTTGTCTAAAATTTATGGCTGTTAGTATTAATTTGTTTGCTCTACATAGCATTTCTCTCTCCTTCTACAGCAGCATGCTTTTTGAATCTGAACGTTCTTCTGTGTTTGCCCCATTTCAGAATTGCTTACTAACATTTAATATATTTTGCTTTTTTTTTTAATTTTGCTGACAAAGTTGCATTGATGAAAGCTGACTTGCAAGGTAGATAGCCCTGTGTGTATAAAACAAGACTGAAACCCCATAATACACAGTGGAAACCCCAAAATAACATTTTTGTTTTTTACATTTTTGCAGTAACTATTGTTTGGGTTCAGATTTCATTTTTTCCCCTGCCATGAACATTGTGTAAGAAACCTCATTTTGTAGCCTAGTTTGCATAAAGGCTTTCAGTCTTGAATATGTTTGTATAGTGACTGCCTTTAGTGCTTTGATCATACTTTTTTAGTTCTTTGTTTTCCAGTGTCCTAGTTATGATTCTTTAGAAATAGACTAGCATTCTTTTGACTTGTGTGTTAAATTGGGGCATGTCATTAATATGGAGTTTTTATTTTATGTTTAATTGCATGAGATTGTTAAAGCATGTGATTTGATACTTGCCAACATACCTATCCAAAACACCCAGCAATCATAATTTTATCCGTAGTTTGTGCAAGGAAACTTCTAGGGCATTTTTTGCATAACTCTCCTCAGTTATTTTCAATTTCATGAATTTATAATCTCCATGTCTCATGGTGTCTCTATTCATTGGTCAGAAGTCAAGGAGATCCATGCCTTTCCTAAAATCCAAAAGGTGAGAGAGAATTATTGATGCTAGAATGAGATCACCTGTTACCATGATCATACTGTAGAAGCTCTGTGCTTGCTTTTACTATTTGTTGGTTTAGTTTATGATTATAATTATAATGAATTTTATCCTCTATTTGAAACTTCAGAAAACCTTCATAGTGCATCGTTTCTGTTCCTAATTCAGGTGTGTGAACCAGAACTTTCAAAACTAGTTTGGGCTTCTCATTTGAGGTGTTGGCAACTACTCTATGTGATCTAGCTCATGTCCAAAACACTTTTGATTTTTTAAAGAACCCAGGTTTCTTTTGGATTGTTTTGCAGGGCCCAGCACAACCTGCCAAGAGGATTCATGTTCCAATCAAGGTGTGTGCTTGCAGCAATGGGACGGCTTCAGCTGTGACTGTAGTATGACTTCCTTCAGTGGGCCCCTCTGCAATGACCGTAAGTACCTCTCTGCATGCAGGCTGGTCCTCGTCCTTGACTCTGGTTACTGTTTGATACTCAGGGTCTAAAACTGGGAGTCCTCAGCTCATCTGTAAACTCAGCTGTCACAATCAGGAGAATTAGTTGTTTCTACGAAGAGGAAAGTTTTGAAATACTGAATCCTTCATCAAGGATACCAGTAGCTAAATGCTATGAAGATGGTGGTGGCTCTTTGGTTTTCCACTACTTATTGCAATTTTTTATTAAAAAATGGTCATGTTGAATGAACTTTTTCATCCTAAATAGAATAATTTCACCCTAGTCTTTTAAATAAACTTCAGAGTGCTTTATGTCAAGTAATATTTTTCATAACATTATATCTTTAAGGCTGTCATTTTAGTGAAAGTGACTGGTCTCATTATATGTTTTTCTCTCTTTGTCTCTTTCACCTAGAAACAATGTGTTGACACTTTGTCCTTCAAGTGCTCTTCTTATATTTTAGCCACTATATATTTTTTTCCTTTTAGATTCTCTCACACACACAAAGTAAATATGACAATAAAACACAGCATTCACTTTATATCACGGCTTATCTGCTAGTGTCTAATCTATGTGATAGTAGCAAGGATTTTGAGAAGGAATTACTGGTATATAGCATGAAGTTCTGTTTCTTAATTTTCAAACAGCTCTTACTTTACAGCACTTCATCAAAATGTTAAAAGCATTACAAACCATTGTTCTCTGCTGCCTTGAGAGAATATTCCTGATAAAGCCTTCTGGTTTTAAAATAGCATACATGCTTTATGTTGTACTTACTATAACATGTAAGAAAAAGCTCTAGGCTGATGGGATAGGGAATATGATGATTGAGGATTTAGACCTCGCAACTGAAGTTAGACTTGAGTGTGAATTAAAGGACTAGAGTTTGTTCGTTTGACCTGTGTCTGTTTGTGGCTCTGGTCATGTAAGCAGATATGTGTATAACACTGCAGAAGTTGAGGTTCAACTGAAATATTCCACTGAACTGAATTTTTGCGGCCTAGCAATGTAGTATAATTCAACAGCTCTCTTCAAACTCTGTCCAAAATACATAATATAGAAACAATAGATGACCAATACAAAATAAAATTTGTACTTGAAAGGGGCCTTTAGTGACATACCATCACAGATGGAGAAATATTTGGCCTTCATACTGCCAGTGACAACAAACTTGAAACAGTAAACGTGTATTCAAACTATCACATATTTGTAAACACTGTATTTCTGAAAATCAAATCATACTCTAAAAAAACAATAACCCTGTTTTGGATTAAATTAACCTTACCTAAAGACTCAATAAATACTGAGTCCATATGTTCTGTATATTCATAAAGCAAATTTTAAAGCTTCTATATATATATATAAGCTTTATATAAGCTTATATAAGCTTATGTGTGTATATATATATACACACAAACACACTTTTAATACAGATATGCGTATATTTATATGGATATGTATATATGTGTATGCATATTAATATATATAAAGCAATGACTTCTGTACCTACTCCACCTCATAGAAAATGGCATAAATGTATTTTTAAGGATAATCAGAAGATGGAAAATTTGTTATGATTTTATTATGACAAGTTTTTAATCTTGAATATAATTCTGACAGATGCATGACTACATGTGGTAGCTGAGAGAGCTTTCTTGTAGGAAAATGTTTTTCCTTTTTCGGAAGAACTTTCTTTGCCAAACTTTGCTTAATCAAGTTTCCATGTTTTGCAAAACAGTACCATTTGGTTGTGTCGGCCTGTGTATCCTCACATACTAGTCAAGTATGAAGAATATAATTTTCTTTATAATATTTGTTAGGCATTTCCTGAAGGAACACCAAGATCCAACCTTAAGTACCTTGCTGTCTTCAGTTCATTTTTACAGAAAATTACTTGAGTACTGCTTTTGGGTGATAGTCTCAGTAATGACAATGCTAAGGCTGTTTGTTGTTTTTCTTGTAAATAACGTAAATGCCATTCAATAAATGTGTTTCTTGATGTGCCCCTTGAGCCAATCAGCATTCAAATTATTTTGGAGGATTCTCAGAATACATGCATTTTTATTATATCATTACCTCTTAGTGGGTTTTTTTGGAAATATGAAATGGTTTCTTGGTTCATACATTGAGTTTTGGTGGTGAGGACATGTAGGTACAAATCATTATTTAAAAGCAAATCTTATTCCCATATCAATCACAATTTGTGGAAGGCACAATAGTGACTGTTACTTCAAAGGCATCCAATTGATAAGGCATTAAAAGTAGCGTGCCACATTATCCTCACTTTTTAAATTGATCAAAATAAACATTTCTTTCTTTTCCTATAAGTTGCAAAAGGATAATTAATATGATTCCTAGGATTTTAACAAACTCCCTTTCTGTTTGCTTTTTTTTTTTTTTCATGGGCAGGCACCGGGAATCGAACCCGGGTTCTCGGGCATGGCAGGCAAGCACTTTTACCTGCTGAGCCACCATGGCCTGCCCTCTGTTTGCCTTTTTTTTTATTAAAACAAATTAGAGCCCTTCATTATTTCATTTCTTTTTGGGATTGTCATCCCTACCATTGTTATTTATCCATAAATTCTGTAACTGTAGCCTCTCAACTGCATAGAAAACAAAAGGGTAATAAGACAGAAATTCTTAGGAGGGGAAAGAACACATTACAAATGAGAGCCTCTCTCCAAAATAATCATCCTCAATGTTATTTCTGATAAGCATCATAGGATGGATTACAGAAGCAAATTTTATTTATATTAGCATGAAGATATAATTAATAGTGGAAAGATGGGGATACTTGTACAGGTGAGGTTGTATAAATCATACTAATTAATTAACTTAAAGGAATCCTTCAAAAAATGGTACTTATAAAATGATACCAAAGGCTATTTTTTAAAGAAATACATTTGTGTAACTCTTCCTTCCCTGGAAAATTGCCATCTGAATGGACTGCTCATTGACAAAAACTACTGTGTGTGTGTGTGTATGTGTGTATGTGTAGTCTAGTGTATTCAACTCCCCAATATTTCCTCATGTCAACACCCTATTTAACTTTCCAGTATCTTTGGTGTGGCTCACTGTGGAAAACTCCCCATAGAATTGCCCACATCTTGTTTCTCCCTCCTATAAGCAATCCTGTGCCTCTGTATCAGATTAATTCTCCTTTTCTGTTCTCCTAGTTTAAGTGTTGCCAGTTCTTCCTGATTTCCGTAACCGAAGGTGATAGTTTGCCTCTTCTAGCCTCTTATATTTTTGTTTATACTATTTTATCAGCCATTGCTTTCTACTTTATAATTACTTATGCTTGGTATATGTCTCTAAGTCTATAGTCTTCTTTCGGGTGTAATCTGCCTTGTAGAGTATGTTACATTTAATAAGTGGCAGTAGTAACTCACTCTGTCAATGTTGATGTTGATTCATGTTGATTCATGAACCTTGCATGAAGAGTTCTGGTATATTCTCAGTGGCAACCAATACTTTCAAATTCATCAGTTTGGAGTTCACAAAACTCCATGGTCTGACCCCAGACTTCATTTCCAGCCTTATCTATTACGGAACATGTCCATATACCATGAGACTGGCAGTTAGCTTACTTGTAGTTTTCTGAGCACCATTACTCTTTCCAATTTCCTCACCATTGCTTATACTAATTTTTCCACATAGGGAATTTAGTCATTCCACCTATAATGCATTCAGATGAATGCAAATTCAATGCTTTGAATTTGCACCATCTCTACTTGTCGAAATATAATCTCCTTTTCAATCTCTACTTAAACTGTTTCATTCCATGAAAACTTCCCTGGTCCTCTAAACTGGACATTACCTTTTCCCTCTTCTGAAATCTTGGCACAGCAGTATATTTCACTTAGCACGTAATGCCTAATGTTGTAGGAATTTGTGAACTTTCTTTTGAATGAAACCAATTATTGAACTCTTTCTATGTGTGAGGCCTGTGCTAACAGTTTCTGTTCATTAAATAAAATCTACATGTCACCTATTTGTGCTTTACCAAATGTGTAGTTGCATGCGCATGTGTGCAGGCAGGCACACATACACACACAGGGTCACCAAACAATTATGCTATGCAATAATCCTGTTTTTTGCTTTCACCCTGTGGTCCAGAATATAATGTAACCATACAGCTAGTGCATTGTCAGGTTGGAGAAGATGAATATGGCTATGTTCACATGGAAAATAGGGAACATAATAACATTGTCACATTACATTAGTATAGAAATGTTGTGTGCCAAATTACAGTTCAGCTTCAACAGTGTCTGTTACCAAGAGGGAATAATATATCACAGTGCTGTTATTTTGGTGCAGTAGTTTAGGAGGGTGTAGGCACTGCCTATTAAAACACTCTTTACAGAGTTCTAAACTTTGCTAAGAGAAAACCTTTCTGGTAGAAATTTATCATATCTTTTGTATGAGAATTGAAATGTTCAGTGAAACAAGTATGGAATACATTTGACTGACTTGTTACCATGACATTTTAGAAATACCAGTTTTGTTTCTCATCTTTTGTTGTTTGAAAAGGTAATCCAATATCCATTTTCTAAGCATCAATATCAGAATTTCTGGAAGTGAATCATAACATAGATAATAGTACTTGCTGCATGTAAGTGGCAATAGTAACTCCAAGTTACATTATTTGTCTCCCATTTAGAGCTGCCAGTAGTGTTAAGCTGTGAGCTGATATGCTGGTGTTGCCACTGAGGCCTGAATAAAATGTATCAATTAGCCATGTCCACAACCGGATCCTCACTGTAAATTTGGTGAATCCCATTGACCCTGAGTCACTCCAGCATTTCTAAATAGCAGCCCTGAAGCTGGTTAAGGCCTTCATGAGTAACACTTACAGATAATGGCTTAGTAAAAGTATCTGTGAGAGAAACAGGACAGATGTGTCTTAGGTTAAACACGAAGGATTAAAATATTACTCAAACTGAGACAGAAAATATGGTAAAAGACAGGAAGGGAAGCACGACATACAATATGGAAATGCACTGCATAATTAAATGCTATTTTCCACTATTTTATATGTGTCTATCTTTATTCCTCTTTCTGGTAATAAATATCATAAAAGTAGATGCCTAAAAGTGAGACATTGGTCTTTTCATACTGTATTGAGGCAGCTATACGACAGTTTTAAGCTGTACCTAATAAGTTAAGTGGGGAGTTGAAGTGAGGTGGAGCACTGTTATAGTTTGATTATCCAGGTTAGTCCCCTGCATTGTTCAAGTAGCTGGATGATCCAGAACTCTAAGGAGGTTTTTACCATGTGTAAATGCTGTCAACTTGCCACCCAGAAGTCAAGAAGAAATGTTTTCTTTTACTAGTGGGCTTCCCTGCTAATTGCTCTTGCTTATTTAAAGCTGAAATAAGAAAGAATTTCATTGTGAATGGGTTTGGAAGGGAGTGGTTGGATCAGGCATGGGTCGTTTATATCCTTTGTTGTTCTGTATACATCTGGCCAGTGTATAAGAAGAACTGCAAAACATTTTCATATAGATCACATCAAAATATCTTCATGCTAGTCACATTATTAACATGTATTATATGCATGTTCTGTACATTCTACAGACTTTGCATTTTAGTCTTCAAAAATTTTTAATTTATAAATTAGAATATTGAGGTATGGATTAAGTAGCTCATCTGCACTGAAATGCCTAGGAAGTTGCAAAAACAGTTTGAACGTAGGTCTGTCTAGTCCATATTCTTAATTTATATCACAATCCTACAAAAGTATTATGACAGATTCAGTGTCAATGCTGCTGAAATTCTCCAGCTGCAAAATTTGCTAGAGAAGTTAGCAGTGAGTGGAATTTAACATTGTGTAATTTTTCCCTTCTTTTTTGACTCTTGATCTTAGATTTCATTTTAAGCATTAGGTTGCATGAAACATGTTCCTTCCCTGAAAATGCAGTTGCCACTTGCAAAGACGAGTTAAGAATTCAGAGTCAGCTGTCTAAAGCATACTATGATTACTCTCCAGTTCTGATATAAAGAAGGTGCTGATTATGAAAGAGAGATGGGAATTTTCTATGATTTTTTCTTGACAGCCTTTCTGAGATTCTCAAAAAATAATAATTTAATATTCATTAATGAAATCAGGCAAAACATTTCCCAAGGCTCTTTTGCCTTAACAGATTCACAGTATATAGTAGGGGAAATGAGCAGCTAAGATTCAAAATTGTGGCCAATGATGTGTACCAGTTATTTCATTATGTTGCTTGCATGTAAGTTTTCTTTTTATACATTTGTGGGGCAGACAAAAAGAAAAGTGAAATCAGAGGTAGCAGCATGATGTTTGGAAGATGCATGGGGGAACCACAAGAGAATACGTGCAGCCCAAGGCACAAAAAGTCACTACCAAATTGACCATAAAGACCAAGGGCGCCTCATTTTTCTGGGGAAGGAAAAGAAAACTCTGGGGAAATACGTAGAGAGTCCAGAAGAAGATCAAGATAAAAATAATGTTGCATTTGGATTAAAGAATAATTCAAGTCATAAAGACAAAATAGAAATGTTACTGTGAAGAAAATGGACTTGTCCAATGATCTTTTTTTTCCTTCCCTAAACAAAGCCTCTGTATCTTTAATGAGGTTTACTATAGTAAATAAAAAGTGTGGGATTCTTTTATGGGGAGGAGTTATGGTCTCCTCTCCAGTGCTGTGCTATTATTGTTCCATTGTTACTTCTTTAGTAGCATCCTAAGTACAAAGATAGTCTGTTAGTGTTGGGTTAATATGGAGTACATGATTTTAATGACTTAAATTCACATCTCTCAGAAAATGGCCTGTAGAGCATGAGGTTTTATCTCCCCAGGATTTGGTGAGAAAGGAAGGTATAAAGGCACTTCTTAACTTGAAATGATTGCAGAATGGAACAAGTTTCATAAAAGGATGAGCTGATGTAGACGGATGTTAACAGAAAATGGGTCGCGAGCAAGGAGGAGGCTGCATTTGACAGAGACAGTGGAAATTGTGTTCGCGTAGGTGTGAACACATCTTTAAATATATAACATATGACCCTTTAGGGAAAGAAACAGATGGAATATGTAGCGGAAAATAAAGAATATATTTCTTGGTTTCTTCGCTTGAGTGATACAGTGTATTTTTCATATTTGGCAATTCTGTTTGGAAGCTTTCAAGGCCTCATCTGGATTCCAGCAGCTTAGAGCAAAGCTGACACTGTGAATGATCCTGGATAAAAGCAGTCCATTGAATTTGTTCACAAAGCTTCTCCAGGTCATGGCGTGATATCCAAGGAGCCCAACCATGTTTCCTTGATAGTCACTTGAATGCCCTACCTGAAGGTATCCAGAACTTAGGACCTGAATTCTTGCAAGCATTGCACAGAGTAAGACAGTGTTGCTGAAATTGTGGAGTCCTTCTTTAATGGCATAAATCATGGATCTGCCCTCCTAGGTACTATACAGGGCAAGTGTCCCATTTTATCAAATTAAAAACATAAAAGTGTGAAAAGAATACCATTTCCTTTCTGCTGCAGGAGACATGCAGAAGTAATTAAACTAGATTTTGGTGTGTCAGGCACATTTCCTTTATTGACAGTGACAATAATTCTGTAAATCAAAACCTGGAAGCTTCTTCAGGATTGTTGAAGTGTTAAAGATAAAAATCTAAGGTTCTTAAAATTAAATCTTGTGAAACAAAAATTGATCTTTGGAGCATAGTGTGAGAGAGGCAGCTGCCTGAGTCTTGTAGGCAACCTCTTTTCTGAAATTCAAAACCTCCAAGCTATAAGATTATTATTAGTATAGCTTTGTTTTAACTAAGTCTCTGAAAACCATATCAGAACAGTAGGGCTCCAGGGCTAGCCACGATTTATAGGTTTAGTGTCACCAGAAGAATCTCCCCACCACTGGAATGCTTTCCAGTGTTGTCAAGAGGTTTAGTTGAAACTCGTTTTAGTGGCATTCTGATATTCCTTCATTTAGCCTTTAAGCTTTCCCCAAATCTTGGTCAACAAACATGACTCGACAGCTTGCTTTATTCCTCAAATGCTCCCTGGCATCAGCACTTTGATATGGGCGTGTATAGAGGCACACTGGTCTAATCAGTGAATGTGCTTCTCTGTGCCTTTCTTTCTGCTGAACAACTCCTTCATCTCGATTTTTCTCCTCCTCCTCTACTTCTGCTTTCCTGTAGGAAGGTTCAGCCCATGGAAATGACCCAGCCCAAATTAAGATCATCCAGAATAGGATGAACTTTGGTTAGTGGGTAATTTCTTCCTCTTCTGAATCCCTGAGCATTTACTGTCTTTGGATATCTTTTTATGTGTGTATGCCTTCATGTCCCAACTATATTTTATGTCCTAGGCTCTTATTTTTAGTATTATTTCACACAGTGTCTGGCACATATAAAAAATTCTGTAATATTTGAAGATAAGTGTCTTGAAGCCTCCATTAGTTAACTCATTTTTCTTCTTTCATCATTGCCCAGCCCTGGAGTTCTTTTATGGAAATAAATGCATACTAGAGAAACACACACACACACATTTGGAATGTATGCATTGTTTAATTACATTATTGTAAATGCATTTTTATTATCTTTATTTTTGACAATAAGGAACTATGTGAAATTAGAGACTTACTTAGGAGAAAGGAGCTTTGTGTGAAGATGGGTGGAGGGAGGGTGGTGGTAGAGATGGATTTAGCAAACATCATTTTCTATTTTCTTCTCATTCTGCTGAAGTCCTGCTCTGTATATAATCCCATTAAATTTGACAAATGCCGGGACATTTAGTTGTTTCAATATAACTGCATTTTGTTCACTTCACTTTTTCTCATTAATTAGCTGATACTGCAGGCATAATAACTTGATTGTGAAATGCTACACTGCTCATTTGATCTTTCTTATCTAAGCTTTAAGCTATTGAAATACTGGAATATTTTTCCAGCAGTAACATCAACTGTCTGGGGAAAATGATATGATTTTTCTTATAATAACATATCACTTGTGTGACCTGTTTTAGTCTACCAGTGTCCTTGAAGAGTTCTCTAAATGAGTTTTTCTATTGCAACAGCTATGGAAGAGTCAAATATCTATTTGGTACTGTATAGACTGAATTAAAAATATTCTTGATGTTTTTCTTTCCATGTTAAATTGAAACACCCAGTTGCTTTGGTTTGGTGTTTTAGGAGTATTTGCCTAAAATCAGTTTAATAAGACTATGAGTATTCTCTACCACTTAGCCTACCTAACCCACAAGTGATCTGCCAAGTCCCATGCTGACATTGTCTATTAAAACTTTGTTGGAGGGTTTGAGAAATAAGTTTACAAGACAAATTCCAAGAATACTAGAATTCATCTACCTGAAACAAAAATTAGGTAATAAAATGAAAGGGTTGAACTAGATCAGTAGTTCTCAAAATGTGGATCCTGCATCCTCAGTGACAGCAACATCTGAGAACTTGTTAGAATTGCAGATTCTCAGGCCTAACCCCATTCCCCCTGAATCTGAAACTCTCAACTCCAGATGATTCTGATGCTGAAATTTGAGAACTGATTTACTAGACCAGATAATCTCTAAAGTCATTTTCTTAGTTCTTTGCTTTCCAGATTACTAAAGGCTTTTTTCTTTATTTAATGAAAAAAAAAAAAAAATCAGCCTAAAGAATGACTATGAGTAAATCATGACTTGGTTCATGACAGGGTTTCATTAAAATCTTGGATGTCTCATCCACAGTCATTTTAAAGAAATAACACAAATTTTCGTTTTGATTATGAGCATCTCAGTTGGCTGGCAATCTTGAGAATGTTTGGAAAGTCCCAGTTCACACTACTCATGCTGCAAACAGTCTAGTTTAAGGCAAATATTACTTTGCAGTATGAGAATGACCAAATCCAAGTGTGCATCCACCTATTCTTATCCTTTTGGATTCTCCAGAATAAAACTCGGGTAATTTATACAGATCAGAAAATAAATTATTATTATTCTTCTGTATAAAAGAATTTTAACCTAGAAGAAACTTGAGTCAATAAAGCAATTCATATGAGATACTATACTCTTCATATGACATTCTTTTTCATTGCCTGGAATGTTCTCACCTTTAAATACCTCTCCCATTTGCTAAATAAATAGGATTGAAGGGCACTAGCCACTCCCCAGACACAATTCCCCTTCTCACTGGCAGTTATCCAATATCTCATAACATCTTGATGTTTCTTTAATTTTTTGTTAATCACGTAGTGTCCATATGCAAAACTTCTTTAGCTGGAATCCCATTATGTGAGCTTGAGCAAGTTGCTGAAGCTCTGTGGACCTCAATTTCCTCATTATAAAATGAAGAAGTTGGTTTGCCTTGTCTTTAGGGTTCTTAAAGCTCAAAGGGTCTATGATTCATTGTCACTATATTCTTTCTCTTCTTTTTCCTCAACTCTCAGACCTATTTTTACTCATATTTAAGGCTCTTCTAGGACACAGCCTACAGCTTAGTCACACCACACTAATCTTAAACTATATTTTAGTCAAAGACCTTTCCTGCCAAGTCCTATATAAAAGGAAAAACCTGGAAAAAAGACATGTGATTAATGGGGTCTTCCTCTTTTTAGAATGGAAATTTTGAATTAATCCTGGAACATAGGGCAAATACTTAAGCTGTTTGTTCCTTACATGTCCATATAGCTGTTTATTTATAGTTCCTGTCAGATATTTGTTTATGTCAAATTTGTTTTAAGGCAAAAATTTTACCAGTAGAGGGATCATGTCTGTGTGCTTGTTTTGCTAAATGCTGAGTGTGATTATAATTTGTACTTAAGTAAATGCTTTTTGGTGATCAAAGATAGCAATGTAATTAGGAGTGGGTAAGTGTAAAATTATCAGAAATATTCCTATTAATTAAGCATCTACTACTTACGTGACGGGTGCTTTTTTTTGTATATCTTAATTTTTTTTTCTCATAACACCCTTTTAATAATTTTTAATAATAAAAATTATGCTATAAACTTTACCAAAGTTGTGTCAGGGTGAAGGATTATGGCCATGTTCACTTTTTAATAAGAATTATAACTCAGGCTTGTCATACTTCAAATTCCGTAACCTACCATCCACAGATTATATCATATAGTTTCTCAATATTGAATAAAATAGACAAATTAAGAGGATTCAAATGTTTTAGAACATATACAAGATTAATTAATATATGTGAATTACTTCAATATAAGAAATTCCAAAGGTGAGACATAACTCATTTGTAGGACTACAAATGTAGTCCTATTTTCCCTTTATAACACTCACTTGCGGACTTGCATTTTATCCTAAGATGTACTGATATATATTGATACAAGTGACCAACACACCTGATGAAGCTTTATAACCTTCTAATACTTTCAGGGATTGAGCAAATTTAAGAGATGATTTCTTTATGAAGTTGAATATGGAACATTCTGAATAATCCAGGAAAATAACATGTTTTCTCTTTTTAAGGGAGTGCAAATTTGGGATGTTGATGAAAAAATTTCATGGAATTAAAAATATATGATTTTTCGGGCAGGCCATGGTGGCTCAGCAGGCAAGAATGCTTGCCTGCCATGCCAGAGGACCCTGGTTCTATTCCTGGTGCCTGCCCATGTAAAATAAATAAATAAATAAAATAAAATATATATGTATATGATTTTTCCAAGCTTGCAGGTTTCTAGTCTATGGTCTTAGTTTGTAGAAGGGAAAATAATCATCTCTGCTGGTGAGACTAATTTTTACTGACATCTCTTTTGCCTATAATTTCTACACTTCTGACACCTCCTTTTGCAGGAAACTACTCTGGTTTAATTTCAGTGAATTCCATCTTTCCAGCTGATACCTGCCTGTGGAGGGGTCTTTAATGTCTCTATTTCAGACCTAAACTGTTGATGGGAAATGAGGAACAATGTGAAGCATCCTTCCATGTTCAGGGTCACTAGGTGTATTAGTTTTGTTATAAGCTGCCAGAATGCAATATACCTGAAGTGGAATGGCTTTTATAAAAGGAATTTAATAAGTTATAAGTTTACAGTTCTAAGCCTGTAAAAATGTCCAAATTAAGGCATCCAGGAAAAGATACCTTAATTCAAGGAAGACTCATGGATCTGGAACACCTCTGTCAGCTGGGAAGGCACATGGCTGATACCTGCTGGTGCTTTTTCCCCATTCCATTGCTTCCAGCTTCTGATGCCACTGGTTTCCTCTCTAAGCACCTGCAGAAATTCACATAGCTGCTCTGGGACAAAACTCTGGCTTCATCTCCTAGCTTACCATCTGCCGGGGCCAGAGATTTCTTCTCTTCAGGTTCTGGCTATTTCTGTGAGTCCTTACTTAGCACCTGGGCTATTTCTGTCTCAATCTCCAAAGGTCTTCATTGGTTCTGCTCCCATAAGATTGGATCAGGACTAAAACATGACTTTTCTGGGGTACACAGTAGATTCAAACTGGCATACTCAGGAATAAAGAGAAAGGCATCACCCTTGGGACACCCCTGTGGAGTTGAAAAAATGGAGAAATGTATTTACATAGTAAATTATCTGAAGACTATTATTAATTTAGCATTTACCAGGTACAAAATACTTTGGTAAATATAGAAAGTGAAATGACTAGGTTTCTGCCCCAAAGGCATTTTCATTTTAGTTGGGGAAATGATTCCTAAGACCCAGATGAGCAAGGAGTTTTGTCTGTTTTGTTTCATCACATATCTCAAGTGCTTTCACAACAGTACTGGGTGTTTGGTAGGTAGTCAGTAAATATTTATGGGATGAACAAAATATATTCCTAAGAAAATAATTAACAATGTAAAGAGCTCATTGTGTGGTCCAAGCAATCAGGGAGAGGGCATTCAGGAGAGAGGGCAGGCTCCCAGATCAGGCTGGGTAAGTGGAAGCGATGGGAGTGACACGGACCTTAACTGGGTAGAGAAATATAAGGAGGGCGATCTATGCAAGAGAGACGGTGTGAGCAAAGGCACATTTCTACCTAAAATATTCACAGATCCAATCCTATCTACTGAGCACCTCCCATGGCAGTCGGTGTTCTCGGATCTGCGAGCACACCAATAAGCTGCAGGTGCAGTGAAAACACAGACTTTGGAGACAAAGAGAGTCAGAATTGTGTTCTGACTGCCACTTGGTGCCTGTGTGACCATAGCCAAGCTGATTAATATCTCTGAGGTGTGGCTTCTTCATCTTCAGAATGGGGATGAGATTATAGATCTTGCAGCCTCATTTTGAGAATAAAAGCTAATGTATAGTGAGATCTACAAAAACTGGCGCGTAATAGTATCATATAACTGTAATGTGATTGGCCCTTGCCTTTGTTTTGAAGGAGCTTTTAGACAAGTGAAGATGACTGAACGTCTCCAGGCCAGTTTAAGAAGTGCTTTAATATTTTGCTTTTCAAAGTGTGTTCTAAGGACCAGCAGCATCAGCGGTACCTGCAAGCTGGTTACAGATGCAAATTTACAGCCATCCCTCCCCCCATCTACTGAATCAGATCTGCATTTAACAAGATTCCAGGTGATTCATGAGCACATTTAAGTGTTTGAGGCACTGCTTTAATAGAAGCATCTAACTAGGTCAGAGCAAGTAGTGACTAACTCAACTGAAGGAACTGAGGGAAGAAAGTGAAATTGAGAACAATTCAGAGAGAAATTTTATATACTTGTGGATTCATTTATTTAATAAGTCAGAATTCCTGATTTGAAACATTCTTATAATTCACCTTCTTGACCTCACCATTTTCACATCACTTTAACTTTATATAAATGCCAATGATTTAGTGGTCTAAATGCATGCCGAGGTAACAGTTTCATCCAAATGAGGCCAAGTCTGCTTCTTGCTTCTATTCACTGTTAGCTCTAAAAATCTAGGATTTACTGTGAATCTGTCAGTACGAGCTCTGATTTCACCAGCCATTTCGGAATGCAGGCATTTCACTTGACTGTCTAGTTTAACCAGAAAGGTCTTGGCAGACATTCCTTCTTTCTAGGGCAGTAAAATGGAATAATGTAAGAATCAGTCATTTGGTACTCAGGGAAAAAAAAAAAATACCCAGCTTTCCATAGGTTATCCCTAAAGACCCCTTAGGTTTAACACTTATTTTCTTTGTATGTTGGAAATGCCTCCAGTTTATGAGAAGCCACGTGGTTCTGCTCACTCAGTTGGCAGGTGGCTCAAATCCTGTAATTATGGTCTTGATTGTCGCGGCTGCCAAACCACAAAAGAAAACCGTAGTAATCCACTCTGGTGCTCTTTAGTGAATTGTTGCATATGCTTTTTGGTATATCACCACACATAAATCTCGAAGTAGTAATAAAACTATTAGGGTAGTAAAAGATATGCATTTTAATTTTCATAAAATGTGTCATAAAATTCAATTAACTGCACTTTCCCAAATAGCAGTTTGCTCTGGGAAGCCCAGAGTTTCCTAATCTGAAATTACATGCTCCTTTCACTTTTCCTGGTGACCTCCATTAGTGCTTTAATCATTACACCTACTCTACAGTCTTGTAACGTTATCATCTCCCCTGTTCCTTTGTTTCTTTAGCTTTCTGGAAGTGTCATCCTGCTTTTCTACCTTCAGTGTTGTAGCAGCACTACTGATAAAATCAAGGTGTTTTTTGTGTTATCCTCGTTTTTTTTTTTTTTTTCCTTCTTTTTTTCCTATTTCATTAATTGAAGGGAGAATGGGTGATGAATAGCATAAACAATCCGTACAAATTTAGGTAATGCATTGCCCAGGAATGGAGGAAAATGTCCTCTGATGCCATATCTACAACTAATGAGGAATGAACAGGGAGGTCTTACCACAAGAACATCTGACTATCCCTGCTTTGCTAATCTATAAAAGTGAATATTCCTCCCATATTTTAGATTGTTTACCTTCTCAAAAGTAGTTTAATAGCACAGATTAGAGAAAGGTCTCTTGGTGTTCAGATTTTATTACTTTCACTGATTCAAGTGAAGTACATTTCTTAGTATAATTACACCCCAGTTGTCACAATAAATGGACATAGTATATTTTATGATATATTTTACTTGCCTATTATGTTTGTTCACATCTCTCAGACTTAATAACCCATGGTGGGGCTTCCACCATCACTGGAGAATGGAAATTAGTGACGTTTTCTATCTCATTTGTAGTGAGATTTTTATTTCAATTGTAAAAATCCATAGGAAGGATAGATGGCAGGTTTAGGGAATTAAAGAATATGTATCTGTAGCCATGTAATATTCCTCTGCTCACTGTGTGACTTTTCTAAATCTAACATCTAATCTCCTAGCACCCACAAAAGTGAATGTTATCTAAGTTCATTTTTAATAGAAACCAAATGATTGTTTCTGATTATTTTTTTAAAACAAAAATTCCTAAGAATAAACAGAGCTATCTTTTAAGATATGTATTTGTATTTTATTTCAGGTTGATCATTCTCAGGACAGGGCTGCTTTCTAAATTTGTGGTAAGACCAGGACAAACACCAGAATTTCCATTTAGTTAAATTAGTTTTACATCAAAATATAAGAATGCATCCCTATTAGCATGCACAATTGAGGGATTCTCCATTTTGCTTGCTGTATGACAGTTGCAAACCTTATTATAGAGATGTACAATGTAGCATATCATTAAAGAGATGGTGTCATTCAGTAGGAGGATAAAGAAATTGCATGCCTTGAATCCAAATGGTGTTATACCAAGCTATTGTAAATATGCAGGGCATTTTCCCTTAAATGTTATATGGCATAGTCACTTGGACTAGACCATAAAATAGGTACTTAGCTTCCAATTTTTTGGCAGGTTTAAAATATTATCTTTTCCGTATTGAAAAACAATGTAGACTTGCAGAACAGTGAAAAAATGTGGACCAAATGAAAGACAAAATAAAGTCACCCATACATTCACAATTAGGCTTTCAATATGATAGCCATGAAGAATTTAATCAATATTTGCTATGGACTTAAATGTGCCTTAAGTATTGGGGGGAAAAATAAATTAAATTTACTCTGTAGACATGACTCAAATATGATATAACAGTGACCAGTGGCCATTGCATAGGGTTGTGCTATTTTTACATTGTAACAATCCAAGAAGCACCAGCCCATGGTCATTGAAAATCTGAATCATCATTTTGACAATCTTTTCTGCCACTAAGTGTCTTGATGAAGGTTGCTCTTTTTTTTTTTCTTTTTGTCAGCTGGCAGAGAGTCATCATGTGTGCTGCAGTGAGCAATACAAGATGGTAAATAATCAAGAGCAACATAATAGAATACGGTATAAATTCCGTGGGCTTCATGACTGAGGAAAAACTTAAACTAGGCCTTGCAATTCATATAAAATTTTCTTCCATCAATTTAAGAGGATGAGGCAGCTGAAGGTCAGTGCCAGGTTCTAAGATCTGTCTTTTGAAGAAACACTGGGGAGGAGGAGTGGGCAAAGTAGAGCCCTTGTCTACACAGTAAGGCCTTTCCCTTCTGGACAGTTCCTCTTGACAGCCCAGTAGAAGGGTTGCTATAGGTGTGTTTAATGTAAGTCTGATATAATATGTTTACTCTAATATTTGACAGCCCAGTAGAAGGATTGCCATAGGTGTGTTTACTATAAGTTTCCCTGCCACACCCTTCACCCTTTGCTGTGAAAGTCCTTTCATATGCCTTTGCTCAGTTGGGGTCATTCTCTTCCTGAATGAATGGAGACATTGGGGCTGCTAAGTTTCTGTTTATCCTAATATACTGAGGATGCAAAGAAAAGCCAGCAAGAGGTTTTGGCCCTCATGGACCTCATAGGATAGTTGTAGGATAGGATAAACAATAATCAAATAACACCCCCAAATTGTAAAATTTTAACTCTGATAAGTGCGGAAAGGGGAGAGATTCACAGATCATAAGGAAAGCGGGAGTGGGTCTCATATCTCAGAAGTCAGAATTCTATTTGCCTTATGATGTTGGATATACCCTCCTTGTAAGTTTTCTTTGACTGCAATCATTCATCCCGTTTGTACTCCAAGAGTTAGATGACAGAGCTTTTATCTACATGTGTTAGGTAAATGTAGAGACTTACTGACTTCCTCCCATTGAAAAAAAAACTTTATTTCATTGAAACTGCCTCCCTTGCAACTGTTGTCTGATTTTGAGCAAAAAATAAAAGCATGTGAGATTTACCTTTCTTAAAAATACTCTATATGTCCCTTGATTGAGTAGGTTGTTTTGGTTATCTGAGATATGGGGGCCATCCAGATGGGTGTTTCTACGGTGGAACATAAATAAGCCCTTTAAAAGAAACCGATGAAAGAAAGTTTGGTGGGGGCAAAAAGTGACTGGACTCCAAGGAGAAGCTCTGTTGCTTCTCTGGCAGCAGGAACAAGTATGAACACAATGTTCCCTACGCCCTGCCATTTGGGTATAAATTAATAGGGCCAAGACAAGGCTGAAGGGAGTGAGGCACTCAGCTAGGCACCAAATTTAAGGGCATGCCAAATACCTCAGTAATCAAGATAAGTAATATATTAGTGCAATATTTGAAAAAAAATGAAACTAATGCAAAATATCCATGATGAATAAAACATCAGAATCGTAAACAAAGACAGTATCAATATTATTGAGTTTTCCTTTTGTCTCAACCTCCAATATAACTAAGCATGGCACCATTATTGATCCTGTCTTTATTTACAATTTTGATATTTTGATCATCCTTAAAACTTTTTCATTTTTTAAATATGAATTCAGATTTTTAAAACACAATTTCTCTTGATGCTGAGTTTTGGTGTCCTCTTACATTTTTCCCTAGAGGCAAGTGCCTCACTCTAGTCCAGTAGTCTGGGAGACAATTAGAGTAGAGGCAGAGCTGCAACTTGAACTTGATTTTCTTCATAACTAATCCATAAGTTTCGTTGCTGGTCTGCAGAGCCATACATCAGAAGACAAATAAATAATACTGAATGCATGACAGTGTTATTGGTGCCGTGAGTGCTGTAATTTGCTGAGGGGACTCAGATTCCAATAGGCTAATCACAACCAGGGAGTTAATTGCCTCCCTTGCATTTCAGAAAATTAAAGTGAAACAGCTCCGCCGCACACTGTTTTCTATAAGATCTTATTACTTTTATATAAATTTATATTCTGTGTGACAGAAAATGAATACCCCATGGCTAAAATTAAATGTCTTTTACTACACTTGAAATAGCTAAGACCAAAAGTCTTTGTCAGAGAAGAAAGAAAAAATTAATTGCACATCTTTGATTGTGTTGTTAATTTATACATTTTATAGAAGTTTATAAAACATATTTAAAATCATAAAAGCCATGAAGGAGGAGATAGAATAACCCTTGAATATATTATGTTTAGCAGTGTTTATCCTCAAAAGTAGTCCATCCATAAGTACCAAAAATTCAAATTGATTTTTATATTTAATTCTACATTTTATGTCCCAGGCACATTTTTAATAATTAAACGGCCATATAGTCAAATTATTTTGAGTTTCTAAATGACTAAGTGTAAGAAGTAGAAAGCATCCCCATAGATACCTGAGGAGAGATTTTATAAGGTATGTTGTGAAAGCTTAGGGTTTTAGATGTTTAGTCCACAAACACAAAGTAAATATACATACAACTATTCTGACTATGAAGTAGTTGCAATTTTGAAGACCTCCTTTAAGTTCCATAATGAAGCAGATGGCATTGGCCATTTATATGGCATTCTAAACCTCTATCACTTTTGTTCACCTGAAGAAAAAGCTGAGGTTCAGAGACTTTCAAATGCTTACGTGAGATCACATATTGATTTAGAGGCACAGCTCATAATAGAAACTTTGCTGCCTAATTCCCAATTCAGGTCCCTTTCTACCCTGTAACATGACATCAGGTACTTACCAAACAGTGCTGCACCCCTATGGCTAGCACAGCTATTGAACGTTGGCTGTCAATTGTACCCACACAAACCTACAAATGACCCACTTTTGCCTTACGCTTTCCATCCCACTGAAGTCCATACTTCAAGACAGGACTAGAAGCCAGTAGAAGAAAAACTCTCCCATATTCCCACCATCTCCACCTTCTCCTTTTCCCATTATTATACTTTGGAACTGTTTTTACTGCTCTTACCCTGTTCTTCTACCCAAGAACTAACTTTTCCTTGAATCTTTAACATTATTTTCAGATTAAACTAATCTTAAAAACAAACAAGCCAAGAACTGGTTTTCTCAATTTGGCATCTTCCGTTTTATGCCACAAAGCCAAGTGCTATTAAAGTTTTAAATTATGAATGCAATCTTATGTAAATTATTCACCCCACATTCGGTCTCCAGCCTATTGTATGCTAGCTCCCCCTGACAATTGCCAAAACTGCTGTTTCTGAGAGCACCAGTTAACCTTCACATTGTCAAATGTATCGAATATCGTTCAGCCATTATTTTACTCAATTTCTGAGCAGGGTTTGATATTTGATGGCTATCTTTATAGAGAAGCATTGCCTACCACCACTTACAAGCACTTGGCTGTCTTACTCCACCTGAAATTTCTCCTTAAGCCTTCTTTGCCAGCTTTGGTGCACTACCTAACTCGTAAATGTTGAAGTTACTCAGGATTTGATTCCAGAGTTCTCCTCATTTAATCTTCCCTATCTAAGTAAGCTCATTCATTTCCATGTCTTTAAGGACTATTTTAATGCCAATCACCCTCATATTTGTATCTTCTGCCCAGATTTCTTATATTCAGATTTTTGTATCCAATATTGTAATTATTTCTACTTGGATATCTTACAGTATCTCAAACTTAACATATTCTAAACTTATCTCTTGGTACTTCCCTCCCGACCCCAACCTCATATTTCTTCTTTCATTTTAGTCAATGTATTTGTTTGAATAACCTGTATAATTAAAACTTCAACGATAGGTTTACATTTGAGAATAAGTTTCAGTAAAAGAAACTGAGGATTTGTGTGATGGCTGATCTTTCATTGTCATTGATTGAAGCATGCCTCTCACGATGTTTCTGATTTATAGGTCTTAGACATAGTATCAATGACAAGAAGCACATACTTACAATGTGCTAGACACTGCTCTAGAATTTTATAAGTACTTGTATTATCCTCATCTTACAGATGATAAAAGTGAGGCACAAGCGGGTCAAATAACCTGACCAGGATCTTGATTGCCTAAGCTGAGATTTGAACCCAGGCAGTCTGGCTGTAAGGCCTGTGTCCATGACAGCTATGCTGTGCTGCCTTAAAAAGGTGATACTGTCACCACAGTGACAGGTGCATGTAACATTAAGTCAGTGTACTGGGGGCTTAATAGAGAGACTCACCTGGAATTATTAGTCATAGAAACGGATCCCATTCTATATACATTTACCAAGTCCTTAGAAAGAGCTGACATTTTTTTCATATCAGCTCATGATTCCTTCCATGTTTTTTGACAACACGGATGTGAGTAGTAGGTGTATCTGCCTTATGGCAGAAACCACCAAATCAGATGCCGATGGACAACCATTTTGATGTAAGTTTTCAGAAATCCACTGTAAATTTTTCATTATTTTGGTGATGTAAGTCCACAGTCACACGGAACTGTTTTGTTCTATATTTGAGATCGTCCCCATTTCCACCTGCAACTGTGCTTACAATAATTGATTTGAAAATAAGAAAGTCTGGAACAAGTTGTACAGATAATTTTTTGTTTCCATGGAGCAGTGTCATGGACAAAACGCACATCCCCGTTATTTCCCTATTAGACTCTTGGGAAACAAACTGTTTTGTTGTTCCCACCTAGTGCTGGAAAAACCAAATGCCAGCTATGCAGATTAAAATATTGTTAAATTTCACATTGCACTAGAATAGATTTTGTTAAGTATTACATATAATTGGAAAGTTGTACAAATTTTTCACTTTTGAAAGACACAAGAAATACAGCTTTACCCATTCAAACCTAAATCCTTCTTTTAAATCAACTAATTAGAAAAAGAGAAAGATGGAGGGCAGTGTACCAGTAGTACAGTGACAGAATTCTCGCCTGCTGTGCCGGAAACCCAGGTTCAATTCCCAGAGCCTGCCCATGTCAAAAAAAAAGAAGAATGGATAAATGTAAACAGAGAAGAAAAAGAGGTTTAATGTTCCATCAACCATGAAGTAGATAATTATGTAGTTAGTCTCTAAATTAAGGAGCATTGAGACAGGTGGCGAAATTTATGAAAATCTATCTACTTTGTCTTAACCATGAGTGGGCCTTCTTTAAATTCCATACATGTCTTAGGTAAGGTATAATTGTCTATGATGTTTTGATGAAAACAAAATTCAAAAATTCTATAGACAAAAAGGGAGCAAATCCCAAAGAATCTAGAAATTCTACCATCTTCTCTATGTTTGAATTGTCTAAAAACTAGGTGAATATTTCTATAAAAAAAATCCAATGAATGTGAAAGAATATCCTTGATGGGGAATCAGGGTGAAATGGAATGACGTTGCATCTGTGGCAGATTCATTCTCTCCCATGCAGTGGGTTCACTTTAAGCTCTTTATATCCAAAAACAAGTAAAACATTTTGCCTGAACAAACATGAAAACATTGTGTAAGCTTATAAATAAAGATCAAAAGTTGTAGACGTGTGTTTTACTAAATCAAAAATATGAGCCTGAAGAGAAGAATAACTCATTAGAGGAAATACAGCAAGATTATTGTTTTTGATAGTCCCAAGCCTCAATCTGGGAGATGGGAGGAGGACTTGTGTTCCAGTAATACAGTGAGAAAACTAAGGGCAATGAATCCTTCTTTGTTTAAATGCCATCTCCTCTATGACGCCTTTCCTGGCCACCCTACATAAAGTTACACACCACCCACCAGATTCTCCTTATCTCCCTTCCCTGCCTTATTTTTTTCCTTTAAACTAAATGAACATCTTTCAAACTATCTATTTTAGTGTTTTTTACTGCCTATCTACCCATGAGAGTAGCTGTATAATCAGTTTTGTTGATTCTTGTATCTTCTAACAAAAAGTGTATTCAGATTTGGTTTCAGAAAACTAGATTCATCAGGCTTCACATCTTCCGTGGTTGCACATATCCTCAGGATCTTCTCATCTTCAGTTTATGTCTAGTTCTAAGAATCTCTAGGAGATTTCTCCCTCCACTCCTTTATTACTTGCCCCTCTTAATTCAGCCTGTCCATGCTTCACCATATGCCATACAAAACCCTGCCCAGTTGACATTACTTGTATCCATATCCTCAACTGAAATGCCCTGCCAACTCTCTTCTAACCAAGAAAATGCTCATAATTCTTGAAAAGGAGTTGAATTGTCACTCCATAAATACTTCTGTGCTTTCTCTTGTCATAAATGAATCACTGTGGGCTTTTAAATCAGGTAGACCCAGATTCAACTCCAAGTTCTTCTAATTAAGTAGCTATAACAACTCCATTAAGGCACCTAATCTTAATTTTTTTATCTTGAAATTTATGGAAATTATTTTAATTTGTAATATTATAGTAAGTCTATTATGGAAAAGGCTTAGCTCATAATGAGCTTTCAGTAATATTATTATACTTGTACTATTGTATACAACTCAAGATACAGTATACTTACGATACAAAGTAATATAGTACAATGTATAAATATATGATACACAATAATGTAATGATAATTTATAATTATTGTTATAACTATGTTTATATAGAACTTTCTAAGAGTCAGGACTTATCAAGTGTTTTACTTATCAGGCTAAGTGCCTCTCTTAGAGCTCCTTTAGCACTTACAGCGTTGTATTTAACATTCACTCTAGTGCTTGTATATTCTTTCATTTTTTTGTCTATAGTTTTCCCTAAATAGATCTTAAAGCTTCTTGAAGCAATGACCGGTCTTTATAGTCCAGAACTTAGCATATTGCTCATAACTTAATGTTTACTCTGGTGCTGTCCTCTAAAGGATGTGGGTCTAAATACTCACATATATAGGTTTCTATCATTTACTACTAATTACATCTTTACAGGGGCAGCCAGAAAGTTTCAGAGCGACACATTCACTACTCATACTACCTGGTAGCCTAGCTAGAACTACATTCTGTTACTTGTTTCCAAGTCGTAGCCTCTGATGCTGGAGTTATTTTTGTTGCAGGACAAGGGAGCCACTAGTCCTACAGACATAATTATGGCTTTTTACCAGCTACCCATCGTAACTCAGAGTGGCCTCTACAACTTGTGAGATGTTGTTTTATGTGCAGGCATAACCTCCAGTGACATCCAACTTTGAGTTGCGGTGGAAGCTTTCATGGTGGCAGTGGAAATAGTAAGTTCTGTGGCCAAACAGGGTAATAAGCAAATGAGAACCGAACTCACTGTGAGCATAGGTGAAGTCATGTAGATCAATTTTGGAGATTGGTTTCTAGATTTTTCCTTAATGCTGTTTTTGCTTCTTCAGGATTTAGAAGAGATTTAGAACCTATGAAGTAGGAATTAGACCCATGTTCTGATTGTTGGTGCAGTGTTAATTAACCTTTATCCCACTGATCAAATCTTAAAACCATTCTTCTTTCAGTATGCATTTGAGAATCTATCTCCCCTTGTTGTATAAGCAAACATATATAATCTCTTAGGAAAACATAGCACCTCCCCAAACATGCTCACAATGTGAGAAAAAATATACCTGCCAGATTGTGCGTATCATTACCAAGTGGACATGATGAGGTGAAATCTGCGTGTAAGCTGCCGGCATCTGTGAATTCACTCAGAAAAAGTCCATGCTACCTAGTCCCGGTAGAGTCAGAAGGTCCTCCCAGGGCCTATTCCTGGACAGGACAGAAGCAGAGATTCACTGCTTGACATTTTACTATGCCTGTTCCTAGTGAGTCATGTAAGATAAATTCCACTTCTCGTTTTCTCCATCTGTATATCCACAAGCAAATCGGGAAAAGTGAGAGACAAAATTCCAGGGCTCTTCTCAACTAAGTAGTTTGTAGTCATGCCCTGGGAGGAAAAAAGGAGAATCCTTTTTCCTGGGGAATAGAAAATTATAGCCCCAAGTGGAAGGACAAGAAAATTATTTTTGGTGTTTCTGGCTGTGGAACTTTGAAGATGCTAAACTCATTCTGGTATGAAGTGATAACTGAGGTTGTGGGATCCTCTCATTTGATTGCACTGTTGATGCCCAGAAAGGCATTTTTACTGCTTGTTGGCACAGTATTTATTCTGGTGATTGGTACAGAATGGACAGCCCCAAAAGAGTTTTAGTGGGTTATGGTGGCTTCCATTCCAGAGGACATAGAGCATTTCATGCAGATCTTTCCCAAGGCTTCTTGGTGAACAAAGTTTTATTAGTAGCCAAAATGTCAGTGGACAAGAAAACATTCCTTTTTTTATCTTTTCAGAAGTGAAATATGCCTGTAGAGCTCCCTTACCGTTAAGTGATTAGGAACCTGCTAGCATTTTTTCAAGATCAAAGATAAGACTTGTCTTCACTTTTTCCCTCCTTCCCTCTTCCCTTCAGCTCCATCTACCCCAACAAATGATAAGCACAGACACACTGCACACAGAGGCATGTGATACTGCCACCACTTTGTTCACCAACACTGAGATTATTTTCACAGAGATCAAAACCTTTTATTGAATAATAGGAGATGAGTCTTCAAATGCAAGTGTACCTGAGACTTGCATTACGAGAATGATTTGTAAGATATAAATGGCACTAGATCCTTTCCTGATTTGAATATCCTCATAGGATAAGGGTATTTATAAGCTGGTGGGAGTAAGAGGATTTGGGGCAAAAGGATTGGTGCACAGAGGTCAAGTGGACGTCAAAGGCTTACTTGGGACCTTGTAGTTATAGTGAATACTTTAAAATGTTGATTTGCACATATCTAGTATGTATTTATACTGTTTTACTCATGTGAAGCAAAGAGTGGTTCACTTAATCAAGATTTTCTGTTAGAAATACTTATGTGGAAATGAAACAGGGTCTTGACATTCATATAAGAGTTTGGGAGTTGTCACCATGCATGGTTTTCTCAGAATGGACTTGAAGAATGAAAGTCTGTGCTCTAGCAGCAGTGTTGAGAATTTTTTTTACCATGGGAATACTAACTACACTGAATAGTTTTGCCTGATAGAGAGGCTGGGATTTGGATACTATTGAAAGTAATTATGATTGCTATTAAGAGACAAATTACTTTAGGAAATAGAATAATCAAGGGTAGGCATTCTTCATCCTAGTTTTGAGATACCCTTGAGTGTTGCCAGACATTGCAAAGCTCCCCCAGAAAAGTTAATTTTACTCTGTCCTACTTTTTAAAGTATATAGTATGGAGCACTATTAAAAGAAACAGAGTCCCTTGCAGTCAAAATATGGTGGGGATTGCAGAAAGGCGGAAAGAATACCAGACTAAATATAAAAAATATAAATATAAATGCTTCCATGTTAGGCTCTGCTACCCATTTCTCTGTTCTGAACATTCACACTTTCAAATGAAAGTAATAAAATCTGCCCTGAAACCCATCTTGGGTATAGTATAAATAAAATGAGATTTTAGTTTGAAAATATACCTTAGAACTAAAAATACCATATCAATGTAAGTTTTGCTGTTTGTTTTTTAAGTAGTAAATTTTGGTTAATATTCCTACATTTACTCAACAGTGGAGCTGTTTAGTAGGAAGTACAATAAACTAGGAGCTAGGAAAATTAATTTTCTGAGCTTAAATTCTTTATACAACGAGGAAGGTTGACTACATGATTTTTAAGTTTTCTCATACTTCTAAAATTCTGTGATTATAGGCAGGAAAATTGATTCTTAGAACAGAAATCAAGGTCCTTGACGAATTCAAAAATACCAGCTTAAAGTTCTTCCCATTTATTTCTGTATCTTCATACAATTTTTTATTATATTTTTTCACATGCATGTTTTCATAAAGGATGTGGGTGAAGCAGGAATTATTATCCCCATTTTACAGGTGACTTAAGTGATTATAAGAATACACAGCTGGTGGGTGGCAGATGTGGAACTCGAACTCATTCCTACTGAAACTAATTTCAGTATCCAACAGTCTTCCAAACTCGGCAATGATAGACTCTTCTGTCTGTTCCCTATGAAATGCCCAGTACTTCGGAATGTTTCCAGTTTGTACAATGTAACCCTGTAAACATAACTATTTTAATATGTGATTTGCATTTTGAAATAGATGCTTACATCTATAAAGTGTGACTTGGTACACCATGATTTTCGTTGCGTTTTGACAGCAGATAATTTAATCTTGGTAAATACAATGCTGCATCCTGGCAGAGATATAAATTGTGAGCAAGCTGGGTTAGCAAATTTCTCAGCACTTTTAATGTTGTTTCCATTTCTGGAAAAACAAGTCCCAACTGTAAGGAGGAAAAAAGATACAGTCTTATGGAGTTTCCAGAAAGTTCTAAACAGTGCAGTCCCAAAATAGAACTGCTGTTGATTATACTGATTCCATTTCACAAGATCGAGATTCATGAACTGAGCAAATATATATTTTTAAAAATCTGCTCTGATTCACTGTAAAGGTAGCCCATTTCAAAGTTAAGAACAGGCCCTTAAAGAAAACCTTCCCATTTTATTTTATTTCTCTCAAGCCTGGCATCCAGCATGCAAAGGAATATAATCTTTTATTCTGAACACGCCACTTTTAACTTAAAGTAGCTCCCTGTTGTTCTCTCAAGGAGTCTTGTTCAGTTTTGAGAGATGTCCTCAGAGGTGTGGAGGGAGTTTATTGATTCATGATCTTCCTATGAAGAAGTCATGTGAAAAGGAGTGTCCAAGCACAGAGAAAAGCAGGAGTTGTCTTAATATTGGATGCAAGGAGCAACCAGAAGGTGTGGTGGTGTTGAAGAGGAAAGTCACTGGGGAAATGAAAAAGCAGCTTGTTCAGTTGCTACTACAATTAGCAGGGGTTTTGTGGCCAAGAGGAAAAAGCAAAAACTCTACCATCTGCTTTTTATTTCTCAAACTGCCTAAGTAGCAAGCAACTGACCTCTGCAACCTGTTCATCCCTCCCTCCCTCCCTCCCTCCCTCCCTCCCTCCCTCCCTCCTTCCTTCCTTCCTTTCCTCTCTGACTGATATCTGGATGATCTGGGTGATGTGTAGTTTCACTGCATTTTTGATGCCCATGATGCCCTGGGACGAAATCAGAAAGGAATTTTTCCTCCGTCTGCTAGTTATCTCTCTTTGCCTTTCACCTAAGAGTTGTTAGTGAATTCAGAAGCATACATTAGGCAGCTGGACTGTGTTTAATGTTGAGGAAATATATAGAAGAAATGTTTCTTCCTCCTGGGAGCTTCCAAAAACACAACCAAATGAAATGTTATGTAATAATGCAAAATGATACAAACAAATGTATATATATGTATATAAATGCACACTTATTCAGTTAAGTTCCAATGAGTATTTACTGAACACTGAATTACTTCAATAGAGTGTTTGCAAGACTGCAGGTAAGAGAAGACCCTACTAAAAGTAGCTTACACAGTAACAGATTTCTTTTACACCTTAGTACAAAATTGAAAATTAAGACTGACTTGGTCTTCAGTCTACTGAAGTTGGATTGTGAATTCAGCTGTTAAAAGAAGTCATTGGAGACTATGGAGCTTTCCATCCTTCCATTTGATAACTTGAGCCTGTTAATTGTACCTGCCTTCAGTGTTGCAAGATGGCTGAAGCTGTTTCAGGCAGTGACGGATGTTCTCTCCATATGTCACTTTTTGCTAAGGAGGAAGCCCATTCTCTGAAGGCACTCTCTGCATTTCAATAAAAACATTATTATCTTGATTAGCATAGACTAAGCTGCTAGATATGGGGGGTGGACTTCCCTGAGTACGTGGAGCAAACTGGGGTTCTGCTTGCAAGAAGAAAGGATGAGTAAAACTACGGAGTAGACGATTAACAAGATCCACCCCTGTACGGGGTCCTGTGAGCAGTTCTGTGCAGAGAGAAGATGATGGGTCCATGCTTTCAAGGCTGTGACAGCAGAGTTGTGGAGATAAGGCATGTACACTGATAGTTATCATGCAGGGCGATTAGAATAAAACAAATAGGGGCTCAGGAAAAAGAGAATAAAAACTCTTTTGTTTGGATTAATCAGGTTTAAATGAAGGGGATAGGTTTTTCAAGTAGAAGAAAGAAGAGGAACCATGAACAACATGGGATACACCTATAAGAAGATTCCAGATTATAAACATACTTTTAAAAAAAGAATTATAGAATTTTACTCTTTAGGCACTGAGCAAGCATGGAGAGCTTTTGAACAGAGGAGTGGCAAAGTCAGAACTCAGGAAGCATTTTGCAAGATCCTTACAGAGATATACATCTGTGCCGAAGACAGGTTAGCAGTTCTCCTCTGGAGAGATCAGTGACCATAGCAGTGAAAAATGGAGGCAAAGGAGAATAAAGTTAGTAAAATAGAAAAGATGCAATAATTCAGGCAACAGGTCGTTAGTTTATGACCTAGAGTGATGGCTAAAGGAGTGGGGACGAGGAGTGGGTAGGAGTCCCTACTACCTCATGGCTTTGAGGTAGCAGGGAATGATGTCAGGGTCAAGGGTGATTAATTAGGTTGTGAGCATGGGTGAGGTGCCCATTTATTGTCTTCCTGCTACAATTGAGGAAGAGTGCCCCACGAAGTATGACCAATGTCAGGCAATACTTGAAGCAAGTTATTTAGGCTGAGCATCAGATTTCACATCTGCACACCGGCATACAATGATGCCTCTGAAATGCCTGACTATTGCCTAACATATAACAGGAATTCAACAATTGTTAACCCTTGTCTCACTACATAATAATGATGGGAAATAGGTATGATGATTGGGGGAGAAAATTTAAAAGAACTCTCTTAAGCAGAGGTCAGCAAACTATTTCTTTGAGAGGTCAGCTTTGGAGGTCATATGGCCTCTGTTGTAACTCGGTCACTGTAGCATGAAAACAGCCATCCAATACATAAATAAATGGGTGTGACTGTGTTCCAATAACTATTTAGGGACACTGTAGTTTGAATTTCTTATCATTTTATTGTGTCATGAAATGTTAGTCTTCTTTTGAATGCTAAAAATGTAAAATATTTTAGAATGTAAAAAGTCACCCTAGCTCTTGTGCCAGACTAAAAACAGGCATCGGGTTGGACTTCACAGGTTGTTGATGGCTCATCCCTGATTTAAAATAATGTCCAGTATCAGGGAATGGAATTGTGGAGAATATCAAATAAGAATGAGCAATTAAGGAGAAGGAGGAGTTATAACAGAGAAGATGGCATTTAACAAATTAGTATAACTGCTGAATAATTGTATTGATATTTCTTTTAGTCTCAGTGCCTTGGAGCAGCTAGAAGGAAAAGCCTAAAATTGTGGAACTGTAACCCACACCAAACTCTGAAATCTGTTCTGTAACTACTTGTTACAGTGTACTTTGAAATTTATTGCTTTTTGTATATATGTTAAATTTTACAATAAGCAATGTTTTTATTTAAAAAAAAAAACACAACTAACCAATGAGAACAACAACAACAAAAGAATGAGAAATTTAAGAGATAAAGGAGCGATCCAAGGGGTATAACAGAGGCAGTTTGGGTGGGATGATTATAAGATCACTGCTCAAAGTGAATTGGGTAGAACCCAGAATGTCAGAGGAAATGGTTAGCCAAAGGATGATAATTATGACAGCATTGAGTATTGTTACTGGAGAGGACCAGAGAGAATTATTTGTTCTTAGAAAGTGAAGGAGTCAGTAGGTAGATAAAGATTGAAGATTCAAAAAGAAAAAGGAGATAATAATGGAGCAGAGACCAGAGGAGGTAGGAGGGGATAAACAGATGTCACAGGTATAATGACACAGGTAGATGTCATTAGCCATGGAAAAGGAAGGGTATCTTTTGTTAGCAGGGAGAGTGGGGGATGGAAAAAGAGGGAGAAATTGATGTGCAATGCTACTCATGTGGGTATTTACAGAGCTAATATCATTTGGCCTTGGGCTCTTTTGAGAATGAGGCTTTACAACATTTTCTGAGCATGAAGGAGAGTGAGTAGGAGTTAAGAGCCTTGAATGTAGAGAAAGCTTAGAACAGCAGCTGTGGTGGATGCAAGAGATTCAGATGAAAAGCAGAGTGACTAAATGGCACATATTTGGAGATGTCCTCATCAATATTCACTAAATCTACGCACAGAGAAATGAACTTTGGGGATTGGTAGACCTGACTTTGGAGAAACAGATATGTTATTTCTTTCTTCTCCAGCATGTATTTTCCTAGAAATTTGGGGCAGGGTGTAGAGCTGTGCCTTTCAATACTGTAGCCACTAGCTACCTGTGCCTACTTAAATTAATATGCAATTAGTTAAAATTAAATAAAAATTTAAACATCAGTAACTTATTACTCTAGTCGTATTTCAAGTATGCAGGAGTCACATGGGCTATTGTGCTGTGCATATAAAGAACATTTTCATCACTGCAGAAAGTTCCATTGGACAGTGCTGGCATAGAGAATGGTTTACTAGTCTCTTTTGTCCAGAAATCACAGAGATGAAAGTGAACTATAGACAGACACCCAAAATCTGTACTGACACCTCACCCCAGAAAGCTGAGAACATTAAAACAAAGGATTAAAGGCAACCAACCCCCTGGCTCACACTAGGTTAAGCTCTCTATCAGGACTGATCAGGCAAACTGACAAAAATAGAGCACAATTGAGTGACAGGCAAGGGTTTAAAATCCAAGGCACTGAAGAGAACAATGGGAACCACTGTATTCACTCTGTTTCTTTTTTCTCCCACTCTCAAGTTCTAGTTTAATAGCTGAATCACATAGGTTAAATCTATGTGTCAGAATGTATTCTGTTGTATGTGAACATAAAGGGCCCATGCTGAAATGCAGAATATTAATATGTAAATCAAGGTAATTTTTCATAATAGGTATATAATTGAAGTTCTTAAGAGGTAGCACAAGTGGCAGGTATTTTGATCCCTTTTTAATTCTATAGCCTCTCATCTGATCACTGTGTCCCTCTTGAATTACTTCATCATCCCCACAAGAGAAGCTACGCTGATGGGACACACATAGCTCATATGGTCTAAGGAACTGAGTAGTTCCTTTGGGAGGGCTGCTGCTGAGTTGCCTCAATTATTCATAAGGTAATATCCACAAAATTTTGGATATTTCACTCACTGCTCTACGGTGGGAATTTTTAACAAAAAATATTATTTCTAGAAATATTGCTTGAGTTACACTGGATCTATTTCCCATGGATCTAGTTTTATCTTCTTAAAAAAACTAACTTGCAAGAGTATTATCCCCCTTTTCTCCTGAATAAAGATGATTTCTGTATTTTGGAAAAATTGCACATTTTGACATCTTCTTGGGTGACTAATCATTGAGGAGTTGTGAAAACGATCCTATTATTATTGTTATTAATTCTAAATGGAAAGTTGAATTTGGAATAGTAAAGTGATTTATGAAAAGGGTATGTGGTGTTGATATTACTCTTCCATGTACAAAAATCACAAAAAGACAAAGATATATGAATGGAGACATATATTGTATTTAATACAAGCATATAGATTTATTTACTTTATAAATATATATATATGGTATATAATGAGGGAAAGTTACTTGAATTCCTTGCACTTCTTTTTCTTCTGTTCAAATGGATTTAATAACAGTACCCATTACGTTGGATTTCTCTGAATGTTGAATGAGAAGAATACAAATCTCAGCATGGAGATGTTCGTGCTGAGGCGAGGATTATCATTATTTTGTTGCTGTTTTCTAAAGCTACCAATCTAACAAGTGTCATTGCAGAGACGCAAATCCAAATCAGGGTGTCTCCAGAGTAAAATTTTTTCCCTTTGTCAGAAGCACTGCCCTTCTAACCAAATGCTAAGACTCTAGTCATCTAGGGAGCAGGGCAGTTTATATGCACAATTGTACAGGAGGGTCCCCTACAAGAGACAACATTTAAGAAAATATCTATTGAACTCCTTTATGATGGAAAGCAGTTTACAAAGTAAAGTCATTTAAATGCGTTCACAATTTTTTTTACATTAAACCTAATTTTTAAAAATTTCTCTCAAGTAAAAATACTCCCTTATTTTGTTCTTGTTTACAATTTGCCTTTGTCTTCAGTTTTCATCTCATTAGAGTTTCTTTTATATGAAAGGACTTGAAAGAATTTGGAGCTGAGTTCTTTCAGGGAAAACAGGCATTACAAATTTGCCTCTAAAAAGGAGGCAAGTGAAACAATGAGTTAAGCTTTAGAGCACCCATTTCAGATCTTTTCTGTCTTCCTCCAAACAGACTACTTTCCCCCTTTTCTATTTTTCAAGTTTAGCATTCTAAATTTCAAATTCTAAATCTAATGCTTCTCTCTGAAGACAGACATATTTCCCAAGACATGACTGAAGAAAGCAAATTAAGTAAATGGAGAACTGAACAGTACGTGAAATTTACTATGTATTAGAACATATTACTCTTAGCACCCTGGGGTTGTAACAACAGAACCCAAGGGTTGTGCATTTATTAGTGGAAGTGAGGACAGGAAGCTTTTGCCGGATTGACTTGGATTAGATAGTTGGATCATTCTTAATTTGCTAGAGAGCCATATAACATCCTATTTGGTTTTTGCTACATCAGTTATAGAGGGCATGTGATGATCAAGCTACTAATGCCATGTACTCTGTGGACATCTGCCTGAAACGTAATCTCCAAATACACAAATCTTCATGCAAACCATTCTGAAGGGTCATACATACTCTGACTATATGATCAGAACCCCAAATAAGGACATCTCTGCTGTTTCTACATAGGACAGGAACGGTGAGAGATATTGATTTGTTGTCAAAATATTGTGGGGTTTTTATTTTGAGAATGTGAATTGCATAATTTTTTTTCCCTGAAAATTAGACTATTCCATAATGACATGTAGAGAATTTGTCTAAAGAAATATTCACTAACTTAACTTTTTATGCACAACTTTATATATTTAAAAACTGATGCCTTCTAATTTGGACATTGCCCTATTATTTCATGAGATTACTGAATTATTATTAAAGTTATTTTATTGTTATTTTAAATGGATTTGGATGATGTCAGTATTTTAGTGGATTAGGCAAGACATTTTGTAATTTGAAATCCCCCCTCTTAATTTGTGAAGCATCATTCTCAACTTACTATTCCTCTCATGATAAAATTTGGGAATCAAGACATAGCAAATACAGCTGTGAGAAGATTTTCTTCACATTTTAGAACGCAACAGCCAAATACATCTTTCATTCCCCTTACATGTACATTTAAATGCTCTAACTGGATACACAATTTTAAACTTTCAAATCTTGAAAGAAGGGTTCTGAATTTGCAGAAGTTTAGTGTGGAGGAGAGAGGATGCATTTTTGTCAATTACTGTGGTGGCACAGGAAATGGACTCCATTTGAAATGTATCATGCCATATAAATATTTTGAGGTTTAGGTGAATATATTCTGTTCCCTGGACATGGGTCAGTGACTGAATTTGCAGTGGAATTTTTCTGGCTGAATGCAACAAAAATAGCCACTTCCCTCAGGGAACATGGGAGAGAAGATTTTACAAGACTGACCTCTAAAGAATTGCTGCATTAAATGTGGAAATTGTCCTAGTAGAACTCAGTTATGCTTCTAAAATTTCTCTCCATTATCAAATGGATGTCACTGTATACTGGGAGATGTGAACATGGAAAACAAGATATAACATCCTGCGTTGCAGTAGAATAAATTGCATAAAGTAAGTGTACTTTTTTATAAAATACATCCAAAGTTAGATTAAGTTGTATTAAGCGAAGTTTAAAATATATATATTTTGTCTTCCTCTGAAGCATGAGTACCCGGATAAGTTAATAAAGCCATCTGTACCATTTTTATTTATTGGAAGAATTAAGCAGTTCACCTATACAGTCTTGTTTTAGTTGCAATAAGTAAACAACGCCATCAGTAGCATTCACAGCCCTTTAAGATTTAGTTTTTGCAATCTTACCAGAAAGTATTTTTGTAAGGAAGCTTATGTACTAAGAAAAGTAAAATTCTGAACTTCTGCAAAACAGTTAAGAAAATAAAAAAGGCAGGACTCGTTTACCAGGAAGTACATGACGCACGTCCTTCCAATACTATCATTTTATTTCAGGTACTACAAAAGCTGTCGGTACAAACAATTACCTATGGAAATGATTTTTAAATGATTTTTAAATAGATGCAAACAGAGGGTGGGATGTGATAAAGAGGTTCACAGTTTGTCTTGCTCAGTATGCCTCCTGTTCTGGAGCCTGTATGTTGGAGAGCCTCTGAAAACAATAGTGCGCCTTGGAAAGGTGAGCAGGTTTGGCAGGCAGCAGGGGTGACCTGTGCAGTACCGCAGCTTGTCGTCCCAGAGGCATGTTGCTTACACTTCTTTGGAAACCCTTTGTTCAAATTCACAAGAAGAAAGGGGCAGTAAATGTATAACAGGAAGCCAAGTGAAGCATTTTAACTAAGGAAAGCAAATCTAAACAAAGCCTAGAACAGAGTGTATTTAAGGTTTGACATCAGACACTTAATCTTAATTTACAAAGATCAAGCTGTATATAATTATGTGCTCATTCTGGCCCTTAAGACAAGTGATTTTTCTAACTTCCCATCTTACCAGAGCCCTCTAAAGAAATTGGGTAGCCATAGTCACCAAACAGTAGCTTCATATTTTAAAACCAAATACACCGGTTATAAAGCCAGCAGCTAGATAGTAGCTGCAGGACTAGAAGTTTGCTGAGCAGAATGGATATTAAGAATTTAAATAAGCCTTAAGGTGAGGCTTCTCAGTTATCCAGGCATGTAGGTTAAATGAAGGCTTATACTCCCAGGCACAACACTGATGAAAATGTAACAAAAAGAAGTTCGTTCCAGTATAAAGTCTCAGCTTCCCAGTTGTTATGAGGAACGACTGGCTTATAATAGAAGCAATCAGGGTTTAGTGTTGCATCTTTGGAACTTGACAGAATATTTTAAAGCTAATTATTGCTATCACAAAAGAGCTCAGGAGGCAGAGCATGCTCATTGTAGCACGAAAACCAGGAACAAGGCTGCAGGCCTCCAGGAACATTTCTCGAAGTTAGAACAGGCTGAGACTAAGGATCCGTAATTTCGGGAAGCAGGTTTTATTTGCTATGGCCATAGGGCTCAGAGAGTAGCCTCTGAAAGTCTGAGCCCCGAACAAAAGGCAACCTTAGCTTTTATAGACTCTTTGACATGTTAAAGACAAGGTAAACAATTGGTTGATTTGAGAATGGCCCACAGCTGAACCATTGAGGGGCCCCTACCCCAGGAATGTCTTTTCTTGCCTATGTGCATCTTCACCAGTTTCTGAAGGCTGGGAGAGGGGGTTTCTATACCAGGAAATGTGCCTTATCTCACTTGCTTGCAAGGAGAGGGGGTTTGGGGATTTTCCACAGAGAGCACAGCTAAACCAGAAAGAGGGCAAGGCCTGCCTGCTACATCATCACTGGTTTGGCTGGTTTTTTTTTCCCTAGCAAAATACATGCTATGGCCTGAAGAGTAGTATAAACTACAGAATTTCCTGATTCCTGAGACCCAGGCTCTTGTTTCTAAATATATGGAAACCTCTAGGGAGGTGTGACGGTGGCTCAGTGGCAGAGTTCTCACCTGTCATGCTGGAGACCCGGGTTCGATTCCCGGTACCTGCCCATGGAAAACAAAAAAACAACAACAAGAACAATTCTCATTCATACATATTTGGAAACCTTTAAAATCAATGAGTAGGTTTCCCACTTCTTACTAGAAAGTAGAACAAAGTATATAAATGGAATGGATACGAGAGATGATTTGTGCTTTGTAAACATAAATACATTGCTCAATGGAAAATAATTGGTCTCTCCTTGTAATTAATCTGTAAATAATGAGTTAAAAAAAAAAAAAAAAAAAGGCAGGGACCTAGAATCAAAGCAAAGAAGGAGGAAGCTCTGATAGGAGCCACAAACTTCATATTATAAATGAACTCAGGTTAAATTCCTTAGAGCTAGGTACAGTATTCTTGAATCCTCTCTAAAGCTTAGGCCAGAGCTGGGCTTTTACAAAGTCCTAATAGAAGACTTCAGATTAATTAAGTGAAGTGGTGTTTGGCGTTGTTTGTGAAGAAAACATTCCTTGGCATCACAGATGGCCAGATCTTGAGACTTGGGGAGCCATCGTTGGACAGACCATTGCTCTTCGTTGTCATTTACATCCTCTCTCACCTCTGCGTTCAGACAGTGACCTGAGACGAGGGTGGCTTTCAGTCCTCATCAGTGTCAGAGTTTCTAGGTCCAGGGCAAGAGAACTTCTCACCGACTTGCAAACACTGCCTTATCTCCTCTTGAATTTCTATCTTGCACCTCCCTCTTTTGGTTGAAGGTTGAAAGTCATGCTTCTCTCTGCTTAACACCCTCTACTGGTGGCCTCTCACCTGCAAATAAAAATCAAAATTTTCATCATAACCCACCAAGCCCAACAGGATCTGGCACCAGTTCCTTTCATGCTGTTCTGCTTGAGCTGGAAAATTTCAGCTCTGTACTGGGGCAAGCGAGATCTAACCTCAGGGCCTTTGCAGTTGGTGATCTCTAAATCAGGCACCATGGCGTTCACCCAGTTTCCCACATGATTGACTCCTCATCATCCTCAGATATCTGCTTAGATGTCTCTTAGAGCTTCAAAGAGCTCTTCCCTGACTCCTGGCTCCCCTCTTTCTGATCATCCTTTCTTTTCCTTAATAACATTGAATAACACAACCATTTGATGATTTTTGTGTTTATCTCCAGCACTACAACCTCCTTTAGCACAGAAAGTATCTCTCCAAGGGCAGGGACTCTACCTTTTTCACTGCTGTCTCCTCAGTAGCTAATAGATACAGTAGATGCTCAGTAAAGATTTTAGATTAATTATCAGAAAATGTTCCATATCCCAGATCTGTATTTCCTTTCTAGAGAAGTGAAACTGGCACTGCCCTCCTTCTTTCTCCCTTCATTTCTAGCTGTTTACCTTCTTAAAGTGACTTCTCTTGCTGTTGCTAAAGGTAGAGGAAAATACTCTGTTGTAAGCACAGATTCATATAATATTAAAGGATAAACTGGCATAATAAAACCAACACTGAGGAAAAGTCGGATGATGTGTGCATGTAGAGCAAAAATAAATGAGTTTTGATAGAGGGAATCTGATCAATGCTAAGTTTTTGGGAAGTCACAGAACACAATTCCTTTCGCAAGCTGAGTAGTACAGAAATGTTCCTGCTCTCAAGAGCTTACTTCTGTTAAATGGGCTAAGATATAGTCACATAAAAGAACTATGGATTCTGTGATAGACGAGGAGGCAGAATTCTAGGAAGAAAAGAGGGCTTGAATAAAGAGAGAACATGTTTCATCAAAGAGTGAATAAATAGTTCTGCCTTGTCAAGAATTCAAAACAGAAAACTATGGGATAATGGGCTGAAAATGCTAGTTTATGCCAGATGAGAATTTAGTTCCAGGTGTTGGATTTTGTAGTTTGGCCAGTGATGCATACTTTTTCAGAAACAGTATGGTAGGCTTCAGTTGATGTTGCAAGTTTGGGAGCAGTATGCAAGCTAAAAGTGCACTTCCACATGGAACTGAGAATAGCTGAGAGATCTGGTGAAAAATTTGTGTGTATTTTATTTCTACAGGTCTTTCTATGTACCACCTTCTGTTTTTCTTCTCTGAGCTGATCAGCCTCTCTGCTTTTGCTACACTGCTAATTATATTTATGATTTTGGTTTTGCTGTGGTTAAACCAACAATTTTCTGAGAAATAGTGTATCACTAATCAAACCTTCATTTAAACTTTGATAAGTAATTGATTTAGATTGATTCACAGGTCTGAACTATGTTGCTGTGCTTGTGTGTTTTCAATACAAAATTTAGACTAGACAAGTATAAAGACATTCCTACAAACAAACAAAAAATTATGTCAGCCAGGCTTAAATGATGGCTTACAGAAATTGAGAAACAGGTCCTCATGAGATGTCTGGCTTGAGTTTGCCAATTCAAAGTTCAGATTCTTGCTTTCATGATTGTAGAAGTATTTCTGATAATGCCAGTTTTTTTTTGGAGTTAGAAAATATTTTATTTATCTAATGCTTAGTAACAAACAATACCAAAATTTGGTGGCTTAAAATGACAGCATATTATTTTTCCTGATTCAGTGGGTTGGAGATTTGGGAAGGGTTTAGCTGGTGTTTTGGCTCTATGTGACATGACCTGGGGTCAAACACTTGAATGAATTCAGCTAGCACTAGATCAGGCTGATAAGTCCAAGAATTCTTCCATGTTTGGTGCCTTAGTACTCCTCCACATGTCTTCTCTCTCCCTCTCTCTCCTTCTCTCTCCCCCCTCCCCATCTCTCTTCTCTCTCAATCTCTCTCTCTCCCCACAGTGTTATTCAGTAGCCCGGATTGATCTTCTTGACAGCATGGCAACAAGCCTCCTCATAGAAAGCAAACTGGGGGCTGCCAGGCCACCTCAGTGGTAGTCTTGAACTGGCAGTGCCATTTCCACTGCATTCTACTGGTTAACGCAGGTCACAAACCAGCGAGATTTAAGGGTGAGGAAGTGGATTACACCTTCCAGTGGGAGGAATTGTTGGCAACCGTCAAGGGAGATTATCTACCACAGAGCACATCCTGCGGTGGGTGGGTGGGTGGGTGAGGGCTATGGTAGATGTGATAGCATTAGGAAAAGACATTTGAATGGAGATCCTAATCAAATGAGAGATTGAACCATGACAAAGGAGGTAGAGGGGGCGTTTTAGAGGGAATCTTGGGGGCTGGATATACTTAGTGAGGATGAATTAAAAAGGTCAATGTGGATGTAGCAAAGCAAATAATGGAATAAGTAGGCAGTTGATGAAGACAGAGAAGTAGCCTGTGGTCAGATCATCAGAGCCTTGATGGTCATGGGTAGGACTTTACATTTCGTTCTAAGCGTGATGGTGAGATATCATAGAAGAGTGACATGACTTATCTCTCAGAAGAATTATGCTAACTGCTGGGTGGAGAATAATTGAGAGGGAAGAAGGAGCGTAAGTGAAAGGAAGACAATGAGATAGGAAAAGCTCCTTTACTCATCCAGATGAGAGATGATGGTGGTCAGGCAAGGGTAGTAGCAATGAAGGTGCGAGCATTTGGATAATGCCAGTTTTAACCCAGACATACTTCATTCATTTGTTTATTTTCATGGTTTGACTTTCTCTGGGAAAATAATCAGCTCAGTGTAATACATTTCTCCCTATTAAAATGTTCTATCTTTGTTTTCACCCTGGGCTGTAATTTGAATTTGCAGGGACACAAACTAGTATTTTGGAGGAAATTAGGTTGATTATCTTGTTACGGTTTCTGCGAAGAGAGCCCCTAACATCCCAGAACTACACTTTTGGATTTGTACAATTTATTGAAAAGTTGGATATCACTAAATAATATATTCCCTTATAAATTATGTATTTTATTTTATTGCTGACAAGTTAAATGTGATCTTTTTCATTATCATTCATTTAAAGTCAAATATCCTTGCCCAAATAAGCCCCTTTGAGAATGTGGGTCAGGGATAATTCATTATATGAAGGATTCGTATCCTGAGAGCACATAAGAAAGAGATGTGGACAAGAAGCTCAAATTAGAACAATATAGAGAATATATTCATACTGTTCTCCCATAGAATTTGGTTATTTATAATTTTTTATTAATGGCCATGGGCTGATAAACTGGCCACCCCGCGTCATTTGAGATTTGCTTAAAGAGGCTGTTTCTTTAAAGGAAAAAAATATAAAGAAACAGATAAAGTGACAGTACTTATCTCTTTACAATGAATTATGCATCTTGCATGGCTGACTGATTTGTTACTTTTTAACTTGCAATATTCACTTGTTTAGCTATAAAATCCACTGAATCACCCTATTTAGGAGACCAAATATTCTGGTGCACATAGATGATGTCATCCTGGAGGTAATCAACATAGTTCAGTGGTTTTGAAGATAAACTGAGACTTGCTAATTATATTCATCTTGTGAAAACTCAGATTAAAAAAGAGATGGCCAGATGCAAATCAGATACATGCAGCCAAACTGAATAATATTGTTTCATATCTATGCTTTCTAAATACTAGACAAGATAACTATACAGAATGAGTCTTTTGAATCTTCTGACAAACATGATTTATGGTGTTCTTAAGATGTATTCTTTGCTTAATAGCCAAAAGAAAGGCTTTGCTTTCCCATTGATCTAATATTGTATGAATTTATATTTTAATGTACCTCCATTTAGAGAGTGAAGAGGAAGGGAGGGATGCAAATTATATCTTTACTAAAATGTACAACCAATTTGAAATTGAAAACTGCTCTTTTAGCATGCAAAGCTAAAAACTACTATTTTAGCATGCAAACCACAGCAGACATAGTGATGAAGTTTGTAGAAATACAATGTATTATGACCTTAGAGTAAAACATTTTAACATTCTGAACACTCAGGAAAAAAAAAATACTTTCCTGTATTTGACATAAATCTGATTAATGTCCCTTTCTCCATCTAGTAATGAGGGATCAGTTGCAGTATATATCAATATGAATGTGATAAGCTTTGGGGCTAGAACAATGGAAAAAAAAATACATGTGTTTTGACTAGAGTGACCATGCATACCCGTTTGCTTGTAGCAATTCAAATTTATTCCTGTTGTACTAGTGTTAATTATTAATAATATACCCTCTCACTATCCCAAATGTCCCTATTTGGATGAAAAATTATGATTATCCTGAAAATGAAAATATCCACCATAGCAAATAAGGATTAATGTTAGATGACTGAGGATTCTTATGAGTCCATTACCTTAATTCATCAGCACATGCACAAAGCAATTGTGGGCAACAAAAAAAGGTCTGTGTTTCATGGCATGTTTTTGTTTGTTTGTTAGTTTTTTAAACACACAAAACTCGAACCTGAGCTTTGAGGTGTTCTTAAGTGAAATACCTCAAATGGTCAACTCAACATAGGAAAAAAAAAAAAAAAGCTAGGTATTGTGGGAAGAACTGGCTTGTCCACATTTGTTTCTCTGCTGGTCAATGTCAGGGAGATGCAAATACTCTAGCAATAGCAGTAAAAATCAACATTAACCCTAGGTTTCAAGAAAAATCACTCATAATCTTGTTTCCTTGTTTGTTTTGTTTGTTATCATGGATATTTCCCATACCTCTGCTCTTCTCTGAGTGGCAATCCTTCTAATAGGTTCCATTTCCTCTTCTAGCTCTGTTATTTTTGGGGAAGGATGAAAAATCTCTGGGCTATGTTTGGTCTCTTTTAATCCTTCCTCAAATCCTCTCATCTGTGCTCTCTCAATCTCTTTAACATAAATTCCACCATGCATGTAAGACTTGCCTAATCACTTGTCCAGTTCACCAGTGTGTTCAAATTCATTTGGTGCAGTGTAGGAGAATAACTGGAGTGGGGAGAGGTCTATTTCATTGCTACTGGTACCACGTGAAGTTGAAGCTTCATAAAGAAGTATACCATCCTAACCATAAAATTCACTGAGCATTTCTCATAAGAACATATAATATTATGGGAGATATAAATAGATGCTTTCTGTAGTTTGAGAATTGTTTCCCTTAGCCTTTGTAACTTATCAGAAATGAAGCTTAAATAATTAGTCAAACTATTGCATCCATGTAAGGTAGTTATTTTGTAATGTCTTTTTTCCTTTTATTTTTGCCATTAAATATATTTTAAAAATAATGAAAATTGGTCAAAATGTGTTGGAGCACCCAGAATGCCAGAAGTATAATACAAATCAATAGCGGATACTTGGATAATAATGTTCCTTGCCTTATTAGCATAAGATACTCTTGCTAATACGCTGGGATGAATCTAATGAGGTTCCGGTTAGGGTGCGCTTGATTCCAGGACAAATTGCTTGATATGAACGTTTAACCATGCAGCCAATCTATCACATTTCCTGTCTAAAACACATTACCTACTTTGTCTTCTGAAAGGCATATCTGCCTGTCTTCATCGCATTCAGATATACTATTTATTTAAGACTGGAGTTCATTGCCTTGTTAGTGTGATGATTTTAGACCTCTGTCTCAAACCTGGAAAGAATTAATTGAACACTTATTTTCTGATTTTGGGGCATGATTCAAAGACCATTGACTTTCTTCCCTAGTTGACAGCCTTGGGACAAATTATGGCCTCTTTTTTAATTGTTTATTTTGTCTTGATTTACAGAACTAAATGGAAATTTTAAAAGGAGAATCAAAAGATTTTTGTAACTTGAGGGTGATAAATATGCTTGCCAGAGAAAGAAAGCTTTAGGACTATTTGGGAAGGTTGATAATTCATAGCCAAACTATTTATGCCTTTACACATGTTAATAGATGTATTCACAGTCAGTTAATGGATTTCCTACATATTTTTTAACTTCTTTGTGATTATTGTATCCTACATATTAACAATATACATCGGGCGGTGCGACGGTGGCTTGGTGGCAGAATTCTCCCCTGCCATGCCAGAGATCTGGGTTCTGTTCCCAGTGCCTGCCCATGTAAAAAAAAAAATATGTGTGTGCGTGTGTATATATATGTATGTATCTTTAGCTATTTGAGAATAATTTCTATGCTACACTGGAAAACTTGACAATGGAGTAAAAATATTATTGATTGCCTTTGATCTTTTGGATGCTTTTTTTTCTATTGGATGAATTAAGGAGTTACTTATACAAGGAAATGCCTTCCTTAAAATTCACTTATCAGTGACAATTATAAAGTCAAAGAGAAAATTATGAAATGATAATTGAGTGCATGTCATGACACGTACTGGGATTTCTGGAAAGGTACAAATCAAAATATCAATTGTTTACTGACTACCTGCCAAATGCAATGCACAGCTCCTTTTCTCAGTTGTTTTATACATAATCCTCTAGAAGTCACTCAGTCACTCAATGAAATTCTTTGGTTGTGGGTTTGACACTTTTTAGGCAGGTGCCATTCAAAATTAGCCATCCAGAGCTCAATGGGCATCCTAGCCTGCTTTAAAGGTATAGGAAGAAACATGTACTCAGCGGTCCAAAAAAGAAATCCTCTCCCCTACTCTAAAATCACTTGCATCATCTCTTTATAGAAAATATCCTTTTTTTCCTAATTTCTGACTTCTACCCTGGTTCAGGCCATTATCACTGTGATCTCTTAAGTAGACTCCTGGAATGGCCAGTCATCTCCTCTCAGGATAGTCCTTTACTTGGCCCCCAGGCCATCATTTCTCGTGTTTGCCTCCCTAGTTCCATCTATGCCTCATTCCACTTTATACTCCGTGCTTCAACCTTCTGAGTCTCTTTTTGTTTCTTGGATGTGCAGTCTTATCTTTGCGACTTTGCATGTGTTGTTCCTTAAGGCTCTTCCTTTTCTTCATCTGTTTAATTTTTACTTACTTACCTGGCCTCAATCCAGAAATCACTGCTTTATCAGCTCTCTCTCTCTCACCATGCATGTTTTGTGTCCTTTCTACAGACTCCCAAAGTATTCTTATACTTAGTTAGAATTGTGATTGCTGGGTTTCCTATTGAGCCATCAAACTCTGTGTAAGTGTGGAGTTTATCTTCTAGAACCAAGCACCATGTTAATTCTTAGTAATAGCACAATGTCAGTCCCAGGGATAAAACACAGTACCAATATCTAGTATCAAGCAGAAGACCAGTGGTTTAGATATTGTCCAAAATTATGGGTCACTCCCTTCTATAGTTCAGGGTTATTTTTCAGTCTTTTAACCTTAGCAGTGAAGCACAAGTTTTGGAATAACAAGAGATGTAATGACAAGTCAGAAAGGTTATTCTGCTGCCACTTTTGTTCTCTACTCAACAGAGTATTACATAACCTTCAAATAGGACCACATACCATTCAACTTACTGCTTATAACTTCATTGGTTTCAAATGTCCAAGCAAATCAGGAGCATGCAGCTTTTTTTTTTTTTTTTTCTTTCTTCTTCTTTTTGAAGGTGGGATAGGGAGACAGACAGATGCAAAAGGCATTGCCCACACCAGCATCTGTTTCTAAGAAGAAATGGTTCTGGCCTTTCTATGAAACATTGCTGGAGGCAGAAATGAAATCCAGTCATAATCTCTTTCCTCATGTAACGTGTGTTTAATGGACAAGTCTTCTCTGTGTTTTAGATGTAGCAATAAAAGCAAGCTGTTGCCATTTTTTGGAGTTAGATATCAAACTGAATCTTCACAAGCATTTCACTTTCCATTTCATCCCTTGCAATAATGTGAAATGTAGCTTTTTGAAAAAGGCACACACATATCTTCATCAATAGTGAAAGGTAATGATTTATTATTTTCATCTTACTCTTGAAAAAAGAAAGAAAACAAAAATCATCAACTCAATTGTGAGTGAAAGAGGACATGAGACCTGAAAGGGAAATTTGGGGAGGTCACCTGGGAAAACTGAAAGTTATTTAACTGGGTGTGGAAGTCGGCTGCCACATTAGTGCCGCCCAGCCATCTTCTGGTGACCTTTCTTCCCAACTTTACCTTCCCTGTATTCCTCCTGTCCCCCCACCTCCCTGTCACATTTCATTTCTCAGTGAGGCCTTTCCTGGACACCTTATTAAAATCTATAAATGCTCTTCTACTTCCAACTATCCTTATCCATTTCCTGGTGTATTTTTCCCCATAGCACATAGAACCATCTATCATACTCATAGTTTACTTAGTCTATTGCCTATTTCCCTCCATTGGAACATAAGCCCTATGAGGCAGGCATTACTGACTGTTTTATTCATTGCAATATGCCCAGTTTCTATAAGAGGGCCAACTTATATGCCTACTCAACGTAGTCTTGTTCAATGAATAAATGAACTTTATGTCTTACATTTTCCCGTCTAACACTCTTCAATTTTCTATACATTTTATTTTGTCTTTATTCTCATCTCAGAAACAAATATTTTAGGCAACATTGGTATATTATATTTCCCTGCATTACTTTTCACTTTATTAATGTTGCCAAAATCACGTCAATAGACTCCACTTTCTCCAAAAATCTGACATAAGTGAAATCAGAAGAAATTTTAAGCCTCAAGCAACCTGATGACAAAGTACCCAAGAAAAATGTTTGAAACATGGCCATACTACATACATTGAAGGCAAGTAATTATTTCTAACCAACAATATTAATTTTAAGTTTTATTTTTCATATTGTTGGCTAACTACTAAAAATTGCTGATAATATAAAAATAGAGAATTTGAAAATCATTCGCCGTGATGAAACTAACGCACCCTATAAAGTTTTTCTCTTTTTCTCTATTTTTTTAATGTAATTAAGCATGTCACATTGTGAGGGACTATATCATGAGGTCTTCTTAAACTGAAGCAGAAAAATATAACTAACTATGGTCAATAAAGTATTGGTCCTGGAGTCAGTATTTATAATGACATGTAGCCAATTAGAGTCTAGAGGGACTGTGCTCTGTTTTTACACACTCACTGATATTGTTAGAATATTAAAAATCTTGCCATTAAGGCAATGTAAACAGCAGGTGACTGCATTGCTTTGTCTAATCTCCCACATACCTCTGGTGAGTCCATAACATGCTATGGATCTGAAGGATTAATTCACATCATTATTCATGCTTAATCAAAGCATTCACAGAAGCTCAGCAGTAGTAGACACGCTGGAGCAAATGATGTCTTTGTCACAGCTTCCTGATAGTCACACTATGAAGCAGTGTATTTCCAATCTGTAACACACTTTGGCAATCAAGTGAGGTAAAAATACAATGATTAAATTCTATGTGAGCCAAGAAAAAAATATCCCAACATAACAGACCATAACCTCTGAATTCTGGTTTCTGAAATACATAGGAATGAGTTTTATGGAAGAACAAATGGATTAATCTTTGGAGTTAAAAATAACTTTTTAATTTATTGAATGTACTTTCTTTTTATCCCTATTTGATACAAGACTTTCAGTTAGCAACAATTGTCTTCATTTTCAATTGAATAAAATTTAAAACTCATTACATACTGGCTGCTTCTAGGAAGTTGCTTTCAGTTTTTCCATATTTGGCATTGTCTTTTACTCCTTCATGATGGGCCAGATTAAGGGTATCTATTGAAAGTGCTTAAGGACTTTTAGTAGAAAGAATTTCTGGTCTATATCAGATTTGTTTCTGAATTCAATAAGTTTCACATGAACTTTAGGTCAAACATAGGCAGTCATCACAATTTTCGGTTTATTGATATACTTGGTGTTACTAATTTTACATTATATAATTGATGTGTTTTAAAGAAAATATTTATGGAAATTCAAGATGCACATGTAAAATTTATATAGATTTTGAAATGCTGTCTTTTTGAAATAGCTATAGTATACAATGAATTTTTCTTTTAAACATCCTGTTTGATAATTTCCTAAAGGGCTTGTTAACATTTGTCAAGAAACTATGAATTATAGTATAAATTAAAAGGAGAGCCTATTCTAAGCCCTTAAGATTGTTGTTCAATCAAAGATGGATAATACTCAAGGATTTTCTGACATTTTGTTTAAAAAAAAAACACTTAAAAAATATTTTTCCCTTCAAAAGGAACATTTACAAAAAAGAAAAATGTGTATGTCACAAATCTGCATATCCTAATCATTTGTTATTTTAGAAATTAGGTTGTTATTTTATCATTGAATAATTAATGTTTCAAATTTTAGAATGAAGACAGTAAATTAAAGTATATAGCTTAACAAAAAACACCCTAAGCAAATACAAATAAGTTTTTAATGACATGTTTTCTGGATTTTATAAATAGTATGAATAAAAATACTGTACTGCATCAACTAATATTTTTCTAGATTTTGTCCCCATTATGTGTTCAAAAATTGATGACCATGAAATAAATGTCTTTGCAGGTGCATCAGTGGCTACCCTGGCATGCAATCCTTTACATTTAAATATGTGTATGAATATTTATGAAAGTGAAGGAGGGTATCTTTGTGCATCTTCAAAAAAAAATCCCAAATATGTGTTTGAATTCACAGATTCTATAAAAGCAAACATGCAAATGATTTTCTTTTGGCTTAGATGTATCTCAACAGGTTCAGACAGTAAAAGCAATACTCTAAATCATTTATTAAAGCCAGCAACTTTCCTCTTCTTTTGATTCAGAGACCAAGAACAGAATGATAGGCATGTGAGGGGAGACACTGAAGAAAGGAGGCTTATCTCAGCAGACCGATAAGTTGTGCCACTGACACTTTACATATCTCTTTAGCAAGATCCATAGACCTTCCCAGAATAGTTTCTTCTCTATTCTCTTCTTCTTATAGCTCTTTTCTGAATATTACTGGTTAGCATGATGAGTGTAACCATCATAACAGTTAAAATTTTGCCCTGGTATTCTTTCATTCATTGATTTTATTGTATTCAGCAGAAATTCACTGAGTACCTACTATGTGCAGTGCTGGTATCTGTGAAAGGAGAATGAGTGTGTCAATAGTGCCTGCCTCTAGCCTAGTTGGGAGTAAAAAGCATTTATTCCAGAGCATGAAAAACATGCATTATATATTTTCAGTTGACATCCTGCATACTCCTGAGAGGCAAACAAGGTTCACAGATAGCTTCTATTAGATGGTAGGATATGATGAGTGCCAAATACATGTTAATAGACAGCTTCTGTTAGATGGTAGGATATTACAAGTGTCACATGCATGTTTTAGAAAATAAAACAATAGGGACTCAGAGGAGCAGCAGAGCGCTCCAAACTGGAGAACAGTGAAAGCTTTGGTGTTGGCAAGAAAGAACAATTTGGAGAGAGTCCCTAGCTTTTCCTTTGTTCTATCCTCAGTGCCTGGCAGAGGGTTTAAAAATTGCTTGTTAGATCAGAGAACAGGACTGTGGAATTTCTGCATCATTGCCTGGGTGCAGGAAAGTGGGGAGGGATAGGGAGAGAAAGGAGGTATCAGGTCATGGACTGAGGGGAAGGACATAGGACAAAGAAGTCAACATGGTAGGAGTAAAGAGTTCACATAAGGAAAGGCGTGATGAGGCTAGTCAAGCTCTTAAGGCCAAATTGGAGGAAAAGTTGGAAATCAGGCTGAGGACTTTGGACTCTAACCTGTAACTGATGAAGGACCAATGCATAATAAATATATTTGAACTGAAGAGTCACATTGTAAAAATCTGTGAAAAAAAATCTGTCCACTTATGGAGAATTGAAAATCCTATTTGTCAGATAACATTAATTCTAATAACAAATTTAATTATTTGCCTATGTTGGCACAGCATCCTACACTTTCATATATGTGACTGTTAGACTGAATTTAAAATTTCATCTGGAAAATGAAACTATGAAAAACCAGATGACTTGCCCTATTTCCCACATTTAAGTGGTAGCAGAGCTAAAGTTGAAAAGTAGGTTCCCTACTGCATGTCCAGTATTCTTTAAAATCCTCAGTTTAAGAGCAGTTACCTCTGTTTAGAAGGTTTAAACTGGTCCAGGTGATGCTGCTCCAATACAAGAAGAGGCTACTTCAGTGTATCCCTTGGTTGCGGCAATGGTTTGGTGAATGGCAAGTTCAGTTATAACCAAGAATTACATGTGGCCCCTCCTCTTACGTCTTTGCACTGCCTGAGAGCACAGCAAGAGAAACATTCTCTGTGGCATGAAAGGCTTAGACTTAAGCCAGGAGCCAGGTTTAGGATAGCAGGAGCCAAACAGAAACAGAGCTTTATTGTTATCCTTCACCTAGGAAGTTATATGAGTAACGTAGGATGAACAGATTTGGTTGGAAAATCTCAGAGGCCTTAGAGCTCCACGAATGATCTTGGAGCAACTCAATGTGAGTTGCTTCTCTCCTGAGGGTTGAGCTTCATGAGCTAATAACTCTTTTCCATCTGTGAGATCAAAAGACAGATTTTATAGCATTTGGTGGGTAGAGTTAATCATTTGGGGACCACATGGAGATTATATACAAGAAAAAGTAAAACCACTTTTTTTTGGCTGTGGCATACACCAAATGCGGTCTGTCCATAAGACCCCATACCTCTAACAACTAAAAGATAAACCAGAATCCTGCTCCAAAATGCTGCCACATGTCACAATATTCTCTTCCCTGCTCTCAATTTTGTGTTGGCACTTTCAGTTTAGTCTCCTCCTACTGTACATGATGTTCTGAAAAGGTGCGATCAAATTTTAAAATATGAATATAAAGTGCTTTTATATGTCACTCCAATTCTTGGCTTGCAATTTATATTAGGTTATGGGTATATAACATTCTTACCCATCATCTCTGGCTACTAATAAGGGAGAGGACCCAAGGGATTTGATGTAGACCACAAATAATTTTACACACAAAAGCACAGGTTCTGTGTGTGTCACAAATGTGGGGGCCTTGGACCTTGGCATCTATTGGAGAGTGTGTTTTTAGTGTTAATACTGCCTTTCTAATTTCATTCATTCAGCAAGTTCTTAGCCCCAACTAAGCAAGAGGAACCAGTGCTCTAAGTGAGACTGCCCCACAGAGCCAGCGTTCTTCCTAGGAACCTATGGGAACGTCTTCTCAGACAGTTCCCTCATTGGTAAAATGAAGGTAGAAATAGTGCTTAGAGTTGTGGTGAGGACTAAGTGAGATAATGAAATAAATGCTTAGTACATATTCTTTGTCAGAGTGATCTGAGGCCTGGCACAAATCACTCCACTCTCATTACAACTGGCCAATTCCTATACTAATCTGTTGTGGATTCTAATTTGTTTTTTTCACAGTGGCTCTTGGAAATATTTCACCCAATCCGTGCCCTCATTCTGATGAGATTTTATTTACCATTCTGAATGGTAAAATCTTGGAAAGCTGGGATAATGTCTTATTTACTCGTAGATTTCTCAGACTAGCATCTATAGTATACACTTGGAATCATTTATTGAATCAGTAGATAAGTAACAACAGGTATTTTTTTAGCTCACTGCTTTTATTCAGTATATCATTTAATTGAATAGGAAAGACAAAGAGAAAAAGAATAATAAAATAATACAATTGAGACTATGGTGAATGGGTAAGCCATGTAAAAAGAATAAAACTTATGGTATTTAAGAGAGGGATGGTATCAATAAGGCTGAAGACAGTGAGTTGAAGCAGAAATATCTTTGTGTCTTGAAGGATTGGCACTTTAGATGTGCAGAGAGAATAATGGCATCATTTCCTGTGAGAAGTCATTTCTAAATAAAACAGTGGCAGGTTGATGACAGAAATGTTCAAAGGAGACTAGTTTATAAAACCTTTAAAAGCATCTTGGGGTAATGAATGGAAAATGTTGTACATGTGTTTAAAGGTAAATCTTTTAGCTTTTTAGAAACAGGGGAGATTATAGAAACCATATACTATAGGTTTTCTCATCGTTTGACAAGTTAGAACATGGAGGACATCTGAGTTTAATAATTACAGAACAGAGAGTATAATAATTTAGAAAAGATATATAGTTAATAATAAGATCTATTATTTTGCCATGGTGTCTTTGGAAAATGACCTCTCATTCATTTCTACGGACCCCAGGGGTGGTAGCTATCGGCACGTGCCAGATGCTTCAAGTTCCTAAGGCTGGGAGTTGACGTTTACCTGTTTTCCAGGATGATCAATCAATATACCAAGAGAATGTCACAAATTAATTATGAAAAAGGAAGAATAAATGAATTAAAATTGCATTTGAAGCTTAGACTCATAGCCTGGCTGGTGTACTAGCCCCAAATGACAGTTAACAGAAAGGTACATATATGGAACAAAATTAGTCATTAGATGGTAACCAGAGGGAAGATCTTGTGTAATTTCTCTCCCTGTATTAAATGGAAAGGCTGAAGTCAAGGTTGTTAATTATGTATGTGGACTACCTAATGCCTATCAGTCAGTTAGTTTATAATGAATATACTTCCTTTCCTGCCTTTCCTCTCAGGCATTCCATGTGCCCAGACATAACCGTGAGGCACCCTCCTGTCTCTGGAGTCAAACAATAAAGTTTTGCCAAGATAGTGTTTTTCACTGAAAAGTAAAGGTCATCAAAGTGGGTGAAGTGTGGGTGCTGCCTATTATAATGCTCCAACGATAAGAAACATTTTGAAATGGACAATCAAAACTGCTTTTTTTTAACATTTCTTTTGATGATGAAAGTTTGTTTTTCTCCAAGGGGATAACCTTTTCTCCTTTGTTTCTTCCTTTATTTAGAGGCTCAGATTTATGACTGTGTCTTCTCTTGAAAGTTCCATCTTGTTTTATGGTAGTTCCCCCATCATCTCTCCTCCCAATATATGTGAAACCGTTATTTAAAGACATTGCCAGGGGCATCAAGTTTTTATAGAAAGCAGAAAGCATTGGAAAAATGTGATATGGAATCAAAATTAGGGATTGGAAGGGTGTCAGAGGTGGGAAATTAACAGGTAGTAGTGTGGGCTCTGGTGTGTGACTGCCTGACTCATACTTGATTCCACCATTTACCAGGCATGTGACCCTGGGCAGGTAATTTACTAATCTGTACTCCAGTTTCCTCTTCTGTAAAAGAAGTATAATTCCATGGTCTAACTCATAGAACTTCTGTGAGGATTAAATGAATTAATACATGTAAAGCAACATTTGAATAGGGATTGACAAATGGTAGGTACTTAATATGAGTTAGCTATTTTTGTTTTTCTTATAATTAACTATTGTTTATGTAGGAGTAATATTTTCATCATGTAAATATGATTAATTCCCCAGGAAATTAAAGCAGTGATTTTGAGTCATGTGAATCAGTAGCAAAACCCAAGCCAAAACTAATCTTCTGGAACCTCCTACTTTACTAAAGTATAGAAAAAATAATAAGAAAAGGCATTGAAGAAAGGAGACTGACAGTAAATTTAAAATTTTCTCTGATACTTTTTCAGTTTACAAATTAAATTCTGACCAGATGTGAATTTGTGTCACACTGTAGAATGGTGTTTTGATTTGTGTTTCATTGTTTTCTAGGGCCTAAAGAAACCCCAGTGCCTACTAGAAGTTTGTATTAGATCCTTGAGACATTTGAGTTTTCCTTCTACCTTTTTAAGTTTGATAGTGTCTAAACCAAATGTAGCATTTGAACTGAAGAGGCACGATTTTATTTGCAATAGCATCTATTTGCAATGTTGTTCTTAATTCTCTTCTTGAAAGAGTCTTTACATGCGGTCTTTGGTGGGCACAACTGTGGAGCTTTTATCTCCATTTTCTGAGTCAAGGAATATCTATCAGTGTGCAAGTGGAATGTTCCCTGGCATCTCATTTTAAAAGGAAACTACATCCTGTCCTGACAGACAATGAAAAAACACTCTGCCTTTCTTATAGCTGACCTCATTGGCAATGTATGTTGGGAAAGAGGTGGTTATTCTGCATCAGAACATCTGTCAGAGGCATCTGCAAACCATGCATTTGACCAAAGAAGTTTCTCATATGAAGAGTAACAGAAAGATGCTCCCCCAGGCCTGTCTCAACTTCTCCTCATGAAGTGAACAGAGTGGACCTCTGGTACTTGGCCCAGTCTACTTCCTTTTCCCTTGCTAAGAAGTCCCCCCCACTAGATCAGGTCTTATTCTTGATACTTGATGTCAAACTTCAATGAATGGAAATATACTATGTTTTAATGTTTTCAATGGACAAGTCAGAAAATAATATGAAATTTCTGAAATTCAAAATCTTAAGGATGTCTATGGTTCTACAAAGAAATAACCCCATAAGCATTCCCTGTGTTTAGCTGGAGTCTAGTTTTTAGGTAGAAAATGAATTAAAGAAGATTGGAGGGGTTTAATGGACCCAGGAAATCTGCACTCTCCCTCACACCAAAATGAAAACTCTCCACTTCTTTAATTGGATGAAATTCCACTTAACTGTTTTTCACTCAGGTAGGGTTTTTCACTTAGGTGTATAAGTCCCTCTTGGGAGTGGGTCCTCATGAGGAGGTTAAAGAGGCCTGTTAGAGCCCACACCCTTAGCATGCACTGGTGGAATCAGAGGGCTTCTCTCACCTATAACCAGGGCACTAAAGAATGGGAAAGGAATGAATAATTATATAGTGAGGGCTTGCTAGAAAGGGGTCTATTCTAGGTGAAGCACTGCCATGATGTCTTTTAAATATTATGTAGAGCACAACTATGGCCTAAAACACCTAAAGGAAGAAGATGGAGTGGATGATGAAGAGAAGGGAAGCCTCCTCATCCAAGCTTGACTCACTTTAAAAGAACTCTAGCCATATCTGTGGCTGGTACGGTAGTCCAGTTCCAATAACTGAGAATATTGTCTTATGTTCAGAGCACATTGACTAGCAAAAGATTAGGTGGGTTATGTTTTTAATGGAACCTACAGCTTTATTAGATTCTCAAAAGCCTGGTTGGACTTGAGTCTATTTTCTAAAATCACTTCTCATTAAATGATTTGCTTTTTAAAATTCTATCAACACAGGTAATAAGACAAATATAAAGAGTATGTGTATTAAGGCCAACATATAGGATATCTTAAAATCAGTGCTAAAAAGCTATAAAAATCTTGATTGTTAAGCAATGTTATGTTTAGAAAAGTCATTTTATTCTAGTCTATTTTAAAGCTCATGAAAATTAATTATCCGTAGCTTCATTTTTACAAGTAGTTTCAGTGTATTATAAAATAAGGCCAAGTCAAAAATACTATTCTGTATATGCTTACTAGATATTAACTTATGTATAGTTAGAGAGAGTTTATAGTCCAAGTAGACAAGAGTGGGGCTTCTTAAACTTTAACGTGAATGAGAATTACCTGTGGAAGGTTGTTAAAATACAGATTTTGACTCCATCAGTCTGGGGTGAAATCTGAGAATCTACATTTTTAACAAGTTCCCAGATGATATAGATGCCACTAGTCTTCAGAGGCTAGAGACCCAAGCATCTGTGATCATAAACTAATCAGGGAGAAGTCTTAATCATCTGTACCCTTGTCACCATCTGTCCATTCAGCAACCAGCAGCTCTTTGAACATAAACTAGTCTTTGTGATATGAAGAATTTGAACAATAGATATGGATGTCAAAAATATCCAAGTAAGTACTTGCAAATAGGTGATGTTACAGAATTAAAAAATCTGATCACCGAAGTTACCATCTCTCAGCAACTAAGCCTGGGGCATCCAGCCTGGAGTGTCTTCTGACTAAGCCACGGCATCCAGCCTGGCGTATAAGGGAAGTTAGTTTCATTGTTGATGGAACACCACCACCCTCCACACCAACTTCATTTTGCATAGTGCAGTATCATTTGAAGTGTTGTTTCTAATCTGTGATGCCATTATTTTTGCAACAATCTCCTTATGTAAATGGTTCAGTTATTGTTATTATTTGCATTTTATGGATGAGGAGGAGCTGAGGTTTAAAGGGCTTTGAACAAGGTCACTTAACTATGTAGGGGAGCCAAACTTTAGTTCTTCAGTGAGTTCTGGGATTCTTTACACATAACCCAATCCATCCCCCCTCCTCCAACTCCCAGCCATGACTGTGTATAAAGAAACCAGTGAGAGCAATACACACACATTTCCTTCACTGGTGTAACTCTTTTTGCTCACAGCATGATGTAGCCTTTCTGTGGCCTGATTAAGGAGGCTGATTTGCTTTCTGGAAGGGACCACTTCTAACATCTTCCAGCAGGGGACACTACAGCATAGGAAATTCAGCTTCTGCTTACTGTTTATGACTCCAGTGTTTTTCCCTATTCACACTGTGTTTCTTTTCCTACTCCGTATTTTCCTTAGGTCCTTATCACATCTATTAGACTGACAGCTGATATTCATCACTGGAAACAGTTCATCATACTTCATCACTTAAGCAAAGTTTTTTTGTTTGTTAATTAAAAAAAAAGCCATGAAGGAAATTATGGCTGACACAGCAGATATGTCTCATGTAAAAAATAGTTGCTCTTGTATCTATACTTGGGTGTAGTAACTTTGTGAAAAAAAATTAAAGACATGAGGGCTCTGTAACTATGATCGTAGGTGCCTACATCAAAGTTCTGTTGTGCTTATTTTCCTTCTGCTACAGGTTAATTTTATTTTCCAAACAGAGAGATTGATGAAAGAAGATAAGCAATTCTGGTCTGAGTTACTCAGGGTTGTTATTCTCCCCGATCCAAAAGAATAAAAAGCTGCTATTCTAGACTGGTACAGGATTGGGCAACTTCTTTTTGTCAAACCTTGCATTCACTCTACTGAAATCCTCACCCCACCATCCAACAGGGCAAGAGTGGTTGTCTCCCTAGTTGTAAATAATACAAGATAGAGTCCCCAGGAAGTAAAGAGGATGTGGCTGGTTCGCATGCTTATCCCCAGTTATGAATATGGCAATAAGATGTTGAAATATAGCTAAGGTATGTGGGAGAAAATCCCCCTGTTTGGATTCTAAGTGGCTTTTAAATGAGATGTTCTGTTTGTAAGGAAATAACATGTCAACCATAGGCTCTTGTGAGGACATGCTTCCCCCAAGATGATCTCAGAATGGAAAAGTTGCTACATCATCCCTTATGCCTTTTGTCTGCTGTTAGATATAACCAGTTAAAGACTTGTTGCATAGGGGCCCAGCTGCCTTCTGTTAGTCCAGTATCCGGCCTCCAGTCAAGTACCATGAGTCATGCTGTGGAAGGATACGGAATCAACAAACTTTCTGAGCTGAAAGGAATCCTAGAGATTTAAGTGTGTGTATATATGTGTGTATGTGTGTGTTTATGTCTTTAGTGAGAGAGAGAGAAAGACAGATGCAACTTGGGCCCCTTCCCAAACACTTCAGCACTGATCAGGACACCAGTGTGAGGTGTCATATTGTTTGCCAAAGGTCAGGTGTCTAGTTCCAGACAAAAACCAAAACCTGGTCTCCTGACTGTCCTGAAGTTACTGTTATTCAACAGTGAATTTTAAGCCACTCTCAATACAGATATTTGATAAAATCATATAAATTAGGAATAATTTTATTATAGGCCTGCCCATCTAAAAAAAAAAGAAAAGAGTTAATTTCATTTTCCGTTTTTGCAGCATAAAATTCATTAATGTGTGCATCCTCCCAATTCAATGTGAAAGATTAATCTGAAAGGCTGAGCAAAATGCTTGGTATCAAAGGCATTTGGAAAAAATGCCTTTGAAAAAAATCTTGGGAGAAAATTTAAAATAGAGATATGACATTGATTAGTTTACTTCTTCTGAGAATTGAGAAAGGACCACCGTATCCCATTCTTACAGCTAGGACCCCTGGTGCAGTTCACAGGACTCTGAAGTTTTCTTTGAAGTGACTGCACAGCACCATCCACAGGCAGCAATGTCTTGCTGAACATCAACCAAAGTGGGTAGAATATTATTGCAAAATACCCTTTAATGATCAATTGCCAACTTATTATCTACACACTTCTTCTATATATTCAGCTTCTGCCAAATCTTATAAAACATACACTTTTTTACCCTCCTCTTTGTTTGCCCAAAGCACCCATTTTCAGGTTTCAGTATTCGGACCTCTAGCAGTCTAACATACTTTCTTGAATGAATTTATAGACTTAGATCAGAACCTTTATTCTTCCATATGATGAGATTGTTAGTTTATTCTATTGGAGGTTTCTTAAAGCCTCTTTACTGAAAGTTTTCTGGTCTAACAGTCTTTGTGATTTTACTCATGAGCATCATATCTTGTCCAGGTATCGATGCCCTTTGGCTTTAGATATTTATTTTTTACCAGTGTTTTGTTTTTGTCATATCCACTTCAACATCACATCTAAGTATTTTTAAATATTCCCCCACTTTGTTATACTTACATAAGTTTTTGAGCCCCTTCTCTGCCTTGCTAAAACAGCACCCTTTTTTCCACTGGGGTTCTCCATGACTTGAGAATTCAAAAATAGATGTGAATTTCAAAAAATGTAGGGACAATGCTAGGTCTGTTTCCATAACATGGGACAGCTCATAGGTGACTGGAATATAGGAAGTGTGTCAGAATAAAGGAGAGTGATACTGTTTCTTTCACTTCTTTATTTCATTTTGCCTGGCATCTTAATGTTTTATACCAGCAAGTAACAGCAGTTGCACACAAAGTATACAAATAGGTGAAGGTAACAAGTCATGCAGGTGTCCAGTGTAATTATTCACTCAACCCTTTTCATTCTTGGCTTATAGTTCGGCCATAAACGCTGTCATGCACGTGATGATTGTCTCGCATTCTCTGCTATTTGCACATTTGCCCATGTTCCCATAACCTGCCATCTTCAGTCCTTTCTCAGACTGCTTTCCATCAAGCAATATTCACCTTTTTATTTTTAACTACAGACCTATTTTACTCTGATATTAAATGTCTTTCAGAGTCAGTATTTTTAGTAGGATTTTTTTTTACAAGTGCTTTGCTTACACAGTTGCATACATTTGGAACAGTCTAAATTTGTGAAGAATGTAAAGTTTTTCAAGAACATCTAAACAGTTAAAGACCAATGTGGACTATGTGACTCAGGTGTGTGAACCATATAAATCTGCTAACTGAACCCCTGGATTAGCCACTTCCAGGCACCAAAGCGCCGAACCCTGGACAAGGTGTACCCCACCAGGTAGAACCCCTCCCTGCTGGAAACTCTCCCAAGAGGAAGAAGCCTGGAACTGAGTAGCACATGGCCAATCATTTTCCCATGTTTACCAATAAAATGAAGAGAGAAAAGCTTTGAAGAGGGATAAAAACAAAAGAACTTCCTCATGGAACACAGAGAGAGGAAAAATGAGTTACCTTCTAATGGTACTTGAAAACATTAATAGAAACATTTGAAAATATTGATCAAAACATAGAAGAATAGAGTAAAATGAAAAACACTCAACCTCTCACCAGAGACAGCCCCTCTTAATAATGTGAAATATCTCCTTCTAGACATGTTCTTCTATCAGCCTGGTTTTATGTAAGACTTAAGGGTAGCCTTTCCGTCTGTCCTTGAATTCACATGTACTAGTCATTAAAAAAATCCTGTAAGAACTCAACCGTTTAAGATCTAGGTGGAATAAAAACAGTAGACAAGCTTGTTCTTTGTTTGGATTGTGCTTTTTAAAATCCATTATAGCCTCACATCACTCCTGAAAATAGTCATACACATTATTCCAGCTGAATAGAAAAGAAGGCTTAGCTTAGGTAGGTATTTGTACTCCTACCTACTCTCTCACCCCATCTTCAACAGGAGAAATGGCTGGCTGAGACTCAAGTGTCCTTCAGACCCACCATTGGGCTGGCCGTTGAGTGGCATGCCACCGTGCACCTCCAAGCCAGATGTAGTGGAACTCTAGATGATAATAGAGGGCACCTCAGGAAGTCACCTAGGTATAACCGAAGTACATTTCTGAACCATTTGGGTTGTAAGTCAGTCCTATACAAAGGCACTACTCATTGTTCCCATTGGCTGTGCTCCCACAAACGGAAATGTCTCTTGGACTTCTCTCTCTACAGGGAGATGACTGCGTATTGGTTAATAATAGGGAGCTCCTTCTCAGTTTTCATTCACTGCGATAAATTATTTACATAAACATATGCATGTGTGTCTGTGGTCTTATGTATACCCAACATGAGATGCACAGACATAGATATTTTCCACAATTTATTCTATTTTTCCTCATTGCCTAATATAATAAATCCCTTCACTATTATTTTCACTTCATTTTTTTTCTTTTAAGATTGCAATGCTTGAATAGCATTGCATTGAAATAGTATACACTCTTTAGTTACCTGACTTTACCAGATGTGCTTTCTCAAGAGATATTAATCAAGATGCCAAATTACAAACAAAATAGCCAGTAAGCTTTTGTACAGGCAGAAATTTGCAAAGTCTGTGCTTTTTGAATAAGTGAAAAAGGGTGGCTGAGCCTCACGAGACTCATAATAACGCACATTTGCTAAACAGCTGTATGTTATTGGGAAAGTTATTGGGGAAATTAGCCTATAAATCATTCCCATTTAAATAGGGGCAAAACAGCCTCAGGTTCTGAGATGGATGGACCTGAGAAATGTCACAGCCTTTTAGTACACTGCCACCAAGTCTTGCATGTAAAAAATGTTCAAATATGTGTTAAACAATTCCTAATATTGTTATTCTAATGTAATGTTATATTGTTTGCAGAATTGCAGTATCTTGTTTTGAGTTTGTGACAACAGCAATTTTTTTGTAAGTAGAATAGATTAATTGATTGCTATTAGAATAGGATTTTAATACCTTCTATACATACGTGTGTCTGCTATTATAGAAGAACGTGGAATTGGATCATTAATACCAGTAAAATGAGTAAATGATTTTTTAAAAAATAAAAGATAAATCACTTCTACCTCACCACTCAAAATAAACCTGGTGTCCTTGGAGCATACTGTTTTTACTGACAGTGGTCAGAAAAGTAACTGTACATGAAGGGTTCTTAGGTTGAAACCTGCTCAAAAGCTCAGATCTACAGAAGGGAGGGACATTAGGGGCTCACGCCCCAGCCAAGGAATAGCCAGTGAACCTGTCTAAGCTCCAGTGTCTACATCTGGACCATGGATGAAATAACTGTACCCATGGCTCAGGGCTGCTGTATTCCATGAGCCGACGGGTGCAAGCCACTTAGCAGTGTCCAAGGCCCATAGTTAAGTACCCAGTAAATGGTCATCCTCATCGTGATTCTTTGCTCATGCTTCCTCACAACACCCAGAGGACTTAGCAGAGTGGTCTCCTCACCTTAGCAAAGGCGGATAATCAGCATTATGCGTTTCCACCCTGAAGCAGGCAGAGGATACCAGGCAGAGGAGCACTGTCCCTGACAGCTGCTTTCATAGTTGATCTTCTCTGGACCATTTTCTCATGATGTTTCAGGGGTTAGCTACAAAATGCAGCAACCAAACCTTCCCCAGAGTGAGAAAGAAAATAGAATGGCCTCTCTGGTCTGCACCCTGTGAGACCTGGACACTCACCAGGGTGGGGAGTGGGCCCTCATACCAGTTCTTCTGAAGACCTGTGTCCATCGCTTACTGCAAATCAGGGCAGTAGATTCAGCTTCTTGCCTTGTCGCCTTTAAGACACGCCTGCAATTCACAAGAAGCCATCTGCCCCCAGCAACCTTGACCGTAACTCCAAAGTTTAGGGAGACTAAAATATCCTTTTCCCAAGAGAAATTGTTCAGAAACCTGCTCTAGAAAATATCAAGAATAATTAGAGATAGTTTCTTTGATGCTTCACTTGAGAAAGGACCTTACCGTTCCTGAATTGCAACACTGAAAACTTTGGAATGTCTGCGCACTGTAGTCAGTATATGTTTGCTCTTTACCTGAGGGTTTGTTTACCTGGCCCCCTCTTGCTGCATTTATTTCAATCTTCTCTGTTTTGTGATTGAGCCTCTTTTCCACACTAGATTAGGAAGCTCTAGAGCAAAGCAAACATAGAACTGTTAATAAAGAAAGCTCAGACATTCTATGGCCCTGATTCCCTGTGACCCTTTAAAAATATAACAAGCCCCTCTTGATAATAATAAAACATCACTGTATAAGAAAATTCAAACAAGGTAGAGTATATGTGCACATTTGCTTTGCAACCGGAATGTAGATGTTTTCATATTTTTCTGTTATCTGTAGAGGTCTTAAAGTCTAGCTGTAATGCAATTACATGCCACAAATAGCTCTGGTTCAAATATTATACATCATTATACACGGTAAGGTTAGCCAAATAGCCTACTACAAATTATATTGATAATAATGGAGTATAAATTAGCAAAAATTTATAATTTAAAGCAAGATTATAGTAATCAAAATGCATTTCCACTGATATCAGTAGCCAAGATACTTTGATAAAAAAAAAGTGTTCCCTTCCTGTATTTTGGCAGTTCCAACTGTCTGCTCATGCATGGAGTTTGTTTGCATTACTTTCAGGTGTTGGGCTGTAGCCAGCTTTCTCATTATGATATTAAATTAGAACTCTCAGTAAACTCTATTAAGTACCAATTTTAGTTTGTGAAAACTAAATTTTGGTAATTCAATAAGTATTTAATAGGTTGCTGGTAAGGACATAATAGACATAGGTAAATGGCTTTCTGTATTGTTAATCCCTAGGCTGAGCAGAGGAATTACATGTTTAGACTAGTTGAGTCTTCAGTGTCATTGAGGGCACCCCTGAGGCCTGTCAGTACCAGCGAGCTCTACAGTGAAAATCACCAATGTAGACTAGACTTAGCCATCAGAAGAGCAAAGATTCAAGTTTCATCTCCATTCCCTAACAGTGATCTGATATATAACAATTTTTCTACTTCCCCAAGTCTGTTTTCTTATATGTAAAAGAAAAATCCTTATGTCTCATGGGACTGTCACTAGGAATTTAAATGATAGCATGTCTGTAAAACTTTTAGTATGTTGCTGGGTTAAATTGCTCCATAAATATTAGTGTGTTTCATTTTATTATCTCCCACAGGTTTCAACAGAGTACCATGAAAGTGCTAGTTACCTAAATAGATGCTTATTTAATTGAAGCAGATGAAATCAGACGGCATTCTAAGAATAGCAAGCATTTGAAGGCCCTGTTTTCTCCCAGAGCTGATACACATATATATTGTATATATGTTACTTGTGTATTTCCATATCAGAGCAAATATGGAGAAGATAAATTGATGGTTTGTAGGAAAAACAAGTTTATTTCCTACAATCTCTTTTCTAAAAGAGTGTTTGACAGAATATTTTGAGATGTCTTGGTGGTTTTACTAGTTAAGTAGCATATTTTAGTATTTCTTTATACAAAATAAAGAAGGATTAGGAGTAATATTATAATACTTGCTGATATTTCATTCTAGTAGTCATTCATTTATCATTCAATCAACAAATATTTATTTTGTAGATTTTAGAGAAGCAAGAGTGGCAAAAAGGAAACACATTAGGATGTGATTGTAGGAGTCCACATAAGAGATAGTAACGACTTAGATTTAGATCATTGTGGTGTTTAAGCCAAGATGTGGTCAAATTTGGATATAATTTGGAGGTGGAGCATTCAGGATTTGCTGTTTTAGGGAGTGGGAGAAAGCAGATTAAGTGCATTCTTTAATTTTGAGCTGAGCAACTGTGAGAATGTTCCTTTCTAGAGGAAGCCCAAGTTGAAGATGGAAAATCAATAGTTTCTGTTGTTGTTGTTGTTTTTTTTCCCTTTGTGGGAATTGGTTGGATAGAGGGGGTGGGGGAACTGTCTTAGTTTTCTAGGTTGCTATAACAAAGTACCAAACATTGGGTGGCTTAAAACAACAGAAATGTGTTGTCTCACAGTTTTGGAGACTAAAGTCCAAATCAACATACGAGCAGGTCCACACTCCCTCTGAAGTCTGTCGGGTTCAGATGGTGTCTGGGCATCCTTGATGTTCCTTGGCATAGCTCAATCTCTGCCTCTGTGACATGGCTGTCTCTCTATTACCAGCTATGTACAGATTTCCTCTATTTGTAAGGACACTAGCCATATTGTATTAAGGACTACCCTCACCCAGGTTAGCCTCACTTTACCTAACAACAATGTCAAAGACCCTATGTCCAAGTGGGGTCACATTCATGAGAATAGGGATTAGGACTTGAGCAATTCAATCCCTAACAAGTAGGGGAGTGTGTGTGTGTGTGTGTGTGTGTGTGTGTGTGTGTTTGTGTGTGTGTGTGTGTTTAAACATTTGATTTTGAGACATAAAATTAAAAATTTGGATTGACATGCCTAGTGGACCTCCAAGTGAAGATGTCAAGAAGACAGGTGGATAGGTGGGCCAAGACTTCAAGGGCCGGTTGGGCCTAAAGGCACCAATTTTAGCATCATCACATGTGGATTGAAGTGACAGGGCCAGATGAAATTACCCAAAGAGAGAATTTCTATAAAGAATAATGGAGGTATGAAGACCGAGCGTTGTGATATTTAGAGGTCATGAAATAACAGAATATAGGAAAGAAGACTGAGAATAAATGGTCATTGTGTAGGAAAAATAGAACTAGTGTGTGACATTCTGGAAGTCAAGAAAATAAAGGAGAGAATAATCTACTGTATCAAATACTTTATTTATAGTAATAGAGAAATAGCCTTCAAATTACAAAACCTAGGAAGTTTTACCATATAGACTACAAAATGGCTTCTCTCTTGAGATGACACATTTTGATTTGGAAATGCATTTGGTTTATTTGCTGCCTATGATTTGTCTAGCATAATTCCCCCACTTATTTTCTCTTTTTCCTGGGAATTGTATGTGTCAACAGCGAGTGACCAGTAATTGGGACAAATTCCCATATAGACAGTAAGTTGTGAAGGTATAGTAGATTAAGCCTATTTTTTCATATGTCTTCCTACTTTAGAAACACCTTCATGTAACAAACTGCATAGAATAAAAATTTAAGAAAAAATGAAGTTCCTGTGATAAAAGTGAGGAACAATGTGCTTTTTATCTCAAATTTTCATGAAATCCAAAGGGAGAAAAGGTCTACTTTGGCACAGCCTAATTTTGCCCATTTTTCTCATATCATAAAGCTCCTGTTCCTGTTATTCACAGCTAAAATGTCTTTTCATCTTAAGAGGAAAATTCCTGTTTTGCCTGGTTTGTAAACAGCGCCCTATCCTAATAACTTTCCCTGTAATATTTTATTGAACTTCAGATTGAAGTGTCACAAAGCACAAATCAAAATTTGTTGGCAAACTGATAAATTAAATAACTAAATATTGGAGTTATCATTGTGGAATGCAACTTTTTCTCAGTTCTGAATACAAATGTCAGTAAGGTCAGAAAAACAGAAGTAATATATGAACTCTTGGAAGTTAAGGAAATAAAGTATTTAATGGGAGGATAATCCTCTATGCAGATATTTTATCTTGGTATAGATACAGCCCTCCAATTGCAAAATCTAGCAAATGGTAACAAAATGGATTCTTTCTGACATGACGTGTTGATATGAAAATGTCTAATTCATTACCTTTGATTTGTCTATCATGGTTTCTGAACTTATTTCTTCTTTCCCAGGAATGACGACCTAGTGTTACCATATTTTTCAAGTTTTAAAGAACTAGAGATTTTAAGTAAAATCTATTGATTTTTAAACATTGATTTTTGTTGTTGTTAACACACTGTTTTGGCTAAACCATCAAGGTTGCAAGCCTTGTCTAGTCTAGGAGCTACCTATTGAAACCTCTTCTCTATTACTTTTTTTTTTTCTTTTCCCCATGTTTTCATTAATAGAACACATATGTATCAAGCACCAATTGTTACAAATATGAAGAATATAAATCCCACTATTAATTTTCTATTCTCAATTATTTTGTCTCAATTCTCTTTTCTTTCCCAATGGTCACACTTATTCTGTTCTGAGAATATATTTCTTTAGATATACTGATTTAGAATATTCAGTATTTATAAATCTTTTTTACCCTAGTCTCATCTAGTCTAGGTGACCTTCTCATGACTTAGCTACATTGATATTTCCATTGCTCTTCCATGATTGTATGATCTGGAAATTTTTAGAGGCAAAGCTGGCAAAACACTAATATAGTGAAGTACATCCTATATCATTACTCTGGAAATAGTCTAAATCAAACCTCTAAATTGTAGGTTAATGACAGTGGGGGTATCTGTGGGGATTGGAAAGGAAACAAGGCAATCATATAAAAAGCCTATCTGAGATGGTACTTTAATTTCTCCTTTAGGGTAATTTTTGCTAATTCTGATATTATTAAAAAGGTTTGGGTTGATAATTTATCATTAGTTATTGTATAAATCTTGTTATCAAATCATTTAAGAACTGCGTGATTGAACCTGTCAGTGATGAAGAGATAATAATTCAAGCAAGAGACACCTCAAGGATTATCATAAATGACAACTGTTTGATAAATTGATAAGCGAGTTTCATAATCTCCCTCATTAGGTTGTAGCAAAAATTAATCTGCAGAGATGTTTACAAGTAAAAAGAAGTCAAATTGCTCATAAGATTATTTTTTTTAATTATCAGAAAATCATACATCATGAAATGAGGTAGTCCCTTTGTATATGCCTCTCTGAATTGTAGTGAAACCACATGCATTTTAGTGTGCATGTTTAAATAGAGAAAAGAAAAGGATCCATGGAGGAAATTACTGGTCAATTGTTTCTCATTCCTCCCTAAGCCATGTGTTACTGTCTGACCGTTTAATTCTCATTCTTCTGTGTAAATTAGAAGCTTAGTAGCCAGCCAGCAGTGAGTCCTCAAATCTGGGATTAAGACTCACTGATCCATTGGTAAAAACCAACCTGTTTTATTAGTGCATTAGAACTTTCATGCCAATGAAACCTACATTGTCCCTATGTTCCTAAATCTTTGATGCCAGCCATTAAAGATTTGGATTTTTAAAATAAATGATAGAATTGTTAAGTATCTTTTAAAAAAGGGTTTCTCTGATTGTATGTTTTTATGATTGTTTTTTTAATAAAATATACATTTGAAAAGCAACAGTTCTCTTCTCAAATAAAGTTAAAAAGCAAGTTGTATTGCTTTTTAAGCAGTTCAATTAGATTTAGTTATAACCAGCTTACTAACGTATGATGTTCTTATTCCAATAAGATTCTGTTTTCTCAGCTGTATTTTGTTCTGATTCCCCTCCCCACTCCATATTAATGCCCAGTTGAACCAGGACACCTCTACTGCATTGCAGAACTTGAGCTTACTGCTTCTCTTCCTCCCTGTTCTTTTCATTCTGAAAACTTGTGAACCTTCTTGGTACATCTGTGTCACCTTCCTCAGTATTCCTGTGCCCTGCCTCACTATTCCTTGACTAGTTCTGCTCTAGCTCTCTGAGTGCTTCCAGGAGGACCAACATTCACTAAAGTTGTTCTGAAATTTAGAGATGACCCATTTCCAACATCTAGGAAATTCAGTCCAGAGTGCGTTAGAATAAATGGCATTAATTCTGTCCTTTATTATTTTATTCGTAAAGCACCTGGTCTGGGTTATTAAGCATTAATATGACTTATCAAGGAACCTTGCCACCAACCTCTGTAGTGCTGAGACAGTAAGGACAGTACTGCAATTTTTATTAAAATCAGTGTGTGAGAAGAACCAGTCTGTGTAAACCAGTTGCCCTCAAGAGTAAGAAAAATGTTCCCAAATTCGCAAAGAAATCTTCTGTCAAATGTATTAGTTATTGAATAGTTTAGAGGAGTTAAATAGAACACTGTTCAAAGGGCAGGAGAAGGAGGGGCCATGAAGCCTCACGAGGGTTCCCATGTTCCCATTGTCCCCTGGATGAAATCCTCAGTAAACAGCTGAACCCATGACTTATTAACTTTCAAGGTTCTATAATAAATACAGGAAAATCTATGCTTCTCATCTCTGTCTTAGTTTGATCATTTTTGAGGAAATATGTAACTTGATATTCCATGTAGACCCACACTACCGTTTTAGAACAAATCAAACGATCTAGATGTAAACTAGTTGTAAGAAGGAGACTTTACTCGACTAACTGGATAGAAATGATTCTGCAGATGAACTTGATGTAACATTCTGGAATTTAAATTTGTCTGTCTAACCTTTTTTCGGAGAAGACATCAGATACCATAGCATCATCAAGTGTAGTCTGCAACACTGTATTTAAAGTTCCATTTGGATTTGAGGTCCTGCCCTGGGATTTGGGTTATTTCACCTTTTTTTTTTTTTTTTTATACATATGTATGGAACATGTACTGAATTCCAAGCACTCTCCTCGGCACTGGTGTACATTGGCAAAGTAAGCATACAAGTCACCTGCCTACTTAAATTAAAGGACAAAATGGACATTGACAACAAATCAGCAGTCTATTAAGTTGAAATTGTGGGAGATACTCAAAGGAGGTGAAGGAATTAAATGGGAGCCTGAACTAGTTTTGGAAGTTAACACATCTCTGAGAAGGTAGCATTGAATCTTAGGCATGAAGAATTACTTGAAAATAGCCCAGAGAAGAGAAGAATGAAAAAGGGACAGTACTGAAAATTTGTGTCTTTGGGTGCAAACAAGAGATTTACTTAATAGTCAGTGATGTGTCTTATGTGTTATTGATACCAGGAAATCTAACCTAATGGTTATGATGATAAATAGTTTGTACTCTTGTGGACTTTGTTTCAGAACTAATTTCCCACCTTGCTTTCTCTAACTGTAACCATGTAAGAATTCCTGTTGTAGTGACAGATATTTATATTTTAGGGATACAATTAATAAAGAACCCTGGCACTGGATGCATGCCTTCTTCATATATATATATGCCTAAATATGTCCAGCATCAAGATATCTGATCAGTTCATTCAAAGCTTCAATTGTCCTTATATTTGCCTCATGACTTAAAGCATATTCCCCTTTCATTAATTTGGCCGGACATTGTGCTGCTGGCAGATATACTCTTAAAGCCACAAAGATGTGTTTTCTTTTATTTAATGTGATGGCCACATAAGGAACCACACTATAACTTCTATAAACTTCCCAAAAACAGTGATCATTCTTTTTTTTTTTAACCTCCTGTTGTAACCATGAAGTCTAACCAAGAACCTATATTCAGTGGGAGACATTCAAGAAAAGATTGCCAAATAAATGGATGAATAAAGGAATGATTGAAAAGTATTTTTGAAAAATGCTAAAGGGAAGAATGTCTCACAGTTCCCAGACTATCAGTTTCAACAAGTATTCTGAATTTCAATATAATTGAATGAAATCAAAAGAGCATAAAATTATAATTCCAAAGCAAAGGCACTCCTTAGAGAATACCCTTCTGTCAGATTCCAGATTTCAGAGTTACTGCCAACTCCCTGATGGAGAGCATTTCTGGAAGATATTTTCGCTGTCAGGATACAGAAAGCCAAGCCCTGGTTTGTATACATCAGTAAAGCTAAAGCACAGCATTTGGATGTGCTCCTAGTAGCTATGAAATACACAGATGCACCAGGTTCTGAACATTGACAGAGCTGAGGCAGGAGCTCCCCAGAATGATCTCTGAAAGGTCATTAATGAGATTAAAAATAGGGTCATGCCCTATGGTGCACATAGCTATCACAAATCCAAATGCATTATTTTTAACAGATAGGTGAGTAGGTTCACAACAGACCTATGCCACTGAAATGACAAGTCTGTAAATTTTTTAAAATTCATAATCAGTATATTTTACTTCACTGTATTATGAACGATCTAGTTTGAAACTTAGGTCGTCCTCACCAAAAAGAATACGTATTCCCACGTCCCCCACCCCCCCACCCCCGGCGCAGTTGGTTCTTCTCCAAAACGGCTTGTTTAGCATATACCTTTAATCTGCAGAGGTGGAAGCAGCAAAAACCTGCCAGTGGAAGACAATACTATGGACTGCTTTTGTGTTTCTCCTGTAAGATCAATTGAAAATTTTAATTGTGATAATTTTTCTAATCACCTGTAGGTTTCACTTCTGCAGAACTTTTGTTGCAATACTTTGGCCCGGAGTGGATTTGATATTTATTGTCCACAGCTAGTGTTTTATAAATTGTTATGAAATAAAGGTATTCATTTCTTAATTCAGAGCCTCCTGGGAGTTCGTAATGGTGCTGATTGTTTTTAAAGTAATCGAGTGTTTAAAAATATCTTGAAAATTAAAAGGACCCATTTTTTTGAAAATGCCATTAGGAGCAATCACAGATTCCCTGAAGAGAGGCTTCATAGGACCTTGCACTTCAGCTGTCAATTATTTCTTCATGCTGTTCCTGTAATTTTGGCCTTTAGCATAACTAAATGAGTTGAGCTGAACTTGGCATTCATTTCTCCTATCTTAGCAGAAGTTCTCTATTTAGGTATGGGCAAATAGAAAATGCAGAGGTTAAAAAATTTTATATTTCTAAAAGGATAGTTTGTTCTCACGTTGTTAAAGAGACATCGTGAAACTGACTACCGTTAGGCCTGTTCACCTTGCTACTATGTAATTGGGGCCTGATGGCCACTGGGATCAGGGCCCCAGTGAAAGAAAAAATTCAATTGGCATCAATTAATTAGAAATGGATTTTTCTCAGATAATATTGTTTTATTGTCTCTTATAAGGCTAATGTTTCCCTGAAATCCATTATATTTGTTAAGAATGGGAACTATTTTAAAATATGTCAGGAATAGCAAGCAAATTGCCTTAGTTCTTAATGATGGAATTTTTCCCCACTTCTGCACTTTCTCACTTTTATCCCTCACATGAAATCTATTGTTTTATTAACAATACTGAGCAAGCTGCATATTCATAACTTTAAAAAGGAAGGTTTACTGAGAAATGTGAAGAATTGTTGGATGAATTGGACTGATTAGATTGGCAATTTAAGGTTCCCCTTGCAATGAATCAAGGAAAGCCAACTCTTTAAAGAAGTTTAGGTATTATCTATTAGACTGCTAAACCTCAGTTTTGTCATCTATAAATTAAGGCATCTCATGCAGCATTAATGCATCCAGTCCCTTGGATGAAATTGTGCATGGAACACATCCAGGCCCTTGCCTGGTCCCAGGAAACATAACACTAAATAGAAGCAGATGAAGAAACACATTCAGCAGGCTAAGCACCTTGCTGAAGTCTACCGCTGGAATCTGAAATTCCCCCTGCCTAGCCCATTGTTCTTCAAACTGTGCATATCCTACCCCATCTTGGGGAATAGATGCCTGATTCAGCAGCAAACAGTAATTGTCTTTCCCCTTTCCATTGTGACTTGGAATCATAAATAGTTGGACTACAAGGGGGCAAAGAATCACCTGTAGTACTTATCCAATGCCGGGCGCTGTCATTTGTTTTCTCATCCTATTTGAATGCCTCATGTGGGGGTTTTTGTAACTGTTGGACGTACTTGCTTATATTTTTCTGTACTCTCACTGTGACTTCTGCCCTTTCATCCTGGTTGTGCTGAAAAGAGAGAACAGTTCAATTCCCACTGCTATAAGACACATTAGTTGAAATATATGCATTTATGTATAGCAGCTCTCTCATGTGCATGCACACATATATTTACATGTATGTATATATACACACATATGCATATACATAGACATATGTATTAAATGGTGAAGCATCAGCTTTTTTGACATCCAAATTTCATGATTGGCTTGCATTGAGATCACCATTGATTAAAAATTGCTAAGGTCTTTTACATTTGAATTACTGTTAAGCCAAATCTCCAATATTTAGCATTTACAAAGTTCATCTTTTAAATACTAAGTGCAGAATTCAAAAAAAAATATTTATGCTTCAAGTTATATTTTGCTTGCAATGATTAGTTCAGGATGGTTAGTATCTTTCAAGCAAAATTAATGCATTTTAATCACAAGGATTTTTTTTTTTACTTTTTTTATTGTGTAGTATAACATATACAAAGCAAAGAAATAAAAAAGCAATAGTTTTCAAAGCACTAAACAAGTGGTTACAGTAGAGATCCCAAAGTTTGTTATGGGCTACCATACAATCCTCTCATACTTTCCCTTCTAGCTACTCCAGAATATAGGAGGCTAGAGGGCTTACATACTTTTTATCATCATAATCAACTTTTTTTTTCCTTCTTTTTTGTGAAAAATAGCATATATACAAAAAAGCTATAAATTTCAAAGCACAGCACCAAATTAGTTGAACATATTTCAGAGCTTGACATGGGTTACAATTTCACAATTTTAGGTTTTTGCTTCTAGCTGCTCTAAAATACTGGAGACTGAAAGAGGTATCAACTTAATAATTCAGCATTCATATTCATTTGTTAAGTCCTATCTTCTATGTATAATTCCACTATCACCTTTGATCGTTCCATCCCTCTCTTTAGGGGTATTTCGGTTATGGCAATTCCAAATTTTTGATATTGGAAGAGTCTCTCACCAACATGGGGCAGGAAGATGGAACCATCTGATGTTCTGGAGAGGCTGGACCCTTTAGGTTTCAGGACTTATCTGGACCAGGGACCTATCTGGAGGTTGTAGGTTTCTGGAAAGTTACTCCAGTGCATGGAACCCTTGTGGAATCTTATATATTGCCCTAGGTGTTCGTTAGGATTGGCTGGAATGGTCCCAGTTGGGAGTTGGTAGGTTATGATAGGTAGCAAGATCTACCTGAAGCTTGCATTAGAGCAACCTCCAGAGTAGCCTGTTGATTGTATTTGAACTCTCTCTGCCACTGATACTTTATTAATTAGACTTCTTTTCCCCCTTTTGGTCAGGATGTAATTGTTGATCCCATGGTGCCAGGTCTGGATTCATCCCTGGAAGTCATCTCCCACATTGCCAGGGAGACTTTCATTCCTTGATGGCATGTCCAACAAAGGGGGGAGGGCAATGATTTCACTTGCAGAATTGGGCTTAGAGAGACTGAGGCCACATCTGAGCAACAATAGCGGTCCTCCAGAAGTAACACTTAAGCATGCCTATAGGTAGTCTAAGCTTCTCTGCTCTCTATATAAGCTTCACAAGAGTAAGCCTCATGACTGAAGGCATGGCCTATTGATTTGGATATCCCTAAAGTTTGACACAGTATCAGGGAATTCCTTGATGGTAAGATTTAATAGTTTCATATTCTTTTTCCCCTCCCTCAGGGAACTTTGCCAATACTTTTTGATTAACTGCTTAATAAACTCCAGAATGTTTCCAGGCATTACAATAATCTATACAGGATTAAAGGATCTCTTTCTTATTCTGTGCTTCCTGTGTTTCAGTTGTTCAAATGAGCTATACAAATAGGTTGAATTAGATTATGCACTACAGAAAATTTCAGTTCCAGATCAAATTTCTCTCTTTCTTCCACTGGTCTCAAAGAGTATGTGTGGTTCTAAAATATAAACACTGTCTTCCTTACTTCTAAGTTCTGAATTACTTTAACCCCAACTTGTTCAGCTTTGTTCTTATCTCTAAATAGCAGGTTACATATATAAAACAGCCTCTCAAAATCCAGAAACAGTAATCACTGCTCTGGCCTTAATGTGTCTGCTCTAAAAGCTTACAGTCTAGGTCCCTGTTTTCTTATAAGCATTTTCTAAAGGTAAGTTACCATTGTTGTTTTTTTTTGGTTTCTGGCTTATTTTTTCTCACTAAATGTCCAATATACTCATTCACATCATGGCATGCCTCATGACGTTCCTTTTTGTAGCAGCATAACCTTTGTTCATAAGTAAGTATACACCATCATTCACCAATCTACTTCTTCGTCAGTGCATCCTTCTGACGAAGGATGAAGGATGCATTCTTCAGGTATCATGTAGAATACCCAAAGCCCACAGTCCATCAGTATTCTCAATTTTAGATAATTTCATTGTTGCCAAGAGACAGAAAACCAATAAACACACCCCCGCCAAATAGGAAATCTAAACCTCCTCTAAATTCTTGTCCCTCACCCCATTATTTACCTCTGCTGTTACTGTGGTAGTGCTGATGGTTTACTTTTTTTTTTTTTTTTTTTTTACATGGGCAGGCACCGGGAATCGAACCCAGGTCCTATGGCATGGCAGGCAAGCATTCTTGCCTGCTGAGCCACTGTGGCCCACCCTGATGGTTTACTTTTGAACACAGCTCTTAATATGCCATACAGTTTTCCCCCTGTACCTTGGATTTAAACACTCTTTATAAAAGAATCATATCTTTGAAGTAATTCTTTCAAGAGCTCATTCATATTTCTAGTGTGAATCAGTGGGACATGTAGGTCTATACACCCCCTTTCAATCAATCTCAAGGATTTTCAACAGTAATATTTTTGCCATCAAAATAGTACATGATAATTAGATGCAAACTGGAAAATATGAAAAGATTTTTATGGAAATCTATTGATATTTTTATGTCTATAGCTATGTGAATATCCATAAATAGCTATATGAGTAATTTAGTTATTAATTTTAGTGATTAATCCATATCTTGAGTTTTGGTTTGTTAACAGAATTTTAGGAATTCTTTTATTTTTTCCTCAGAAACTTTTTTAAAAATTTAATTGTGATAATGTAAATGCAATATAAAATTTCCCCTTGTATAAAAATGGGAAAATACTCACAAGTATAAAATCACACAATATCCACAATATTGTGCCACGACCACTACCGTCAATTGCCAAGTCATTTCCCTAATCAAAGAGAAATTCCATCTCCATTAGGAATTAACTCCCCCCCATTGCCCAACACCTGTAGTCTTTCTGTCTGACTTTGCATATCCTAGATATCTCATATGAGTGAAATCATACAGTGTTTATCTTTTTGTGTCTGGATTCTTTCACTCAATGTGCTGTCTTCAGGCTTCATCCAGGTTGTAGCTGTATCATCACTTCATTCCTTTTCACAGCTGACTGTGATCCCACCGTATGTGTAGACCACATTTCGTTTATCCACTACCTGTTGATGGATTTGGGTTGACTGTACCTTCTAGCTTTTGTGAATAATACTACAATGAACATTAGTGTACAAAAATGTGCTTGAATCTCCACTTACAGTTCTTTTAGTTATATATCTAGAAGTGGGATTACTGGATCATATACTAATATTTAACTTTGAGAAAGCACAAAACTGATTTCTACAATGGCTTCTTCATTTTATATTCCCAACAATTTTTGAGGGTTCCTGTTTTTCTCCATCCTCACCAACACACACATACACCCACAAATATATGTTTTTAGATAACCATCCTTTAAAGTACGAAATGATATTTCATTGTGGTTTCAATTTGCATTTCCCTAATGGCTAATGACTTTGAGCATCTTCTTATCTGTTTATTTGTCATTTACCTATCTTTTTTTGGAGAAATATCTATTCAAGGTCTTGGCCCATTTTTTAAGTAATTGTTTTTGTGGCTGTTTGCTTGTTTTGTCTTGCTCTTGTTGAGTTGCAGGATTCTTTACATATTCTGGATATTAAACTTTTATCTTATAAATGGTTTCCAAATATTTTCCTCCATTTGTTACACTGTCTTTTCATGTTCTTGATAATATCCTTTGGCATATAAAAGTTTTTAATTTTAAAGAAGTCCAGTTTATCTGGTTTTTCTTTGGTTTTTACATTTATACGGTCCTAAAGTCATTCCCTTGTGTTTTCTTCTAAGAGTTTTATAATTTTAGCCCTTCTGTTTAGGGTATTGATCTATCTTAAGTTAATTTCTGTATGAGGTATGAGGTCAGGATGCACTTTCATTTTTTGCATCTTGTTGTCCAGTTTTCCCAGTAACATTTGTTGAAGAGACTATTCTTTCCTCCATTGAATAAATTTGTCATTCTTGTCAAAAATCAACTGGCTGTGGATGTATGGGTTTATTTCTCAACTTGCTGTTCTATTCCATTTTTCTGTGTGCCTGTCCTTATGACAGTAACACACTGTTTTGATTACTATAGCTTTATAAGTAGTTTTGAAATTGGGATGCATGACTTCTCCAACAGTGTTCTTTTTCAAGATGGTTTTGGCTGTTTGGGCCCCTGGCCTTTCCGTATGAATTTGATGGTTGCCTTTTCCATTTCTGTAGAGGCTGTTGGAACTTTTATCAGAATTGTGTTGAATCTGTAAATCACTTTGTATAGTACTAATTTTTTTAAAAAAATTGATAACATATATTCAACATAAAATATCCCATTTAATCACCTTCCTGCATAAAATGTGGTGGTATTAATTACATTCACAATGTTATGCTATTGTCACCACCGAAAGTTTTCCACTAAGTGCCCACTTAAGTGCTCTCCCCACCCTTCTTGCTCCTGGTAACCACTAACCTACCTTCTGCCTCTATGATTTTGCGTATTCTAGGTATTTCATGTAAATGAAATCATAGAATATTTGTCCTCTCAAGAACTTTTTGAAATCGAATCCTCCTAAAATTAATTATCCATTTTGGAGTCGTCTTATAAATTTAAGAGGCCTGCCTTCTGTTATTTTTATCATAGCCATTGATAAAATTGTTGAACAGTATGGGAAATATGATGTTAGGAGTTGATATTCTTAGTGAGAAAAGTGGGGGAAGGTGACTCTTATGCAATGTGAGAAAGAGCCTGGAAAGCTTCCTAGAAAGAAAATAATCTGTGTTAGAAATCAAAGTGGTGGTAATATGAAAATGTCATCTAGCCATTCTGGTTTACCCACTGACAGTGCTGGTTTGAGGTGTAAACCACATGCCACCTACATTCCCAGGTAGCTTGAATGCATAAGCTTCATTCGCTTAATGTAGAAGTCACAAAGCCTTCTGGTATTTGCTGCCTTCAAATGCTTTTTGGCAGTAATGAATTAAGGAAGTCCTTTGAGTAAGTTTGGTCCATAGAATATATGACTAAGCTCTGATAGGAGAAGATGTAATACTGTAGAAGGGGGTAACAGTGAACAGTGTGCAAGGACAGTGCCTAGGCTCTCATCTGCCCAGAGCACTGCAGAAGGTGCTGTGCTCTCTGCTTGGATACACAAACTGCAACGGAGATTCATTTCTTGAGTTTCAGCATAGAAACAAAGCATTTTTAAAGTGGGAAAATGGAACAGTTTCACCCTGAGTGTGCCTTAGAAGTGTTAGGATTAAACTCTGAAGTGTTTACTGATTGGTGTGTGAAAAGAAAAGTATTTACATTTTGAAGTGTTAGGAGAATTTTTACTCTGGTGGGGAGACTGATCATTCAACTAGATGGTTTCTCTAAACAGATGGTGTTAGAAAATTTTTCTTTTTGAAGTAAAAGAGTGGCTAAAAACACATTGATTGGAAGCCTGTTCCAAGATTAAGGGACAGATATGTAGAAGTTGCCAAGAGCTGAGTGGGTGAACGATTCTAAGGAGCAGCTGGGACAGACCTGGGGGGAATTAAAAGAAACAGACCAGTGTCTGTAGGTGGGTGACAGGGATGTTTGTGGCTCTGAAAATATCAATAATAATTTGTTAAAAGATATTGACCGAAAAATGAATGCTAGGGCGGGTCACGGTGGCTCAGCAGGCAGAGATCTCGCCTGCCATGCTGGAGACGCGAGTTCGATTCCCGGTACCTGCCCATGCAAAAAAAAAAAAAAAAAAGCAAAAAAAAAGAATGCTATTGTGAAGGCCATAGAATTAAAAGAAAATCAATAAGTACAATAAGTAATCATGAGTAGAGTTTCCTGGTATGAGGCAGTCAATAGACCTGGACATTTCAGAGCACGAGGAGACAACCGGGAACTTGAATAGGGCCCTTCACAATGGGATTAATACATTATGAGGAGTATGCATTTTTTTAAATCAAGCATAATTTTCCTAGGTGGTGATAGGAAGAAAAATATTTGCTAGCAAATTTTTTTTAAACTTTATCTCAAAATCCATATATGAGGCAAAAGGCTGGAGTAGCCAAGAGATTATTTAATGTTGAGCTGTCGCTTTAGCTGCAATAAAAAGGTGGGAATGCAGAGGTCTCCTCCCCCATCCCTTCCCTTCTTATCATTAGAGTCTAACAAAACTCAGACGTCTAGGCAAGTACAAAATGCAGAGGTGGGCTCAAGTTGGAACAAATTATTACAATGGAATTCTCTGAAGGCTGGGAGATTAGTTGCTACCTCCCAACCAATCTCTTTGAGGTGTTTTCCCCAGTGGTGGAAACTATGGCAGATGTAGATTTGATCAGCTAGAATTGCAACCACATGAACTACGAGAGCTAAAAGAATGCGTAAGAAATCATTCTGCACAGCATTCCAGTTTTTTAACATTTTTTATCGTGAAATATATAGACAGAAAAAAAGAAAAAGCAGTAATTTTCAAGTACACTTTAACAAGCAGCTACACAACTGATTTCATAATTTGGTATGGGTTATCATTCCACATTTTCAGGTTTTTCCTTCTAGCTGCTCCAAAATACTGGAGGCTAAAAGAAGTATCAATATAGTGATTCAGTGGTTCAACTTACTCGTTAAATGCTCTCATTTCTGTTATAACTCCTCCTCCTCCTTTTTCTAAACAAATATTTTGTTTATTTTAGTGAAGCTGGTGCAGACAATGTCCCATTTAAAACCTATATCCCAGGCCAAAGTAAAAATAAAATAAAAAAGAGCAGTGTTTAGTTGTATACACTTCTGTATAAATAAGTTTATTAACTGTTAATGAAAATTATAACTTTTCTGGGATCTTCTGACAAGATTGTTTTTAATCTTAAAATTCTTTGTCTCTTCAGTGAAACCATCTTTGGAATTAGTCATTACTCCTATCATACCTACCATCTCGACTCCAACTAGATATTCCTCTTCTTTTGGTCCAGACCTTCAGATTTTAAAAGTAGATTCAAGTTAAGGAAAGGTCATTTTGCCACAGTTCAGTTATGTGAAACACTTCCATCTCCCACTGAAAGTCATATTCCAGGAGTGAGGCCATCACATGGTAGAACCTCAGGGCCAATTGGAATGTCATTATGAACACTCTCATTGGTCAAACTTACTTATTATCACAAGCCTGAAAACTCACAGTTCTGGAAGAGGTGAATCCTCTGTGCACACATGTAATTTCTTAAAAGGAGAGGACAGTATGAAGGGGGCCATGTCTTGATCACCAATATCAGCACAATGAAAACAAACAATAATGAATACTGAACACTAGAATTCAAAATACCAGATGTTTTAGAGAAAAGAGATGCCAGTTTTCAATTCCATTTTGAACACCACATTACAAAGGAACTATTTTTAAAAATAGAAAAAGGATTAAGGGAAAAGAAAAAAAAAATCTCTAAACCACTGAATGAGATTCTGTTTATTCCCGATATACTTCAATCACATCTTCTCCCTCCATTCCCGGTTGTTTTGGAGTGTGATTATCAGCAATTCTCTGACCTTCAAAGAGAAACCTGAGTGAATTCACTGGAACTTCTTGTCTTTGACAGCATATTCGTTGAGTTTCTTGAGATGTGTTGTCATTTTTGCCTTGAAGTGAATCTCACTTCTATTCTGTCCAATGGCTTTCAGTTTAATGTATTCCCCTTCTTTCTTATCCCCCAAGTCCTCATTTGAAGGTTTAGCCTCCTGATGTTTCCTGCTTTTGAGACAGTCTTCCAATTGTAGGGCCTAGAGTGGTGCCTGGTCCGACATGGTGACATGGCTTCATCCCAGGGTCTCTGCACAGCAGTGGACTCGGGCAAGCAGAGCCTTGCTCCGGGGTTTCTACCTTCTTTGACCATTCTTCCACTATAAAGATCTTTGGGCTATGCCCTTTCCAACTTTTTCATGTTGAAAAGTGGTGTCAATAGTATAAGATAGGGGGATGGAATTAGTTGATGTTCTTGGAGAGGCTGCCCCCTCTGAATCTCAGGACTTTCTAACCTAGAAACTCTCTGGACATTATGGGTTTCAGGAAAGTAAACTCAGTGCATGAAACTTTTATAGAGTCTCATTTAGAGCCCTTAGTGTTCTTTAGGGTTAATAGGCACGATTTCGTTTGGAGTTTGGCAAACAGTGCTAATTAGCTTCTCTAGCTGAAGGTGACATAAAAGTAGCCTCCAGAATAGCTTCTTGATGCTATTTAAACTTTCTTAGCCACTGATCTTGTGTTTTGTTACCTTCCTTTTCCTCCTTTCGGTCCAGAAGGCATTATTGATCTCATGGTGCCAGGGTCAGGCTCATTTCTGGGAGTCATGTCCCATGTAATCGTGGAGACTTTCACCCCTGAATGTCATGCCCCACATAGTGGGGAGGGTAATGATTTGCCTTGTAGAGGAAGTTGGGCTTAGAGAGAGAAGCCACATCTGAGCAACAAAAGAGCTTTCCTGGAAGCAACTCATAGGCATAATTATAGGTCGTCTTAGCTTCTCCACTATAGGAGTAAGTTTCCTAAGGGCAAGCCTCAAAATCAAGGGCTTGGCCTATTTTCTTAGGAGTCCCTAATATTTGAGAGAGCATAAGGGATTTCCTAAATGGGAAAGTTTAATAGTTCCATATTTTTTTCTCCAGCCCCTCAAGGGACTCTACCAATACTTTTTAATTATCAGCCCACCATAGTCTGGATGTCTCAGGGTATTACATTAAGCTATACAGAATTATAAGGCTTTGGTCCCATTCTAAGCTCCAGGTATTTGAGTTATTTAAATGAGCTATCCAGACAGGTTGATTTAGATTGTGTTACAGAAAGCATAGTTTCTTGACACAATAAAACTCTGTGCCTTTGGTTTCATATAGTATGTGAAGCTTTAGAGTACATACACTATCATCTTTTGATTTACCTTAGTTCCAACCAGTTTGGCTTCCTTTTTATCTCTAATTGAACCTGATCTCTTTTCATTTACTTTAACTGTTATTGTATGTAGCAATACTGACTTTCAGAACTGTCGAAATCCAGCTATGAATCTTTCAGGTGTCACAGAGGTACTCGAAGTTCCTGGGGAATACTAGCTTATACGCATGTAGATCTCTGTCTCAAAATCTAGGAACACACTTACAATGGACTAAGTATAGCTGCTATGAGAACTTACAATCTAGGCTCCAATTTTCTCTTAAGTATTTTCTGAAAAAGACTAGCATGTTTCTTCTTTACTTTTTGGCTTATTTTGCACAACACAATGTCCCCAAGGTTCATTCAATTCTTTGTGTGTCTCACGATGCATTATTTTTTGTAGCCACACAGTATTACATCATATCACAGTTAGCTTTTTGGCTTCTCTTTCAGTCATTGTACACTTTGCCCCCCTTTATCCATTGAGTATCATGGACAATGTCCAAATAAACAAACCATGTCTCGCAGTACCCTTACTTAGTTGTGTAATCAGCAGCACTCTCAATTTTAGACAGTTTTCATTGGTCCAAAGAGACAACTGATAAACCAGCCTCACCAAATATCAAATCAAATTGTCCCCTAATCTCTTGTCCCTACTCTAATCTCTTATCCTTCCCCCCAAGTATTTACTCCAGGTCTTGTTGTGGTACTGTTGCTGTCTTCCTGTAACTATAGGCATGTAATATTAGTTTTCCCCCTATACCCCTCTATTATTGACTCTTTGTAGAAGATCAAACCTTTGAAGGAGTTCATGCAGGAACTTTTTTATAGCTGGAGAATTAATCGATGGGATACATGCAAAACACATCACCTTTCAATCATATTCACCTTCAGTATGGCAATGTTACTTATAACCCTACTAATTAGTAATGTTACTTATCATCTGACTAACTAGCTACCTTAACTTCTATCTGCTCCCTTATATTTAAGTTCAGCCTCATTGGGTAACCTTTCCTCTGTCTGTGGCTTCTGTTACCTCTAGGTCCCCTATATTCTACAGAGTAAGCCTTTGCATTTACCTTTCCCAGAGTCATAATAGCAACATTGTGTAGTATCAATCGTTTTGTATCTGACTTATTTCACTCAGCATTATGTCTTCAAGGTTTATCCCTGTTTCCATATGATTCAGAACTTCATTTTGTCTTGCTGGGGCATAGTATTCCAGCATATATATCTTCCACATTTTGTTTATCCACTCTTCTGTTGATGGGCACTTGGATTGTTTCCATGTTTTGGCAATTGTGACAAATGCCACTACGAACCTTGGTGTGCAAATGTCTGTTTGTGTCACTGTTTTCAGCTCTTCTGGGTGTATTCAGAGTATTGGTATTGCTGGGTCGTAGGGCAACTTGTTATTTAGTTTTCTGAAACTGCCAAACTTTCTTCCATAGGGGCTGTACCAATATAGATTCCCACCAGCAGTGAATAAATATTCTAGTTTCTCCACATCCTCTCCAACCTTTGTAGTTTTCTGTTAGCTAATAGCAGCCATTCTTTTAAGTGTGAGGTGATGTCTTATTGTAGTCTTTATTTTCATTTCCCTTATAGCTAATGAAGGTGAACTTCTCTTCATGTTCTTTTTAGCCATTTGTATTTGCTCTTTGGAAAAATGTATATTCATATCCTTTGCCCATTTTATAATTGGGTTATTTATTCTTTTGTTTTTGGGTTGTATACTTTTTTTATGTACACAGGATACCAAACCTTTGTCTGATATGTGGTTATCAATATTTTCTCCCATTGGGTTGGCTGCCTCTTGACCTTTTGAGGCACACAAGCTTTTGATTTTGGGGAATTCCCATTTATCTTTTTTTTTCTTTTATTTCTTATGCTTTGGGTGCAAAATTTAAGAAGCTACCTCCTAATACTAGATTTTGAAGATGTTTCCCTATATTTTCTTCTAGAAGAAATGGTACTGGCTCATATTTAGGTCTTTAATCCATTTTGAATTAATTTTTGTATAGGATGTGTGATAATTATCCTCCTTCATTCTTCTGACTATTGATATCCAGTTCTCCTGTGTCCATCTATTGAAAAGACTATTCCATACCAGTTCAGTGAATTTGGGGTCTTTATCAAAGGTCAATTGACCATAGATTTGATGGTCTATCTCTTCACTTTCTCTTTGATTCCATTTGTCAATACTTCTGACTTTAAGCCAGTACCATGCTGTTTTGACCACAGTAGCTTTATAGTAAGCTTTAAAATTAGGAAGTGTTAACCTTTGTATTTTGCTCTTCATTTTTAGGTTATCCTTAACTGTTAAGGGTCTTTTTCCCTTACAAATAAGTTTGATAACCAGCTTTTCCAAGTATTCAAAATAGGTTGTTGGAATTTCAATTGGTATTACATTGAATCTTTAGATCAATGTGGGTAGAATTGACATCTTAATGACATTCAACTTACCTATCCATGAGCACAGAATGTCTTTCCATTTATTTGGGTCTTCTTTGATCTCTTTTACCAATGTTTGTACTTTTCTGTGTACAAGTCCTTGGTAAGCTTATTCCTAGACACTTGAAGAATCAAGTGTTTGCTATTTTGAATGGACTATTTTCTTTAATTGTCTCCTCAATTAGATCATTACCAGTGTATAGAGATATTACTAATTTTTGTATATTAATCTTATATCCACCACTTTTTGTTGAATTTGATTATTAGCTCAAGTAGCTTTGTTGTAAATTTCTCAGGTTTTCCAAGTATAGGATCATGTCATCTGCAAGTAATGAAAGTTTTACTTCTTCCTTTCCTATTTGGATGCCTTTTATTTCTTTTTCCTGCCTGATTGCTCTAGCTAGGACTTCTAGTACAATGTTGAATAATAGTGGTGACAATGGGCGTTCTTGTCTTATTCCCAAACTTGGGGGAATGCTTTCAATCTCTCACTATTACGTGTGATGCTGGCTATGGATTTTTCATATATACCCTTTATGACACTAAGGAAGTTTTCTTCGATTCCTACCTTTTGAAGTGTTTTTATGAAAAAAGGATGCTGAATTTTGTCTCATGGTTTTTCAGCATCAATCAATATGATCATGTAATTTTCCCCTTATGATTTTTTAATGTGCTATATTATCTTGAACCACCCTTGCATTCCTGGTATAAACCCCACTTGGTCATGATGTATAATTCTTTTAATGTCTCTTTGGATTTGATTTGCTAGTATTTTGCTGAGAATTTTTGCATCTATGTTCACTAGGGAGGTTGGTCTATAATTTTCCTTTCTTGTAGAGTCTTTATCAAGTTTTGGTATTAGAGTGATATTAGCTTCATAAAATTAGTTAGGTAGCATTTCTTTTCCCTCCATTTTTGGAAGAGTTTGAACAGGGTTGGTGTTAGTTCTTTTTAGAATGTTTGATAAAATTTCCCTTGTGAAGCCATCTGCTCATGGGCTTTTCTTTGTTGGAAGTTTTTTTGATGATTGATTGACCCTCTTTACTTGTAATTGGTTTGTTGAGATCTTCTCTTTCTTCTTGAGTCAGTGTAGGTTGTTCATGTTTTTCTAGAAATGTGTCCATTTCATCTAAGTTCTCCAGTTTGTTGACATATAGTTGGTCATAGCATTTTCTTATAGTTTTTAAAATTTCTTCAGGATCTGTGGTAATAAGCTTGCCCTCTCATTTCTGAATTTGTTTGTCTGCATCTCTCTCTTTTTTTCTTTGTCAGCCTAGCTAGTGATCCATTGATTTTATTGATTTTCTCAAAGAACCAAATTTTGGTTTTGTTGATTCTATTTTTTGTTGTTGTTGTTGTTCCCCAGTTTGTTTATTTCTTCTTTATTCGTTGTTATTTCTCTTTGTCTATTTTCTTTGGAGTTAGTTTGCTGTTCTTTCTTTAGTTTCTTCAGATACACAATGAAGTACTTGATTTTTGCCCATTCTTGTTTTTTAATATAGGTATTTAGGGCAATAAATTCCCTCTCAGAACTGCTTTTCCCACATCTATAAGTTCTGATATGTTGTGTTCTGATTATCATTCATCTCCAGATATTTAATCATTTCTCTAGCAATTTCTTCTTTGACCCACTGCTTATTTAAGAGTGTGCAGTTTAATCTCCATATATTTATGAAAGCTCTAGTTCTTTGGTGATTATTAATTTCCAGCTTCAGTCTGTTGTGGTCAGAGAAAGTGCTTTGGATAATATCAATCTTATTAAATTTATAAAAACTTATTTTGTGTCCCAGCATATGATCTATCCTGGAGAATGTTCAATGGGCACTAGAGAAGACTGGCATTTGGGGATATAATGATTATATATGTCTATTAAGCATAATACATTTATTGAATTATTTAAGTTCTCTATTTCTTGGTTGATCCTCTGTCTGGATCAACCTATAGTGGAGAGTGGTATATTGAAATCTCCCACTATTATAGTTGAAATATCTATAGTTTCCTTCTGTTTTGTGAGTATTTGCCTCATGTATTTTGGTGCTCCTTGATTGGGAGCATAAACATTTATAATTGTTATTTCTTCTTGGTGAATTGTCACTATTATCAATATGTACTGTATTTCTTTGTTTCTTTTGACATCTTTACATTTAAAGTCTATTTTATCTGATATTAATATAGCCAATCCTGCTTTCTTTTGGTTATAGCTTGCATAGAGCATCTTTTCCTTCCTTTCCCTTTGAATTCATTTGTGTCCTTGGGTCTATGCATCTCTTACAAACACTATATGATAGATTATATATTTTTAATCATTCTGCCAATCTATATCTTTTAATTGGTGAATTTAGTACATTTACATTCAAATTTATTACTGTAAGAGCAGTTCTTGAATCTACCATTTTGTCCTTTCGTTTTTGTCAATCTATATATTCTTTCCCCCGTAAGAGCAGTTCTTGAATCTACCATCTTATCCTTTCATTTTTGTCAATCTATATATTCTTTCCCCCCTGTATCTTTTTATCCTTTTAAATTACCCTTATTGTTATTCTTCAGTTCTTTGCCCTCCTACAGACCCCCCTCTTCTATCTTTTCTCTTCAGCTGGCAGGAATCCCTTTAGTATGCCTTGTAGACAGGTCTCTTGTTGACTAGTTCTCTCAGTCTTTGTTTGCTTTTGAGGATTTTAATCTCTCTCTCAATTTTGAGAGACCACTTGGCTGAATACAGAGCTCCTGGCTTGATCATTGAGGATCATAAATATATCATTCTGCTGGCTTCTCACTTCCATAGTACCTGTTGAGTCATCCTGACTCAATCTTATGGGATTTTCCTTGTAGAATGCTTTTCTCGTGCTGCTTTCAGGACTTTTAGCTTCTCTTAAATATTTGAAAGTCTGATTAGTATGTGTCTGGGAGTAGACCTATTTGGGTTTTTTTTCTATTTGGGGTTCTTTGAGCCTCTTTGATTTGCATATTTATGTCTCTTTTAAGGATTGGAAAGTTTTCTCTAATTATATCTTCAACTAACCTTCTCAGCCCTTTACTCTTCTCTTCTCCATGATTCTTATTTTTGTGTATCTTTTACTGTCTGTCATTTCCCTGAGATCCAGTTATGTTTTTTCCATTTTCTTGCCATTTGTTCTTTTGTGTACTCTAGTTCAATTGTTCTGTCTTCTAGCTCACTTATTCTTCCTTCTAACTCTTTGAATTTGCTATTGTATTTCTAGTATAGTTCTAATTTGGTCTATAATATCTTTCATCTCTGTGTGATCTGCTATTTTTCTATTTAATCGTTCAAAGTTTTCTTTAGGCGCTTCTAGTATTTTCTTGATATCCTTTATTTCTTTACAAATATCCTTGAGTAGATGGTCCATATTCTGTGTCTCCTCTGGTGTTTTCATGTGATCATTTAGCTGGGCCATTTCTGCCTGATTCTTCATGTGCTTTGTGATTTTCTGTTGTGTTTGGGGCTTTTGATTACCTTAATAAGCTTATTTTGCAAGTTGGTTTCCTTCACTTGTCTAAAGTTTTGAATTTTCTTGGGTTTGCATTGAAGATCCCCCTTTGCACTTGGTTTGTCAGTAATTCCCTGTGAAACCATGACCCGAATCTCATGTAGGGGATGCAATTCTACTTCAGAATCTATTAATACCTAGACAGGAATGCATGGGTAGTTCAGTGGCACAATACCCGTCAACCATAAGGGTGACCCAGGCTCAATTACTGACCCATGTACCAAAACAAACCAAACAAAAACACCTCAAAAATAGTAGGCCCTGAAGCCAGAAGCAGACACCCCAAGGCATATTTGGAATGAACTCAGAATGGTGCCCACAGATAAAAATGGAAAAAAAAAGAGAAATAAAAATAACAATAAAATAAAAAATAAATGGAAAAACTAGGCAGTTTGCCAGAGTGCACTTACCTCTTCTTCCCAGCAGATGGTGCTCCTGAGCCACCTCCTTTCCTCAGGCTTGCCTCTCCCCAACTGCGGCAGCTGGCTTGGCAAGATTGCATGCTCAGTGAGATGAGGGGTTTGTGGTGGCACTCTGGTGTTTGGCGGCAGGATGGCCAGTCCTAGCACACACAACAGGGCAACAGATCACAATGCTCAGTGGGGGGGCAAAGCACAGCACCTGGAACCCGATGGATGTGTTGCCCACAGCTCCCAATGAGATGGTCACCCAGCAGATGTCTGATCCCAGAAGCCAGCGGGTGCAGCCCCTCAAGGCAGGCAGCTAGGCATACCCCTGGGCTTCCCATGGGTGTTACTGCCTGCAGCCCTGCCTTGGGATGTCACCCTAACTAGCTGCTGGGTAAGCTGGAGTTGGAGGGACGCTCCTCTCCCTCGGATCCGCACTTCAGCATTTTAAAATTTGCAGTTAAAGAAAGAAGCACTGTAAGTGATTTGTCCAATGTCTGTGATGGATTATTTTCAGAGAATGCCAGAACCCCTTTTCTCCCCACTATTAACCCAGTTTTCTTTGTCAGATTTTGTCCCTCAGAGAGAGAGAGAATAAAAGCTATTGTTGTGGTAGGTGTGGCTAATATGCAATTGAGAGGGATGCTTAAAATTTGTTTTAAGGCTAGGAAATCTCAGATCATTTGGCTGATAATGGATCCTCTTTCTTCTCAGTGGTAGCAGCTGTTCTCTTTTATTGTTTCCTCTGCTTTCTTCACCTTGTGCCAGCTGCTGGTTGTGGATCTGAATGGAAACAGATATGAAGGGAGATACCAGGGTTCCAGCTATCTTCCTCAGTATGATCAAACAAACATTCTGGCCCGGTTATTTCTTCACTACAGAAATCTTTGCAATAATGTACTAGGAAGAACTAACTTGGGTTGCAAAGTTTAGATAAAACCAGATTCAAACTCATCCATTCTACAACCTGGTTGACCCTAAAGGAATCAGATTAATAGGAACCAAAATAGTACCCACCTCAGATTGCTCACGACCAAGAACATATATGACACAAAATGGAGACAATTCAAAGAAAGGCAAGGATATGCAAATGAGGGAGTTAAACGTTGTAGGAATAAGTACTGGAAAGATACAGAGTAAAAGAAAATATATAGTGAACTTGAATCATCTCAGAAAGACTTCTTTAAGGCAGAGTATATGTAAACTAGCCTTGCCTTTTGGGCATTTCTGATGAAAACTAAGACTTCCCATTAGATTAAAGATCCAGAAACAACTGAATTATACAGTAACTCTTTCCTCCTAATCAGCAGTTTATTCCCCTCCAGACTTGGATCAGAACTGGTCTGCCCATGGGAAGGTGCCGTATGCAGCTGAGCTTTTTCTTCCATGCTGGATTTTTATGATAAATCATAACGTAGGGAGAAATGATACAAGTCCATGAGGGAAAGCTTCCTGGCCATAGGCAATTTCAGATATAGCATGCTGTGTGTACTGAAACATGAAAGAAAAATAGCTGACGATGCCCAGGAGGAAGGTTTCCTCCTTGTTCCCCTGTACTTTGCAGGACAGGCAGCCTAGTTTTGACCTTTTTGTTTTTCTAGTACCTAATAGAGTAAATTTCCCCATTTATATCCCATGGTAATTCCCAACTTCTAAATAGAGTTCATAAAATTGTTGATAGATTGTTAAAGATTGATGATACGTAACTGCTATTAGTTATTTCTTACTTGGTGACCCAACAGTATGAGAAAATTATTTTGCCTCTTACCTGTTCAGTTCTTTTTTTTTTTTTTTTTTTTTTTAAAGGAAAGACAGAGAGAAGGAAGGAAGGATAGAAGGAAGGAAGGAAGGAAGAAAGGGAAACATTTTTAAACATTTTCTTGTTTTATTGTATTCTGTTTCTCCGTTTTTGTTACATGGGCTGGGGCCGGGAATCGAACCGAGGTCCTCCGGCATAGCAGGCAAGCACTTTGCCCGCTGAGCCACCGCGGCCCGCCCACCTGTTCAGTTCTTATTTATGAATTGAGATTTCCAATGAATTAGCTCAATCGTAGACAACAAAATCTATGCTGGAAAAAAAGGCATCAATCCCATTCTTTCCTATGTGAGTCTTCTTCATCAGCCAAATACATGGATACATGTAGATTTTATGCTGTATATACCAGGACTCGGCACAAGCCAAAGTGATTTCCTTTCATCCCTATCCCTTATAACAGCCCCTCCACATTTGCCCATATTATATTCATTCAAACTTCTACTTTGACTTTTTTCAGTTACTCTTACTCAGAAAGAAGTTTTCCATTTGGATATCTTTGAGGCTCACCCATCCTTCAGGTACTGACAGGAATAGATCCCACAGCCCTGCCCTTCTACCCCAGGCCACAGAGTTGTTTCCTTCTAGTACCTTCTGTAGCACTTTCATCCCTTATCTTTTGGCCCATAATTTAGTCCCTGAAGTTTGGACAAACAAAATCAATTTTTTTTCCAGGGCATCTTCCAACCCAGTCCTTCTCTTTCCCTACAACCTTCTGGAATTTGTTTGTCTTTATCTCTTCTCCAGTTGACATAGCCCACTCAAATGCAAGTTTTTATCTTCTTTCCTGCCTTGCCAGAAATAAGGACACAGGATGCATTCTTTAGTTTTTCTGGGTTTGTTTGCTATTATTTTGTTGGTTTGCCCTAGCCAGATGAGTTAATAAACATTTAAAGACAAATCAATACAATAGGAGAAGTAATAGGGTAAAAATAAATTAATTTAATAAGACAATGTTGAGTGCCTATAATATATCAGGCATTTTAGTGATAAGGATTCTTGATGTTCATTAAAATGTAAGTAGAGTTATAAGGACCCTCTTATGACCTCTAGTCTAAGATTGAGGCCATTTCCATTCTGCCAATGCTTAAAACCAGGTTAGTCTTAGACATTAACCTGAGACAAATCTCAGCTGTCTCCTTTTGCAGACTTGGTGAATCAATTCCCTGCACTGCCTCCCCAGACTCTAAGCTCTATCATGTTATTGCTTCATAGTTGTTCTGGTCCCTACAGAATCTACTATTCAGAATCTATCATCAGACCTAATGTTGGTTGAGGATGAATAATGTCTCTGCTTATCAGAGACCCCTCTGGGTTTGATATGATCTTGCACTAGTTTAAAGACCCATCTGAAGTCATTCCTCCTGGACACATCTATGGCTCCGGGACTTAGAATTTCTGAATCTACTCCTGGTGTAAGTCCTTCAGATCAGTTGGCCTACAGTGGAGTGTATTTGTTAGTTGACTAATAAGGCCAAAGAGGCTGATTCTGCCATTCGGGTAAATGTGCTACTTCACCTAGAATTTAAAGCTATTATCTGAAGCTAGTTCCTCTTGATGGGCATCACTCTCTTGGATGCCATCCTGTTTTAGTCTAGCTCCTTTTCACAGCCAGAAGTAGATTTTCTTCCTGTATAAAACCTTGAGTCCCTTTTAGACCTCTCATTGCATTCCAATTTCTACTTGTCAGTTTCTTCAAAAAATAACAAGCTTGGGGGGGGGGGGGGGGGAGGCGGGTAGGGAATGATCACACTCCCCTCAAGTACTCTTTGGTAGTTTGTGCTTCACGAGTCCTCTCCTCCCTCTTCTGTCACCCAGTGCTTTATACACAACTTAGGATGGAACCATCCCCAATACCATCATGATGACAGAATATTTCTTCACTCATAAATTGACAATAGCAGTCTGCTGCATTGAAGATAAAGAATTTCTTTCTCACAAATATGTTAAACCATGACTTATTCTGAAGGTTTTTAAAATGTATATGGTGTCTCTACTCAACTTGAACTTTCTGAGATTAAGGATATTCCATTCATTCATTCAACATTGGATGGACCACCTATTATGCTCCAGACATTATGCTAGATGCAAATATAGAATGAAACCTATCCATGAAGCGTTCACTATCCAATGAGCTAAATAAAGCACATAATTACAACACAGGATATTACTGCCATGATAGAAGATATTCAAGATTGGGTAGTTGCCTTCGTGAGATAATGATTGATTCTGGCTTTATTCTTTAGGATCCTTATTTAATATTTACGCTTATTAGGCTTGTAAGAAATATCGCTGGTGGTGATAATATGGCATAAGTAGATATTCATAGAAGAGAGGAGGTTGAAAATAGCCTTTCTTAGAACTGAGAAAAACATCAAGTTTTGTGATGATTACAATACTGCTCTGTAATGGGTGGCCTTTAATATTAATACTTGCAATCACTTATTTTAGTCACAAATTGCTATCATTTATTGAGTAATGAGTTATGTTCTTTGTACATAGCAAATAATTCGATTCTTGCACAATCCCTAGTGGATGGCTATGCTTCCCACTTTATGGATTAGAAAACAGTGTCTTGGTCAGATAGTAAATAGTTTTCCCTCTCTTCCACTTAACCACTCTACTGTTATTATAAATCTAAATAAAGGACAGGAACTAAATGTATAAAAATGTTTCCAAACAATTACTTGTTTGAAAGAGTTTCAAAACTTTAGGACCATTTTGACAATTGGGATTGTCATGATATGTAATTTAGTATTATCAACAGAGTTAAGATGGAATCCTTTAGAGGGGGAACATTTTATATATATATATATATATATATATATATATATATATATATAATTACATGTATAATATAATATATATATATATATATATAAACATATGTTTTAGAATAATTTCCCAGCAATGTGGACAGGTGAACACTTGAGTAAATTTGCATCCAGTACCCAAACTTTTCTAGGCTTTACAAATTTCATAATGGCAAAGTTAAAAAGTATAAAACCAGTGTTTAAAAACAGTAGTTGAGTCCTTAATTAAAAGGTTAAAAACCATTTCTTGAAAGTATTTTCAGAGGCATTTCATCAGTAAAACATTACACTTCATTTTAACTAAAGATCTACTTCATATTGGATATTACCCTAGTCATTTCCATTTCTATTTTTTTATTTAAGGTTTTTGTAAATCTGTGATTAGGACTATTATAATAAAACTTTTCACTACTTGTAACTATTCACTGGAAACATAATCTTATCCTCAAAGGGTTTGACTATAAACAAGGATTAGTGTCACTAAACACAATATGATGGGATAGGGTGTTTAGAATGAATTGCAAATGTTTTAGGGACTTTCAATAAAGCATGTATTTAATAAAGAATGAAACAAGTCTTGAATCCTGTTATTGTTTAGTTATGCTGCTTGTGAAGGCTTCTTCATTTTTGACCATCCATTTATTTTTTTTTTTCTAAATTGCACATTAATATTAGATTGCTTTGGTATATATTGCCTTAATCAGAAAAGCATATGAACTAAAGCCAGCTGTGGGACTGCAGAGCATCTCAAAGATGCTATAAAGGGGACATAAACAAGACATTAGACCTCTTATTCTCTCTCTCATTTTTATTGCCTAGCTCAGTGGCCTGTTTTATAGCCATGGAGCTCTGCCTAGCAGTCAATACACTACCTGCAAGCTAGACTGATTCACAGGGAGGTAGAAAATCTTTGGCTGTGGTGTGCACAAAAGTTTATCTGTTTTGCTGTTTTTATTCCCTGTCAATTTCCCTAATGTTCATTACCCACTCTCTTCTCTTCAGCCCTTCTTTGCAAGCATTCCTAGGAAAGTATATGTGTGTCAGGGCCTGAAATCTAGTAGGTTGACTCCTTAGGGATTTGACTTGGGTCACCGATGTTTGAAAGAAAAGGATAGTTTTGAAAGTCATTCTGATAGTCTGATCTTTCTGGTCTCTTCTCCCTTTCCTTTGAACTATGCATTTCTCTCTTTTCTACAATCCTTTGTCTAATTTCCATTTCTTTTCTCTCTGTCTTCAAATACATTGCAGCATAGGCATTTCTTCATTTAACAACATTTATCGAATGTCTGTTATGTGACAGTTACTCCACTAAATGCTGAAGCAATAGCAATAAACAAGGTAGCGTCAGTTGTCTCTCTGGGAAATGTTTGTGTATGCGTGTATATATTCTATATATATTCTACTCTCTCTATATATATAGTCAACAAATGATAATGACTCCACAGATTATTTTAACATTACAAAAGTGATATTATGGGAACAGGAAGGGGATTTATCTGAACATAAATTAATCTAGTTATGGATCAGAAAAGGTATCACAACTAAAGTTATCTGGTCTGATCTTGAATTCCTTTAACAGATTTCAAATTCACAATTTCTTTTCAGAATAAACTGCTTTATTTGCCTACAAAATTAGGAATAGGCCATCCACATTTATCACTACAATTTTTCTCCCTCTAAATGCCCATATGTTACCAAAAACCCCAAATCATTATATTCAAAGATTACCAGCATCTCTCTATGGCAAATTCTTATGAGTTACTATATAAACATATAAGTTTATGAAAAGAATCACCCCAAAAAGAGAAAGGCTAATTATTAGGCCAGGCCTATGGACCAGCACATATTTACCAGGCCTGTCTAGGCTTTTATAACCTATGCTTCATAATTCTCTTCTCCCCTGTGCCTGCTTTGTCTAGCCTGGTTTTAGTTCACCCTTGAGACTGAAGTTCCATGGCTTTTCCCTGGTGCCTAGAGTCCTACAGCTGAATGATATAATCATTGAACATGAACAATTAAAAACAATTCCCAATGACTCTCGGCTCTTCTGTCTCCTATGGAGAAACTGTACTTTACAGACCTGCAGCCCCCATCTTTGCCACATCCCATTGCCTTCTTTTGAAATTAACATGACTGTTCAGATGCAGTGAATTTGCTATGTCCTCACAAACTGGCCCTGTTTGACCGTGTACCTTCTCCTGGATTTTTCTGAGAACTTTTTCATTTTACATTTCATAAGTACATAGAGGCAATCAAATATCTGAGCAATGGCAGAAGGCAAACTGAGCTGGTGAGAGCAGGGGGCTTAGAGAGGGGAGCTGGGAATCCAGTTTGATGTTACCATTAATTCGTTCTATCTTTCAATAAGTTATAAAACCATCTAGTGTTTAACATGATGATACTTTGGAGATTAACTAGACCTTTCCTATTATGCTTGGGAGAATTGAAGCTCAGAGAAGTTAATGTGACTTGTTCATAGTCATAAACAATCAGTTCATCTTTCTAGGACTTGCCCGCCTTATCTTTAAGTTGAGGAGATTGGAATTGTAACTGAGTCATTTTTACAGCTCCTTCAGCTCTAAAAAAAATACATGATTCTGAAGTTGATTTCAGACTCTCCAGATCCTAAGGGAACAAAGCACTGCCTAGTGCCATGATCAGTTATTGCCATGTAGAAATCATCTCTATGTTTACCCTTGGTCTTTTTATAAATGTTTCCTTTGCAAGTGCCTGAATTACTTTTACTACTGTTTTCAATTAATTGAATTTTTATAAGCAAAATTTCTCTGTTTATAACTTCTTGAGCAACAAAGGGCAGAAAAACTTTGTTTCCACTATCAAATTGTTCAAAAAAACCCAGTATCAAAAATTTAATAAACCCACACTTCACTAATGTTTGAATAAATCCACTAACAGAATCTGGGTCGTGTAAATGCTTTGTAAGGTTGGAGGAACATGCTTTATAAGGTTTGCTATTACTTTCTTCTCATTTATTTCTTCCCATCCTGTTTCAAATCAAACAGTTTGGTAAAGATACTAGTCTTAGAGCTGTCCCCAATTGAAGATAAATGGAGAAAGTAATTTTGCTCATAACCCAAACTACTAAAGTTTTAGTTTCTATCAAAATTAATGTCCCACTCTTTCAGACTTATATGGTAAGAAAATGTGTATGCCATTCATGTATCTTTTAGAAGTTTTAAATAGAGTTTGTATATATATTTTCTTCAGGAATTAATGAAATAATAAAAATTATGATTTTCACCATTCCTTTTTGTATTCTTCTTGTCAGCGAAACAGAGTTGTATAAAGCCAAATATTTAATTAATATTGAACTATAGAAATAATTTTTTCTAATGTCACCGTATTAAAAAAATGGACTCTTCCATTTTTTTTTCTTTTTCCATTAACCTTAGATGATGTCCCAGATTATTTTACTTTGATTTACTGTTGAAATAAATGTTTTTCACTGTCATTATATATCTCTACAGGACTTTGAAATTAAGTCCTTGCTTTATTCACCATCCTCTGTGCCGTATACACACAGGTTCAGGACACATCAGGGGCTAACTAGAGGAAATTTAGTCCTCTAGATCCAATATCACATAAAAATTTCAAGAGGTTGTTTATTATTTTCTATAAATGGTGGAAATAATAGCTAATTATTAAAATCAAAGTTAATTCTAAGATCAAATAAAATAATGTTGGAAAGTGTTTAGCTTGTATCTGGCACAGAGTAAAAGCTTGATAAATGGTTGTATTGTTTTAATACTAATCCAGTAAACTAAACCTGGTAGGAATAATGGTCTTTAGCTATGTCAATTATTCAACAGATAGCATGAAATTTTCCTCTTAATAATGTAATGTTGAACTGAGGTATATTAAAATCTGTTCAGAGTGGCATCTGATATATCTTGAGTGCAATGTATGTGTGGAAAATGTAGCTATAGTTACTTCCACTGTGATATAAACAAGTTTCTGTACCCACAAAATTGCACTTATTTTTAGGGCACTGGTGTCAACAGCCACTTCTTCAAAGAAATTATTTCTTTTGATCCATTTAGTAACTTGATCCCAGCTGCATAAAAATAGACTTGCAGCATTTCATTTTTCCACAGACTGCTGATGGCTGCATTCCATAACTTAAAAAATCTGTCAGAAGAAAGCCTCAAACTCAAAAGCTTTTACAGAAACTTGTTGCACGTGATAACATGGAAACTGGAGTTACTTGCAATTAACAACATACAGGATTTAAAAAATCTAGCTTCAAAATATTGAGTGATTCTGAATTCTACATTAGATATCAACCATTACAAATTTCATAACATAAACTTGTCATAGAATCAAAAACTAGATAGTTTTATGGTGACTTTTTCTATTATCCTTTGGTCAAGTGAGGTCAGCTGCTTAAATAACTTAAGAATTTGCCCATGAATATATGTACTTATGGGTGATATAGTTCATAATCATATCTTCAACAAAATTTATTAGTTACAGTGTTGAACACCTTGACTACGTGGTCAAAATGTCCAACTCTTTCCATTCCTGTCATGCGTTCATTTATGAGTATTGACGGTTTTATGTGGGATTTTGTGATTTATTATTATTATTGTTTAATTTAATCATAGAATCATATATAAAAATAAAGACCAGGCAGTGTAACGGTGGCTCAGTGGCAGAATGCTTGCCTGCCATGCCAGAGACCTGGGTTTGATTCCTGGTGCCTACCCATACAAAAAAAAAAAAAAAAGACAGCAGTAATTAAAGAGAATCCAAATGGATCTATCACCTAGTTCTAACAATAATCTAATAGAACATTCCTATTTTATCTATAAACCCATCCCTTTCCACGTCCACCCTCCAACCAAATTATTTTGAAACAAATCCAGGACATTGTTTCATTCATCCACAAATGCAAATATTCAATATTCATCTTTAAAACATTAGGACTCTTTCTTTGCAAAACAAGAAAAACAACATATATGGCCACAATAATTCTGGTACTATTATGATGATATCGGCAAATATCTAGAAATGTTTTGAATACTATCCTGCCATTTTCCCTGCTTCCCCAGGATTCTCAGAGAATGAAACGTAATGTGTTCCCAGTTGTTCCAATGCAGGGCTCTCCCGGAAATGGAATAAAGCACCCAACATGGTCTTGAGGTCTAAGTGAGATCTCCCTCATTAGTGTGAATGCAATCATTAGCATTTTTAGATATTCTTGCAAGTGAGGAGATTGGAGCTGGAGTAATATAACAGCAATCTCCAGCCTGGTTTCAGGGCCTTCGTCTAGCTAGCTCTGAGGCTACCTTTGATATAGACACTCTGCTCTGTAGTAAAATAGTCTAAGAAATTCCTAGTTTAAAGGATCCCAATAGTCAAAACCATCTTGAAAAAGAACGAAGTTGGACAAATTGCACTTCCTGGTTTCAAAGCTTATTGCAAAGCTATAGCAATCAAAACAGTACGTATAAACCAGAGGAATAGAGTTGACTTCAGAAATAAACCCACACTCCATGGCAAACTGATTTTTGACAAGGATGCCAAGCCCTTCCATAATTTCTTAATTGCTTTAGTGAGAAAACTGGATAGCCACATGCGAAAGAATGAAAATGAATGGCCACTTTTCATTATATACAAAAAAATTACTCAAGATAGATCATTGACCTAAATATAAGAGATAAAGCATAAAACTCTTAGAAGGAAATATAAGGAAATATCTTCAGTACCTTGTATTAGACATGGACTCTTTGAATTTACACCGAAAGCATAAGCAACTGAAATAAAAATATTTGTATATCACAGGACATTATCATGAAAGATAATAGACAATTGAGAGAATAGGAGAAAACATTTGGAAATCATAAATCTCATAAGTGTTTAATATCCAGCCTATGTAAAGAATTCCTTCAAGTGAACAACAAAAAAGACAACCTAATTAAAAATGGTCAAAGGACATTAAAAATGCACAAAAAGTTCTCCGATGAAGGTATACAAATGGCCAATAAGCATTTGAAAAGATGCTCAACTTCATTAGCGAAATGCAAATCCAAACCACAATGAGATATCACCTCACAGCCACTAGAATGGCCATTATTTTTTTTATCTTTTGGGGGCAGTGCATGGTCCAGGAATCAAACCTATGTCTCCTGCATAGAAGGCGAGCATTCTACCACTGAACCACCTGTGCACTTTAGAATGACTGTTATTTATTTATTTATTTTTTGAATGGGCAGGCACCAGGAATTGAACCTGGGTCTCTGGCATGGCAAGCAAGAACTCTGCCTGCAGAGCCACTGTAGCCTGCCTGGAATGGCTATTATTTTTAAAAATGAAAAATAAATGCTTACAAGTATATGGAGAATTGAGAATCATCCCACCTTTCTGGGGTTGTAAAATGGTACAGTGACAGTGGAAAACAGTTTGACAGTTCTTCAAAAATTAAACGTAAAACTACCGTATGACCTAGAAATCCCACTTCTAGTTTATACCCATAAATATTGAAAACAGGGACACAAACAGATATTTGTACACGAATGTTCATAGCAGCATTGTTCACAATAGTGAAAATGTGGAAGTGACCTAGGTGTACATCAACTGATAAATGGATAAACAAAATGTGCTATGTACATACAATGGAATGTTATTCAACCATAGAAAGGAATGAAGGTCTAATATATGCTGCAACATGGAAGACATCAAGTTAAGTGAAATAAGCCAGACACAAAATGACAGATATTGTATGATTCCACTGATATGAAATACCTAGAATATCCAAATTCATAAAGACATAAGGTAGAGTGTGAGTTGCCAGGGGAGGAGAGAATGACAGTTAAAAAATAATGAGTAATAGAGTTCCTTTTGGGATGATGGAAATATTTTAGTGTTGCCATTGATGAGGGTAGTACAACATTGTGAGTGCAGTTTATCCCACTGAATTGTATCCTTGGGAGTGGTTGAGATAGAAAATTTTATGTTCTATGTATGTTTCCACAATTTATAAAAGAGAGAGAGAGACTGAAGAGATAATGGCAATCAAAGGCAATAGACAATCCTAGATTGGATATAATAATATAGGAGGAAATGCCCAGACGGACATTACTGAGACAACTGAAAAATTGAAACATAGACTGTATGTTTTATATAAATGTTAAATTTCTTGAACTTGATAACCATATTTAAGGTGGTTACATATGTGAATATCCTTGTTCTTAGGAAATGTGCATGTAAGTGTTAAGTGTTTAGGGAGCATGATGTATGCAACCTACTCTCAAATGTTTAGAAAATAAATAAATAGGTGGATAGATGGCAGAGAGGGAAGAAAGGGAGGGAGGGAGGGAGGAAGAAAAAGAAAAAGAGCTATGACAGATATGGCAAAATGTAAAAGGTTGATAAATCTGGGCATGTAGGTATATTGAAGTTCTGTGCATTCGTTTTGTATTATTTCTGCAATTGTCTTGTAAGTTAGAAATTGTTTCAAAATAAGAAAAGAAATATCCTAGTCTGATTAATCACATAAACAACTCTTCCCATGGGCATGGTGTGGCTCACAAGTTGCTAGGCAGAGAAGGATCCATAATAAAGGCAAGTAGAGTCTCAATACTCGAGAACATCCACTCACACATGGTAAGGTAATTAAACACAGAGGAAAGTGTGAGAAATTTGATGAACTGAATCACTGTGGTTCAGCAGTCCCCAAAATATGTTTTGAAGTATTATGGGATGCTAGGGGGTTTCTTTAATTGGAAAGTTCTTGGAGCATGAGATGTGTACTACACAGTGGAAATCATGAGGAAGGGGGAAATGATATTGAATGCTTCTGAAACATGTCAGGCATAGATCTCTCATCTTCACCCAACATTTGATGGGATTAGTGTCCCTCATAACACTCTTGGAAATTCTGATGTAGATAGTCAATGTAGGATTGGAGAAAGGGGATTGAGTTTGTCATTTCGCCTACTTACTGGACAAAATGATTTGCAAGACTGTCATTACATTACTGAAGCTTGGACTGTGAATATACATTGCAAGATAGTGGGGTTTTTTGAACTTTTAAATCAAGGAAATTTGAAGAGTATTTTTCTGACATTTGAAAGGAAAATCCTTAGTCTCTAAATCACCCTTGCTCTACTCATTTTATAGATCTTGAGTTGTTCCATTCTTTGCTTCTGACTCAACCTATGGAAAGTCCTAGATTTTTATATAAAATAAGAGTGTTAATGTTTCTCTTTTAGAAACTTTAAATGTTGCATTTATGTGAACATCAGTAGTATTAAAGTTGGAAATGAAACTACCTAGAGAAGAGTTTGAAGGGTCAAGTGCATGTCTCTCACTCTGTTGCCTTTCAAGTAGAGAGTACCCAGAAAAGTCATTAACCATTGATCTTTCCAGGGGTAAAAAAGTGCAATATAATGCTCCTCCCGGAAGGAGGTGCGTTGTTATGTTCTGCACTGTCAGATCACATGTGGAGCATTGTTTTCAGTTTTTTGGTAGTAAGGTTTTCAAAGAATATTGACAAACTGAAATGTGCACCTACCAGCTCAAGTGTCCATAAATCCAGAAAGGTTACTAGAGCACTGAGGAATCTGAGCTTTACCAACCAGAGAACCATAGTCATCTTCAATTCTTTGAGAAGCATTCTAAATAAGCAAACATGTCTCTTCTCTCTGTGGCTCTGATGGGGAGAACTTGGGCCAGCGTGAGAAAGTATAGAACAGAAAGTATCCTAAGATATAAGTACGTATCCAATGTTTAGAGTTTTGAAACATGTTTTAATAAGAGGTAAGTTATTAGTTATCATAAAATCTCAAGGATACCTGAATATCATCTAAGGGTTTCCTTCATTGACTGGAAGTTTGTGTCACTTGACTTCATCTGTAATTTTTTTTAATTAAAAAAAATAATTTGTAAATTACAGTTTGCACCATTTGTCTCTGCTATGTAAGGAACACTTTGAGATCTGATAAAATTATGGGACATCTCTCCTCACAAATGCACAGATGCTTACACAATTTGCATATAATTTTGTTGGTTCATGGTCCCCTTGAAGCTTATTAATAAATCCTAGACTAAGAATCTGGTCTATAACCTAATTAATATTACAAGTCTGAATAAATTGCTTAACCCAACTAGGCCAAGCAATCATCACAATTACAGTGTGGTGATTAGATTATCTTTAATATGGGTAGAGCCTTCCATTCTTTAAAAAAATAAAATAAAATATTTGATTCTGCTTTTAGAAAGCAATTCTTGAGAACAAGAACACATTCTCAGCAGAACCAAGTGAACTGAAATCAGCGGTCTTCTCAAAATAAAAAAACACATTCTAGGTAGAGGCTTAAAGGCATTGTTTCCCTGTTGTTTTGGACATAAACAACATGTTCTCAAGTCTGAAATTCCAACTTTGACTTTTTGCTATTCGTAATAATAAAATGAGAGCACAGAAGGTTTGTGTGGGAGTTAGACAGGAGTGACAGAGGAGGAATGCTTTTTGTAATAAAAGACAATTGAAAGGCATGAATGACTGGATGAGACTGTGGTTTATCACTCTTTAACACTGCCCTTAATTGACAGAGATTATTGCTGTGTTTATCCATGTGAAACAAATATACCAACATATGCATACATACATTAGACTTGATGTACATATGTGTTTATTAAAATGGAAATTATTTCCTTGAAGTCAATTTTAGGAGAAGAAATAGAAATCGACATTTCCCTAGTATGAAATAGGAGGTTTGTTTATGCTTTTGTAGTCTATCTTCAGTTCACATAGCACTGTCTTTATTAATCCCAAACATATTATGGGATGGGGGGGAGGTCGGGAATTCTGTGTTAACAACAGCAGACCAAAGGAAAAGAGCTAAGCAGATACTTCATTAGAACTTATAGATTCCTGTCCATCAAAGCCAAGGAGTTTTCTGAATAACCCTTCTTTTCCCTGTGTCCCAACCATAACCCCATCTCTTTTTCTCCATCCCTTCCCACTTCCACCACTTCTCTCTTCTGCCTCCTTATCATAGACAGTTCTATAGTACATCTAGAAAATGCCTAGTACTACAGAATAAAATTTAAAGGAAGCTACAGAAAACCCTCTGGTCTGGCTATCATCCCCCTGGTGGCAGAGAGAAGACACTGGGAGCAAATCATCCTCTCTGTTTCTGCTGAGCACCTAGGGACATGCCAGGAAACATCATCTTAACAGCAGCACCAAACATTTACAAGCACCCAATCTGCGCAGGGCCTTAGACTGGAAAACATCTGTGAGCAGCAGTGTCACCTAGTCCCTTATTAAGAATGCAGATTCCTGAGCACTTCCCCAGAAATTAAGTAAGACTGGGGTGCAGTCCAGTTGTAAACAGGGCTTTGTGGGAGACTGTTACAAGTGGTCTGCACGCTGGATTTTGAAAGAAAGAAACACCTGCACAAGAAATGGAGACTCAAAGCAATAAGAGACATGGACCCTGCCCTAATGCGGTGCAGTAGAGTTGGAGAGACCATATCTGTACAATTGGGAATGAGTAACAATACAATGACTAAAATCATGTCAAGGAAATGTACAGAAAATAAGAAAAGAGACATAGACAAGGGAATTTTTATTAAAGAAGTAAGAATTGAGGTGTGCCTTCAATAAATAGGTTAAATACCTTTTGAAAAGAGATATGGTTATCTTTGTCTGTTAAGCATGGTCGTTATTCATTCCATACCTTCCTTTTGGCTTCTTTATCTGCTTCTGTAATTTCCTCAGTTGCTCATTATGATTCTCTAATAGTCCCCCACCCTGGCCCACTCCAACACTCTATTATCATCACCATGATTGGTTTTGGTGCATCAGAACTAACAGAAGTGGGTAAGAGGGGCTACTGGTCTTAAATTAGCAATTTCTCTAGGACCTGTGGCTCAGAGGTTATTTTAGCATCATCTGTGATAGAGTTGCCTGTTAATTCAGATATGTGCATATTTTAGGCTATAGGGAATGTTGTTGAGGGACATTATAGTCAGAAATTAAAAAAAAAACAAGCATCAGGAACCACCTATCTTGACTGACTGAAAATAGTAAGGTAACTGTGTGTCAGTTAACCGAAAGACAGAAGACAAGTGACACCATGCCATTGTAATTTGTTTTGCCTATTTGTATGAAAGTGTAAAATTTGCATAATTTCCCATAATATCTAGCCGTATAATTTTACATGCAAGGATGATAGTTCAAGTCTAACTTGAACACTGCTAAAACTCTTTATACATATGGTCAAATAGGGTGCACATAATAAACTTAATCAGAAACTGATAATTTGGAGAGTACCATCTAATTTTAGGAAAGTCCAATGGGAAATGCATAAAACATAATGTATGATAAGTCAGTATGTATATTTTAGTGTATGTGTGTGTGTGTAGTGTGTGGGGGGTGTGTCTTGTACCCTCTTGTCTGCAATTGCTGTTATGTCTCTGCCACCCACTTCTTTTTTCTGGTCATTATGGCCTTGATCTTCTAGAGTCTCCAAGGAAGGTGGAAGGTGAGGCTTCTACTCTTACCCTAGTTTAGACTATTAATATTTAGACTACCAAATTGGTGACCACGTTTTGTCAGTTTCATGATGTTAGAATTTTATTTTTCTGATTGGTCTTATGGTAACCCACCCACCTTTCCTGTCCCATTCTGAGGAACATGGAATACATTTCCCTGGAATTAAATACATATGAATGTAAATATATAAGATTATACATCTAAATTGGCTCTTCTGATGATAGTTACCTAGCCTCCCAAGAAGAATTGGGATGAGTTACTTGCTTACACCCAAATAAACCAGAAAGTACCCTTTTCTGCTTCTTGCTTTCCACTTAGATGGGATTTTCTTCACAGTGTCTTTAGCTGAAAGGTAAAACTCTTTACTATCTCTCACACGGTCCACCACCTCTTTTTCCAAGGAAATGTCTACAGGCAAGACCCCAGGGCAGGGAAATAAATCAGAACTTTCTTGTGGAAATGCAGATTAGTTCCAAAACTCCACTGATTCCCCTTCCAGAACCTTCACTTCATTCATACTGAATGCATTATCAGCTTCCCTACTAACCTGTTTGTACCTTCTGACCCTTCTTCTAATTGCCAGGTCAAAACAAAATAAGCCTATTTTTTCTTCTACATGAAAACTTTCAAACATTTGAGGATGTCTATAAAATCTCCCTTAGTCTCTACCACTTCAGAATGAATATGGCTCTTATAACCACCTTATCACTCTCCAATTTGTTAGTATATCTTTTAAAATGGGATACAAAGTGAAAAGCCATACCATATGTGTGTCTTACGTATAAAGTTCAGAAAAAGAATTACTCTCCTGTAAGCTGGGCACTAGAATTCAATTCATACAAACTTTTTTTTAACAGCTGCTTTAAATTGTTGCTTATTATTATATTTCTGTTCAATGAAATGTTCCAGGTTCTTTTTTACACTGACAACTAAAGAATCAGGTCTCCCTCATTCTGTGCTTATGCTATTGATTTTCTCTAATATATATGCAGGATTTTACATTTATGTTTATTTTTTTTTCTGTTATGTTTATTATTTTTTTTCTGCTCTGAAGCACAAAGGAGTCTGGTGAACAGGATGCCCTACTAGTAGAAAAGGTCTTTTATGAGCTCTACAATGTTAAACAATCTTCACTCCTCTGTGTGTCATCTGGAATCGTCCTAGTAATTTTCATTTTCATTTGTATGAACTACATGTGCACAAAATAAGAACAAAGTCCAACTTTAGTATTTATCTGTGTCTTTGATGACTGGAGGAAACAATGGTAAAGACATTCTTTGGTAAGCGTTTTAACAATTGATCTAATGCCACAGGGGTTTTCTGGCTGCCCAAGTCAACAACTTGTTGCTTATATGCATTTAATCATGGTGTAGTGCCCAAGAATTAGGGCAGTTGGAACTCTTTAGATGGACAGGTAATTGCATGTGTACATCAAAGTTAATAGTGACCTTGCAAAATGATAGAATATTAAATGCAAGGGAATTGTTTGATCAATATTTGTTTCTTAAAAACTTCAAAAACAGCATTTGCCAAATAGGTAGTAAGCACCTGGTCAATAAGCATGTTTGAGTTGCACATACTGCTGTTTTGAAATTCTCTGTGTATGAAATTATATTAATCAAGGCAAGAATACTCACTCAGCTCCAATTAGATTCCATCTGCAAGGCAGTTTCTTTAAGTCACAAGTTGCACATCCTCCTTTCATGGACTACAGGAGAGGAATGGGATCTGCCCAGCACAGGATAAGGATGCGATAAGCCTCATGACCTGTTTCCTCAACTAGAACCAATGGTTCTCTGCTTTTAGGAAGTGTTCAGAGCCTGGTGCAGATTCTGCTGTAGTGTAGATGCTCAACAAATAGTTGTTGGATAAAGAAATGGCAGCCTGCGCCTATTCTCACTTGAAGGTGATATCTGGGAAGATGAGTTTATTATTAATCAGCCTAGTCCACTTCAGAGAATCCCCTGGTTGACAGTCTTTTGCTCATTCTGTGTCCCTCGGAAATAAAACATTCTCTCTCCTCTTCTGTTTTTCTGGCATGCTCAGGGAGAAACCTGCTTTTTTTTCTGCTGTAAGATATGTTTTTCATATTGGAAGGTTTCCTTTGGGGAAAAAAAAACTAACACTTCACTTCAGTTCCATAACATTCTTTACTCTAAAGCATTTTCCTCTTATGAAGGACCTTGGGTAGCCTTATTTTCTAATTATAATTTTTAACAGGCATCTATGTTAGAACATCAATCATATCTTACTAAAATACATATGGTTCTGAAGGAACCCAAAACACATAATCTGATTCTATAAAATCATGTGCTAGTGCAATATAGGTAAAGTAAGTAATACTTTCCTTAAGAATGATTGTTTCTTCCAAATGCCTGGGATTACAGGAGATGGCTGACATGCTCATCTAGGTATTCTCCTTACAAGAAATTGGCTATATCCTTTAGGTGTTTCTAGCTTCCAAAAAACAGATGCACTAATCTACATTGGATTTAATGGATAAGAGTTTAGTTTTCAAATTTAATAATAAGTCCAAAGGTATGCAGGACTTGTATAACTCCTTCACCAAGATATGGAGAACTTGGACTCCTTCTGTGTTTTTGCTTCTCCATCCTTAGTGTGTGGTTTTGACCTCAGGATCTCAGGATGCATGTTGCCCATAGGCATTGAATCTGCATTTCAGAAAAGGAATAATGTTGTAGGGCAAAAGGGCTGAAGAACATGCCATCGTGAATGCCTTTTTAAAAAGCTTTCACTTTGACTTCTATTTACATTTCCTTGAGATTAATTAGGTCCCAAGGCCACTCTGACTCTAAGGAAGTTTAGGAAAGCAATATTTTTGTTTCATTTTCTTTTTTGTCATTGTGATAACATAAATACAACATACAACTGCCCATTTTAACCAATTTCAAGTATACAATTCAGTGGTATTGATTACATTCACACTGTTCTGCTATCAGCACCACCATCCAATACCAAAACTTCTTCATCACCCTGAGCAGAGACTTAGTATCCATTAAGCATTAAACTTCATTTGACCCTTCATACCTCCCCACTCACTATAACATGTCATCTACTTTCTGTCTCTATGAATTTGAATATTCTAGGTATTTCATATGGGTGAAATCATACAATATTTATCCTTTTATATCTGGCTTATTTCACTCCACATGATGTCTTTATATATCAGAAGTTCATTTCTTTTTACTGTTGAATAATATTTTTTGTAGGTATAGGTATATACCTATTTGTTTATCGATTCATGTCTTGATTAGGTTGCTTTTGCCTATTGTGAATAATGCTGCTATGGACATTGGAGTACAACCATCTGTTTTTGTCCCTACTTTCAATTCTTCAGGATATATTCTAGAAATGGGATTACCAGGCCATAGAGCAATGCACCTTTAACTATCAAATGAACCACCAAACTGTTTTGTACGGTGATTGTACCACTTTACATTCCCGCCAACAGTATGAATTCCTATTTTTCCAAATCGTTGCCTATACTTGCTTTGTGTTCTTTTAACAATGGCCTTTCTAGTAGATATGCCATAGTATCTAATCATGTTTTGATTTGCATTTCCCTCATGTCTAAAGATGTTGAGTATCTTTTCATGTGGTTATTGACTGTACATATTCATTTTGTCTTTAAATTTGGAAATCTTTATGCCATTATGCCCCTTTCTCTCTTTTTTCTCCTTCTGAGACTTCCATAGTGCATATATTGATCTGCCTGATGGTTCTGTCCACTGATTTTCACTCTCTTTTCTTTCTCATCTTCAGTCTGAATAATTTCAATTGTCCTTTCTTTGAGTTCACTGATTCTTTTCTTTGCCAGCTCCAATCTGCTGTTGAAACTATCTAGAGAGTTTTTAATTTCAGTGGTGTTGTCTCCTCTCCAGTATTTCTGTTTTGTATCTCTTGATTGAGATTTTCATAGTATTAACTCATTGTTTTCCTTTATTTATTTCTCTGTATTTTCTTTTCTCTCCTTGAGCATTTTGAGAATCTTTTTTCTTTTTTTTAAAGTCTTTGTTTGGTAAGCAGAAGCTTGTTCTTCTTCGTTGCCAGTTTCTGGACTTTTATCTTGTTCTTTTAGATGGGTCATTATCTCCTGTTTCATTGTCTGTCTTGTTTACTTTTGTTGCACTCTGTATATTTTAATATTATAAAGTGTTAACTCTGGAATTTTGTACCTGAGCTATCTGTTTCTAAAGATGTATTACTCTAGTAATGCAACAGAGATTTCCTTGAGTGCCAGGGACTTTCACAGTCTTTGCAAGTTTGTTTTGCATCGACTGGTAACTCTCCTTTAGAGAATTATCATCTATCAAGAAGGTAATCTCACAGCAAATGAGAAGTGCATGGTCCTCTCCATCTTTTCCTGACCCTGCATCTTGTCCTGGGCTTGTGCTTGTGCTTGGCCTTACGAATTACCCTGAACATAGGATTATGAATACTCCCTCTTCTCCCTATGATCCAGACTTTCTTCTCCTGCTGCATACTCTATTCTGCGACTAAAAGCAGGTAATCCTTTTTACCAGACCACTTTGACTTACTTGTTTCTTACACTATTTTGCTGTCTGTGAGCTGCTTCTGCTTGTAGGGCAAGTTCTGGGATTATAATCTGAGAGGTGTGTCCTGGTTCAGTCTTTCTGGCTGCCACCAGATAGATTGGCACCACAGTGTGCATATAGGGTTTACTCTGTTCGCTCAGGAACAGGGCCAGGGACCCACAATGGGAACAGGCTGGCTCCATATTGTACTAAGGAGGGGGTTGGGAGAGACAAGCAAAGGCTTCTCCTAAGGTATGTTTAAAGCTAAGTGTTTTGATTCAGCACTCGCCTGGTTCCTGTAACCCTCTAATTGTTTTCTGGAGTTCTGAGGAAGATGGTTCTGCCATCGTTTACTAGTTGTTCAAAACCTCTGTGGTGGAACAGCACCTTGGAAGGACTTATGGTGCCATTTTAGTCAACCGGAACCTAACCAAGTTAGCTTTTGATGAAACATTTTGTCACATGGCCAGTAGGGAGTGTTCTATAGCCTAAATGAGTCTGAGCTTCTAAAACTTGCAGCTTCTTTTCTGTCTTCTTACGAGATCACCTCTGTAGTCCAAGATAGGAGAGAACAAGTGCGTACAAGAGAGTGGCAACACCTGAGAGCATTTATTTTAATGGGACATGTTACCACCCTGTGCACCAACCACCCCCCTCCAAAATTTTGCTCTATTTGGCAAAAAGGAGGCAGAATAAAATTAGGTACAGAATTGGAAATATCTAGTAAGCAGAGGACTGGGCTGTCCCAGAATACAACAACTGAGCAGTCACTGATTTCTAAAATGAATCTTGGTGTTTCCATATGGATACTTCATGTACTCAATAGAAAACTGTTGGGTTCCTTAGTACAGTGTATGAGTCTGATTACAAATCATGTAACTTTTTCTTTTTATCTGAGAAAAATCAACCTATTTTCCATTCTCTAACCCATCAGCAATCTAACTTTAGAGTGATTTTGTTTTGAGTTGGCACTTTTTGTTTTGTTTGTGTTTTAATTCCCAAACCTGGAAATCCAGTGGATTTAAACTTCATTCACCCACCTAACCTGCTATTATCATTTTCATTATTGAATTCAGGAATTTAGATTGGTTGAGAGTTATAGTGTTCATCCCTCAAAATCCCACTCAATGCAGCCTTATAAAAGATTAGTTCATTGTAATGGTCAAATTTTATTCTGCTATATTATAGATCTGCACTCTTCTAATTTGATTTCTGTGCATAGTTTCTTACCTTACTCTCTAATTTTCACAAATAATTCCCTGGGTATATGATAGATTGTTCCACCATATCTAGAAAACATTACTCCTATTTTATGTGATACACACCGTGTTAATGTATAATTATTTTATTGCTCTTATTGATATTTTAAAAAATACTTTAATAGTATCAGTATTTTGACAAACTGAAAAAAAAAAGTAAAATTAAAGTAAAAGCTAGAGGATCATCTACTAATCACTTACCCCTCCCCAGACCTCGGGTATCTGATAAAAGTGTAAAGCGTAGAATTCTAGACAAATAAAACTGGACAACAGAGGTATAAATTGAACTAGATTATAGGGTTTTATCACAACGCTTTTATTTAGCTATGGGAAAAGCTAAATTTCCCATAATTTGGCTAAGTTTTTTTTTTTGTTCTTAATTATATGGCATGACAACTTTCAGCATTGAAAATGTGCAACTTCCTTAAACATGATTCGTAAGCAATAAACCTTTAAAAAATAAGGTACAAAAACAGATTCCTTATTTTCTTTCCCCACATTTTGTACATGCAACTATTATTTGCTTTTATTATTTGCGTATGTTGAATGTAAATGCATTTTAAATTGATAGGAATTTTCTCACGATATTCAAGAATGTAGTTTGCTGTTACTAATTTTCTCAAATCTGAATTTACTATGGACTGATCACAGTGGTTAACTACTGTGAATGTAAAAGGTAAAGCAAACATTTGCTGAAATTTACATAATTTAAAAATTTCTAATGCTAGTAAATGAGTGCTGCTTCAAAATAAAAATCACCTATATTTTTCCTAAAGAAAGAAACGAAGAGCTTCATGTATTAGTTCAAATTCTTCCTTGTTAAGCTAATTATCTTAGCTTGTGTAGCAGTGTATTTATTTATGTATCTATTTATTTATTTTCATACTGTGTAAAGGCTTGCTTAAAGCAGTATAACATAAAGGAGGCTTTTAAAAAAAATCTCGTCTATTGATTGGCTGAAAGGGTATGTATTTGGGGTCTCTTTCTGTTCTCTCGAGACTATTTATGCAAATTGTAAACAAATCAGTATTACTTGAAGAAAAACTAAAACTTTGATTTAACAGTACAAAAGAGGGTACTGTTTAATCCCTCAAGTAGGAAATTGCTTTTTTTTCATGATCCATTGATTTCACTGTTTCTGGCTGCCACAGCTGAAGGAGAAAAGACCCACCTTTGCTCTCTTTTTACAACATCTGTTTTCTTGCTTCTGCACTGCTTGATGGTAAATAATAGTTGAAATAAATACATTTACATAATAATAGTCAAATGCATGACTGATAAGATCTTCAAGTCTCAATTGGACAACTGTGATTTTAGCAAGGCAAAAGAGAATTTACATCGGAATCTGTAATGAGAAATTAAAAATTTGGTATAGTGTTGCAATGAGGATGTGACTTATCTATAGCTCTTCTATGTGCTGCTCTAAATGGTTAGACCACCTAGGACAGCACATGGTCTTCTGCTGGAGACAGGTTTGCCTGTAAGATGCTTCGATATTTGCAATTGGTAACTCAAAATATTTCCAATAGAAAGAGATACTGATTATGCTTGTTCAAAGTTGATCTTCCATTGGCCATTAAAGTACACTGTTCTAACCATAGCTTAATCTGTTATTTGCTCTGCTAGTAAAATAATGGTACTTGAAAGCAAACCATTGTGAACTGGAGCACACTAAAACTAAGTTCCACTCTCAGTATTTGACTCCTAAATTTTATTAATGAGTGAAATTTTATAGGGCACCGAAAATTAAAAGCTTTCTTTTTCCTTAAAAATGAGAACAGCGAATCTAGTTTTAATTATTTAGGGGCAATGGTAGATAGGACATTTATTTCTTTTCTCCATTTGGATGAAAAAAAAAAATTCCCTTAAGTCTAGAAATGTTTCTTGTATCTCTTTGATTAGATGCCTAAAGCAATCTGAGGGTAAAGTAGTTCATTTGAAAATAATATGAGACAATTATCAGGTAAGCATTTAGAAAACCATCAGGTATGCTTTGTTTTAATACCTATCATATGTTAAATATTGAAGACCACACCATATGCCTAATGAAAGCTTCATTATGAAGACATTAGTAGATTAATTCCACACTCTGTGTGGTTTATTTTATTTAGAATGCAATAAGGTAAGTTCATTAGTTTCCAGGCATAATGTTTTCTACTGTACCTGACTGCAACCAGGAACAATTCCACAGAGGTCTGCGGATCTACTAACACCTGTCAAGATAAACACACAGTTCTCTGGGGGAATCATCTCAGAAATAGAACAGAGAAAATCTGAAGGAAAGTAATTCTTTCACAGAAAGAAGAGAAGACATTTAAAACATACACATACACAATGCTAATTAATGATTGTCTGAAATGCCTCAGAGGTCATATATTGCTTATACAAATAGCAAAAATATGTAGTTTATCTCTTAAGACTAAATATTTTGGAGCATATGCCACTCATTTTGAAATAAATATTTTAAGAAACTTGAACTATGTAGATTAATTATACAATTTGAATTGAACCACTGAAAGCTTCTTTGACACCTATTGCTTAATCCCCTTGTCATCCATCCCAGAATAAATACATTATAAATTTTGTTTTGTGCTATTATTTGGATGTTGAAAGTTAAGATTTTGTCAGTATTTCCATTACAAAACCAAAGTTTTATGGGTTTAAAGTTGGCTGTAAATTAATAGCAAGCATCTTAGTATTTTGTTTTCTCTCTCAAGTATGGGAAAGAATGATACCTGTTTAGAACATGAGTAAGAAAGCATGACAGTGGATTCCATTATTCTTCATAACCAGTTTACTTAGCATTCAAATTAAATCCAGCCTACATTTCTCATGTATTGTAGGCAATAAGAAGTGTACAGACCTGCCAGGATAAATTGAAAAAGCTTTCATTTTTCAGTTAGTTTTGGTTGTTTTAAACCCCTAAACATAGAGATAGAATTGACCCGTTGCTTTGATACTTCATTCATTCAGCACAACAATAATGTGAATCCATTCTTACATTTCTTTGGTATTTTCTAGATATTTGTGATATTCTAGAAGGGAGTGAATAACTAGCAAAGTTCAGTAAAGGTTCTAACAGAAAAATCTGTGTTTAAATTTGTTGGAGAATAGATGGCTTATTAACAGAGGAAGGAAAGAAAAAGGGTTTTTTATTTGTTTATTTTTGCAAAGGAATAACATGGAAAATGGCATAGAATAAGAAAACATGCAGTTGGTTTTGGGAAGAGTGAGACATTGATGTGGCTAAAGCTCAGGGTGTTTGTGGGGGAAGTGGCAAAATTTGAGCTGTAGATAAGAGAGGTAGTGTGGAAGCACATTTTGAAGAACTTAGTATGTCATGCTAAAGAACTTTGGTTTTAACTGGAAAACAGGTCTTTATGTTGGAATATTATACCACTTTACAGTACTAACATCAGAATATCACTCTGAAAAATATGCAATTTGTTCTGAATTGCATGAACATTAGATTATAAATCTTTGATAAACCTTTTTAAAAGTTCAGTTCAAATTGCATGATAAAACTCCTTTCAATACATTCAAATGGTAGTACACGCTCCAAAACTTATTGTAAAGATACATCAGATTGGTTTATGCTCTTAAGTGTTTGGACATTCAAGAAATTAAGCTTATGGTATATGCATGAATTCTGATTCCTGATTTGCAAATTGTATCTTAGGTTTGATATCACCTCCAGCTTTCCTTATAGTTGTCCTTCCGACTTTAGTTCCATTCTTTACAATTCTACATTTCTTTCTTTGGCATTGATGGATATGTAAGACAGATAGACTGGGCCCATGAAACCTGCAGGCGGACAGATCCCTGGGTGTCAGTTTCTGACATTGATCTTTCCTGCAGCTGATGGTGGTCAAACTGGAGACCTGATATCCCAGGACCTGAAAGGGATTTCCTGCTTATTTTATGGTGACTATTTGCATGACCCCTATTAGGTTTTAAATGGAAACAAGCACTATCCTCAGTTCTTATTTATTTTTCAATGCCATAAAAGATGAAAGAATAGCACATCCTGAAAAATACTAATACATAAATATTATGCAACAAGCACTGTTCTATTCTAAGTATCTTACATGTATCAGCACAATTAATCCTCACAACAATCCTAAAAGGCTGGTACAATTATTAATCCCTTTTTATGGATGGGAAAACTGAGTTTAAATAGACTGCCCAAGGCCACATGACTAGTAAGTTAGTAAAGGCAGAACTGAATCTTAGTGTGGTATCTGTATTCCACCCCCCCCCCCCCCATCCCCAACTAGCCATTCTAACCCAAGTGCTCCAATATACAAAATGGGAAGGAAAAATAAAATAGCTTTTTCCAACTAGAGTCAAGGGGATTTATTATTACATGGGGTGAGATGATGCCAGGTAGGTTTGTACAGTAGACATCTTTAAGTCTTAAAAATACTTTAAAGAAGGGACCTGGGGACAGTGCTCTCATTTTTGATTAGGGTGCACTACTCTGTTTTGTTATAGGATCAGCTAAAACGAGATAAGGTCATTGGTAAGAACTTTACTGTGAGAACTCTCCACATGTTAGTTAATAAAACCTATGTCAGGGCTTTGACCTTCAGACACAACAGTGGTTCTCAGAACATGGTTTCCCTGGGACCACTAGCAGCAGTACCTGGAAATTTGTTTAAAAATTAAAAACAAATATTATCAGGCCCCTCCCCTGATCATCAGAGTCAGAAGCCCAGCAATCTGGGATTTAGCAAACACTTCTAATGGTTGTAATGCACACTAAAGTTTGAGAACCACAGATATGGAGACACAAAGGCCAAGCTGAGAAATTATTGGGGAGGTGGCATCTTGACTACAGAGTGAATGGAAAGAGTTAAGAGTATGGTTAAATAATAATAATAATAAAATTACAGTTCATTGTCTTTGTCTTTAATACCATGTATATATGAATAAATGATGATAGCGTATTTAGGAAGTACTTACTATACTCGAGAAACGGTTGCAATTATATAACATATAGTGTTATAGTCATTCTATAGATGAAGAAACTGGCACTTGGGTAGTTAGACCTACAGTCACTTGAGTAGCAATGTTGGAGCTCAGATTTAAAATCCTGCTCTGATAACCGAACTGCATGCTCTCTCACATTATGAACACATTAAAATCAAAAGAGCATGGGCCTATGGAAGACTCTGTCAACAAGTACAGGCAATATAAGATGACAGTGATTGTAAGATGGCACACATGGGTTGGTGCCAAAGTAATGACCACAGTGCTTAAAGGTGCAGTTATAGAGAAATCTCTATCACCTTGCCTTGGTGCTTAGGCACCCTGTTTTATGGAGAGCATCATAAATGGAATTTTTATTAAATAGGACAGGAGAACAATAAAGATCATAAAATCCCTCAGTCCTAGGCACAACTAGCCTTGAATGAATGGCCTGCATGCTTTAATAAGTCAATCTGAATAGCCAGGTTTTAATGTAATTTGGAAAAATTGGGAATCAGTATATAGCTTTTGATTGGTTTCCATTATTCCCTCTCATTTGCTCTAACAATGTAGAGGCTCTAGGTAAGAGCTAAATTTTCTGAATTCACCAATCTCCATCTGTGACTATGGGTGGAGAGAGGAAAGTGCACTTCTAGATAAGTAAACACTTCATAAATAAACCTGACTTTTCTGTAATAGTATTACTTCCATGGGCCTAAAGTTTATCATCTGAATAATGAAAAGATTGTAATAGAAAATCTCCAGGGATGCCTTATCCAAGGCATTATTTTTTGGTTTTCTCCCAGCGTTTATGCTCTCCTATTCTTATCTTAGAATACCCTTAGGGACCTGCAACAATCCAGCGGTAACAGGATCAGGGGATTGCCTGATCACATCCTCTCCTGAGTCTCTCCATCTTTACTCTCTGTCAGTCTCAACACAGAAATGCAGGTCGATGGGCATGTGGGATCTGCTTGCCTTTTCTTTATGCTGACACCAGTAAGAATGCAAAAGGCAAGACTGATATTCTCCTCATTTTTAATTTTTAAAAGATTGGTGCCGCCGGTGGGTTTTAATATACTTCCCCTCTGCTGCTTTTAGTGTCTCCTTTTCTATTTAAAAAGCTTAATACTGAGCTGTAAGGATTTCCAGTTAAGCTAAAGAAAAACGTGAAAAGGTTGAAAGTGTCTGCCTGACAATCATCCAGTTTCTTGAGACAGAAGGGCTGGTCTTTGGAATAAGGAAAAAATAATTTGAAATTACCGATCCTTTTCCATTTCTCAACCTGCTCCCTCTTGCACTCAGTTTCCTCTTCTCTCTCCTTCCATTTCCTTTGTTTTCTCCTCTTGGCTTTCCAACCATCCCATTTCTTGATTTTGTTGTCTGACTTGGGCCACCTGCCTTTCTTTCAGGGTAAGTCATCAGCTGTGTACTGGCCTGGGACGATTTGGTATGCACAACCACTAGGTTCCTTTTAGTAGATCTCAGGAGCCCTAGTTGTTAGAGGCAGATGGAAGTTGACCACTCTTCCAAGAGTTCAGAAAAGTTCCCGTGATGATGATTTCAGGACTCAGACCAAAGTCTGCCACAGAAACAGATATTTATTAGGAAGTAGGCACAGTGAATTTCCAGTTCTTGGTTCTTTTTGGTAAACCTGAGAAATGCCCTGGAAGAAAGATTTTCTTGAAGCACATATAGCACCTTTTCAGTGGAAGCATCCAGCTCACCATGCCTTAGAGTTAGGTGAATAAGATACATTAGAGCTCAATGACAGCTGCTACCTCATATGGTTTTGTGATGATTAAATTAGTAATGTATTTAAATTCTCAGAACAGTGTAGCTACAAATAAGTGTTAGCTATTATATTCCAAAAGGTGAAAGATGAAAGGCCTCTTGGATTCACATACCCTGTGCAAGTAGAAGCAAAGGGTATCTATTAAATGCCTTGCCAATCTGCATTATCTTGAATATTAATGATTTTAAGAAAGAGAACTCATTCCTAACCTCTATGACATTAATTGGCAAGGCACTAAATTCACCAATGAAAACTTGTTTTAACACACATTATAGATAATGAGCAAGGTCATACTGTGATTGGAGGTGATCATAGACTAAGGCTTATATAGAAGCCACCTCTGGCTTCTGCTAAGTTTCTGAGATGCTAGAACATAAATCCCTGATGAGAACAACTGATTTGCTGAGGTGCAAGTGAACCCTAACAGACACTTATGTCACAATGCCTATGCTGAAATCTTTGACAATAAATGATAGCTGCTGAACACCATGTTTCCTCTAACCAATTCTTCACTCACATAACAACGATTTGTTAGATGCTGCCTCAGGTTCCCTTAGATGCTTCAGTTCTAAGCACCCAAGCACTGACCAGTCTGAAGAGACGTAAATTAAAGAGTAAGTACAAGTGTGATTTGCTTCATCCAGATCAGGGATGTTTTTGTTCCCAAGATTTTCCTCCACTCTCTGAACACAGTATTGCTTCTTGTTCCAACAAATTACACTAATTTATAACAAATATTGCAGCACCAGAACCATAGCATCTGTCCCCAGAACTCCTAAGTATTCTTAAAGTGCCCTAGATATCTGCCTGAAAGACTATAGCCATAATTTCTTCTTTTGTGGCAGCCATAAATATTTCTTGTTTTGCTTTTGAGATTCCAGTAACACTAAGATTTCTCGTCTATCCTTTCACTAACGCTGTCTTTATCTCCCATGACCCTAGACAAAATGAAACAGGAAAGGGAGCCTCTTCTTTAAATTTTCTTGGGAAGCTACATCAGGGTTTTCTGTACTTATTCTATTCCTATGGCTTTAATTTATACAGATTACTCTCCAAAGTCCCAGCCCCATCCTTTCCTAGCAATTAAAAGAATAACAAATATGTACCAAGAGACTAGCTATATTTCACATTATGTTGGGCACTAGAGGGAGTATAGTTGAAGACATGACTCCTGTCCCCTTCAGATTTCTACTATCTAGTCGGGAAGAGATTAACATCATATATGAGAATACTTGTGAAACAGTGTGATGCTCTGCATTTCCTCTAGATTGAAGGGAACTGAATGTATTGTGCAGGCCAATCAACTTGAATCTGTTAGCCCTATAATGGGAGGAGAGATGTAATGCCTTACTTGTGGGGAGTACTTGATATAAGCACTTTCACATTAAATATCGCATTATAAACTTCCTGCCCTGTGGGATTGTTAGGAAAGATAGGAACATGACTATTTTATAAAGGAAGCCACAGATCCTCAGGGATCTAAGTAACTAATCTGACATAACCAGTAAATGACAGGGCAAGATTGTAATGCAGGTTTCCTAACCCTGAACCCAGTGCTCTTTGTATATGAATATTATACAATTTCAAATTCAGAATATGAACCTATATAGTATTAAAAGTGTGCTTTGAGGATATTTTTCCTTTTATTGTCCTTTGAAGCTCTACTCGATATTTTTAAAAAGAATATTAATGACTCTTCACTAGTGAATTAAGATGCATATTTTAAAAAATAACATAAAGAAGAAATAGCCTGGGAACAAGACACTACAGTAGTAGAAGATGCTAAATTTGGATTCTGCTCCCATCTTTGAGAAGCTGTGGGAAGTTGGGAGACGTGGCATATTTAAGTAGATTTAAGTTCTTTCTCTAACATGCATAAGCCTTTTCAATTAATGAAGTACTAAGGAGTTATCTTTTTTAGTAAAATCAAATGAACTTTGGACAGGAACGTGAGATGTTGCATTGCTAGAGGTTTGGTTTGGGGGATCCTGGGCACTGTTGCATACTGACCATCAGAGGACCGTGGTTGGTTCCTTCAATGGACTAACAAGCAATGTGCAAATCTGAATGGCCACTTGGGTCAGAGGTTGATTTGAAATAAATCCTTCCAGAAGATTTACCTTTTATCAATATATACATTTATATTTGTTGAAATATAGGATGATATGGCTTTGTAAGAAATAAGGCCTGTTGGGCACTGTTTTCCTCTACCTTTAAATAGAGATAAAGAAAAAAAAAATTCCAGTCCTTAGACTGCAATAGCTTTTATCATCTTTTGGAAATCAGGGGAGTGTTTTCTTCATTCCCCCATTTTAACTGCAGCCACAGTAAAGTGACTGTGGCCATCCTTGCTAAGTCCACTTGCTAGATTTCTACTCTCAGGTGTGTGTTGGCTGTGCTAGTCTTTCATCCAGGACACACAACTTCCTGTCAAATACACTGTTTCACCAATAGTCTCATGTTTGGGGACACTAGATTTAGGAATTTTTGTTCCCTAATACTATTTAACTTATGAGACTGGATGAAAGAAAGGCAGAAATACCCCTCTCCCCACCCCCTATAAATTATCACCATAGCTGAGCCTCTATAGACGTCTTTAGGTTCTTCAGTATCCCTAAAATGTGTGCCCACATGCAAGTGACCTCATTCATACCATTTCTCTCTCTGTCACCTAACAACTCTTTCCCGCTCATCTTCTTCCTTTTCTATCTTCCATGCTCCTTCATTCTCTCTTCCCTAGCTGCCACATTTGCCTTCCTTTTTTCCATTTGTGTGATGTGGTCTTCTGTCCTTTCACTGCCTTATATGAGATATGATATAGTGGGAAGGACTCTGTTATGAGTGATATGTGTAATTAACAGATCTTCAAAACTGATGCTTGAGTAGATGGTGTCAAGCCATATTTGGCAGACTGGATTTGAACACCTGGAAGAACAAGTTTAATCCAATAGAAAGAGCCGAATCTGCTCCCTTTTAAGATGTAAGAGAGCTCTCAAGACACCGGTTACATCTAAACCATAGGGGTAGGAGAAGGATACCGTTTGCCGTTGTAATTCAGACTAACGGATCACTTGGCAGTGGAGGAAGCGTTGCTTTTAGGTGTTTCCCGCATCGTCGTACACGTGTCCCTTTGATGTGTGGAGAATGTGAGCAAGAGGCAAAGCAAGGCGATTTTTGTGGGAAGCTAGACCAGCCTCCCTCGTTACATAGGCTCGCCCTCTGCATTGCATCCGAGCTTCAGTGATTTGCTGTTTGGAGACTGCAGATTTGCATAGAGCCCCTCGCTTCACCAGCGTGTGTGGTTTTTCTTTTCTTTCTTTCTTCTTCTTCTTTTTTTAAATTTTTTTCTCTTTTTTTCCCCGTCTTTTTCTCCCCATTCCTTCGTCTGGGTCTTTTCCTCGGCTTCCTTTCCCCCCTTCGATCCCCACTTCCTTCGTAAGGGTGCACACTTTCCTCTGAACCCTTCGCCGGGCGTGTGAGTGTCAGGAGGCGGCGGACGCGGAGATTGCCTCCGGAGCAGGCGATGCGCGCCGCTGCTCCGCGCGCTGCCCGGGGGAGGCCGGCGCGAGCGGGCGGGCCGGCCGAGGCCGAATGGAGGGAAAGGGCGTCTCGATTCCATGGGGTCTGCTTTTCCCTTGAAAGGAGGTTGGGCCGGCGAAGTGGCCTTCCCAGTCCCCGCACACAATGCTAAACGGATTTACCTAGTGGATTCGCGGTGGATGGCTGTCATGTAGAAGTGAGGACCCTCCGGGAGGAGCTTTAAACAATTTCCCCGCTCCCCACCCCCTGGCACGCACTCTCGCCCGAAACTCTTTGGGAGTATCTCTCGAGAATCTGGAACCCTGGAAATCTGGGAGTAGCCGCCCGCCCCACGCTGGCTGTTCCCCGGGGCCGCCTTTCTGGACAAGCCCCCTTCCAGCTGCATTCGCCTCGGCTATGTTTCGGATTGTTTGGGGTGCAAGGCACGGCGGAGTCCAGGACCCCAAGAAGACTGTCCGAAGGAGGGAGAGGATGGGTGCCCAGGCGCGGTGAGGCGGCCGGCTCTGCAGCCCACCCGGCGCCGCCCGCTCCCCGACGTCCTCTCCCCTCCCCCCGCCCCAAACTTTGCCTCCCGCGGCGGCTGCCCCTCGGCGGGCGCCCCGCCATGTACCAGAGGATGCTCCGGTGCGGCGCCGAGCTGGGCTCGCCTGGGGGCGGCGGCGGCGGCGGCGCAGGGGGGCGCCTGGCCTTGCTCTGGATAGTCCCGCTCACCCTCAGCGGCCTCCTAGGAGTGGCGTGGGGGGCGTCCAGTTTGGGAGCGCACCACATCCACCATTTCCATGGCAGCAGCAAGCATCATTCAGTGCCTATTGCAATCTACAGGTCACCGGCATCCTTGCGAGGCGGACACGGTGGGTCTGCGATGCCAAGTTCTCGCGGGTTACCCTCTCGCTCCCCCTTTCAACCCTAGGCTCGCGTCTCGGCCCCTAAGGCCGGAGAAAGGGTGGCTCGAGGAAAGGGGGATGCAATTGGGTGTGTTTGGCGAGAGCCACTTATCTCTTTGAAGACAATAGAAAGGGGTTGGGGGAAAGACGTCGCGGGTGTTTGTGGTGAGGATGGGAGGGGCGTTCCTTGCCGAGGGGCCGCGAGAGGGACGTGGGCACTTAGGAAAAGGATCGGCCCGGGCCGGGCGGCCAGCCCCGCGGGAAGGGGGCGTTACTCTCCGGAAGGTCACTCGGCGGCCGGCTGGGACGCCGCGCTCAGCCGAGGGCCCCGAGCGCCGGAGACCGGGCTCTGCAGAACCTTTTGTCTGTGCAGTGTGCGCTGCCCCACCTCCTGCCCATCTTCCCCGGCCTGGGGGAAGGCGAGATTCCAGCCGACACATTCCTTCAAAGTCAGCCCGGACTGCAGTGGCAGCGAAGCAGTCCCGGGACTCGCTCAACAGGAGGCCAATCCCTTTTTCTCCCACCTCCTCTCTGAGTTGGAGAAGGTAGGAGGGTAACCGTGGTACCGGCTTCACTGCCGGCACCCCCCTCCCCTTCGCACACACACATACTTGTTTCCCTTGATAATCGGGCTGAGTTGTTTTCTAAATGGAACAGAGAGAGGCTTCACTGCCAAAACCCTTCTTGCTCCCTGTGGACCGTGTTCAAAGGCTGTTCTTCCTCCTCCCTCAGAGTTTAGTGGTTCCCAGGGAGGGCAGGAGGGCAGGGCGGGTTCCTCAAAGCCAGGGGATCTGCGTGGAGGAAGAGGAGTTAGAGTATAGGGAAGGGACTCTCCTCATTCCAGCTTCTTTTGTAAAGAGCAAGGTGTGGAAAGGAGCTTGGGCTGGCAGGTTTCCTCTCCAGAGTGGCCACCAATGTGGGGCCAGGTTCCTCTCAGTTTTCTTCAGATACATGGCTACAGGCTGTTTTTGTGAGTCCTTCCCCATTCCCAGGCTTTCTTCTCCCCCAATAAAAAATCCACTCCTTTGGAAAGCAGAGTGTGAAAGTTGTGAACACGCTTTCAAATGTCTCTTTTACTCCTTTCCCTGTGAGTCTCCGTCTTCTTTGCAGGCTTGGTCCAGTGCTGGATCCTTTGCCCCTCTCCCTGTGTACTTACTCTCCCCTGAGCAGCCGCTGATGCTACTAGGACTGCTGCCCTCCCCAGGGTCAGGCTTCCTACCTGGGGACAATTCTGGTTGGATATGAGAAGCTATGGCTTAACCTTCCTGAAGAGAGGCTAATTCCCCCTTTCTATCCCCTCTTTAGGAATGGAAAAGAGAAATACCTCACTGACGGTCCCAGGAATCTGTTCCCTTCTTTCTTTTCCCTGTTTCTTTCTTAGGGATTCTTTCCAGTATAGTGTATCTCGGAAGGAGACAGGAATAATGTCCCAGGCTACAAGTTGCAGGGCAGATCCCTCAGAAACACAGTAAGGAGTTTCTGTCACTCTCTCACAGTATTCTGAATACTGAGCGCACACTTCACCTGGGCGCAGTTCTCATATACCGTCCTGCCTTTGTGCAGAACTGAGTGAGCCCCACGAGCCAGGGCGTGGGAGGGGCAGACAGCGTGGGTGGGTGCAGTGAGCCAGATGGGGGTATGCGAGGGGGCGGGGGTGCTTAACTGCACCAGTGGGAGGCTCTTGGCTAATAATGCCATATGCATAATAATTTCTCCTTTCCTGTGACACTGCCTCTCTCCAAGAGGCGGCAGAATGGGGAGAGCGCTTAGGAATTTGGGGAGAGGAAAACGGCAAGGGTAACCTGCCGCAGAGACTGGCTCTCCCTTCCCCTTACCAGTGCAGTTTCTACCCCGGCAGGCGCCGTCTGCTGGTCTTTACAAACACTTCTTTCCCTCCAGTGATCGTCTCTGCATGTGAATGAAAAATCAGGTTCATCTAACGTTGAAAAAAGAGAAAAAAATAGGATAGTGGAGAATATTGTGTGTGAGCAATGGGTATTATTCTTTAAGGTCAGAAAACTTTCTGTTTTCTTCTCAGGCTTTATTATACTGCTTATTGTTTTCAGAACCCCCCCCCCCCCCCCAACCTCCTCATACAAACCCTTTTAGAGTAAGCTGTTACTCTTTCAGATTCTTTGTGTTTTATTCATCAGGGGCAAAAACTTACCTGACAGTAGCCAAACCATCTCCAAGTAAAAGTTGGGTGTGACTTTGTCATGCTTCACCCCTTTCCTCCCTTGAAAAGAAGAGGGGATTAACTGTGGACAGAGCAATCAAGGAACACCGTGGAGAAATAGCCCGGGGTGGGGGTGGGGGCGGCAGGGAGGGAATGGAGATATGGGAATGAGGTGGGGGTACAGAGAGGCTGAGAGAGGATGCACAGGGTGATGGCTTAAAATGATAAGAAAGAGATGATGTTGAATTTGTTGGATCAATAAACTCCCTGAATATTCAGCTAATTAGGCAAAAGAATCATAAAGAAATAATCTTTGAGTCTAATAGATAAGGATGAAATGAAAGCATAAAAGGTGAATGACACTATGATGAATTCCTAGCTCAAAATCAAAGCAGGTTATAAATTAGGTTTATTTCAAAATTTTAATCTATTTCAAATACGCATGGGAACAGCATGTTTGGTTGTATGAGAATTTCTGGGACTCATAAGCCCTTTCTTTTCTCATAATAGGAAGTGCATGCATACATATGAATGTGTAAATGAAAAATCATGTTCCGTATATTTTAGAGAATCAAATCAAGTCTCCTTCTGTTTTGAAAACTGCTGGGTTGACTATCCAGGTTCATTCTTCTTCATTTTCTCATCATGCCATGCTTCATTTGCACTATTATGAGGTGTCACTTACAAGATTTGCAAGGTGCAGAGAGCACTCGTGTCTACCCTGAGCATCTTTGTGCAAGCTGACCCACTTGCAGAGATTGTGACAAGGACTTTTTTTATGCATATGAGAAGCAGAATTTGAGAATCACTGTAGATTCCTATTTTATTTTGCAGTTACTTAAAAATATAAACGGTGAAAATACCTCCATAGAAAAATGTGGGTTTTTCTTTTTGTTGTTGTTGTTAAATAAATGGAGAACTATGTGGTGATAAAGAGCAAGCACTGTTGTAAGTAAAAATGCTACTTAAAACCAGCAAGAGTCTAGACTCGCCCAGTGTGCTCAGCCAGTGCTGCGTTGGCCATGTGCTACATGAGCCGAGCATAGAATGATGTCAGTACAATGTCCAGATTCCCATCTAGGCCCCTGGCTTTCCTAAGCGCCTCTGCATACTTTAGAAAATGAGCTTGCAGCGTCTCAATAATTTCAGGAGATCAAGGAAGGAGAAAGCCATCAGAGACTGAGCACACAGTGCCAGTTGTTCTCCTCCCACAAATACGAGCTCCGGAAATTATACTGCCATGATTAGTTTATACTATTAAAGGGCAAAAGGGCTTCCCCAGAAGGGAATGTTAACAGATTTTAAAAGTGTGCTTTGTAATTGAAGTAGCCCGACGATGTTATATAAGTATAATAATTATATCTTCAATTTATAATGTTCCTCTTTCTGCGGCACAGAACACTTTGAGTACACTTACTCATTAAACTTTTTTATAAGCGAAGTGGTAGGTTTTGGAAGGAGTTTGAATCTCATTTTCCATGAAGGGATACTGAGGCATGGATGAGCCAAAAAATGGAGCCAAATTTCTGATTAGAGTCAAAGAGGAATTAGAATCAAGACTTTACGGGCCATAGTCCAGAGCAATTCCCTGGAGCCCAGAGGTTTTTTAAAGCACAAACTGAGAGGGTCATCATGTGATTTAATGGTTGATCTCTTGGAGTAGAAATCATTATAAGGAACGTGGCCTAGAGTTTGTCCTCTAGCATGTGTTAATGATAATGAATCCTGTAAGAAAGTTTTATGGCACCTCATTGGTGCCCAATAGATTACGTCATTGATTCTAGCGAAGAGATTTTCGTTTTTCTCTTGTTTTTCCAGGAAGCAGGAGCATGCTGTGTGAAAGTATGATCCCTTTGGCTTTTTTTGTCTAGCAGCCAAGAGAGTGAGCAAACCTTTTCCAATGTACTTTACTATGTTGAACAGAAATTTAGCTTTGCTGGTCTGGTAATTAATTCACATGCAGGACCCAGAACATTTTCAGATATGAATTTTTGCTGAAGTAGATATTTTTGCTTCATATCTCTTTCTTACTTTGGCTTCTTGAACAAAAAAAATGGTCTCATTTAAATTCTAATGGGCAGCTAATATTATTGGGAGAATCTTTGAACTGATCATGTCCCAAGTGATTCTAGCACTCTAGGGTGTTTTGGTTGCCCCAGTCTTTAAGTTTTTAGATTATCCATTCATTCATTCAGTGTTTAATAAATGTCTACTATGTGCATAATTTTGCATTTATGCACCCAGCTACTGCAGTAGGCCAGATAATTATGGGAATAGAAGTAAAGGAGAAGAAACCAAGATATCTGAAATACAACAATCAAAAAGTTTGCCATTCAGTTTTTAAAATCCAGGCTAGTTTCAGAAGAGTTAATCCTTAAACAAACACATCTGGTTCTTAAAAACAACAACAACACAAAACAGATATCATCCAAACGTAAATGCATATATATAGCAGTCATTCAGGACTCAATATAAAATTATCTGATAAAAACATTAAATGAGTGATTTTAATCTACATTTCTTTATATTGCCCTTTAGTGTACGTTCTAGAAAGAGTTTCTTGCATAATTACTTTCCATCCAGTTGCTGCATATATTTCCTTTAACAAAACATAAAGACTTATTTCTCATGTAGAGAAAAGGCTTGTTTTACAAATGTATTTAAGACTAGATTCATTGATTTAAATAATTGAGAGAGCTTGGTTTGGTGAAGATAATTATCTAGAAACAAACCTATGTGTAAATTTGGCCACTGCCACTTACCAGCATTGTATAAACATACTATGCTACTTATATTTTCTCACCCTTTAAAATGAAGATATGATGAGTTACATTTCAGTGAAGAATAAATGAGACCATGAATTTGAAAAGTGCCTACACCATAATACTCTTCCAATAAATGCTAGTTTGTAAAAAATAGAAGGAACTGTAGCGAGAAGCCTGGAGTATTGGAAATAACATAGTCCTAGAAATCAGGAGACCTGAGTTCTAGTCCTGGATCAGCCACTTATTAACTGTATGACTTCTGGAATCCAGTTACTGCTTCGAAAATCTGTTCTCTTCTAGTTCTAAAAATTGAGGCATGCATTACCCTCATATTATGGAGGTGAAAACAGAGATCTGAACAATTCAAGGAAACTAGGCTCTCAGGGTCTCAGCAAATTAATAGCAGAGCTGGAAGGCAACCCCACACATTCTAGCTCCTTGTCTTCTCCAGTTAGAATACTCTTCCATGAAGCTTATATTTCAGTAGTCAGGGAGGAATAAACTAATTCACACTTTTATTTGGACACTGTATAAAGACAGTTCTTTTGAGGTGATTAACTATGACTAGGTCTTTGAGAAGAGAATAGAGCACACTAATGTGCATCCCTTAAAGAAAACCATCCTTACCCTGTTTTTGCCTGTTGTCATAGTCAGCCATCAATGACTCATCCACATTGCATTGTTTCTTTGTAATGAAAGACGCAAGTTGTTTATTCTTGAGGTGTTAACAATCCTGATAATAATATGGGCATAGTTTTTAAATGTAGTTTTATCATTTATATGATCGCTGTTTTTTTTTATGTTTAAAAAAAAAATTAATTGGACTAGAAGACCTCTAATGCCATTCCCAACTTTGAGTTCTGTGATTCCTTTGGTGATAAGGGTGTCTTAAAATCCTCGGACTGCTGTTGTCTTTTCTCCGAGACTTACTGATACTGAGCATACTGTGGAGAGATTGTAGCAAAGACTTCCTTCAGGTTCCTCATACATTAGTTTGGGGTGGTTTTCCTAGTGCTTGGGAACCACTGTTAGGCTCAGAGTCCACCTTGCTTCTCAACTGTGATTCCCAAAGTATGTTTCTTAGACAGATACTGTGGAAGTTCCTACTTCCTTAACTTGATCATTGTGCCCTTCCCTTTCTGACTTTCTTGGGGTTTAAAATATCACTCTACTCAGATCTCAATAAAAGCCTTTCCACATGTACCAATCTCACCAAGAGCAAGGTTTTTCTGTGTCTATCATATAACTATGCATTACCTCAAGCTTTTGATAGAAATTAGTAAAAACTACTATATTTTAAGTATTTATTCCCATAGCACCTTCGTGTAAAGAGTCTCATTTAATCATCATCACAACCCTGAAAAGGCTTATGATCCCCATTTTGCTGACAAGGAAATGAATTTAGAAAGGTGATGATTCTGCCAGGGTCACATAATTAAGAAGCAGCTGCAGTACTTTTGCGTTTCTATTATGATACGGTAAGAGACAGCGTTTTGGAAAGAGCACTGCACTTAAATTTAGAAAGACCTTATTTCTTTTCCCAGTCTTGCCATTTTTCAGTTCATTTCTCAAAAACAAATTTTCTTCATTAAGAATAAAATTAGCAAAAAAAAAAAAAAAGTTTAATTAGTTCCTACAATTATTGAGAATTTCAAGTGAATATTAATGTCCCCATTCTAGTGGAGGAAATTTTGGCAAATATTACATTTTGATATTTAATGGATAAAAAAGTGATAAGGTAGAGATGAATAACTAACTGAGGGCTTTTTCCAAATTCATCTTGAAACACTCTACTGAGGTAATGAGAAAGAATGTTATTAATTAATCAAATGATAGTAAATAATAAAATGTTTTTTGACTAACAAATGTTGATTTCTGGACACCAAGTATCAGACAGATAAGAACTTGATGTGTTGATGGTGAGGAATTAGTGTGAAAATTGTAAACTGGAACTGAGAACAGTGTGGGAAGTGTTTCTGAAGTATATTTTCAAGGTACTTGTTATTTGCATATCAGGTTACATATCCTGTAGCTGTTTTTATTATGAAATTCAAAATGTTAAATCCTTTTTGGCTAAGGGATCTCCAGTTTAAATGCATTGCATAACGTGATCTACATTTTTTTTAAAAAAGGTTATAGGCTTTATTATGTGTAGTTATTTATATTTGATAATTGTTTTTGAAATGGCTAAAAATGGTGAAAGTATTAAGATACAGCTCTGAAAGTTAGGAACTACAAAGGCCAAGCAAGCTTTTAAATAAACAGTAAGGGCATGGTTTTATTTTGTGGCAAAATACAAGGCAGTGACATTTACTGATTTGGACCGCTTCTGCATGGTTATTTTGGTATCTGGGTTGCCATTGGACTAACATTGGTATGTATAGTTGTTTATGTGGGTGAGCCTGTCATGTGTGTTAGTTACTATCTGTTCATCATTTTTCTAAATGTCTACAGGATTGAGCCTGCTTTTAAAAAAAGTATTTTTTGGTGTTTCTTAAAGCTGAGATGATATTGTATTCTTAATGTTTCTAATTCTGTATTAAGATTGAATTATTTGAAGTGTGAAAAGTCACACAGTATAAAGCACACGACTAAGGGCAATTCTGTGCGGCAGTAAAAAATAAAGTCAGGGCAATTGTGGAAGCCACTATCATGATATGCTGATACTAGCTGATTAGCACTGTTATTTGGATATGTAGCAACATGTTTCAAAGTGTGTAGTTTTCCAGATAGAACTTTCTGTTTAAATACTTAAAGAAGATTTTGTCTTTGTTAATCTGATAAACACTTAAGCTTGTATCTATGTCCTTTTAAGTGCAATCATCCTTTTCACTTACCAGTGTGTTACAATCTGGTGTAAAGAAATAATCCTGTACTGTGACTCATTTAAATGCCTCTGGCAATTTTTGCCTAGAAGGTATATGTAGAAACTGAACTTTCAACTTGTTTGCAAGGCATTGTGTAGTAGTGTACTTCTTTCATATTTCATACTGATTTCTGAGCATCTTGTCATATTCGGTCATTTATGTCTATATAGTTATTCAAAATTGATCATTTTCCAGATTATATCTTTCCAAAGTTGAAGTGATGTAACTTTTTCCTCAGCACCCTAAGCTCCATTTCTTGAAAGTCCACACTTAACATTTTCAAAATTGTAATGTGCTGTATCAGTCATTTTCTGTGTCTGTTGTCAAAGCATTGACATATGCTGAAATATGATGAATGAGAAATTAATCTCTGTCAGCAAAGTGGTTAATTGAACATGCTTTAAATATGCAAATAATATATTCAGTTTTCCCACTCATCCTTTTCTTTGGGACTTGGCCTAAATGAGGTATAGTTTTTTTGTTTGTTTTTGTCTTTTTCGCATGGGCAGGCAATGGGAATCGAACCTGGGTCTCTGGCATGGCAGACAAGAACTCTGCCACTGCCCCACCATTGCCCACCCCGAGATATAGTTTCTGATGTTGCTTCTGGACAATTTACCATACTATACTCAAAAGTAGTACATGGTTGATGTTTTTTTTATAGACGACTTTATACAGAAACCTTGTGTTTTAGTGTATATGCAAGGTGTTGATTGGGTGCTTCTGTAATGAGGAAAATATATACCTACAGTCTATTTTTATTTGCAGAAATGCAACTTTTGCCTGTAATGTATTTTTTAATGTAAAACTTTGTTTTTTCCCTTTAAATGAAAGAAATTCAAATTCTAAATTTTTTGACAAATTAATTCTACTCTTGTTTTATAGTAAGGAGGTGAGTTAAATACTGTAGAGTTATTTCACTATCTTTATTCTTCCAAGTTAAAAGGCTGTCCAGAGAAAGATCTAGGACTAGTGGTAGTAAATTACCAATTTTATCATTTCTTTATTCAACAGTAATTTAGTGCCTATGATATGCCAAGTTCTGAGCTAAACTCTCAACAAAATATCAACTCATTTAACCCTCACAGTTCCATGAGGTAGGTACTATTAATCTCTCATTCTACTGTTTAGGATGCTTGGTCACTTTAATAAGGTTAAGAAATTGCCGAGGCTGCAGAATTAAAGTTATGAGGTTGGGATTTAACTCCTGGCAGGTCACTCTGAAGCTCATGCTCTTAACCCCTATACTATGCTGCCAACAAATACAATTTACCCTGACTGAAGGTTTTGTTTTCACCTTCAGCCTCCACCTCCAGCGGTCCATAGTGGACCCACTGAGGCTTACTATCCGCATTTCCTTTGTTTGATTTCGAACAGTCATTTTGCTGAAGCTTTGGTGCCTCATCCCTATCTTCCAGTGGTTTTTGGTGTTGTATTTCTTAATTACACAGGGCAACAAGAGGCCTCGCTTTGCCTGATTCATCTTCCTCGTCACTTTATTGGTTTTGACCAACTTATTTATCTTTTTTTTTTTTTTTTTTTTAAATGGAATGTCATTTTTATTTTTTTGTTTGTTTGTTTGTTTGTTTTTTACATGGGCTGGGGCCGGGGATCGAACCGGGGTCCTCCGGCACGGCAGGCAAGCATTCTTGCCCGCTGAGCCACCGCGGCCCGCCCAACTTATTTATCTTGATATCCACCTTCACATCAAGTGAAAAAGAGTGATTGATTTAAGATGTATATTAACTTCTTTCATTCTTATTGGCAATGACATTGCCCACAAAATTGATAGATGTGCTGTGATAACAGACTAATTTGAAACGACAGTCATGATTTACAATTAAAAGGAAACAGTTGCAATGAGCCTGATGATGTGATTTTATTCTCATGAGATGAAAGGAATCCTTTTGTAAATGGTTAAATAAAATTGTATAGTTCTGAAGGCAGGGTATCAAGAGAAAATAATGAAAATTAGTAAACTACTTTGAGTATTTGTACTAATTTAATTATGGTTTCTTTAACTATGAAGCCTTGAGGCTTTTCTTTTTTTGAGTCAAATTGTGTTGGTTGTATATGCATGTTATGACTCCAAAAATAATTTAAGCATTTCTTCCATTCATTTTTGAAATGAGTTTTGAAATGAGTCTGAAGTTGGGGGACATTTGGAGTGTTTGAATATCTTAACTACATTTTTCTTACATATTCTTTTGTTTTTCCAATTTAACACCAGAATTTTCAGCATGGTTCACTTCCTGTATTCCCATGCATTACAATGATGATAACACTCCACTAATTCTGAGGATTCCCTAGAGAAGTGAAAGATTTCTCTTATAGAACTCGTTTTCTTCAGTTACTATTTTGGGGAAGTTTCTAAACCTCTCTGAGCCTTAGTTTCCTCAAGATTAAAATGGGACCTACAGCGGGTTAATGGCTGGTTCAGTGGTAGAATGCTCACCTTCCATGTGGGAGACCTGGGTTCAATTTCCAGAACATGCACCCAAAAAAGTAAAAAAATAAAAAAATGGGGCCTACAACATGTACTCTACAGAGTTAGGGTCTCCATATAAACGTCTGGCACAGGACCTGAAAAGTCACAGCTACTGCTCGAGGGATAGATGAACTACTCTCCAACAGTGGGTCATATCTGCTCTAGACTCCATTAAGGACAAAACTAGAAACAACTGAGTTTTGTGGTAGGAAAGACTATCCTCAGTCTTTTAAAACAAATGGACTTCTTATCATTCTGGATGAATTTAAGTAGATTCCTTAAGTAAAGAGAAGATCTTTTCTGAGTTTCTGATTCATGCAAAAGACAATGCCCAGATGTTGACAAGGGGTTATGATATGGAAGGCCAACAATGTGTGTGCTTCCTGTCTGTGTGGGAGTCAAAGCAGGACACTTGTAACAGGGCTGAACCGTAAAGGCTATTATTGCATCTTAGTGTTGGATTATTTTTGTTTTTTTCTGTTTAGGAAATTCTTTTAGGATTTAGCATAAATTCCTTAAGATAGAGTTGGGGAGGGGAAAGCAGAGATGATGATGAGAAAGTTAGGAAAATGATTCTACCTTTTTTGCCCTATCCTCCTCTGAAAATGCCAGCAAATCGATAGCCCTCTTTCCTTGGCAATTTTACTCTAGAAAGAGATCTGAAAAGGAAAACAGTATTTTCAGGCCCTGGATCTAATGTTACTTCTTTTACTATGACCACTGTGATGCTTATGCTATAGACAAATACCAAGAGGAGCATAGCGTTTGCCTACACAGGCATTTCAGATACTAAATCTAATGAAAATGTCCAGCATCTGTAATTGAATCGCCTACTAAAAAAAATAGGTAGCCAGTTTCTTTAAAAACTAAATGACCATTTTGACAGGAGCTTAATAACCGTTGCTTGATTTTTTTTTTTTTTTCTTTTACTTCCTCCTTTCAAAGAGACTCTTCTTTTGGGAACTCTATAATTAGCAACATTTTTTTTTGCCAATTTGAATCAAATTTATTTCTTCTGTGTTATTACACAGGATAATATATATTCTGGGTGACTCACTTTACAGAGTGGTGCATAGCTTTCACTCCTGAAAGTGTGAAGAAACCCTTTGAGGTGATATCAGCTTTCCACAGGCCTTAAGATCTGAGTAATTCAATCAAAGCAAGATGTGTGTAAGATAAGCAGCAAATATAACTAAGTTATTGTTTTTATTGTCCTCCCCTAAGGTTTACTGATTATATTGCATGAGTGCCAGCAACAAGTTAAATCTATGAAACCATGTAACTTGAACTTTCCCCTAAAGCTCTTAAAATGAAACTAATATTTTAGATTATAGAATATGGTGAACAGAGTGTTCATGGAAGAAGCATTGCCTGCTTCGCCTCAGGGCTGACATATGGGTACAGGCCATATCTCATGCCCTCATACATTCTATACGTTTATGCAACTTCTTAGTGTTTTAGGGAATCTGGAGACTCTTCACATGGAGTGCATGCCATTCAGGAACCAGGGCTCCAAAGAACACTCCTTGACTGTCTGCACTACATCCCTCTAGGTATTTGGAAAGCAGAGAAGCAATTTAGAGCAAGAGAATCAGAAAATGTTCATGAAGGAGGTGGGGTTTCAGTGAAACTTTGAAAGATAGGTACATGATGAGAGAGCAGTGCATTCTTATAAGAGCAAATAGCATAAGCGGGGAATGTACTGTCACCTGCATCTCTTACACCCTTTCTTTCAACAATGCAATGATTGCAAATTCACTTTTCCTTAGTAATCCCAGATAACTGGGTTTGACCACTGAATGATTCAGTATGTGTGCATGTTTTGCTTAGACATGATACCAGTCAGAAAACATAAATATTTTTCTCACTGTGGAGAAAAACAGACTGCATGGAGGAGACCTGTTTCTTAGTTCTTCTGGAGAACACATTGCTGTGCTCACTAGAGGCTGGTTGGATGCTGCCAGAAAGGAATACATTGTTGAATGATGGACAGACATAAAGCAGGGCAGTGCTCCATGCCTCCTTTGGGGATGCCTCAATACCTTCACTGTTAAATGCCTTGTGTCGGTTAAAGGCAAGATGTGCAGGTTGCTGGCTTCCAGTTCTTACATATTTTCCTTCTTTCAGCTTTTTCATTTGCAATATGCAGATATTTAGGTTATTACCAAGATGTGGGTGTTTACACACTCTCTGCTGGCAAATCACTGTTCCAGGGAGTGCCAAGAATGCAGAGACCAGCCAATCAACAAGTGCTTATCACGAGCTTGCTGCTTGGGATAAGACATCATCTTATTCTCTACCAAAGGACCTAAGGGCCTATAGAATCCATCGAATCCCTTCTGCTTCTTCCACCTTTCAGACTTAACCTGCTGGCACTGCATCTTCTCAGACATCTGAGAGAAACCTTCCACATGGTGGCTTGGAGGGGTGAAAGCTGAGAAGTCTTTTATCCTCCCACTGCTTCACAGACACCCCAGAGGTCCCATCTATACCATTTCATCACCTAAGAGAGCACAGATCCTCTTTCTTCATTGCAGCTTTCTCTAGGAAACTGACACATTTCCTGTTGGTAGTTTGGGAGGCATTCAATTCTATTTCCATTTTCACATTTGTAGAACTAAGAGATGAACCAGGGTTTCTCATGGATTACTCAGCTGTTACCCACAAGGTGCCTGCAAATTAAGCGTTACATGTTTTTGCTCCATTCTGCGTGCAAGGAACCAGTGTGGCTGGGCCACTTAAAATAGCCTGGCTTGGTCACATGTTTATAACTGTCAGAGCTGGAACTTAAATCCAGGTTTGCAGAGTCCAGTAATTCTTCTACCACTCACATAGGTGAGCACAGGCTATTGTCCTTAAAAAAAAAAAAAAAAACAAAAAACAAGGAAATGAGGAAGCCTAATGATGGTCCTTTCAGATAAATAAAAATGAAATAAAAGTTGAGGTCATTTGGCAAGATAATTAAGATTTGAGATTGATTTTAATCTCAAATAGTGTGATGGGTTAATTTTCTTGTTGCTTATTAGGGTTTGTCTTTTGGAAAAATAATGAGGATTCCAGCTTGAAGGAAAATTTCACTGACTTTTCATCATTGTGGAAGCAATTAAAAAAAAGTGTACATGCAAGCTAGGAACACAGTCAGAAATAATGCATCTTTATTAAACTAGTGCAGTAATGTTTATTAGATGAACAGTGACAAGAAGCTGTATATAATTAAAATTCCCAATTACTTGTAAGGAATTATTAAAGAGCATTTGGAAAATAGAGATATTCTGTCAAAATCTTAATAATAAAAGCATTTGATTCCATACAAGGTTGACAAAGAAATTTACAAAGGCAGTCTGTTTTTGGAAATGTGTTTTGCTTACAACAGTTTGAAAAATGATGTCTTGCTGGTAAGATGGTCAGCGTTCCCCCAGAAGCAGAGAGCATCTCCACTGCAAAGGTAAATGCTTCCAGGTGTCATAAATGAATTTGGAGATTATGCACAGGCATTTTCAATGTATGTGTTTATAGAAACAATCCCTAGATTTTAAAAATGGCACTCTAATTTTCCTAGATTAAATTCCCTGAGGATCATGAGCCTGGTTTTTGTTTTTGTATCTATGGCACCTAGTAAAGTGCCTAACAATAAATATTCATAGGTACATAAATATTTCTAGAATGAGCCCTTAGAAGGCCTCCTTTTCTTATCTAGAAGCAATAATGCTTTCATTCTGTTGGTCAAGACTAACTTTAATTCTAACTACAGTCAGCAGGGTATGATTTTTGAACAGTATAAATAGCTTGCAACAAATGTTTCTCCCATTGCCTGTGATCCCACCATTAGAGATTAATTCCTTAGGGTCTTGATAGTGTCTACCAAGAAATAACAAACTGAGCTGCAAGACAACAAGGCTTTTATTTGGGATCTTAGAATTGCAATTCAGGGATCTCAGATTCTGGTAGTAACCTAAGTGGTGTCCTGTCTTGGCACTTCAAACTCTTTCTTTAAAGAGTTTTTAAAGGAAAAGATGATTGCATAAATTGATTTTGATGGGTGGCTATTCAAGGTGCTCCAAATGTCCTTCAGGTTAGATAGTTTACTGATTTCTTTGTTTAGGGGCCACATGTCCTCAGGGTTTGCAGAAACATTTGTTTTTTGTGGTTATGTATACTTTGGCAGTTTGTGATATCTGGCTGAAATGTGCATAAGAGTTACCTCTAGAATGGTCTCTCAACTCCGTTTAAAATCTCTTGGTGAAAGTAACTGTTTTACTTTGTTTCTTTTCACTATAGCTTTTATTACACTTTGTTGCATGTTGGAAAGAGCATGAAATTTTGAGTCCTGCTTTGAGTTGGCTGGATGACCTTTCCAAAATGAGGATGAAAACTAAACAGTTTAAGTGAGTTCTTGCTGCTGTGCACAGAAGCCAGTTCAGTGATACCAGGATTTCTAGAAAAGAAGGATTTTATTAGCAAAGGCTAGTCCAGCGGAGACCGGAGGAAAGTCCTCAGCTCTTGTCTCCCTGAACTGGAGAGGTGAGATTTTTACTAGATTAGACAAAGGAAGGTGGAGATAAAGATATTAGGAATGCTGGTACATGATGATGGCTAAACATTCAAATTTAGGATTGTAAATTGTCTATTTCCATTGGATATTTAAATATTCAGATTAGGGATTACAAATTGTTTAGTACTGCTAATTGGTCCTCTGTTTTGATGCATGGACTTGTGACTTAGCTGGAACTTGTAATGGTCAGACCACTGGGCTTTCTTAGTGTTTCTGGTGTTTGTGTTTCCTGTTGTCCAGCTCACAGAAAATTTTTATGTTTCAGGGTGGCTTTATAAGTTCAGGCTTCTTTCAGTGCATGCTCTATTAGTTTTAGCCAGTTCTGTAGGGAAAGCAAAAAACAGGAACTTGCCTAACTTGTCCTTTATTAATCTTAAAAGAGGGAAATGAAAACTTTAACAAGTTTGTAAGGGAAGAGCTATTCTAGTTGAGTTAGTATGTGACTGTTTAAAAAATGACACCCCTACCCTCTCTGAACTGTATTATGTGAGGAACAATCGAGATAATGTTTGTAAGGTGCTTTTGTGTAAAGAAAAACTATTGTGATAATAAATGTAACCCAGTTAGTTAAGGGAGAGAAATGTTTTAAGATGATGTAAACTGATGATTCTTAAACTTTAGGCTATATCAGAATCATCTAGGGGGAGTTTATCGAATCTGTAGATGCCAGGGTTGTACCCCCAGAGACTCTGATTCAGTAAATTAGGGGTAGGTCTCAAGAATCTGCATTTCTGAATATCTGCTTTAAGAGATTCTAATATCTTTGAGACACCTCTTTGAGGCACAAGGCTTTAAGCCACTATCAAGGAGTCCTTTAACTCCTGTTTTTCCCCTAGCTCTTTGAAAACCTTCAACCCTTTGGCCAGGGAACATCATAGCAGTGATTGCTTTATATCCAGAGGAAGCAAGAAAATCACTTGATGCTGGGAGAAGGATGTGGGAAAGTATCTCAGACCTCTTACCTTCACATTACCGGTCAATTGCTCTTAATAGAATAATAATAGGAATTCCGACAAGTTTAGTCTATTGCCCTTCTCTTAGGGAGGGCTGTTATAGATAGAAAGTATTCAGATAGGAAGTAGATTGCAAAAAGATTCCCTTAAAGGCTCATAGCCCTGGTTTTGATGGAATGAGGTATCCCTAGGTACTGCCACCTCTTTATTTTTGTTTAAGAGATACCTTTTTGAAGGCTATCTGCATGTGTATATATGTGGATTTGTACACACACACATAATTAAAAAATCCCAGTGTGCAATCTCCTTCTGTTCTTCCATGTACACAATCATTGGTCTTTTTCCCAATATCCATTGAAAGAATTATTCTAGTCTATAATGCAAACTAAAGTGTTATTTTTCCTTTTCTTTTAAGCAAAATATGTCTTTTAATGGTTAACACTCTTTCCTTTTACCAAGAAAACTTTGTAACAGGTTATATTTCAGCACACATTTCCTCATACAGTATAGTGTTTTAGATTTTGTAATGTCTTTTCCAAATTTCATCTTACCTTTAAAGGAGATATTTGTGATTTTTCCAATGTTAAATCTTTTATAAACTTCTGCAGTCATGGTTATCTTCCTAAATCATCTATACTTTTCTAAAAAAATGACATTCTTGGTGGCTTATAATTCTTTTTTTTTTTACTGTTTGTGAATGGCAAATATATTTCTAGAGTAATAGAAACTTGAGGTAGTAAGAAGGATGTAAGAGATTAAATAGCTCACACCTGACACCAAGGAAGGTTAAATGTCCTGCTCTCCTTTCCTTCCCTAGCTCTGTACTGCTTTGCTTTCTACTTTATTCATGAGCTACCCAAACTCAGAATAATTTAACCACATCTAAGCCATTCTTTGTAAAGAATTTTAAATCAAGTAACTCCCATGGCAGTAAACAAGCTCTGAGAAACTGAACAGGTTTTCCATGGTAGTTTTAGAATATCTCTTTTAGTATAGTTTTAGAATACCTCTTTTCGTTTTTGGACTACTTTATTCATTAAAACTGAGAACCACTGTAACTTTTGTGTGTGCCATTAAGCTGACAATTTCAGGTGTTCCTTTCTTAATTTATGCTTCTATGGAGATTTTTTAATGGGGAGAAAATAATCTCAGGTTGGGGGAAGTCAGGAAAAAATATTGGTAAGAAGGATTTTCAGATGTGAAAGTCCTTGAGGATGGGAGGTTAACGGGAGAGGGCCTGGCCTTGTCTTAATATTCCATCATTAGTAATGAAAAAATGAAAAGGAAAGCCTTCCTATATCTTTAAATGCTTTCTATCAAATGCTTACTTTTCACAGTATTGAAAAATAGTTTACATTTTCAATAACATTCATTCTTACTGATTATCATTATTTTTTTGTAGAAAATTTGGAAAACAGAGAAGTTTGAAGGAAAAAAATCTGAACATCTGCAGTCATAATATCCAGAGACAAACACTGTTAAAAATTTGGTGTATTCCTTCTGGTAGTTTATCTTTGTATATTTAAACTTTTTAAAAATATAAGACCCAACAACACATACTATTTTTATCACCTTTTTAAATTGAAAATATACCATCTTTTCTTGATATTAATTTCCCTCTAAACCAAATATTGTAGATACCTCATGGATTTCCATCTGAATCATACTTATTTCACCAATCCTTTTGTCGTTGGACATTTAAATTATTTCTATTATAAAATTTTTATAAACACCGATGTTATAAATGTTGATTTAATAAAAATATGTGTACTGTGCACAAAGTGTGAAAGTTCTAAGAAAGTATTGTTATTTTTACTCCTTATCACCAAACTGACTTCTCCTCTCTACCCCCATCCTCCCAAACCCCTGCAAATAAATGTTCCTTTACATTCTCTCCTGTACTGTCCCTTTCCTGGCACATTGGCCATCCTGGGTCATAATTACTATTTTCAGATTTTTCATTTTATAGGCAAAAATATTGCTACTTCATTGTGTTTAGCTATTTTGTACTCTTTGTGGTTCTACTATTTTTGAACAGTTTTACATATGGATTTTCCAGTCACATTTCACCAAACTGCTTATTCTTTACTTTTGCTAGTCAGTCATGTGGGGTGTTCCTTTGTTCCCACTGATTTGTAAGAATTTTTTATGTGTTGCTACTTTTATTGCATATGTGGTCAACATTTTTTTCCTTCAATTCATTTCTTGCCTATTAATTTTGTTTATGATGTTTTTAATGTATAGGAATTCAAATATATTGTATTTGTCCCTATTATTTATTCCTTCTTCCCACCCCACTCCACCACCCCTTAGAGATGATTCTCCTTGTTGGGGCACCTTGTATATTTCCACAAGAAGGAGATATTGTGCCCCCCTCAATTCAGATGACTGTGATAGAAATGAGAAAGTGGACCAAGTAAGCAGTTCCAGATCAGGAATGAAGTTTAAGAAGCCATTACCAGCATAGTGAAGTTTTGGAGTTTAGGGGGTTTAGGATGCAATGGAGGTGACAGAATTAATAGAATGTGATTAGAGGGTTTTCAGTTCTTAAGATAACTGCAGCTTAGAAAAGTGGGAATGAGGGGACTAAACGTTATTAAGCCCCTCTGTTGCTAATGATGCTGCTGAGATGGTTTAGAGGTTATACAAATGCCTCTCCTTCTGGGTGCCCTCTGTCATGTGAATGTCATGTTGAATACTTCCCCTCAGTAAGCAAGGACTTCCAGGCTCCTGTGAATGGACATTTGACTTGCTTCCAGTTTGGGCCTATTAACAATAAAGCTGCTATGAGTGTTCATGAGTGAGTTGAAGGCATAGACACTTATTTCTTTCGTCTATTTACCTAGAAGTGGAAAAGCCTAAGATAGAGGGTAGGCATTTGTTTAACTTTGTTAGACAGTGCCCCAATTTTCAAAAGTAGTTGTAGGATTTTACACTCCCACCTACAATATGTGAGTTGTTATTCCATATCCTTGTTGACACTTACTGTTGTCAGTCTTTTAAATTTTAGACATACCTGTGTGTTCAAATTTTATGGTAGATGTTCTGCCTGGTCCTGACAGAATGGACAGCCATTTAAATATTTACTAGCTGCAGTTGCCATAGTAACTAGAAGCCTAATAATTATAAAATATATGCTTTAAAGCATAGATTAATATTGCTGTAATTTTGTGTAATTTTAAAAGGCAACGTTATAAAGTTGATGGGCACAGAAACAATCATAAGTAAGTAATACAAAATAATTAAATGAGGAGATACAGTCCCAAATAAAAAACTGAAGTACAGGAAAGTCTCAGGCCCCTCTTATAACCGTCTGGCTCCCTTTGGTATACCATTCTTCCTCTTCCATTATGTGCCTGAGCTACAGCTGCCAGCCTGCAATTTCGTTAAACAGTGAGGTGTTACTTTAAGAGCTTAAGATACTTAGTGAAAAAGTGCTTTCAGATTTTATGTGTACTAAGTTCCTTGCTGTCTTCAGATATAGCAAGGACAATACAATAATTTCAATAAACATTTGAGAAAGAAATTATTTTTTTAAAACTGAAGAAAATTTATCATTTAAGGTAATTGCTGCTGAAATTGTTTTACAGTTTTAGTTTAAATTGCCTGTTAATAATTGCAGAATTTACTCAATTCATCTTTTAGTGCAGTGTGCTCAATACATCAATTCTTATGTTAAATATTAATGTTGGACCATGAACATAAATAAAATATTTTTAAAATATGAAAAGCTAGCCCGCCAAATGAAAAATTAAAAGCAAATAGACAAACAGTGTGATTTCTTTTATTTGTTTTGATGAAAACTGATAAACATACGTGGATGCAAGGTGATAGGCAAAGTGCTTACCTGGCACTTTTTTTGGAAAATGTGTTCAAACAGCAAATCATACTTAGAAACTTTCTCTGCTAAATATATTTCTTCTAGATCTTTGCTTATTTTCTTCTGGAGTGCTAATTATTTTTTAAATTTAATTGTTAGAATCTGCAGATTATAAAATCAGGCAGAATGAAAAGTAAAATGTTGACCCCTTAGCTTTTAAACAGATTTACAAATTTTTATCGCTTAATTTTAAAATAAAGGATGAGAGACATGTCTAAAATAATAATGAAGACATAGTGTGCATTTTCTAATGTTAATTTGTATGTGGCATTTATCTCTGAATTGAAGTGGAAACTCAGAAAGTACTTCTAAAATTAGAATCAAGCCTCTTTTGATGTATTCTAGATTTGAGATAATTATTTGAATATAATACTGACAGCAGATAGACGTATTGTTACTAGGTACGTGATGCTGTTATACGACAGTGACTTGGAATTAGACAAACCCTGCTGTGCCTGCTTTGTGGCTTTGGACAAGGTTCTACATTTGTAAAATGGGAATCATATTAGCAACTTGTTTATGATATTTGAACAGCTGCGTAAAGTGCCTGTCACTAGATCATCAGCAAATTTTAGTTCCATTCCCCTTTACTGAGGGTTTGGATAACCGCTTTTGCTCCTGGTGGGGGGCATTGCAAACTTCTGCCGCTTCCTTTCACAGCCCCCCTCCAGTGCTCACCAATCTCGGAATCTGCCCTCTGAGAGCTACAGATCTACCAGGGCTGAGTCCACATCTTTGCTTTATGATTCATTCTTTCCTTGGCATCTATTCCACTGAACTGCTCTGTTCTCTGTCTATTCTGGTTGTTCCATCCTCTCCTGCTCTCTCTCCTGGTTTCTTCTTCCTCTCCCTGCCACCAGAGTGTAGAAATTCTATTTTAGGTCCTTTTCTCACGGTCTGCCTTCTCTCTTTTTGGTGATTTCATCAAACATTCTCATTTATTACCCCAGTCCCAACTGTTCTGCTGGAGATTATACCTATACCAGATTTTCTCAGCCTGGATTTCCAGGCCGCACATCAAAGTTCTAGAATAAGAGTGAGTGCATCTTCCCCACAACCAGAAACTTTTCCTGCAGGGTCACATCCAAGTTTTGTGGGGTCAAAAGCTAATCCAATTCAAAGGAATGCAGTTAAGGAAAAGAATACCAAATTTCAAATAAAAATACCCACAACCCCTCCAGCGCCAAGTGAAGGGAGAGGAAATGTGACAGACAAAAAGTTAGAATGGAAAGAGATAGAAGCTTAAGAAATTAAGAGAGAAATATATATAATTTAAAAAGTTTACACGGGTATGTGTCTATTTGAACCCATTGCTGGAGCTCCGCCCCGGGCTCTGAAAGGAGTCCCTGCAAGTCTGAGCTCCTGATACTTGGGATTCATTGGCTTCAAGGTAAACTGGCTCTGCCTTCTGGGCTTCCCTAGCTCTTAATTGGCAACACCGTTCTCTTAATGAGAATTAGAGCCTTTAGAGTGAATTGATTTCTTCTCTTTGGCCCTGCATCTAACCTAATTGCCACACTGTTGACGTTGCCTTCTCTGTGTTCCGCTCCTACTGCCGCCACCTGGCTTAGCCCCCGTTAGGGCGTGTGGAGAACATTGTAATTGCTTTCTCACCAGTCTTCCTGCAGCTCATCTCCTTCCACTCCAGCCTACTCAATGCTCAAGTATTGCATTCCTCCCACTCTACTGAACTAGGTTCAAGTAGTTAAATTTCCAAAGCCTACATTGAATGAAACCTTTCCCTCCCTTGGTGCCAGCCTTCTATCATTCCCTAACTTTCCAGGCTTCGTCATAATCATGTAGTGCCCTCCTCATAATCTGCGTCGTACTACTTTAAATTCCTCGTGTATCTCCTTTGATTCTGGCAGCTAGTATGGGCTGCACCTGGGATTGTCTGATAGCTACTTGTTGGATTTCTTTTATTTAAATGAAAGTGTATTTTCTTCAACTTGGTATTTTCTGTGTTTTTTAGCTTACTAATTTCCTTATAATAGATGCTTAATAAATGCTTGCTTATGGAACAAATATGCATAGGCATATTTTGGAAAAGGAGTTATAGGGAGTTATCAAACATTTTTTTAAACTATGATGATTTTTCTCAGAAAGCACATGATTTATAAAGTCAGAATATGGACTTGCCTGTGGTATAAATAAATCGTAAGCCTATGAAGAAACTTTTTTCCAGAGCTGTTACACCCATTCATTTCCTGAAACCCACTCAGATTAGGTGTCTCATCTTCCATTTAGTTCTCTATCCAACATCTCAGGGCCCTCTTTGTCTTCAGTCATTCATTTATTCCTTATACATGTTGAATTCCTAGTATGTGCCAATGACCATTTCCGTTCTTTAGTCAGAGGCAGACTTTGAAATCTTAACACCATAAAGCAATGGTTCTCAAACTGTTGTCTCCAGCAATACTCACAGGGGAACTTGTTAAAAATGCAAATGCTTGGGTCCGTGCATAACTAATAAATTAGGGTGGAGGAAAGGTAGTAGCCATCTGTAGTTCAACAAGCCCTCCAGAAATTTCTGCTGCATGCTAAAGATTGAGAACATATAAAACATTATTTGTGCAAAGACAGACACTAGATGACTCCATGAGGTATAGTGCCGTTCCCATAGGGGTTCATTAATTGGGTGGGGAAAGGCTTTTGAAACAGTTTTATGGAGGATATGACCTATGAGCTGCATCTTGGAAGAACATTGTGTACTATTTTTTTTTAGTGCCTGCATTCTAGTAAATTCTAATATATTCCTTCATATAGCCAACTCTTTGGGTTTTTCAAAACATGAGTTAATAATGAAAAATAATACTAAAATGCTTTGATGGTTGGGCCGAAAATCATCATTTAGCATATGCTTTAATGTTAGTGGGCAAATTAATACAGAATGGCTTATGGATAAAACAATGGTATCATTGTCCCCAACATTGTTGGGGAATGTCTTTTGGGAAAATAGTTTCCTTTAAACTTTTAACTCCATAAGTTTAATTTTTCAATTGCCATTTTATAATTAATTTTTTTAAGTTGCTTTTTCCCTATATTTAGGAAGAATGACTGAAAATATAACTGAAAGGAAAAATAAAGTAGCATTGAATTGTGAGTAAATCTTTGGTGAAGGCAAGGAATGAATGCATATTTAAATTCATATTTTGCCTCTACTCATCCTTACTGCTTGTCATATCTAGTGATAGATTAGAGAGTGTCTCATAGTTACAGGGGAGCATAATTCCAGAAGAGTTATCACCTGAAAAATTCCTTGAATAACAAATTTTTGTTGTCAATTCCTTATTTAAGAAGGGTGTACAGTGTACATTCTGAAGAAGGTACTTTCTAGCGATGAAGCATATTAAAAACACTTTTACCAGTAAAACTCAATACAGGAGTGTACAGAAATGGTTCTTGTTTGACCAAATTATTAAGTTCAACTCCCCTCCCCACTTCAACATGCCACCAGTTAAGGAGTATTTGTAATTTTTCTTTGTTTGTTTTTTTTCTTCCCAAATGATTATTTTGCAGTGCTCCTATTCTGTTACAGAGCTGTGGTGATAAAAGGGAAGGGACTCAGAAAGGTCTGTGGGGTAGCTCTCTGGTTGGCCCTTGTCTCCAGGTAACCCTCCTTGGTCATAAAGCCTGCGCAGGCAGTTTGTGTTCATCCCAAAAGGATATCCAATTCTGCCTCGAAGAGCATATCTATTAATTAACAAGCATTTATGGGGAAAAATAAAGCACATGATTTAATGCATGACTTAGATAGTCCTGATTATTTTTTTACTTTTATCATTATTAGCTTTGTGGATCACTTAACCTAGCTAAGATTTGGTCAAACAAATGATATGACTCTCAGGTTACAGCAAAGGAGAAAATTAAATAAATTTTGAAATCATTTAATGTTAACCTGGCACATAAATGTCATAGATGTTAGCTACTGTTGTTATTGTGGAATTCCTTTTATGGCAAGAAATTATTAGAGTTAATGAAAACTAAGGTTGATTGTTGTAAATTACTATCATTTCCTCAATTCAAAACAAAAACCAAACAAAAGGCACCATGACTCGCCCATTTGCTGTCTTTTGAAAGGTAGCCAATATTCAACCCCTCCCATTTCTTGAAAAATAGTGCCTCAGGAAAGGGAAGAATCTTCATTTTTTAACTGTACAAATCTCCCTGATACTCTTCTCAACTTTATACACCCATGTGCTCTAGATAAACCAATTAAAGTTTAAAGGTGCAAATTGCATCACTAGCGCATAGAATGGCAAAGGGGAATCTCTCTCTGTCCTAGAGATGAACTTCAGATGGTTTCTCTCAGTGAAAAAATTTCAGTTAACTCTGTCTTTACAATTCAATGAATCCCTGTTTGTCCCATGGCTTCTCAGAATTAGGAATACAGACAGGAAGCCAGTATGTGTTGGTCTAGTAACAGTGTCATATTGGGTGTCATTGGGTATTTTGCGTGTCTCTTAGGTGTAGGGACACACATTCCAGTCACACGTTTTCTTTTATGTTCTCGTTTGCTTGTATACCGTGCTATGTTTCTGAATTGTAAATGGCTGGAGGCCAAAGAATGCTTTTGTTTCCATGAGACTGCCTAATGTTAATGTTTACATGGTTACTGGCTTTGGGATTTTGGCTTATGAGGGCAGTGATTTTCTCCTTGCTTATTCTGCTTTCCAGTTGTTAATAATCAATCCTGAATGCCTAAATTCTTTCAGAATGGCAAGGTCTTAATTTGCCACTGCAGATTTTCCTATACAACTTCAGGGCTGCAGTAATTTGGCATGACAGAAGGTGTGTGCTGCCAGCAAATTATCAGAGGAGAGAAGAGTACAATCCATTGCTGTTTGAATCAGATGGCATTTGATGCACATTCCATTAGTTCAACGGATAAAACAGCCAGTGTTATGGGTATTTGTGATCCTTCTCTTCATATAAAATATCAGAGCAGCTACTGGCATCAGCCCCTAAACTCCCTCTGCACCACCCAAAGGCAGTCACCAGCCCTTGCTCAACTTCATGCAATTGAACTTCATTCTGTGTTCTCTTTCCACAGCCAGGAATATCTCCCTCCCCTTTTCTATCTTTTTAACTGCTGTCAGTTCCCCAGGTTTCATCTGTGGCCTTTCTTCCCTTGGATACCTTCACTTGATAATCCAGTTTACACTGATTTTTCTATCCTTGGAACTTCTGTGGCAATTATTGTCATTGCCATATCATTTGTCCCTTCATTATATTGTTTTCCATATTTTCATGTAATTCTCTCTGAGTGTAGATCCTTTCTCAAGTATAACATCCATATGGAGAGGGACTATGTTCTGTCCTTTACTGTTTCTTTACCAAACAAACTCATCCCTCAATTCTGATTTACCTGATGCCAGTCATATACTAGACATAAGATGCAGGTAAAAGACTCCATGAGCACTTTTAAAAATAATTGATTTTCCTTATGATTAAATAGAGTAAATTCTTTTAAATGTTATCATTCAAATTCAAGACCCTTCCAATTATAATTATGAGTCACTTGAAGAGGTGACTTTGGTATGCCGTTGAAAAGATTTTATCAATCTCTAAGAGATCCATCAGTTTGGAATGGTCCTAGCTATAGGAAAGGTAAAACTGAGGAATGGGGGTGAGGATGGGTTGTGATGAGCATGGTTAGAAGACTCATTCTTCCCAGGAAAATATTAGGGTGTGGTTATGCTGTCACCCTCAAGGCTCCTGTCGCTATGCTGCTTTGCCCTTTGGTTAGGAACAGACCTGGGCATCCTCAAAGTGACTATGTTGTATTCTTACCAGTAAAGGTTGTGACCTTTTAAAACTGGTGGTTGCAAGGATGGAGAGAATGGTTGGGTAGTGAATTTAGTGCTTGTTGGGACAGTGGCTGTAAGGGAAGATTTGATGCATTCAGGGCAGAGCTATTCAGAAGTAAGTGTTTGAATCAAGGATTTCTATAGGATAAGCTGCAAGAAGCTTCTCTGATCTGACCCAAGCTTTCAGGCACTGGGGACCTTTGATGAATTTTAAAGCGCCACTCCCTTCTCCCCAAGCCAGTCTAGGACAATGTACTTCTTCTAAGGAGCTTCCATAAATGTTGATGATTGACTGGAAACTAAGTGAATTACAAAGCTCATTTTGGAAATGAGTTCTCGCATTTGAATCATTTCTTCATAAAATAGTTCAATAAGTTTGATAAATGTAGTCAGGGTAGAGAAAATGGCAAGTAACCGAGAGGAAAGTCTTCCATTTACATCAAATCAAATTGTTTTGATACTGATCCAGTCAGGGTCTCCTCTTTTTACATTGGTAACAGAATTGAGACATTCTGGAGAAAAAAGAATTTGAGATCACCAGAATCTCAGTGAGTGACAAATGAGGGTGAGTCTCAGCCACTATAAATTTATGGTACATTTTATGAAACAAAGTATATCTAATTTTGTTTGTTTTTATTTTGCATAATGCAACTGTAACATATAATTAATGATGAGGAAATGCCATTAAAGTGAACCACAAACTAAAAATAATTAAACAAAAAGATGCTTTCAACTCTCAGTTGATATAGCTAGAGGCATTTATATTCTACTGACACTGTGAAAACATATGACTCAGAAAATGTCCCCAATTTAATCTACAATTTTGCCGTATTTCTTTAAAGGCAATTTTTGATAAAAACTCCAAATTTGAAATATTTTCTACTTGAAAGCAAGTTGAACTTACTTTAAAATTGTCAATTACAACTAACAATATTGAATGTGCTTCTTTATTTTACTTTTTGTTGTGAAAATGTTTTGCTATAAAAAAGGTTTATATTACATACATATAAACTGAAGTACAGTTATACATTGAAAACCTTTGTGCCCAGCACATGGTTTAGGGAATAAAGGACTATCTAAAGCACTGTATATGTATATACTCCCTGCCTTAGAGGTAGCTTCATTCTGAATTTTGTGTTAATAATTCACTTAATTTACAAAATAGTTTTGCCACGTATGTATGTATCCCTAAATGACATACTGTTTAGTTTTGACTGTTTTTTAATTTATAAGGATGGAATAGTAGTGCTTCTATTTATTTATTTGTTTTTATCTCTCAACATTATTTTTTAAGATTCTTCCATGTTATAGCATTTATTTAATTAATTCTCACCCTGTGTATTTTTCTATTGGATGAATAAACAATGTATCATCATCCACTCCATGATTCATGGATTATGGGTGTATTTTTAGTTTTTGCTCTTACGAACAAAACTCCTTGAGCCTCCTTTTATATGCATCTGGGTCATGCACAGGAATTTCAACAGACCCAGAAGTGGGACTGCCAGAGTATACAAAATGCACATGGAATGCACATGTTAGCTATCAGTTACCCTCTCTTATCAGTTACCCTCTCTCCATTGGAGTGTTGGGGAGCCCATTTGTTCCATACCCTTTTTAATTTTTTCCAGTCTGGTGAATATGAAATGGTATTCAACTGGGGTTTGATTTTGAATTTCCTTGTTTCCTAACGAAGATGTACTTGTTTTCACATCTTTCTTGTCTGTTTGTGTTTCTTCTATGAAATGTCTATTCACATTTTTGGTCCATTTTTTTCCCCTATTGTTTTGTATACCTTTTCTTTATGGATTCTTAGAAATTCTTTATATTTTTGAGATATATTCTCCTTAGTTTTTGGCTTGTTTTCATTCATTTAAAGATATCTTAGAGAACAAGCCTTCTTTATTTTAAAGTAATCAAAATAATCAATTTTTCCTTTTATAGTTTACATTTTTATGTAAGAAATCCTTTTTTATGCTCTGAAATCTTTAAGTTCAAACCATGCATATTTAAGTTTACAAAACCTAGAATTAACTAAAAGCCTTCTCCCAGACAATAAAAGGCCCTTTGAATGTTTTAATTACCATCATCATCTTCTTGGACATGCTTTGATGACTTGGATTTTAGTTTTAGTAACCCCATTAATTAGAAAGTATTGATGTTTTTAGTAGAGTAAGTCTTAAGATTCACCCAGAAGTTTGCCATTTTCTTTGCTTTCCATTACCCATCTTAGAACCTTCTTCTAGGATCATTTTTTTTCCCCCTTTTATGATATACATTCTTTAGAAATTCCTTTAATAACTGTTTTTTTTTTATTTTGGTAGTGACTTCTCTCATGTTTAATTGTTTTCAATGTCTTTATTTGAACCTCATTCTTGATAGATTGTTTCACTGGGTATGACAGTTATAGTTGAACAGCCGTTGTCTTTCAGCACTTGGAAGATATTACCTCATTTTCCTCTGGCTTTTTCATTTTAAGTGTTGGGAAGTAAGTTGTAAATCTAATTGCCATTCCTTGAGTCATTTCTTCATAAAATAGTTCAATAAGTTTGATAAATGTAGTCAGGGTAGAGAAAATGGCAGGTAACAGAGAGGAAAGTCTTCCATTTACATCAAATCAAATTGTTTTGATACTGATCCAGTATCAGTTACTCTTCCTAGCTACTCTTCATTCCTCCTGACCGTTTTTAAGATCTTCTCTTCTCTTTGGTGTTCTGATATTTTACCACCACGTGGCTTTCCAGCTAAGGGTGTCTTTATTTTTCTTGCTTTGGATTCCCATCCTCTCCCCCATTCTCTTTCCCCTCTCCTTATGGAACTCTAATTGTACGTGTGTTGAATCTTGTCTCTCGAATTTTCTTTCATATATATTCTGTCAGGTTAAAATGTATACCAGGATGGGTGGGCCATGGTGGCTCACTGGCAGAGTTCTCACCTGCCGTGCCGGAGACCTGGGTTCATTTCCCAGTGCCTGCCCATGTAAAAAAAAAAAAAAAAAAGTATACCAGGAAGGGTTTCTCTGAACTTTTAGTTCACCATATCACCAGTAAATGGAATGCCAGTGCTCTCATACCACATAAAATAGTTATTCATTCTTATGTCCTTTCTAATTAATGTTTTTTGAGCGGGGGATAAATTCATTGAGGTTTGATGATGTTTGAGGCATGAAAGTTGCTTGGATTAACTTCCATGATAGATATTGGACTCCATAGTAAACCCTTTCAGTTCACCAACAACTTTTTTGAGTGATATTTTGGTATTTGTCATTCAATTTCGTCATGTTATAGTCAGAACATCATAATATAGATAAGGGAAATATACTTTTCAACAATTTTGTCTTTTTTTTTTTTAGCAGATCAAAATAGAACTTTGTATCAGAGTATGCTTTTGTCCATGTTAATTAGTATGTAGTATCTCATTATCTCCAGCATATTTGTGCCTGCAGAATTATAACTTTTAACAGCTGGATTCATATTTTATACTATAACATAACTATAAACTTTGCCATATTTGTTCCCAAAATTATAAAAAATGTTACCCAAAGAGAGATAGGAGCTCTTTTAACTCAATTTCTGGGCAAATGGCCTAACCAGTTGAATATGGAAAGATCTACCCTTGCCTGTTTTCTACATTACTATTAATTTTCATTATAGTGAAGCTTGATCTTTGAGCATTCCTATTAACCCTTTAAGAGTCTCGTCTGAATTCAGCCATATGTTCTTTGCTTCCTACTTCTTCCCAAAGCTCAAGTTCTTTGGCAGTCTGTTTAGTGAAGGGGTAGGCAGTAGACATTTGGTTTTAGTTGGAGTGGTAATGACTTACTATTTCCCCAGATTCCCACTGCCCTTTTTTCTCTTATCCTACCTCCCCAAATCTCTTTCCCCCAATATTTCTACTGAATTTCATAACAGGGAAAAATCTCATATTTGATGACACAATCCTCAAGCTTCTAACTAAAATAATAGTTTGAGATTGTGGAGTACATAAGGGAACCACAGAAGAAATCCCTGTTCCTCCATCCTCTAATCATTATCTCCTTTCTTATGCTTTGTAGGTCATGTCTCCAACACCCTTTCTAATGCCATTTCACACTTTCCCAATTGCCATGTCAGTCCTTTTCCTAGGTCCCTCTCTCCTAATACTCTTGACTGATTTCTTGAAATACTTTGACCTCTCTGCTCCCTACCCTACCATTTGTCTTCAAAGATGGGAACTACCACCAGTAACTTTCAGAAGAACAGATCTATTCCAGTACTTCCAAGATTGAACTCTGAACACAGTTTCCAAAGAAGCATCACTTGGTGGTTAGGTTCTATGGTAATCTTGATGTTATCATTTGATAATTCATCTTTTAATAAACAGACTGCTCTGGGTTAGTTTTGGAACTTGAGCACCATTTAGAACATTAATTCTGTGGGAAACTTAACTCAGATCTTGGAACAACTGGCTTACAAATGGGCATTTGGGAAATGTCCCATTTGTACACTGGCTGTACAGGCGAGAATTTGGATCACCGTGTGGGCTGAGAGGCAAGTGCCTTCTGTTAACCAGCAGTGCCGCAGATTTGAGCATTGCACATTTGTTTTGTGTAATCTTCCATGTAACTGTGAGCAAAGACCATGATTGAAGTGTCTCTGATTATATCTAATGTTCATAGATTCCACGTTAGTAGAGCAGGCTACTATGTTCAATCATTCTCTCTTAATCCTATATATGATTTCTATTGTCTCCCTTCTTTCGTCACTCAGTGGCAGAGCAGTGAAATATTACCTTGCAGTTCACTAACTTTTAATTGCCTATTCAGTTTCACTAGATTCTGAGAAAAGTGGAGTTGCTGCTTGTGAAGTTTTGGTTACCAGAATCTCAACTGTTAAGCACTTAAATGCTAAAACAGGGAAAGAACAAACATATTCTTTAGAGGGATAAAGCAGGAAGGAAATCCCACTGTGTTTTAGTGTGTTTTTTTGTTTGTTTTGTTTTTGTTTTTAATAACCAGAGCATTACCCTGAAGATTATACACCAAACTTTTCAATCTATGTGAGGTAGAATTGTCTAAATGTACATTTAAAAAATATTTTTTTCCTAAGCGTATGCTACTTTATAATCAGTTAAAAATGTTACCAGAAAGGGGACAAATGATATCATTTTAGGTTAAGGTCATTTAATCCAGAACTCTCATTTTTAAAGTGAAAAAATATATATATAAGGGACTGAAGGATCCAAGAATAGCTTCAAGTTGTCCAGAACTAGCTTGAGACCCATGCAAGCATTATAAGAAACGCTGATTAGCTGTCTCTGAGCCTTGGCTTTTGTCTCCATGATCCATGTATTGAATATGTAGTCCTAACAACCATATTTACAGGGAAAATATCTGAATACAATGGCATTTTAAAAAGATAGATCCAGAACATCATTGATTTCATGCACATATAATTATATGGAATGGATTTTCCCCCCCTGACTGAAGGTTGTAGAGTTTCGAGGTTTTCTGCCCTTAAGTGTGATGAAAGATGAGAAAGAACAAACAGAAAAGAGACTCCCTCTGTCCATTTTAGTAGCAGTGACTTACTTCCGATTTGAGTGTAGGAGGAAAGGAAATGGAGGAATGGAATGTTGAGTAGAGGTTTTTTCCAGAGCTTTTTCTTTCAGAATAGCAGGACTCTCTCTCTCTTTCTCCCCATCTAAACACAATTATATGGATCTCATATGGGAAAGAGATGAAAGTGAAGTTTCTCTTTACAAAACAGAAATGGTGTCTGCAGACACTAGTATTTCTTAGCCTCCCTTGATATTCAAGTGGGAGGAAGACTAGCTTCTCTCCATCAATTGAGTTCTCCAGAAAAAGCTTACCTACAAAGGAAATCTAGTTACTTTCATTTTCGGCACAGAAAATACTTTACTTTTTCACCTTTGGGTATACTGTTCAAGAGCAAACTTGCAAACAATTGTGTATGAATTATTTTTGTCAATGCTTACATTGACTAAACTGCATTGTATACTGTGAAATTAACAAAATTCCTGTGCATTGTATATAAGCATATGTTAAGGTATCAGTCATATAGAACAGGCTGCATGGGTGACATCCCTGTGCTCAGATTCTACTTGCCAACTGTAAGGTTAACAGGTACAATCTTGGAAGTGTGTGACATCATTTCTATTCCGCGTCCTTAGATTCGGTGTCCTTAGCTACAGTGTCCCTTCTATTCCCTGAAGACGTTAAATGACCCCTGCAATCCTGACATCTTCCTCTAAAGGAAGGATCTGATACCAATCATTTACTTGTTTGTTTAGTTGGGCTGGTTACTCTTGGTCTAAGATGCTGCTCGCTACCTCAACTAAATAATGGCACAGTAACCTTGTGAGATTTCTATCTGCTTAGGTGTCCACTTACTAATGAGCATTTGATACCAGCCTGGATTTCCTCTGCCCAAAACTTCCTCATCACCATATGCCCAGGGGCTCTAAGACTTCTGGTGCCCAAAGAGAAGGCTGTCAAGCAAATGGCCTCAGGGCCCACAGTACCTGGGGCCGGGAGCTTGCTTAAGGGGCATTTGGCTTGGCCTTCTTCCAATCCCTCTAGCTCCGGATTGCAAAAAAGACCCCCAGGAATGTCATAAATGTGTAAGCACTCTTCCTTGGCACTTGGAAGAGGGGTATTGGTGGTATTGAGGACTCAAATCAGAATGGTGTAATTGTGGGAGGCAGGGGTAGTAATACGGGAAGTGGGGAAAAGCAGAATGAAAGGCAAGAAGTAAAGAATTCAGCCATTCATCATCCTGGCCTTGATTAATAGATACTGGTCAATATTTTTTTATATAGAATTTTCATGGCTCAGCTCAATCTCTACCTTATTAGAAAAAAAAAAAAATTCCTTTTTTTTTTTTTTTTTTTTCCGCATGGGCAGGCACCGGGAATTGAACTGGGTCTCCAGCATGGCAGACGAGAACTCTGCCTGCTGAGCCACTGTGGCCCACCCCCTATTTGCTTTATTCCATCAAAATTTCACTTTTTTTCCTGAAATTTTTCTCTGTAACATTCATTTATCCTTATAGAATGTCACCTTATACTTCCTCTATCAATATATATGACCATTGTTTCCAGCTACTTATGTTTCAGCCTTCTCTACCTAAAAGAGTGACTCTCAGAGGGAGGCCTAAACTCTTCGCCTGAGTCTCCTGGCACTCTAACAGGTTGTCTGTATTGTGCTTATACACTCTAAAATTTGAGAACCATTACCTCTACCAAACCTACCATTATTTAACCAAGAGATGGAGGGTGGTTTATTTTTGTTATTATTATTATTATTATTTGCTTTTTTTAACTGGTGATAAAGTCAGTAGCTGAAATTTCAGTAGATTTGTTTGGTACCCTAGAGTAAACCTGATATATTCATTAACTAGTGACTAGATGGGCTGAATGGAAAGATTCAGAAGACAGTACATAGCGCTTTGTCCCAAAACACATCTCAGTTCTTAGAATATGTGTGAGGTGAAGCCTGGGTTGAGAATTTGAAATGTGTATTCAATAGAATAACCTGAACTATCAGGGGAGAAAACATAAAATGTGAGAGCCACTGTCAAAGATAGCTAGATTAAGAGTTTAAATCATGGTTCTATGGCCATGTATAAAATTGCAAAATTCCCCAAGGAAAATAAAGAATAAATAGACATTTCATAGAAGCACCACTATCATTCCCAAATCATCTATGCCTACACCATCCGTTTTCTTTTTTCCCCCTTCCCATACTATGTCTGCCTTCCAACCCTTCTCATCTTTGTTCAACTTCCAATAGCATAATACTTCATTCATGGTTAGAAGATTCTTAATCTGTGTATATGCACAGGTTCCTCCTGTGAGGCAGGAATGAGAAAGAAATCTCAGAATTTGGTTGCACTGGCAAAGGGTAAACTTAACAGGTGCCCAGAAGAAAAATTACCAAATAAATCAAGTTGCATTAATTGATGAAGATTGGTTGCATTACAAAATTGGGTCAAATTCAGATAATAGTGAAAGGAGTTTATTTTTTAAAAGAACACAGCTGTCCCCCACTTATTGTACAATGCAATTATTTATTGTTTATTGCAATTCAGGTCACCAAGAGTAGGGCCTGAACATACTTAAAGGCTATCACGACATACCAAGAAGTTGAGTTCAAGGGTCCTCTTGTATTGAGGGTTCCCGCAGGACAGCATGAGTTGTTGTTTGTAAAGTGTATAAACTGATCCATAAGTTAATGGGTAAGAAACCCATGTGAATCACGTTTTCCAATATAAGGTACTTAGGTATCTGTTTACACATACAGTGACTTTGGTTTCCATAAAACTTTCTTTCTTCCTTCTGTTTGATTTCTTTATTGTATGAAATGCAACGAATATACAGAAAAGTGAGCCAACCATAAATGTATAGCTAAGTGAATTATCATAAACTGAAGAGCAGTGCAATCACCAAGTTTGTCAAATCGTACCCTAGAACCTGTCCTCATGCCCTGCAGGGCTCAGTCTTTTCTCAATCTCCCATTCCCAAGTTCTAACTCTAGGGTTTAGATTTTAATATTTTTGAAATTTATTTAATAAAATCTAAATACATTATTTTTTTTCTTTTACTCTATTTCGTGTTTATGAGAATTGTCCATTTTCTTGTATATAATAGTAGTTAATTCCTTTTTTTATTGCTGGCATAACATTTTGTTTTCTGAATATACTGAAATGTGTTTATCAATTTTTCTTAATGATGACATCTGCTTTTTAAAGTTGATCCAAGCATTCTTGTGCATTTCTCTTGGCTCATATTTGCACACATTTCTATTGGGTATAAACAAAATGAAATGTGGAATTGTTGGGCCACGGAGTATATATATATATGCAATTTTAGTAGATGATGTCACACTCTTTTCCAGAGTAGTTAGACAAATTTATATTTCCACCATAACTTGTCTACACTTGGCATTAGCATTTTTTTAAAAAATTTAAGTCAATTTGACAATTGTTTATAGATTTTTTACATTTCCTTTTGACTTCTGTGGTGGGACTCTTCTTTCCAAGAGAGTTTTCATTTGCTTCTTGTGTCACAACTATAAACAAACTTGTTCACTACTTTTGGGGATGGGAACATATAACATTGGGGATATATGTTTTTATATTTGAAGACAATGAAGCAAATGTGTCTCTGGCAACCAGTCTTCATTTCTATAGATTTTGACTTTGTTTGACCATATTATGTAAGCATTTGTGTATTTTTTCATTCCAAATTTCTAATGATAATTTGACACTTCTATTTTATAATGAAAAATATTTTTACAAGTATAAAAAAAAAAGTGTGCACTGAGAAAAAATTTCCTCTTATTTAGTTTCTTTACCTTTTTGCCTTCTCCATCTCCTGACTGTTCAAATCTAATTCTTTATAAGCAACACCATGAATGAAAGCATAAACTCTGGCAATTTCAAGTGTTTTGAAAGGGGAGGGCCCAGCTGGCTGCAGGAACAATCCAGCCAAGTTTGGATTGTCAGTATACAACTTCTCCATTTGTGGTCTCATGGGAATTTAGAACCCTTAGGGAATCAAAACTTATACTCCATAAATAGATTCTTGTCTACCACAGTATATGCCTCTAAATATTTAAATCAACAATCTTAACTTGTACATAGAAACTTTCTGGAATCACCTCTTGGTAATTCATCATCTGGGAAGATTTGATCTTCTATGATGCATTCTTTGAGAGAGTCTGTTAAATAGAAAATTCTGAAACCCCACGGTGATTTGATTAAGCAATCTTTGAAATTTGTTTTGTTTTAAAGAATAGAAGAGGGAAACCCTTGATAAATCATCATCCTTTTTAATGCATGTGTTATATTATGTCCTATATAATAGAAGAGAGGGCATTTTCTCCCTTATTTATCTCATGCTAAAAGAAAAGCCAACTTTTTTCTTGCTGTAAAGATTCATGTAAATATTTTAATAGGCATGCAGTCTGCCATTATTAGAAAAAAAGTGGAAATTACATGGTACAAATTATTTGTAGAAGGCTGGTTTGTTTTCTTCCAAATTTTTAATTTGAAAAAAAAATAGTGTAAAAAAATCATCTGTGATTACACCACATGATAGATAATTATAAGTACACTTTATAAAGTAAGATATGATGATCTCTCTGTTAGGTTAGTCTCTTCTTCCCAAATTATCCTTTTTTTCTTCTTAATTGGTTTACATAGATACCATAAACACATCTATTTATATTTAAGTGTTCACGCACATATATACCTTTTAAAAATGGTGCCATGCCATCCTTAATGTACTTTATAGATTAAATTGTAGCATGTTTTCTGATAATCCTAGAAGTGTGACATTGATAAGTGCTAGAGATTTAATTTTTGAACTTTTAGCAAGTAAAACTAACATGACAGATTAAAGGAGAGTCATTTGAGGACGAAATGTGCTGGATTCATATCCATTTGCCTGAGGAGGACTCTATTTTAGCAGCCTGGAATCCAAATAGAAACCAAATACCATTTCAGAGAGTACAGGATGCAGCACTAAATTGAGCAGCATTGGGCAGAAAAGATCACTGTTTTTTCAAAGCCTCATTTTGAATGAAATATATTGAGTGGCAGTTGGCTATTTTTTCTCCCTTTACCAATGCTGCAATTTTGTCTTCTGTAACTATGTGCTGGAAGTTAGAAGACCTAGGAATTCCTTCTCCACATGGTAAGTGGCTAGTTAAGTAATTCAAGTGAAAGAAGGAGGCAATAGACAACGTTGGTCAGGATAACTAAGACCAGTCTAATCTGCTTGCACTGATGCTTTGGCCTTTCCCACACTAAAAGGTGCAAGACATCCTCCCCTTTCTGTTGCACCACACTTCCTCTCTGAGCCTGAGACCCTGCTTTGAGCCAGAGGCATCCAAAATGCATTTCAGCTACTCTCAGCATGGAATAACCATTTGGGTGTTGACCTTGAAATCTAATACATTGTTTCTATTTCATAATAAATATTTATTAAATACTTAACCCTTCCCAAAGTGAAAGCGCTAAGTAGTTTCTGCACACAAGGAGTTTTCATGGTTCTTATGAAGATATGATGCTTTTGAAAATAACTATAATACATGGTAAGAAAGGTGCCGTGAAAGAGGCTCCATGAGCCACGATGCAGATGCATGGAAGGTAGGCAGTATCTTATTGATCATCACCTGGGTCAAAATCTCACAGTGAGTTAAACATCAACCACTTAATTCTTTGTTTGAGTTAGCTAGACTGCAGGCAAGGTGCCTAGCCAATGAGATTGGCTGATTTGAGGGCCACAAGTCAATGGAATAGTGCCTTCAGACCTGAAAGTGCACTCAGGATATTGAAATGCAGAATCTTCTTCTCTTAAGTCCAGGGTGGGGCCCGAGATGCTGCAGTTCATCAGTTCCCAGGAGATGCTGATGTTGCTGATTGTTGGTCTATGCTTGGAGAACACAAGATCATATGGAAACCAAAAACAAATGCAAAGCAGCATCTTCCTCCCAAAAACAAATAACAAAATGCAATAACTAAACAACTGCAAACTCTTAGCTTGCCAGGTCCTGGTTGTTCTCTATGATAGCAAATCAAGCTTCTGGACATTTAACTTGACTGATAACTTTCTTTCCCACTTATGATATTTGAAGGCAACTGAGGAAACCTTAGTTTCATTCTTCTGCTAAAACAGGGCATTAATTGGGAAGATGAACCTTCATATCCAGAGCTATAGCTGCATTGTAAGACTGGAGTTTTGAGAGTAAATCTTAAGTTGTTTTAGGAAGATTTGGTGTTAACAATCTAACAGGGCAAATCAGAAGTTGTTTACTAGTTTGAAACAGAAGGCTTCAGGGAGGGTAAAAAAAAAAAAAATGTATCTATCCATCGAATTTAATTGTGTAGAGGCTAGCAGGGACCAGATATGAAATTTTCATTTATTTCCTGAATGCATCAGAGGACTTTGTTATGCACAGTTTACAGGGATGAGAAAAGCTTGTCATTATCAGTACCATTAAATCTGATAAATATTTAAAAATAAAACTAAGAGATGATTTTTCTCTCCTCTACCTCCTATGGTTCCACCTCCATTAGTTCTTATTGCCCCAACTGCAAAGCTATAGACACACAACAGCAGTATATAAACAAAGTTTATTTAATAATAAATATGTCCTTTAGTCCAATCCTCAGTAAATGAAAGATGATCCCCCCTGCTCTGTAAATAGAACTCTTTAAACCATGGTGTGAGAAAAGAGCAACAGGAATTGCAGTCGAGGAGGTTATGGTGTGTGGGAGCCAACATTTGGACGAGCAGCCACATCATTTCTGGATGAAAAAAGTCTGTGCCTCAAATGGACTTTAAAAAAACAGAAGTCCACTGTGATATGAAGCCTCTCTGTACCTAGCAATAACAGGACTAATTATAATAACTACAAAAATTCACTGAACATTTACTGTGTGCCAGTGACCTTGCTAAATGTTTACTGTGTTATTTCTTTTAAGTCTTACAATAACTCTATGGGCTAGGTGCAAATATTTTTCCCATTTTATAGATGTGGAAACTGTGTCAGAGAAGTTAAGCAACTTGTCCTAGTACGTGGGATTTAAATCAGGATTTAAGCCCAAGTTTAATGATGCTTAATCACATATAATTCGGGAATAAAGTTCACCCACAGATCTCAGTTCTATCATACTTAACCACAACATCTCAAGCCAATACATTCTAAAGGTTAGGGATCTTGCACTTCTAGGGGCCAAAGCCAGCTCAGAAGCTAGCAGACAGGCTCCATAGTCTTCATCTATTTTCTTTTCTTTCTTTTTTTTTTTTTTTTGAGACACAATAGCCAAGATTATTTTCTGCAGGGCAAACCTACCCAAATCTGCTTAGGAACAAACTGACCAAATGTGTAAAAAAGGAATTCTGATATGAGACAGACAAATTTACTTTTTATGTTAGCTCAGTAAAAACACTTTAGATGACTCTCTTGACAGATTACCATTCAGCAAGCATGATTATTTATTAAGCTACTGTTTATATGCCTGGCACTGTGATAAGACTCCTAAAAGGAGGGTCCACTTTAAGAACAGTCATGGCATGAAGTCCATTTTATACATGGAGAATTTGTAGGAACCTGTTTGGAAAGAAAAAGATCATGAAATTTCTCAGTTGTTCTCTCTAAGTTTCAGGACAGCACTGTAGTGGTGTCTTAGAAGGGACATTGGCAAAAGGCTAATTTGAGTAAGTACAATTAATAATTATTTCCAGGGAAGCAGCTGGCAAGGCTCCCATGATGGATCAAAGGGAGGTAGAAAGTTAGTCTAGGCGATACAGGCTGGGAGCTTGTTCCCTCTCTGCCTTTCCTGGGTGACAGCTTGGCCTAATTTTGTGCATGTTAGAGGAGTGTCCAGCATGTGGGCTGTGAGAGGAAACCATGCCAGGATTTCCTCTGAGGGAAGAAGGACTTTTCACAGGTATGGATTGAACACATACAAGTGAAAAGATTTTTTCTCACAATTCATGTAAGGGTTACCTCTTGAAATAGCTCCCCGATGCATTGAAGGGACCTAAGAAGTTATTTAGTCCAAACTCACATATTCCAGATAAAGAAGTCTGAAACTCTCACAGTTAGTAGTAGAGGTGGCATTGAAAACCAGAACTCCTGATTTCCACAAATTTTAGAGGGAAAACTGCACGGCCCAGTTAAAAGAAAAGAGAGTGAGAGCGCACGAGAGAGAATTCTATGGTACAATTTTAAATACATTGATGTTGGAATATTTTTCAATTTTGATTCTTAAGAATATCTTGTTTTAAAGTTATTTGAGCTCCAAATGATAACTAAGGTTAAGATAGCCAAACTGTAGTCAACGTTCTTCATTAATTTTTTTAAAGCATCAAATAACACTTCTATAGATGGAAAAGAACCTTGAATCAGATATCCAACTCTAGACAGTTAAGTATTGAGAAAAAGCTCTTTCCATTCAGTAATTTTCTTGAAAGTGACAGAAATCCCTCTATGTTAGGTCTTAAAAGTGTAGCTAATATTCATTAGCAGCATAAGGGCTTTACAAACATCATCTCATCTAATCTTTACCAAACTTTAACAGATTACTAATCTATACCCAGTTTACAGAAGAGGAAACTGAGGCTAGAAGAAATTAAGTAACTTGACCTATGGTCCCCCTGTATGAGTGGTGAACACAGGGTGTTACCTAAAATCCATTTGGCTCCATGACTTCCATGGTCTTAAGCACCGTGTATATCATTTCTCAATAAATATAAATACCAAATAAAAGAGAGCATGACGTGAGTCACTGCATTTCAGACTATTTTCAAAAGAAAGTTTTATAATTGTTTCCTGGAGTCCATCATTCTCTTTGCTTTATTTTGTTTTTTTCCCCACCTATTTTTCCACTTTTCACCTAAAACCTAATCTTGACACAAATTGGAGTGTAAATCCAGAGAAAGGATAAGGAGAAGCTTTGAAAGTCTTTAGCAATTTTAATGGATCATTTTGGAAACATTTGAGTAGAATAGTCCATTTGGGTGACATTTAACCTGATCTCCAATTATGGTACAGAGTCAAAAACGGGGTTTGGGGTAAGGTCTCAGACTTTTATGAATAACCACAATGGGCAATGAAATCTATTACCACTTTATTTGCAACTTATGTTTTACTTAGATGACCAAGAGTAATGCTAACTAGGGTTTGTTATTAAATAGTCTTTTCCCTCTTAGGGACCTTTTTGTTTTGGGGGGATGAGTGGGTGGGTGCATGGTCTGGGAATCGAATCCGGGTCTCCTGCATGGAAGGTGAACATTCTACCATTGAACCACCCTCTTCTTACTGACTGTTGAAATTGCTTTTCAGGCTTTAGTGATGTCCACAATAAGAGGATGACCCACCCCCAGCCAGAATGTTAAGCTGCTTCTTAAGTCTTCCCTAATGTGACATATCTTTAGCGTTCAAAGAATATCATGATGATAAACCAGAAACCAAATGAAAGGAGAAAATAAGTGCACAATTAGGGTAGACTGTATCTCTAATTTTTCATGCTCAGCATTGTTAGGTATCATTCAGGAAACTGAAGAACTGTTTATTAAAAAAAGATACAATAATAAACAACAGTAGAAAAGCCTCTTTAGCCCTTCATCCTTTTTTTTTCAGTGTAGGGCTCCTTCTAAGCCAACACTTCTGCATTTTGATTATACTCAAAATGTCAGTATTAAATGTTATAAACCAAGTCTGTTTCCATTTTAGCTGAAGTGTAGGAGGAGGGGCACAAAGAGTTCATCACATTTGAATTTGAACTATTATAATCAGCGACTTGATTTGTTTTTTTTTTTTTAAATGGAAATGTTTCTTTGAAATCTGACTTGGCTTTTGAAAGGGAAAAGTACTTACTGAGAAATCTGCATTGACAGAACAAATCCTACTTGCAAAGTAGAAACCAGTGTTGTTGGCTTGAGTAGATCTCAAGTCAACTGTGAAATTTATAATCTTCTATCCACAAAATAGCTTCTCCTCTGCATGATAAAATTATTTTTAAGCTGGATGTTTGCCAAATCTAAAGACATAAGACTGGGAGAGCACACCTGAGCACCAGCTTCGGGCTGGATTTTAAAGGATGGGTGGTTGCTTAGGGGTCACAGATGCTGCCATTCTAACTTAATCCACCAACATATGGCTTTAATAAGTCAGATTTCATTAGTAAAAATCTGAGACTACCATGAATTAAAGAGAAGCCTTAGACTATTCCATGAACATGTTAATGTTTGGTTCTATTTCGCACTAAGTAATTGTTTTAGAGTGTCCCAGTTTCAGTCCTTTCAAGTCCCAAAAGACTAATCTAGTTGTTCAGCGATTAATTGTTTTGTAAGACACAAGTCTACAGGTTTTCTTTTGCTGTTGTTGTTGGTATTATGTTTGATTTTTAAAGTACCTGTCATTCCTGAATAATCAACAAGACTTGTTTTGTCAGTGTTTTGCTTCTGTCTTACTTTAAATAACACAGTCATATGGCCCCCATTGGCAGGAACCAGTTCACCCAAGAAAAATCAAGGTTGGAGCAGTTTGACCATGAAAGAAGACATAAGTTATTTCCTAAAAGCCCATTCTTGCATGAAGAGCTCCCAAAGGAGCAGCACCAGGGATTCCAGTTCTGGGGAGCCATTGGTCTTGAGTTCTCTACACACAAAGCAGTTTGGATTTGACTAATAGTGTTGAGAAAACAAAGCCATAAACAGTCTTTATCATGAAATTGTGGTCTGTGCTTCTTTGCTTATAATTTATCATTTGATAAAAACTGATAAAAAATTACAGAGATTTTTGATGTTAGCTACTGAATACTGTTAAGGACTCAAGATTCAAAATATTATGAGTCTGTCAGCCTGAGATTGTGACTTGAATCCTGAGTTAAACAAATAAGTTTTCTTGTTTTGGGTGTTTGTCTATTATATTCTGTTTAATTTAAATCTAGCTATTGGATTATTATTGGAATCACATAAATGGATTAGATGTAGGTTACAAAATTCAATAGCTATTTGATTTTTGAAGTCCAGGATGTTTAATAAATATTTGCCCTTTGAATCTTAAAAGATTTACCAACAATGTATACTTTAATCATCTACCTTCTTGGTTGAACCTTACAGAAAGGATATTATTTAAATGAGTTGATAGTTCTGTGGCTCACTTCAGTTTGTTAAACCCTTTGGGTCTCAAAATCGTATTTAAAAGTTTTTCCTTTTTTTTTTGGTGATAATGTGGATATAAATTTAATGTTACTGGATTAAATTTTAAATACAATTGTATCAATATGCATTGGTCCTTTATCTTAATTTCGGATGAATATGTATTTGGTGTGCATCGAACACTGTGGTAGGAACTTAACTTTCATAAAACTAACTTAGACCCCATTCTTCACCACAGAGCACACTGATAATAAAGGGAAGGACATGTAGAGAGATTTAAAAAAAGACTTTAATAAGATCTGCTTCTATAGTTCTGTAAACTTGCTTTCCTGTGAGGTTCAAGTAGAAAGGAAGGATGTTTTGTTTATATCAGACCCAGCTGCAAAGAATGAAATCCCTGAACACTAATGCTGAATAACGTTTCACTCATTGCATAGAGAAGGGATATATGCTACATATACCTACAGTTCATTGCTGCCATTACCCGTGTTTTCCTTGATCTTTAGAATATTTTCGGTTCCTTCCTAAAGTAGTTCAAATCTCCAGAAAGCCTAAACAATTTTCAGCCTTTTCTCTCTCTCTCTCTCTTTTTTTTTTTGGTTTATTTAATTGACCACATTGTCCTTGATCTCTGTTGTATTGTATTGAAAATGTACTTTATGTGCAGAGTGCTGGGTACATTTTGGGTTTGTCTCCCTAGAGCTTGGTGGATGATTTATTTCAGTGTGCCTGGTTAGAAAAAGCATTCTGTCCAGAACAGATAACAGGAGAGCAGCACATTTTTCAGTTTCCGTAATCATGATGAATGCAACCAGCATTCTCAATATGCCATATCTTTTCTGCTGCATCTTAATAATAGATCTAAGGCTGTAATCTTGTATGTCAGGACTCTCAGCTAATTGGGATAAGTTATGTATGTTTACATTAGTATTATGAACTGTAAAGTACTATTTTATCTGATGCTGTATAGGCAGAGGCTTCCCATATTATAATTCTTGATGAATTTGTTTGTAACAGAAGACTCGGCGAAGGTGTGCTTAGGAGAATCACATTTTGCATATACAGAGAGGAAGTTGAAAGCTTCCGATTAATTATTATATCACTTAGGATAGAGAAATGTAAATGGAATTATTTTCACCTGAAAGATATAAAAAGAATCTAGAAGTATATCTCTTGTTTTGTGAGTTATAACAACAAAAATCAGGATGTCTTATAATAAACTTTGGTTTGACAAAGGATTTTTTGGTACATTCTGCACCTGAAAGATATAAAAAGAATCTAGAAGTATATCTCTTGTTTTGTGAGTTATAACAACAAAAATCAGGATGTCTTATAATAAACTTTGGTTTGACAAAGGATTTTTTGGTACGTTCTGCTTATCCAAAGCTTTTGTTACTCTCAAATACACATGAGAGCTTTACTATAGCTATCAAGGAAAGTGGTTAGTACTTGATTTCAAATGCTTTAGTTCAGAAGGATAACTAACTATGTGAGTATGCAGGTGTGATAGACACATCATGATTAATGAATGATAATGACTTGAGATGACCATAAGACTAGAAAGTTGAAGAAGAGAAATGTGACCACCCTGAAATATGATTAATAAAATTTTCATGAGTTTCAATTCATTTGTCAAATCAACACTATCTAACTTTCTTAGTAGAGAAAGAGAAGAGCCATAGTTTCATCAGAAATACATCATTCTAAATAAAAGTCTGCCTTCCAAAAATTGCACTTTGTTATGTGTATATGCAATTCATGGATGGGTATGTGAAAATATAAGTGTGGACTGAACATAAAGACTGCTGATTAATGATGCAGATGGCTGTGGACAAATTGGGCATGTTCTGAGGTGTTATGTGCTTAGAGAGAAGAAATATGAGTTATTATTACTCTTCTTTCTACTGCAGTGTGATCCAAAGAAGAAGATCAGTTTATGGGAATGTAATTCCAGATTTTCCCAGGTGGCACTTTAGAGGAGCTGAGTCCAGAAGCTTCAGTTTTCAATTTAGTTCAAGAATACTTCTTTTCTGGCTCTTAAAAAAATGATGTATGTATATATGCACACAAGCATAAGGATGGCTGAATGGTCTGGAAAATTGCAGCAAATAAGTGAATGCAGATTTATTTCTCAAATTGGCAACACCTATTTTGAACTGTGATTTCTCCCCCATCCCTTTAAGATTCAATTAAAAACACATTGTAAGAATACTTTCAAACATCTTAAAGACCATTAGCTTTCAGTGTAAAAGAAAAGTGGTGTAATGAAAGACATTATCAACCATGTGGGTGCTCATGTGTGTAGAAACAGAGTATTCATTTCATTCGGGGGAATGTTTATTAAAAATACAGCATATATATTAAGAGCTTAAAATTGAAACTAGTACAACTTTCAGATTTACAAATCAAAACTGCAATAAACTTTCCAAATTGGAAACAAAGTCACTTTTATAGAATTGATTTTAGTAATTAATTGTCAATCAAGAAATTTTTAACATTTGATATGGTAGATTTTGTGATTTAATTGGTTAAATTCTTCATTATTTTAAGAGTACAAAAAGTCCTATGGTTTTAGGTTGATTTCTAAACTTTAAAGTTATCTGAAGCGGCTTTTCATTATTGAAGACCTGAATGTCACATAAAGAATCTTTCTGGATTCATGTCTTGATATTTGGGGATAGAAGAAAAATGAAATCCAAAGAGAAATGCCAGAAACTATTTTTCAGGGCAAAGAAAAATTAAAAAGGAAAAATTTATCATTGTCAGCATTTCCTTCTCTCCATTCCACTGAAAACATGGTTTGCTGGGGCGCTTCGTACTCAGGAGTCCTATTACATTAAGGGAAAAACTTAAAAGAGATCTTTGGGAAGATCTTGTATTTGAAGGGGGCCAAATTTTAAATTCCTGGAGGGGAAGGATGTCTCATCCATGTTTATAACTCCTCCGCTATCATCAATCACTTGGTTGCTGGCACTTAGTAAGCACAAAGCTAACAGTCTATAGAACAAATGGGCGATGTCATTGCTTCACCTCAATTTTTCATACTATATATCCATCAGCTTTTTCAATTTTTTGGTCCTTAATCCCCTGGTGCCAGAATCAAGCCTTTGCTCAGCAGTACTTTGACTAATGCCAGGCTTATTTCAGAGGTGCTAGGGAATTGCTACATAAAGGGCTATGAGGTGCAAAGGGTCCTATAGGACCCTGCTTGCCATTTAAATTGACCACTTTTCCCTGGTAAAAGGAAACAAATCGGTGATTGCATCAACAAAAATCTGTCCATCTTCAGAGATTTCTAAACACACTTACAGTTTTAGACAAATAGATAACCTCTTAATATATGACATAAATGTTTGATGTATAACATTATGCTCAATGGTGAGTCCATTAATCTCAGAGTCAGGGTAGAATAATAGTTAAGGGGATGAACTCTGGAGCTAGGCTGCTAGGTTCAGAACCTGGATCTCCCACTTACTGGACCTCTCTGCTCCCAAGTTCTCTTAAAATGCATATAATATTTTTAAAAAGATTATTGCATTATATGATGAATATGGAAATACCTAGAATACTGTGTTACACGTGATAAGTGACAAATGTGTTAGCTATTATTGTGCAGGTCTGCTGCCTCAACTAAGTGGCTAAGAATGGCTTAAAGAAAATTAAAAAAAAATATGACCTCTCATGAAAGAATCTGAACATAAAATCTGAGCAGGTGAGGTGACCCTTCTCTCAGAATCTCTAGGACTCTAGGCTTCTTCTGTCTTTTGTTCCACTCACCTTAGTGGTTATCCTTAGTTGTTTGGTCCAGGAAGGCAACTCCCAGGAAGGAAAGAGAGGTCTGAGTTCCTCTTTAAGGGCAGTACTTGAACATTGTCATTACTTCTGCTCACATCCTATTGGCCAAAACCTAGCCCCGTGATCACACTCTGCTGTAGAGGAGACTCAAATATTTGTCTTCGTATTGTGTATCCATGGCCCTTCTCAAAATTCAGTGACCTATACCAGGGAAACAAATGTCTCTGTCATAGATAAACCCACATCAGACATCACAGAAATGGCTTTCTTACCCTGATTTTTTTGGATTGTAGTATCATCAGTTTTCTGTATTGCATTTGGATGCAGGGGAGAAAAGCATTCCTGCATTTTTCAGTCATATGAAAATACACATAACTCAAACCACCATTTTAAACTAAGTTATTTATGGCAACACTAGACTCAGAATGTTCTTAACCAATTTACTTAATCCAGCTTTAACACATTTTTAATACTTCAAACCCAGTTGTTCTTTTGTTAGTATTATTAGCTTTTTCTGATGTCTCTTTGATTTATAAGTATCCATTAAATCTATTCATTCTTCAAAGAATAACTATTCTGATTTCTTTTTTTCTACATCGAATCCTTCCTACCCTCCTTTCTAAAATAATTTTCTGTCTTGCTTTCTTCTCTATTGTCTTCTCTTTCATATTCTGAATAGGTGATATATAAAATTCCCAAATGCCCATTTGGTCAACTTTGTTCTAGGAATCATTATGATATGAGAGTTTGATTCTTGGTCTTCTTTAATCACCTTCATATTTCTTTGAAATCTGTTATTTTTGTCTCTATCCCTCCTAAGCACTAATATCAGAAGCCTTAGATTTGTTCACAAAAGCTTAATGGATTATGGATTGTTTACTCGCCTAGGGAAATGGGTTTATTATAACATCTATTTCAAAAGTACTGGAGCAAAGATCAGCAAGTTTAGTCAGACTCTCTTTTTGTACTTTATATGAGCAAACATGCTAACCACATTTCATCCTTTAACTATTTAACAATGGAAAACAATTCAAATAATATGAAAACATTTGTCAAAAATGAAAGTTATAGGGTTGTGCGACAGTGGCTCAGTGGCAGAATTCTTATCTACCATGCCGGAGACCCAGGTTCGATTCCTGGTGCCTGCCCATGTTAAAAAAGAAAAAAAAAAAAAAGAGTTATTATCTATACTGTGTTTTTAGTGTATATATATAGTATTGTTTATTTGTTGAAGTTGTAATAGAATAATGATGAGCAGCTAAGTGGAAATGAAGTGGTTAAAAAACTTGCTAATTTACTAATCTCGTATTGTCCATGCAGAAGGTATACAGAAATTACTCAGGAAAAAAGCTAACCTTTTTTTCATGTAATAAGTTCAGAAATCCGATTTTTTTCTTCAACTTGGGACAATGACCAGGGAATGAAACAATCTTAGCATTATTTCATTCTGCAAATGAGAAATTGTAAAAATATTCTGGAGAAATATGGTTTCAGATATAGAATAAATGTACTCTTTAATATACCATTTAGAATAAATATATAACAGATGACAGATTTCTAGCTGAAGTAGAAATTCAACCATTCTGCTATATATAGTTCTCCTACTTTGGGTATATATTGGAAAGGAAGAGAAGATTCAATTGTATAAAGCCAGGAATATGCAATCTTCCATATGTAAAAAATAAATCCATAAATAAACCATTTCCTGAAAGGGTCTATGATTATGTAGCCCAATTCCCCAATGTGCTAGCTTAGGTGTTAGATCAATTTTAACCATTATGAAAGAATTGGACTTTTTCTTGCATTATACCAATATCTTTTGAAAATTTCATATCTATGGAAGGCAGGATCATTACACTTGAAAGGTGGACAGGTTACCCATAGACAGTATGCATTATCTGAAATAAATTTTAATTTCTGAAGAAAACTTTGAGGACCTGGGGATTAGCAATAGAGAATACCTCTTATTCATAATAAAGTTTTAAAAATTCTGCAAATAGATAAATGGGTCCTAAAAATAAAAACGTGTATTTTATCAAAGGACCATATTATAAAAGTGAAAAAAGCCCTATGGAATGCAGGAAAATATTTGAAAACAAATATTTGACTTAAAAAATCCCGTAACTCAACAATAAAAAACAAATAACCTAATAAAAAAAATGGGCAAAAGACTTGAATAGACATATCTCTCAAGAAGATGTGCAAATGGTCAAAAAGCACATACAAATATGCTCAACATTATTAGCCTTTAGGAAACTGCATATTAGAACCACAATGAGATACTATTTAATACCCACTAGGAGTGTTACTATTAAAAATTGGAAAATAAGAAGTGTTGGAGAGATATGGAGAAATAGGAACAATCATTCATTATCGGTGGGAATGTTAAATGTTACAACCCTTGAGTGAAACAGTTTGGCATTTCCTCAGAAAGTTAACTATATGATCCAACTTCTAGACATATACCCCAAAGAATTGAAAGCAGGGATTGAACATATTTGCACACTATTGTTCGTAGAGTCATCATTGTTCCTAGTCATTATTCACTATTGTCAAAAGATGAAAGCGAAACAAGTGTCCATCAACAGATGAACAGATAGAAAAAATGTGGTCTATACATACAATGAAATATTATTCATTCATCCAATAAAAAGGGATGGAGTTCTAATATATATGACAAGTTGGATGAACCTTGAAGATATCATGTTGAGTGAAATAAATGAGAGACAAAAGGACAAATATTGTATAATCTCAATGACATGGAATAATTAGAACAAGCAAATTCAGAGTCCAAAACTGGAATAGAAATATGGTAGTTAGAGCTATGAATCCCCCCAAAACATATTCTTAACCTTAGTCCATTCTTGTGGTGTGAACCCATTGCAAATAGGGTCCTTTGATGAGTTTACTTCAGTTAAAGTGTGGCCCAACTGAATCAGAATGGGTCTTCATCCTATTACTGAACTCTTTTATAAGCAGACACATAGAGAAGCCATAGGGTGCAGCCAGAAGTCAGCAGAACCCAGAAGAGAACCACAAGAGGCTCCATGTGCACTGCCATGAGACAGAAAAACCAAGGATCAAGAATTGCCAGCAGCCAGCCCAGGATGCCAATCTGCTGGGAGAAAGTTCACCTCGATGATACCTTGATTTTGGACTTCTGCTAGCCTCAGAACTGCTGACAGATAAATCCCCATTGTTTAAGCCAACACATTGCATGACATTTATTTTAGCAGCTAGGAAGCTAAAAACCACAGGTTACCAGGAGCCAGCTTGAGGGCAAGGAATGGGAATTAATTGCTAAATGGTAAAAATTTCTGTTTGGGGTAATGGAAAAATTTTGGTAATGGATACTGGTGATGGTAGCACAATATCATGAATGTAATTAACCCCACTGAATCACATATTTGGTTGTGGTTAAAGGGGGGAAATTTAGGTTGTGTGTATGTTGTTAAAATAAAAATTAAAAATAAGAATCCAACAACATAGGGTCATACAATACAAGCAGTAAACCCTATTGTAAACTATGATGAACTATAGCTAATAGTTAATAATAATTAATATAATGATATAATAATATTTTTTCATCAATTTAATGAAGTTATCTCAATGATGTACAGTAATAATAATATGAGAAACTGTGCATGGGGGGACATATAGAAACTCTGTGTTTTCTGGATGAGTTTTCCGTAAACTTACAACTTCTCTAATAAAAAACATTTTAGAGAATATAACAGCCTTGCAATGGGCAAGTAATATATTCACAGACAACTAAGCTATATCTTTTTTCCAAACATTAAAGGGTAGAGTAATGCAATGAGGTTTTGTAACAAATGATTAAAGCAATATACTTAGCCCAAATTTCACAAGCAAGGTCTAAGGAATCATTGAATAAGAACACACTTGCTTATTGAGAATAGAATCTCTCTCTCAGAAAGAAAAGGAGGGGTGGATGAAATATCTTTTTCAGGTTCTGAAGTGGACATTTTAAGTTGGTAATATAGCTTGGTCTATAAAGGTCTTCATACATTTAAAGAAGTACTAAGTTTAGCAGGAGTCTTGATTATTAGCCTTGGTATCCCCGTATAACTTTTAGGTTTGTTTGCTGAAGATTTTCCTGGGAATCCCCGGCCCTGGCAAATGTGTGATTAAAAAGTAAAATATCAAAACTAAGGCATGCCAGCCTGTAGGATAGTATTGTATATAAGTAGAAAATTAAAAAGAGAGTACAAAGTGTCTAAAATTTTAATTATTTATATTTATATTCCACTTGGGTTAATTTTTCATTCTTTTCCTTCTTGTAACTCTGTGCCTTTAAAAGAGCATTAATTTTCATTGTAAAAGACACCGAAAAAAGGAGCAAAGAGAAACATCACAATCTGCCTTTTATTTCTTAGAAACAACTTTTATGGCAGCTTCTTCTTTGCGTTAGTTTTTATTTCAAAATCACCACTTTCATCAACTTTATTGTTAGTATTAAAATTAAACTTATTAGGAAAGGTTAAGGGAATTGAAAATTGCTTCCAAGGAAAAGGGGAGAACAAGGAAGAAATTATTCTGAGTCAAACTGTACTATTTATTCCCTAAACATGGTCAAGTGCCCAGTTTTTGTTTTCTCTAATCCTTTGAGGTGGTTTTCTATTTTTCTATTATACAAAGTTGAACTCCTCCTCATTCTTCAAGATCCATCTTGAATTGTCCATTTGAGAGGACTTCCTCAACAGTCTGAGGAAAAAATAATCACCTTTGTCTGTAGCTATGTCAGTTGTTTTTATTGCCATTCTAATCACTTCATTTTATGGTTTAGTTATTCTAATAAAATATAATACCCCAGTTATCCCAGGAATTAGTTGTAAATCTTGGTTAAAAACCACCTGCTGTTTTGTGACACTTGTGGTTCCTGTTATGAGGTGTCAGTGCAGAATGGAAAGAGAAATAAGGCAGACTTGGTTTTTGAACTCAGATCTTGCAAATATTATCTTTGTTCAAATTATGTATAAGCTTGATGAACTTTAGTTTTCACACCTGTAAACTAGAGGCAATAAAATATATTTTATAAAGAAGCTGTGTGGACTAAAGAGAAAATTGTAGATAATCAATGAATATTAGTTCTTATTTATAATCACAGTTCAACTGACAACTCAGATATTCTCTATGACCCTTCATTATCAATGATCTTAAACACAGCTCTTGTGGAAATGGCATGAATTCAGTAACTTTTGAAGCATTTTTTCCCCCACTGATTCACTTAAGACTTCCCTTGTGCAGAAAATCAGATGGGTGAATGACAAGAGCTCAGAAAGCTTTGAGTATAGTAGTTCTGTAATTAAATGTAATCAATGTATAATTTAGCTAAAATGATTGCATATCAAGTAGGCATGAACCTAAGCATTCTATTCATCTTCATATATTCACAGCGAATATGACTAGCACAGTCTGCCTAGAAATGCTCTGCCCACTGAGGAAATTCACCTAGTCTCTGCATCTGGAGTAATGGCTTTTATAAAGCTATCATTCTACATTTTGCATATGCTGGTAATTAAGACAGATTTAAAGGTGCTGCACTATTCAAATAGCTACAAAGTGAATTCCAGGGAAATAACCGTGGTAAACTAGTGAAGCTTTACAAGTAAGTGGTGGTTTGTCCTTGCTCCCAGTTGTCTTTCAGTACAATAAAAATGCAGGATTTGCTGGGTTATTTGTGAAGTGGTCTGCATTGCGGTTTTGTGAGAATTCCCTTATGCCCATTGTGTTCCTTACTCCTTGGAGAGTGATTCTTCACCCTCATTGAAATTTCAAGTTATTTTTGTCAGATTGCCTTTCTAAGTAAGTCTGCAAATCTCCCAAAAGACTGGTTTTGAATTTGGTAAATTAAGCAATGACAGGACAAAACTAAATTCAGAGCCTGCATCTGTGAAAGTTATTTTATAGAACAAGATTGAATTCAACAATATTTGAGTGCAAGTTCAAATTTATTCTACTGCTCATGCTCTTTCTATTCAATACAATTATAGTCGTAAACAGGCTTTTCCCCAAAATGGTAATATTAAGCAACTGTTTGACGTTCCTCATTATTTTGTGATATTTCCATTTGAGATTAGTAGGGAAAAAAATACGAATAATATTGATTAATAATCCTTTATTATTGAAACATTTACCTTGTGCCAGTTTTGTTGGAGTAGATTTTTGTTGGCTTATCTAGGCCCTCTTGCTCCTTATAATCAAAGCATGTGTTTAGGAGATGACCATGTAAACTAAGGATATGATTTGTAGCTGTTGACCTGAAGTTTACAGAATTAATGAGATTTGAAATCTAACAATAATTGGCATTGCATGCAACTTTTCTCAGTAGAGGATAGAGAGATGGCTAGATCATGGAAAATGGGAGCAAGTATAGAAAAATGTCAGAATATGGAATGTGAGACCTATACATGATTCAAACGCTGTCTGGGCTTAAAATGCACACCCAAAGGAATTCCAGTAGTCAATATATTTTGCTCAATACAGTTTCTTATAAGTCCGTAGTCTGGGCTATAGCCAGTCAGTAATTCTTAAGAAACAATTTCTATCCTCTCTTTTTCCTTTGGGGTCTTATTTTCTGCTCTTCCATCATTTACAAGATATAAAATTTTATCTGGGCAGACTTATATTTGAACATTCACTGGAAAATTTTTGTTTTAGTAAAAAGACCCTTGGAAAATGAAAGAAATTCAATGTCCCAATATCTCCTTTTCATTAATTGGTAACAATGTTACTTTGGTCAGAAGCCCCTAAAGTATGTTTCTCATCAAACCACATAGTTCAGCCTGTCCCCAAAAGGCAGAAGGAAATTACTTTTTCTTTAGGCTTAACTCAAATAAGCTTCACCATTTTTTCTCTAGAAAGTCTTTCCTGAACTTTACCTCCATTCCTACCCCAAGGCTGGATCAGTGTCCCCCATGGAGGCACCTATTTAGGTGTCTTTCTCCTTTGCAATGAGCTTCAGAAGGATAGGGATGGAATCTTATCCAAATTCCTGTCTTCAATTCTTATCCTATGACAAATGTTTATTTAATGAACTTATGAATAAATAAATTAATAATTGCTATCTCCCGGTTTCTTTTTATTTTTTATGACAGAATATAAAGCATTATAAGACGACTCCAGAAAATGGTTCTGTTGTTACTCTTTGAAAAGAGTAATGTAATTATTTACAGATAATGTAAATAAATATAACTTTTGTTGTTGATGTTAGACCATAATTGCAACATTGATCTTTTGCTAGAAAATAAAAATTAGAGATAATGTGCATTTGTTGTAAAGATATCTAGAAAGCAACTTAGGCTGTCTTGTCACTCTGCAAAGTATTATAAGTGCATTATTTTTCTCTTACTTTATTCCATAACTTGACTCATTCAAAGGGAATGGCTATGAAATAACGAACCTTTTGTTGAAAGACCTTATCAAAGGGAATGACTATGAAATCGTCATGAACCTTTTTTTGAAACACCTTATCAGAGGTTTTTAGTTTACTTTTAGAAGTTACCTGGAATTACAAGCATTTATTGCAAAGATTCTAATGCTGCTTAAAGTAGAAGTCTTCTGCTGCTGACCTCAGAGCCACATTATTCATTGCCCAGAAACTCAGTTGCATTTCTCTGAACTTTGGCTCTTTCATGTTGCAAAGAGGAGAACCATTTAATTTACTATGAGAAGTGGAAATGAAAGAAAACACAGGAAACCTTCCTAGGGGCCCCCAGCCAGACATCATAAATGACCAGAACATGGTCATGCCACTAGGGATATCATAGCCAATCTAGTGAATTTATCATTTTACCATTTCCCGACTTCACAGGGAGAGCATCGTTCTGGTGGCTCATCTTCCTATCTGTGCTGCTTGCTTCTCTCTCTAATGGCCCTACTGTTTTTTTTTTTTTTTACTGACTTCACCTATGGCACAGAACATCAGCTCAGCGTGTCAGGGAGAGGTTAGCATGACACGAGGGTGGGCATATTATGCACAGGGAACCCCTGTGACACACTTCCATCAGAAATGCCTGTGAACATGGAAGGCACTTTGGATCAAGGTCTATCTGGTATAACTATTTTATGTCTGCTTGGGAATGTTGATCAGAGATAGCTAGGGAGATGGAAGAGAGATGCCACTTGGCCCTAAGTGAGCAGCCAGATGCCAAGCAGGGGCTGAAACAAGATAGCTGTGGGACATTGAGGCAGGCTTGGGAATGAGGGGAGAGGTTGTGGAGAAGCGAGGAGATCATTCAGAGGTCCAGAAAGCAAGAAATATATGAGGCTTGAATGATTGCAGCCACAAAGAGTTGGAGGGTCTATATACTCAGGGACACAGATGACAGATGTGCATGACTGCAGCTGGGTTTTATTCCTTTATGTTGTATTAGCTACACTACATGAAACCAGTCCAATTCATTCCACAAATATTTATCAAGGTTGCCTTCTATTTTAGGCAATATGTTTCTCTCTTTTATTCACTGGCTGTACTTCTGATGACTTAAGATTAAAGACTCAAATCCAAGTCTGATTTGGCATCGTGAAGACTATTCAAGATAATCAAAAGAAAGTTTCTGAAGGCATTGTGCGAAGGTGCACTCCAAATACATTCTGAGCTCTGTCAGCTTCTTTGCGACAAATTTCGAAGTGATTCCTTTGAAGTGAACAGCAGTCATTTTGATCTGTAAACTCTGATATGCTAATGGCAAATAAAAAAAATCTGTCATGTTACTTTTTAGTTATACATTGCCTAAGTCAGTTCTGAAGTTTCTAAAAGTATCAGTTTGTGGTCTTGATCCCAGGTTAGTCCTCCCATAGCTCTTCCGTGCTTTTCTGAAGTGGGAGCAGCAGCCCTCTTAGGGAGTGATCAGTTCTGACTGACACAGAACCCTCCTTTAAATTGATAAGAATACCTGTAGTCACCTGTGGAAGGATGAAAATGACCGGCAGTACTTTAAATCAGGGATCATTGGCAAACCTTTGTGTCAAGGGGCAGACAATAAATATTTCAGGCTTCGCTAGCCAGACAGTCTGTCACAACTATTCAATGTTGCTGTTGTAGTGTAAGAGTAGCAAAAGATTGTAAAATATGCAAAAGGATGAGTGTGGTGGTGTTCCAATAAAACTTTATTTATGGACCCTGGAATTTGAATTTTATGTAATTTCATGTCAAGAAATATTACTCTTATTTTTGATTTATTTTTCTTTTCAACTGTTTAAAAATGTAAAACCCATTCTTTCCTCACTTGTAGTACAAAAACAGGCAGGTGAGATTCAGCCCCTAGACCTCAGCTTGCTGGGTAGCTTTAAATGAAGAACCAACATCTAGGAATTTCCAGTGAAACGGTGGTAAACTGCAGGGTGGTTTGTGGAGTTGGGGCAGTTTCCAGGAGCTATGCTGTGGGTGTATTATCTGCAGCCCTGGTGTAAAGCATTTAAAGAGTGCCATTAAGGTTTAATAAGCTGGCTATGAAGCAGTATTGCTGTGCATTAGAACCTTTACGTGGTTGCTTTGAGAGTGATTTTTACTCAAGGCTCTGCAGTCCTCGTAAATAACAATGGTCCTTTGGAGGCTTTTTTGTTTAGATGAAACAGAGTGCTAGAACCTGTGACTTAAGTTCCAGGACACACCAACTAAATTTGCTCTTTTGAAATAAAAGTCAGGTTGGATTTATTTAGAGATCTCACCCTTCTGAAAGAAATATTACAACAATATGTTTGAAAGAGTAGGACACGTGCCACTTGAAAATTTGGCAGGGCTCTGGCATGGTTAAATTACTTCAAGCTGATACTGGGAAAACTCCTGTGTGACTCATAGGAGGGTGGCATTTCCTGGCTGCCTGACTTGCAGAGGTGACTGCTTCTCCAGAGTGGGTTTATGGGTCACAAAGACCACATTAACATCTGTCCACCTTGGCATTTCCCTGACCAAGCGTGGACTATTTAATAAATTCCTGCAAAACTGGCCAAATGCCCTACGGTGAGTAGCTCAGAGTGGGTGCCCAAGCAAACAGTTGAGAAGACAACCTTATGCTAAACTCCTCCCTCATTTTAAAATAGTTCTGTGTGTTTCATTTTGGTATTTGGAGGAAGAGGGATGCTTTGATAGATGCAGAGTCTAGGAAAGCAAATCAAAACAAGGCAGGATTATTTGTTGAACTATTCAGTTCCTGGGAGTGGAAAAGCACATAAGCCAATGTTTCCTAACATCCAATTCAACCCCCTCAATTCAGAGCCTTATTATTTTTTTCTTTCAACTTGATGGTTCAGCTCCAGAAACAAAATGAAAAATCCCTCTCCCTCCTACAGTAAGCATACACTGGCATGATTACACTGGTGGATTTCTTTCTGCTGTCTTTCTAGAAATAGAAACATGCTGGTACCACGTATCTACATTACACTCACATTTGACTGGTAATAGTACCTCAGTTGCAGGAAAATGGGCCCTGAGATATAATGTAGAGCTGGCAAAGGTCCCTTTGCCAGCCTCACTTGGGCAAAGCACTCATTCAGTCAGACTGTCAACCTCATAAAGCCAAGTGCTGTCTAGAATAGCTCCATTCATTTCTTTGCCCCTTCCTTTGTCTAGTGGAGATCTCATGTTAACAGTGTTGTTTATTTCTTTAAAACCTAATTCCATTTCTGCGTTGGTCTACGCCATCTTTCCTATAACTTCAAAGCAATCGGCTATCACGTACCCACCCAGCCCTTCAGTTTCTCACTGCTCCAAGGTAGGTGTGTGAATTCGGAGCCTTTGCTTCCTTCGTGGAAATCCCTTGCCCTGTTGGCTAGAGAACATAAGAAACTAGCACTATCTTATTTATCTTTCCACAGACGTCATTTGCTCTGTTTTTTAGCCAAAAGCGATGCTCAAACAGGCAATTGTCATGATGACAATAAAGCATAGGCCTGTATCACACTTACCCGTTTACATCAAGGAACCTCCTGCACCTTTTGAACGAGCCATTTGGAGAGAAGTGTGGCACTTGAAAATCTTTATTTTTCTTGCTCCTTTCCTTCATATAGAACAACCCATGCAAAGCAAAACAATTGAATAAATTGTTTTTTATTTAGCAGTTGGCAAGGAGGAATGTCTTCAATTTTGGGTAAAGTCCTGGGTAAATGAAATAATTAAATTCCACATGAATCTCTTCTTTGGGGGGGAGTGCTACTCATTTGTCATTAATTATCTTGCACAAATTATTTCCACCTGATGATTTTTTTCCTTTCTTGGTTGTAAATTTGAATTTTGAGAGTTTGTAGCAAAGATAATAATTTGGTGCTGTTTTTTTTTTTTTTTCAGAACAAATCTAAAAAGTATTTTCACAGTATTATACTTTACCATGCTGCTTGATTATCTTTTAAAACCACCTTCCTTTGCATTTAAAAATTAATTTATAGTAGTTTCTTAGCATATGGTGCTAACAACTAGGTTTGCTCAAGAAACATTATTGCTATTTGATGTTTAAAATTCTGAATGTTGCCTTTTTCCTCATAAAAAATTAATGAATTTACCAAAGGTTCGCTGATTTGGAATGTATGGATATCATATTTCCTTCCCGTACATTGAATTCAAGCATCTTGATCCTATTTAAAATCAATAGCTGTGAGGTGCTGTACATATTATAGATAAGTGATTTATATACATAGTTATTTATAAATGACATAAATGTGTTTGTAATGCATATATTTGCAATAAGTATTTCAGTTTAATTTAAGACCTTGGTTAATTTAGCCTACCCTGAAAATTCATTGCTAATATTAAATTGCATTTAGAGTTATAGTGGGATGACACTTACTGTATCAAGAAAGAAGCCAAATAATATAGAGAATCAGTGAATACACCTAGCACTTCATGGCTTTCTAAGAAGGTGTTTCTTCTATTCATCCAGCTTTATTTCATATGATCATATGAAAGGACAGTGAATAAGGGAAGCTTTCTATGGAGAATATTTGGGGAAAAAGACATTCCTACTACAATTGTTTCTTTGTCCTAGAAGAGAATTTCGTCATTAAGGGGGAAATCAGTTACCCAACTTCAGACATTTTGACTGCATTGTGAATGGGAGGGAGCATCCTAAAGTCACATCTTTTAATAAATAATAGCATCTAATGTGTAAAATTTCAATTTATTTGGTGACCAGTCCTTGCTTTTTTTTTAATTGCAACTGTAGGACTCTGCAGTTCTGCATTCATATGTATAATTACATTCTTAGCAATTGACCCCACTTAAATGTCCTACAGTCTGCTTCAATTCAGGATTTCTAAATCCAAGCTAACTTTCCATCCAGTTCTGTATCTCTTTCTATTTCACTGTATTATCAGTCACCAGTAGGCCTCCAAAGTCAGAAACCCAGAAATAGTCCTAGTTTCTCATCTTTCTCATTTGCTTCTCTCATAGCCTAGTTAATTGCTGCATCTTGTCCATAGCTTTTCCCTAATATCGCTCCATCTCTATTCTTCCTTGCCATTCCAACCAGCTCTTAGTCTAGCGATCTACTTCTTCTCACTAGGATTACTACAACTGCTTTGTTCTACTTTGCTAGCTGCTGGAATGCAATATACCAGAAACAGAATGGCTTTTAAAAAGGAGAATTTAATAAGTTGCTAGTTTACAGTTCTAAGGCCAAGAAAATGTCCCAATTAAAGCAAGTCTATAGAAATGTCCAACCTAAGGCATCCAGGGAAAGATACCTTGGTTCAAGAAGGCCAGTGAAGTTCAGGGTCTCTCTTTCAAGTGAGAAGGCACATGGTGAACACAGTGAGGGCTTCTCTCTCAGCTGGAAGGGCACATGGTGAACATATCATCATCTGCTAGCTTTCTCTCCTAGCTTCTGGTTTCATGAAGCTCCCCTGGGTGGCAGTTTCCTTCTTCATCTCCAAAGGTCGCTGGCTGGTGGACTCTGCTTCTTGTGGCTATGTCGTTCTGCTCTCTCTGAATCTCTTGTTCTCCATAATGTTTCCTCTTTTGTAGGACTCAATAAACCAATCAAGACCCATCCAAATGGATGGAGACATGTCATCACCTAATCCAGTTTAACAACCACTCTTGACAAAATCACATCATCTAAGGCGATGATCTGATTACAGTTTCAAACATACAGTATTGAATAGGGATTATTCTATCTTTATGAAATGGGATTTTGATTAAAACATGGCTTTTCTAGGGGGCATACTTCCTTTCAAACCAGCACATGCTTCCTTACAAAATAATCTTTCTCAAGTTTTATGCCTCTCCAAATCATTCTTATATCTTTATCCCAGCATTCCACAACCTTGGCACTATTGACACTTTGGGCTGAGTAATTCTTTTCTGTGGGTGCTGTCCTGTGCATTGTTTAGCAGCATCCCAACCTCTACCGCTAAATGCAAATAATACTTCTTCCTCACTTTCACGGCCAGAAATATGCCCAGGCAATGCTAAATAGCCCCTTGGGACAAAATTGTTCCCACTGGACAGCCCCATTGTTAAATACAATTTCCTGGCAAATAGGTATTCAGTAAGTGTTTGATAAAAAGATTATTCATTTGATGCAATATTGTTACGCATTGTTTAAAAATCTGATTGAAGGATGTCCTTGAGTTTTAGTTTGGACTGGACATTAAATTAAGCCTCAAAGACGTGTTTAGGTTATGGAGCAATGTTATATACTTTTCACTCCCTCTTTGTACAATCTACATCTGCCCTCTACTATTTCAATGTCCTTTTCCCAACTGTAGGGTGGCTTATCTCCCAAATTCAAATTATGAGGTTATTTTTAAATTGAGGTATCAGGATATGATATCCAGAAATATTTCTAGCTTATCAAAGGAAAAAAGTAATACATATTAAATAATATTTTTTAATACCACCGCTTACATTAATAAAGTGAACTGCAACATATGGGAAATTGAAGCTGGTTATCAGCAACTAGCACTTATTTTCATTTGTTTAAAATGTACTTTTATCTAACATGTGGTAAACACTGAGAATGATAAAATATGGACCAGATCATTCCTTCATAACATATTTGTATCTTAATGAAGACTGCATCTTAGGGTCAGATGGTACAAAGCAAATATACATGTGCTGTTTTTAGTTATCTTCCCTTTGTTGCAGCTCCCATCTTAGGGAAATGAGACTTGTTAATATGTAGACAGTGTTAATTCTGGGCTGTGTCACGAAGAGAACCTTCCTTTAAATACTGATTAGAATATAAAATAAATATTGCATCAGCACCCTTTTGGGACAGAACAATAACGAATCTTGATCCATTTGTTGTTACCTTTCCCATAATATTTTTCATGCTTTCCTGTATTAATGGCATCATAAAATGAATAGTGAAGGATTAACTATACTTGTCCTGCCACTTTTGGAGACAAGAATATAGAAAGAGAAGATGTTGTTTAATTAATTTTCAATTCAGGAAATTATAGGAAATGATATTAAACATGAGCCATAAGTGCACAAAGCATGTAGGCAGTGACTCTGAATAGCTTTACCACATAGTCCTATGGGTTTTTGTTTTTGTTTTGTGTTCTTGTTGTTTAAAAAAATTGAGCTTCAAGCTTAATGAAATAATATTATGAAGAATTTGCAATCCTTTACTTACTGATGAGCAGGATGTTTAGAATATCATATATTTAAATATATATTTAGAAGGTCGTAGGGAGATCTATTCATTAATTCTTTGGACTTAAATCCCAAAATCAATTCTTAAGTCTATATAGTAAAATATTGATAACTATCACTACAATAATAATAAGTGATGAGATTATTACACAATGCTATATTATATCTTAGGGGCTAAGAAGAATTTCCTGATTAGTTAGAATGTACTGAATTTCAAACTCTGATTTTATCTTGCTGCTTCCTTCTAAGATCATGTAAATTCATATATATATCTTTGAAGCACTTTTTTTTAATTATACAGCAATCACTTTTCCTCACGATATTTGAATGTGCTCGAACAACAATAAGAGGTATAAGATTTTTCTAACTTATTAGTTTGGTCGTTTGACTGTTTTTTGGTTTGTCACTTTGTCTTTTATCCCTTTGAAAACAGTTATGACATATTCATGCATTAGGATGCCCCATATCGACTGGTTGATTTCTTCCCTTACTAGCTTATTGGGTGATTGCCTTACATAAATTTTCTACCTGAATTGCATCATTAGTTTTAGAGGTACAAACTCAGAGTATCTATTGCTAATGTTTCAAGTTTTTATTTTCAAATAAGGTATTTTATAGAATGTCAAAATGAACTCCATTTATTGAAAGGTGAGCTGAATGCATATATTGAAATCCTTTTTATATGGATCTTGCTGTAGAAGTATGTTTGATTCATCAAATAATGTCCTAGCAAGTGGCATGCAAGTAAAACAAACTCCAAAGTTATAGAAACAATCCATGTTAATTTCAGGAAATTATTTCTAAAAGATTTTTTGTGTGTTTTGAAACATTTAAACTACTACCTGTTTTCCTTTTTAAAGTAAAATTTTAATAAGTCTCGAGTGACAATTTTTTGTCTGTATTAAGTTGAACAGTCTAGAATTGGGTTGGAGAGTAAGAATAAAGTGAAGCGAATGCTTTTGCTAACTGCAGTGTGTTCTGTAGGCATTCTCCTCGGTGCTGGGGAAATGATGAAAACAAAACTTCGTCTTTGTCCTATGGAGTTTCTGGGCCATTATGGGAGATCACCATTATTAGAATGATCCAAAGTATGTAATAATTGTAAAACCATGGTAACTGTCTTAGAGAAAGAATTTAGAATGCTATAAAATCACATAAAAGGAGACCTTTATCTAGTGTGGGAGGGCAGCAAAATCTTCCGTAGAGAGGTATCACTTCAACTATGGATGAGTGAGTTAATGAGACAAAGTGGGGAGAAGTGCCAGATAAGAGCTGCCAGTCTAGAGATACCAGGGGCACTGGCCTTGAAGCATGGAGGGAAGTAACACTTGTAAGGAACTGAAACATTGTTGTTATTCTTTATCAATGACTGCTGACTGAGAATCCACAGCAGTCACTTTACTAGAACTATGTAAGATGATCACCAGAATTCCCAAGGGAAAGCACTCACTGATCTTGCAAGTTCGGTGAAAACTCATAATTAAAGAAACCCACAGAACCGTTTGTTGTGCATCCTTTATGCTTTTGTTGATTTGGGGAAGAATTAATGAAATACACATTTCTCTTAATTTGTATTCTGGGTGAAGAAGTAAAGCAAAAGGAGAGAGAGGGAGAGGGGTGGAGAAAAGGAGGGGGAAGACAGAAATAGATAGATAGATAAATACACAGATAGAAAAAGAGAGAGAGAGAGAGATGGATTTGCCTAGAGTTCTCCAAATCCAGCTTTGAGAATGAGCCTGGGGTTTCTGATCAGAATGGGTACAAAGGAGACAGGCACTGTTAATAAAGGCCACTGGAGATGTCTTTAGATACAGAACACATTTGGATAGAAAATGTTGCCATTACAGGAAGAACATGTATGAAATCATGGGCTCTAGTAACAGATTCAAATATGTGGCAGTTATGTGTAGCAGAAAAGGAAAAACTTAAGTAAGCTAAGAAATCCATCACAGCTATTTGGAACACCTGATGCCTTTCCATTTAAGGAGTAACTCGAGTGAAATATTAAAGATTTTGTTAATGCATGCGTCAGTCATCTCTGCTGACATCCCATACACGGTTCAGCTTCTTTGTTCAAATTGAAGCCTTAAAATTCTGTACCAGAAAGGAAGTTGTTGAGCCATTTGAGCCTGTGCATGCTGTATTTTTAAACAAGAAAGATGCTTAAGATTGTAAACAGACTAAACATTTTTAAAGGAATTTTATTCCTTCCTTACGTCTCCATAAAAATACATACTACATTTAAATGTGTCTTAAGGGAAGGTAGCTTTTTATTTTGTTGAAGAAAAATCATATGCTTTTCAAAACATCCTAGTAATTGGTTCTTTTCTATTTATAGAAAAAAAAAAAACAAAAATGGCGATAATAACTAACATTCCTATCATATTTTATGGTTTACATAGCAATTTTACATTCATTATCTTCTTTGACAATCATTTCATGTCTTCATTCATTCAAACCCTACTGTGTGCCAACCATCATGGGAAGCTTTTAATTCCACAGTGAAGAAGAGGGCACTGCATTTGTCTCTGCCTTTACAGAGTTTACTAGTCACAAAAACAAAAGAAACTAGCTTACACTTGTTATTCCCATTTTACAGATAAATTATCTATTTGGGAGATTTGAGGTATCCCATGGTAAAAGAGGTCTATTTTGCTTATAACTTTAGCCAAAGAAGATGATGATTTGATTATACATTGACTTGAAAACAAAATTAGAATTGATGTTGTTAATTGATAAATTCCTGACACTTCAAACATGTCTCTCTGTTTGCCTCATCTAACCAAAATTATTTTCTTGCTTTAGTCATCGTATTGTGAAGCATTGTTAACTTGGATTTTATTGGGAATCTAGATCTTAAGTGATAATTTGAGTGAGTGTGCATCAAATATTCAGGAAAAAATCAGCAAATTTCAAATTGGTAGTTGGTACCTCCAAAGAACTCATCTGATTTCATAATATGAAAGGAATTGATATAAAAACAGGAAGTTAACCATGTTACCAAGATTATACCATTTATGGGAAACTTTGAAATATTCCTTAGTTTGAACTGCGATGAACCATTAAAGGTACTTCATTTTGCCTCCAGAGGGCTCTGTCTAAAATTAAAATTAAGTATAACTGTTTGATCTTTAGTCGCCTGAATTACTGAGTTAATTGAACAATTGATTTTCTTTATCCTTGAAACTCTTTGTAAAAGGGGACCTCTGCACTTCCTTAGGACAGTGACAAGGAGCACATTTTTATGATCAATAGAAATTAAAAGTCATTAATTTATGCTATGACATTGAACAATTCACCGGGCATTTTCCTACATGTTTTCTCAATTGATTGCAAATAACCCCACACAAATTTTTAAGTTACTTTACAGTGATTAAGAAAGCTACAATTTGAGACCAAGCAGAGGGACATTTTTATGCCACATTTTCATTCCTGGCTGATGGAAAACAGAACTCTGAATCCCATTCATATTCTCAACACAAGGAACAGAGCAAGGTTTTGATAATGCAGTTGTCATTTTTACTATTAGGGATTTTAAAATACAAAATAATAAATATGTTATTTATCTGGTAAGATTACTCCCAAATGTACATATTTTAAATATTTACTTAGCTTATTCAAAATAGTTTCTGAGTTTCTAATACTTAAAACAACAGGTTTGGGCGGTGCAATGGTGGCTCAGTGGCAGAGTTCTCACCTGCCAAGCTGGAGACCTGGGTTTGATTCCCGGAGCCTGCCCGTGCAAAAAAAAATACAGGCTTGTCCGTCCCTTGGGCACGTCCGTCCCTTGGGCACATCCATGTTAACCTCTCTAACATGTACTCTGTTTTTTTAATGAACCCCTCTTTTAATAATTAAAAAAACAGCAACAGTAATAACAACAACAAAAAGATACAACTGAAACAAACAAACAATATAACCTCTTTTCATAAATCATATTCTTCCCTAAGGAGAATCTCTGTAAAAGCATCTGATTTCCCACTTTGGACCTGGGTATTGATTTACAAACCTTCAGCTACCAATTAGCAAGCTTCAAAGAGTCTGAGTTATGGCCATGCCTGTGGTTTAATATTAACAGACTAGTCACCATTTTAAACTATATATACCTTATATCTTAGGTTAGTCTCCCATTATTCTTCAGGGTAAATATCATCCCCATTTTAAAGATGAGGAGACTGAGAGTCTGATAAGTTAACTACAGTTTGAGATTAGGTGGCTAGTAAGTGTCAGAGTTATGATTTCAACCCAAGCACACTGGACCCCAAAGGTTGAGGTTCATTATGTTCTATGCAGCATGGTTACATGGTTAATGTGGACCTGATAAGTGAAATTTCAGAAAGAACAGTAGATATCTGACTCAAAGTACTACTTGTTTAATGTGATCTTATTAAGAATCATCTTGTAAAGTAATGAAGCATTTTAATGTGAATAATTGAATTCTAGTATATTTATTTTGTAAATTTGGCTTTTCATAGAGCACTTTTTCTTAATGGGAGAAGAGCTGAACTAAAATTCCAAGATAAATTAACATTTATAGTTAGAAGTGAGTAGCTTAGTGTTCACTGCCATTTTCAATTATTTTATACTTTTTTTGGGATAATGACGTTTTCAAGTTTATGTTCACTTGAACTTTTCTCCATTTTCTTTTGCAATTTATGACTCATTTAAAATATTTTTTTCTCTCCTAATTTGAAAATGATTCCTGGCAATTTATCAGCAGTAAGAACTGCAAAGCAAGTATTTTATCCTTCCATGTAGTCTGAAAACAAGCACTAAAGCTTTGTGATAATCTTTAATAAGATGGCAATATACATTTTCATCAAAATTGCTCCATATGTTATTCATGTAAATATTTTAATTATGAATAACAGCTATTGAATGATGAGCTTAGTGACATCATAATGGGGCAAAAAATATATAAATGGTCAACATTAGGTGGTAAAGGAGGCCAGATGCTTGCAATATTTTTGGTATTTTGTCTCAAGGTTTGCCTGTTTTTTTACTAGTGTCAAAAATATTTTGCTAACTTGTTAATCATTGTACATATTTTATTGATACATTTTGTAACTTTCAAACATTAATTATTTAGATTGAATTCGCTTTCCAGTTAAATGTAAAATGTTGGCACCGTTATTATTATAAACTTGATGATGACCAATCTCTTTAGTGCAATTTGATAGATGTGAATGTTATCCGACAAGCAGCTAATGTGGTCATTTGGAGGATGAGGTATAAGCAGTAATACCAACACTGTCATTTCTATTGTGGATAGGCCAGTTATTTGAAGAGTGGTTCTCAGGGAATAGGAACATGTTAGCTGATAGGCACTGACAAATGATGCTACAGATGTCAGTTGTTTCTTTGAACACACCTTTATTTTTTTAAATCTCAAAATGTGAAATAGAGACAGAGTAACTCAAACTTGGAGGAAAAGTGAATGAATGGTTTGTGGCATAATTTGATAAGCCTTACATTTTTAACTGAGGAGTTATTCTTTTAAGAGGGCTCCCTGTTTGTAATATTTGTTTTTAATATTTGTTATGTTAGGCCAGTGAACTATGGTTAAGTTCATTTCTATTTTAAATAGTTCCATTTCTTCCTAGAATTTTCCCAAGAAGTCTTGAGACTGTTGCTTCTCTAAACATGCTCACCATCCTTACTGCACTCTCGTTCAATGCCACCCTATTCTTCGTTATTTGAAACACCAATGTGGTCATTTACTCATTAAGGCCACTTTCATCTTTCCATTTTGATGCTTTTGTAGATTTTTTTTCTGACAAGGTAAAATAAATGCCACCATCATTCAATAAATACAAAAGCCCCATAGAGGATTTTTATTCACAAAATACAGTAGCCCTCAGTGACATTTTGGGCCCAATTTAAATTATTTCTTTCAGATTATAAATGGTACATTGGGACATATTATTATGTGAGATACTATCTATGGTAAATGTGGATGACACTGACATTGTTTGATGTCCTTACAGTAACTGGTGCCTTGATTGTGCTGAAAATTTAATTTCCACCCATTGTGTTTTTACTTTTTCCCTTTAATATTGTGATAAGTGCATATTTCTAATCATGGTAGAGTATATGGGTGTGAGGCAAGTAGAAAGGTGTATCAAAAACCTAAGGAGGAAAAAAAAACCTAAGGAGGGCAATGCAATGGTGACTCAGTGGCAGAATTCTTTTCGATTCCTGGAGCCTGCCCATGCCAAAAAAAAAAAAAAGATGAGGAAAAATGAAGATGGGAGGATTCAGTTTCCAGCCCTCCCCCCAGAAATCCCTATGCCTTGGGTAAACTTTACCAGTAAGCAGATACATAACGCTTGGTTTTAAAGGCACCTTGTGTTTTACTTGTGTGTAGTGAAATCAGTCTAGCTCTGGTCCATCATGAGTATATCCTACTATAGAGTATACTTGTTGACTTTTCTTTTGAGTTTGTTGCTAAAAGCTAAGATAGCCCACATGCTGCATTTTTATAACCTCTAGACTTAAAAATTGAAATGAAAAATCAGATCCTTATTGGTTTCCTCCTTTGTGTCAAACAACATGGGCTCCCCTCTTTCTTAGTGAAGCTGGCAAGCAGCAGGCAAAGTCTCCTGCTTTAGACGGTTTTTTCTCCAGCTGGGGAAAAGTCAGAATTCCTAACAGCAGGCTCTGTTCCCCTGTGGATCCTCAGTCATATGTATCTTCTGAATACAAGTGTTAGGCCTTTTTGTTGTTGTTGTTAGATAGCTGTGTAGTTTTGATAAGATGAAGGATTGTGTGCCAGCATATAAAAATTGAACTGAAAATACTTACCACCCTCTTAGAATCAAAAGAGGCATCAAGGAGCATTTTTCTTACTGCCATTTTGAGCATCTCACCTTTCTTTTGTTGAGTAAGTGCTGCTTGAATACATAGGCTATTTTCCTTCAAATATTTCAATTTTTCAGTTTAGTCTTGTTTCAAATTGGCCGGCAAAATTGCAGAATTGTGTTTTTGCAAGGTAGTAATGAGCTATCACAGGATCATTATTATCATCATGAAACACACTGATTGAGTGATTCAATTTCTTTTGCAGTGTGCAGGGCACATTAAAAAGACATGGTCTTTGATATTGCTGTTATAAAGCCAATTCATTTCTGATACTCAATACTTCCATTAATAACAAGCTGCCAAAAATCCAGGAGACTAGGATTAGGCAGTTTTCTTTTTAAGTTTGTAGAAGTTATATTTAGAGCAAATAAAAGTTCAATAATTCACAAAAACTTACAGAACTGATTCTGCCAAGATGGGGTGAAGACTGAATATATAAATTAATTAGAAGGGTCTCCAAGGAAATAATAATTCATGTGCAACCTAATGTGTTAGTGTGTTAGGGAAAAACAAAAGTTGAGACTGGAACCCAATCCTTTGAAGTAAAGGTCAAGGGTGGGATCAGTAGTATCTTCGAAGCTATTTAAAAGACAACCGCTAGCTATGCATAGATTCATTTTCAGTCTGAAACTTGAATATTGAAAAAGAAGAGAGTTTTGAAAAATATACTGCATTTGAACTTTTATGTGAATATTTGCCTTTAATATTTTTAGAAATCCAAAGCACGTGCTGAATAAAGCAAGTTAGACTAATATTTGGCAAATCAAATCTTTGTTGAAGTTACAGTCTGCAAATTTTTATTGATTTTCATAGAATTTTTATAAGCTATAGTTTCTCGCTGCAGTAATCATCCCTCTAGCTAATAACACAAGGCTTAGGCAAGTAGACTTGGTCTATTATTTGCCTGTTCATTTATTTCCCATTCAAGCAATTTTCTTCAACCGTCACTCTTGACATCCAAATGTGGTAGTTCATGGGAAAAGATAGCACTCTTGTCCAGTAGCTTCACTTCAATTATTGAGGACCTCTAAAGGAACGGAACAAATGGAGTAATGATATTCTTGGTGTTTAAAGCAACTGTTTTTATTTTGTTCAGTCTATTTTGCAGAACCCATGGTCAATACCTTGTCATTCAACACAAATGAAGTCCTTTAAGTTGTCTGGCATCAATTTTGTTACACACGCTACACTTCTAACCTGAATTAAGGATACAGAAAGAAAATTGGTTGTGCCAAAACCTGTTTTTAATTTTGACTGAATTCACTTCTCCAGAGTTGGACACCAGGTTTAAAGGCTTGTTTAGACAATGTAAACTAGTAACTAACTTTTTGACTGTTTTTTTTTTTTTTTTTTTACCTGATGGAGATTGAAGCACAATTCTATTATTTGTTAATCTTCAGAGTGTGAACTGCATTATCCTATGCTCATTTTACAGATGAAAAAATGAAGGCAATGTCTTTAGAACAGTCTAGGTAAATTTTGCACTTATGAGTATTGTTATTTTACAGAGATTTCATTTGCTCTCCCCCCCCACCTTTATTTCTTTTTTAAGCTTTTCAATTATCTCTCTTAAAATGTTAATCCTAAGTGAGGTTACCTTAGACCTTTGGATTTCGTAGCTAAATATTAAGAATGTCTCAGCTAATATATATATATATATATATATATATATATATATATATATATATATATATATAAACATTTTCAATATTTCCTAGATTAGCTACCTCTAATTACATTAAACATAGCAAATTTATACAAATCTGATATGTTTCAAATAAAGTTAAATTTAGCAAAGGGCTATAGAAGTGAGTTTTGTACATTAAAAATACCCGAGTTACCAATAGTCCTCTCCCACCCATGAAAACATACAAACAATCCAGGATGTTCCTCTGGCCACATTTTTGGGGAGAATAGGTGCTAAAGAAGATTTTGCATGATTTGGGGTTAAGTGATAGAGAAATAGAAGACATTAAGAAAAAAAAAAAGGAAAATCAGAACTGTTTAAAGGAAATGACTTGGGAACAAACTCTAAATCAGGGTTGACCTAATTAAACTAGCTACTTACATAAATGCATTTCAATGATCTGTTTGATGAAGTCCTAGAAATGTAATTGCAATTGCTAGAGGAAAAGAGCTGTGTGATTGACAGTGTGATACATTGCCAAAATTTCCTTCAGTGTGCTAGTATCCAAATTTTTCTTCCTTTAAACGTGATTAAATGTGTTTTTCACACCCCCTTTGTTAAACTTGTTGCTATTTACCCATCTGACTGGAGAGAAATGATGTCTCAATGTTTTCATTAGTTTGTGTTAATATGGATGAACATTTTGTTGTTTATTCAGACATCTATCTTTTTAATGTTTTTATATTTCTTTTAACTGTTTTATTAATTTCTTAAATTGGTGATCTGTCTGTGCAGTTCCATTTTTCAGTTGGATTGTGGACATTTTTCTTACTGATTGGTAAAAGTTCTTTATGTACAATAGAAAATTGCTTTTTTTCTCATTAAAGCATATTTTCTTATTTCTCTTTTAATATAGAATCTGTGTTTTCTTTGTGTGTATATGTGAGAGTTTGTATTTGTGCAATTTTCTTCTGAATCTTAAAGATTTATGATTTAAATTTTTATATATTTTATGTAATATATGTATTTGGGGGAACAATATCACCTTAAAGCTGTATCCCTTGAGTCTCCATTTTGAGAGAGGAAGAATTCATTGTTAATTTCTACTTCTAAAGTGGACTTTATTTCAGTCATAATTCATTTTTTTTTTTTCTTTTCTAGCCTATTTTTGTTTCCTTCATCTCTTCTTTAAGCTTTTATTTCAGAGGATTTCCTTTGATTTCATGAAGACTTGAGTGTCCATAGTTTAAAGTATAGAGGAACTTCTCTGGTGTTTATGCTTCATTTATAACTTTTTTGACACGTTGCTTGGTCCCTTTTCTCAAGTTCTCGTTTTCCCTTGGGGTCTCTGGGCCTCTTTTTCAGTCGACTTTTGTTGAATGATAACATGGAGAAGCACAAGGGTGGCCAACTAGGAAAGCTGTATTTTCATTTAATGTTTTTTCACGTTATATATACCAACTCCCCTGTCCTTGTGGCTAAATCGCCTGTCCTGGATGGCATATATTTAACGGCTTCACAGTGAACTCCTGATGTGTTAGGGTTGTTGCTTTGGTGATAGTATTTACTTCTCTTAAGCTGGCCAAGGTGAACAATTACAGAGTTTATTTAACCCACTTTCCCCACCACATTACTGTATCTGTAATCTGCTTCATGCAAAACAGTGTGCCTGTTTCTTGATTCAGTTCAGTGAGCCTCCTGCAGCTAGTTCTCATCATATCTATTCTTTTTCAAAGCACTTTGGCCTGTTGGGTTGTGTGACTTATCTTTGAGGGACTTGGATTGCACGTAGATTATCTACAGAGCTGCCTGCCCTAGTGCCTTCATCCTTTACCTAGGTTCAACTTTCAGGACAATCGGTAGCACTTCTTCATAGGTTAGTTATTTCCTAGGTTTATTAGAGATATAATTCTTTTCTCTTTTTACTGTCTTTTTTAAAAAATTTGGTTGAGAGGAAGAAATGGGGGGGAAAAGAGCCATTGTTCTACCATCTTTCATTAGCACATCCAAGCTTTATGTATTTTTTAGCAATGCTGTTTTCAGTTTGCTAATGCTGCTGGAATGCAATACACTACAAATGGATTGGCTTTTACAATGGGAATTTATTAGGTTGCAAACGTATAGTTCTAAGGCCGAGGAAATGTCCAATTTAAGGCATCAACAAGAGGACATCTTCACTCAAGAAAAGCAAATCATATCGAGAGTTCCTCTGTCACATAGGAAGGCACTTGGTGATATCTGCTGGCCTTTCTCTCCTGACTTGGTTTACAAAATGGCTCTGTCAGCTCCTGTGGGTCCTTCTGACTGCTCCTGAGGCATCTTAATTCTTAGCTTCTCTAAACCCTCTCGGCTGCCTTAAAGGGTTCCCGGTAAGCTGACTAAGACTCACCCTGAATGGGCTGAGTCACATCTTCATGGAGGCAACTAATCAAAGGTCCCACTCAACAGTGGTTCTGCCTGCACAAGATTAGACCAAAAGAACATGGCTTTCCTGGGGTACATAACAGTTTCAAAGCAGCACAAATGCCATGTAGTAATTTATGTAATTATAATAACGTAAAATAAATGTAATACCTATGAAAAGGTCTCTCCATTAATCTGTATGTGTTTATTGAAATCCCACTATATGCCAAAAAATATAGCTGGAGCTGTGTGTTTGCAAGATAGTAAACTATAAAACCTAATTCAGATGTGTCACTTGTCCTCATTGGGTTTCAAGACGTCCTAATATATTTTAACACATTGATGGTTTAGAGAGAAAGCACCATTTTGAGTAAGCTTGAAGAAAATAGAATAGAATTTTACTAAAATTAAAATATCCTCTAAGTTAAAATAGTGCCTGAACTATCCTCTACTTATTCCACACCAATTATAAAAAAGGAATTTTGAGTGACCACAAGTGACCATTTGGATGTTAGGAGGGAAAGAGAAGAATGAAGCAATTATCACCAATTTTTCTTACACTGAATAGTGCTTATAATCCTCTATAAACAGGCAAATAACTCATAGGAAAAGTGCATGATAGTCTTTATTTAAATCGTCCTTATTTATATTTAATTTTACTGCATTACATTATTTGAAGCTGAATATAATTATCAGACTTTTGAAAGGTGATTTCATTCAGCTAGCTTAACAGTTAATTGCAATATATTGGTATTTTTGTGTTTTGTTCCAGTGGTGGTTATCATACTGCTGAATTAAAATATGTATGTGCAACACTTTTTAGTATTCACAAATAATTGTTTGCATGTACAATATCTCAATGTAAGTATGCTATTATATATATCAGTATATATATATTCACATGCATACACACAAATGACTGTTTAAAAGACAATTATTTATAAAATCAAAAGTTATATAGTGTTTATATATAAATGTAGACTCTGCTTCTCTATCATAATTTTCTGGGATCCATAAACTGAATTACGATGAGAAAAATATTTCTATTTTGGAATTCAAATTCTGAAGGTTTTGAGTTATGATGAACTGAGCTGCCTTTTACTTTTGCTGGAGAAAAATAATTTAATTGTCAAATATCTCAGGTTTTACATACTTTCTGAATATTTTAGAAGAATCTAAATACAAACAGCAGTGCTACAAAAATAAGCAAATTTTCACACCACTCAAATAGTTTTTTCTAGAAATAGCAAATCTCAGTCTAGTCACTGATTATATGTATCTATAATTATTGAAGTTTTATATGTTTATGTTTGCTTTTACCACATGTATGCTGCATTTACTGGTAGGATCTAATCTTGCCATATAAAATAAGGGACTGATGATGACCAACAAACATCTCATTTGTTCACTAGTCTGTTTTTACCACGTCCATCTGACATCTGTATGACATCTGGGACTCTCACACATCTTTCCTAAGTCCTCTTTATTTGTACCTTGAAATAAGACTTTCCTAAGGCAGAAATGGGAATGTTCTGTGAGACATGAGTAAGAAACACAGGAAACATAGGGATCCTTATCATTGTAGAAACTGGCCCTTCTACGATAAAAAAAAATTACTTCTTGTATGTCCAATGAATTGAATTTGAAATCTGCCTCTATACACTCTTTGTGCAGTGAAAAATAAAGAACAAGGATGAGCTTTAAAGAAAAGAAGTGCTTTTCCTAAAGTGGACCTTCCCCATTGTTTAAGGCTGAGTGTTAAATTTGACTTTGGCAGAACCTCTGATTCCTACATGCTGCAAGTTATTTTCTTCAAAATGCATTAATCTAAATTTACAGTTTTAAAAGTGTATTTAGTCAAATCTTATTGGAGAACTTAAGAACTGGTTGAAACACGGCAGGAATTTGACAGCTGTAGAAGGAATGTCTTTATTTTTAAAGTATGTATTTATTGGATGTTTCCTTGTTATGAAATTAAGGCATGCTTATTAAAAACTATATAGACAATATTGTGACATAAAATAAAAGAAAAAAGAAAATTAAAATCACCTATAAGTCCATTGGCCAGATATAATTGTTGTTACATTTTGATTTATGTGTTTACAGTCTTTTAAAGATGAATATATGTAAACAAGAAAAATAAAACGAAAAAGAAAAAATGAATATGTGTAAGTAAGTAAATACATAGACACAAGCAGTTATTTAAATTCCAAGTTGAGAGATAGAGTATATATTGTTCTATACCTGCTTTTATACTTTACATGAGTGGTCATATTTTTGCTTTAATATTTTTAAAGATGGTTTTAAGATGATGAGTAAAACCCCTATTAAAGGGCAAGATGCATGATTGCACTGAGATGCACCCAGCAGCTCCTGCCAGGCTGCCACTAAAGTCTCTGATGCCCGGAGAAGGTGGCTTGGCCCACATAGGATGTAAGCTACTGCTCTGTTCACTAGAACATTCTCCCCTGCGAACAACCCAACTCCCTCAAACCAGTGACTAAATCTGGTGAATGATGGTCAGGAGAGGGCATTCATACTGGAACTTTAATATTGTATCTAAGTCATAATTGTATTGAATCTAAAGTCCTCCCTAAGGTTTAATCCAGTGGTATCTAACACCTCAGAGCCAGAATCCCTCTTGTCCTCTCTGGTACGGTCACTAAATCTGGTATCCTGACTCTTTAGTCAGGAAAATGGAATTTGCTTCCAAGGAAAAGTATGTGGTAATCTGTCATCTTTATTTAAATTTAATTGTCATCCCTTCCATTATTGGCAGCTAGGTTTTAATTGCCAGATTTCATTTCCCTTTAAAAAATAGAGGTAAAGCTCTTTGAAGGAAACTAAGTAAAAAGAATAATATTCCTACTTTATAGAGAGAAGAAACAAAACAAAGAAAACTGAATTGATTTGCATATTTGTATTTCTAGACACAGGGTGAGAGAGATGAAAGCCACATCTCATTTTCAGTCAAGCATTATATTCATTAGATTGTGTTGACAAGGAAAATAGAGTGAAAGTTTTATTAGGTAAAATACATGCTGCACAAACTATAAGATGAGAAAAGAAGGAGCATGAGATAAAAGGGGTTTTGATAAGGGTAAGTAGCTTAAATGGGAAATATAAGTCCATTTAAAGAGGTTGAGACTATAAGAGCAAGTCGAGAAGAGAGAAAACATGGAGGGTAATGTATATAATCAATGACTACCTAGTCCAGAAGAGAAAATTCAAAATACTAAATCAATAGATAGCAGGAAATATGGTATAGAATGTTCATTCTTTTCTTCAAGTTAAGATTAAAACTAACAAAAGATTATTTTGAGTATCCTTGGTAAACATCTTATTAAATCACTTCATTTTATTAAGTTATGCAGAGGAGGCCACACTGCAAAGTACTTGTTTTCCTTTTTGTACAGCAAAATATTTTATTTTACTGGATATCTGGTGGAAATAATACAGCAAAAGGAAAACAGAGGAGTAGACAGTTCACAACATATGCTAATTTTTTGTTGTTTTTCTTCTCCCACAAGATTAGCTGTGATTGTAGACAAATCCCCTCCCTCTCGGAGCCCATTTCCTTACATATAAAACACGGGTTTAGGACTAAATGACCTTTGCTAGCTTTTCCAAATCTAGCCTGTCATGATTACCAAATTAATCAGCTTTCAACTGGTGATCAGAAACCATAGGAAATTGTATTTGCCTTTGAGTCTATATGCAGGCTCTAGACATCATTTCTTCAACATAAATATGTAGCAGCATTTGGGACAGGGAGGCACAAAACAGACACTGATTATGCACCTATGCTATGTCACGTATTTTGCTGGAAGCTATGTGGCCTAGATAAAGAATCAGTGACATAGTTCCTGTCTGCAAGGAGTTTAGGGACTTAATTGGGAGGCAAGACAAAGATAACATGAACCAATTGGAGGACAAAGAGCTCACAGACAATATTTCACTTGAAGTGCTAAAGTTATGCTACAGACATTGTCTGGGTGATGTGTGCTATGGGGATTCAGAATAGGAAGGAATCATCCCCTGGGATCCTTGGAACCTGGGTTAATGAACCTTAAATGAAGGGATTGACTCCCTGAGACTGTGAGCTCAATTATGTTGCATAGCCATAGGCTGTTCCCTGAACTCTCCAGCTATTTTGTAAAGTGACCTATTAATGATGAAGACAGATACAGGAGGACAAATCTTTCCCACTAGCTAATTCAGTAAATGCTCTTCAGGTCACTTGTATGTGGATTACTAAACCTAAGGACAATGTGACAATTTATGTTTGTACCCATAGGAAATAGTGAGGTTTATGCATATGACAATTAAAGACCGATGCAATTTTTAGTTATCCCCTAGTTCTCTTCTCTCTTTACTATCCACATTCAACTTGTCTTTTAAATGTCATCTCAGGGTTAGATTCATGGAAAATTTGGGTTACTTCTACCTTTGGATTTCTGTGATTTTCAAACACATATTCTCAATTATGTCTGTTAAAAGAAGTGACCTATGTGAAACATTTTAAGATTTATAAAGTGCTTTAAAAATGAAAGTATTGTTTATATGTCTGTCAGCTCTAATTTGGCTCATTCTGGATTATGGCTCTTATGTAATCAGTGTTTAAGCTTTTCTTTATTCCCTTTAAAGTCTGATATGATATGGGTATTTGATATGTATTTCTTGATTAATTGTCATTAAACCATGTATCAGATTATGTTAATGTTATGGTAATTCATTTAGGAAAGCTCCCTAACATGTACCCTTTTGAATACAAGCACCTTCCTCCTTCTGAACTTAAAGTGTTGATTTTCTTACTGTTTTATTCTTTTAATTTTGGAACCATCCAGAATGTTTATGTTTCAAGTGAAAATTGAGAATTAGATAAGGAATGCCTCCTCTTTACTTTAAGGAAATGAGTTTGCAATAATAATAATGTTATTTCCCTTTTGATCTTTACATTTTCCTTTTTCAAGGACATATACTAAAATATTTAACCCAGTATTTTTGTGAAAAAGAAGAATGAATTTACTTTCTTCAAAATGCAGAAACAAAGAAATTGGTTTGCCATTGGTCAAAGATAGTGACAAAGTCAGAGAGTGGGACTAATTTGTATTTACACTTAAACTGCTCTTTTCTGTACCTTTCCTATCTTTCTCCATCTGCTTCTTTATTTAAACAAAGAAACAACTGATTTTTCATCTTTTTTAATGATATACTTGCAGAGCACATTAGCCTCTGAAAAACAGAATAGCAGTGGATCTATATAAAAGATTGCTTTGGGACTTGTTTTAAGAAGCATGATCATAAGGTGTCAACAAAGCAAGTAACTAATTCCCTAGGTAGCTGTGCTTGCCATACACAGAGATTAAGCTGAGTATTCCATCAGTTTTCTAAAATTAGGAAAAACAAGTAATGCTCTCCCTATTCATTTATCCAAGTAATTTTGATATAAGCTAATGGACTTTAGCTCTTTTTAGTCTTACTTAAATAACAAACATGCCCTTTTGTGTCTATCAACTTTCTCTATCACAATTGACTCATTAATACCAGGGGAGAGTCTATTAGGTAAAGCAATATTAAGAAAAGACAAACAAGATGGAAAAGTGGACAAGGTCAGAATTCACCTTGGCCAATATCAGTGGCAGCTAAGTTGCCTTTTCCTTTTCTTGTCATCACATATGCTTTTCTGATTGTCTAGACTTACTAGGAACTTGATAGTTTCTAGAAATTCAACATCAGATCAGAGAGCATGTTGCTTTTCATTGTTTTCTACCAAAGGGTGGATTTGCCCTTAATATAAGGAGATCTAGAATTGATGAGTTGCCCTTTCACTAAATTGGTGAGTTGTCCTTTTGCTAATATAAGGAGACCTAGAATTGGTGAGTTGCCCTTTCTTTCGTTCATTAATCTACCTTGGATTCTTCTAGAAAATTTTTATTTTGTCTGGGTTATCTCACCTTCAGAGCTCCAACCTTGATTTTGCTCCCTTCCTCTTGATTTTGTGGTAATTGTAGGTCTTTTATTGTCATTCCCATTTCGCTATATTGGACCATCACTGTCCATTCCAGGGTAGTTCTTGGAAAAACTGTGGAGTCAGAGCATTCAAAATTGGCTCTCAGACCTCTTTATGTGACCAGATCCTAGCCTTAACTTGCTCCCTCTCTTACATTCGAGGAAACTAACAGTAGGCAAGATTTAGGTCAAATTATTTAGAATATGGAATGTTAGCTTCTGTGACTCCTGAGTGAGATGCTTTTTTTAAAGTATGGATGAGCATGGTGCAGAGGACAGATTATGTAGGAAAGGTGACCCCCCCCAGCATCGTACCCAACTGTCACTCCTGTTTTTATAAATAAAGTCTGAATATTTTATGGAAATAGAATATTTTCTACATTTTCATTAAGAAAATTCCTTAACATTTGGATACACTGCTGTGAAATTACCTTTTAATGTTTTCCAGTTATTTTAACTGTGGCAGTGATTCGTCCCTGTAGAATAAAATAAAAAAAGGGGTTCCTAGTGAATTGTGCTATTTCTTGCTTTTGGTTCCTATCATTTTCCCTTTTCTGCTAATTGCTGTTGGAAGGAGTTTCCTAACAGTGAGTCAGAAATGAGGAGTCTTGGCTCATGGAAATCCATACGCATTCTTTCCAGAGACTAACTCATGTTGTAATTAATAAAACTATGCAGACTGTGCATGGTTTATTCATATTAGTGCTTTGAATTGAAGATTGGCAGTGTAGTCACTGAATCCTCCTTCATAGTAAGCCTCTGGATTAGTCTCTTCTGATGGTGTGCGTACAGCATATATTGAGAGGTTTAATCTCACAGAAAATAACTGCTCTTTTCTGATTGTCTAGACTTACTAGAAACTTTCTAGTTTCTAAGAATTCAATTTCAGATCAGAGAGCATGTTGCTTTTCATTGTTTTCTACCAAAGGGTGGATTTGCCCTTAATATAAGGAGACCTAGAATTGGTGAGTTACCCTTTCGCTAGAATAAATTCCCCAGGAATGCAAGAGAAGTTTCTGTTGTCTTTGTGTGACAATAGTTATAAGTCCATACATATCAAATAGGTTTGAAAAAAATCTGTCCTGCACATGTCACTGTTTTATAGGACTCCAGGGTTATAATGGATGGAATTTTCTTCCCAGGCGATTTTTTGGATAACATCAGTCTGGAAATGTTTCCTCTAAGAATATGTATAATCATATTAAGGGCTTTGTTGCTACAATTTACTAATTGTTGAAATTCTTCTTTTTTTCTTTTTTGAGAAGAGTTAGTTCCCCAGGCTTAATTTTGTAAACAGTTGGAAAAACTTTTGCTGGTGGTAGGATTATTCCAAAGAAAAGAGATGTGTAGCTTTAATATGAGAGATAACCCATGGTCTTGGTCTCACTTCTTATCTCCAAAAGCAGGGGCTTCAAGAGAGCGTTTTCCTGAAATTTATCTTCAATGTTTATCTCACCATATGTACATAACACTCAAAATCTGCTAAGAAAATTAGAAGATTGCTTTACTGTAAAAATGTTCTAGGGGAGTTTCTCCATTTCACCATGACACTTAGAGAAGTCATCCTTGTGCTGGAATACATGACAATCTCCTCCACAATGACCTGTTTGCATTGATTTATTATTACTAGTTTATTTTTTTTACTGTTCATTTCCTCTTTCTGCTGATGGAAATGCCTGATATTTCCTCTTTATTCCTCTACTTGTCTAACTGTAATTTACCTTCTTTCAAGATGATTATTTTGTCATTCGCTTCTTCTTAGACCTTGCTTTGAAAATGCTTCCCTTTTTTGAAGGAGTGGCTAGTTTCCTCAGATATGCAATGTTAATGGATCTCTGGAGACCTACTGACTATTATACAATGTTATCTATTCTGTTTGTACTATGTATGTGTGTGTGTTGGATTGAAGCTGATTCTATCTTTCTTTTTAAATCACTAGGGAGTTTTTTTCATCCTTTTTCTTTAAGGAAAAGATATAAACCAAATCTTACTGTTGGAAAACTGGTTTAAATGTACACCTTACTGCTGTATTAGCCTTACTTGATAAATCTGTTCTGTTTTTATAATTGCCCTACTGGGTAGGGTAGAACTAATTTCCCACACAAGCCATTTTAGGACATTAGAAGAAATATAGCAGGTTGAAAGCTTCACTCAACAGACCAAGTTCATCAAATCGTAAAGGTCCGTGTAATCTTGAACTTGAGAAAGATGAGCGCAGTTACTGGCCATTGACCTCAGTGGAAATTTATTGGCTTACAAGTTTACAATTTCAGGGTTGGAAAAAAAAAAATCCAAATCAAGGCATTATCAGGAGATGCTTTTTCCCCGAAGACAGGCTCTCTGGAATGCTGTATTCTTTTGTCACATGGGCAAGGCACATGGTGGCATCAGCTATCTCTCCCTTTTCTTCTAGGGTTTCAGTGCTTCCAGCTTCTTGCTTCCTTGGCTTTCTCTCTCTTCCTATAGAGAGAATGAATGAATTTCATTCTCTTATAGACAGCTCCAGTCAGAGTATTGAGAGCCACCCTGAATGGGGGGTGGGGGGGAGTCACATCGTAAGTTCCTAATTACAAAAAGATCCTACTTATGATGGGTCTACACTCACAGGAATGGGTTAACTGATTTCTGCATTTTTTTTTTTTTTTACAATTTCTACAACAAATTTTAACCAAAAACTAAAATTCAACCTATTTTGTATAACATATGAATGTTCCAAATGATTTTCATTATATGTATGAAGAGTCAGAACAGGTCATCATTATAATGATTTGTTTCATTTGGAATCCTCTGATAGATGAACAGTAGAAATAGTCTTAAAGCCATTATAAAAATGTACGCATTCATTCATCAATTGTTGGGTACACACAAGCTTCCATTTTACAATAAATGTATTATTTTTCATTGCTTTAATATGGGACAGTGGGTGAAAAGCGGTCTTTTAAAAGCAGGAATAAAACAGTAAAAGGTTTTCTGTGTTTTTGCTGCTTATTATCTTTGTGACTTTGGACAGGTCATTTGTGCCCCTCCCCTCCGCCCTTAGTAAAAATGATCCTCTTATTGCCAGTTAGCCTCCAACCAGTGCTTGAAAGAAAAGTCAGCATGATAAATGAAATTCAGCCAGTGTGTAGGGAATTGTCTTGTAACTCAGAAGAGAACATGGTTTTCTGCCCTGTGGTGTGAAAGGTTTAATGGCATTTCAAAAGGTGCTATTAATCCACCAGGGAATGAGCACAGTGATGCTTTAACAGGGTGTCTACAACAGACTTTAAATTCTTTACCCCAAAACTAAATCAAACAAACAAAAAACTCATAATCAAACAAAAAATGCAACCAAATGGCTATGGTCTTGGGGAACACTTTTGGGAATACCTTAACGTAGGAATGAGTTTAGAGCCACTGAGTTGATACCCATTTTTCTTTCTTAGCTAGGCCGATATGGAAAATGATACCAGTATAGCTACACCTATACCACATAGGCTTTCACTTTTCCTAGTATTTTTACACCCAAATTGACTGCTGGAATAGGATAATGAATCCCTTTCTAGTTCTGAGTCATATTTGTGACAACAGAACCTACCAAGGCTGATGATAATTCCAGCTTGGAATGATTCTGCTCTTCTAAGTAGGAATTATCTTAACATGTTTTCACAAAACAAATCAGCCAGGGTGGATTTTGCTTAATGCAATTTAATCCAGCCTTTTTAGTAGTAACTGCAGTAATTATAGATTTTAGACTGAGAAGACCTGAGTAATTGGTAATTACCTTTTAATAAATCTGGAACTCATTTGTACTCTCATTTCTGTGGATATTGCATTGTATTGATTTAGGGCGGAGTTACTCTACCAATCGTGTAGGATATAATGCTTTCAGGAAATAAAAACACTAAATGCTTACAGTGCCCAGCAAACACTGTTCATTTTCTTCTGTATATTGTAATTTTTCATGATCATAGAATTATTACGTGTAGAATATCATCTACACAATTATTTCACTGCTATAAAATATAATAAAACTTTTCTATGAATATTAAGTAAAGTAAAACAATTATTGTTTAAAGTCAAAAAAGGAAAGAAACAAATTATCCATCCAGAGAAACCATCACATGCTATCTGCTACCATGTCACTTATAAATATGATCTTCTGCTTTATGCTTATGTTAACTGGACAATGCTGTACACACTGGGATCCAGTTCAAGGTGAATGCCAGCTTTAGTGGAGTGATAATTTAAAACTCAAAGAATAGAGTTGATCGAGCTGGAAATGACCATGGAGTTTGCCTGGCACAACCCCGTTATTTTGAGAAGAAGAAAATAAAGATTTAGGATAGATTCAACAACTTTGGCAAAGTCACCGAGCAATGCATTAGGAACAAATCCATATTTCTTGATTTAAAAAATATCACACATCACATTCTATGATGGCTTTTAAACTGTGTTCATTTGAAATATTTTCCCTCATTTTCATATAGAACAGGAAGAATTTATTAATTCAAAGGGCACAATTTGGTGAGGGAAATAAAAGATCTGATTTATGTGAAAAAAAAAAGAAAAATGTTTTTACCTTTTTGAATACAAATTTTAGTATATATTTCCAAAAATAAAAGGAAGCTCTTTGGGATTTAATATGCTGCTTTTTGTTGTTGTTGTTGTTTATTTTAAAGTTTAGCACATGTATTTCTTTTAGACAATAACCTGAGGGACATTACTGTCTCTTAGAGCATATTTATGCCTTGCAACTAAATCTCTGGAAGCGTCTGGACTTCAGCACATTTCCTTCATCTTAGCTGGTACTTTGTTCTGTGTCAACTTCATCAGCTAGAAAATAATCTTGCTGCTTTCCAGAGTCAGGGAGGAACTTTCATTTTGACATCTTTCAAATTAACTCCAGGTAAAATGAACCTCTTAGGTTTACATTGGAGGCTTCCCTTGTTACATACATTTGCTAAACAAAGTCTGGAAAAATCATTAAATATTATGAAAATTGGTACATGTGACTTCATTTTCAGGACCAAATTCGGCTTAGACAAACATGTCTAACTCCCTTGGATATCTGTGGAAAATCTGTGTTCTTCAGGCTTCACAGTAGAAGTGGCTTCTGGAACATAAATGTTCAAAGCTTTCCACAGTAGAATAAAGAGTTAACAGTTTAATTAGCAGTTTGATTGTTTCTACCAGGTCCTGAAATAAATTTTAGGGACAAAGCTGATGTGGCCTCTCTCTCTCAGCCAACAATGACAAACAAACTCACTGCCATCCCCATCTCTACATGGGACATGACTCCCAGGGGTGTAAACCTTCCTGGCAATGTGGGACAGAAATCCTAGACTCAGCATCAAGGGATTGAGAAAAATTTCTTGACCAAAAGGGAGAAGAGAGAAATGAGACAAAATAAAGAGTGTCAATGGCTGAGAGATTTCAAACAGAGTCAAGAGGTTATCCTAGGGTTATTTTTATGGATTATATAGATATCACCTCATTAGTTAAGGTATATTGGAGAGGCTGGAGGAAAGTGCCTGAAAATGTAGAGCTGTGTTCTAATAGCCATGTTTCTTGAAAATGATTGCATAATGATACAGCTTTCGCAATGTGACTGTGTGATTGTGAAAACCTTGTCTGATGCTTCTTTCATCTACAGTATGGACAGAAGAGTAAGTCATATGGATTAAAAATAAATAAATAATAGGGGGAACAAATCTTGAAATAAATTTAGTAGATTGAAATGCTAGTGATCAATGAAAGGGAGGAATAAGGAGTATAGAAAAAAAAGGGAAAACAAAGGCTAAAATATATTGGGTAGATGGAAATATTAGCAATCAGTGAGAGAGAGGGATAAGGGGTATTGCGTGTGTGAATTTTTTTTCTTTTTTCTTTTTATTTCTTTTTTTGAACTGATGCAAATATTCTAAGAAATTATCATGGTGATGAATATGAACTATGTGATGATATTATGAGTTATTGATTACATACCAAGTATGGTATGATCATATGGTAAGAATGTTTGTGTTTGTATGTTCTTATGTTTAAAAAAAATTTTTAATAAAAGAAAAATTCAATCCATCAAATCTTTGAGTTTTTTGTTTTTTGTTTTTTTCCATTTGAAAACAAGAACACATACAGAATTCATTAACAATATAGTCCCACTTGGCCCCCAAGTTTAACCTGCCTCAAAATGAAATCTGTTCTGTGGAAATGCCATAGAGGAATAGGGGAAGTGACTTGGTCTCCCAAGGATACTCAGTGTCTCATTTTTTCAAGTAACAATTTTGTCTTGCTGAATACTGTGCTCCAAATACATGGCTTAGGCTGCTGCTGTGGTTTAGATTTTCATACCTTTGGGTTAGCACTACTCTAATATTGTCTTTACAGGGATTTCTTTACAGGTTAGGTCTGGGACTGATCTTATTTCAACTGTGTAAAATTGCTTCTTTCCATGAAAAAGTTTGAACTTCTTTCTGCCACTGCTCTTTGCTATGCATGAAATAAAGTGGTTGTGCTGGTTTGAAACTGTTATGTACGCCCAGAAAGAACAGGTATCTATGTTCTTGCAATTCTAATCCAATCTTGTGGGGGCAGTCGTATTGTATGCATGGGACCTTTTGAGTAGGTTGTTTCCGTGGACATGTGAGCCACCCAGTTGTGGGTGGGATCTTTTGATTAGATAGAGATGTGACCCTGCCTATTCAAGGTGGATTTTAATCCTTTTTCTGGAGCCTTATACAAATAGAATAAAAGGTAGAAACATAGAGCACGCTCAGAGCCAACACAGACACAGGTGCTTGAAGATGCTGAAGAGCCATTTGAAACCAGAAGCCTGGAGAGAAGGATAGCAGACGTCATCATGGGCCTTCCTATGTGACAGGGAAACCCTGGACTCAATAGGCCCTTCTTGAGTGAAGATATCTTCTTGTTGATGCCTTCTTTCATAGTCTTAGAAGTTTAACTTATAATTTAATAAATTTCCTTTATAAAAACCAATCCATTTTGGGCATATTAATTCCAGCAGCTTTAGCAAACTAAAATAGTTGTTGAGTAGGAATTCTGGGTCTTTTCTGCATCTCTTGCATTTCTCTTCACATGAGGAGTTTTGTTGTATTTTACAGAGCAGTAGGGTCCATCCAAGATGAGCTGAATTTCCCTCTTAAGCCAAACCCTGATGTTTCCCATGTCTCACTAAATAGCTGCTGTGTCTGCTTGTATGGGTTGTGCACTTGTGAAAGTTATTCTATTCATATAGTTGTCCCTCTAGAGTTACATGTTTAATATGATAATATTCTAGGAAATAGCAAGCAATGTTTTTTCTGATAAAATCAATATACTATGACATTTTCTCAAAAGGTGGAATTAAAGAGTTTCAAGGAAGATTTGCCTTTTTCTAATTTGCTTTGAAGACATCATATGGGCTATGGTTAGCCATGCCTACTATATTTTAGGAGACTGAGAGCCTAGTTGAAAGTCATAGTTATGATATTGAATGTCTACCTAGATTTGTTCTTCAGGGAAAGACTTTCAAATATTTTGTATTTAGAGTCAGCAGAGTTAATAGAGTACACAACATGCTTTCCCATAGTGGTAGATTCCATTACTCCCTCTCACCTTCCATTATTGAAAAGTGCAAGAAATGCAGATAATCCAACTTTACCTACAGATACAGGGATTTGACACTAGGCTCAGCCATTATCATAGCCCTGTTTCCCACCTGTGCAGCATAAATGGTAAATCAACAATCCCTATCATAATAAAGACGTCTTCATGCAGAAAAAGATTGATAAAATCTTAATGAGCATAAGAAGTTTATCAACTAGGCACAAAGAGTTAGCCAAGCAATTATATGCAGAAAACCCAGTAGCAATCTAGCAAAAGACATGCTGGGGAAATATATTACAGTTCAATATTTTCCATAAATCAATTTCTTAAAATTATTGGAAGAAAACAAACATTGCAAATGTTTATATGATAAATGTGATCGCGAATTCAGGTGGGGTTCATGGAAAGGTCTTATTAAAAGTTAAATACTGCATTTGGAGAATATTTAAAGAAGATGAGGAGATCCAAGTTAGTTTTGTGTGCATGACTTATGATCTTGCAAAAAATATTTTAGGAAAAAGCACTGACAGCTTTCATTTAAATATCCCTTTAAACTTACATGTTTGATTGATTAACAGGACATTGAAAAACATCTATATACACATTAGTGTGGAAAGAATTACAGGTCTGTAAAAATGCTACAATATTCTTACCTGAAAGAGATGAATGAATTCAACATAACAAGCTCAATATATTCCTAGCCCATTCTGTGCCTCCTCTGATGTTTCCTTTCTCTGTGAATGACATAGCTTCCATTCCCATAAAGTCAAAAACTTAAGAGTGAGCTTCGATTTCTCCCTCTTTCCCGCCCCACATCCAATCAATCATCAAAGTTCCTACTATATTGAATTCTTTATGTTTCACACATCCATCTATTTCTCTGCATCCCCATAGTAAAACTATCTTAGTTTAGATTATTAAAAGTTTATTCCTCTTTTTTTGTGAAATAACCTCTGATGGGCCTCTTTGCCTCAGTTTCTTCCCATCCATTACATTTTCCACATAAAAGCCATGATTACCTTGCTAAAACTCAAAACTGATAGTATTTACCCACTGAAATTCCTTTACATGGCTCTCTTTATTGCTTTGTTATACACCCCATCCCCCTTAGCATGAGCCTTGTTGATCTGGGAAGAGTATGAGCAGCAAATCTTGGGAGTATATAGGATGAGGATAAGAAAAAAGACTTCTGTGCCCTAGGCATGTTCACTAGTTTCTCCAGGGTGAGTGACAAGGCTATCTATTTGTGGATGGGGCTTTGTTTTGTGTATTTCCTAGCACACCTATCACAGCATGCTATCACCTTTCCTTGAGCTTGAAAACATTTGATTAGCTTATTGGTGAATGTCCTGTATAATTACAATGGAAGTTGTCATTTCTGATTCTGAATCCATTCCATACAGCTGACTCAAGGATGTAGACCATACAGGTTTATGATTTCATATAGTTAGTGGGGTTGAAAGGAATATTGATTGTGCTATTTGGCAATCTATACCTAAAATGTATAATATAGAATGTGTATAATATAGCATCTCAAAATGGTATTTACCAGATAGATAAGAGCATGATAAATGAATATGGAATTAAATGTCTCTTACAAATATTAATATGGAAGAAGAATACCAAATAGTTGAAAATCTGTCAGTATGAGGGATTTTTGTGTTACTGGTAAAAAAAATAACATCATCTGGGAAAAAAAAGTTTCATTATCATGCCTTTAAAATACTCCTTTGCAATTATTTTATATATTTATTTACATAAGAGGTAGATACCCAGATTCAGAAATTTTCTTTGATTTAGAGCTTGGTTATTTTGGTATTGAAAGCTTGAATTAGTAGCACCAAAAGGCCATTCTGCAAGGGAAGAGTTTTTCTTTGGCTTTTCATTTGTTTTCCTTTGCTGTTTTAATACCTTAGTGAGTATCAGTTATTCAAATCTCACTTTTTCTGATGAGAGAACGTAGCCCTTTATTTTCTTTCCTGAGATATATTCATATATAGTCTTAATTCTATATCATTTGTAAGTATGCACTCATTAAAATTGAGAGAAAGAAAAGTGTTTAAATGTATATGGTTATGTGAATATACACAATAGATACTCCATCCTAACATATGATACAGTATGTAGGCCAATAGAAAATTATGACTTTTTGTTTTATTCCACATTTGAAATTTGAAAAGAAAAAAATAATTTTACTAGATTTTTTTTCTTTTTTTAAATTTTTTAATTAACGGAAAGAAAAAAAAAAGAAATTAGCACAGCATTTAGAAATCATACCGTTCTACATATGCACTCAGTAATTCTTAACATCATCACATAGATGCATGATCATCGTTTCTTAGTACATTTGCATCGGTTTAGAGGAACTAGCAACACAACAGAAAAAGATATAAAATGTTAATATAGAAAAAAGAAATAAAAGTAGTAATAATAGTAAAAAAAAAACAACAAACAAACTCAATAGTCTTTTTTCTCAGTACTCTCAATTTGTAGCACTCCGATCGTATTTTCTAAATTATAGTTCTTTCTAAGACATTGGGAAATGTTGATGTACAGATTTTAACACATTATAATTTTCTTTGTGATCCAACTTTCCATTAACAAGTCTTTTGTTATGTCTATAGTACAGAGATGTGTGATTCTAAAACATCAAATGAAAATGAAGATATCATCCAAATAGTTTTGATATTATATATTTTCTTAGATTCACCATGTCAAATGCTTTAGATATCTATGAAGTACCAAGTGATAGGTTCTGAGGAATCTACAAAAAACTAGTTCTTATCCTCAATTTAGAATATTGCTTGTAAAGACAAACCAATATAAAGTTAATATAAATGGAATCCTAGTAGGTCAAATTTGTTCTGTTTTGGTAGTTATATATTTGTTTACAAATAATATATTGTTTTCACTGTCACTGTTCTCAGGAAATGAAGACAGGATACTTACTGCTTTGCCGTAGTTGTCTGTCCTGAAATTCATTCTGGGAGACTCTTCCTCGCAGTGTTGCTATCAAACTTTATTTAACGTTGTGATTAGTGCATAAAGATACCTCCAAACAAAATGTATCCAAATTTGTTATTACTAAGCTTCCCATTGAGAATTTTTTACTTACTGTGTAGAAGTGAGATTTTTCTCTGACAATGATGAAATGAATCTCAGATGAAGAAGCACGTTCCTCCTTCTAATTCCACTGGGATAGTGTCGCTCTTACTGTGGCTGGTTAGTTTAGAAGGGAGAATTATGTGATTATGGATCATGGGGTAGTTGGCCAGTTTAGGTCAGTTAATTTGACTTTGCTGCATGGTCCCAGGCAACACCTTTGGCTGTGCTTTGCAAATGCATGCCAGTTTGTTTTTATTAAAAAAGAATTGAGTAATGGGGTAAATGCATGAAAACCTATGACCTTCCATTGAATCCACCTGGGTGAGTAACGTCAGATTTATATAAAAAAACTGGGAGGTGTTTGATAGGAAAATTTTCACATTTTGTGACATGGACAAATCCTTATACTTCTGTGAGCACTAATTTCTTTCAAATATTGAAAATAGTGATAATTTTAGCTTCTCTATCACATTTACTTGATTATCATGAGGATAACAAAATAATGGAAATTTTTTTTAAAGATATCTAAACATCTATTGCTGTAGAAATGAGACTCCAAAATAAACAGATGTGAAGAAAATGTAAGATTGTGTTTTGCTTATATAATAGTTCAGGGTAAGTGATTCCAAGCTAGGACAGGGCCATTTTTAACCCATGGCTTCCATCTCTGCGTCTAAGACAGTTGGCTCTGTTTTTGTCATCCCTTATTAAGGAGAAAAAGAGAAATGGAAGAGAGAGTTGCGGGTGAATTCCCAAGTCTGAACTGGAAGAATGACACATTTTTACCCTTGTATTATTGGTCGGAACTTAGTCACGTGGTCCTGCCAAGCTGCAAAGAGTGAGAATGTAGAATCTAGTCACATAGCTGTATGCCCAGCTAAAGCTTAAAAGTTCTGTTATAAAGAAAGTAAACCGGATAATGGTGACCATCAGCATTCTCCTCACAGAGAATGATCCAGGCGAGAATGATCAAGATAAAAGAGACTTCATGAAAGAGGAGACATGGATAGCACCAAATAGCTCAATAACAATGGGTTATTTATTTATTTTGGGGGGACAGTGCAGGTTCTACCTGGGTCTGCCACATGGTAGGAGAGAATTCTACCACTGAGCTGCCCTTGCACTGCCAGCAATGGGTTATTGAAGCACCGAAATTTAGTAAAACTGACAACTAGTACATTCTCAGAAAACAAAGCCTTCCCACCCTCTCCTCAGGCTGTTTTTAAAATGCCTCTCGGTGTCTGATATGCATAATTCTATTGATGGTGTCCGAACAAGGGTTATAAAATGATATTGCATTAAAATTCCATATAGCTAACCAACTACTATTTTAATGCCAAATATGTTCAATGTGTAATCATGTTTAGTACATAGTCTGTGAACCTGGTATCATCATATGTCTCAGTAAGAGCGCTCTATCTTATGTTTTAATTCTTGCAAATTGCTTGCCAATTTAATACGAGCTGCATCTAAACAGTAAGTAATTGCTTATGATAATGAGTGCAAACTAATTTGCGAGAATATGTTAATATTCACAAAGCACTTTTATACTGCCTGCTGTTCCAAAAATACTGCTCTCTTGGTTAATTGTAGCTTTTAGATGGCATTATTGTTACACATCAAACTAAAATAATAGCATCAGTAGTATCTACCCTGAAGTCATATGACTATAACTTCAATATACTAAAGAAGAAAAAGAAAGTCACCTTATCCTTTGAGAAGTGATTTAGAATACTTGGGAAGAAAAGGTAACCACAGTCTTAATAATTAAATGTAATTAGTTATTGATAGTAGAAAGGAAATAGACTATACTGAACTAGAAAGGTCCTCTCTGTTCCATAAGAGCCATGAAAATTAATTTAAATGACTTCAAAGGCAGATGGCATGCAAACTTCATTTGAATACAATAGTCCATTTACTATGAATTCAACTGTTAACTTTAGGATGTCTCTAGCTGTTCTGTGTTTTGAGCTTAAATCCTCCTTCACCCCTTGATAGTGCCCTTCCCTATTTGTTCCTTAGATTTTTCTCACTCATTTTCAGAGGTGCCATTTGAAGACTCTAGAGCTCAAAGACAATGTTTCAAATCTGAGGGTCTTTGAGCCTGGAAACCTGAATGTTCAAGGATCTGAGCTACAGATTGGAACCACCTTGTAATGTTAGTCTAGATAGATACAATTTTATGAACTAAATACGAAAGAAGAAAGGTTTGACCCTTACCTGCCCCTGGTCTGATTTGTCATTTTAATCTGCCCTCTAGTGTTTCAATCATTTCAACTTTAAAAATGCGTCTCTCACATAGTTACATGTGGGTGGTATAAAATAAATGTTGTTGAAAAAGGTTTTCTTTTTTCACTGTTGCTTTAAAAATCCATTTCCTTTGTTGTATCATACTGGCTAAAGATCTTCATGAGTCCAAAAACTTTTATTTTGGGATTTTTTGAACATTTTTTTTTAATTGTGAAAAATAATATATATACAAAAAAGCAATAAATTTCAGAGTACATTTTAACAAAGTAGTTGTACAACAGATTTTAAAGTTTGGTATGGGTTGTAGTTCCATTATTTTTCATTTTTTTCTTATAGCTGCTCCAAGACACTAGAGACCAAAAGAAATATCAATATTATTGATTCAGCAGTCATATTAATTTGTTAAATCTTATCTACTTTTACTCTTCCTCCTCTTTTTTCATTTTTTATTTTTTTTTGTAAAATAACATATATACAAAAAAGCAATACATTTCAAAATATGTTGCAACAATTAGTTGTAGAAGGGATTTCAAAGTTTGGTATGGGTTACAATTCCACAGTTTTAGGTTTTTATTTCTAGCTGCTCTAAGGTACTGGAGACTAAAAAATATCAATATACCGATTCAGGAATCATACTTGTTTGTTAAATCCTAACTTCTCCGCATAACTCCACCATCACCTTTGATCTTCCTCCCACTTTTTAAGGTTATTTGGGCAATACCCATTCTAACTTTCTCATGTTGGAAGGAGCTGTCAATAATATGGGATAAGGGGATGGAACTAGTTGATATTCTGGAAAGGCTGGCCCTCAGCATTTTAGGACTTATGTGGTCCATGGACCCATCTGGAGGTCGTAGCTTTCTGGTGTTTGGAACCTTTGTAGAATCTTATATAATGTCCTAGGTATTTAGAATTGGCAGGAATGGTCCTGCTTGGGGGTTGGCAGATTATGATAGGTAGCAATGTCTAACTGAAGCTTGTGTAAGACCAACCTCCAGAGTAGCCTTTCCACTCTATTTGAACTCTCTCAGCCACTGATACTTTATTAGTTTCACTTTTTTTCCCCCTTTTGGTCAGGATGGCATTGTTGATCCCACGGTGCCAGGGCCATACTTATCCCTGGGTGTCATCTCCCACGTTGCCAGGGAGGCTTTCATCCCTGGATGTCGTGTCCCATGTAGGGGGGGTGAGCAATGATTTCACTTGCATTGCTGGACTTAGAGAGAGAGAGGCCACATCTGAGCAACAAAAGAGGTACTTCAGAAGTGCCTCTTAGGCATCCCTATAGGTAGTCTAAGCTTCTCTACTGCATACATAAGCTTCACAATGTCTTTGGATTTTAAATCTTACAAATATCTACAATTCTTTGTCAAAGTGGTTGAACTTCCCAGCTTTGTTTTCCATCTTATAGCATGTATGGAAGAAATGTAAATTTATGGTTCTCAGAATTGGCTCAATTTTACTATCATTGTCATCATCATAAGCAGTTCTGAGGGGCTGAGATGAGGAATGAATGAACAAACAAAATTTACATATATTTTGTTTTAATTTATGTTGATGCTACTGATACTCTTTCTACTAAGCACAGACCAATATGAAGAAAGAAAATGAAAAGTAATTTTGTTTCTGATGAAGATGGAATGAGGTTTGTGATAAATGGCAGACATGACCAAGACACTTCATAGTAAATGCAGCTCTTCGAATGCTACTGATACCACATTTTTTCTTACATTATAAAGTTATATGACTCCTTATATTAAAAATTTGTAGTTAATATAACGTTGGATATACTGAGATAATAGAACTGATCTAATCTTTTTTAAACATTGACCTCAAGTCATCTAATTTCTACTATATGATTTATATTTTGAATTTATCTAGGGATTTAAGTTAGGAGACAAAGACATAGGAAATAATGGTGCTTAAAAATGCATCAGCTTCTTCTCACAAAACTGGTAACTTCACATTTGTTTATGTGGATCTAATCCCTATTTCTGGAATCAATTTTGAGTTTCTTTACCTTTTCTCATGAAAAGTCTACATATGAAAATACATTGCTCTTACCTTCAAGAACTATATTCAATTCTATCTTCTCCAAGAAGAATTTGGGGATACTTGGGAAGGCAAGTGAATTATCCAGTTTGGCTGTAGAGGGGGGGTTTGTTTGTTACGTGTTTGGAACATAACATGGAGGATGATTTCCAGGTCATCATGGGGCTTTGTGCTTAATTTTTTGGACAGTGGTTTAATAACAGAAGGTCGTTGAACAGAAGAGTAATTAGAAATACAGTATCAAAAAGGTGGTACCAACTTTTGTTTGTAAGGTAGACTTAAATTAAGGAGAGGCATCAGATGAGGTAGAATGAATATTTATTACAACATTTAAGATTGAAGATGATGCAATATGACCTAGGATGGTGCCTATGAAAATAGAAAGAAAAAGTAGAAATTGAAGAACTTGACATCTAATTTGATGTATAGGTGATGGTTGGGAAAAAGCTGGATTCCAGTGGTATGGCATATATGTTTGTATTGCCTCCAGGGTCTAGCATCATGTTTTATATGTGGTAGATGCTCAATTAATGCTTATTGAGTATACATCAGTTTTTTTTTCCTTGAATTATGCTGTTATATTGCTTTCATATTCCCTAGTTCCAGTAACATCCTTCTGCTATTGTCTCAACATATTTTTCTTGGTCAAAGAAACCATACTTGTTTTGATTTAGTGTCTTTCCTTTATCTCTTCACTAAACCATCTGACCTTTCAATCTGTCAAGCAATTTATGAGAATAATCTCAACCAGGACTTGTTTCCTTGTATTATTAAAAGAGGTATGAAACCTCCCTCCATAATCACCACCATTCTCACTCTTTGAGTGGGTCTGATTCCAAACACAATGTGTATTTCATTGCATGCAAGTATCAGGAGTCTATCAGAAAAGCATTTGTTAGCATTTATACTTTATACTTATGCCTCTTCGTGACACCAGTGTCCTTAGATTTCAAATTTGAAGAGAGAATTAGACATATTTCTCACACTAATGTGAGCAAGTCCTAATCATAAGTTTGGACAAAGGTGTTTCCACTTAAAGTTACATACCTGTATGATTTTAAGACTGGGAGACCATTCCATAAGAATGGTTATGATGTCCTATCCTGTTGAAGGAATGAATACATTAATGAATCTGGTATACAGGGGTAAACTGATCCCCAATTTGACTGTACTATTTAGGGAATTTTTATTTTAATCTGAACTTTCAGGATATCTTCACTTTTAAGAGATTAATAATATTTGTTTGCAAGAGGTCAGTTTTAAAATTTCTCACATGTGGAACATAAGTTAAAAGTCTTCTGCCTACTTCTGAATGCTCTCAGGATCTCATAGCCAAGCAAAATCATAACTACAATTCATTCCAAGAACTAAAGGTTTTTCTAGTTACCTCTGTTGCATAGATACCCATGACCAACAATGTCATTCTGATTCTAAATTGCTCTTGATGATTAATACATTATTAAAGAAAAAATGTTTTGAGGTGATTTTAGAATTATAAAAAAATTTGCAGAAGTAAAATATCATTCAGCCAATGTACCCTAATGTTGGCATCTTATACAACCAGAGCACAATGCTGGAATTCAAGAAATTAATATTGATGCAATATCATTAATTAATCTACAGACTGTATTCAGACTTTGTCAATGATCCCATGAATGCTTTTCTTTTCTTGTTCAAGATCTATGCCAGGATCTCAGATTGCATGCAGTTACGCTTCCCTTTTCCTCTCCTATCTGGGGCAGTTCCTTAGACTTTCTCTGTTTTTCATAAACTTGACTCTTTGAAGGGTGCTGAGAATTATTTTGTAGACTGTCCCTCAATTTGGGTTTGTTGTATGTTTTCTTGATACATTGAAGCTATGCATTTTGGCAAAATAGTACATGAATGATGTTGTGCCCTTCTATGCCCTCCGTATGTGGAGGACCCAAATTTGATTTGTCTCAATACTAGGTGATGTTAATGCTGACCATTTGGTTAAAGTGTTGCCTTCTGGATTTCTCTGGTGATTAATAAATCCTAAATCCTCAGGACTGGCAAGCTATATCCAGCTCTTCGTTGTAAACTATGGAGATCTTTGGGCTGGATTATTCAAGCAAATTGGGATCTGGTACTGAGTTTCTCGTGATGAGCACTATTGTGGAAGAGTCTCATGAACCATAGTTGATTCTCACATAGACATAATGAATTGGAAGGTGGTGTTCACTATCAAGGTAATCTAGGCCTTCATCTGAGTTTATTGTATTTGAATGGTGAAATTATTCAGATTTCTAATACATCTGCAGATATTCCATCTTGCTGATAGATATAAGCATAGACTGGATCACATAAATAAATCCTTACCATACTCGTCTGAATATCAGGAGCCTCATGTTCTTTATCATTGTATCAGTGCTCCAGCGTATGTTTGAAGAATACATTAGGTCCTTATTAATGATTAATAAATAAAAGCACATTGGTCTGAGGAGGATACCAATAATTTAAACAAGGTCCCTATCTTTAGGATGCATACTTTCTAAAATGGAAATTTTAATGAAAGACAACTCTGACATATTACCTAATAGGTTGCAAATTGAAAATATGTTCAGTAGATGTTAACTAGAGAAAATTTACCCTGTTTGGGATGAGACCAGGAAGCAGGACTGAAAAGAAAATCTGATGTAGTAGAGAAGTATTAAGCAGTGAAAGTAAATGTCACTTTAGGAAAAGAATGTGTATTCCGTTTGTTAATGCCTCGATGATAGAGTTAGAGTTTTGTCTTACATGACTTCTGAGTCAAAAACTAATATTCAATCAAGTTTCCGGCCAAAATAACCAATAAATGCTTTTAATCTGGTCCTAGTCAGGTGACACATGCCTTAAATTTATCAGAGAGGCAGGAAGATGGTAAATGAGAGGAACTAAGTTTAGAATAAAATAAACAAAATAAAAACTTCTGTATTAAGTCTAAAATGATTAATTTTATTGTTTGTATAGCAGCCTCTATTTCTATGCAATGCAGATAGTTCAAAATAGCCACATGCTCTTTTGTATTCAAAATTTAGCTCCATAGCTAAAAGGCCAGGAAGACATGTCACTGCCAAAATATCATAAGACCCTACCCTGCAGAATAAAAGTAATTATAGTAGTATTGTGAAGATTTGTCTTATGCATCACTTACCCACAATTTCAAATCCTCAGATGAGCCCGAAGGCTAGGGATGACTGCTGGGGCAGTATGGTGACAATAAAGCTTTGCAAAGGCCTCCCACCTTTTAAAGATTCAGGCCAGTCTCAGAAAATGTCAGAATGTGAATGAGTCATTTCTGGTATCATTACAGAAATCTGGAGTCTGCCCAAACCAGGCCATTGAAATGTCATTAGAAAAATTGTAGAGGTGGTTGAAGGGAAAACTTGATTTGGGAATTTTAAGTCACTTTTTTTAAACAAGAAGAAGTCATTTAACCTTAGCTCTTCATTGTATGGTGGGAAAAGCACTAGGAATAGAGTTAGGTTCATGCACTAGCCATCTTGATTTACCTGTACCTCGACATTGTCATTTGTGAAGAGAATGGTTCACTCAATAAGTTTCAAGAACACTTAACTTTTGAGTTTACGTCAGGTTTTTTGTTTGTTTGTTTGTTTTTGAAATAGATCAGTTGAAGGCCATCACCAGGTAACTGCTACTTCAAATGGTTAGTTAATAATTTAAAATAACTTTTTAGGAATGTACGCCTCTTTTTTTGTGATCTTAAAAATAAGATTTTTCCTGAAGTACCTGATGATGTGATTTTTCTCTCCCTCTTGTTCTGTACTGCCTATTGCTCTAATGCAAATTGATTGCTGAATTGCTTGCCAGGGACTTTAATAAAATTCACCTACTGCTTGATATTCTTAGAGTTATTGGTTGTGGGATTGGGTTGCTGTTGGTTTTATTTTTTATTTTTTTGAATGGACAGGCACTGGGAATTGAACCCGGGTCTCCAGCATGGCAGGCGAGAACTCTGCCTGCTGAGCCACTTGTTGGTTTTATTTTTAAGTCCAGATGACTTTGCTATCTTTATGGTGTTTTCCCAATCTGATTGTCAGAAGGTGTACCGTGCTTTTGTTGTTATTTTCTACCAGATACCCTAGATTCCAAAGGCCTTCCCCAGAGGTGCTCAGGACTTTCAGTTTGACACCTCAGATTATTGAATGCAACTGCCCTTAGAAGGAATATTTTCTAAATGATCTGTTTAAGGCAGGAAATAATAAGTGGTTTTGAAAAAAAGGTATCTTGCAGATAAACCTTTAAGTAAAGTATTGTTTATTGCATATATTTTCAGAAATAATATTCTCTGGCTTGAAAATTATCCCAAAATACTCAACAACTTATATGACTTTGCTCTGAAAAGATATAAATATAGTGATTCTCATTTATCATTTTTCTGGCCATTTATTAAGGGTACTGGTTAGTCAGTACCTTGAATATTTGTTCACCTTTTCAAAAGATTTTTTTTTTAAATCTAAAATAGATGGTGTCATGGATGACTACAAGTTATCTGACATCACACACCTAAGTTATTTTGCGCTGATATTTATTTTTAATGCATGGGTCCTCTGTATTTGGGAGAAGGGGTTGAGCCTTCTGGGTTTTGTATTCCTAGTTCCTTGCTCAGCGTTTTCAGAGTTGTCACTTACCAGACAGCCTAGAGTTGAGTGACTTCAGAGTGTTACTTATTTCAATTGCTCTCTTTATAAGACGAAAAAAAAGAATGCCTTATCTAAATGATTACAATTGACATCAGTTATTGATTATGCATAGCCGTGATTTTGCATAACATAGTGGGGGGTGGAGCACCAGTCACATTTCAATCTGTGTCAATGGAACCTTTTCATTGCTCATTGCGTAATCCCTGCAGGTGTTCATGGAGTCCCTCAGTATAGGTTTAGGATAGGCCCAAGGTTGGTCAGCCATGGACCCATGTACGTTCTAAGGAATTACTTCTGTTAGTAAAGAGGAGCACATTTGTTTTCAGAGAAGTTAGTACTTTTACTCCATGTTGCACACTCTTTCCATCAATGTCAAAATAAAACACATGTACGTAATGCATTAAAATATATTTATTAGAGAAATATTTTTATCAGAGAAAAGTTTGGGGCCAGAAGCCATAAGGAAGGGGAAATTTCTTTATTTTCTCATTGAGCTGCATAATTACTGCTGAAATTATCTTTAAGAGAAATGATGATTCCTGATATCACGGGAACCACGATCGCTCTTTGGTGGTCCATTTTCTTCATAGTATCAGTTCTCTTAAATTTTTCTTCTTTAATAATCAAACACCATTTTTAATTTTGAGACAGTGTTTTATCTGGGCAAGCGTGTAATCCCATGTGGGTTGGTTTAGAGGAGAAGGTTTCCCTGCTTTCACAACACTGAGGTTTGCTCTGTGTTCCACGGGCCTCAGCCTCTTTTTCATTGAAGTTTGCAAATAATCTGTTGTTAATTCCTAGTTCTCTGGGATCCTGGGTATCTAGTAAATTCTCTCATTTTCACAGGATTCAAGACCCTTTCTGAAAGACTGAATCGAATTCATGGTTGGTATTTGGTAGAGTAATGTGGACTTATACAAGGACTTCAGGAAGTTTCAACACATGAAAACAGGATGCTCACAAATTCGACTCTCCCTTTCTTTCTCAGTTTGCATTCATTTTGGTAGTCAACAATCTGTTTTTTAAAACACAGTTAATTTTCTTAATTCCTAAGAGTCTAGGTTCTATTGAAACATAAGCCATATATAATAAAACTCCTATTGTTCTTTCTCCCTTGAATTTTATCATAGGTTATTTTGATAAGGCTTTCAATATTTGGGAATTATCTAAACTCTTGACATTCTTTTCTTTGGTCTGATTTAGACAAGGGGCCAGTTTTTAAACCATTTCACTAACTTGTCATGTTTCATGTCTGCTTAGTAAGGACCTTCCTGTTCTCTTTCTCAAACATGTATGGGTAAAAACCCTCCTTCATTCTCTAATCTCTTTAGCTAATTATAATGCATCTGCCAATTCTGTCAAGTCTACTTCTTCTATCAGAAGTCTTAATTTATGGTATATTTGTCTTTATTCTCTTTTTCCTCTCCTAGAACTTTTTCACTATTAGGTGTATATCAGCATTTGATTGCTATTTCTTACTTCTCAATATTTGCAATTGCTGTCATTCATTATTAAATTTAGAATTAGTTAATGTATTATATGTTGGAATTCCTATTACTTTTTTTATTATTATTTGTTTATTTTACTTAATTTATTTTGGTATGGGCAGGCTTCAGGAGTCGAAGCCGGGTCTCCAGGATGACAGGTGAGAATTCTGCTACTGTGCCACTGCTGTACTGCCCAATTCCTATTACTTTGATTCCATTAATTTCTCCTAATATAATATCCACTTTTCTAAGGTTTTAATGCCTGCATATGAGGTTTTAGCAATGGGGAAAATTTTAATTCTCTGTTGAATAAAATGAATGATCTTGCAAAGAATTTACAATAAGCTAGAAAGACAAACAATGAACTGTGATAAATTGTTCTGCTTTATTGTACACGTGGGATTAAGATTTTTTTAAAGTTTACCAGTTTAAAAATTTTACCCTGAATTCCTTTTGCATACAAGGTGGTCCTCTCATTGCTTTTGCTTTTCATGAACTTTGCTCTAAAGAATGTCTCCCAGTTGGTAGAAATCAAACAGAAAATTAAACAACAGCCACTTGACAAGGCTGTAGGAGGAATAAAAGCTTATTTTATTTATAGTTAAATAAAGGAATTTTATTTATAGTTGTTTTGCTTCTAATTTCCATCTGACTGGCAAATTTTCACTGGAAAAACTGTTTTATCCTTGTTATATTTAATAGAATAATAAGGCCTTAATGTTTCATGTTGGCTCCATGATAACAGTTGAAGAATTATGGGGCTTTCCTAAAAGAACCTTTTATTTGTACACTTATTGTATGTACTAGATGCTAATCTATTCAGAAATTTATTATATTGTTGTTCATGTAGCAAGGATCTAGAGCAACCAATAATCAAGCATACTGTAAATGCTGATTGGTTTTCTTTTTCAGAAGGATTGAGTCTTTTGAGGGGAATATGTTAACCTTTGCGAAACAAAGTGAGGCTGAAATGGACATATTTAGGGAAGAGATTGTTGGCTAGAAGTAGCAGGAGGGGAGAGAGCCCTTTATATAAACAGTATGTCTGACTAAAATATTGAAAACATTATAATATCACAGGCAATTCAAATATTAGAAATGAAAGCCCATGTATAATTTCTACAAACATTTATTACTATCTAAAATATGTTGGCATGGTTAAGTCTGCATCTGATGGAGCCAGCATTATTAGTGACTTTCAGTAATACAGACTTGCTGCACAATTTAAATGTGGAGATTGCTGAAAACTTCTTTGTTTGAATCATCCGTACATTCAGTGATGTGATGAATGTTAGAGTTAATTTGCATTAAATCCATTAATAGTTGTGGCACTGATGTGCTAGTGCTTGCCATATAGAAACGTATAAATAATAAAGGTGACACATTCCTCCATGCTCTTCTCATACTGAAAAAACACTTGGAGCTGTGATTAAGATGTGCTACTGCTTCTCCTCGAATTTGCTTATACAATAAAAGAAAACCTCTTTCTATAAAAATAGAATAAATAATAAAACTAAACTGTGCTTTCCTGTGGGAGACCTGGGTTGGAGTTCCAAACCACATACCCACCCCCACAAAAAAACACGAAACTGCAGTACATTTGTAGTGCAGACTTTCTCAAGTATTCAGTAGACAAAATGAAATTTTTTTTGCATTGAGCTCTATATCTTACCATGTTAGATGTTTATGCTGAGCGACTAGTATTTTTTTTTCTCATAAAAGCTCTCATTCCATTGAAAAATATTAGTGAATATAAATAACAATATGATAGGTAGGTCTGTCTGAAAAAAAACTGCTAATAATCCAAGACATTAAATACTGAAAAAATAAGAATGAAAAGTGAGGTGTAGGAAAATCATTATTTTAATAGATGCTTTTGCTTTCAACATAACATTATAAGTCATCAAACTTTTCTAAAGGTTCTTATATTAAAATGAAACAACCAGGTTTACATGTCACTCAATTATTTAGTATTTTCATAAGACAAACACACACATACATACACACACAACTCTTACCATGTGCCAAGAACTAGACTAAACTGTTACTGTGAAATAACTCATATATGATCCCTATACAGGCTCTAAAGGGGAGGTAATGTTGCTATCTCCATTTTTTAGAAAGGAAATCTAAGGCTTAGAGAAATATATTATTTGATCAAGGTCTTGTAGCCAGTAAATAATCCAGTTGGAATTTGAACCCATTGTTTTCTGAATCCAGAGTTTATAATCATAATTTCCTAGATATTCTATCACAGTAAATAGATCATGTCTTTGGTTCATAAAGATGCTTGGTAAATGAAGTAGATTCTGAAATTTTAGTTAACATCTATCCTACTGCATTTGGTTGTAGGAGTATCCTCTAATTTTTAAGATTACATCTTCTAAATAAAGTGCTATGTGGTAATTTTCTAGCTTGTTGAAGAAGGGCTTTAAAAACATAGGAGATTTTATAGAGTTGGACCCAAAATGACTGTTTTAAAAAGAAGGCCATGGGTGGGCCATGGTGGCTCAGCAGGCAGAGTTCTTGCCTGCTATGCTGGGGACCCAGGTTCGGTTCCTGGTGCCTGCCCATGCGAAAAAAAAAAAAAAGAGAGAGAAGGCCATGATGCTTATGGGGGTAAGGAGACAAGAGTTGTGTAGAAGCTGGCCATGGAATACTATCAGGAATTGCACTGATGAAGACATGCAATGCACTTCTGTTCATAGAGAAAAACAGGAAAAAGACTCTTCTCCAGGTATACCTGGAAGGACAACTAGAAGAAATTGCAGTGTTTGGCACAGAGAAGTACAATTGTTTTTACTTTGTTTCGGTGAACCTAAAGAACTGAAAAGTCATTGTAAGCAGGATGTGTTAGACGATGGCCCTGTACTTGCCAAACCTTGGCACTTATTGGAAAAGGTTGGAATAGGAGATGAAATCTAATCTTGTATAATTATATTTGCATTGTGACATTTATCTTCCTGAAAATATAAACATTTAAATTAGTATCCTCAAGTTCTGTAACTGAATAACTAGAAACTTTCATATTTTCATAGTTTTGGGAAGTGTACCCTAAACCAAATATTAGTCTACATATATTAGATGTTATTTCATTTCACATTCACAAGTTATCTTTCTTTTTCAAAAAGCATTGAGAGTTGTAGGGAGAATACATGATCACGAGGTGAAAATGTCACTTTATGGATATGAGACATTAGAATATGATGACTGTTGGCCTTGAGAAATTCAGACTGACATATCCAATTAACTTTTTCCTGACTGTCTTGTTATGATAACAGAAACATCTCTGTAATAATAAAAAAAAAAAAGGTAGAGTAAAACTGTGGATACCTAGTTTTAGACCAGCTCTGTCACCTAAGTTTGTAACTTTAGATAACAAGTCAATTCTTTTGAGTAAATTTCCTCACATTTAACATGGGAGGAGCAATGTCCTATCTTCCATACAAAAGTAGAGATGAAGTGAAAGAACAGTAGTGAAAGTCATCATTAATGTAAAAATCAAAAGTTAAAAATTTCTATGTAACATAATTATTACTTTACAACACTAATGATTCTGGAAAATTTATCTGAATACTTAAATATGTTTTATATTGATAAATTGAAATTCTATTTTTGAATATTTTTCTTATTTTATACTAAAGGCGTAGTTATTACAGAATGAATAAATTGGAAGGAGGAAAATAAGCTTAACCAGTACTCAGAGAAAAAACTGCATCCCTCCTTTTGAGGAAATCTCTATTGTTCAAGTTCTTTTCCTATTTTTATCCAGGTAGGCTTTTCTGAAACATTTAGTATTTAATCACCTGCCAAGATTACCAAACATAAAAATATTTATCAAATATACTCTATTTTACTATCATCCTGGGAAAAAAAAAAAAAAAAACTTACCATGATGTGGAACATAAATGCTTATGGAAAGCTCTGCCATTTCTAATACACAAATATGAATATTCTGAATTATCTTTGCTTGCATACTGACTGGTACCTTTAAAATATAACATCTTTTCTCATATGAGAGAGATAAACTAGTTTCATACATCAGTATCCAAAAAAATTAATAGGGAAGAGCAAAGTCTGATACCATTTCATATTAAGAAGGTCCTGATTTATCTCTTACCCGTTTAATATTAACCTGACACATTTCTGGGGCAGGTCTACATATCAAGGTTTTTTAACCACCAGGAACAATACATATTTTGCAGAGGTCTTTGCAGCTTCGCATGGGCCTATGGAAATGTCTGAGACAGAAAAACAAGGAATGCTTGGCTCCAAAATACAAAAAGACCACAAAATTGGTATTGTCAACTGTTTAAATGTATACAAACATGACATGACATCAATTTGACTTAATTGGTAAATTTGATATAAAAAGATATTTGATGTGGAGGTATTTTGAGAATACACTGCTGTACCCAGAACCTTTACATATTGCTTTACTCTTCGTAGAAGCTATCTTTCCATTAACACAAGTTGTTTTGCAGCCTAACTCAGTATTCCCTCTTTTATCTTTCCTCACTATGCTTGGCACATAGTAAGTAAACAATAAGTATCTATTGGCATCCTTTGTTAATACATTGGCTACACTCCTCATTACATTTCATGCTTGCCCTATTCAATGGAAAAAGCAGTAATCCACCATTTGTTCAGAAACACCTGCTGGTAGAATTAATTAGTGAGTGTATTAAAAACTGAGCTACCTCTTTCTTTTAAAATAACTCTGTCCTCTTTCTTGCGTTTGTTTGAATGAAGCTTGTTTTTGTTTGTTGTTTTTGTTTGTTGTTGACTTGATGTAGTTGAACTAATTGTTTTTGGTTTTTGTTTTCCAGCTGGAACAACGTATATCTTTAGCAAAGGCGGTGGACAAATCACATATAAGTGGCCTCCAAATGACCGGCCAAGTACACGAGCAGACAGACTGGCCATAGGGTTTAGCACTGTTCAGAAAGAAGCTGTATTGGTGAGAGTGGACAGTTCTTCGGGCCTGGGTGACTACCTAGAGCTACATATAGTAAGTATTTTTTAAGTAAGATTCAGCTTTTACTTTTTGTTGTTAACATTTGATAAATAATTTATACTCCTGTCTCTTGAACGTGTCGCTTCCGTAGCAACTAGTGCTTTGTATAGAAGCTATTACTATGGTCTAAAGGCAAAAGAACTTCTACCTATTATTGTTAAGCATGCCTTTACAAATAGGAAACTATTTTCTTTTAAAATGTGAATTTTGAGTCCATGGTGTATTTTTGATGTTTTTAGTGTCTTTAGACAGATTCGCCAAATTAATAAAATAAGTCATTGCTCAGAGGATACCATTCCATCTGGCTGGAAGCACAAAGTTGTAATACTGATGATATTAAAAGATTTGGAGCCAGTTTCCTTATTTATTTTCTTACCAGAGTAAAGAATTATCTAAAGTTACCTGAAATGGAAGGGAGGAAAGGAAACTTCAAAGATGTGTGCTGATGTAAAGAAAATGGCAGAAAGGTGTTTTTATGCCATCTTGTGTTCATTGTGACATGTCAGGAAAATGCACTGACCTCTCTCCATTTATGTCCCAAGACCACTCATTTTTCTGTACCTCCAAGCCTCCCATAGGAATTTAGCCAGCACATGATAGGTAGTTAATAATAGTACGTGGATGAAAAGCTTTTCTTTCCTCCTTAAATTGCCATAACTAACTTTATAGTCTGGGGACTCTTCCCTCGATTTCCACATTCAAATAATTATCAACAAGTATGGTTACAACTCTTTAATTCCTAATTTTTTTGCACTATTTTTAAAGAAGCATGAGTAGTCTTTCATTGGTAAGGTATTAATACTTTACTTAGATATCAAAATAACCAACATGAGAAAGAATCACATATTCAAGAAATTTAAGTGTTTCTTATCATTTTCACCTCTTGGTTTAAATTCTACCTTTTGGAAAGTTTCAGAAGCATGCAAATCTCTCCATACCCCTCTGTTTCTTAGAAGTGCATTTCCTCTCTCCTATCTTATATGGTCATGTAAATTTGTTTTGTTTTTTTGTTTGTTTATTCCTATAAATTATCGCTTTATAGCACCCATGCCTCAAAGAACATTTGGTTAAGTCATCATGGTCTTTCTTCATAGAAACTGACCTTCATGCCCTAGTCCTAAAATAATTAGGAAAACCAGCTAACCCCAAAATATATTAGCACAAACTTTTACAGAGTTTTAGTTATCAACATTTTTATCTAACTATTTTCCTAATCTTAGTTTTGCATTAGAATTTCCAATAAACTGAATAGGGATTTACACTGACCTCAAGGGCTGAATTCACTGCTAATCTTGATAGAAAAGAACCTCACACACCATTATTGAACTGTTGTAAGTTTTCAGTTCAAAATGCAGTTGTCAAAATGGGAACCCTGGGAAATTAATTTCAGCTATCTTTCAGCACATATCTAGCAATCCAAATTGAAAGCCTCTAGACTTTTATGGTGTCATAAGTAAATGATCAGCTGAAGTAAACTTAACTAATGCAGTAAGGAATCTTGCTGTTTAGAGTAATCTCAATTTTCTAAATATATTTGCTCAGTTCTGATTTAAGAGTCTTGCTACTTCATAAATAAATAAATAAATAAATAAATAAATAAATAAGAAAACAAGAGCTTTTTCCACTTGAAAGAAATTGCTTATTGATCCATAGCCAATTACACTTCTACTCTGAGAACAGGTTCTGCAATAATCACTCTCAAATCAGAAGGGGCTATGTTTTGAATTACTTAAACCACTGCTGTTTGATATAGTCAGAGGGTTTTAGTGTACAAGAATGGTTATTTCTTTCCAATTTTCGTCAAATGTGGCCTTAGGGTCCCTTCATAAGATGGGGACTGAGTTTCTCCGTGTGCATACTCTAGTACTCTCCACAATTAATTTCCTGGCCATGGTCTCCCAGGAGCTATCTGAGGAGGACCTCCTTCTTTCTTAACCTGCTCCGTTGGTTCTTGCCTGGCCATTCATTTTGGATTCATTGCTCATATCTCTATGTCTTCCTCTTGGACTTGATATTTTCAGACTCTTCCTTTCTCCCAGATCCTGTCCTTGACTAGATAATGAACATTTGATTCCTTTAGCGTGTCTTAGTTGTAGTTGTTCAGCCCTACCCACTCCTGAATCAACTACCAGGACCCTGAGTCTTAATGCACTCACTCCTCTTTCTCCCATTGCCTACAAAGGTGGTCATAGCTGTTCCCGACCTCACCAACTTGCTTATGTGAGGGCAAGTTGCTTCTTTCCTGCTTTTAATAAATAATCCAAATTAGCACAAGGCCTGTGGTTTACGTTTACCACTGAAGTTTATCTCTAACTCATTCCGATAATGTTGGGAAAATAAAAGAGGAGAAAGAAGAGTTAGAATTTTTTTTTAAAAATGGAAAATGAGAAGGTTGATGAATCATAGGCCCCAAAGTTGACACCTGAGGGTGATAGAAGCATAAGTATTCTTAACGTTAATACTTAGAATATTTGAATATCATTAATACTTTGAGAATATTTGAAGTCTATGTTATCAAGTTATTTAGGTACCTTTGAGACCATCCTGTTTTTTCCAAATCAGTTCTTTTGCTTCTTTGAGAATCAGAACTTTAAAGGAAAAATAAGATGTATAAAATTATAAATTATTACTGTTGTTTGTTTTGGTTTATGAATATTACTGACTTAAAAATAGCATGATTGTGGGATACTCAATGGAAAAAGAATGCAGTGTGACCCCCACCATACAGCGTAGTGAAAAAATCTGATTGATAAGATAGGTGATATTTTATCTATAAAAGAAATTGGGTTTGTGTGCTACGGTAACAGGTAAATGTCTTTAAATCGTTAAGATTAGCAAAGTATAAAACTATGAACTGGTCATATTTACAAATCATATTTCCATCCTTCATTGATAGAGTGACCCAATAGACTAGAAAATTGATTACATCCATTAAAAGGTATTTCAGTCTTGTTGTTATGTATAATGCCATTTTAGTCAGATAACTTAAAAGATATGATAGGCATATAACTTCAATGAAGATTTGAATATTTGACATGATTTATTACCTCATATTTCCAGAATGATCATATTTGATTTTACTTGAAAATAAAATCATATGTAAATTTTGAATAACTGTACTCTTTAAAATATAACAACTTGCAATAAAATGGCACTGGTTTAGATAGATTGATTTTTTAAATTTAATATTAAGGCTACCTCAAAGTCATGATATTGCTATTGAAATGGTAAGGTTTGAGGAAGGGATGAGGGAAAGATAGAGACATAAAATATGGAGCAATTAGCATAGTGCCTATCATGCAAATACTTAAATGCTTTCTGAATAAATAAATTATTTAATGAATTATATATTAAATTTATTGTGGCTTTGATTAAGTATAGATTCTCAATTTTTCAGTCATTAAAGTGATAGACTCAGTTTGGCTTCTGTATAACCTTGAGAAAGTCCTTTCACTTCTTATTTTCAATATAGAAAAAATGTAGCACTTGATATTCAGCTGTTGTATTAATGAAAAGTTGCATGATATTTTTATTGATATTGTTTTCAGTTAATTACCGAAGTTGGTTGCTTAAAGAAAGCTGATGGTGAGAATTTTATTGAATGAATGGCTATTTTTCTTTAATAATTATCTGATTTATTGTAGTCTATTGTTACGTTGAATTGCTCTTTAGTCATTTTATATCTATCCATTGCTTCTAAATGGAGGTAAACGTTATGATGGCAGAGAACGTGACTTACATTAATGGCAATGAATCATAGTAAAGATAATATAATTTGGAAATACAGCTTGCACTCATTTATTTTAATACATGTTAGAAGCCTGTCCAGAAATATTTATTGAGCACCTAACATAGTTCAGGCCAGTGTCAGGGTCTATTGTTATACAAATAAATGAGCTTGCTATGTAATAGTTACCTCAATAAATAATTGTTGGTTGAATGAGTGAAGAAGCTGCCTGGGATCCTGAGTAATGGTAGCTTAGATTGTTTGTAGTAGACATATTTTGCCCCCAAATTATTGGTCTTTTGCCAAACTGTCTTGGTATTTTCTATCTTTCCCTTTTGCAGTTTTTTCTTTCCACACAGTATTTGTGAAAACAATAAACAAATGATAGGTTTTTAAATTCAGAAAATAAAGAAGTGGCTGGTAGACTGTAAAGTTTTAAACTATACAAATTTAAATTAGTGATGCTGATTAAGGTAATTCAATCAAAATTGAAGAAAATTTTTGGAAATATTAGGCAGAAAAACTAAGTTCATTGTTTAAGGATTTATAAGATGTTTCTAAAGTTTGCCGATGTTGCCACCTCTAGTGGAAAGATATCTTGTAAATTGGTCTAATGATGTTAATTGGAGATTACTCAACCCCTCTCTGATTTATAGAAGAAAACCATTACAAATGCAGGCTCACTCACTGTCATGAATATTAAAGTGTGCATTAGTTCTGACCAGAGAAAATGTCATGGAGCGTGGAAGCAAGGATGAGTGAAGAGTGTTCTTTGAAATCCTTTCATCTTGGGAGCATGAAAGAGCATTGCAAATATGATTATTGAGTTGTTATACATATTTGCCTTAAGTGTTTCTTCTTTGTACTTTGCTGGGCCGGAAGCCTTATTTTCGAAACCAAGCTTTTAATTGATTTTGATTTAGAAATACACCTTTTGATCAGCTATTTTCGTATAGACAAGAACTGCAGTGTATTTATAGTAAACATTACATGTCCCAAATAGTTTACAAAATGGTTGACATGTCAAATCGTTCTCATCTTTCTCTTCCTCTCTTAATTTTATACTCCTTATCTTCTGTTAAGGTTCAATTTGAAAGCATCAATTTGAAAGTCAGTGACTATACATGGATGCATACCTATAGTAACAAGATAAATCTCAGTTATTCTCACACTGAATTTTCATGAATTGAAATTATATTCTACCTGCAATGCTCTTTCAGACCAATAGATTTGCCTATTTACAAGCGTTACACCTTGCCATACAATGCTTAAATTCAACCCTGTAAATAACATACAGTAGAGTATTTTGGTTTTTTTTTTTGCTTATCTGGTTCTTAAATGACTTCTAGAAGATGAAGGCTATTTGAATGTGACTTTGAAAAAGAAAGGAAAGGAATATCTTTTACCACGTGTTGCAATATTCTTGTCCAAACTTCTGAAGGTATGAAGGATATAAGTTATCTTTGAATAAAATGTGAAGTGTGGTGGGCATATTTCTACTGGCTTAAGTACTATCCAGGTATCTGGAGACTTTCTCTATTTTGGAGGGTCAAGTAAATCAATACAAACTCTTTTTTTCATCTTTTCCCCCTTGTAAGCATCATGAATAGGGTACTGTATGAAGAGCATTGCACTGTAAGTTAATTCAGTTTCTCATTTTGTGATTTATTGGCTGTCATCTTGGGTGCATCATTTAATCTCTCTGGATTTGGCTTCTAGATTTCTAGACTTATTTCCTTCTCTGAGAGCCTATGGCTGTGAAATTTAATAAAAGAGAACCGAAACAACCACTTCAATCTTTACCTGCCCTCCTTAATTCATGTACTTATTACTTAGATGTTTATACTGTTACCTTACCTTCTCAGTTGTCTTCCTGCCACTCTTCTGCATACTTTCTAATCTGTTCTGTAGACTTATGTTGCATTAATTTTTTGAAGTGCTCCTTTGATCATGTTATTTCTTTGTTAAAATACATCTATGCTGTCCAACTATGTACAGGTAAAGGCAAAATTCTATGCCTTTTTGTCTCTTTGCCTTTAATGTCTTCAAAATTCTGATCCCAGTTTACTCTTTCAGACTCATTTTGAACAATTCTCTACAAAACTTTCATTCCAGTGAAATTTGTTAACCTTCATTTTAAAATGAGATGTTCTTGTCATTCTCTAATTCCTATGCAAATTGTTTCTTCTTATTCTTTTTCACTATTTAGATTTTCATCAGTCATCAACCTTGGGTCTTTTCCAAGTTGGCCCTAAGATCCTGTAGCTTGTTCAGCTAGCAGAAAGAAGTCTAAGGCTCAATAATTTATTTGAAAGAGATGCTGACACAATGCCCAGAGCATGAACTAGCTAGAATAAATCCTGTCCCCAGATTCTACTCCAATCTGCAGTCTCTCTTCTTGAACCTTTGCTTTGCAGTGGGCCCCTAGCCACTTTACAGATGGGCTTCATGCTGACTTAACCAGGGACAACTTGCCTTCTCTTATACCAAGCTGCCAAAACAGGAAACTTCTTGTTGAATCCTCTCTGACTATACTGCTATTTCTTCTGAAACTATTAACCATTATTCTAAAGGCTGCTTCCCTAAATATCCTTGTTTGATCAATTCAGCACACAATTATTAACCTAGTATATGTTGCATAATTTAAAAAATACTGAAGATGTATTAGTTATCTACTGCTGTGTAACAAATTACCCCACAATTTGATGCCTTAAAACAGCAAGCATTTATAGTCTCACACTAGTTTAGGAATCCAGCAGCAGTTTAGCTGGGTGATTCTGGCTTAGGGTCTCTCAAAAGGTCATAGTCAAGCTATCAGCTAGGATGACATCATCTCAAGATTCTCTGGGGGCTGGAGAATCCACTTCTAAGCCCACTCAACATAGCTATAGACAAGCACACTGGCTATTGGCCAGAGACTTGCCATATGTGCCTCTCCATACTTCTGCTTACAACATGACCAGCTTGCTTTCACCAGAGAAAATGAGAGAGAGATTTCAATATGGAAGATGAAAACTTTTATAACTAAATTTCTGAAATGACAAGTCATCACTTCTGCACGGATCAACCCTGGTACAGCATGGGAGAGGTCTACATGGGGACGTGAATTCCAGGAGGTAGGGATCATTGGGGGTCATTTGGACTCTGACCATCCCAGCAAAGAACTGAATACTCCTTCACTTCCAACATCTAATTAAATAGATTCATGATCTCCAACCAAGATTTGGGTTGTTAGGTTGAATGAAATTGAGTGAAACGTCACATACCAACTGTGATCTTCCTTTAGGCCTAGAGTCAAATGATCACAATTTAATTGTTTAACAGTGCCTTTAACAAAATAGGAACTGAATAAGTTATGGTTTTCATTTCTCCAAGAGCTAGTGCATTTATCTTGTAGGCTTCAGTCTAGACTGCAGCAGATAACCTGAGGGTACTTTGACATATCTTCAGGAGTTTCCTCCTTCTGATAATCGATAAAATGTTGTCCAAGCTCTTTCCTAGGCATGTGAATTAAGAGAGATGCACTTTTTGTTTTACTTTAAGGAAACTAGGTAAGTTATTGTTCAGAATCCATGGTCCATGCTACTGTTAGTTAAAATTTTATAACAGTTTCATTTTGAATGTTTGTGAATGTAATTTTATCAACATTTGGGGAGATAAAAATTTTAAAGAAATCATTCTTAGAAATATTTAAAGAATATATGGGGGTCAAGTAAGAAAGAACTAAAAGCTTACTATTCATGTCTTAGCAAAGTTTGAAATACTTTCTTAAAGACTATTGAGGGAAGCTTTTGCCAAGAGCAGACTGATTAAAGAGAGACATAATGTAGCCAGGAAGAATTGAATTGTGCTTAATTAACCCATCTGAGTTAACAGAATATGTATTTCGGTCATAGAAAAGAGGATCCCCAGTAGATGATATATGTATGGGTTTTCCTAAATATTTTCTGAGATTTTAGAGTAAATATAAAATGACAGAGCAGAAGACAGAGGAAATGATGGGGTTCAAGTTGGAAATGTACTTATTGCATAATGACTAATGTTAAGATTTGAAAAAGTTGTTCAGAGATTTCCAGGTGAAGTCATGGTTAAGATCTTCAGTGCTCAGGATATACCTGATATTTGTTGTTATGATCCAGGCACATTCTACTTGTCTGAGGGAAAAGCGATGAATAATGATAAAGGTGCATGTAAACAAGTTATTGAGGTAGCTGGCCTTGCAGAAGTCTATATAGAAGATAAATTTATGGAAAAAATAAAAGAAATGAAGACATTGCTCAAGGGTTAACAGGTAGTTTGGGGAATGCATACTGAATAAGGGGTCATTTGCACACTGATCAGGAAAACTCTTTTTATTACAGAAAAATCACTGAAAGCTATGAACAAAATGCATGGCTGTAGTAGTTTAAAAAAATGCAAACAGTGTAGAAAACACATCAGCCATAGGCCAGGAGACAAAACGAAAGTGATGGTATGACTTTGGAATCCTATTAAAGCTGATGTTGGGCCACTCTGGATGTAGGCACTTCATTTCGATAAAAGAAGGAAATGACCTAGGTGAGTGTAGTAGGGAGCACTCATGTTAGCAGTAAGCAAAAACAATCTGCATTATGAAGCACAAATAATGGAATGGAGATAATTTTCAGTGGACTTGAGAAAGTTCTTTTGATGGAAACATAATACATTTTTAGAGCTGTGAAATGAAATTGGTGATGTCTATAGGAGCTTACTTTAGCAGGTAATATACTAGACATGGGGATTTTTTGGCCATCAAGACAGAGGAGGCTTCTGCTGTTTTGAAGACCAGCTGGATGAGCTGTTTAACATCTCTGCCAACAAAGCATGGCTCTGATGACAGGAGGCTCAGTCACCCTGAGGGGACTAAGCTTCTGGGGAAATACATCAATAATAAGCTCTTTCTATTAAGAAAAAGGACTTCCTCAGAGCCTTTCTTCCCCCCAAAGAATGGAAATACAAGATTGACATACAAAAAGAAGCTCTTTGGTGAAAGTTCACAATTCATCAGTTAATAAATACAGACTGCTCACTCCCAAATACACACCTCCATTCCTAGCTTCTGACTCCCATACTAATATTTCCAACTGTCAACTCAGAATTTCCACCTCAATGTCCTTTAGGCACCTGGAGCTTACTGTGATAAAAACTGAGCTCATCACCTCCCAACCATGAACCTGTCTACGCATTCCTTGACTAAAACCTTGCCATCTTTTGCTTCATGCCAGCTTTTACCAACTATTTTAGTTTCCCTGACTGCTCAAGCAAATACCATGCAATCGGTTGGCTTAAACACTGGAGATTTTCTGGCTAATGGTTTTGAGGGTAGGAGAAATCCCAAATCAAGGCATCATCAAGGTAATGCTTTTCTGGGGCTGGCTGCTGGTGATTCCTAGTCCTTAACTTCTCTGTCACGTGGTAATGCATGTGGTGGCTTCTCCTGGCCTCTCCCTTCTCTTCCAGGCTGCCTCGATAGTCAGCTTCTGACTGCTCCTTCTCGGGTTTTCTGTCTGTCTTATAAAAGATTCTGCTTATAAAGGATTCCAGTAATATTATTAAGACCCATCCTGATTGAGTTGGGTCACACCTTAACTGAATTAGAATCATCAAAAAGTCCTTTTTACAATGGGTTCACACCCACAAGAATGGATCAGGTTTAAGAACATGTTTTTCTGGGGTATACAGCTCTAAAACAGCACACTGACCTAATATGCTTTTCACCAAATTCCCAAAATGTCTATCAAGCTGTGTATTAATAATATAATATAAGCCACATATATAATGTAAGATTTTCTAGTATTCGTATTTTAAAAGGTTAAAAAACAGATGAAATCAATTTTAATAAGATATTTTGTCAATATAGCCAATGTATTATTTTATGATAATCAATATAACGTTACTAGTGATATGGTTTCCATTTTTTTTCATAGTCTTTGAAATCCAATGTAAATTTTATTCTTCTTAAACCTCCTAATTCAAGTCTAAATTTCCATTAGCAATACTTTATCTATGTTCATATTTCATAAAACTTATAGTTGAAGAAGTTAATTCACACATCTGCATTGTTCCAAATATATTTTAAAAATTTTACATTATTGAATTGGGTATTCATTTTAAATTTGATCTAGCTTAATTAAAATTTAAATAAAATTGAAGTTTCAATTTCTCAGTCCTATAAGCCACATTTCAAGTGCTCAGTAGCTACATGTGGTTAGTGGTTACTTATTGGACAGCACAGTTCTAGAATGTATCTGCTTTCTCTGTATCCCACTATTGATTCCATAGCTCATGGCATCTTCATGTCTTTGCACAAGTGTTGCAATAGCCTTCTAACTAATCTCTGAGCCACCAGGGGTCTTTCTCTCTCTAATCTGTCCTCTGCACTTCCACAAGAATGGTTGCTATAAAAAAATAAAAGCACGATTATTTCAAGTTCTGATTTTAAATACTCCATTACAGTGGTTCTCAACAGTGGCTCAATAGGCAGAGTTTTCACCTGTCATGCAAAAACTAAAAAAGTTTTTAGATTGAGATACACCTGAATGATGATTTCACCTGCCTACACCAGTAATTCTCATCATTTAAGAACTGTTCCTTTGTTTGTTTTTTTAAAAAGCAACAAAACACAAATCCTTATGCTTTACCCACAACTAGGCCCTTTTCCTTCCATTGTATTATTAGGATGTCTTAAATCCTCACCTGGTAGCAGAGCTGGCCAGCGATGCATGGGTCCTCTGGTCAGACTATTGATTTGAAGCCCCTTCATATCAGTACTCTTTAAATATTTATTCAATGCTTATTTCATGGATATGGGGAGAAACTGATTCTCTATTCATCAAAATTTTATACAGAGACACTTAGTAATTTACTTCTACTGGCTAAAGTAAAATCAATAGTCTGAAATAAACCAAAATACAAAAAAAAACCCTCTTTACCACTACTTTGTAGTTCTTGTTCTCGTTTCTATTTTCACTGGCCATTTTCTGAACCAAGGACATTTTTGGACTCAGATTGAAATTTAAATTATGATGGCAGATTGTTCGTTCCTGTTGAGCAGCATGAGGGCAGAGGACTTTTTATCTATTTATCTATTTAGTCTTTGTATTCCCAGAGTCCAGCTCAAGGTGAGAATTTAGCAAGTCCAAGTGCACAGTAAATATTTGTTGAAATAGTCTCTTGGTTGCAGAAGTGCTGCCAACTCAAACTGCGTGTGTGCATTCTCAAATTGTTTATGTGTAGTGGGTCAGCCTTGTGAGGTCAAAGGCATTGTCTCCTTCAGGAGAAGCTGTTAACAACATACATTTAACTTGGTGAGAAATAGATGCAAATCTGAGCTAACTATGAGCATGTTTCTAATTTATTTGTTGCCTCTTGATAGATTTGAACCCTGAGGCAGGAGCCTGATAAACCAAACTAACTTTAACCTGTTCTGATGGAGAGCACTGTCCTGCATTGCAAATACTTCGATAGCCTAACTGCTTGGGTTGGCCTACATTGCATTGCACAGTCTGGACTCTATTCATCAGAATTGCATTTCCATCTTCATCTCCCACTCCTCAGCACTCCAACACACTCATAATCATTCTTTAATACATGCATTTAACAAACTTTTTTTATGACATGTATGTCAAGTACCTTTCAAGGCACTGGGAATACAAAGGCATACGAAGCAAGACTTCTGACCTCAGGGATCTTAGAGTTTAAAGGAAAAAATTTTTTCTAGTGGCACATTAGCCATAGAATATGGACACAGGCTGGTCTTTCAAACCTTCATGTTGTTGAAGCATACTCAAAGGCTTTTTAAACTCTCTGAAACGGTCTACAGGTATGACTTTTTTAAAAGCAGCCAATAATCTTATGAATGTTCTAAGTTTATAAATGTGTAACAACCTTATCAGAAAATATATTATCTTCATTTAGCAAATAAGATACAAGCCACATGGCTAGTAAGTGACAAAGCCAGTGTTTGAACTCAGACAATCTGTCTTCCAAGTCCACATGCCTAAGCACTTTTGCCCTGCAAGATGCAGGTGAGAGTGCAGGTGGGAGAGCCTCATCAGGTTAAACCTTATAGCATTGCTTTTGGTCTGTTTATTGTAGTTTTGTACTAACTACCCCTGCTTCCAGCATATTTTATATTACATGAATTACTGGAGAATTCAAATATCTGCTATAAAAAATATTTTCTCTAGTTAAATAAAAGCAAAGAAAGTTATGTGGCTGACTAGTTACCACAAACATTTTTGTAGTTAGCTAGCTAGTTTTTGCAATTAGTTTGATTTGTAAATTTGGAATAGGCATAATTTTAAAGGCAGAGAAGCACATTAAAAATTATTTACACCATACTAACAGTGAAAATAGAACTCCAAAATACCTTTGTTCATGCTCTTTCCTCTCTTTAAAACATCCCTGCTTCCTCTCACTGCCACCTGCCCTATTCTCCTTCCAAATCTTATACATTTTTATTCATTTTCAAGGGCTAGGCCATGTATTTCATGTATTTGTGAAGACTTCCTTGGTCCCCTAGGGCAAAACTAATTATGTCCTTCTTGATAATATCATAGCACTTTGTTCCTAATTCTATTATATTATCACAATCATCATAGCTATTTCTGTATGTGTCCTTCTCATCTTTTAATCTGTAAACTCTTCAAGGTCAGTGACCATGTATTGTATATCTTTGTAGCTCTGCATTTTTAGACAGTAGCACAGTGCTTAGTAAAGAGCAGATGTATAATAAATGTTCATTGCTGAAGGGATGCAAGAGTGAATGAATGGAGAAATAATTGAACTACCTGTTTACTTCCTTTTTGCTTATCCTCCTTTTCTCTGCTGCTGGTAGTTTTCCATTGTAGTGCAGGAGCTCACATGTGGAGCACTTTCTCTGGAGCATAATATGAAGTAAGGTCCCCGAGGGAGCTGGTGAAAGCATGTGATACTCTCCTGGGACTCTCCAAGAACAGTATACAGAGGCATACACAAAAGACTTGTCATGAAATGGACTCATTTGTCTAAATGGTATTTTCTTTGGGAGGAAAGGAAGGCATCTCTTATGATAGTTCATTGACCATCTCCACCACAAGTTCAAAAATTCCACATAATTTGTCAATTCTCTGAAATTTAGTCTAGTTGTGTTTCTTATCTACTGTCTGAAGTTGTTTGAACACTTATATAAAAACATCTGGGCTATATTTTCCTGCATTCTGACTTGATAAAAAGAGACAATCCAATTGGAGAAGGTGGGGAGAGGAACCTCCTCTGATAAACACCTCTGATTGCCCCCTTGGCTTGGCCCCCATTTACCACTCTGGCAATTTGAATGTCTTCCTTTTTCTGCTCCTATGCCAACCTTTGACCCCTTGTTTAAATGATGGTGGTAAATTGGTTCTTCATTTATAATTTTTAAAATGACTTTTAACTAATATATATAAAGTGCTTGAAGAAACTAAAAGTTATTCATCTTAAATAAGTGTCTCCTTTTGAATCAAGCTTTCCCTATTCGTTTGTTTAGTAAGTGTAGTAACAATAATTAAATAATAGTATTTAGAATTATTGAGTGCTTACTGTGGACCAAGTCAAGTGCTAATCTAAAGACTGCTTAAAAATTATTCTTCATTTAATATTCACAATAATACACTGATGTATGTATTATCTCAATTTTACAGGTAAATAAACTACACTTTTAAATATATTAACCCAATTCATATAGCTAGTAAGTAACTGTGACTGGTTCTCTCTGTTCTCTTTGACCTCAACGGCCCATTTTTCTTTAGTGCAAAGGAAAATTTCAAGCTAGCCCAACTTCTTTTCCAAATGATCATAAAATCCAAATGACCGATTCTAAGTCAATCTTTATTTTGTATGGAATTATGAGATTCCTTAGGTATGGACAGAAGGTAGATGCTGTTTACCCTTCTGTGTGAACTCACTGAATAAGAATAGAGTGCCAAGAGAAAGCTCATGATGTTCTGTATTAAAATTCTCTTAATAGATGGAATTATAGGTTTTATTGTTATTTTTTGAGTTGTACCTGAATGTGGGGGTGGGGGGAAACAATCATACCAAAAGTGTATTAGCCTTACGTGGAGATGAGTATAAAAATAACCCTCACTGCTCTGGGAGCTCAGGCTGGAGCGGCGGCTTTCAGCCTTTCCCCAGATTCTAACTCTAATCTATAAAGCCTAGACGGCTTGACCTAATTATTATATTTTAAACCAAAAGTCAGGTTAGAGTCTCTGTGTATCTCAGCACGAAAGTGAGGGGAAGAAATGGAATTTGTCTGTTGCTTCCAGTTCTTGCTGATTGGACATTTTCCCGACAGAGAAATGCAAAGGAAAAGTATTTCATCCTGTTCATTACTGTTAATTAGATATAAAAGCAGGCTTTGGGGGCTTCATGCCCAACAAGATATCAGCAGAGAAATGGAATTGACATTTTAACATTAATGTGTGGAGTAAGGTCAGGCAGCCTGCCATGCAGGCTTTGGAACTGAGTTCATTTGATCTTGAAAAGAGGCATTGCAGGCACATTTTGAAAGGTGGAAACAAAAGTTGTGAATTCTACCATCCAGCACAGTCCTAATTCAAGACTTGTCCTTATTTGTTCTTTTGTTCATTTCTAACTGGCTATTGTGAAGTGTGTTGGATAACTGATATGGTTCAGACTCTTCTTTGGTGTTTGAAATTGTAACAGTTATTGTTGTTCATTATTATGTGCTGAACGTAGTACAATCATCAGTGATTAACTAGCTTGTCATTGAGCATTCTCACTCTCAATAGACTGTGTTTTCATTATGTAATTGCTCGTTTTTATTTTCTCACTTTTTTTCTTTTTGAATTCTTCTAACCCAGTAGACATAAAATGGACTCAAAAGACTAGGGATGCATAGAGCTGGATCTGCAAGGTCAGTAATATTTTATAACAGGCCATTTAGAGGAAGCTGAATTTTACTCCTTGTCCTATCAGTGACAGTTTCTTTTTGATTTTCAGGAAAAAAAAGAAAATATTTATTTATTTTTTTCAGATCACAAAAGACATTGAAAATTTTAACAATATAGTAATGAAGAGAGTAAAAAGTAAAAACTGTCTCCAGTACACCCAACTTTTTACTTCAGTGTCTAAAATTCTAACCTTTTCTTTTATGCATATACATTGTATTACTTTTCTTTTACTGCTTTTTTTTTCTTTTGCATGTGCAGGCACCGAGAATAGAATCCAGGTCTCTGGCATGGCAGGTGAGAACTCTGCCTGCTGAGCCACCGTGGCCTGCCCTGTATTACTTTTCTTTTATATATATGATATATGTGTAACTATTTCTAAGTATGTTGACAAACCTGAGCATTTTTTTAAAAGTCAAAATGGTTTCAACTGTACTATGGTTCTTCAACTTGATTGGTTTTATTTAATTTACTGTAGACATATTCCCATTTTAAAGCATATAATCGCATATTTTCTGTATAGTATTCCATTGTATACATACACTGAAATTTATTTAATCATTCCCTATCGATGAATACTTGAACTGTTTCAGAATTTTTAGTATTTTCAAACTGATAAAAAAATTAAGCCTTGTAAAAATATCATTTCACTTGTATGCAAATATTTCTCCAGGGTAGATACATTCCTACAAGCAAAAATACTAAGTGAAGAATATACTCATGTACAATTTCTACAGCTATTGCAAGATTGTTGTCCAAAAACATTACACTGTTGATCAATCCCACTGGCAATAAATGAGGATGTCTCAAATTGGAAAGTTTTAATATAACAACAAACTGTGGGGGTGCAAGCGTAGTTCAGTAGTGGAATTCTTGCCTGCCATGCAGGAGACCTGGGTTTGATTCTTGGCCCATGCACTCCCCGCCCCAAAACAAACAAACAAACAAAACATTTTTGTTTGGTTAAACAAAAATTCAGCAAAATGGTGCTGCAATAACAGGATACTCACTTGGAAAAAGAATAAAATGTGACCCTAACATACAGTGTATAAAACAAACGAACAAAAACTGGCCTCACTATTTCTTTAGCTATGAAGCTCTATGAAATGATTCTTTGTTTTTCTTAGCCTATTTGATCTGACTGTATTTAAACTTTAATAATTACATTGGTTTAAAGGTGACTTCCTATCCCCTTTAACTTTAGTTGCAATCTTCCTTCTATCCTGGCATCATTCAGATATCTGCCATGACCTGAGAGACTGGGTAACTAGTGAGCAAACCATGTGCTCATTTCAGGAACGTGGCAGCTACACAGTATTCTGCAAAGAGCCACACAGACATGAGATTAAGGTCATAAGGGGGTAGGCAGTATTCATTTCAGAGTCTGCCTCTATATTCTTCACTTTCTACACATTTCATAATTCTTAATTTTACCCATAGTCACTTCTTATTTTGATAACGCAGTCCCTGAAACTTGTGCAACAGCAGTGGAGTGAGGCAAGACTTTTAAATATATTAATATTGTCAACATTATTGTGGTTAATCTTAATATAACAGAGTAACAACAGATGTGTTCAGCTATTAAGCCTTTAGTAAGGCATAGATGTCTTAGCTCTTGATAGCCTATTTAAACAATGAAGTTCTTGAACTCAGAGGATGTATTATATCGCTGGACCAATGCACATGTTCTGTGCATTTGCTCATGACTTAGATTACACTGAAAGGAAGATGTTCAGAAGCAAGACAAATGTAGCTACTTTAAGTTTTACAAATTCTTCATGTGATTTTTTTACTTTGGTCCTATTGTATTCATTCATTGTGAGCTAAGTCACAGCAGATAGTGAGAACCACACTTAAACATTTGAGAATATTTTAATTGGTTAGTTTGTCAAATATTTATTAGTAATACATGAATATATGTGAAATATAACCACAATTTTAGATGTTTTCCTTGTACTTTTAAAATTGTCTGCATGGTTGGGCGGGCCGCGGTGGCTCAGCGGGCAAAGTGCTTGCCTGCTATGCCGGAGGACCTCGGTTCGATTCCCGGCCCCAGCCCATGTAACAAAAACGGAGAAACAGAATACAATAAAACAAGAAAATGTTTAAAAATGTTTCCCTTTCTTCCTTCCTTCCTTCCTTCTATCCTTCCTTCCTTCTCTCTGTCTTTCCTTTAAAAAAAAAAAAAAAAAAAAAAAAAAAAAAATTGTCTGCATGGCGTTACTGTCCTGAGTTTTACTAATGAAAGGTAGAATTAAAAGATGTAACTGCCGAGTTTAATTGGCACTGAGAATATCTGATAATGACATTGCTGTCTATATCATATTCACTAACATGTTTAATAGCCAAACAGATGCATACTTGCTATGGTAACACATGCTACTGAGCAGCAGGGAGTCCCATTTTACAAACCAGTTTCTTTTTTTCTTTATTTCAAAACCTTTTCTAATAATCCCAGACTTCATTGTATTTTACTTGTTAGGCAGAAAGCGGATAAGCAGATTCCATTTTCTGGTGTTTATTTCCAATAGGTTGTTTGGCTTCGGGATACAAAGCCCATGAGATTCTCTCTGGGTGATATTGGGTAAGACTTATCCAACACACATAACTGTGCCTCAATCAAAATACATGGATCCAGTGCAAAATGGGTAGGTTAACGCCATCAAGGAAGCTCTGCAATGTGTCAGGTGGTAACATCAGATTAGTAAGAAACTCCTAGTGATCATCCTCTCAATAATGTATGAATTTTTTGGTAAGCATGCGTTTAATTGTGATGGTTTGTATACATGTCTTCTAGTAGCCTTGTTTAACTAGCAATAACTCTTGTCAGCAGAAATACCCAAGGGAAATTGGGGTTGTTTGGTGTTGCAAGATTTTCCCTCTGAGGATCAATCCTTCGGAGTTTTCCATGAGCTATTTTCCAATCCTTTAATTGTTTATATCTGGAAAGAAAAACACCTGATATACATTCTAAAGCTAAAATAAGATGACTGTCTAGCTAATGTATTTTGAAATTCACAGAAAGATGTAGAAGTGATAATGGGTGATTTGAATTAGGTTATAGAAAAGATCCTGTACATTTATATTGAAAATAGTGGAATTATTAAAATTGGAGGCATCATATTGAACTTCAAAAACTGCTGGTCTGCTTTGTGCAGTGAGGGAATTGTATTAACCTGGAATCTGGAAAAGGGAAAAGGCTTGATTCAAATCTCATGGAATGCTGCTAATGCAATTATTAGTTATCTGGATGAGGTTAAGCAATTTTAGTTCAGATGTGCTGCATTTTTTCAGTCCATTTCTTTTAGAAAGTTTTGCATAATCCTCAGCCAAGATCATTTACACATATATGTGCTAGTCTTCTCTGGTTCCATGTCATTATGCACAATCCGTCTATGTCTCAACAGTCCGCATTGACTCAGTGATTTCAGGGAAGGCCTCTGGGTTTACATGCCTGGGAGAATTAATTTCTTTCCACTGCATTCACTAGTGGCGAAGTGTTTCCCTCACTTCAAACCTCTCACTGTTGTAATGTTGAACCTCAGGGAGTCATGGCTGGAGACCTGGGCTGATAATGCTTTCTGTTAGTGTGAATTGTAATTCATTATAAGCCTGCCTGCAAGAAAACAGTTAACGCTTAAGTGATCATTTCAACGTCTGTTCTCTGGCCAGTAGGATGGGAGAGCAAGAATATCTTTATAGTGAGACTACAGGATGAAAGGTTTTCAACCTCTTGAAGGAAGCTTGTTTTTCCAGTTTATATTGAAGATGTGAGCACCTCAGTAACCTCTTCTTCACTTGCTTTTATTGTGGACAATAAATAGCTAATGTGAACCTCAACTCTTGGGGCCTAGGCTTGATCACAAATTATTTTTGATAAGGTTCTCATATTCTAACTATGTAAGAGTTCAACTTTCCAAACCTAGAGGATGTTTTTGTATATTAATAAAAATATTATCTCCCCCAAAAGGCACATATGAATACATTATTTGAAATAGTTCAAATTGTATGGCTACTATATGGATATGGTGCAATAACTAAATAAATTACTATCTTAGAGGAATTCTGCAGTTATTAGATGCTGCATTTTTTCTTCTGCTATGCTTGATGGAGAAATAGATCTAAGCTCTAATATAATGAAAGTAGGTAACCCTAACTTAAACTGTAATGAATCTCTGAAGCATAGTAACAGTTTGCTTGGAGGAATAAGACTATAGTCACTGAGGTTTTGTGTATTTGGAACATCACAATGAAGCCAACTTCTAAATTCATTGACAATGGAAAAGACAAATTTAAAGTCATTGATATGTTTTTCTTTAAAACTATTTTTATAGTGTGGAATAAAATGGAACATTTTTGGAAAGTACACTCCTACCTGTTTTGTTTTGTATATGTAAAATGGAAATCTATAGGCTTTTAAATTAAGATCCACTAAAACTTCAATAGGTGCAGATATGAGGTGTGCGGTAAAAGTTAATATCCTGAGGAGTTTCAGGACCCAGAAAGCCAGTTCTCTTAGAAGTTCACTTGTATTGTCACCTAAGCAGGAAATAAACAGGTCCTAATTTTTAGAAAGAAAATAGAACTTGCTCTACATGGGTTATGACTTGCTGAAAGGTTAGAGTTTTAGGTCTTAGATGCCAAGTTAGAAAAAACAAAATATAAACACAAAACCTCTCTCTCCAAAACCATAAGATGAGGAAGGTTATAATTGGATATGAAGCACACCAAAGTGCTTTGGGCTCTGAGAGAAACAAGAAGGTATTGAGTCTTAAGTTGAACACATTCAATCAAGCCTTTAGTGTAATACAAGGGATAGTGGTCCTTTCTAAGAGAATCATCCATATTCGACAGAGATCAGGGGGTCGATGCCAGGAGCAGGAGGATCTCACCGGAAGGATATCTAGGAGTAGAGACATCCAGTCCCTACTGAATGTAGGGAATCTTTCATTCATTCAAGAGTCATTTCTTGAGAATCTTAAAGTGCACAGAACCTTAACGGCTCTTGTGATATAAATGCAGATGAATATATCATATGCTCTGATAAACTTCAGGAATAGTGAAGACAGAGTTGTAAAAAAATAAGTTTAAAATGATGTAATACAGACAATAATAAGAGACTGAAATATACAATGGTAGCATAAAGGGAGGAATAATTAATTTTGCCTTGGAGGAACAGAGGTACCTTTTCAGTGGAATGTCAGACATGTGGGGTTAGGAGTTTGTCAAAAGGCAAAAGTAAACAAAAGGAACCATCAGGAATAATGTGAGCTAGCATCAGATACAGCATAGTGTGTCTTAATACGTCTACACTCACGAACATAACCCAGAGTTGACATTAGTAAATTTTTTGAAAGAATGTTTAAATGAGAAGCATCTTACCTAGTTCTTCAATAACAATCATTTAGACTGAAAGAAAAGAAGCAAAAAGGACTTCACCAAGTATGCCAGTGATGATCAAGAAAACATAAGAAAACATTCTCAACCTTTATGTAAGTTGCTTTCAGTGTAGTACTCTGGATTATAAAGGTTGTAAAAGTGACCTTCAATCAGGCATTTTGGCAACAAATGTACTATCCCAGACCCACAGAGTGCCTTACTTAACCCATCCTATCCTCGGGGAGGTTGCTTGGACCCTGTTTAATTAGCTCTCTCCATCTTTTTAGGCATTTCTGAACAATATCCCAGATCAAGAGTTGAACCTCTATTTGTAGAAAAGTATTTGTATAATTCAATACTTAGGTAGTTTTAAAAGTAAATAATTGTAGATGCAGCCAGATAAATGAGGGTCCTGTGATTTTAGGGATTTTTCTAGACTTTATCTTTTCTAATCACTTGACTTTCTAAGCATTTGGTTCAGTCATTTCAGTGAGCAGAGAAACAACAGTAGCAATACGGAGCCATGCTTAATAGTCTCTTCAGCTCTGATATGCCTATTGAACATCCCAGTCAAAGGTAGTATTTCGTATGTGATAGAGGATAAATCTGCTGTTTTTGTGCCTTAAAATCTTTGTTATTAAATCTACCATTTTTTTTTTGTAAAATAGACCTATTTTAGTGCTTCTAATCAAGGAAGTAGGGAAAAATTGTGGAGAGTGTTAACAGCATTAGGAGGCACCACTTACATGTTATCTGCTTTTCTACAATGACACCTCTGATCCTGTCCTAATTGGCGTATTAATCTTCAGCAGTGTCTGGCCCAGGTGTCATACCAGAATCACCAGGAACATGACAAGGTCATGGCTTGTAACCCTTCAAAATATTACCAAGAAACTCTTTTAGTCATCTTTAGGAGGCTGCCAGCACAAAAAGTATGTTCTACCGTAGATATTTCTTCACTATGATTACATTCTGTGTGATTGAGATCTTGCAGGTATTCTGGAATTGAATTCTCTGTTTTGAGGATAGTATATGCACATTTGGAATTACCCTCAAATCTGAAATTTTTGGAATTATGTTAATATGATACCTTTTCATTAAAGCCTGTGTTGGACTTTCCATTCTATAAGCATATGCAGAAAGTTAGTGTGGAAGTTTTGTAATTCTAGTTTGTAAATAGCTCAAAAAAAAAAAAAAAAAGGACTGTCTTTTAGCATGTCTCATGTTTTAAAATGTAGATTCTGTAGGATATTTTCTTTTGGCATCATGAGAATAAAAAGCATACAAAGAAAGAAATATTTCTGCTTTATAATTCTAGTTTGTTAATAGCTCAATTTTATGGCTTGAAAAAATATAAATATAGCCTCCTCAAGCAATCTCAAAATCAAAATTTTTAAAATGAACCAATCTTCTCGTGCCATGTTGCTATTTCAAAGCACAGTATCCAGTTTGAGTAAAATATAATAAATCTCATTATGTTGATAAACAACAAAGTAATTAAAATCTAGGGACAATTGATGAAGCTATTTTGACGTTAAATCTTTCAAAATAACTCTTTTCTGACACTGTCTTCTCTGCTCCCACTCCCTCCATTTATTTTTGGACTTAGAAGCATATTTGGTATTTTACGTATTTAACCAACTTGATTTAATCTGATGTTCACCCACACGTATTTGTGAAATTAAAGTCTATTACTAATAATTTATTGATATTTTATTCTCTTAAAGGTTATTAAAAATTGTCAATTTCCAGTCTGTGAACCTGATATTATAACTGCTTTCAACTATTATATTTCTATTTCTCTTGCTCCCAAAGCAGACTTGTTTGTTTCACTTGCTCTCAGTAGCTATTCTTAGCTGAGTATTAACTGGGGAACAAGAAGCACTATATTGATCATGAACTTGCTAAAATTTTCTTAGAGAATTCACTTTGCCTAGGCCTTATGGTTTGCCAAAGTATAGGATACATGCTATTGAACTGAGTATTGGGCAAAAATAATTGGCTACCTACCAAAAGTTTAATTAATAAAAGTTTTGGAATTCAGATCAATTGTCTTGATTCTCTGCCCTTATTGCTATTAATATAATGATCCCTCATTCTATATATTTTTAATATTCAAAGGATTTTATACATCATCCTTAAAGCAACTTTAAATGGTACCATTTTTATTGTGCATATTTTATGAATAAGGAGCTAAAGCCTAGAAAGTTTAAATGGCATGATTAGTAGAAGGATGGAGCAATGATCAGAATTCAGGTTTTCTAATTTCAATCCAATTAAATTCCACTATAATTTCATTTATAAATGAAATATTTCCCCAAATACTGTTTGATTGTCACCATCTAAGGCATAAGCAGCTGTAATATGCATAGTCAGTAGCAATTCATGTTAATATGAATTGTATTCATTTGTTGATCTTAAAGCAGCACATTGACCCCATAATATATGATCTTTATTCTCATCTCTATTTAAAAATGTGCCTCAGACTATAATAAGGACATACAATTCTTTACTTTCAGAAAGTCATATAACTTTTTTTTTTCTTTTAATGCAAACCTAGGAAGAGGTTAGACATTTAATCAGAGAAATGGGAGTGGGTTTGGGGATGGAGGTATAATGTAAATGGACAATAGTGACACTATAAGAAAAAAATGAAGGTGGTACTCATCAGAAGAAATAATTCCAACATTCGGGGAATATGGGAGGATAATTATGTAAGTGAAATAGTATTTGAAATGAATTTTGTGAGGGTTATAACCACCAGTCTCATTTCTGTAATACGTAAAATTCAGGTAATAATCTGGCTGCAAATCAATGAACTGGTTATATTAAAGTGAACTGAGTCCTAGTCATGCTAAATATTTCATTTCACCTTACATCAGTTAATAAAATCAGGATAATAATACTTTCCTCTCGACCTCACGGATTTATTCTGAAGATCAAATGAAACAGAGGATGTGAATGTACTTTGGAACATTGAAAGCATCATGAAGCAACATAAAGCTGTGTGATTTCCACGAATCATGCAAGAAAGCAATTTCATTATCTTATAGTAAGACTTTGTGCAAATATAATGTAGGATATGTTATGACTTCTGCATGAAATCTAGAGAGATAGAGAGAGTCCCAAGGAAAAAAAAAGACAGCAGAATTAAGCTTTTGTATTTAAGAGATGGAAATGCTTGGTATGAAGACTAGATTCAAATCGTAAATTAGTGTTTTATTACTAGGCAATAGATTTTTTTCTGTACCTGCAGGAATTCCTGTTAATATCAGTTGCCGTTGCTTTCATTAGCCAGGCCAATGATGATATTAGTCTCTTCTAGGCAAAAATGATCCCAACTGTTTAATAATTTACCCAGTAAATATTGAAAGTACAGAAGATAGAGATGCAGTTTGAGTTGGAAAGAGCTGAAAAGGTTTAGTCTGAGATGTTTTCTGATGTCTCGTATGAAAGCTTCCTGAAAACAATAATGCCATGTGGCTTCACAATTGTCCGGTTTAGGGAAAGCAACTACGTTCAAGAACCTCTCATGGCCAGAGATTTCTAATTTTTGCCAAAGGGCTCTGTCCTTTCCCTGCCTGCCTGAAAATTTTCCAATAATGAAATGATTGAATATACAGAAGGTATTGCTATTAAATTTGTGATTGGGTGGAAAAAGTCATCTCATGTGATCCCCTTACTTCTTTCTTAGTGATCGGAGTAGTATATTTTTGTTTTCTGAGAATGCTGTTTCCTTCCTCCACTTAAATAAAAGAATTATAGACACCCCACAGTCCTCATCTTCTGTTTCCAAAATGATGCTAGAGATTTAAAGAAACAGAAAAATGGTCCATTTAGTCATTTAACAATTATTTATTGAGAGCCTACTAAGTTGAGAGCCTCTTCTTAGGTGCTGGAACAGAAAACAGAATAGATAAAAACCTGTGTCCTTACAAACTTATGTGTTTGGGTCACGCACGGTTCTTCGAAATTAATTAGCTGCTTTGCTGAAGAGGAAAAAGTAATGTAATGGGCAAAATAATATTTGGGCTTAAAGTATCGATAAGTTCTTTTCTAGGCATACTCCTTTATTTCTTTCTAAATTCAAAGTGCATTTTGTTCACTGCCTCAAACCTGTTGTCCTTGTTCACTCTCTTTTTCTTCTCAGAGTTTCAAGACATTCATAAGCAGCTTAATAGTTTGAGCCAAACTGAAAAAAAAATTATAAATTATTTACTTCAACTTTTTTTTAAAATTATTATTTTTGTTTCTGGGAAAATGTGCTCAGTGAATCTGAAACTTGTAAATTAGATCCCGAAAGGATGGTTTTTGGGACAAATAACTTTAATGGTGAATATAGTGTGGATTTGATTTGCCAATAAGCAACCTTTTTCTTTTGGTTAATTTAGTTCTTTAGATGTATCATGCCTTAATATTGATTTGCTTCCATGAATGTGTGAACTGAAATGTATGATTTACAAGCAGTGCAATAGAGAATATTCCTGTAATTTTGAAACATCATACTTATTAAAAGAATGAAGACCAAAAATTACCTGCCCTTTTCATCTTCCTTTTTTTAGGTGAGGTCACGTTACTACACATCAAAATAAGTCTGTTTGATTGACTAAGAGACATTTGACATTTGAGAGTGATAAATGTTATGCTTGTAATTGATACTCGAGAAATTTGTTTTTAGAAAAAGATCTTCATGTTTTGAGCCATTGCTAAACTTTATTATATTGTCATTTTGACATGTATTTGATATGATAGCAGGCTTAATCAGAGCATGAAAACATAAAAGTCTTTATGGATTCCAATATATATGAAAATGGATATTCATAGTATTATAGTTGTCTTATTTCTTTTGCTGTTACACTAGAAATTGTAAGTATCTTACATTTTCATTATCTTATAATATGGAAATTGCAAATTTTATAATTTAGATTACTAATCTGTTGATGCAGAAGCTTAGTCATCTTTTTGGTGCAGTTTTCATTTTAAATACAAATAATTGATCGTTAAATGTTAGTTTTCATTCTGATTCCCACATGTACTGTCAAATTTAGGAAACAAGTATTTTGAATGTGAAATGAAAGTCTCATGCAAATATAAATATATGAGTGTGTGCGTCCGTGTGTGTTCACTGAACCCATTTACCTATTTGTTTGGAGGTTTTTAAGTGGTTCTTACGGTTAACTGAGATATTGGGTTTTCTTACATAACATTTAAGAATCTTCCTCTATCAGTTTCCCTTTAAAATAATATTTTGCTTGACCCAATGGCCACTTTTTTTTTTCATTTTTAAAAAATGCAGTTTTATTGAGATATAGTCACACATCATACATACCATCCTATGTAGACTGTCGTCACGGTATCATCACATAGTTGTGCATACAATGCCATGATCAATTTTAGAATATTTATATTACTCCAGAAAAGAAATACAAAGAAGAAAAAGAAAATCCAAATCCTTCCATACCCCTCCGCCCCCTGTTATTGACCCATAGTGTTGGTGTGTTACATTTGTTACTACTATTGATGAAAGAATATGAAAATATTACTGTTAATTATAGTCCGTAGTTTGGAATAGGTACATTTTTCACGTGTACCCCTCTACTATTAACTCCTTGTAATAGTGGCATACATGTGTCCTAGTTCATGAAAGAACTTCTTTATATTTGTACAGTTAATCATAGACACTGTTAACCACAAGAGTCACTGTGTTACATATCCCCATGTTGTGTTTTGTTTTGTTTTATTAAAAAAAATTTTATTGGTTACATATAGCATCGCACATTGCAGCAGTTAGTTGTAGAACAGATTTCAGAATTTGATATGAATTACAATTCCACCCCAATGGCCACTTTTTAATTATTTCTAAATCAATTTGATATGTCCAATTTTTATTATCACAAGCCATTTGGAGAACTGGATGATGGTGATTTTTCAAAGTTTTATTTTTAAGAGGGCTTAATTTTTTCTCAGTGTATCAATTTCGTTACTTGGAAATTTCCAATAAAAACTTGATCTTGTTACTTGGGAATTTCCAATAATAACTTGATATTTGATTGAATCAATCAAACAGTATGTGTTTATGGGAAGCGCCTGCTGTTTTATGTGGTGTAATCCCAAGTCCCATGTTCCTGATAGCAATGACTAAGAATTTTATTATTTTTAATCTGAGATGCCTCCTAAAATAAGCATATAATAATATATGAATGGCAATAAAATTGTGCTTTTGGCTGTGTTTTAATATAATTTCATCTTCAGTAAATATTCTATTCCTTGCTATTGCTTTAAATACATATTAAACAAAGAACATTTTATTCATAGACAAAATACCTATGAAATATATATTAATCTTTCCATTTAGAAGAATGTTATCATCTTTGTCTCAAAAGTATCATTATATGGAACATACACAGTTTAGATATCAATTAATATTTAGACTGTCTCAGTTTAACAGAGCTGCTATCAGAAATATCACACAATGAGCTGCTTTAAACAGTGGGATTTTATGGGCTCATGGTTTTGAGGCTGAAAGTAATCCAGAATCAATATGTCAGCAAGGCTTGCTTTCTCCCTGAAAACTGTAGCATTCTAGTGTTGGCTGCCAGGAATCCTTGGGGTTCCTTGGTTTATAGATCTGCCTCCAGATCCACAAGGAATGTGGATTAAGATTAAGAGCATGTGTTTTCTGGGGTAGATCAAGTTTATTACTTTCAGATGGTACAGTGATTACTATCAGCTGTTATTCACAATTACAGTTCATTTTTTGCTAATTGCAAAATGATCCCTGGTTCTCTAGGAACAGCTATGACTTACAGAAAATACTCCTGAGTAATACATGTGTGTATGGATGCAATTAAATATTAATCAGATAAAATTTAGAATAATGTACCAGAAATATTCTAATCTCCTGGAGTGCTAGTAGATTAAAATTGGATTATTCTAGGTAGGTAATTGAAGTTCATAACTTAGAGTTTTATGAATAAACCAAACACAGTGTGATAGTGATATATAGTATATTTCTATAATGAAATCTCAATGTTCAAGTTTTGACTTAAAACATTTAAAAAATGAGATACAATGGGGAAAATAACATGTCTATTTGTTTAGACAAAAGACCGTTAGTTCAATTGTCATTAGGTCTCATTGCTCAGAATTGACTGGGACAATTCTGATTTAATTTTCTTTTAAAAAATTCTTATTATTTTCCTGCAAATGATATTATTCATCCAAGTAATTAAAATTTTCCATTTAGATGAATTAAGGGATACTAAGGAATGCTGAAAAATAATCTGCATTCATTCCATCATTAATATAGTGTTATGACTATTAATGTATACATAATTGATAAAAGGTATACCATATTATAATTATTCATTAATGCATCATTAATAAATATACTCAAGGGCTGCATAATATATCGCTGCATAGATTTTAAGTACAAGTAACATTTTTTTTTTTTTTTTTTTTAAGAGAGAGGGAGGAAGGGAAGGAAAGACAGAGAGAAGGAAGGAAGGAAGAAAGGGAAACATCTTTAAACATTTTCTTGTTTTATTGTATTTTGTTTGTTTGTTTGTTTTTTTTTTTACATGGGCTGGGGCCGGGAATCGAACCGAGGTCCTCCGGCATGGCAGGCAAGCACTTTGCCCGCTGAGCCACCGCGGCCCGCCCAGTACAAGTAACATTTAAATCTTTATTTTTCATCTTACTTATTTTAATTGGAGCAAACATAACCAATTTGAAAATAGCCGATGATATATAGTATTTGGTTAAGGGAAATAAATCAGCTACCTGATAAATATTTTACATTATATTTTTAGTAAGTAATTTTCACACTTCAGTGATTAAGAATGTAGGCATTAGGGTCAGACAGAACTGAATAGAAATTCAATAGAGGGTGATTTTGCTTTTCTTATTTAAGTACCTATGCCTTCCGTATAGTATATGCTCAAAAAATTAATGAATGAATTTTAATTATGGCCCTAATAATTACTACCTTTATAATCTTGGGTTACTCGTAACTTGGGTTACTTTGAATTTCTAAACCTCAGTTTTCTCATCTGTAAAATTATGGTTCTAATAATATCACATCACTGGCTTAGATGAAATGCAATATGACCTGTTAAAGACCCTGACATAATGCTTCAGACTCCGTAAGTACTGTATAAATGATAGCTATTATCATTTAAGTGAATGACATTTGAATTAGGCTCTTTGGCCTTAGTTAAAATATCAAAGCCTCAGTGCTTATAGGGCCACAATACTCCAGTTTAACTCTCTGCCTGAGACAAATTAACTTTACTATTCCTCTTTGTTTTTCTAAAATAGTCGCTTTTTCAAAGAGCTGGAGTATTTCAGTGATGAGGGCACTTAGACCGTTTGCTCTTTTGGTGTTGAGGGTATTTCACAGTCTGTAACCTTGGTTCTGTTTGGAGTGTGAGCATGCATTCTTACACTGTTTTCCTTTTTACTTAAAACTTGGGCCAGAATAGTTTGGGCTGAACAAGTAAGTAGTGTGCGGTAAAGTAAAATGTCACATTTGCTGAAAATTTGAAATGGAAATTGCATATATTTAGTCTTTATATTAAATGTGGTTAGCATGAAAAATCTATTTACCTTTTTGTATCTTATAAAAATAGGCAATTAAAAAGACCCAAATGTTTTAACATCCAATGTGTTAATGCAGGGATGTTAGCACGTTTGGGGGGTATGTCTTAGCCTGATTTTTTTTAAAACATGACCTAAAGCCACAAAAGCTCATCTTGTAGTCAAGTGTAATTAAATGTGAGATGAGCTTTGTCTTTCCTGACCTTGAATGTGGCTCAGGCAGTGGAGATGAGGGACCTGCATGTTCTAAGTTAGAGAGCTGGGAGGTGGGGTGGACTGCAGCTCCTCCAGATTTACAGAGAAGAGCCAGACCCTACCACCATCTCCTTCTCTCTAAATCAAAATAAAGAGAAAACTGGGATAGGTGGCTTTTCAGTGAATGTAATGCGCTTGAAGAAAAACTATTATCCTTTTCAAAGCCAGAAATAGATACCTTTTGAGATGGATTCTAAAGACTGAAGGTAACTGTGAGAAGAGACGATAGAAATCTTATCCCTTGGTTTGATGTCTGCTCTGTCAGAATCCCGCTGACAGAGAGGTGGCGGCCATGGAGACCCTGCATGCTCCATTTGGTACGATATGAGAATCATAAATCTCTCTTTGGTTCACGGAATTCCTCAGAGAGTTGCTGGATGTGAGCCCATGGTGCTGACATACAGGAGGTCTGCCCACTGGAGGAGAGCATCCCAGCAGCACGAGGGATTGCCTGAGATGGCATAAAAGGGGTTGACAGCAAATCCGTTCTCCCACTGGAGGGAACTTTGCATTTCAGGAGTGCACCAGCATTTGGCCACCAGCTAAAGAAGGGCTCCCGGTAAGCCCGTGCATTCCGGAAAAGCACTGTCAACGAATGGAAGGAGGATGGCAGCTATTCAGGCCAGTAAGGAAAGGCTTGCTTTTCCTTTTCACCCTTCCTCACCCACAACCTAAGAAGAAACTGGCCCTAGGAGAGGCCAGTGGAGTAGGGGTTCTGTAAGTCACATCCCAGCCTGGCTCTGTACCCTGCCCCCCTCCAAGGCTATTCTTGTGCTGGTTGAGTAGCGGAAAAGGGCTTTGAAGTGGCTGAAAAGCCTTGAACTCAGCCCAAGTGATATTAAGAGAGATTTAATAAATGAGAAGACCCAAATCAATGTAGGATGGATTAAAAGTAAAACTTTTCATGTTTGTTTCCCAAGTTCAGATTTTTCAATAATGAAGAAGGATTTGTGGAGAAACCTGAAAGAGGTCCTCCTGAAAGAACATGAATAGCCTTTGAAGTCTAATGTTTTTTTCAAACTTAAGTTCCATCATATAATAGCTATGGGACCCAAGCAAATTCTCTAACATGTTTAACTGTCAGTTTCCTCATTGGTAAAATTAAAATAATGACATCTACACCTTCAAGTAGATTAAGGGAAATAACATAAATTGAATTATTGTAACACAGCATAATGCATATCAGTAAATATCAGGTCTTTTCCATTATGCCCACAAGAATTTATGCAAAAGGTATGGAGAGGTATTTTAAAAATTGATCTGTGACTACGTAGATAAATACTAAAAATGTTTCAAAAGCAATATAATGGTGTTTTCCTACTTATAGTCTGGATAGGTTCATATATCTCTTTTAAACTGAGATTTTTTAAAAACTATGGCAGGCAGATAAAATGTGAGAAAGTCTTTGTGATACCCAACATACTTCCTTCTTTCTTGAAATTTAGCACACCACATTGATTAATCTTCTTTACTTTCCACCAGTAAGCTCATGGTGGAGTTCAGCAGCTGAAAGAATTTTCTGATTTTATTCTGATAATGTATTTACCCTGGGAAAAGAGTGCTATAGAGCAACTCTTTTTAACCAAATGTACGTCAAGGCTATGGATTTTAATATTGCCACACAGCCTTAAAATGTTCCCAGTTGCAGTATAAATATCAGTTTCACTAGGTTCCTGATATATGAACCAATATATATGTACACACATAATTTATACATATATAGCATAGATATGTATAAATTTGCTTTAACATTTTAACAAATGACATATTTAAACATTATTTAGGCACTAGATCAAATATGAACAAGAAAATCTCTTCAAAACATTATTTCAGTCTCTCAGCCTGAGAGGACATAATGTAGACTGATTGGGAGAGTCAGGTAATTTTACACCACTGTACTGAAGTGTGATTATTGCTAAGGATATGGTATACTGTTGCTCAGGTTCAGGTAGAGGATCACCAATGAGGGGAATAAATTAGGCCATCCAAAGGGATATAATAAGGAGTAATGGATTAAAATCAAGTCAGGACAATTTCAGCCGACCAGGAAGAGAAAATGTCCTCTGAGATCTCATTATCTTCTGACATACTCTTACATGGGAAATAGTGATAATACCAAGAATTGGGAATTTTTTAATTGGCTTGACCACTTAGTGAACACTTTTAACTGTAAGCGTCTCTCTTACAACTGGTTTTCGAAGGCTTAATCGGAAAAACAGAAACTCTACCAAATTATACGTGTGTGTGTGTATCAATGGTTTATTTATGCAAATTCACACATATAATTTTTTGCTGGGAAAAAATTTGAAAACAAAGAAATGTATAGAAACTCCTTTGGGTAGTGGTGGTAAATGTTTTTGTTGGTTTTTAAGTAGATTTTTGAGATATAATTGATGTACCACGCAATTGACTCATTTAAAGTGTACAATTCAGTGTTTTATTTTTTTTTTAGGAGATCACAAAGTTGCATTCTCATCACTACCATCAAATTAAACATTGTTGTCACCTCGTGAAAGAAATCCTTTTTCTCCCACCCAGCCCTAAGCAATCACTACTTTCTATCTTTACTTAATTTGGAATTTTATATAAATGGAATCACACAATATGTGGACTTTTGTGATGGGCTTCTTTCCTTTTAACCTGTCCAAACATCATTTTCTTTGTCTTTTCTGTGGTATTGATAATACTTACCTCACATATGAGATTGTTATGAGGTTTTCATGTAAAACTTTGTAAACTTTACATGCAGAAATGAATGTTCAATAAATTTTAGTGGCTGTAGTAGCAGTAGCACCAGAAACAGTAGTAGTAGCAACAATATCTAGAATTAGAACCCTGGTTTAATGTAACTGATCCAGAGTTCTTTTCAGTATGCCAGCCTGCATTTATGAAATTAGCTTTCCATTTGGATATTTTTGGTCACAGAGTGTGAATAACTTCACATCTACTCTTTGGCCAAAGAAACAATTCCAAATGCCAAGTTCTGTTCACATACATGAAATCACACACATCCATACACACACTGAGTAACTGAAAATAAGTATCCAACTAAATGGCAGACCATATCCAGAACAGTGTATATACATGCACCCAACTGAAATATCAGTTCATGTAACACTTCTCATTTTTAGGGCACCTTTTAAAGGGCAGTGTCTTACTGCACTCAGGGAACAGTATGTTAGTCAGTGATTTAATTTGTTTGAGCTCATGGAAATAACCAAAACTGTATTTGAATTAGAAGCCTTTTGCATCTCTTAATCCTTTCTGTATATTTTACTCATATATATAAATATATACATACATATAAATTTCTTATATTTCTATTTTAAATAAATAAATAAACATATATGTTTTTCCTTTGCGTGAGCAGCACTGGGAATTGAACCCAGGTCTCTGGCATGGCAGGCGAGAGCTCTACCTGCTGAGCCACCATGACCCTTAAATACATATATTTGTAAAGGATTTTTTATAAAGAAGAAAGATGGTCACTGAGGATAATATCATGCGAAACTAACCTGTTTGTGTCCTGTCCAATTTTAATTTGCGTATAATTAAGTTACAACATCTTTATAATTTTGAATTATGCTTTTTTAAAATTAACTTTATAGCATAAGCATTTTAGATTGTTCTCTTCCTTATTAGCATAAAGTGAAATGCTAATCGTTGTCTTTTACTTTGCTCTTGTATGGGAGATATTCATTATGTGGCTTTAAGTTCACTTTAGTAATCTTTGGTTGAAAGTTGCATAACCCATAAGTAGAAATGTGAAGATTGGTGAAAAATACATTTTGCACAGTATTACCTTAATTTTTTATCCAGATTCAGATTGTATTATTTCCTAAGCACTATGGCCTATTCTTCTTTCATATGTTTCTTTGTCTTTCCTTTATATTTATCATTTTCTGCCTTGGCAGTAGCAGAATATACATTTAAAACTAAGATTCTATTAAAATTATTTTTGCTATACATTTGATTCATCCAGTTTCTTTTGATGCTTTTTGTATAAAACTCATCCAGGATTCTTATTTATTTATTCATTCATTCATTCATTTAATTTGACATGTGCTGGACATTGTATGCCAATCAAGTTTCCTCTTTTCTTCTGTACAACTCTGAGATTTCTCAAAGTCTCAACAGACGAGAAAGTAAGCTAAACATTGCTCCCTTGATAAAGAAATTCTGGTTTCCCAGGATGGAACTGTTAAACAGCTTTTATGTCTAAGGATGGGGAGTGGGACTAAAAGAAAAGAACTATTAATTTTCATAGCTATTTTTTTGAAATGCCATTTTGAAAGCATTAGGCACATAATGAAACAAATACCACAGCATATTTCTGTTTTTGTCTTCCATCTACAAAGCTGAAACATGCAGGGTTAATCTTTTTTCATCTTAAAAATATAGCCTTCAGCATTTGATATCTTTTATGATCTCAAGGTAGAATGGTATAATTGCCTGTGCCTATGGGCCAGTAGACAGTATCCAAAGCGCAAGACCAGAATCAAGCTGTCCAAGGTAACCCCAGAAAATTCAGTTTATAGAAATACCAGATGAAAATGGAATCTTAAGCGTTGACTTATCCTAGAAAGAAGAAATATTACCTGGTGTAAAAGTAGCTGAACCCTTCAAACAGAGATGGTACAAAAATGAAGTTTTCAGTAACAACAGAAGGAACATTCAAAATATGGAGACCCATTCAAAAACCAAAAAGCTAGTTTGATTGTTGGTTTTTCAGAGTTTGTATTTCCTACTCTAAGTTGTTCAGAAAAAGTTAGACCCATTTAACTTATTGCTGTCACCTTTGTAAAATTTGAGGAAAATAGCATTTCCTCTTTATGTCAGTCTAAAGATTCCATATTTTCAATCTTTGACTCTAAGAACTCAATTATGACTCCTATTCATTTATCAGTGGGCCTGAGAGTGGGAGTGTAAGCTCTTCACCTGCCCTGCGACCTTGGCTCTTCATAGTCTTGTAGATTGTCGTACCCTCTCAGGCAATCTTTCTTACCATTTCTGTGCTGTCCTCTTGGGAACTTTCCATTCCTTTTTCCGCTGACATCCAGCCATTTTTAGTCTCCAGGCATGCACCACTTTCACTGTTTACTCTTTCCAGTCACTCCAAGGTTGTTGAGTGCTACTGTCAAGTTTAAAAAATAAGTAAACATAAACAAACAAAAACACGATCAGTTCTATTTAAAGTTCATATTTTTTTTACATCTTGTTACTTTTCATCTCCTTCCCTTCCTCCCACACTTGCTACCAAAGCTGTTGTACTTGGTTTTATTATCATGGTTGAAGCTATCTGCTCTGTCTTCCTTGATCTCTCCCCCTATCCAACTATCATTACACACACTTCACCTACTTTAAAAAATCCTCCCTAAATATAATTTATCAACTCCTCCTTAATGTCTGCATTTTTCTCCTGGGAATATATGAACTAAACTATAAATATGAGATAAGATAACAGAAGCACCAAGGGTCCCAGTAAAGAGGCCAAAGTGGGATTCTTTACTCCCTCCAGCTCTGCCTCTCAAAAACTCACACTTACCATCAGGGCTCAAGAACAAAGCCATCTTGTTTTTGAAGTCTTCCTGTGACCACTCATCTACAATTAGTTACCCCTCTCTTTCATTTACCATAATGCTTTGTATATTTTATATGTAATGTCTGTCTTGGCACACTAGGCACCATAGTTGTGTATAAGCATACATGCATTCTTGTCTAATTTGTGATGACTTCAAGACTGAAGACATAGGAAGCATATGGATATACACAGAGGAAATATTCAGTAAGTATTTATTGACTACAAGGGGAATTGTTGGTCTTAGAAATCATGGGTGGGGAGAAATAGAATTTCAGTATTTTAGTTTTCATTTTTTAAATATAGATGGTAAAGGGGGAAAATATGAAACAGAGGGACTAAGAAAGTTGGATGGAGTAACTAAGTAGTTGTGTTTAGAAAGATGACTGATTTTATTTCCTGAACTGGAAGTAGATTCATTCTAAATATTGGTAGTGCAAAGTGAGTTTGAACTGATTGGCAACTGATATATCAGGTTTTATACTGGTCTAAAGTTTTATGGCTTACAAGGTGAATTCATATGCATTGTTCCTTTAAAAAAATCACCTAATGAAATAGATAAACTTACCTCCATTTTAGTGACGAGGAATTAGAAATCTTAACTGTCCTGCCCAGTACCAGGGTTCTCCAGTTGGTGGTCTTACCCGTTCCTGTTCTCCGATGTCCTTACCCCAAGACTAATGCCCATTCTGTTACACCAAGTACCTATAATTATAGGACTTAAGGAAGATGAAGAAATCCATGGTTAGAATATTAGAATGAAGTACAGTTGTGAATGTTAAAGTAATGAATTTACAATGGAGTACATACAGTGGTGAGGAACGTTGTGAGTCTATGACTAGTGTCTAAGTTAATGAATGAAAGCAGAGTGTTCCCTGGAGGACAGGTGATAACAAGAAACTCTACAAAAACCTTATTCATATTTTCTATTAATATAATGCAAATATTAACTTCAAAAATTATTATTAGGACAGACGAACGGTCTGGAGATACCACCTTAGATCAAGATGTAAGATACACTCTCTGGTGGTTTCAAATACGTCTGCAAGTTCTTTGACACTGCTCCCTTCAGAAAATATGGCCTAATTTCTCTTCACCTGAATATGGACTAGACTTAGTGACTCACTTCTCACAAATAGAAAATATCAGAAGTGATTTCATACAACTGCTGAAGGTAGGTCACAAAATGAGTAAGTTCTGCTTGGTATGCTCTCTCAGGGCACTAACTTTAGATGCAGCAGGCCAGCATGTTGTGGGGAGACTTAAGCAGCTTGTCGAAGGGTCCATGTGGGGAGGAACTGAAGCCTCTCACCAAAAACAAGCACCATCTTGCCAGCCATTTGAGAGAGCCACCTTGGAAGCAGATCATTTAGTATTTGTCAAACCTTTAGCTGTCTGCATTGAAAATGTTGATAACAGTCTCATAAGACCCTAAGCTCTAATGACTCAGCAAACCTGCTCTTGAAATTACTGACCCCTACAAACAGTGAGGATAATATATGCTTATTGTTGTTTTAAGTCTCTTATTTTGTGATTATTTCTTGCACAGCAATAGATGATAATATACCTCCCTTTCCTAATGAATCCAGTGGAATGAGGCAAGCAATATCTTCTGTGAATGTAAAAGTAAGTTATGACAAAACAAAACAGAACAAAAACAACTATAGGAAAAAAGGGCATGCCACGGTGGCTCAGCAGGCAGAGTTCTCTCCTGCCATGCCAGAGACCCTGATTCAATTCCCCGTGCCTGCCCATACACATGCAAAAAACAAACAAACAAACAAACAAAAGAACAAACCCAAAACTATAGAAATAAGTTATGAGAAAGAACTCAACGAACAACTTCAGAGAAATATCAATATGTTATTGTCCCTGGTTTTCATTGGGTTTAAAGCTGCACTGGACCCTTGCATTAGGCACTTTTGAGGAGACATTTACGTATAAGCATAGTATAGACCATCTTGATTGAATCCTAATTACTATTTGTCTCTATGATTTGTTTTGTAGACATCATTAAGCACCTCAGATTGGTTTAATGAGTCAAGGTAGGGCCTTAGAATCAGCCAGATTTTTTTAGCTCCACGGGTGGTTCTATCAGAGTCAAGGTTGAGAATCACTGAACCATCTTGTGGTTATTATATTTTTATGCTTCCCATTCAATTCTAACCTTCTGCATAGCAGTGGGCCTGCTTTTTAAATACTTTGTGTACTTTCTAGCATGAGCACAGTGCCTTGGATAGAGTGGGAAGCAAATATACTTTATTGTCCTTTTGTAGCATAATGCATCTTGAATACATATCATTGATCAACTAGATTACTGGTTGGAACACCGTGGCAATAGATAGAGGAAGTATTAATATATATATTTAGTATTATAAATGAATATGTATTTAATGTGATATATATATTGTGCATTCAAAAGCCTGTAACAACTTATAGTCTTCTTTTTTTGAGTAGTTAGTCATTTCCTAAAGCAATTTTATCTTTGGGGATTTTTCAACCTCCTAAGGTGCCCTTAATAATTTATCATGATAAAGCCCTTCATTAAAAAATCCTGAAATGCACAGTATGGTCACAAAAAAGAGAAATCATTAGATGTTTCCTATATCTTTTGATAAGAAAAATAAATAAACCATCATTGAATAGTTTGTTCAGATTGGACTCCTAATTCTGGCTTATTTTAAAATATTATTAATAAATATTTGTACATTGATATGTAATATTTAGATGTGGCAAAATTTGAGATAGGGTGAGAAATAATGCAAGAATATTAGAAAGTCCAGTCAGTGTAGGAATTCGTTCAACAGTCAAGGTAGAAAGACAGGTGAATGGACACTAGGAAAAAAAGGAAGAGACCTAGTGAAAACACGGGACTTCACTTTTTAGAAGATATCCCGTTACTTAATATGGATGATAAAAAGTATCCCCTTACTTAATATGGATGATAAAGAGACAGAAAAAAAGCGAGGGAGGAATGCAGAAAAGAAAAAGAAGAGAGAAGTGGGGTGAAGACAATGCTTGTCTGATACAAGTTTAATGATGTCCAGAAAGTTTTTAGTAATGATTTTAAATTTTGTGTTGTAGAACTGTTCTTACTTTTAAAGAACCATATCTCAGTTGACCAAGATTCTATTTCATTCATTGTATCTGAATAATATGTAACTTCTCGTAGAAAAGGTCTAGAGAGGAAACCAAATGATAGTGCACCAGATTGCTACAAAACCATTGATATATTGACATTTTTTTACATCAAGTTAAGTAGTAGGAGAAGAAAGCCATGAGATTTTTAGAGATGTTATACTAAAGAGAGTCTGTTTGGTGTTCCTCATTTCCACTCAGTGAATTGTGTGTAGCTAGGTGCAGGCTTGTCAATTCTTGCCAAACATTGGTTACTTTTTGTTATCGGAAGAGTTCAGAATCACAATTATGGCTTTCTCTTTCCTATTTTAGGTCAAGACTAGTCTGTCTGAAAGAATATTAATAGACAAACTTCATTTTATAGTTGAAAAATTAATGAGGCAGATTCCTTATTATTCCAGACAGCAGATAAAACAGTTACAGTGGTAGAAACAATGCTAGGTTTACAAGCAGTTATTATAGTTAAAAATAAAGGTTCATCTAGATTCCCAGGAAATAAGTCTGGTAAGCAGCAAATGCTATGGTAAACATTTGTGAACCACTAAGTATTGCAGAAAGCTTCCAGTAGGCATTGTTTATTGATGCATATTTCCATTACTAAATCAAAATATTTATAACAATAGATAATGAGTAGATTGTTGTTCATAAACTATAGAGTAATAAAAATGATAAAGACATTATTAGCTGAGTCCAGCAGTATAGGAACTGCTTCTTAATGGGTTTTTCCCTCATCTATTTTCTCATTGCAGACAATGTGAATCATAATAGGAGGCTGCAGGAATGTTAGAAACATTTGTCCAGAGAAAATAGTAATAAAATTACAGTATTTAATGACTGATTTTTTGGGGAAATTTTTCCACTTTTGTTTTATATGATTGTCCATACAAGGAGAGTAAATTGCATTTAGTGCAATCTCTGAAGGAGAAATGTTTCTTCTTTAGGGAAAGAAAAGTGGACCATCTTTAATATTCAGTTAGTTAATGTGCTTGTTTTATACCTCAAAGTGATACCATAAATTATTAAAATGTGATAACATGTTATTTTGACACTCTTGAATACACGGACACATCCTTCATTAAAATAGCACTAAGAGCTTGGCTTGCAACAGGAAATTTAAATAAAGACACAGATATACTTGTTCATGTCAGAGAGTGTGTGTTAGAGGGAGAGTCACTAAATGCACATGCATCCATCCTGTATTTGTTTTCTTTCCTATCCTATGTAAACCATAATACTTTGACATTCTCAAATGCAAATTACATTTTCTTGGGGGTTTCCAAGAACAGTACATTTCTCTGGGAGGTGACCAAATTGAAGCAATCCTGGTTTCAAAATATGATTTCTAAAATACTAGTTACAGAAAAAGTATTTCCTGAAATCCTTGGACTAAAGTCATTGTAGTGATATCTGGAGCCAGTAATGGATATGTGAACCTTTGGATTCAATCTCTCCAAACATATTTCTGACTAGAAGGAAGTTAATTTTATTTCATCCAACTAATGTGAAATAAAGTCGTCCTCTCAATATAGTTCTGTGAGAAATGCATGGAGCCTGATGACAAGTGCTAATTGAAAATTCTATGAGCCATTTCCGAAGTGGTAGCACAGAAAGGAGTGATGGTTCCATCCAAGCAGGTCCTCTGCACTTGGTGTTCTGAACTCTTGGTTCTGATAATACAGCAGCCGTGTTCTCCTTAGGCAACCACTGAAAGGTGTCAGCCACTCTGGGCACCTCTCTGGCTCAGAGGCAGGTCTTTAGTCTTTGGAGATACAACTATGTCCCAATATTCACTTAATACCAACGAACCAATCACTTACTCATAAAGGAGCTTCAGAACAAAAGAATGGCTCAGCGCACCTAGATGGAATTTTCAAAGCATATGAGACCATGTAAAATTTGAACCCAAGGACCTCACATAAAGCAAGTCTTTTAGCATGAGCCATACTAAGGGATAAACTAGAGAGCGCAGAGATTTTTTGATCACTGCCCCTTAACATGCGTTCTGAATAATAAACCAGAACTATTCCTCTGACAGCTGAATGCAACCTCTGGGGTGCATTCAGCTGTCAGAATAATTGTTCCTCTGGAAGCTCAAGCAGCAAAATAACCAGGTCAAAATGGTGTGTGTGTGTGTGTGTGTGTGTGTGTGTGTGTGCGCGCGCGCATGTGTCTGTTAAAAATAATTGAATTGCCGTAGAAGCCATAGTTGTTCATAAAGAATTGTATTTCTTCAATTAGGCCACAGGCAGCCAAGAGGTTGGGGAAGAATTGAAAGGGATAAATAACGTGAGAATGCAGAGAAGACATTGGGAAGACACAGGTTGTAGTAGAGATTGTGCTGGAGTGAAAGGTCAGATTAGTGTCTTTTTGATGTGCCACTGACTAGCTTGTGACCTCGGGCAAATCCCTTTACCAACAGGGCCTCATCCTATGGAATGAGTAGAGTGATTTGAATGATCACTGCGGTCTCTTCTATTCCTGAAAATCTCAAATTTTAGATGTGAATGAGATGTGCCATATGAAAGATGTGAGATCTGCTAGCTTCTTTATCCTTTTGAGCCTACTTAAAATCTTTAGAAAGCCTAAAGATACAATATCTTAAATTGCTATTTGTTGAAAGCAGTGCACCACGTCTGATTGGAAGGTATGGAGGCTTAAATGTGTTTAAAATAAAAGTAAATAGTGTGGCTATTAGGATTCAGTTAAATAGTATGGTTTAGGAAGATAAGGAACTTCACCATAGAATGGGGAGGAGAAAATGGTTTTGAGACCGTGCAGCTGGATAAAAACAATCAGAAGACAAGAGGTTTGGCTTTATAAACCACAGAAATTTTTTTTAATTGAAGTGATAAATATATGCGGAAATACTAACATTTCATATTTTTACAAGTTATTTGCTTTAAAATGAGTAATATAAAGTATAAAAGATCTAGGCATTCTGCTGCTTTCTCTGATAAAATTTGACTTCTTCCAAATGAAGTTGGGTTTTAGATTCTATAACTTGAAATGCTAACATGCAAAGTGTAGTTTTGTGACTGGATTTTCAATAAGCCATTTAAAATATCTTCATTTTCTTATGTTGTAGTCCACAAGTTAATGAGGGGTTTGGTAGGTGTCGAGCAGCTGTGGTAGCAGCATGTCTCTTTATTTATTGATGAAAATCTCAGAGGAGAATTGTGTCTAGAATAGAGAAATAGCTCAATTGGTGTCTGTGCTAGATGGAGAAAATATGAAAGGGGGAAAAACTTACAAAAGAGAGTGAGGATACTGCTTATAACTGGCAGCATCTTTAAAAGGAAAACATCAAGGATGAACGTGAGAGATTTGGAGATGAATGAGCAAGTAAAACTTTTTAAGTCAATGCATCAGAAAAATAATGATAGGTGAGGAGGGGAAAGATGCATTGCTTCGATCTCTTTAACTTGGACATCAAAAACATCATTATATTTTAAGGGACTTAAAAGGTAGCTGATTAATCAATGTCTTGAAATGAAAGCAGCCTAGGAGATTTTCTAATCCAATTTTCTCATTTTAGGATGAGGAAATTGAGTCCCAAAGAAACTACATGATTTAAGTTTTCATGATGAGTTGGTAAATTAATGGGGAGATCAGGATGAATCCCAGACAGACCCCCAGGTTCCCAGGCTAATGTCCACCAAGTTTTCAATCTCTTCTCTAAGTGATGCAATGAAAGGGAAAGTATTTGAAACTCTTATGCTCCTCATAAAATGAACTTTGGCCATTTGACCTCAAGGATTTTCTGTCACTTTGAAATATATTCATCAAGTGCACTACAATTTTCTGATAGAAAGTCTAATAAGAAACACTGAACATGCTACCCCAACATTTTGATTAAGCATTTTATAATAGAGAAGTTGGATAAGAAAGAACAGTGAATATAAATTCACTTTCTGTACATATTAAATATGTGTGTCTGTGTAATGTAGAATGATCTACACGCTGCTATATATATACTATCTTGTCTTACTTCTGCACTGATTGCACAGATATTAAATGTATTTGTGTTCCTTGATGATGAGGATAGTGCACAAGAGAAAGAAGCGATGGAAAATTATTCTCTGTGAAAAGTGAGAAAATATGGAAAGCACATTTAGATGGTAAAACATCTAAAATTTGACACGATATAAACATACAGCTATTTTTTCATCCCATTTTTGGAGTTGTTAGGGGATTTTGCTGGAATTCTCATTTAAAAAGCAATGTTTTCACGTTATAGAACAAGAATATATAAAGGCATTTCTCAGGCATAGGAATTATAGCCAAATGAATGACTTCAGAGAGTGCATTATTGGTCACCCATAAGCACAGGTATGGTAAGAAATGATTCTAAGAAATTGACTATCCCATGCAGTATCACTAACATAATAGTCTGTCTTTACATTCCTTTCTTCTCATTCTAGATTTGGAATGAAAGCTGTGTTATCGTATTTTCTAATGATTAATATTATTAGTAGTCCTAACAGTAAGAATAGGTAAGCACATTATATATTCCATAATCTGTAATATTTCTGTGTTTCTTATAAAAATAGTCACCCAGGCACAGTTGCTCAGTGTAAGATAAGAAGCAATTATGGAAATGCTTTGCCAAGAATGGGCTAGAGGATGGGGATCAAACGTAGTGCCAGTGGAGTAAGTTGTCTCTCTAAGATTACTTTTTTTCCTGTGACATATAGACTTGTAAATGTTTTAAAGGACCTATTGCTTCTCATTATCTATACAGAGCACCTATGTTGATAAGAAGTGAAAAAAGTGATGTTACAAATATGCAGAACAATAGCCCATTATCCCATAAAATGGCAGTGGATGGTGAAATTTAGCAAAACATGCAAAATCACTGTTGAAACACTGCAGTTGTTATATTATGAGCAAAGATCATGAATAATGCAACAGGGAAATGGAGCAATAAGATCACACACAATCATTTAAACTTGATTCTATGAACATGAAGAATTGATCTTTGAAGTGATCTCTGATGAGGTTTGCCTCAGCCCAAGCAGCTTCTCCACTGAATGTGTTTGGTTCTCATCTTGCATTCTCGGCATATTTATAGGATACAGATTAAGAATGATTTTAATTTTGCATGGGCAAGATAGGAACTGCCAGCCCATCTTCAGTCCAGGCCATATTTCAGGTTTTAACTGTTAAGGTGAGGAAAAACTTTCCAGAGCTTATCAAGTTGCTCTTTCAAGGAGCATGGAGAGTGCCTCTGTGTGATCCTTCAGTTGTGCTGCCATGTAAATTTGATGACACTTTTCTTCTCCCAAAAAATGGTTGCAAATTGATCACGGAGTGAAGTTTTATAGCTTTCACTCTATTATAGTTGTTTCAGAAAGTGTAAAAACACTTAAAGTTGTCTGTTGTCCTTTAATGCTCAGAGAAAGGAAAGTGGCAGATCACTCAAACAAATCTCTCCAAATTGAGTGTCCTTTCAGATAGCCATTATTAAATACACCTCTAATTCACCTTGAATTCATGTAAAAAAATATCTCTGGACCACAGAGGTGCATGGAAATCACACAGTTAAATTTTCCACATGAATAAAGTAAAGCCAAGACAAGTTAAATAATTTATGTCATAGAGTGAATTTGAGGCTCAATTACAAGTGCTCTGACTTACAAACATTCTCTGTCAAAGAGAAACGTCATGTCTTTAGAGTGCTAATTCATGTATGAATTGTGGCAGTTACTAGTATTTTGAAGTTGGAGAATGGAAGAGTAAGGAAGCACAGATTTGTCCTTGAGGCAAATCTATGACAACAGTGTAATAATGGATGGAAAATATTAAAAGAAAATAATTATGACATTAATTGACACCATCATTTGAGCATTTTATTATCAATTGAGAAATTTTGTAACAGGTACCTGTGAAGTAGTCATCATGTGCTTAACATGTAAAAGGTAAGTTTCTAATTCAAAAGAGAATTAGACATTAGTGGCATTGGAAGTTGCAAGCTTTATTCAGGTTAGTAACAACCGATGCATTGATTTTTTTTTTTTTTAATGTTGCCAGTGAGACAGGAGAGAGTGAATAAGTTAGGCCTACTCAGAAGTCTACCCACAGCTATAAGTAATATTCAGTAATATGTTGCAATTTATGAGTTTCACTAAAATTTGTAAAGCAGGTATTAGGAAGAAATGGTAAATTGCTGAACAACTGCACAGCAGCTTTGTTTGATAAGTAAAGGAAGAAGAAATCGCAAGAATTAAACACTTTTTAAAAATCTGAATCTGATGTTTAGAAAAAGTAAAACATTGAAGCCTTTCAGTTTTGTCATTTTGAATTTGAAACAATTTGTTTAATCAGTGTTACACAAGTACTGTTGATGAGGATATGAGAGAGGCTTCTATGATTGAAATTTCTTATGATAAACTCAACATACAAACTCATTAAAATGATAGTACACTAAATAATAAGAGGAAAGTGATATTTCAGTACAATAACACTGACCCAGTAGTAAAAGGAAAGCACTAATCTTATAAGAAGAACAATAATCTTCTAAGTCAGATTGGATTTGGGTCACTTTAAAAAGAATTTCAAGAGTAATATAACAAATGAGTGCTCAGAATTACTTTATAAAATATTTATTTTTATTACATGAGTATATAATCACCTAAATGTTTTTATGCATATGTGCATATATACCTATATATGTGGCATTTTACAAAAATAGGAATATATTATATAAACTAATTTGTAACCTGCTGTGTCATTTATTAATAGCTCAAAAATATATTCCCATTGCATAAATTGGGTACCTTTATTATCATCCTGAATTGCCACACAGTAGTCTATTGAATGGATATTCACTCATTCATTTAATTTTTTTCAGTATATATCCTGAAAGGCATGTCTAACCACAGCAAAGTTAATTTGTCAATCTTTTTAAAAATACAGTCATGCTTCAAAGACAATGATGTTATAGAATTTCTTTATATATTCTGAATAGTAAGTCCCTATCAGATAGGTGGTTTCCAAATATTTTCTCCTATTGTATAGGTTATCTTTTTCACTTTATGACAAAGTCTTTTGATGTACAAAGGGTTTTTTAATTTAATTTATTTAATTTTTTTAACATGGGCAGGCACCGGGAATCGAACCCAGGTTTCCGGCACTGCAGGTGAGATTTCTGCCACTGAGCCACCGTTACATCACCTGATGCAGAAAGGTTTTTTAATGTTGAAGAAGTCCCATTTATCTATGTTTTCCTTTTGTTGCTTGTACTTTGGGTGTAAAGTCTAAGAAGCCATGATCTAACACCAGATCCTGAACATGCTTTCCTGCATTTTTTTTAGGAGGTGTATAGCTCTGTCTCTTTACATTTAGGTCTTTGATCCATTTTGCTGTTTTGATATGCAGTGTTCTGTGTATGTCTGTATGTCTAGTTCATTTATCTTATTACTCAAGATCTCTGTTTCCTTATTGACTTACTGTCTTGATGCTCTATTGATGAAAGTGCTATATTGAAGTACTGGTTACTATTTGCATGGAATACCTTTTTTCCATCTTTCCACTTTCAACCTATGTATGCTTTGGGTATAGGGTGAATCTCTTGTAAGCAACATATAGTTGTATCTTGCTTTTTTACCCATTCTACCAACTTGAGTCTCCTGATTGGGGAGCTTCCATTAACATTCAGTGTTAGTACTATAAAGACAGTATTTATTTAGCCACTTTGCCGGGGTTTTTTTGAATGTCATATCTTTTTTTAATCTCTCTTTTCCTTTATTGCGACCTCCTTTTCTGTGTAGTTGATATTTTGTGATGTATGTGACTGAACCCTTTCTCATTTCTGTTTTTGTATATTTTTAATGTATTTTCTTTGTGGCTACCTTGGGGTTAATATTATACAACATACATTTATAATCTACTTATTTGAAAAGGTACCAACTTAGCTTCAATAGCATACATGATTTCTGCTCCCATAGCCCTGTAATTCCCTTCTTTATGATGGTTTTGTCCCACTTTACCACTTGATATTCTGCATATCTACTATCAGGAAATATGCTTTTTCTTGTTTAATTATATTCTGATTCTTATATGAATAAAAGAGTAAAGTTGTATCTTGAGGTTATAGTACTGTTGGGTTTTGCATTTGCCCTTTGGATTATCCTTACTGATGACCTTCATTTCTTCAAAGTATTCCAAGTCACTCTGTCCTGTCTTTTCCTTTCAACCTACAGAACTCTCTCTAGTACTTCTTGTAAGGCAGGTCTCTTGTTGACAAACTCTCTGTTTTTGTTTATCTTTGACTATTTTAAACTTTCCCTCATTTTTGAAGGACAGTTATGCCAGATAAATATTTTTTGACTGGAAGTTTTTCTCTTTCAGTACCTTAAATATATCACACCATTGCCTTCTTGCCTCCATGGTTTCTGATGAGAAATTGACACTTAGTCTTCATGAGGATCACTTGTATGTGGTAAATTGCTTTTTTTTTTTTTTTTTTTTTTGCTGCTTTCAGAATTGTCTCTTTATCTTTAGCATTCAAGAGTCTGATTAGTGTGTGTTTTGGAGTAAGTCTGTTAGGATTTATTCTGCTTGGAATAAATTGAGCTTCTTGGTACATTTATGTCTTTCATAAGAGTTGGGAAGTTTTCAGCCATTATTTCCTCAAATATTCTTTCTACCCATGTTCCCCTCTCTTCTTCTGGGTCACCCATGACATGTATGTTTGTGCATTTCATGATATCACTCAAATCCCTGAAACACTGCCCAGTATTTTCTATTCTTTTCTCTATCTTTTTTTCTGACTGAATGATTTTGCATTGTCCTGTCTTCTAGTTTACTGATTCTTTCTTCTAACTGTTCAAACCTGCTGTTGTATGCCTCTTGTGTATTTTTAATCTCTACTAGTGTATTTTTCACCCCCATAATTTCTATTGTCTTTATACTTACAAATCCTTCTTTATGCTCACATGTTGTCTTAATGTCTTTTATCTCTTTATTCATATTTTCTTTCATCTCCTTGAATGGATTTAATAGATTTGTTTGAACATCTTTGATTATTTGTTCCAACTTCTGAGTCTCCTCTTATGTGTTAATTTGTTCTCTTAACTGAGCCATATCTTCTTGTTTCTTAGTAAGGCTAGTAATTTTTTGCTGATGTCCAGGCATTTGATTATCTTGATGAATTAACCCTGAAAATCCACTTCTCTCTCTTGTCTAGGGTGTCATTGTTGATTGCTGTATTGTTAAAGCTCTTCTTTGACACTTGGTCTAACTTATTCTAGACTTTCAGAGTAACCCTTATTTAACTGTTCAGATTTTCTCAGTCTTCTTCATCTGATTCTTGCCCTGCATATGTGGTGTGATTTTTAAGACTGCATTTTTTGTGCAATTGTTTCACCTCCAGGAAAGAGCTTCCTTTTCTCTGTTCCTTATCCAGGAATCTTGATCTGCTATGTTTGTTTTTGTGCAGACTTTTTTTCTCAGTTCCTGTGATATGTTTAAATTCTCTCCCTCACTCAGTGCCCCATTTTCCTTACATGTTTCTGTTCTGGGACCTAACTTATCTCGCAGCAGTTCAGTTTTACCCCATTTTTTTTTTTTTTTTTCTGTAAAGTGTTTCTGCCTCCACTTTCTTTTCCATTGGGGTATCCTACTGTGGGGAGCCAGATCAGGTCATTCCAAAAAAGATGAGTCATTTCAGAAAAGTCTGTTTTGCCTTTAGATAGTCCAGCAAACTGAATTCTTCTTGGGACTGAACCAGCACTAACTGAGGACTCTAAAGATGTAACTTGTAAAAGAACACAATGAATTAACATTTAGAAATCCAGAACATAACATTTCTTCCAAGTACTTTTTAAGAGGTCTGCATCCTTTGGAAATTAGAGCTCTTTGGCAATTTGCAAACATTAAAGAGCCCTTCTGGAAATGATATGAAGACTTAGGGCTTAATTTTATTCACTACTTGGTAAGGAGGTAGCAAAATAAAGATTCCTTTTTAGTTTATTGTTAGATATAATATATATAGAAAGGGATTGTGATATTATTAGAACGCATTTCCTTATGGGGTTATAAGCCATATTATTTGCTCTGTTCATTCAGTTGATCCAATCAAATAATGAAAATATCAGGGATTTTGGCAGATAGTTTCAAAACATTGTACTTATTTAATTGTGGGCATTTCTATGAGTTGTACTAGCATTGCATAGGTTTATAAATCAACATTTAACTTCTGTAAACATTTGTGTCCCCATTAAATTGTTTTAACATTTGAAATGTGAAACTATATAGAAGTGTTGATTTGAGTGGGTGATGGAGCAGTGCAATTACTAGAGGAGGAAGATTTTGATAAAGCTCTTCTGGAGAGGAACACATTGAATACAATTATGCTAAGCTAAAGTAACTGGGGTTTAAGAGAATGATCATTTTGGTTACATAATGGCACTCATTCATATTAGTCAACAAAATTAAAGCAAGCTGTTATAGCAAACCACCATCCCAGTGGCTTACTATGTTAAAGACTGATTTCTGGATCACAGAATAATCTGTTGTCATTCAGGAGCAGGGGTTTTATTCCATTTAGTAATCTAAGGGCTCAGGGTCCTTCCATATTGCAATTCTACCACACTTTAGGGCCGGGGAATCCTCTTCTGCATCCCGATGTTAGGCAAGGGAAGAATGAGTGCATAGGCATGGACACCTGTTCTCAGGCATCTTGGCCTGAAAGTGGTACATATCACTTCCACTCCAGGGTTTTTAGTGAGAACTGAAGGCCCTGCTTAGAAAGAGGTGGAGAAATGTGGTCAGGCAGTGCACCCAGGAAGAAAAGGACTTTTCAGTTGTTTCCACGGCCACACTACATGAGAAGGCCCAAGATTATGTGAAGTAGAGAAGCATATGCTAAAGAAGAAAAGCAAACAAGGCAAGGCTTCTGGGACCAGATGTTCTTATTACAGATCCTGCCACTACCACTTACTAACAGTGAGGCCTTGGACAATCATCTCTGACTGCCTCAGCTACATTGTTTGTAAAATGCAGATAATATGTATACCTACATCATAGGATCCTTAGATGAATTAAATAAGTTTGTACTTGTAAAGCCTTTAGACAAGTATCAGGTGTATTGTAAATGCCATATAAGTATTTGTTAAATTAAAAAATAATAATAACATTGAATATTCTAGAGTGGAAGGAGAGAGTTTTCAAAGTCTTGGATTTTGAAATGTTTTCCTGACTTTAATGAAGATTACTGTGCTGATAGAGGAGTATACCTACCTTACATTTCCTCTAGCGATATCATTAAAATGTCATTTTAATTTTTATTGGAATAATAGGTATTTCAGATAAAAAGCCTTCATATATTTGATTTCCCTTGTCTTAGTTCTTTGTTCTTTTATTTTTCTTGGCATAAATGATATTATTACTGTGAATATTTTATATGATAGATGACAATTTTACTGAAGTAAATATTTATTACTTGTAAGGTACCTTTCACAATGCTTGATCAAGAGTCAATATTCAGTAATGTGCAAATCCATATTCTTTGTTCTGGGTGGAAAGTGATGTACATTTCTGTGATGTAGGGTCCTTAAAATTATTATTTAAAGAATGAATGATAATGATATGTTATTTAATGCATATTTGTAGGTAAATACCTTTAATCTAAAAAAGTGATGAGGTAGAGAATAAACTAAATTCAAGTTTTCAGCATGTTTGATAATGAATTAAGGAGCGTGTGTGGAATATTAGCTAATGTAGAGGTAGAAAATAATTATTACCCAGAGAAACTTCCTGTCCAATTTTAGTTAAAGCTTCATTTTTATAGCCCAGTTATAAATATGGTACATGGAAACACATTCAGTGTAAGAGATGACACAAACTTAATTACGTCAGTGCAAATATCCTAGCTATAATATCAAGCAAAGAAATTTGACACTCTTGTTCAAATAGCACTTACTGAAAGCATAGTCAGTGCCAGCTTGCAGCTCCACACCAGAATATTTCTGATAGAAACCAAGATGTGGAAAGCATGTAGATGCAAACTCATCTTTAATCTAAATCTATCAAATCAATTCCTTTAAAACAGGGGTTTCTTAACATTGGCACTATTGACATGTTGAGCTGGATAATATTTATGGATGTGGGCTGCCTTGTACGTTAAATGTTTAGCAGCTTCCCTGGCCTCTATCTGCCACATGCCAGTAGCACCCTCTAGTTGTGACAACCAAAAACATCTCCAGACATTGCCAAGTGTCTCCTGTGGGGCAAAATTTCTCCAGCTTGAGAAAATCTATTTAAAAATATTCAAGCAACAGAAAACCACATTTTTTCATATATTTATTTTTTCAAAAAGCATTTCAATCCTTTTTTGTCAGATGAAGTTTTCTATAAATAAAAATAAATCTTTCTCAAATAGGGATTGGTTCCTAAAAAACGAAACATTCCAAAAAACCTCCATCACTCAGAAACAGCTGTCTCTTTGGCAAGGGAGGATTTCAGGTTCTGCTGATTTTTATTACAGTTGTCTGTAACAAATTGACAGCTGCTAAATGTGAACCCTGTAGTATATAAACCTTTGAAATTAACTTCCAAACCTCAGTTGCCAATTTTTATTCTATTGTTTTCACTTAAAGACCAGATGCTTCTGACAAATTTTCGGTATTGTCCTAACAGAAAAAAAAATAAACGACGGCTTTAGCCCCTGTCTTTTTCTTCCTGTTCACATCTAAAAGCATGTTTCCGGAAATACTTAGATCTAAATATTTTCTGAAATTGTTTCAGACATAAGTCACAGAATATTTCTGATGATGTAAGCCTTTAATGCCTATACTTCATTATAAATTGAGAATAACTATTGCTCTCTCTATGATATGTATACTTTGTTAAAACCCTATTTTAATATTCCTTCCATAAACTGCCTTTTAATATAATCCTAAGGAAGCTTTCATATCTAATGCTCTTACATGGATTCTAAGAAATATATTTTTTTCTGCTGAATTTCACTCCACATTGAATAATATGATGATAGTATTCCTGGGTTCTACTTCCTAAGTCTCAATGAAGAACATTGTAACTCTTAATTGGAAAGGCTTTCTTTTTTTTTAACATGGGCAGGCACCGGAAATCAAACCCGTGTCCTCAGGCATGGCAGGCAAGCACTCTTACCTGCTGAGCCACCGTGGCCCACCTGGAAAGGCTTTCTTTTCCTTTCTTTTTTTTTTTTTTTTTTTTTTACCTCTTAGTTATATTTGGTAAATATGTAGGTATTTATGATATCTTTGTCATAATATTCATGATCTTGAACTTCCAATAGGAATGGAGGATGGTGACCCTCAGCCAGAGAAGGAATGAATTCAGCTTCAAGAGTGGAGGGCCATTCAAAGAAGGAACAACACAAACCCAATAGCAATGTATTCCAATATAAAGATAAATGCATCTGAACAAGCTGAGATTTATGGCTCTGGTGAATAGGGAGTAAAATTTAGCAGGGAATCTCATGACATAGAAAGCAGTGGGCAGTTAGAGAAAGTACCAAGTAAGAATACAAGAAGGAAAATTGAACCAGATCATCATAAGTGACAGAAAGTTGGAGCTCATCACCTTTACCAACACCACAGGCACTAATCCAGCATTCTAAGCTTTACTCTTTTCCAATACATGTTTTTGTTTTTTGACCTATGAGGTTAAAGAAACATTCAAAATCTTATAAAACATGAAATAGCTCATAGAAATAGGAAAGGCTGGGGAAGAGAAAAAGGGGATCTGCCATTTATTGAAGGTCTAGACTCTGTTGCAGACTCCAAGAGTGGCTTTTTTTGTCAGTCAGAGAGGAAATAGTTATATGGTTTCGATGAATTCCAAAAGTAAAAAAAAAAAAAAAAAGTGATTATTTAAAAAAAAATAATATTCCATGAAGAATATTTCAAAGTCATCAGGAATGAGAAAGCAAATTTTGTTTTTGTTTTTTCTTTGCCTTGCTGCTCTCAAAAAGTTATTATATAAGACTGGGCTATTTACATTTTAAACATTAATAAAACATTACTAAAATTATGACTAGAAGAATTTAAGTAAATATTTAAAAAAATATTTGACTGAAATTGTACATCATAACTATTCCTGTCCTTTCTTATGGAAAGTTCTCACAATACTATTCATTTTCTAAGATAATTTGATAGAGTCATCAAATTTGTGGGGTGATTATTACTAGAACTGTGGACTGAGGACAATAGGGAAATAGATATTTTGATAAATTAGTCTTTGTAAGCATTTTCTCACTTCATTGTCCCCTTTCAAGGGAAAAAAAAAGGAATAACACTCATCAGAAAAGTAGTGTCAGAGAACAAGGATTTGTATATCACATTCAGAAGAAAAAATATTTAGGTCTTGACTATGAATGGCCAGAACTTATCTGATCTAGCTTTCAGGTATTGGAAAAGCAAATCATTTACTTTATTTTACCATGAAGGCAACATAAATCCAAATGGCTTTTGGTTTCGATGAATTCCAAACTCTTTTTTTCAGAGATGTCGATATGAAGCTTATTGAAGATCAGCAACTAAATCCCTTGCCTTTTTAGATAATGCATTTTCTACTAAACCTGATCTGCTCTCCATGGTTCTGAACCTATGAAAAGCCATGTTAATATATTCTGCAGAAAATGTTTATGTACCTGTTGTGTTCTAGGCAAGGAACAAGGGACAAAGATATAAATAAGTTTTTTCTTTCATAAAAGGAACTTATAGCATAGCGTTACAACATCTCATTTGATTGTAATTCAAAATATTTTTCGCAAAGAAGCCTCCATGCTTAAAGACATTTGTGTTTCTCTGTCTGTCTTTTAGTAAATATCCCCTATGTATTTATGTGTAATGTATTTAAAAAGGAAAGCAATTTGTTTAGGCTATTCAACTCATACAATAAATTATGCAAGTACCTTAAAACTTTTTGTATTGTGTAGAGGGAATGTTTTTACCTTAATAAATCATTGTTAATTATAAAATTCTAAAAACTCCTTAAAGAAAATTTGGAAAACATACAACAATGAAAACAACCCTTAATGAGTTTATGACTCAAACACAAATACTATAAATAATACTGTTTTAACATCTGTGAGAACAAAACATTTTCTCATTTAAAATAATTACCTTAAGACAGATTTTTCCATATGATTTTCAATACTGTATCAACAATGATCAATATTTACTAAATTTTTTAAAGGAAGTTAAATGTGTTTATAGGAACTCCAGCAAGGTGTGGGAGTTCTGCTTTAAGTACCCTAGCTAGAATTGGCTATTAAAAGTAAAAATTTAAGTGATGATAATTGCTTGAAAGTGAAAATATTGAGAACTACTTATTACTTACAAGTAATGGGGTACAATGCTTAATTTTAGAAATATAGTGTTAAAAACGAAACTGATCATTTTCAGGCAGTGCAGAAAAAGCAAAGTAGAAACAGTAGGCAGTTGGGATCTGCGTGGTTGTGTATCTCTTGGGTAAACACCTTTTGCAGGTGTGTTTTTAATTCTCCATTCTTCACTTTGTGTTTCTCCTTAAGGTCTTTTGTGGAGAATGTAGAGTGCTCCAATGTGTAGTGTGTGAAGGGGGTAACCCTTTATTATATAATATATTTATGGTTTTGAACTGCCATTATTAGGGTCATAGATTGATAATGTGTTATAATGACATATTATAATATTATAATAAGCTTGACTGAATTCACAGAAGCTCCCCTTCTCCGGATTAATACCTTTGTGCATGTTTCCATAGAGTCAATATCACTTTCAGAAAATAACAGCTAACCTTAGAGGAAATATAATATGATATGCTCTCCCAAGTTCAATGGGTATGGTTTGTTTGCATATGATATTCATAAAATCATGCCCCTTTTTGAAGAAAAACTTACCACAGTAATAAAGATAAAGGCAAAACAGGTAATTAAAATTAATAAAACAGAAGCAGTAATTATGCACACAGTTGATCAACAAATCATTGCAGGTGGTCTCAGAGTTTATTTATCTTATTTCTCTGGGACTAATATGCTGAAGTAACTAGAATAGGTTAGGGATGTTTACCTACTCAGTTTTCCTGCCTTCTCCCTGGGATATGTGTTGAAACGTAAAACAGTTCCATCCATTATGAAGAGAACTGCTTGATATTATTGAAGTAGTGTAGAAGTGTTTCCTATTTATTCCAGAAGTCATCGTTCTCCATTTGTTATCCTAAGTGACCTTTCTAGGTAGGCTCACAGTGAGGTTGATTCCTCTGATCTAAGAAGCCTGGGAGTATAGTCTTAAGAGTTTTCTTTGTTTTTATTATGAATATGAAATATTTTCAAGCACCTTTCCTTATTTCTTATTTCAAAGAGCACATCCTCTGAAATAGAAGGCAGAGAGAAAGCCATAAACCATATATGACTTCTCCTTTGGCCCCTCCATTATCCCTAATGCCTGATTCCAGCGACCGCTGTCATCTGTGTCTTCTGTAGTTGCTGATTTCACTGAAGAGCCCTGGTGTAAATCATGGCTATTCCCTGGTAATAATTCTTTAGGCATATTTTATAGAGCAAGGGCATGATAAAAGTTAACAAAAAATATATTGCTTCTGTGGATATCTAATGATGGCTTTCTTCCTTTGGTCTCACTTTTAACTAGTGAGCAGAGAAGAGTTTAGTGCTGCAGTGGGCCTTTTTAATCCAAATTCCACATTTAATTTACAGTGTATTCCCTTTGATCCCTGGTTTGTTTCCTAAGTCCCCGAAAAGGGAATAGAATGAACTTTTCACCATGTGTAACCTCTATTTTGTGGGCAACATGTCTCATATTGTGTGTCATGTTGTAGAACAAAAGTAGCCGGAAATCATCATCAAGAATTTGCTTTTAATGAGGAAGACATTCATCATGGGCTTTGCTCCCTACAGCCTGTGAGACACCAGAGAAAATTTCTAAGCTCACGCGATTTTAAAGTTATCTAGGCAGAACATCAGAGAGGACAGATTGCAAAGGCTGTGTTGAAAAGATCCTCTCGTGAAGTGCCATATAACCAATCTGCTCTTGGCACCACCAAAAGATATTTGGGCTAACTTGCCAAGTTGTGCTTAGAACTATAGCTTCTATTGTTGATTTTGGAATGTAACTTAGCTCATTTAATTTTTCCTAGAACTTCAAACTCTGAATTTAATTTCCTAGAACCTCAAACTCTCCTTATCTTATAATCATTGTAAATCAGATATTGCTTCACTTTAAGAATCCGTATCTTCTTGCCTACCCCCAATTTTACATATGAAAAAAAACTGAGGTTTAGAGAGATGATAAGACTTTCCTAAAATCATCCAAACCAGGCCTACAGTTCAAATAAGTGAAGTCTCTCGTGAGGCTTTCACTGTCTGTCTCTCCTTGCTCTAAGCTGCTTCACTTTGTTCCCTCCTTTCTTCCAACAGGTATTTATTCCACATTCGTCTTGAGGGTGGGGAGAAGGAGAGGGAGAAGGAGAGAAGAAAGAGAGAGAGAGAGAGACTGAGAGAGACTCTTATTATCTTGAGTCATATTTCCAAGCCCCTATATGCCATCCAGACTAAACACTTGTGAAACATAATCAGTGCAGTTTGGTCTAGGCAGGAATTTCCATCTGGGTATGGTCTTGCCCCAGGGAACATTTTTCACGTCTGGAGACAGTTTTGAGTTGTCACCACTGGGTTGTAACTGGTATTGAATGGGTAGAAGCCAGGTGTGCTGACAGACAACTTAACACATCACAGGATAGCCGCCCAAAATAAAGAATTATCTGATCCAAAATGTCAGTAATGAAGATGTTAAGAAAAGCTAGTGTAGTATATTGAGTTGTTGGAAATCTTTCTAAATTGCCTTCTGTATTGTTTACATGTACATTTAGACCAAAGGAGCATTCAGTCTATAAAAGTCCATCCAGAGCTGAACGTATATGAGACTGTTTCGTGCATGTGACCCAAAAACATATGTCAAAGTTTTGTGTTGTTGTTCTTTTTTTTTTTTTTTTTAACAGTTTCTGAGATTGGAGAGGAAGATTTTGTTGTCTTTTATTCATGGTCTGAGGAGGTCAGTGATGATGGGAGAAGTCGCAGCTTTTCTCTCTTTCTTAGTAAACAAACATTTAGCAGGAGAGCCTCAGTTCCAAGCATCTAGCACAGTGCTAGGATTAAATGCCTATTGACTGTTTTCCTAACTGAGAGGCTTCATGAACTGCTTCTCCCCAAAAAGAAATGAGGAGAGGCTACCCTGCAGGAAGAAGTGAGTGTGCAGAATTATCTGAAGCCCATAATTTGAGAAGAAAGTTAGAGGTACGGTGAAGGGAAGCTGAGCAAAGGCAACCTGTTAATGGAAATATTTGTGTGCTTACAGATTTTCTTCTTTTTTTCTTCCCGCCTTAGTAATGTGTAAATTCTGAGTTGTATGCTTCCTAATTTGGCTCTTTAAAATATAAAATTAAACCATTTTTTTCTTATAAATGGAAATATATATAATCATCATATGTATTTGCATGAGGGTATATCCACATATATTCCTTCATTTATAATGACCCAAACAAACTATAATTGGTTGTCTTAGTGCTTGAGTATTTGCCTAATTCATGTTTTTGATGGCAGTGAGTTTTATCAAAACATAAGAGGAATGTTGCCATGAGGTGATGGTTTCATCCTGTTAAACAAGATCCTCCTGTTATTTGCTAAGTCAGAAACACTGGTGGTATATTAACTGTCACCTACTGTGGTGTGTGATTAAAAATAGCCTGAAATGTCAAGTGTTAGGGAAAAACAGAAACATCTACCTTTACATGAGGGAGGCTGAAAGATGGAAATCGCATGGAGATTTTGAAACATAACCTATTCATGAATCCACTTCCCTCTACAATTAACCAATCATTAAGGGACAAAGGGATTATCAAGTATCACAAGCAAAGAAAATCCAGATCCTCTTTATATGAATATAATCTTCCAGAACTGGATAACTTCAAAATGCATCTCTGTGGAATGACCACAGAGATGTACAGATTTATGGTGGTTACACATAATTCCTCTAGCATTATCAAGCCAAGAAGAACTTTGTTCTTGATTTGTGTGGGCGACTATGTTGTCTTGTTTCTGGAGGGATTTTTATCTAGGCTGGCTTTGTTGGATCGCCTTGCTTTCATTTTTTTTTTATTGGACATTTAGAAGTAGTGTAATGGAAGGGACATGAGCAGGTGACCCAGATCTAGATGCCAGCCCTGAAACTCCCGTTCACTATTGTGTGGGAGAGCACTCTTTGAGCTTCAGTTTCATGAAGTGTAAAAGGAGGTTAATAATCCAGCCTACCTACCTCATAGCTTTGTTGAAAATTCCATGTAGGTTAGTATAATGAAATTGCAGGCAAATGTGATGTAAGTCTACCTGAGCTGGGTATAGCATTGTTATTTTAATTGTTCTTATTATTATACTATTTTAATGACTTCTCTTGATTTTTCTCTCTTTTTAAATATTTAGACACCTTCCCTTCTTAACTAAATTGAATATTAACAATAGTAAATATTTGTTGTGTGTTTACAATATACTGGCGGCTTTTCTATAAGCTTGACATATGCTAATTTATTTAAACCTTCCAGCACAGTAAAGTATTTAATATTATTATCATCAGTTTTGTAGAGATGTTAAGAAGATTGCTGAGTGGCACATGGCTAGTAAGTGATTGCTCTAGTTTGCTAGCTGCCTGAATGCAATATAACCGAAATGGAATAGCTTTTAAAAAGGAGAATTTAATAAGTTGCTAGTTTACAGTTCTAAGGCTGAGATAATGTCCCAGTTACAACAAGTCTATAGAAATGTCCAGTCAAAGGTATCCAAGGAAAGATACCTTGGCTCAAGAAGGCCGATGAAGTTCAGGGTCTCTCATCCGAGAAGGCACATGGTGAACACAGTCACAGTTTCTCTCTTGGTTGGAAGGGCACATGGTGAGCAAGGCATCATCTGCTAGCTTTCTCTCCTGGCTTCCTGTTTCATGAAGCTCCCCAGGAGGTGTTTTCCTTCTTCATCTCCAGAGGTCGCTGGCTTGTGGGCTCTCATGGCTATGTCGTTCTTCTCTGGCTCTCTCTGAATCTCTCTTTTATAGGACTTCAGAAAGTAATCAAGACCCACCTGAATGGGTGGAGACATGCCATCACCTAATCCAGTTTAACAACCACTCTTGATTAAATCACACCTCCAGGGAGATGATCTAATTACAGTTTCAAACATACATTGAATAGAGATTAGAAGAAATGGATGCCTTTACAAAATGGGATTAGGATTAAAACATGGCTTTTCTGGGGTACATACATCATTTCAAAACCAACACAGTGATAGAGCTAAGATTTAAAACCAGAGCCTTGCTCTTAACTGCTATGCTATGCTGTGACATTTGTATCATATTAATGTCATGCAGATGTGACTAATATAGTGGCTAATTTAAGCAGAATCTAAAATGCAGCATGCCATCCACATCCTTACTTGGTTTTTAAATAGCAACTCTTAAAGTCATCTCTGTTGTAATAACAACAACAATAACAATAACAATAAAAATACGTTTAATAAGATGCAAATTGCTTCACATGATTCCTGTATTTTTCCAGTAACATTTATGGTAGGTACTCTTATTATTATTGCCCTTATTTTGAACTGAGGGAACTGAGGCTTAAGAGGCAAAATAACTATACCAGACTCATATAGCAGTTAATGATTGAGCTGGATCTGACGGAGACTATCTAGCTCTAGAATTTATATTCATAGTCACTACATGTGGTGGTTTGAAGCTGTATGCACCCAAGAAAAAACATGTTCTTAAATAGTACCCACTCCTGTGGGTGTGAACCCATTGTAGGTGGGATCTTTTGATGAGGCTACTTGAATTAAGGGGTGACCCACCTCATTCAGGAGAGGGCTTTATCCTATTCCTCGTGCCTTTTATAAACAAAACGAATACACAGAGGGAGAAAAAGCCACAGGGCAAGAAACTGAAACAACGAAACTTGGAAGAAAAGGGAGAAACCGGAAGATGCTGCCATGTCCCTTGCCAAGTGGCAGAGAAACCAAGGACTAAGGATCACCAGCAGCCTGCTCCAGAATGCCAGTCTTTAGGAAGAAGGCATCACCTTGATAATGACTTGATTTGGGCATTTTCTATGCTTCAAACTAAACTAATAAATTCCCATTGTTTAAGCCAACCCATTTCATGGTATCTGTTTTAAGCAGCCTAGGAAATTAAAAATGCTACGTTTGTTGCTTCTTTGCTTTTTCTGTTTTGTTTGCTATATTCCTTCTGCTTGTGTAATAGCTTTTCTGAGATAATGAAGTAGTATTCTAATCACCATGGCCACTTTGGGGAAAAGCTCTGTCTTAGATATGTGCGGTTGATACAAATCATTCATGTTTCTTTTTATTTTCTTAGAGAAGAAAAGCTGATATATACTGTTAGGAAGAACTTGTGGTAGGATCCATCATCTGAAGAACAATACTAAGTGCATATGTAGCTTGATCTGACAAATGATCGAAGTTCAGAGCCCATATTTTACCTCTGCATTGCCTGTAATAATAACCCGCATTGGAAAGGTTGAATTACAGAGGATATACAGAAAATTAATTTAGGACTACTTGCTACATGACCTTTTTCTTTTTTAAAACTTTGTTTAATATATTGAGTGAATTTTGAAAGTCATGCCCTTCGTAAAATGGCCTCAGGATGTGTATATGAAAATTGAAACATTAATGCAAACACATAAAACCTATAGCAACAACAATATACAACACACAGCAGGAACGCCCTTTGGGGTATGCTAGTTTAAACATGGTCTCATTATGTATGTAGGTACTTACTGCTTTTTAGTGATTTTTAAATAATTTTCATTGCAAATGATTGTCACAAAAATGCTCATTATTTGAATATGACATTATTGAAATGTCAGTGGTTCAGGATTTTAAACTAAGTCTTAGCAGGCTGAAGTTCTTTGCTGTTTTCCAAATCCCCTTGTGACTACTGATTTCAATTTGCAAAACTCACCTAGGAATTCAAAGTGTCCTTAATGTCCTCATTCCTTTGCTGATTGACTTAAAAGCTAGACTTTTCCCATTCCAGCTGTGCATTGCCACAGAAGGGGCTTAGGATATTTTGGACTAGGAGCAATGATATTTGGTTGAAACAAAGCCTTTTCATCATCAGAATTGGTGAATGTTGGTTTTGACTTCTCCATTATAGGTATTTATTTGCTTATACTCTACCTTGTTGCACAAAGGGTTTCAAATATTTTCTGATGAATCACTGTTTCTGAATTCCCCTGTTAACTTTCTCCTTAGGATAGTGATGCTCTAAACAGCACATATACATTCCATGAGTTTTTCCTGTCCCGATTAACTCTTTCTTGGATTAGAAGACAAAATTCTAGGTGAAAAACAAATGAACATTTGCTGATGGGGAAATGTAGATTGTGTGTGTGCTTATTTATGAATACCAAATCCAGGAATGGCGTCAGGATTGAAGGCTAAAATAAATAAATTCTAGAAAAGTTTTTCTGAATGCCAGATGTCAACAAGCCCTCTATTTTCTTCATAACTGCCAACTTTAGTGGCTGTCACTGAATATATATATATATATATGCATAATTTGGTGGAGAACAAATAGAACAAATGGGGTAGATACCGCTTCTCAATAATCTGGCTCATCTCCATCTTCCATAGACTGCCTTTAAGGGCCCTCTAGAGAAACAGAACCAACAGGAGAGATCTGTAAATATGAGATTTATAAAGGTGTCTCACACAACTGTGGGACTGGAAGAGTCCAAAATCTGCAAGGCCAGCTATGAAGCTGGCAGCTCCAATGAAGGGTCTGAATGAACTTCACAGGAGAGCCTCGCTGGCTGAACAAGCAGTTAAAAACTCTCTCTTCTCCCTTGAAAGCCTCCAACTGATGATACTATCTTGTTGGTGGCAGGTACACCTTAATTGATCATAGATGTAATCAGCCACATATGTAACCAACTGACTGATGATTTAATACACCAGCCTTCCAGTTTATCAACCAGCTACAAAATATCCTTGCAGCAATGGTCAGGCCAATTCTTGCCTGACCAGACCACTGAGCATCATCGTTTGGCCAAGGTAACACAAGAACCTAACCATCACAAGGACTCTGTCCCAGATTTTGAGAGCTTGTTGGGAGAATCCAGCAGGGTAGTGCAACTACTTGGATACTCTTGACCAAAGAACAGTCTCACTTAGTGGGGAAAGTCGTCCTCTTCTACTGTGCCCCAGATTTTGATAAGAGAATCAGATTAAGAGATTCCTTCAAGAACCTCACTGTGGCTTTGGTAGATCTACTCAGTTGTTAACATGTGACTTCTTTTGTTCCTGCTTTTATTTTTAAATTAGAATGCATCTACAAAGACTAAGAGAATAGTGAGAGCCCAAACATATCAAAGATTTTAAAGCAAGAGAAATGAAACACAACCCAACAACAAAATATATAATTCGTTGTTATTTTTAATCAATTTGTGATATTTCAGAAGGCATTCTGCCTTGTCAATATTAAATCCATTATGTTATGATAATAAAAAGAAATCCTTCAGGAACCTTTGGGAACATTCACATGTTCTTTTACTGAGAAACAGATACTGAGTTTCCTTCTCATAGTTGTGTAGACATTGTATAAGAGGGGTGTATTAGATTCAGTTGTCAACTTGGGCAGGTGAGCATACCTAGTCTTGTTGCTGCGGACATAAGCCAACGGTACGTGAACCTCATCTGTTACTAATTACGCCTGCAGTCAACTAGGAGGCGTGTCTGCTGCAATGAGTGACGTCTGACTTGATTGACTGGTGCTTAAATGGGAGATTGCAACGTAGCACTGCTAGCAGCTTGGCATTCCTCATCTCAGCACTTGCAGCTCAGCCCAGGCCTTTGGAGATGCAGAAAGAAGTCACCCCGGGGAAAGTTGTTGGAACCCAGGGGCCTGGAGAGAAGACCAGCAGAGACCATCCTGTGCCTTCCACGTAAGAAAGAACCTCAGAGGAAAGTTAGCTGCCTTTCCTCTGAAGAACCAACAAAATAAATCCCCTTTTATTAAAAGCCAATCCATCTCTGGTGTGTTGCATTCCAGCAGCTAGCAAACTAGAACAAGGGAATTAAGCGGAGTTGGGACTTTTCACCTGTTTCAAATTAATTTTCATAGCTTCTTTTTCAGAGCCATTCTGTGTACATTTGACTTTTTTTTCACAGGCAAGCGACATTGGTTTTCATGTGGTCAGTGACAAGGAAGAGAAATCTAGAATAGAAAAGAGGCACCACTGTTCAGATGTAATTTGTTTCCTTTCCTTTGGGCAGGTATGCCACTGACCCTAACTGGCAGTTTATCACGCTTTTAAAGATTCCAGGATTTGAAGTGTTAAAGCCATTCCATTTAACATTGTTCTAATATTGAATTGTCTCCTTAGTGGAGTTATTGAATTCATTCTTTTTGTTATCTCAGTAGGCTTGATTTTGTCTCCCCTGTCCTCTCTTGCCTGTACTGATCTCCTTGTTCTCAGTCTGTTCCTCCTCGGAATCATCCTCAGGCAACTAATACATGCTATCAAAGTGACCCAGTTGAAGTGACTGTCTAACCAGTTTCTACCATAATTAAAACCCTTTGATGATCATCCATGACTTATAGAAATGTTTTTTTCAAACTGTGAGTCATGATCCATTTTGAGACATAAAATGTATTTAGAGGGTGTTCTAGTTTGCTAGCTACTGAAATGTTATATACCAGAAACAGAATGGCTTTTAAAAAGGGGAATTTAATAAGTTGCAAGTTAACAGTTTTTAGGCTGTGGAATTGTCCCAATTAAAGCAAGTCTATAGAAATGCCCAATCTAAGGCATCCAAGGAGAGATCCCTTGGTTCAAGAAGGCCGATGAAGTTCAGGGTTTTTCTCTCTCAAGTGGAAAGGTACATGGTGAACATGGTCAGTATTTTCTCTTTTGGCTGGAAAGGCACATGGCAAACACAGCCTCATCTACTAGTTCCCTCTCCAGCTCCCTACAAGGTGTTTTCCTTCTTCATCTCCAAAAGTTGCTGGCTGGTGGTCACTCTACTTTGGGGTTCTCTGGTGTTCTGCTCTCTCAGAATATCATGGCTTTCTATTTTGTCATTCTCTAGCTTTTTTCAAAGTGCTTCTTCTTTTAAAGGATTCCAGTAAAACCAGTCAAGACCCACCTGCAGTGAGTGGAGACACATCTCCACCTATCAAGTTTAATACCCACTCTGAATCACATCTCCAGGGAGATAATCTAATTAAAGTTGCAAATAAACAGTACTGAATAGGGATTAGAAGAAACGGCTCCCTTTTCCAAATGGGATTAAGATTAAAACATGGCTTTTCTAGGGTACATACATCCTTTCAAACCAGCACAGAGGGTTCTATTAGTTTCCTAAAAAATAAACAAATAAAACCAGAATGGATATAAAATAAAATAGAGGGGGTGCGAAAGTGGTAGAATTCCCTTCTGCCATGCAGGAGACCTGAGTTTGATTCCCAGCCCGTGCTCTTCCCCAAAAAACAAGTGTTACTAGTTAGAGTTCTCTAGAGAAACAGAATCAACAGGGAACACTTGCAATATAAAATTTATAAAAGTGTCTCATGTAACTGTGGGAATGCAGAGTCCAAAATCTGTAGGGCAGGCTGTGAAGCCCACAATTCCGATGGAGGGGCTGGACAAACTCCAAAGGAGAGGCTTGCCGGCCAAAGCAGAAAGAGTGCCTGTCTCTTCTGAATCCTCCTTAAAAGGCTTCCAGTGATTAGATTAAGCATCACTTATTGCAGAAGACACTCCCCTTGGCTAATTACAAATGGAATCAGCTTTCAATACAGCTGATGTGATCATGATTTAATTCTATGAAATGTCCTCATCGCAACAGACAGGCCAGCATTTGCCCAACCAGACAAACAGGTACCACCACTTGGCAAAGTTGACACATGAACCTGACCATGACAACAAGCAAACAAACAAAAAACCAAACATAACCAAAAAAATTCAACAAATGGTGCTGCAATAAGGGGATACTCACACAGAAAAAAGAATGGAATGTGACTCCTACCATACAGCATACAAAGAAAAAAATAATGATAATAAAATAAAATAAAATAGAAAATATGAGGCATTGTAACATGTTAAGGCTAGTATATTTCTTCCTCAAACTTTTCATTTAATCTTAAAAAAAATCTACATATTTAATATAGTACACATACAAATAGACTAGGTCACCATGCACAGTGTAAAATGCATTTCTTTCTAAGGGTTATGGTCAAAAACATCTGAGAGCTTCTGACCTGTACTTGGACAAAGTACAGCACTCAGTATGGTACTATCATGATCTGCCCACTGTTTATTTTTCCATTGCCATTGCCCTTGGTTTGATTTCACCCCAGAACAATACCAAATTGCCCAACACATAACAGGAACGTTTTTACCTCTTTGCTTTTACTTATGCAGTCCACCCTGCCATGAATTCCTGTCCCTTCTTCAACTTCCTTAATTTCTTATATAATTAACTTCTATTAATTTCTGTATAGCACTGACAGCGTAGATCTCAATTCTCTCAGTAAACCTTCCTGAATTTCCCTTCCCTCAGCTGGACAATGTGCCCCTTGCTTGCTCTCATGGGCTCCTTTCCACAACTACAGTGTAGCCCAGTGATTAAGAACACAAGCACCTTGAAGCCAAATTGCCTGATTTTGATTCCTGGTTCTTCCACTGCTTTCTCTGTGGCTTTGAGGAACTTATTTAAGCTCCTCATATCTCAGTTTCCTAATTCAGAATAGAAGTTTTCTAGTATGAACGAATAATAGCATCAGCCCCACAGAGTGGTTAGCCACCTTAAATGAATTAACACATGTTCTATGCCCAGCTTAGAGCAGTTGCTCAATAAACGTCAGCTGTTATTGCATTATGGTGATATGTTTGCTTCTGTCTCTAATGATCCTTCTTCATGTGAAAACTCATATTCGATTTGACGAAATCACTAGCAAACGTTATTTCCTTTCACTCATATCTGGATGCCTTAGAGTCCCTGAAAGATTGAAATGTTGGTGTTGGGGTGGAAAGAAAAGAGTGCAATATTCGTCTTAACCCACAGGCCACCAATGGGATGAAGCATTTGTAAAAGGAAGAGAAGATCATCATCAGCTGCCTTGAAGTTCATAGTAAAAAGCGAGGCTGCTGGCTAAAGAGGAACCTGCAGTCTTTCTTCTGGGGCTGCAAATACCTCAGTCCTGGGCTTGTCAGTCACACAAAGGCCCTTTGAAAGATGTATGTTTGGCCTCAAACCTTCCAATTTCTATTATCTTTCAGTCAGCCTCCAGCAGAAAACCTTATTTGGGCCCCAGAGTCACAAGCTTTTGTCAACTGTAAAATTCTCCCAATTGATTCATAATCAATATGTGTATATGAAATGAAATAAAAGAAAATTGAAATTGAAAAAAGAACCAAAGCTCCATTAATCCCACCCACTGCCAATACACGTACATTCTAATAGCTTCCTTTACTTAAGCTTCCCTTACTCAAGTATCCACTTCTTTCTATAGAGCAATGCAACATCCTGATTAATAATAAAATAGAATAGTAAGATTACATTGTGCTTCTATCCAAGTTTTGGCCAAGGGAAAGTGAAAAACTACCTTCGTGAGTATATTCGTGACCTGGGGGCTTTAAATCCTCCCCTGCCCCCACTGTTACAGAAGGTAGAGAAATGATTTCTTAATTTGCTACTGTGCCAGTAAGGATTGTTTTTTGAAGCCAGAACTGTTAATTTCCCAGTTTCCGGGATTTGTGATGCATAGTTTCAATGCTTGCCATGTCCCTCTCAACCCATCATGAGTATGCCTGGACCACTGCCTGCCCCCACTAGACTTTTTGTACATGATCCTGAGGTGGTAGCATATCCTTCTTATTAAAATGGAAGATTAAATTTGCACTCAAGCAAGATATCGCCCTGGTCCGTTCAGATGTGAAAAAGCTTTGGGCAAATGAGACCCTTGAGATAAGGGCAATTTTCTATAGTATTTTGTGTTCAGAGCAATACTCACGGATTTCTGAAGGTGAGAATCTCTAGAATACAGTCCTCTCTAGTAGAGAAGGTAACCTGGACTCATAATTACCTTTCCCCAAGAATGAATTGAGTGTATAAGGCTGGGCCATGGCCCAGAGGCAGGTGTGCCAAGACGAGGCAATAAACCGAGGTTCTTCACCTGGCCATAGGTCAGAATGACCTTGGTAGTTTTTAAAAATCCTGGTGTCCGAACTACAGTGCAGACCATTTAACTCAGTTTGGAGGAGCACAACCCAAGCATCAGAATTTGTTAAAATTCTGTAGTTAATCCCTTCCAGCCGTCAAGTCTGAGAGCCAGTGTTCTAAGAAAACTTGGTGGAAAAGCGTTACAAAGCCACTGATTTAAAATTAGCTCTTCAACAATACTTTCTTTTTTTCTTTTCAAGTTAGGGAGCAAATGAAAATCAGAAAACCATTTCATACCTGTTCTTTACTAGGAAAAGATAAGTTTAAATTCCCTTTTTTTACTTAACCTTGTACTGGTTACCAACAGCACCAGATGCCAGTTCAAGCTGCATCTAAAAAAATATCCTAATGTCAAAATCTGCATTGTAAAGTCAACAGGCATGGATGGAAGCCAAACAAGATGAAATGGCCTTTCTTTTGCCATCATGCTGAAAGAGAGGATTTCCTCCAAGGAAGGATAATTAAGTTCCTGGGAGAGTATATTCCTTAGAGATATAATAAAATAAGAGGGATGCTCTTTTTGGCAGTGAATAATGAGATATTATAATGCATGGGGGGAGAGGCTGGGGAGCAGATTTGATCAGCTCTGCAATTTTTGTTTTATTCCTTTACTTTAGTAATCAGTACTCAGTGTTGAGACTCAATGCCAGCCTGCCTTCCCCATGAGGCCATTTCACACTATGCATGTACCCCTTCTTTCAAGTGTTCTGTATACTCACCTGTATTAGTTAGTAAGCTGCCAGAATGTGATATACCAGAACTGGAATGGCTTTTAAAAAGATGAATTTAATAAGTTGCAAGTTTACAGTTCTAAGTCTGTGAAAATGTCCAAATTAAAGTATTGGAGGAAAGATATCTTAACTCCAGAGAAAGGGCCGATGAAACTTGGGGTCTCTTTCTCTGCTAGTTTTCTCTCCTCATTTCAGAAGGCTTTCCCAGATGCATTTTCTCTCTGCTCCAAGAGTCTCTGGTGGCGTGGGCTCTGTTAGTTCTGGTGGTCCTGAAGCTTTTTCCAAAATGGTTCCCTCTTAAAGAACTCCAGTAAGCAACTCCTCCTTGAATGGGTGGAGACACACATCGAATCAAAGGTTACCACTCACACAATTGGGTGGGTCACATCTCCATGGACACAATCAGAAAGATACCACTCAGCAATATTGAATGAGGATTAAAAGATATGGCTTTTCTGGGGTGCATAATAGCCTCAAACAGGCACGTCAACCTATACCAAAAACAGTAGCATTTTATTGTAATGTGATCAGCCTTTTTTATGAGTAAAAAGCATGGCAGTTAATGACCAAATTATATTGACCCTGAGCCTTCATCCTACTTGACTTCAGCTTTTGCATAACTCCAATGCAGTGCCCCCAACAAATATTTTCAGTATCACCAGAGGTATATAATCTGCCAATTAATATTACTTGTAGCTATTCACTATGATTTTTTTTTCAGAGTCTAACAATCAGGGCTTCAAAATTCTTAAGGCCAATTTTCAGCCCAAACTCCATGTGAAATATTTCCTAGCATTTTACCAGTTGCTTTATGGACATTCAATAAATAATTTTCATTAATAATAATATTCATTCAAAGAATCATTTTTACCATCTGTATTAATATTAGATTGCTGCATAGTAGATTACCACAAAGTTAGTAGTTTAAAACAGCACCCACTTATTAGCTTATATTCTGTAGATCATTAGTCTGATGTGCTCAACTGGCCTCTCTGCTCAGGATCTTACAAGGTCTTATCTAGAGACTCCTGGATGAATCTACTTTCAAGCTCCTTCAGTTTTGTTGGTAGAATCTAGTTATTGCAATGGTAGTTCTGAGGTCCCTGTTTCCTTACTGGCTTTTCACTGGAGACTTCTTTCCTTCTAGAGGCCACTCATATTCCTTCTCATATGGCCCCCTCCTTCTATACTTTTGAATCCATCTGGCTTTAATTTTCTTTCTGTTACCATCCAGAGAAAGTTCTCTGCTTTTAAAGAGCTCATGTGATTAGGTTAGGCCCACTCCAATGAATTCGTCTTTGATACTGCATTACATCATATTCATGGGTTCTACCTACACTCAAAGGGCAAATGTCACTGCAGGTCATTCTTAAAATTCTGCCAACCATAGCACCTTTAGAGAATATGCAAGACACAAACTTGTGGAAATGCCAGCTAGGGCATTTATATTACAAGTATGCGTATAATAAGGTGAGATGATACAAGCAAGGTGTGGAGGTAAGTGTAATTTATGGGTTAATTGTAACGGTATTTTCATTGTATAAACATTTGAAATAATTTCTAAAATTATTGTCCAATGTCTTCCTCACAAAAGCCCCATGAGCTTCTCATTTTCATAGAGGAAACTGAGGCTCAGGGACCGTAAGTGATTGACAGAAATCTCAGAAATAATGGCAGAATTGAGTCTGGTTTCAAAGTGCTTGAATATATGCTGTAATTAATTCCTGATACCCTCTTTAAGCAGCTCTACCTCTCTGTCCCTCCCCACAAAGATTCCCTTATTTGACCCTTGTCTGGACCACTCATCACTCCTACCTCATACCTGCATGCTCCTTCATACCAAGTCCAGTTAGCCACTGGGGTCATTGTCAGTATCCTCATGGGGATGAGAGGAACCAGAGGAGCCTCTCTCCTTCCCCTCTTTGTTTCCATCACATAGACATCTCCAGTAAGCCTACTGCCCCCTGAAACCTCCAAGCAAGGAGCAGCCCTAGGTGGCATATATCCAGCACATGAGAAGTCCTCCAGCTGGCTCTGCTTCACGCTAATGACAGTAAGAATGCAGGCCTGAAAGTGAGCCGCCAGTGGCCCCATCTAGGCAGCTGCTATGTGTGTGTGTGTGTGCGCGTGTGTGTTTTTGGAGTTTTCTCCACTTAATATGGGTATGTTAGTGGGGAACAGAGAAATAAACATCTGTATTCCCCATTAGAAATACTTTGTCCCTTTCCCCACCCTCATATCATCTTATATGGACTTGAAGGTGTATTGGGGAGGGGAGTATTGGGAGATGGGGTTGCTGCTGATCCCAACTCTAGCAGGGCATCTGGCTCCATATTCTTTAGAATACAGAGTGTTTAGTTAGAATGCAGAGAATGACCTGCAGTGACATTTGCCCTTTGAGTGTAGATAGGACCCATGAATATGATGTAATGCAGTATCAAAGAGGAGTTCAGGGACCGCCGCGCGGCGCACGCGCCCCGCAGCAGCCGAGCCGCCCGACCTCCCTAACCCCCCTCTTTCTCCGCCGGACCGCCGCACGGCGCACGCGCCCCGCAGCAGCCGAGCCGCCCGACCTCCCTAACCCCCCTCTTTCTCCGCCGGACCGCCGCGCGGCGCACGCGCCCCGCAGCAGCCGAGCCGCCCGACCTCCCTAACCCCCCTCTTTCTCCGCCGGACCGCCGCGCGGCGCACGCGCCCCGCAGCAGCCGAGCCGCCCGACCTCCCTAACCCCCCTCTTTCTCCGCCGGACCGCCGCGCGGCGCACGCGCCCCGCAGCAGCCGAGCCGCCCGACCTCCCTAACCCCCCTCTTTCTCCGCCGGACCGCCGCGCGGCGCACGCGCCCCGCAGCAGCCGAGCCGCCCGACCTCCCTAACCCCCCTCTTTCTCCGCCGGACCGCCGCGCGGCGCACGCGCCCCGCAGCAGCCGAGCCGCCCGACCTCCCTAACCCCCCTCTTTCTCCGCCGGACCGCCGCGCGGCGCACGCGCCCCGCAGCAGCCGAGCCGCCCGACCTCCCTAACCCCCCTCTTTCTCCGCCGGACCGCCGCGCGGCGCACGCGCCCCGCAGCAGCCGAGCCGCCCGACCTCCCTAACCCCCCTCTTCCCCCTCCTGCTCCGGCTGCTCTCCAACCAACACGGTGCCCTCTTCCCCCGCCTTCACCGTGCTCCTCCGCCACCAGCCTCGACAGCCTTTCCGCCCTCACCTTTCCTCCTCCAGAACAACTACTGGGGGAGTGGAGATAATACAGAGCAGCTCCCGGAGCCACGAGGGAGATCAAAGGGACAGCGTACCCCATCCTGGAACGGCTGACTATCTGGGAGAACCAGCTCCGGTGAGATCACCAAGGGGCACGGGCTTTCCTGGGTGGGACAGCAAGCGACCGGAGTCCCTCCCTTCCACCTTCCCAGGCCAGCTGGTAGAATTGGACAGGCGGTCCCCTTAGGCCGCGGCGGCTGGTGCCCCCACCACACGAGGCCCCCCGGAACAACTGAGATAGTTGGGTCGGAAATCCCCAGACTGCGGAGAACAGTGACCGGGGGATCCCTTCCAAACACGTGACTCCCCCGTCGGCTGGGAACAGTGCACTCTCCCGGGCTGCGACAGCTGGCGCCCTCCCGCCACGCTTGGTGCCCCGGGCCGACTAGCTAATTTGGCCGGACGCTCTCCTGTGCTGCGACAGCCGGCGACCCTCCCCGCGTTTGGAACCCCGGGCTGGCTGGCATTCTTCCAAGACGCTTCGGTTGCCGAACCTCCCCTACGGCGAGAGTTTTCCAGAGTTGAGGGACCCACAGCAACTTTCGCTGGTGGAACCCACAGACAGGCGTGTGCCACGTGCGCCACCTACTGGGCAGGATAGGAAGAACAGAACCCAGAGACTGCGCAGAAAAATCTTTCAACCTGTGGGGTCGAACACCCGGGGAAATCTGACTAAATGCCCAGACGCCAGCAGAAGATAACGGATCACGCTCAGAGAATTGAACATATGGCCCAGTCAAACGAAGAAACCAATAGTTCAAATGAGATACAGGAGCTGAAACAACTAATGCTGAATATACGAACAGAAATGGAAAACCTCTTCAAAAACGAAATCGATAAATTGAGGGAGGACATGAAGAAGACATGGGCTGAACATAAAGAAGAAATAGAAAAACTGAAAAAACAAATCACAGAACTTATGGAAGTGAAAGATAAAGTAGAAAAGATGGAAAAAACAATGGATACCTACAATGACAGATTTAAAGAAACAGAAGATAGAATTAGTGATTTGGAGGATGAAACATCTGAACTCCAAAAAGAAACAGAAACTATCCGGAAAAGAATGGAAAAATTTGAACAAGGTATCAGGGAACTCAAGGACAATGTGAACCGTACAAATATACGTGTAGTGGGTATCCCAGAAGGAGAAGAGAAGGGAAAAGGAGGAGAAAAACTAATGGAAGAAATTATCACTGAAAATTTCCCAACTCTTATGAAAGACCTAAAATTACAGATCCAAGAAGTGCAGCGCACCCCAAAGAGATTAGACACAAATAGGCGTTCCCCAAGACACTTACTAGTTAGAATGTCAGAGGTCAAAGAGAAAGAGAGGATCTTGAAGGCAGCGAGAGAAAAACAATCCGTCACATACAAGGGAAACCCAATAAGACTATGTGTAGATTTCTCGGCAGAAACCATGGAAGCTAGAAGACAGTGGGATGATATATTTAAGTTACTAAAAGAGAAAAACTGCCAGCCAAGACTCCTATATCCAGCAAAATTGTCCTTCAAAAATGAGGAAGAATTTAAAACATTCTCAGACAAAAAGTCACTAAGAGAATTTGTGACCAAGAGACCAGCTTTGCAAGAAATACTAAAGGAAGCACTAGAGTCAGATACAAAAAGACAGAAGAGAGAGACATGGAGAAGAGTGTAGAAAGAAGGAAAGACAGATATGATATATATAATACAAAAGGCAAAATGGTAGAGGAAAATATTATCCAAACAGTAATAACTCTAAATGTCAATGGACTGAATTCCCCAATTAAAAGACATAGACTGGCAGAATGGATTAAAAAACAGGATCCTTCTATATGCTGTCTACAGGAAACACATCTTAGACCCAAAGATAAATATAGGTTGAAAGTGAAAGGTTGGGAAAATATATTTCATGCAAACAACAACCAGAAAAGAGCAGGAGTGGCTATACTAATATCCAACAAATTAGACTTCAAATGTAAAACAGTTAAAAGAGACAAAGAAGGACACTATATACTAATAAAAGGAACAATTAAACAAGAAGACATAACAATCATAAATATTTACGCACCGAACCAGAATGCCCCAAAATACGTGAGGAATACACTGCAAACACTGAAAAGGGAAATAGACACATATACCATAATAGTTGGAGACTTCAATTCACCACTCTCATCAATGGACAGAACATCTACACAGAGGATCAATAAAGAAATAGAGAACCTGAATATTACTATAAATGAACTTGACTTAACAGACATTTATAGGACATTACATCCCACAACAGCAGGATACACCTTTTTTTCAAGTGCTCATGGATCATTCTCAAAGATAGACCATATGCTGGGTCACAAAGCAAGTCTTAACAAATTTAAAAAGATTGAAATCATACACAACACTTTCTCGGATCATAAAGGAATGAAGTTGGAAATCAATAATAGGCGGAGTGCCAGAAAATTCATAAATACATGGAGGCTCAACAACACACTCTTAAACAACAAGTGGGTCAAAGAAGAAATTGCAAGAGAAATTAGTAAATACCTAGAGGCAAATGAAAATGAAGACACAACATATCAAAACTTATGGGACGCAGCAAAGGCAGTGCTAAGAGGGAAATTTATTGCCCTAAATGCCTTTATCAGAAAAGAAGAAAAGGCAAAAATGCAGGAATTAACTGTCCACTTGGAAGAACTGGAGAAAGAACAGCAAACTAATCCCAAAGCAAGCAAAAGGAAAGAAATAACAAAGATTAGAGCAGAAATAAATGAAATTGAAAACATGAAAACAATAGAGAAAATCAATAAGACCAGAAGTTGGTTCTATGAGAAAATCAACAAGATTGATGGGCCCTTAGCAAGATTGACAAAAAGAAGAAGAGAGAGGATGCAAATAAATAAGATTAGAAATGAAAGAGGAGACATAACTACTGACCTCACAGAAATAAAGGAGGTAATAACAGGATACTATGAACAACTTTACGCTAATAAATACAACAATTTAGAAGAAATGGACAGGTTCCTGGAAAGACAGGAACAACCAACTTTGACTCAAGAAGAAATAGACGACCTCAACAAACCAATCACAAGTAAAGAGATTGAATTAGTTATTCAAAACCTCCCTAAAAAGAAAAGTCCAGGACCAGACGGCTTCACATGTGAATTCTATCAAACATTCCAGAAAGAATTAGTACCTACGCTCCTCAAACTCTTCAACATAATCGAAGTGGAGGGAAAACTACCTAATTCATTCTATGAAGCCAACATCACCCTCATACCAAAACCAGGCAAAGATATTACAAAAAAAGAAAACTACAGACCAATCTCTCTAATGAATACAGATGCAAAAATCCTCAATAAAATTCTAGCAAATCGTATCCAACAACACATTAAAAGAATTATACATCATGACCAAGTAGGATTCATCCCAGGTATGCAAGGATGGTTCAACATAAGAAAATCAATTAATGTAATACACCATATCAACAAATCAAAGCAGAAAAATCACATGATCATCTCAATTGATGCAGAGAAGGCATTTGACAAGATTCAACATCCTTTCCTGCTGAAAACACTTCAAAAGATAGGAATACAAGGGAACTTCCTTAAAATGATAGAGGGAATATATGAAAAACCCACAGCTAATATCATCCTCAATGGGGAAAAATTGAAAACTTTCCCCCTAAGATCAGGAACAAGACAAGGATGTCCACTATCACCACTATTATTCAACATTGTGTTGGAAGTTCTAGCCAGAGCAATTAGGCAAGAAAAAGAAATACAAGGCATCAAAATTGGAAAGGAAGAAGTAAAACTATCACTGTTTGCAGACGATATGATACTATATGTAGAAAACCCAGAAAAATCCACAACAAAATTACTAGAGCTAATAAATGAGTACAGCAAAGTAGCAGGCTACAAGATCAACATTCAAAAATCTGTAGCTTTTCTATACACTAGTAATGAACAAGCTGAGGTAGAAATCAAGAAACGAATCCCATTTACAATCGCAACTAAAAGAATAAAATACCTAGGAATAAATTTAACCAAAGAGACAAAAAACCTATATAAAGAAAACTACAAAAAACTGTTAAAAGAAATCACAGAAGACCTAAATAGATGGAAGGGCGTACCGTGTTCATGGATTGGAAGACTAAATATAGTTAAGATGTCAATCCTACCTAAATTGATTTACAGATTCAATGCAATACCAATCAAAATCCCAACAACATATTTTTCAGAAATAGAAAAACCAATAAGCAAATTTATCTGGAAGGGCAGGGTGCCCCGAATTGCTAAAAACATCTTGAGGAAAAAAAACGAAGCTGGAGGTCTCGCGCTGCCTGACTTTAAGGCATATTATGAAGCCACAGTGGTCAAAACAGCATGGTATTGGCATAAAGATAGATATATTGACCAATGGAATCGAATAGAGTGCTCAGATATAGACCCTCTCATCTATGGACATTTGATCTTTGATAAGGCAGTCAAGCCAACTCACCTGGGACAGAACAGTCTCTTCAATAAATGGTGCCTAGAGAACTGGATATCCATATGCAAAAGAATGAAAGAAGACCCATCTCTCACACCCTATACAAAAGTTAACTCAAAATGGATCAAAGATCTAAACATTAGGTCTAAGACCATAAAACAGTTAGAGGAAAATGTTGGGAGATATCTTATGGATCTTACAACTGGAGGTGGTTTTATGGACCTTAAACCTAAAGCAAGAACACTGAAGAAGGAAATAAATAAATGGGAGCTTCTCAAAATTAAACACTTTTGTGCATCAGAGAACTTCATCAAGAAAGTAGAAAGACAGCCTACACAATGGGAGACAATATTTGGAAATGACATATCAGATAAGGGTCTAGTATCCAGAATTTATAAAGAGATTATTCAACTCAACAACAAAAAGACAGCCAACCCAATTACAAAATGGGAAAAAGACTTAAATAGACACCTACCAGAAGAAGAAATACGGATGGCCAAGAGGCACATGAAGAGATGCTCAATGTCCCTGGCCATTAGAGAAATGCAAATCAAAACCACAATGAGATATCATCTCACACCCACCAGAATGGCCATTATCAACAAAACAGAAAATGACAAGTGCTGGAGAGGATGCGGAGAAAGAGGCACACTTATTCACTGTTGGTGGGAATGTCAAAGGGTGCAACCACTGTGGAAGGCAGTTTGGCGGTTCCTCAAAAAGCTGAATATAGAATTGCCATACGACCCAGCAATACCATTGCTAGGTATCTACTCAAAGGACTTAAGGGCAAAGACACAAACGGACATTTGCACACCAATGTTTATAGCAGCGTTATTTACAATTGCAAAGAGATGTAAACAGCCAAAATCTCCATCAACAGAAGAGTGGCTAAACAAACTGTGGTATATACATACGATGGAATATTATGCAGCTTTAAGACAAGATAAACTTGTGAACCATGTAATAACATGGATGGACCTAGAGAATATTATGCTGAGTGAATCCAGCCAAAAACTAAAGGACAAATACTGTATGGTCCCACTGTTGTGAACGGACATTCGAGAATAAACTTGAAATATGTCATTGGTAACAGAGTTCAGCAGGAGTTAGAAACAGGGTAAGACAATGGGTAATTGAAGCTGAAGGGATACAGATTGTGCAACAGGACTAGATACAAAAACTCAAAAATGGACAGCACAATAATACCTAATTGTAAAGTAATCATGTTAAAATACTGAATGAAGCTGCATCTGAGCTATAGGGTTTTTTTGTTGTTGTTGTTTGCTTGTTGGTTTGTTTGTTGTTGTTGTTTTTTACTATTACTACTACTTTTATTTCTTTTCTTTATATTAACATTTTATAGCTTTTTCTGTTGTGTTGCTAGTTCCTCTAAACTGATGCAAATGTACTAAGAAACAATGATCATGCATCTATGTGATGATGTTAAGAATTACTGAGTGCATATGTAGAATGGTATGATTTCTAAATGTTATGTTAATTTCTTTTTTTTCTTTCCGTTAATAAAAAAAAAAAAAAAAAAAAAAAAAAAAAAAAAAGAGGAGTTCATTGGGGTGGGCCTAACCTAATCACATGAGCTCTTTAAAAGCAGAGAACTTTCTCTGGATGGTAACAGAAAGAAATTATATATATATAACTATACAATTTGTAGCTGCTGTAAATTATATAATTATAATTATAATACTCATAATTATGCCCAGGTTGCCAAAGCAAAGACTATAGGAGTGGTCCTAGTTATAATGTGATACCTCACATCAGTGCTGAATGTACTGTATGTATTCAATAAATGCCCATTGAGAACGGTTATCAAGGACTATAGTTTCATTTTAGATAACTGTTTAATAACAAGAGAAAAGGAAGGCCTCTCATTTTTCTCCAGGGCTTCTCTGCCTTCTTTGTCACTACTAAATTCCATTTCAAATGTGTTGGATCTTATGCTAAAGAGAGAATATTCTGACCACAGAATGAATCCCTTTCTGTTCTGTCAATCAAATGAAAATCATTGTGACATGGAAAGAAGAGAGTGCCTTTGCCACTCCAATACGCTAACAGTTTCTTTTTGTTATTGTTACAGATAGCTCTCATTTATTCTTAATTCTTAGCTAGAATTCGTTTTAATGTGTCTAATTTATTAAATCTAATTGCAACAAATGTTAATGTAATTATGATATGACAGCACATTGGTCATAATGTAATTAATCTTAATACTGTACAAATCAAAAGTTACCAAACATTGTAAAAGTTGGACTAGTATGAATTTCAAAACTGAAATGCAATGTGAATCAGCATTTCCTAATAGAGGGAACTGAAAACCGAGAGGAGGGCTGGGATGGATTTGCTTTTGAAAGGAGAGTTTGATTCCTCCTTCAAACTCTATGAAATTGGTTAGAGTAATAGCTGTAATAAGATCAAGTGCAATTGTGTCCACATTGTCATCTTGCTCATTTTACTTAAGAACTTGGTTCAGCCTTCAAAATCCATATGTTGGCTTGTGTCTGTACAGTGTTAGGAATTCACATTCCTAAATTAGTAAAATTTTTCAGAAATAACTTCAAAGTAGACTAAAACATGTGTATGGTTAACTCACATCAAGAAGTAACTACTTATTGGATTGTTTCCATTCACCAATTTGGATTTGCGTGAGGTTCTGGTCAAGTGGGAGAATTCTGGAGGAATGCTTACCAACAAAAGTAAAAGGCACAAGTGTCAATTTTCAACTGCAAAGGAACATACAGGAAGTTTCCATAGCTAAGAATTAAGGCAGATTGTAACATGGAGGCAGAAAGAAGTTGGCTAATTTAAGACTCAAAAATAAAAAGTATGCAAAAACATACAGCACAAGTAATCTTTAGATTATCAAGAAGATCTGATTCACCCTTAACTCTCTACTAGTCCATTTGGTTTGGATGGGAAAACTCAGTTGTTACTTGTGGGTAACTTAATAGAAGGAAAGATATTTGATTGTAGACTTAACTGGAACTGATGGTATGTACTAGATGGTTATTGTAGTATCTGCCTTCAACCATATATTCTTAGAGACCAGCTAGACCACATATTACATGATACTGCATGTTGTATAAGATTACATATATGGTTGAAATAATTTTTTGTTGTTCAGTATTTGAAGTAAAAAATGTCTAATTTGTAATCTAAAGTAATATTTTAGATAAAAACTGATGGAGGTTTTAAATTTCAGTCTTACAATAGTATTTCTAGAGCCTTTTGGATGAAAAACAAAATGGAGCACAAATAATAAAGAAGAATATTGGCTACAAATAGTAATAAATGCAGATATGCTTTCTTTGTAACTAGCAGGTTGGCATTTTTAAGGAGAGGGATGAGATTATATCATTTTATAAATTTTTATTTTAAATAGAAGGAAAACCATTTCAAAACAATTTATTTGGGAAGCGAGAAATGTTCACATAATGGTATAAAATGTATTTTTCCAAATACATCTAACTGAAGCATTCGGACACCATAAGATTAGATAATATAATATCAATTACTATCTGAAAATGCTTCAGTGAAATAGCAGAATATCTGTGTTCCATTGTGGGTATATGTAATATACACATGAAATCATCTTCACTGCTTCTTATGAGGCTGAATTTGGTGCCCTTTTCATTATTTCATATTTTTATGGTCTTATCTTAATTTTCTGCCACAAAGGTTATTTCATAGTGCAGTGTTGCTATTGATTTTTCTTTTCTATTTCTGGCTTAGAGTAATTCTGCAATAGTTGCTGTGTAAACATCACAGGAAATAGAAGCACTCACTCTGTTTTGAGATGAAATTTTACCCTTACAATGTTTATAAGTGAAGTTTTACATTTAGGAGATGTGGATTTTATATAAAGTTTATGAAGATTTCAACCAATTCATTTTCCAAGTTTGAGTTAGTTTGACAAAAGAAAGAAGTTTTATTGGATGTAAGTTCCAGTAACAATGTTGTTTTCCTTAACACCATAAAAAAACATTGCACAGTCCTTATGTAATATATTACCCTAAATGATAGATCAGCTTAACAAAATCAAACATAGAAATTGGTTTGAATGAATGTGGAGTAATTTGAATGCCAGTTTGGTCAAGTTACCCAATTTGTTACTGAGATGTGTTAAAAAGCTGATCCTACAGGCTCACAACAGGTAATTTTCTAATCTGGAGGCTGGATTCAGTGAATCTTTCACTAACTGCTTGTTTTTAAGACAATTCTTTGCTGCTTTGACTTCAATGTTTTCCTTCCTCTTGAACTCTTTTGCATCAGAGACTCAGTCAATATAATGCTGGACAAAATAGGGTTCAAAAGTATTTATTCATTCATTCAGCACATTTTTCTAAGAAACTTCTTTGTGCCTACCACTAAATAGGGAAAATAAATTAGCACAATTCTCCCTTTTATAAAAGTTCACTGTCCAGTGGGAATATAAACAGACATTATAATGGGTATTCTACCACACATCACTGACTATTGAGACATAAAACTGTAATGGATATTTCAGATGCTTTAATACTTTGCTGACCATTGATGCTAGTTTCACAAAGAGGGGACTGGTCTGGGTCTGGAAGGACAAGTAGTTTTCCTGGCAGAACTTCTCCGTTCACTTAAGGGATCATAGGAAGCAAGAGTGAGGATGTACCTCAACACAGGGGAGTATTCCATGATGGTCAGTATGACAGTCCTGACATTTTAAATCTCTACTTTGAATCTATCATTTGAACCACGTCCCTGGAAACACCAGGCTCTTCTTTGGAGGAGCATGCATTAGTTTGAAGCCAAGGGATTTAAGTTCTGGTTCCAATTTTTCGATTACTTCGTTGGTTTCTCATAAGTGGAATTCAGATCATAATCTTTGCTTCAACCACTTTATAGGACTAGTTTGAAGATGAAGTAAGATAATAGATGCAAATATTCTTTGTAAAACTAAACACATTATGCAGATGGGTGGTGGGTGGTGGTGATATTCCGTTGTATGGTCCCATTGAAGTCCTGGCAGTTATGACAGTTTATGACAGATGATGTTTCTAGAATAGATGCTACAAATTGAAGTGAGATGTATCAAATCTAAGTGTTCCCCAGAAATACTATTACAATAGGGATTACATTTCTGATCAATAGCCTAATGCCCCAAGTTATAGACATCATCACACACACGCCATATGATCAATGATTGTATCAGTTTTTCATGTTAAAATAGAAAAGTGTTCAATGAAAAGCCTTCCCCAAAATATGTTGTATATAATTTCAATTTAAAATTAAATCTCACACATTTCCCTTTAATATTAAACAGTATACTGAATCTACAGAATTCTTATCTTCTTCATAATTTTTGGCTTAATTTATTGCAACTAATGGGCAACATGAAAAAGTCACGAATCTGAACTAGAATTCTTTGGGTAGAGTTTGGTAGGCATCTCTGAGAATGCTTTGGAAAGTGCTGCATCCACTTGAGTCTTTTTTTAAAGAATTCTTTAAGGTATTTTATCTGCTCACATTTTCTCATTGCAGGGGTGCTTATGACAGATTGTTGATCTACGTCTTGTAGCAGAAACTTTTTAATTCAGTTATATCATCAGAACTAGCATTATGTGTTACCTGACATAAGAAAAAGCATAAACTCTTGATTACATTTGATTTCATACCCTTTGATCCTTCACTATTTAAAACTTCATGATGTCAGAAAGCCACAAAGATTTGGCTCGGGTTGTTGTCAAACCCACAGGTTATTTATTGCTGAGTTTGAGCTGAGTTTTCATAATCAAGCTACAAATCCTGCATGTTGCCTCACATAACAGCTTATAATGATCACGACAACTGGTTTTTTTCCTTTGGAAACATTTAGAATATATGACTGAAATAGTGAGGACAGTGCTTTCCACAAACACACTAAGATTTCATATTGAGGATTTAAAATTTTTCATCCACAGTGTAATCGTGTCACTCAAAATAGTTTTACAACTATCCCCACTATCAGTAGCCGTTGAAAAATAAAAATTATTTTATAGCAACAGACCACACTTTCTGCCCATTAATTGCTTCCCCTTATTATTTACCTCATCTATATTTCCCCTTACCCAACCCATTTTCATGCAGGCAGAGGTACCCTGTGAAAGACAGTGCTACACTTCTGAATAGTTTCTTCAACTTCTGGCAGTTTGAAGCAGCTCATGCTGTATACATTTTACCTATTTCATATGAGATTTATTTACTAGCAGTTTAAGACTTAATGGTATGAATTATCTTTGAAGAATTAGCTGCGTTTTTTAATATACCCACTGATTACTGAAAGACAATGAGCCACATTTGCTTTATTGAAATTGTTCTTTGTTTTGAGAAAAGGTGTTGTTTTGTAGAGGGTAAAAAATGGTGATATTATTGGGTAGTAGAATAGCAAATTGGTGTAGTTTATAATCCTCCAGATAGCCTAGAGTTACCTAGAGTTACAGAATTATCTGGGTAAAATCCCATTCTGAACAATATGCTTTGAAACTTAAAAACAATTCACCAAAGATTGCAAAGATTGTTGGGTTTGAGGCTACTTTTGAACATTTGTTGGTGATATCACTGTAGAATTCTGTAAACACATCAAGAAGCAACCGATCAGTTCCATGACTATGATCTTACCAGGTTTGGCCTCTTGCTATTTCAGCAAAAGTATATGGAATATTGTTTTAACTTTTAAAAAACAAAAAAGAGACTTTCATCCCTGGAAGCAGTGTTTTCTATCGCTCTGATCAACATTGGCAGCTGTTCATTTTCTGCTTGAGTGATCTTAGAGGGAGGCAGTTACCTTGCTGGTGATGGATGGCAGGTGATCCTCAGCTGTCAGGTAAGGCAGTTTTTGTCTCATTCTGACACAAAAAGCTTCTCTATGTCTATGGACTCAATGATATTTTTCAGAATCGATTGTTTCAAAATGCTAAAAAAGTCTATCTCCTAATAAACCAGTAACCAGGTCTGGTGGAGAAAGAATTGTTAACCTGTCCGTCTTGAAGAGACCAATGTCTTCAGTAATAAGATAAGGTTTGTCTTTATTATAAACAATATTCTACTTGTAATGCCATAAAAATTATTGTGTAATAAAATAAATCTCTGTATTGGAAACAAATCAGTGACTTAATACTCAGCATCTTTATCTCTGAAGAGTATGTCTTTTGTTCCCTGCACAAGGACTTTAGTTTTTACTTATTATTCATCAGTTAGATATTTCAAAATAAACCATTAGCTTTGTTAGATAAATCAGGATCAGAGTATTAACACTGGGGTAATAATGTTGAGAACCCTTTCTTCCTTCTCGTCCAATTTTGTGATGCATCACCCTTTTCCGACATACTTTAATTGCTTTTGGTGTTTTATGAATAAATCCACGTAAGAAAATGCACTGTACATGTACATCAACAAATAATGGTGAATGGCTTAACTAGGAAATGTGTTACACTTAGGTGGACTGGAGCTGGAGAATATTTAGCTGTGCACTTTGTACCACATCCCTAGGCTTCTGGGCTCTGATGAGTGAGGCACAGGAATGCAGAAAGGCAAATGTGCCAATGATGTAGATCCCATTTAAGTGTTCAGAAATGATTTTAAGTGTGGTAGGAAAGGGACAGATTTTTGTGGCCATTTAATTTTCCATCTTATGGTGACTTTTTCTTCCCATCCCTCCAGACTCACTTGTGAATTTTCCCAAAGGTCTTTATTCTAGCAGCTTCATTTCTCTTTTAGAACTCCCCCTCCTCCTACCCCAAAGGCTTCATCTGTCTACTCTGTGATGACCCCTAAATTCATATTTCTAGCTCTAACTTCAATTATGAAAAAGCCTCCTGAACGCTTCAAATTCAACATGTCCAGAAGTCTTCCCATCAAATGACACCTCCTCTTCACTCTACTTGTTGAAAATAGAGTTTTCTCCAGAAATATGGGACGACACTGTAAAAGAGATCTTGGAATTTTCCTTCACCACTGACTTACCAAGACTGGCTGATTTCCTTTGCAATGTCTCCTTCTATATCTGTTCCTTCCTTTCTATTCTCAACCTCTTCATTTTTACTGCTCTTCTTTACTTATCTACTATCTTACTAGTGTGTTCCCTGCTTCACTCTCCCCATGCCCAAATTCATCCTATACATACTTTGAAACAAATGTTCTTAAAAATATAGTTCTGATGTTTATTCAGTTACTAGTTTTGAATGCCTATTATGTGAAAGTCCTGTAATGTTAAATTGTTCATATTCTGCCATCAAGAAGCATATTGCCTGCTCTATGATAAAAGATAGATATTTTATGTAATATGCAATGTGTATATTGCATATGAAATTCCATATGTAAATATATAAAACCTGCTCATATGGGCTTTTATTGTTTTGTTTTGTTTTTTGCATTGTGTCTTTAGCCATGCCATTTTCTCTGCCTGGAATGACTGGTTAAAGAGCCTACCTTCAAGACACCGATAAAATGCCAATTGCTCTTGGAGGGAACTGATGATAAAGATATCGCAATTTGCTTTTATTTAGCAATGCATATGTATCTTATGCATATTACTAACTGTCAGTATTCTTACAGTCAGAACCTATATCTTATCCAAACCCAAATCCATCCACATGGTAGGACAGGAGTTGTTCTAACGCAGGGTGGGCTTCAATCCCAGCCTTGAGCTATGAGCGACTGGGACCTTGTTGTTGCCAGATTTAACTGAGATAATGCACACAAAACCTACTTCATATAGTTTTTGCCAGGTTTAACTGGGATAAGGCACACAAAACCTGAGCTAAAACCCAGGCACTCTGGTGTGAAGCCCTTTGCCCTTTCTCACCATCCGCCACCCTATTTATTTAATAGGAACTTCTATAAAAAAAATGGCCATTAGGCTCATTGCCCTGTGTTGCCAAGGTATTTCCATAACCAATTTATCTTATATGGCTTTTCGTTTCTTTATTTTAACTTTAAAATAGCATTCATTATTTTTTGAAAGTAATATGAATTTATTATAAGATGTGTATTTTAAAAAACACCCATAATTTCACAATGCAGAGAGATATAAGTGCTAAAAACATATCGGTGTATAGGATTCCAGACATACATGGTTTCTGTGTGTATTTATTTGCAATGTATGTCTTTAAAACAGGAGAAATATGCGATGCATACTAGCATGTTTTCACAGCTGACTGCAGACAGGTTTATGTTACATGCAGTTGGGAATTGAGTCATGCCCCTCACAGATGGCATGTTCAGGTCCAGTCTCTGATCCTGTGGGTGTGAATCCCTTGATAAATAGGAACTTTGAGGATGTTATTAGTTAATGTGTGCCCAAACTGAATGCAGGTAGGTCTCGACCCAATATGGCTGACGTCCTTATAAGCAAAAGAGATTGGACATGGAAAGAAGCCGCAGGAAGCAGCCAGAAGCTGAAAGCTTAAAGCCAGATGCTGCCATGTGCATTGCCATATGTCAGAAAAGCCAAGAAACTTCAGAGATTGCCAACCAGCCAGAATATACATGCTATGGGAGGAAGCGAGCCCTCTGGGCTCTGAAACTGTGAACCAACTAATTCCTGTTGTTAATTCCACCTATTGCATGGTATTTGTTTTATAGCTGGAAACTAAAACACATGCTATTGTGTAACATAAATTTTCACTGTTGACTGTGGAAACACTTTCCATCATTTTTATTAGGTGAATATATTTCCAGAATATGAATATGCTATAATTATTTAGTCTATCCCACTTTTCCACAAGGGAATTTCAGTTTTTCACAGTTATAGGGGATAAAGAGAGATGCTCACATACATTTAGATAAAATACTCTACACATGCGTAATTTTCATGTTAAGATAAAATCCAGGAAAAAACGAAACAACAGAAATGATCAAAGAAAATATCAAATCTTAAGAATTTAGATGTGTATTGTTCATTGTTCTATGGACTAAGCATACAATTTACCACAATACAAATTTATATTCCTGGAAGGAGTACATTAGAGTAACACTTTGAACTTCAGAATGTGTAAATCTGACAATATTTTAATAAAATATCAGAATTCATTCTTCCTTCCTTTCTTCTATTACTAGTCCAAGGGTAGCAGGTTCTATATTTCGGGTGAGATTGTGCTGTATATATGTATATGAGGGTCCCACACTAAATGACATATGAGTGTATCTCTAATTTTTGTTGAGTATTGTCTATATTGCTTTAAATGCTGGGGAATGCTGAAGACATTTTCCTTCAATGCTTCATTTATTACCAAATATAGCCATCAGATTTACTTAAGCAAAGGACTACGTTATCAATTGGACGATATTTTATAGTTTTGTTCCCATAGTGAAAGATCCTTGGAGAAATGGAAAAAGCTTGAATTACATTCCTAGGAAAGCATAAGTTACTTCAGGGGATAACCAGGTTAAATAGAAACACAGAAAATAATAAATAAATAAAAGACTAAAACGTGGAGACACACTTGGTAATTTTAGCTCTTTTACTGCTTTTATTTTATATTTTCAGTTAGTTTTTTTCATTTTAAGGTAAGGTTATTTAATACAATCTGCTGGACAGCAATGATCTTAGTACTGGTCACTAAAGTGTCTACATTTAAATATTTATCCGAATTTTTTTCCTTAGTAGTCATTGAAATTAAACACTTTGACTCCTAACAGTGAAATCTTAGTTTGTAATCAGAATTCTATTTGGTCCTTATTTTTCTCAAATAACTTCTTTTTGCAGAAATCCAGGTAAATTATGTCTACAGGCTCTTTTATGCTTGCTTTATTAACTCTTTGCAAATTATAAATTTATAATTTACTTGTATCTAACTCATGCTGGTTTAATCACATTGAAATATTTTATAATTCTATCCATAGTTGAGATATTTTATAGTATTTTATAATTCTATGCCTAATTACATTCTCAGGTTATCAAAATTGGCCTCTAATCTTTATCATTTCAACTTAGTCCATTTTTTAAATGACAACAGACTGTCAGTTCTTCTTGCTTTTCCGGAACAGAAAGATATCTAAGATTTTCTGTTTATCTCATTGAGAGTAGCTTGTCCAAACCTGAAATAACATCGTCTTGATGATTTATAACCCCCACCTTTCTTGACTTTCTCCATACTCTTTATTTTAAAGCTAACTCTTAATTTGAAGAAATTATTTCTAGATAAAGCTTAAAAATAATCTTCAGCCATCTTTCCCATTTATAACATACTTCTTCAACTGGTGTTTTTTGTATTCTGTTGGCAGTAAACAATTTCTGTGGTTGCTTGAAATCTTCAGAATGGTCCATACTGTTTGTTTATTTGGTTGTTTATTTGCTTATTAAGTGTACAGTTTTCATTAGTAGGAAATTTACAGGGTAGTGCAATCATCACCACAATCCAACTGTAGAAACCATCTATCACCCAAAAAGAAACCGCATGCCCATTTTTAGTCATTTTCAGTTCCCACACTCAACCCCAGGCAACCGCTAATCTTCTTTCTGTTTCTAGCCCATATTATTTATGATCTGATTGTTATTTGTTTGTTTTAAAGGTTTGGAGTTCCTCTAGTTTGTGTTTGTCCTTACTATATAGGTGCAGTAGAAACTAGAAGCCCATGGTCTAACCTTTTCTGTTTGTCTCATTATTACGTACTTATGAAAATAAGTACGTAACAATGAGGATGATTAGAGAAGGAAAACGTAGGAACAGGAATGCTGTATTGGTACATACTGATGCCCTGTTTTCAATATCTATCACTTTCATTGATTTTGGGGGGAAGAAGGGGAGAAGAGTATGAAATGTTATCATATGGTCTATGCATTTTAGTGTGCACTAATTATTAATGAATATGAATCAGAATTCTTTTGTTTGTGACCATTGGAAAGGCATTCTAAACCTTCTAAGCAAGAGGGATATTTGTTGGATCCCAGAATGGAAGGAAACTTTGTACAACCAAGCTGAGGGAAACTATGGTATTGAAGTCCAGCCCAGGGATTCAGGCATTGTGAGCACTCAGTCTGGTTTTCCTGTCTTCCTTTATCAGGTTATCAGCTTCATTCTGTCTCACTGCAGACTGTATTTTTTCCTTGTGGTAGAAACTTGGTTCTTGATAGCTTCCTAGTTTTGTTGCCTAAATAGTGGGGAAATAAACTCAGGTTATTTTCCCTCAAAGTAACCTCAGCCCAAACCTCCTAGGATAGGGTTGGAGTAGTTATTTAGCTCTAGAATCAATGCGCTAGATGAAGTAGCTGTCCCTGGATCAATCTAATGTGATTAGGGAGGTAAGGGACTTTGGCGCAGTTTGAGCCTAGTCCTGGATCTGTCAACTCTGGCCAAGGAGGCAGAGTTACATGAGAACATGGCAGCACTAATAAGCTTCATGTGAACAAAGTATGGGGTGGCTCTGGTAGAAAAGAGGGAACAGTTCTAGCAATCACAGAAGATAGAAGTGGTGCTGACTAGAAGCAAAAACATAAATAGATGTCTGCCATGTATTGCCTAAATGGTTGTCCCTATGATATAATTTCCACCATCTTTCTACACTTCAGGACTTGTGAATATGTACATAAAGATACATAAATTCTTCTGGAATTTTCATATAGGTGCATTTAGTAATGACTGTACATACATACATATATCTTCATCTGGAAAACACTGACACCAGCATGCTTGAGTCTTGGATTATCAATGGATAGGAACTGTGCATAAACTAGTGAGCTTTATTTCATATAGAAAATGAGTAAAATTAAATATTCGAGATAGAAATTTTAGCTCTTATTTGTTCATGTCCTTCACTACTATTGATGACATCTAAATGTAGACAGAGCAGCAAGAATATCCACTGGTTCATTCATTTGTCTTTATAAAATTAGAGTCTATTCTAAGTGTTGTTTATATCACCTGAATAGGAATAAGCAGTTTCTGCTTAAAGACTGTGCCAGAATCTGTGTTTTTAAGCTGCCAGAATGCAATATACCAGAATTGAAATGGCTTTTAAAAAGGGGATTTTAATAAGTTACAAGTTTACAGTTCTAAGGAAGTGAAAGTGTCAAAATTCAGACACCAACAAGAGTTGCCTTCACTCGAGAAAGGCCAATGGGTCAGGAGTTCCTACTTTACTTCTCCAAGACTAGCTTTAATCTCTTCGCTTCCCTTGGCTCTCTCCAGGTTCTGGCTTGCTTCACATCTCTGTGAAGGCACATGGCAATGTCTACTGGGCTCTAAGCATCTCCAAACATCCGAGTCTCTGCTTTCTGTCGGCTCTGAAGTTTCTGGCTCTCTCTCCAAAATGTTCCCTCTTTTAAAGGATTCCAGTAAATTAAGACCCACTTGGAATGGGCAGAGTCACATCTCCATCTAATCAAAGGTCACACCCACAATTGTGCATCTCGCATCTCCATGCGGATAATCGAATCAAAAGTTTCCAACCTACAGTGTTGAATTAGTATTAAAAGAAATGGCTGCTCCCACAAGATTGGATCAGGATTAAAACATGGCTTTTCTGGGGTACATAATACATTCAAACCGGCACAGAACCCATCCATTGCTGTCTATGTCGCTTTGATAAATGGACTGGTAAAAGATAATTAACTCTAGGTTACTTCACTGAATTAGATTGAGGAAAACTATAGCTCTTCAAACTGATCAAGTATAATTTCTTTAAATGTAATTAAATCTTCTTTGAGGTGAATTACCAATATTTTCCAGGAGTAGTGGAGAAATTCACCAACAGAAGAAAAAACATTAAGAAATATAAAGAGTGCAAGTTTTAGACCCAGTTTAGACTCAATGGATAGTTTGGTTGGAAATTCTTCTCCAATTTGGTATCAATATTTCTACTGATAACTATATGGCTATCTGGAGGCTGTGAGTTGAGTAGCATGGCTAATAGACTGAAAGTCCTTGCAAGTGATAATAAGAAAGGGCTGGGGCTGGAAACCTAAGCCTTTTCTTGAGGCCACACTATCTCTTTTTTCAAGTGAACTACTCACCAAAGATATAAATGCATAGAATACAATCAACATTCAGCATTTTTTAATGTTTACTTTGTGATTAATACTGAGCTAAAAGCTGTAGATATAAAGATAAAGAAAATAGAATCTCTGTAGCCAAATAGCATGTAGTCTAACAGTAGGACACGGAGATAGAGTATAATGTAGTTTGTTTTATCAAGAAGGTCTGCAAAAAGGTGATGTGGAAGCAAATTTGCAGTGGAAAAAAATTTGCCTGAGGTTCTAGCTACAGCTTCACTCAGGTGGTCATGGTGAAACCAGGTAATGAGGATCAGAAAGCTATTTCTCAGAGAGAAAGAGTAGAATAAATAAAGCATAGACTATATGCAAGGGCAGAGACCTTGAAATATCCAAGGCAACCTAGGAAGTTGAATTTCAATGTGACTGGAAGAATGAATATATTCTTTTTTTAATATCATATATAGGATTTTGTATAAATATATATAGACTAACATGGTATAATAGAATTCTGTGATGATGAATGTTCTATATCTTTACTGTTCTGTATGGAAGCTGAAAACCACTTTGGCAATTAAACACTTGAAATGTAGAAGAGTGTAACTGATGAACTGGATTTTAATTTTTTTTTAATTTTAATTTCAATAACTACATGATTGTAGCTACTGTACTGAACAGAACAGATTATAGATCAAGTCTCCCCTATTGTGGGAGGCAGGGGAGAAGTTTCAGGTCATGGTGAGAAGTCTGTCATTAAGTAATATGGTGCTGATTCATTTATTAGGACAGCTCTGGCATCAGTGTGGAGAAGATGGACTGCTAAGAAGAGGGATAGTGTCAAGGAAGTGAGTTAGGGTCAGGATTTGAATTAAGATGGACCCGACTCATTGGCAGTGAGTCTGAAAGAGGAAGGGGGCACATTCCTGAGGTAGACTCAGTAAATTAGATTAGCCATCAAGTGGAAGATAAAGAGAAGTGCTTGTGGAGATCTCTCATGTCTTTAGCTTGGGAAATTGAATGTATGTCCACACCTGGTAGAAAAAAGAAATGAAAGAGGAAGAACAACTTTCATAGACAGTGACTTCAATGTTTTAAATGTTTCCTTTGAAATGATACAGACATTAAGATGCATAGAGTTTGTGAAGTTTCAGAAAAATGAGGAAAATTCGTAGAAGTTGGATCATTTGAAATAAGTTGAAAATATCTTTAGATCAAGTGATTTATTACCATTTAAACCCTTTGTTAAACTGTTTTCCCTTTTTTGTTCCGATTAACTTTCACTTTATACCTATGGAAACTTTAAATAATGGAAGAAGTTAATGCTAGAGTAGTGAGTTGAGATAAGGCTTGGGAAGTATCAGGAACATCCTAGCACTGCCATTTTTTTTTTCCTCTTTTTTTTTCCAGAAGGATGTAGCAGAGTCAGAAAGTTTGCAATGATATTTTATACCATTAATTTGCCTGCAGTTGTGGATTTTACAGAGGCTTAGAATATAAACAAACTATCTAATCGAAGGTCATTTTTTTTTTGTTTTAGAATATAGTGATTTTTATCCTGTATTTTCGGGTGTCCCAACGATGAGCATTTGGAACACCATTCCCATCCAGGGATAAGGAAACCTGGACACATCCATAGTTATCTCTATACTTTCACATTGTATCTTCCCTGAGAAGTAGAATCCTCGTGCCTTTTCTTCCCAGCCTCATCACCGGAAATCTGGGCCTGGTGACTTTGTAACTCATAGGTCTAATTGGATAGTCCCAAAGCACAGCTTGTCATTCTTTTACATCAGTCTGTGATCATGAGCTAGGATTATTTTAATTTGTGTTCTGCTAGATGCCACATCACCAATATTGGGATGTCTAAGTATCTTTGGATCACTGTTCTGTAGATACTGGAGAATAATAGGAATAATAAAAGCATCACACATACTCTGAATGGAAACATAATAAAATGCTCTAAAGTGAGAGTTTATTTTGGCATGCTTTTGTAGATAAGGTTCCATGTTCTCCCATATCAATTGCTTCTCTGCGAATACAAGCATCCATTTTGATTTGCCACCTATATGCATGGGTTCCGTGAGCTACCGCTCCTAGTAGTGATAACTAGATTTCTGGATACATTTCCACTCCTTTGGCCGTATCTTCTTGAGTGGTAACTGTTTAACAAAATTGTCCTTTTCTTTATCTTTGTAACTCTGCCCTTCCCCAGAATTCTCTCTTCATCCTTTTCACAAGCAATGGCTCCAGTGGATGTAAAATGGATTCCATAAAATGAGTGTTGCCTACTTATGCCCATGGCCTCAATGTCCTAGCAATATCTTCAACATTATGGTTTATAAACAATAAACAGCCTCTTCATAGCAGCAACTTTCCATCTTTCTGCTCTGCTCTTGCAGGCAAAAAACATGCATTGTAAAAGAACTCTATTTTCCTTTGCTTAATGTTGTACTCTTAGAAAAAACATTTTTATTATAAACTTGGCACATAGGATTTCACCCCAGAGATGACCATGCACACTGCCTATGTAACCCTCTTTGGCACATCTGTACCAAAGATAGCCAGAAGAAAGGAAGATGGTACTGGTGTGCACATTCTCTAGCTCAGTGGGTTCTGCCACAGAATAGACTCAGGTAAATCCTCTGACTCTAAGTACAGGGGAAGCTTTAAAATGGTGAACATTTAATCATACCAAATGCAGTACATTGTTATTGAGAATCAATTTAAATTTATGCCTTTCAGCTTTTTGATAGTGTGAGCAATTAGTATCAAGGATGCTTTGCAATTCAAAATCATGTGACAGTCAAAGAGAAAGAGACTCATATGCCAAAGCTTGGATCCTTTCCAAGGGTTGCTTGGCCCTGTGGATGAACAGGTGCATAACTAGTACTGGACATGTGTTCAGGAAAAGAAAAACAACTAAACTCAACCAAATGGCGATGAGAATGATGATGGGAACAATTTGACTATTGGAGAAATTGGACTTTAGTTTTGTCTCCTCCAAATGTGTGTCCATACTATACCAACTACTCTTTATGGTGCTTTGTTTGATGGGCCACATGAAGTAGAGGCTAATATTTATACGTTATAAATAGGATTTATAAATAAAGAAACTGGAAAACACAGAGATTTGTTAGATCGCATAGTCAATATGTGGTGGAGCTGCCTGGCTCTGGAGCCTATGCTGTTATTACTCCAACAATCTCTTAAGTGTCTGTAAGGGTTCCAAATGACTTTTACAACTTTTAAACATATTTGTTTGGTACTCATGGGTACCAAATTCTCATCAGTACTGCTTTTTTCTTTAAACATGCAACTGCTTCTGCAAATATATTACTGAAATGAATGTGAGTATAAAGTCATACAAAAGTCAACAAGCACTAGTCTCCCAAATCCTAGGTTTGGAGAGCCTGTAGAACTCTACACAGTTGGAAATGTCCTTAACCATGGATGTCCCACTTCAACCCAGGATCCATTTCACATCCAGACTCTGTAAACTAGGATTTATTTTATAGAAGGCATATAGCACTCATACGTCATCCTAAAAGAGTTCAAAAATAAAGCCTGAAGATTTTAAGTGCTTTAACAGATACCATGGGATCTTCCATTAAAAAAGTTTTGTATTTGCTCCTTCTGAATAAATAAATCCTGTGGTTAAAGATTCTTTCGTAGCAGAAACTTAAGGTTAACTTTCTTAAAACCAAGCCTAACTGAATAGTCCTTTCTAATTTTGTAAGTTGTGTTAGAGAATGAGTGGTGTTCTTATGTGGAGTTACTGAGAGTAAGAATAGCAAGGTCTAGTGGATGAATTCTGGATTTTAATTGACTAGAATGGTGTAGAGTAATGTCAATTCACATTTTATGTTTGGCATTAATGACTTCATGTGACAGCCAAATAACTGAGCAACAGATTATACTACCAGCAGAAAGAATTACCTTCCTCCAAATAGATCACTTGTGATTCAGTTGCCACTTTTAACTTTCTTTTACTTTTGGGACACAAATGTCCAGAGATAGACTCTATATGCACACATATAGAGTACACTAAAATATTTTATGTTCTAGTAGATTTTTAGTTATCCAAAACTCTTCAGAAAAGTTGTCTGGGTACTTTGACTTTGCCGATTCTGTATGGTGTGTGTGTTAGAGGGGATTAACAATCCAAGAAAGGATTTAGTTAATCGTTTTGTAGTTGATGCTTAGTCATGTATTTATTTGTTCCATAAACAATCATTTATAACAGTACTTGAAAAAACCCATAGGTATGTGTGGTGGAGAATACAGATAAAAATAAGGCATTGTCCTCTAAGAGCTTGCAACCAGCTTTTCCTGGGAATCTTCCAAGGAGTTTACTTGAAAGAATATATCACCACTCTAGTTTCTTCTTAGTTATTTGAAAAAAGCTTAATAAATAGAAATTTGGATAATTGCAGTGTTATCCAAAGGTAGGCCCTCCTGAAGATCCCAAATGTGAAAGCAGTCTTTCTTCATTTTTTCTGAAATCTCCAGGAGGAGGGCACCTGTGCTGAATGTTATGGGGGAAACAAAATAAAATTGAACTAACAAAATGATTGCTAGGACACTGTATGTAGCGTCTACAAATATTTGAAAAGTTCACAATGTAAAGTAGGATAAGTGAAGATAAGTGAGAATGAGTATAAATGCTAAATGAATTCAAAGAAGAAATAAATTTAAAGGTCAGGAAAAGGCTTTAAAGTATGAGGGCATAGAATTAGAATGTATGAAAAACACAGGGAAGTAATTTTAGGTGAGGCAGAAAACTTGGTTTATGTATATTGGTGCTTAAGCTAAACACAAAAGCTATTTTATATTATGTAAACTATTGTTTACATAAAATAAAGCTATCGTTTATGTAAAAACAATAGATTTTAAAAAGAAGACATTTTTACTTCATCACCTATGACTGGTAGGATTTGGATTCACTCAGATGGAAAATTAGATTTTTGTCCTACATTCATTCATTTACTATAGTACATTCATTCATTCAATACTGAAATATGTCTAGTCACATTATGCTATGTACTTGACATTAAGGATAGTCCTAAAGGGTGAAATAACTTGCTTAAGGACAACAGCAGGGTACCTGATGGAGTTAGTTGGTAAAGTGAGAAGACCAGATGTTTCTGGTGAGAGATTTGTGGTCTGATTATACAAACGCAAGTTTCAGCCGCAGGCACTACCTCTCCCTGCAGTCCAGGCATAAGTCTTTGACCAATGGTGATTTAGGTTCAATCTATTACTTCATATATTCCAGTTTTTTCTGCACAAGTTCTTTTTCCCAGTAGACAGTACAGATAAATTTGACCTTTACTATTAACTTTTCTCAATTCTTTGAATTTGAAATATATCACCAAACACCCCCCAGGAATATTCAAGTGACATTACTTTGTCTAAATCAGACATGTGAAGTTATTCTAAAGTGTAACTTCAGAAGGATACCATTCTATTTTTAAACTTAAAATGTGTGAACATCTTATATAACACAGAGAAATAAAATTGTAGAGGTAAAAATGACATTTTTAGAGAAAGATTCTCATTATAGTGTTTTGGCAAAAAAGTGGAAAAGCCTTATAATAAAGTGTTGGGTAAGATCTCAGTGGAGAAAAAGTCAAGTAAAGGAAGTGTGTGTGGGGGGTTGTGGTATAAGGGAAGAGTGAAAATCTGTTAAGAGGGATTTATGATACAAAGAAATGGAATAAAGCAAAGTACATATGAGAAAAGTGATTGATGATAAAAAAGATATATAATATAAAAAGAATGAGGAACCAGAAATCTTCATTACAGTGCCAATCAGGAAAGGAATAATGCATGGCTGACCTGGTCTCTTCTCATTTATTTTCATAGCATCGTTGGGTAGCAGCAAAATAATCATTTGATAAAATTCTAACAAGAATAGGTGACTTACTCTCTTAAAATATTCAGCACACGGTTTATAACTCAACAAACATAATCCTTCCCATTTTTTTTTATTTTACAAGAACATACTCCATTTTAATGAAAGTCGTATAAATCTTTCTTTATCCTATACTTTGTCCTACTGCACATCTTTGCTCCCCCCAGCACTTCTATTTTTCAAGTGACATCAAGATGTAATGCTATTAAAGAATTTGAAAGCTGACTCACTGACAAATTGAAAGTATCTCCAATTTAAACCAGGTTTCTCTCTTGTAACATTAAATTAAAACCTGTCTGGAAGGAAGATATTTTTAAAAGGGTATTGTACTTTCAGTGGGTCCAGAGCTAGCTTGTATTTCAAAGTTCCTTCAGTAAACAGTTGGAAATTTTTTTCTCTTTGACTTATTTCCTAAATCTAAGCTTATTCCACAAATGTCTAAAAAGCCTTTGACACATTTTATTCTTCTATAACTCGGTGCCTACTCCTTCCACCAGTTTGGAAGAAAAATCGCTATGTGCACACACACACACACACACACACACTCATTTTGTTATTGAAAGACTTTTAATAGTGCTTAAAATCCATGGTTACTGTTACCCCAAACAATGTTTACTTGAAAATAAGGTCAAATTTCAGTCACCGTTAGTGGAGTGTCCTTATGGAAGAGGGAGGCCCTCATCAAAATTGTGTAATCAAAACATATGTTTGGATAATCTGTAGTTTCTTTCACAATGAATATTAAGCCCTGTATGAGGAAAGAATCACAATTCAATCTTTTTTTTTTCTCTACTCCAACTTTCCCTTTTATTTCCCTATAAGTAAAATATAAACAAAATGTCAAGTTTGAGATGCATGTGTAGGGAACATTTTGTGTGGGGAGGTTGATGAGGTCTTACCAAAATATAGGAAGCTCCCTTGTGGGGCTGCCTCTGTTCTTAGAAGCTGTCAACCTCAGTGAATGATATTATTATTTATATCACAAAAAGCTTTCATATGTATTACATTTATAATTAATGATCATACCTACGCATTTTTTGCGTGCTTTACTCAGTTTAACAAGCTCCTGTGTTTTTTTTCTCAGTGGGTATTGAGTTGAATAAAGAAAGTTGCTTATTTTGTTTTGTTGATGTAGACATTCTTTTAGTTTCCAGAATTAAATTGAATGGAGTTTTGATATAAGAGTCCAAAAACGAGAATAGTGTGGGAGAATGCTAACATGGTAAGGCTTTTTCAAATTCAGTGGCTCTTATTTGGGGGCCTATCCTTTCTAGCATCTCCTTGGGGGCTAGTAGTGCAATCAGTAATGGTGTTGTAAGGGATTGGGCTCCACATATTATTAATATCTATAATGATTTGGAAAAAGTAGGATGACTTATCTATTTTAGTTTCCTGTTTAAAAAAATGCCATACAGTGGGATGTCTTCAACAATGGGAGTTTGCTGGCTCACGGTTTGTGAGGCTAGGAGATGTCCAAAATCAAGGCATTAGCAAGGTTTTGCTCCCTCTCTAAGGGCTGAAGCATCCTGGGGTTGGTTGCTGGCTATCCTTGCGGTTCCTTAGCTTTTCTGTCACATGGCAATGCACATGGGAGCATCTTCTCCTTTCTCTGTTCTGTTGACTTCCCGCTTCTGTCTGGCCCTGTGGCTTCCCTCTCAACGACCTTCTCTATATGTCTGCAGTAATATCTGCAGTAATATAATTAAATCCCATCCTAATACACTTAGGCACACCCTATCTGAAGTAACCTCATCACACGGTCCTATTTAAAATGGATTCACATTTATAGGAATGAATTAAGGACATGTTTTACTGGGGAACATAACTCTAAGCCACTGCCTTTGTGTTAGATCAGCTTTCCCTGCCATCCGAGGAACACTAGCTGGGGGAAATGTCGTATACTTTCTAACCACAAGTGTTCTTTCATCAGATGAGGTCTGGGGAACTAAATCCTTCTTGTGGAGGGTCGGCATGTACATAGTCTCATAGAACTCTAAGAAATTCCATTAAAAATACCTGCTTAATTTATATTAGCAGATAGCAGTGTAATTTATTTGCCCATGGACCAGCTTTCCCCCCTCTGTTAACATGTCCTAGAATATGTTTTCCTGTTATAGTAATTTAGGCTCTATTTCACCTTAAGGGTATACTCCCTCCATCTGGTATTTTGCCATTAAGAAATCTCATCAAAAAGATTGAAACAACTGAATCTAGTTTAACTAAGGTGCTTCAGCAAAATGCTGTTTTATTTAATTAAGGGTAAAGGAGAATTGCTCATAATATCTGCATTGTTGGAGATTATTCTAGTATTGACAATTCCATCTTCCTATTTTGTAGTAAGTGTACTGACAAACAGTTTTGACATTGGCTTTGCTTGTTTGAGTTATTTGCAGGACCCTAAAATTCCATTCTGTCACTGATAACTATTGTGTACATGCTAAGGTGTAAGAAAGTAAGTCAATGTATACTTAGTTAATATATAAATATGTTGGAATAAATTACAACTGAAGTATTCTTGCTATTATTTTATTTTTAATAAAAATATAGGTTGGAAAAAGTCAGATAATGAAAATTTTGGTCATTGGTGTTCTAACCAGTTGAATTTTTTTAAATTATCCCTGTATAGGCTTCCTTACTTGATCCTATAGTACTGTTGAATCCACTAAGTAACCACTGAAAATCTACCTTTACTTTGGACTGTCCATGCTTCGGATGAATAGAGATAAACTTCCCATTGGAAACTTTTTTTACCTGAAAGAATTTGACCTAATATAGTTTTATATTTCACATTATTAAGCTTCCTATGTCTGAAAATATGGTCACTATTTCAAACTATCTTCATTTCTTACAAGAGCCATTCTTTTACTTTTTTTCTAAATTGTTTTAGGACTTTGGAATGCCTATTTGGAAATGCTGTTACTGTTGTGGTTAATACTTTTTGAATGAGTCATAAAGAAAGCAATTCCCAGTTTAATCTTCTTCCCTCTCTTGTCTTATATACAATGAGCTAGTTTTTCAGTTACTTCATGTTTATTGACCATCCATTTTGCCAGTGGTCTCTTCAATATTCTTCTAATTTCCAAGAAAGAGCTTACCAAGTCTGGAAGGTGATAAATTGAGCTCTCTCAGTCTATCAATAGAATTCAGATACAGAACATCAAGGAATAAGAGTTCACCTATCCATAGAACCACAGGTAACTAACCAGGAAACCAGCAAAGTTGCCCTGAGCAGTCAAATACAGGCCAACAAAAATCCCCTGCCTTCCAGTCAGAGAAAAGGTCTTCAGTCCCTCTTTCATTGACTACTTAATCTTCACCCATCTATAAGGTTAAAGTATTTTATTATCTTCTTTCTGAACCCAAAGTATGTTAGTATAAGAAACAAGTGAGAGAAATGAATGGGAGTGCCCACGTTGAGGCCTTCTGACTGCAGTGGTCAGTGACAGCTGAATGCTGAGCAGCTAAGGAAGAAAAGAAGATACCCTTTCCTAACCCCACCCACCAACAAAAGCAAATTGTATTTGAGGTAGTGTTTAATATTTAGAATCTAAGAAACTCTGATATCTGTATCTGTAGATGTTTTTCTTCCTTGCTTTAATTTGAAATTGGTTTATGAAACATATTGGTCAGGTTTTACAATGATTATTTGGATATTTTATTTAAACATCCTCATGGATAAGCTAAGATACCCATTTTAGGTGGTCAAGATTTTCATATGTTAATTGTAAAAACATTTGCATCTTTATATTTTCCTGAAATCAGGAAAATGTTCAGTAACATAGGTCATTACTATAGCAACATTGATATTTGTAATAACTTTCTGCTTGATATTTTGAGAACATTCACAGTTTTGACAGCTGATCAAAAGGCATTTGCGAGTGTTTAATATTTAGAATTTAAGAAATCTGCTATCTGAATTTGTAGATTTTTTCCTTGTTGCCTTAATTTTAAATTGGTTTCTGAAACTTACTGTGCAAACATAGGTTTTACCATGATTATTTAGATACATTAAGAAGAGAAAAAAGCAAATTTAAATCTTTTAAAAATCATGTCTTTTCTAGACTGGATCTTGTCTTATAGGTGAAAACATGGTACAAAAGACATTTTGGAGTCATTTGACAAAATGGGCGTATAGACGATAAATTAGATAAAATAATCTGCTGTATTGTATTGTGTTGGGAACTTTACTGTGATTATATAAGAACTATCTCCATTTTTAGAAAATGAACACTAAAGTATTTAGGGCTGAAAGACTATGATATATACAACTTATCATCAAATGGTTTAGAAAAAAATAATTTTGTGTTTATGGGTGTGTGGGAGTTAACAATTAAGCAGAGTAGAAGAAAGTTAATAGTAGGTGTATCTGAGTAAAGGGAATATGGGGTTCTCCAGGTAATTAAATTTATTTTTTTACTTTTTTTCCTATAAGTGTAAAGTTATTTCCAAATAAAGTTTTTAAAAATCATAGGGTTGAAGATTTATTATATGACAAATACTCAAATTATGCTCAATTATAATTATCTATTGAAAAATCTAATAGTGAAAATTCCAGATGGCCCTTAATTATCAAGTAATGTAAAGCATCCCTAATTAAGAAAAAAAGGTCTATATAATATATTTCAGGGATATTTATATTAAGAATAATTAAAATATCATCTTAAGTTTAGGATATTATAGGGTAAAACCTTTATATCTCCCACCATCTTAGCACATGCTCTCTCTCTCTCTTGCTCTCTTCTTCTCTCTCCCTCCCCATCTCTCTCTCTTTATATATATATACATATATGTATGCATTATGTATATAATTGCATAAGATTTAAAAAGCATGGCATATTCTAGAGTAAATATTTCACTGTTCTAGTGGCTTTTATGTTATTTTTCTTAATAACAGAAATTATCAGTTTTACAGCTAATATTTCTGTCTTTGAATTTTCTTCCTTACATCCTTATTATTACTGGCAGTCTAATGACTAATTTAAAGTTATTTATGCAGAATACATTTATGTAGAATATATAGATATACATATTCTATGCTCAAGCAAAGCTTGTAATTTGATGGAGTTGGCCTCTTCCTTACCCATGTAGTTCAAATATCCCCAGCTCTCTCCTCTTTATGATAAATGAGATTCTTCCTTTGTGAGAATGAAATGGGGCTGACCCTAATAAGCACTGTGCTTGTATAATCCCTGTAGGTGGCAGTATCTGCCAGGGCTCTTGTGTGACATGATTGTTTTTTTCCCCCTAGCTTTCTGGTTTCTATTTTACACTATTGTCTTGAGTAGTAGGGAGAACTTACAGAGGCTATGAATGTATGAAATAAAGGAACAGAGAAATGGCAAGTAGGAACAAAGTTCATGTATAATGTGAAACAGAAGGAAAGACAAACGTGAAGGAAGCTTACTCGTCCTCATTGCTTGCCTCTAAATTAAGACGAGCAGTAATGGAGGGCTGTTATGTGAATCTCAAGCCTGTCTGCTGTCTGCTAAACCTCTTCATCAGCCTTTCAAATCCATGTGGCTATAATTTGAAAGATAATTCTACTATAATTGTATTGAAGTGGGATTGATGGGTAATAATCTATTTCTCACTGAAGCATCCAAGATTATGTAAGTAGCTTTCAAAGGCCCTTTATTCCCCCTATGAAAAATGTTCCTAAGGAAGAAAATGGAAGAAGATAGAAATAGTTTTGGAGAATGTTAAAATATTTTCTATACAGTTCAATGGAATGATGTTAGAATTTGTATAAATTCTATAGAGCTTTGAAATAATTTTGCATATCGATCAGTAAATCCTGGGGAAAATGCCGTATGACGTAAAGCGTAAGCATTGAAGGCCATCAACATGGACATTATAGTGTATCTAAAGAGCTGAGATGTGATAACTCAATAATTATGTGATAATAAAATCGAGCAATGTAAGAGATATTACATGGCAGATGTCATAGGAAGGATATAGCAGCAATTGGCGTTGAAGTCCCAAGAATGAGAAATTATAAGTTTGGAATCCAGGCTTCCAGAAAATTGGGATTGTTGAAGAGAAGGGTTGAAGGTATTTGAGCTTTGGAGGGCTGGACATGCAGTCTTTAGAGAACAGGGAGTAGGTTGGCCTAATGAGTGTGGATGGTCTGTGTTTAGGAGAGGGAGGTTGTGGGAGCAGTAGTGTAGAGCATTTCTGATATTTTACCGTGAAAAATAATTCTTGAACCTCGAATACCTGATTCATGAGTTTGGCTGGATCAAGTAGAGAGTCATTTAAACTATTTTTGCAGGGAAGTGATATGGTGAGTGGGAGCTTTTGTTTTTTTTTTTTGGCTCTAGAATGCATATTTGCTGCTCTCTCTGTCCTTAGGTAATAAATGGATTTCTAAAAGTTACATAGCTTTGCCATTGTTGGGTATCTGGGTTGATTTTAATTATACTTAAATCAACCCATAATAAATTAGTGTCTTCCAGCCAAAAGTGTCTCTAAATTCCCATGATAGCATGATCCATTGCCTGAGTGTCCTTATATAGCCATAAAGTTCTTTTCATATTATTTAACCTGAATTCTCCCCACTGCAGCTCAAGCACGTTACTTTCTGAACAGTACTCGCTAATGAGATAAATTGGTCAATGTTCCTTTTCCACATGCCCCATTATGTATTTATAGATAATTCTCATTTCTCATTTCTCCTCCCCATGTGGATTAATATTCATTCTCAAACCCCCTCCCCATGCTTTTCCTAAGCCCGTACTTCTTGGTTTAATCCTCAGCTTTACACTGGATGATATTAAATATAACAAGGCTCATGAGTAAGAAACAGTGCTTTGTCTTTTCTCATTTTTTTTCATTGGATTTCTGTTGCAGGGATAAGCATGATAAATAAGGGCAGCAAACAGTCTGGTCAACATGTCCACTGACCTACTACATCTTCTTTGTAGATTGTGGTTTGGGTATTCATTTCATGCTCATTTCCACCTTCTTGATTTTGTTGCGCCTATTTTGTCTGGCCTCCCTTAATTCCACACCTTTTAAATCCAACCTAACCTGAATTTCTTCTTCTTTCATATTTTAAATATTTCCAGTTGTTTAAAATGATTATATCACTAAAATTTATATATTAACTGATCTGGTAAGATTTTAGGAGAAAAGAATTTGAACGTCTTTCTTAATAGAGTTATTTAAAATCCTTGTGTTTTAGGCTCAATCACCTTTCATGGTCCAATTTAAATTCTACCTTTCTTTAGGAAGCTTTCTATAATATTCCTATCCCATGCTGACCATTCTCTTCTCTGAGATTCTTGGTTAATTTAGTCATTGACCTAAAGTGTAACTCTTGTTGCCATTAAACATGGATTGATTGGCCCCTCCATTTAGATTATAATTTAATTATAGATAGGTCCAATACTGTATGTTTACCCCTTCCATTCTACCTATACTTAGCATTAATAGTGCAGAGAGAGGAACAGTCCGTATGATTTACATATGCATATCATAGGAGGGGTAAAATTATGTATGTGGCACACATAGTTGTCTGATTATTTTTTCAAATAATTTACCAAGATCAGTGATTGTAAGAAACAATTACCCTGTACTTGACTCAGAGCCTACCCGTGTGCTCATGTGTTTTGTTTGCCTGCATAGAGGTTGGTGATGCATTTAAAAATTTTTAAATTTGTGGTTAACATTTAAAAATCAAGAGATTTCATATAACTATCAAGATCTGTACTCTATGTCAAAAGCAAAACAAAATGAAACACTCAGAATATCTGACAAAGTCATCTACATTCCTGCGGGAGAGTAACGAGTGAAAGTGATTAGCTGCTGCTGCCTTCAGATACGGAAGGGCCTCACCCATCTGCAATATCCCCATTGCTCCCCATTCCCATTTTAAAGAACTGCCTGACCTCTCTAGGCACCTGAGTTTGTGGCTTGTCCTAAATTCTCAGATAAATATAGTGTCCTAGATCATTTAAGAGTTGCTGTAAAGCGTCTAACGAGAGACAGAAATATCTGTGAAATGTGATATTTCACATTTCAGGGATAAGAGGAATTATGTGGTCAGCTTGTGGGGGGAAAAAAAAAGATTCCTTGATCCCATGCTGAGGTTTCTGAATAAGCAAGTCTGGGAAATCTGCATTTTAAAAAAACACTATAGGTGATGGTGACGCATACAGTGTTTGGATCACTTTTAATGAAAAGTCCTTGTGCTTCTTGGGCCATAAAGTCAGAGATACCTGTGCCTTTACTGCCAGAAAATCATTCCAATATCTTTTTTTTTTTTTTTTTTTTGGCATGGGCAGGCTCTGGGATGCGAACCCAGGTCTCCAGCTTGGCAGGTGAGAATTCTTGCCACTGAGCCACCGTTGCACAGCCCGAAAATCATTCCAGTTTTAAGAACAGCCACTTCAAAGTGTAAAGTCCTAAGGGTGGGAAGAACAATCTCATGGGCCATATTTTGTAATCTATATACTTACTAGTTGGCATGACTTTGCGCCTGATATTTTGTCATGAAAAATAATTCCTGAATGGATGTCCTTGTAATTTGTCTAAAAAGAGAAAAAACTCTCTGTGTACTAGCCGATTAGATTTAAAAGAGTTAATATAAATTGGAATAGGAAAAGAAAGTATTGGTCTCATTTCTTTTAAAAACTAGCTTTTGCTTAAACTAAACATACTCATACATAAAATATTGAGCTCACCTCTCCATTAACCATCATTTAACAAAAGTTAAACTTGGAGAATATTATACTCATCCCTTGATGACTCTCTCCTGTTGATTCGGAAGAGTGTTTTACAAAACGTTTTCTTAGTGTAGATAGAAGAGTCTATATGACTGATCTAATAAGGATGATATACTAAAAAGTACCAATTACATCTGTAACTGCATAGCCACCATTGCTTGATATTCATGCCAAAACAAATCTTAGTGAGGCTTCATGTCCACCAGGTTATTACTGTCAGGTTTTAGACGGTAGCCGACTGAGGAATCAGAGAAACTGAGTCCGAGTTTAAAAGTTTATTGTCGTGGGGTGAGGTTCCCGGTCCGGGTGCTCAGGGTGTGGGCTGGAGAAGTCGCGCCTCCCTAGGAGCGGCGGGGTTAGATATAGGCTATCCAGTGGGGGTGCTGACGATGCCTACAGGGCCTCCTGTGGTAGGTTAGGAGTTTCACCTGCTTTAGGGCCTGGGGCATAGCTACTGGCCCTGTGCAGGGGTGGGGTTGGGGGGGGTCCTTGGTTTGTCAGGGCAGGTCCTGATTGGCTGAGTTTGAACAGCTGTATGCCCGGATGTTCATGGGTTTTAGTTCGGGTGGGGGCCTTCCAGCCAGAGGCTACCGGGCCAGGCTAACAATTACTGGTGATATTTGTTGTTGATGTTGTTTTTCTCTTCTCTTTGAAAACCATGACATTATGGGCAAGCTGCTAATACGTGTACTTGGATATTAAAAGAATGTAACTTTTCCAGCTATCCATAATACCCTTGTCCCAACTCTGATCAGAAAAAGTAACTCCTATATCTGGCTGTTAAATATCCTTCTGGGAAACTAATGAATATTTTGGTTTAATTATATGACTGCTATCTTTATAATGCGAATAACATTAGTTCAGGTTCACTTGATCGCTTATATAGTGACTTTACTTCTCCTCCTGTGACTGTGAATTTCATACACCTACAAAATGAACTCTTTACCTTTTATCTTCACCTCTCAGCTCGGCACATTTCATCTTATTTCTTTAGTTGGCATTTCCAAGAACTATCCCAGTCGAGGAATCAGACGTTTATGGCTCACATTCTGTGTTATTAAACACATGCATCACTGTGGTTTTATGACAAACTAATGGGATTACTGTTCCTATCTTCAGAAGTTCTTCTTTGGGGACCTTTTGAGTGTGGAAAAAAATGGAATAAGAAAATAGGATGGCTTCAAGCCTAATAATCAGAGAGCAGCTCAACTCACAAGGTGACCATTGTTAAATGTTGAAGTACACTTTAAGAAAAAGTATGAAGAAATGCCAATATTATTTTAATTATGACCAAAGATTAAATTATATTAGTAGTTAAAAACCATTTGAGAAAGAATAAGTAAAAAGTGTGAGAAGGAGAATGAAACAAAGGGCTATCATCTTTAAATAGCGAACAGAGGGCAATGATTAGCATTCTAGTTCTATTCTCATAAGTTTTCCTAAGCTCTTTGTTATATTCCTTCTTTTTCTGAACACAAACAACATTAGAAATTAGTATTAATGCATTACGAACAGGTCATTTTATTACTTTTCCTCCCCTCTTCTAACCCTCAAAGGTATCTTCAAAAAAGTTAGGGAATCTCTCTCTCTCTCTCTCCCCTGTTTGCATTGTTTCCATTCTGAAGAAATTCTTACAATCTTCGAAAACAGAATGGTAGAATTATATTTCTACCATATCCCTCAATTCATCGAAAGTTAGAGATGTGGTGGTGTTTCCAAAGTCTATATAAACTTAAAATTGTTTTAAAGTTCCACATGATTATAACTAAGCAGGAGATGCTGAGATAGTCGTGGGTTATAAGTGCTGAAATCTGAGGGGAGGCAAGAGTTTTAAGTGATTTCCCTTAATTTTCAGGAAAATCATGTACAGGCTTTAAGTTTTCAAGACCTCATTAGTGTTTTTTTGTTTTGTTTTTTTAATTAACAACCTTTGTTTAGGAAAACTAAAGGTCCAATTAAGCAATCCAAACTAACATTAAAACACAGAATATCCTGTTCTACTTCTGAGGTGAAATTGTACATTTTGAATCTAGGAATTTTAAGTTTAATGAAAGAAACATTGTTTTAGAGGAAAACTAAGCAGAGGGGACCTCAAAACAAACAAAAACAGAAGCAGTTGTGTTTTTTATTTTTAAAAAGTCTTATTTTCAAATATAGTTTGTATAAAGAGCCTATGAGCTCTTCTACTCTCAGTCAAAATAAAATCCACTTTTTCCTCCAGCTAATGATGTTCTGAGTGGCAGGCAGGCTATTTTTTGAAACAAGGAATAATTAAGCCAAGATGAATTCACTAATTGAGAGCTGTATTCTTGGTAGAGTACTAGTTAATAATGACTTGGAAGTTTCATCCTGGCTCCAGATTTAGAAAGGAATTAAAGTTATTACATTTTTTTCTTTTTATCTTGATTGACAGACACAGTTGGGAAATCTAGTCACAGTCAAATTGAACAAGATTCTGACTAAATCAGGAAGGGTTTGTTTGGAATTTCAATGGAAATCGATGACAGCCAAATGAGTTGCTCTGTCCTTGAACATTCCAGAAACTGGTCATCATCATCACCCTTGAGCCCGACACAGGAGAAGCTTTAGGCTGAGGACTAATAGGTCTACACATGCCCACCAATCAGCACCTGAGAGCATGTGTTTGGTGAGCACCATTTAAATCACTGGTTTGCATGAGCCAGTGTGCTGCTGGGTTTCCTAAGCAGCATATTCTGCCCAAATGAAGCAAATGCAGTGGTTGGTCTCTTACCTTTCAAAGTTAGCCAAACAAAATATTCAAAGTGATGGTGTCATAACAACTTTCTATTATATTCTTCAGTGTGTATTTTTGCTTAGCACAAATTAGAAATGTCTTGATATTTGCAATTCCAATAAGCAGAGTAAAAAGGGATTGATTCTTCCTTTGGTTTTGAAAGGTTATTCTCCATTCTTTTCAAACCCAAGAGGGAATTCTATTATCCATTCCCCAATGTGTATGAATGGGTAGACCTGCATTTGTTCCCTCAAGTTTTTCCTTTTATTAGTTGAGACCATAACAAATAAATAGATAATTAGTTTTTATTTATTCAATCTTCCACATAATGCATTTTGGACAGTAAAAATAATAACAGTTTGATACTCAGTTTGCATGTAGGATTTCATGGCTGTCATCTCTGATTAAGACAAAATTTATTTCTCTTTGCAGTAAAGGTACAGCAAGATGCTATGAGGAATCTGTGGTACATCCAGGGTTTCTTTGCACCCTTTTCTAGAGAGGAGGGCAGGCATTAAATATCTTTCAGAGTATGGTGACTTACCAACCAATACATAAATAGAGTATTGAGAGTTCTTTGAAAGATTATGAACTGTGATATTAGAAAAAAAATTTTAACACTATTAAATGAAACAAAAAGGTAAGAAATGTCCTAGAGTCCAACATGTTCTCTCCCCAAGTCAGGCCTTATGGCAAAATAAACGGGACATTGGATATAAAGATGGTTTTCAGGATTTCTTGAAAAGTCATTTCGAATCAACTTGTTCCTTGACTTGGGACAAGTTCAACTTATTTTGAACAATTTATTCATCTTCTCAGGAAATTTCATTTTTTTCTTTCCATGAAATCCAGCCCTAATCAACTTCATTTCTGGAAGAAATATAATATCCTTATAAAGCTGCATAACAATTTCTATAATTACATCATTTATCTTATGAAAGGAGAACTTAGCTAGAAACTAACTTTCCTGCCATCTTTTTCCTTTGACTCTTCCAAACAAGGTGATATATTGTTAGGGAAAATTGTTCAGCGCTTTAAAGATGAGAAGAAAACTGGACAAGTAGAAAATGTAGGGCAATGCCCTGCATTGCATTTGTGAACGATTTTCTTCTCACTGATATGTTTGACATCTAGACAAAGTATAGGACAATGGAATTGACCAAGATTAAATGTAAGCTTTTTATTATCAATGTTATATCTCAGTGTTCTTGCAAGAGTACTTCTTTTTTCCTCAGCAGAATTATTCGACTGTGAACCAATTAGTGAATCCATAAATATCTTTCACTCCTACGCAAAAGTTTTAAACACTACAGCCAAGATAATCATATCCTTCACTTTGATCAGACATCAGCAGGCAACTTCTTTATACTCTACAATTTGTGAGAAAATAATCAATACTTGTTTTCCTGCTTGTGTTTGAATGTCGTATTTCTCCCTAAAATGTTTGTTCTATCCTCATCTACCTAATTACTGCTGCTTAAGTTTCTCACAGTGACTTGTAGAAAAATGTTCCTGGTTAGATGTCTCTGGTTTATTCTGTCACTCAATCCAGTGCTGAGTAGAGTATCTAACTCTCAATAAATACTTACTCAATGAATGAATCAATAAATAAGCTATTGCCAAGAATTCAATCGTGAGTAATAGCAAGCATACTTTCCTGGTATCTTGAAGCTGCTGCTAATGACAGCTTTGAGATTGCAAAGTGAAGCTGTGTAAGAAAGGTCTAAGACATCTGGTGTGTAATGAACTAGCAAGGATTGTTGGGGAGGATGGGGAAGGTGGGGAGGCTGAAGCGGATTTAAAGAATAGATTAGACATCTACCTCTGATGATGTTTTTTAAAGCAATTATCTACCAGGTATATATTAGCTGTGTTATTTCAGGGTTTTCCAATATCATTATAACATTCATCAATGATGATAGCAGAATTTAAGGGAGAAAAAAAATGGGCAACCTGAGACTGAGTGTGTGGATTTAAGGGGATAAAATAGGCTTCACTATGTAACATTTGCAGCTAGGAGATTTAAGAGGAAAAAGCTTCAGTATGTATAATGGGGGCAGGGAAAAGGGAAAAAGTGGTGACTTCTGTGGCTTGTATTGGTACCTCATGTTTGGGTCAGGCTGGGGATCTGCTTAAATCTGTTCTTTTGCTTCTGTGATCTGTTCTTTTGCCCCCCTAGTTTGAAAAAGATCAACATTTGCCCAGAATTTTATCAAATGTCTTCCTTAAGTATGGTGAGGGTTGTCTTCACAGAGTGTTGCCAGTATTTTGTATTCCATGCCATGGAAGTTTTTCCATGAAAAGGCACTTGTTTTATGAAGAAGTTTCGTTTGATTATCCACTAACTAGAATCCTTTTTTTTTTCTTTTTTGAATTGGTTCTGCAGAATATATTTAATGATGACCATGCATTTCTGTTAAAAATGTGGTGAGGAAAGACCACTTTTCTCACTTGGATAATCTGATTTTTCTGGTTAGCTTTGATTAGTGTTGGCTGCTATACTTCAAAACCCTTTTTGCTGCTTTTCAAGAAGTTCATAGTTCTAACTTAACCTCAGACCACACACAAGTGATTTTCCTTCGTTATATTCTTTGACTGGTGGACTTGGACTGACTTGAAGTTCTTTGCCTTGAGAGTATGCGGTTCCCATACCCAGAGCTTCATCTTCCTGGGACATAGAACAATAGGTTTGTCTGCTCAACTCAGACTATATGTTTAGTTGCATTAAAATAACAAGCAGGTGAAAGAATTGCATCTTCTCCGGGGGTTTAAAGAGAAGGACTCAAGGATACTTGTTCCTGATTAACTTTCCTTAAGTGTTCGCTTTACTAGAAATTGTCATATAAAAGAGTTCTAGACACAAGCAAATAGATGTCTTCTCATCTTTGCCTTGCCAGTCAGATGTGTGATTTGGGAAAACAATTCCCCAGGGCTTCTGCTTTCTCATCGGTCAACAGCAAATGGTAGGCCAGATGCTAGCTAAGAGTTTTTCTACTTTAGGAGTCTATGACTTCTTGAGCACTTAGGGTATCATAAGGGCCCCCTGGAGAGAACCTCTCTTCACCTTTCCTTTTCACTTATTCATATATTCCATTTAGCTTTCTTTTCCAAGACACCAACTGGACCAAAGAAAAGGTTTTTATAATTTTCCCCTTGGATCAGAATCTAAAAATTGTTAGGAATCCAACAGACCTCTGTACACCTAGAGAAAAGTCCATTTAGCACCATGCAGGATGGTAGGGTATAGGTAAGGCATGAGCATGTGTATCTACACAGTTATTTCTTCTGGAAAATTCTCAGTGTTTATTCTGATAAAAGAAACCTTCTTGCATTAACTTTTCCAAACCCAGACTGCCTGCTTGTCAGGGCCCTCCATACTGTAGCCAGGCAAACTGTTTAACTTAGGAGCAAAGGCCTCTTGTGGACCTCAGCCCTCCCCTGATGCAACATCCTGTATCAGCAGCGTCCCCTGCATCTTCAAGCATTGCATGCCAGATAGCTGCCAGTCCAGGCCCAACCAGCTGCATGGGGATTTGTTATTTCCAGCTTCACACAATCGCTTCCTTTGCTGTTCCTGCCTTCTTTGTAGCATCAGAAACACCTGACCACTGGATGCTGGTCTTAGATCAGTCCTTGCCCTATAGATTATGATTGGAAAAATCCTTACTACCTCCCTTCTACTCTCCCCAACTCCTTCCCCAAGATATCTACTCCTAAACCAAGTATAGTGTTATGTACACAGTAAATGCCATCTACTAGGTAGAAATAATTTCCTTTTCATCCCATCACCTGTTACTTGGAAAGTAAAAGGCAGGTGTCTTTTATGACTTGTATTTGCATAGATTTCATCAGAATAGAGAAGAGTAGATGGCAAGATAAATGGAGGCCATGAAACTGGATGTTTAGAATTTGTATAAATTGTAGTGCTTTCTTGATTGTACCTCTGTCTCAGACTACTCTCTCGCACTCACTTACAGCATGTATATGCAGTACAGCTTTTTGGTCACTTTTCCCTCTAGAAGCTACTCTGAGAAATTCAAGTCACCAAGGAATAGAAGCAATCATAACTAAGAGGTGAAGCAATATATGATCAAGAAGTCCCTCCCTTGTCCTAATTCATAGGGAAATATGATATTTTTTAAAAGATAAGAATTTGGGAAGTGATCAAGCTAATAAAGTAACATGAAGTAGCATAAACTGTGCATACCTGACAGTCTTTGTGACTACTTTCACTTAAATTAGGATTTCTTGGATTTTAAAATTGCCTTAATGTCTGCTTTGAAATTATGCTGTTAATATTGCTATAGGCCTAGACAATTAGCAAGAGCAAACTAAGCTTTGGGTCAAATGTTTATCCATTCTCAAGTAAACAGCCCGTGGCACCTGAAATTTGTTTTAGAATTGCAAATTGAAGAGGTAATTCTTCATAGCACTGTGTATTGAAATTATTGGCAGGCACACATACACACACATGCAAACACACACAGGCACACAACAAAAATGGCTCTTTTGTTTATAGTGTTCGATAGAGCTGCTGGGACCACCAGGCATATCTGTTGCTCTAACCACTATTGACTCGACTTGGCAGTAGGAAAGCCAATGCCTAAATGATTTTTGTTAGGGATTTTTGTCTCTCTCCCGCTCCAACCCCGAGTAAAGCAGGGGGTGCATGACTGGTAAACAGTAATTGCAAATTTTTAATACCAGACAGATTGGGTTTCCTCTCTCGGCCTTTAACAGTCCATTTAGCCTCTCCAGCCGTTTCCCCATCAGCAAAATGTAAATAGCTGAATTAATATGAATAAAGTGCTTTGAGGATGAAAATTGCTCTGCCCTATAAGTGGCAACAGAACCTTTCTTCCTTAATAAGAAACATTTATTGACTTTAGTGTCAATTCTGTGCAGAGCACTTTGGGGATCACAGAAATGAGCAAGACAAGGTCCCGGTCCTCAAGAAGAGTCTTTCCTGATTTAATGATTGCTAAACCTCCTAAATGGGAGCTGGTAACTAACTCAACATGCAGGTTGGGTAGAAATTACAAAACTGAGCTTGTTCATATCTTGAAGATACAAATTTACCAAAGAAAAGATGAACTGTTTTCATCTTTTGAAAGTAATTATCCATTATAATAAACTTAAATGGTAAGATTTTGTTCGTTAGTGCTATTCAAACTGAGAGTCCTTGAAACCCTCATCTCTCAGCATACTCCTGAGATTAAATGGGGAGGGCACTGCATATATCCCATTCTCTTGGAGTTTAATAATAAATATTTTTACTTGCTTTTCAACCCATGCTGAAAGCACATTTAAAAAAATCTTGTCTGAGTTTTCTCCGTTGAACATTTGCTTCTAAATAACCTGAGAGTTCTACTATGTTAAAACTGGTTTCAGAAATGATCAACTGACACCTGAGCATGGTTTCAAGAAGGAGTAATCTCTCTTAATATGGTACCGGTAAAGACATATTTAGGTTAAATAAATAAGACAGTATTTATGTAGAAATATTTTGGTCATTTTGATGCTGAATACTAAATGTATCATTACTTCTGCGAGAGAATTGGCCAGTGTTCCAAGTTTCTGAATCCTAAACATCTGCCATTACTGCTGCAGCCACTCCCTTCAAGCGTCCATATAGAGTATACATAAAGCATGTTTTCCAAAAAGAGTTCCGCAGATCTTAGTGCCAACTGGGAATTCATAATGTTGATAGCATATACATGGCTAATAATGAAAACAGCCAAGTCAAACTTTATTCAACTCAGATCTTCCTAACTTGTTCAATTCCAGAGTCTTTTGTTGGTGGTGGTTTTTTGTTTTGTTTTGTTTTCCTTTTCCATTGAGGCAGCAAATGGAACAAATTATGTAATGGCATTCCTTGGAACACAGTTTGGGAACTAATGAAGTAGAGGATACTGATCTCAATTTCTAGTTAGGTCTTTAACCCAAATCTTTTGCTGGTCTCCTACATGATGAGTTGGACTGATCCTCTGAGATCTGAGAAGCAGCCATGGGAACTACCAGATTCTATATTTTTCAGGTTGCGTCACCTTGGTTCCTACTTGGCCTTCAGTACAGAGGAAATCTAAGGAAAACTTTTTCAAGCCTTCCACTAAAACCTCTACCTCCTGCTCTTTGCCTCTGGCCATATTCAAAGCATTTTCTTTTTGGGAAGCAAAGAATTAAGGGGAGCTTTGAGCACTCTTCACAGATTAGAGTATATGCTTTCCAAAAACATCTCCAAGATGGAAAAATAGAAATCTTCTTTCCTGAACATGTCATAGCAAGTCAAGAAGGACATCAATGGAAAGAATAGACAGTGAAAAGAAAAGGACTGCCCTGGGAAAACTAAGTTGATAGCCCTAAATCTAGGCTTTCTTATTTGTAAGATGGGAATAATAACCTGCTTATAGAGTTTAGATGAAAGAATATATGAGGTAGCCTGTGTGCCCATCACAGTGCCTGGCAGGTTGTTTGGCATCTTAATCTTATATGGGCAGTACAAACATTGTTTAGTTTTACTTAACTTTCAACTCTAATTTAATTGTGTTTGAGGGTCAATTCAAGTAAAAGCTCTGAAATTTAGCATGGAGACTTTTTTCTCTAGCATTAGAATGAATGTTTTTATTTTCATTTCAGCACTTTATGAAGTTTCCAACCAGTGATCAAAATGGTGAGGTTAAATACCTGGGTAACTACAATACATGACCCTAAAGGTCCTAGAATAGGCTGTGTCTTCTGTTTCCATGGCAACATTATAAAAACTGCCTTAAAAAAAAGAGGTAACAAGATCGGTGCATCACTTGGTTTTCATATTCCATTCCATAGCTCTCCATATTAGAATTAATATTTTGTTTGATTTATTAGTATGCACGGAGCATAGTTTATACAGCAAAGCATATCACTCAAACAAAATAATTTTTTAACTTGTTAGTTTTCCTTCCCTTCTAGATCTCTGACAATTATTTTAATATAATTTTCCTATATAAATCTGAATTGAGTGTTTTACAATCCTATTCTCTATTTGGCAGCAAAACTCTTAATTATATTTCAGTGATAATCTGCCAAGACAGTAGACTCTTCAGCGTCTTGTTTCACTAAATTATGTCTAATTTTAGTGAGTGAATGCATGTGGAGTAACCAACACTCCATCCAATTATTCAGTTTAAGCTGAAGTAATAGGGATTTGAACAAAGAGAGCTGAATTGACTCCCTCCTAGTTTTGTATCTAGTTTGCATTTCCAGAAAAAATTCATTATTATTCAAATAAATATCATAAAACTGAGGTATTCATAAAGAAAATTTCCCTTTTCCATTCGACATCAACAAAATCATGGGGTTTCCTTTGAGTTTTACCAACACAGGGATTAAATTGCTTCAGGTTGATTTGTTGCTCATGATAACTTTATTCATTATTTAATACCATTCTTATTAAGAGTCTTTGGATTTAAACCACCTATGATGTCCTGGAGTACTCTTTTTTAACATGGGCAGGCACCAGGGATTGAACCCGGGTCCTCTGGCATGGCAGACAAGCGTTCTTGCCTGCTGAGCCACCGTGGCCCACCCCTGCAGTACTCTTTTTGAGCATTTGATATGTATTCAACAATGAGAATGAAATTAATTTTATTTCATGGCACCCATTTTATTTTCCCAAAGGCAAATCATCCATACCGTCTCAGAACTCATCCATGTAAATCCTTATAGCTTAAACCCTGCCTTTCATTTCCAAAAGGTAGTGAGGTAGTCAATCTCCTGCTACAATTTCCTCATTATATTGTGTTAGTTAAGATGTTTCCATATGCAAGGGGGGAAATTTAATTCAATCTAGTTAAAACATCAGATCAGATGGACGGGTTTATGGACTCAAGAAAAGGTGGATCCAGGGGATGACACAATCCTGCCCGGCTAACATCTCAGATATTAACTTTTCAATTAGAGCTCCTACCATGCGCCAAGAAATTTTGAGCAATGCATACATCCCAGCTCTCATTGTAAAGCTCAAAGATATCTCTGCTCAACCTAGTAGCCTTTGAAATATTTGATCAAGCTACCATGTTTTAAATGTTTTTCTGTAAGGCAGGTCAGCAATCTTTTACATATAGAAGAGTGATGAGTGAAGGTACAGTAACTATAATGAAAGGATAAGGGACATCACAGAATGATATTGAAAAATGGAAGTGACTGGGGGAGGTGCAAGGAAAGTTCTTTGTATCCAGGCTCACTTTTGTTTGATACTCTTTGGGAAGTGTTTAAAAGCCTTTCACCATCAAGGTAAGCTGAAAACTGTGATTCCTCCCCCGACGCATTTCCTTTTGTTTCTTACCTTAACTGAATTTTTGTACCTGGAAGAAAATGTGAGGGAATATTTTGTTAAAATTTCAAATTTAGGGGTTATTTCTGAAAAGTTCAAAAACAAAGTATCATAAAAGCTCTTTCCATGTTTTATTTACTTCATCATCATTCTACAACATAATCGGAAGGCTTCCTGATCTATGCTATCTTCCAGTTCTTATGTCCCCTAAATTGAGAAATAGGTCCTAAAATATGTGGTAAGACATATAGAAAAGAAAGTGTATTAAATAGAATAATAACCTGTTGCCAGTTTCTTGATGAGATGAAAGAGACTTAGAAATTACTGGTACATTTTAGAAAGCCTAACTCTGAGGACTCATATAGGAAGGCATAGTTATATTTGAAATCTAAGTATTTCCACAATAATATTTCAAGTGACAAAAAAGTAAGATAAACCAAACAAAAACAGAACAAAAAAAAAAAATCCCACTTTTTTTTTTTTTGCCTGCTGTATGGCAAGGTCACATGTCATTCTTTTTCCATATGAGTATCCCGTTATTGCAGCACCATTTATTGAATTTTTGTTTGTTTGTTTTTGTTGGTTTCTTTTTCTGATTGTATTGGGAAGTGCATGGGTCAGAAATCGAACCCGAGTCTCCCACATGGCAGGCGAGAATTCTACCACTGAACTACCCTTGCACCCCCGAAATCCCACATTTTTAAGCATAAATTTCATCAGGATCTTAAAAAATTACATCATTTGTGGTTTAGTGATGTTTTTAATATTACTGACCTTTAAGAAAATAGTGCTCTTGTACACAGGTGAAGCAGTTATTAAATGAAAAATTTTTTTTTTATACTTTACCTTGCCCTTGTAAGTTTCTACCACATTTTAGGATAGATTTGGTTATTGCTACCATGCTCAGTTGATAAGCTCTAATTCACAGTGTCTCCCTAGTGGATGGGGAACCAAGAGTGACGGGGGAAACTGCAAAGCAGAGCTATTAAATTTATATTTACTGCTAATCATTTCAACTCCTGGCAGACAGCCTAATTGCAAGCACAAAGAGGATGCTCATGAGAATTATGGTCATATAACTTGCCCAGTGACTTTCACTAAGATACATGGTTTGTGAAAGCTCCTGGAATATTGGGAGAGTAAATATTATTGCAGCTTGAGTTTTCTTGTGCTGTTTCCAACCCAGAATTTATTAAATATAATTTAATGAAATATATAATTTAAAAGGATGAAGCAAAATGTGATTAGTTGCTTTCCATCCTGTCTTTTTGGGACAGGCAGCAATGTATAAACTTAAAAGACCAAAAAACTAATCTAGGCTTTTTCTATGCATAGTTCCCATTAATGTTAATAGCTTTTTCTGGGCATAGTTTCTATTAATGTTAATGAGATGCCCTCTTGAAGAAAAGAAAAAGAAAAGCAAAAGAAGACTAATCTCCATTTGTTTCAAGTATTTTCAGAAGTAGGCTGAGAATGAATGTCTGATAATAAAATATATTGACTCCAACAACAGGGAATTATTCATCTCCTATTTTTGTTTTCATCGTCTTTGTTGCTTTTCTAAAGTTGTATGTTCTGGAAATCTACGGAAAATACAACTATCTCACTTGTATCAGAAGCACTGATTGTTCATTCACCTAAAGAGCTTTCTTATGTTTAATCTATTACAATATGATTTTTCTTTTGTCTGCTGAATTGTACCTGTAGCTGCCACTTAAAAAGAGCATGTGCTATAAGTGATGGAGCAATAGTTAACTATGAAGGAAGGGGAATTATAGTCACAGTAAAAGACAGGAAAGGTGTTTTTCTTGACATTTACTCAAGGTCAATCAAACGTCTGCAGCAGAAGAAGCAATGTTCTAATATGTGCTGCATACCCAATATGTCAATTTTTGTATTAAAATTGCATGCTGAAAAGGGCATGTGTTTAAAATCCTGCCTAGTGGCAGCATTTTAATAGTCAGTCTTGATGCCAAAATGGATGGGATACATTTTTATTCTTAAGACTGTAATTTTCCTTTCTTTGCTATTGTTCCTTTGCTTTGTTCTGTTCCTATGGTCTTGAATAAAACAGCATATTTCCTAATGCAGTAAACAGGTCACTCATAAGTCACTCATAATTTTCCAAAACAAAAGGCTACCTATTGTTTAAAAATCTTGGGTTACGCCAGAGAAAAGAGCAGTAATATGATGAATAGTTTGAACTCCTCCAAAAAGGTCATTTCCAAAACTTAACGAGATTCTTTCATATCCCTAGCATGAGAGTGGGCATGTGGGCATGTGTGTTAAATTGTGGGGGCATTTCTCATCTTCTTTTCTTTAGGGTTTTTTTTAATGCTAATTCCCATCCCATCTACAACTCATGTCCCTTGATCAGCAATACAAATGAGCATTTCATTAACTTTAAAGCTTAACTGTACCTGAAAATATGAATATTGAAGCCAGAATCTTGATTAATATGTTTTTATGGAAGGAGACATGATTTTTCCTTGCTATCTTGTCACTGGGTTGTCCAAGTTTCATCTGCTTTTTACTTTCTGACCTGGTCTGAAAAAAGTAACTTATAAAAGGAATAAATGGATCTCTGGTTATCCCCAGGATTACATATCCTGTCAGACTCTGTTTAAAGCCACATGAGAAGGAAAAATCTGGAAATGCATGTCTTTGCTACTAAGAGATTTTTGGAATGAAACAAGAAGATAATGTAGATTTCGTTCAAGTGAACGATTTTTATACTAGTTGCTGCTACCGAAATTTAGATCTGAGAGTCAACATTGGAGGTTAATGGTTAATATTGCTGCAACATGGTCAATAAACCAGCAACTGATTATAGGCACATCATGGTGATTGGATTGGGCTGAGGTGCTCAGAAGAATAGAAGATAGTAGGGACAGTTCCCAAATAGGAATGCTATTATTAACCTGGATGTATGAACAAGTAACATCAACAAATGAGTCCTGAATATTACCAGAGACAATAAATGTTCGCTGAATAAGTATAGGATGTTATGAATCAACAATTGAATAAATGCAAAGAGAATAAAAAGTACTAGATTCTGAGGTCATAGCAAGGGATTGTGAGGTGTTTGAGGAATGTCTGAAGGCAAAAGGCTAGGAAGTGAAAAGATATATTCCAAACATTCTAAGTTAAATTTGGTACATCTTTACCCAAAAAGCAAATTTTAAATAAAAATATAAATAAGTCAATTGATAAGATATCCTAGAAAAGACAAAACTGTAGGGAGAAAAATCAGATGATGGCTGACAGTGACTGGGGTGAGCAGAGGGGACTTACCCCAAATGGGGACAATACTGTGTTTTAGGGAAATAGAAATATTTTATATTTTGTTGCCATGATAATTATGAAACTACATGCATTTGTTGTAACTCTTCAATCTATATGCTTTAAAGGGTAAAGTTTCCTATGTGTAAATTATATTTCTGGCATTATTGATGGGGTGGATGAATCACCTAAATTTTGTAAGCTCCATTCTTTTTATCCACTGTTTCAGTTTGCTGAAGTTGCTGTAAAGCAATATACCAGAAAAGGATTGGCTTTTTACAAAGGGGATTTATTAGATTACATATTTACAGTTCTAAAGCCGTGAAAATGTCCAAATTAAGGCATCAATAGGATATACCTGGACTCTGAAGACAGGCTCCAGGCATCAAGACATCTCTGTCCATGGTAATGCACATGGCCAGTGTCTGCTTCTCCTTTGCTCCTGGGTTTTGTTGCTTTCAGCTTCTGATAACATTGGCTTCTTCTCTGAACTTCTGTGGGTCCTCTCTTAGCTTCTCCAGGGCTTTTTCGCCATGTGCTTCTCTGGGCTCTGTCTGTCTTTTATCCTCTCATAAAGGACTCCAATAAAAGAATTCAGATCCACTGTTAATGAGATAGGTCGTGTCTCAATTGAAATAACCTACCCAAAAGGCCTTTTCTGGAATACATATCAGCTTCACACTAACGCATCCAGTAAAATAATAAATTGGCCAGAAGATGAATTCTGAGATTACTTTCAGTCTTAAAGATTTATGATAATAAATATTTTGGCCAGGCTCTGTGTGTTAACAATGAACAGAAGTGGCCTTGTTTGAGAGGCCACTTATAATATATATTGAAATATAAATTCTATTTAAAACCATATTCAGAGTTCCAGATAGAATAAGCATAATATAAGTTTGGAATTCATCTTCAAGTTTTGAATTGCCGATCTAATAGGCATAGTTCTGCCCACAAGGAGTAAAGAATTTAATTAGGTAAATAATATATTCAGTGTTCTTTTTAATACATAGTGGCCATCAATGTCCATTCCATCCTCAGTGCTGGTCTCGAGGTCTACAGGCAGAATTTCCACAGTTGATTGTGTCCTTCTCAACTTGGTCCCTTGAACAACGCACCTCCCGCAGTTTTCTTCTGCTTCTCTGGCTGCTCCCTCTCAGTCTCCTTTGTGGGTTCCTCCTCATTTCCCTGTTCTTTAAAAATTAAAGACCACTAGTGCTCAAGCTTAGGGCCCTTTCTTTTCTCTCTTTATATTCGCTCCTGTAGAGATCTCATTCTTTCTCGTGGCTTTAAATACCATCTGTGTACAATACTTCCAGATTTTATCTCCAGATTCTAGATTCACTTCTACCCAAGCTTTAACTGTCCAAAATGAATATGATATTCCTCTCAGCAGCCCTTCTACAATATTGTCTTCTCAAAAATGAAAGCCCATATTTACTTTTGCTTTTCCCAAACACGTTGAAGTCAGCTTTGAGTCCTTCCTTCTTTTTACACCTCAATCCGATCTATAAGCATTTCCTATTTTTTCTTTGTTTGCTGTATGGCAGGTGTCACATTTCATTCTTTTTCCATGTAAGTATCCTGTTATTGCAGCACTATTTGTTGAATTTTTGTTGGTTTGCTTGTTTTGTTTTTGGAAAGTGCATAGGCCAAGAATCCAACCCAGGTCTCCCACATGGCAGGTGAGAATTCTACAGCATTTCCTATCTGGTCTCCCTTTATGTGATTAGATTATAATAAAAATATAATCAAGGTATAACCACTTCTCATCATTTCAGAAGCTACTAATTGTTCCCTGTACTTGTGTCTCTGTTTCCCTTCAATCTGTTTTCAAGAAAGCTGAGGGTGAGCTTGTTAAATCTTAAATGAGATTATGTTAACCATATGCTCAGAATCTTCCAGTCACTAGAGTGGACTATTTTACCTAGAGTAAAATCCAAAATCCTTGCACCGATCCATGAATTCCTGTGTGACCTGCCACCTCACCACCACTCCTCTGCTGCACTGAGTACTCAACCACACTGGCCTCCTCACACTTGCTGTGTGCTTGCTTCCACCTCACAGTCTCACAGTGCTCCACTCGTAGATAATCGCATGATTCTTTATCTTACCTCTGTTTTAGTGAGGCTTTCTCTGGCCACTCTCTTTCATTGCACCCGCTCAGACTTTCTTTAACCCTTTCTTATTTTTCTCACCAATATAGCATATCATGTATTTCATTTATTTATCTAACTTATTGTGTCTCTCCCCATAAATGAAGGCTGCAGGAATGCAGTGGTCTTTTCTGTTTATTTCACTGCTTTATCTCCAGCATCCAAAAAAGTGCCTGGCACATAAAAGGTGTTCAATAAATATGGTTTGAATAAGTGAATAGAATAACAGACAGTTACTAAGAAGAAATTGAATACTCTAGATACTAAAATGAGCAGAGGGAAGAATTTTCACGTGGCCTGTTGCTTAGAAAAGGTATCTATCTGTCATACAGAAGGTGCTCATTAAACATTTTGGACAAATGAATGCATGAGTGACTTCATGACTTACCGGTATCATATGACTTTACTGATCACTTGATAATATGAAGAGTATTTGGAAAAAAGTATACCAAATATAAAACTGTTCCCCTGTTTGGAAAGAAAAACCTTATTTCTTAAGCAATATGTGATAATGGATATGATCACTGGGAATTGGAAGTGAGTCTTTTTTTTCTGACAAGTATTGTAGGAACATCAGGACAAGCAGTTTGCAGCTAGGTGTTTCTATGCACTCTTCCTCCATTTGAGCAGGTCATGTTACATGAGATTAAAATGTCTTCACAGCAGCCAAATACAAAGAACGAAGTCCTGTGATTTGTGAAAATTTCAAGTGGGGAAGAGATTGCAGTTCACCTGGCAATTTCTTTGGTGTAGGCCACTGGAAAGAGAACTTCTTGCCAGTCAGCTTTCGATAATTAATATACTCGTGTCAAGCATTGCTGCAGACCTCATTAATACAACTCCTCAGGGAGGGATTTTTACTTGGAAAAATTAGCCTTTGCTCTCTGAGAGCACAGAAAAGACATCCTCCAGCCTCTGGGAGGATCTGAGCTTCTCCATTATCACCTCTGGTAACAGTAGAGAATGTACTTTTGATTCATTGTCACTTTCAGATAAGTGAAGAAAGAAGCTTCTCAGCAAGTGTGAATAGATTTTGGTAAACAAATGGATTTTTTTTTTTTTGAAGGGAAATTTAAACATTAAGTGTATCTGCTGAAGTGCAGGTTGGCTGTCTAGACTTGAAGGACTGCCTTTAGTTGAGTTCAGCATGTTATCACCAAGCTTTTTATCAAAATTCAGCAATTTCTGTACAAGATTTTTTACTTGAGTAGATCCCCTGAAGAAAATTGCTTTTGCAGACTTTGTCTAATAAGTGCTTCTCCAGTCCTGTCACATGCTATTTCATATTGCACTGCATCTACCTCATAGTTAGTGAAACTAAGATCTCCTACAACCTTTAGGAAAGTTCTGGTTTTTATAGTTTATTTAGATTGGCTCTAAGCATATTAATGATTCCATCTCACTGGGCCTTAATAATTAAGTACTAATGTATTTTATTCTGTCCTAACCACAAAAAGCATGGTCTCTGCCCCTCAGTTTTTCATCTTACTGTATGCTCTCCTGTTTAAGAGGCTTTTATTGGAGAAATACTATGAGTAGCATTTAAGACACTTTGAAACAAAACAAAGCTTAAATCCCATTTCTATTACTGGGTAGTTTTGTGAGCTTTGCTAAGTTCTCTGTGCCTCAGTTCCCATTATCTGTAATGTGGGGATAATTATACTGCCAACCTTTTAGAGCTATTATGAGTGTTAAATTAAATGAGATAAAATGCTTAACATAATTTCTGGCATATTTTAAGTGCTTAATAGATGTTAACTGCTGTTATTGTTATCACAGCAATTAATCAAAGACAGATTCTATTCTATGGATCTCATCAAATGATCAGTACCTTACCCCAAATTCCCCTAAAATGGTTTAATGGAAGTATAGATTTTTTGACAACAGTGGTTACTGCAGAAAGGATGACTATGTGAAGATTTTGTTTAGTGATATATGGAAGGACTAATTTTTCACAACTTAGTCTGAATCTGTGTTATAATAAGTTCCAAATGGACAATATTTAAGGGAAATCTTGGCAAAAAAAATGAATTCAGTGACTTCATTAAGTTATCTGCTTTTAATGAAATATACATCTGTATTTAAACAATAATTTAAGACAAGGAATGGATGTTTCATCCGTTTTGCATTATGGACGGCATGCACCTCCATTCCATAGCAGAGGTAAGAGCTTCCAAGAAAATAGGGAATTATTCTTAAAAAGTTAGGAGGAGTTAGTGTTCTAATCCCTAAAAATAAACTCTGAACTATGATGATTCATTGCTTGCTAATATCTGTTTCCTGGGGCCTGTGTTCTAATTTTAGTTCGTATGTGTGTGTGTGTGGGGGGGGGGGGCAGGGGGTGTATATAAATTTGGGTCTTGTACATTTTCCAGTGTGTCCTACCCCAATCATATTTTGTAAAGGCGTATGTTGGTAATGCTATTTTTTAACTTTGAGACTTTATTGATTTTAACTTCCTAATAACAATTTTCCTCCAAAGAACTCGACAAATCAAAAAGCACTGAGGGTACATTTAAATAAGAAACAGAGCATGTGAGAATAATTTTGAGCAAATATTAAATTGTCTTTTTCATTTACCCCTTCACTTTTATCATCTAGCTAAATGGTGGAGCAGTAATCTGTTAAGGGCTGCTCCAAGCAGAACCCATAAGGGAGGCCAAAAGAACTAACTAGGTGCACGTTAAAAAGGCTATGGGTATCTTCTTTCATTGAACAAAATTAAACATGGTTGAACATTTTTCTAACAAGCCCATGAATGTATCTTTTTGCAGTACTCGTGGCAATGTGTATTTCACATCATTCTTGTTGAATGATATAGTAGAAAGATTAATAAGAGCAAAAATGAAATAAAAAGACTCAAGTACATTAGGAAAAGATGAAGCTAAACCATATTGGTTAGATGCAATGCAAAGACAGGTGAGCAAAGAGGCATTATATACATCCCTACATTTTAGCTCCTTTGGCCTCCTTACTGGACTTAGGATATTAAATAAAATTCCTGAGCAAGGATTACACTGTATATTTTCCACTCAGCCTAGAAGAGGTGCTTTTTACATTGTACATTCAAATGATGGATTTTTTTTAATGAGCTTCCTCTTTCAACCCTTCTTTGTTTTCAGTGAGGTTTTGCATCTCCCAAATCCCTGCCACAGGCTTTAGACATGACAAAGAAAGCTCTGATAAAAGACAAGGTCAAATTTACAATTTCATTTCTTTTGGGGACTTTTCAGAAGGATTTATATCCACACTTAATTGTGGTCTCTGCTTTTCGTCCCAAAGAAAACATCCAAAGGTGTTTTCCAGTGGAAAAGTCAGGAGAGCATCCAGCAGGAAAAAATTTTCCATAAAAAAAAAATCAGTTGAATTTGGATTGATTTTATGATTTTCTTAAACCAGAAACAGTATTTCAGCAAACCAGCCTACCAGAAATCAAGGTACATAACATTTAGAAATTCTGGAGTATAAACTAGAAATAAGATGCCACATTAGCTGCTTCAGCATTAAAATTTTACATGCTAATTTCTGAATGAATATATGGAGATTCTGAGTTGGTTTAGTTGAGCAGCAGAAAGCCTCAGTATCACAGAGACAGGAGGCATCCATTCTAAATTTAACTTGCAAATATAAATTGAGCCTATCAGAAAGTCTGCAAGACCAGCTGAAAAATGACAACCTAGTACACAGATAGCATGCCTTCTGAGATTCACAGAGTTATTCCCAAACAAAAATGAATATGACTTTAAATGGGGTAACTCAGATTTATATGCAAGGAAATCGTTCCTGCTGGTGAATTAAAGCTTATTTCAGGCTTCTGTTAGTAGAAAGCTATGGCCAATGCCTGCTCTAGACTATAGCATCGTCCATTTTACAGCCCATAGAAGCAAAGTCTGAATGTTTGAATTTCTTTCTAGACACAAAATCCATAGGAATCCCCGGATTTCTTGAGAACAATAGCTCGGCAGTTCTCTAGTCTGGTTTCTAAAATAGTTATGGGACTGCTTTTGAATTGGAAAAAAACAAAATGAAACAGAGCCACACACTCACTTTTTGCCGAGTTACTTGTAAAGGCTAGAGAAAGAAAAAATTTATTTGGGAGGAATACTCTTTTACTGCAATTTCTTTCCATGTGACAAACACACCAATTAGAATAGTCAAAATTTTATTCCAAGTTTTGCCTAAAATAATACTCACTGTGCCTAACATATCCTCTTAGGAGTCAGGAGACAAAAAAGAAAAAAAAAACCTGATATATAATTTACATTTTACTTATTTAAGGGTTTCTTAAGACTAATCCTATCCATCAGATCTGTATGCATTATAGCTTCGTTATTGAAGGGGTGTTCTGTCAATGGGCAATATCAACAAGTCTTGGGAGCTGGTTAGAAATGCAGAATCTCAGGACTTCCTACAGACCTCTTTAATCAGAATCAGCTTTTTGACAGGATCCCCAAGTGACTCACAAACACATTTAAGTTTGAGGAGCCCTCCTCTACAATCCACCTTTTCTCATTCTCATGGAGGACACAATCTGTTAAGCATGTATAACTCTAAGCCCAGGCTTCTGCATTTTCCCATAAACACCTTTACCTGCATTTTCATTGCTAACCACAATCTTATTCTTTTGAAAGTGGGCTTTTTCTTTTTGCCATATGGCCTGATGCATAGTTCCTACGATAGAAGAAAAAACACATAGGTCTTTATTTAATTTATTTCCAGCATAGACTTATAACAAATATCCTGCCAATGCTGTAGAGTCTAGACAATACCATAAAATAAGTAATTATATTAAATTTCTTGGCAATAGAGGCCATGGGACAATTCTAGAATTTTTTATGATAGTAATGCCGATTAATGTCGCTTACGTATTTCTGTCACATTCTTGTCAAAATTTACAGTTGAGAAACATTTTTTTCCTGATTGCCTGAGGCCTTATGATTTGGCTCACTGAGCTGGTGAGAAGTACTCACTGAAACTCTTCTGGTGGCTTTGTGCAGACATACAGATTAGTCTATTGCTTAAAATACTATTCAAAGAAGATAGTCCTTTCTTTTGAGCCAACCAGCAAGAATTGGTTTTTGAAAGAAGGTGTATGCATTTAATACTTGCTCCTACAATCCATCTTTACCTTGGTGTTTGTCTATTCTGTATTATTTGCCTTATTAAAAGCGTATTTTTAAACACTATCTTCCACCTTTCCAACTCTGATGTATGCTGCACATAACTGCTTGTTTCACTTATTCACAGTTTATACCTGTCTTTACATTATGGGTAGAGGAGCAGGGTATAGGAAATCTTCCAAGCTTTCTTTATTGCCCATTCTCTTTATTTCTGGGTTAAGGAATTTTCATGGGAACCCTAATAATTTTGTAATTCAAAAGTTGCTATTATTTTGCATAATACCTTGGGGATTTTTGCTGACTGAAAGGAACTATGTAAATCTAACAGGTGTTTAACATGAAAGCAGCAGGACAGGGCGAAAATATTTCAGAATATGTCTGCTTTCAATTCTTATTTGCTAATAAAAACAGACCAAATATTCTGATATTGTGATATTGTATGTGAACACACAATAATATATTTGAAGAAATATTAAATAAAAATGATGTAGAAAAAAATGTCACAAATTGCAACATTTCCAGAAGTGAGTTTGACTCCTCCCAACAGGATTGCTATTCTCATTGCTTTTGCCCAACTGAATTCTCCTTGTCCTGTGATAGGCAGTGTAAGGTAACGGTTAACCTGCCAGCTGTGCAGTCAGACAAACCTGGATTCATATCCTGCTTCTATAACATAGTCTAGCAGTGTGACCTGAAGAAAGTTATTTGCTGTCATAAGTCTCTTATATCTTTTCTCCCTTTATTTCCAAGGCCTTCCATGTACACATACACGTTCACACTTGCAATTTTCTTTACTTTTTGTGACAGTTCAGAAGATCATGAATGTGGTTAGCTTCCATTTGTGCTCCACTGCTTCTCCCTGGTATATATACCAGAAAGTTGGGGATTTCTACATCATTTTTAGTAGGATACACCTTAGTAAAAGTGCAGCATAAGTCAGCCATTCTTAAAAAAATCCTACATTAACAATGGCATGTACTACAGTCCCATATTTAAGAAAAGGCTGCCAGATCCATACTAAAAAATGTTTTAATTTGTTGTTACCTTGATTTGCCTGAAAATATCTTGAAATGTGACATTAGGGAGGTGAGTTGGGGAAGAGGGAATTTGCCTGTACCTCAGAGCAGAAATTGTCATATAGAAGAGATATGGGGAAATGACAGAGGTTTTCCTTGCCCTATGTTTATAGATGTTCAGATGATCCTCCTATAAAAGTGGAAGACAATTTTGGTAACTTACTTTGGGAAACTCTCTTGGTGTCGTCTTCCAATAATGATCTGACCCCATCAGAATACCCATATAGTTTGGGAAAAACTTTTCAGGTCGAATCACTGACTTTTTGTGTTCGAATGTAAGATTTCTTTTCATTACAAATCTTTTCTTATTCTTTCCTTCCTTCCAAAACGCAGACACTTTAATTGACAATTTGTTGTGTTTCTTCCTGCTGACTTAACATTTTAGGTTGTGTCTCTAATTACCCCTATGAGGTTCAGAAAAAACTTTAACTTCAGTGAGTTTTCCCAGCCTCCCAAAGTCATTTATTAGAGCCTGCAATACTGTGTCATAAATCTTCCTGATAAACTTCAATTGCTGTAGACAAGCCAGTGGAAGATCAACAAAAATTGCATGGCTTTTTAAAGTACCCCAGCAAGAGGTACAAGCAATTATTCCCTAGGTCTGCAATATGTTTGCCTTGTATTAAACATCATTAGTCTTAATAAAATAGAAAGAGTGAGCCTTAGGAGAATTTCAAACTATATCATTAGGTACATTTCGAAAGGTTCACAATTCAATTAGGTAAGAAATCTAACTACTAGTATTAAAAAGATAGCAAATGTTCTTGTTTAGCCCTAAAATTGACCTTTAGTAAAACTATTTCCCTTAATAATTCTTCTTAATAAGCTCAACTCCTTATAAATTGAATATACACACCCATGCGTACACGCACACACACATATATATCTGTTGGATGTGACAGAAAGACTATTGCAAGTTCATTGTGAACATACAATAATATATTTGAAGAAATATTAAATAAAAATCAGGTGAAAACATGTCACAAATTGCAACATTTCCAGAAGTGAGTTTGACTTCTCCCAACAGGATTGCTATTCTCATTGCTTTTGCCCAACTGAATTCTCCTTGTCCTGTGATAGGCAGTGTAAGGTAACGGTTAACCTGCCAGCTGTGCAGTCAGACATACCTGGATTCATATCCTGCTTCTATGACATAGTCTAGCAGTGTGACCTGAAGAAAGTTATTTGCCATTATAAGTCTAAGATATACTATATATAAAATGGATATAATAATGCTATTTCCCTTGTTGGGGTGTTGTAGGGAGTAAATGAAACAATACACATAAACCCCTTAGGACATGCTTGGGTCCGAATAATTGCTCAAGGAATATTGTTTCTTGTTTATATTGCAGTTTTGGTGAATCACTTGGCACTGGGATTTGTTTCTTCTGTAGTCTATCATACTTTTTTTTAAGCACTAATTTTTGAGTTCAATTGTGTATTATCCTCATTGATATAGAAATCCTTGTGTTTATGGGCCTTACGTTCAATGACAGGGAAGAGAACCTGAGCTTGCTCTACGTCTTCCATAGAACTGCACATAGTCTCCTACACACATGATGTGCTCAATAATGAGTAATTGATCTATAGAATGATGGATGACCAATGGAAGCCCTTTTGATGTAATGATACCCAAAGTTAGGAGTGCTAGAGGAGGGCCTAAGATTAGAGACACCAGGCAGGGCCTGCTACAAATTATACGTTACTCCTCTTGTCTCTCTTCTCAATACATGAGAATGAATTATATATGAGCATCAAGAAAATAGAGTCACCAGGTGATAGCCAAATTTTCCCCTAGCATGGGAAATAAACTTCTCACAGGCTTTTCAGATTGTTGGAGTTATAGGCATTGCAGCATAGAGCAGATATTTCAGACACAGGGAGATGGTGTGTAATTCTTTTCTGGTACAGATTTAAAAACATTCATGGAGAAAACATACCATAGCATTAGTGAAAAGCAGATACTCATTCATTAAAAAATATTTTTGAGTAGCTACCATATGCCAAGAACTTGGTGAGCCATTGTGTGGCAGCCAATAGTCAATGAGACATAGAAATCCTATAGAAAGAAGAGCCATATGCTCAAATAATGATGGTGCAAGATAAATTGTGATTTATAATAAGCATGCACAAAATAAAGAAAGGAACATATTAATTATGGCTGGGAGGGAGTGTCATTGGTTCATCTAACAACTATTTAGTAAGTACCTACTGTGGTTCAGGTTTCTGGCTAGATAATGTGGCATCAGGGATTAGTTGCAAAATTCCACTACCTTCAAAATGCTCACCATGCAGGAATCAGGTTTGAGGGTACTGAGGGATTCAGAACAGACGCTATGATCAGCAACTCATGAATACAGCCATTAAAAATCTCAGACAGGATGGTGTGATGGTGGCTCAGTGGTAGTGGGAAGCAAAGAAAGTGGTATTTGAACTTGGCATGAAAGAACAGGAAGGATTTGGATATCTGGAGATGTGAGTAATAAGAGGGAAAATACATCCAAAGTACTGGCCACAGAAATAACATAGGCACCTGGATGCATCATATTTCAATGAACAAAAGAATCTACAAATTTCTCATTTATTTTGGTGTTTATATGTATCTAGGGGAGTATAATTGACATATTAATAATAGCTTATATTGTTTGAATGCTTACTTTAAGCTATACATTGTTGTAAACACTTTATTTTTAAAACTCCTGTAATCCTTACTAGATTTCTAAGGCCGATACAATTTTTATTCCCAATTTTAGAAAAGGAAACAGTGGTTTACCCCATACAGTACTGGGTCACCCCTCCAGGTATGTTTGACTCTGGTTCATACACTGCATATCAAGGTTATGACAAAGTCTTTGCAACATCACAGGATTCTACCTGCATAAAACAGTCCACAACTCAAATTATTTTAAAGGAGTATTTTTCAACAGATGAATATAAAACCAACAACGGTTAGAGAGAGGGTCAGGTGGGGGGAAGGGAGGGAGAGAGACAGAGATAAAGAGAGATCTGAACTTGTAAATGTGAATTTAGCAAGACTAAAGCCAGAATCAGATTAGAGAAAGTCTTTTGAAACATGGACTTTGCTTTTTGTTTTCTGGACAAGAATGAAGAAGGAAAGAATTGCTTAGGTGAGATGGTGTAATGATGGGTGAAGAGTGAAGACAGAAAGATAGCTTTTTATTTTCTATTTACATTTTATCTTCTCCACCAAGCAGAATCATACTCACTCCAGAAAGTATGATATGGATCTGAAAGAGTCTAAGCCCAAGATAAGTAAGAAGAGAGTTAGTGTTCCACTCTGCAGAGATAAAGGAGAGTATTTTGGATGAAGAGAAAGGTTTGAGCAAAGGCAGCACAGATGGGGCAATGGGAGGGTTGGTTAAAGTACTGTAATTGCATTTTCAAATCTACAAGAATAAGTTCAGAGGAGAAATATAGCTAATAAATAGTGTCAAAGATCTGAGAATTTTAGTTTACTAAAGCTCTGATCAGCAACTCGTGAATACAGCTATTAAAAACCCCAGACAGGATGGTGTGATGGTGGCTCAGTGGTAGAATTCTCGCCTGTCATGCTGGAGACCTGGGTTCAATTCCCAGTGCCTGCCCATGCAAAAAAAAAAAAAAAACCTCAAACAGTATTGATAGAAAAATGATGTCTATCAAGGAAGATAATGCCCTGTTTAGATCATTTTATTTTTGCATTTTGCATTTAAATCCATTTATATGTAATGGTCTGTTAGAATGTAATCTCAATGAACTGGTTATTTACAGGGTAAACAGTTGGAAAAATTTCACTTAAAGGTTGGTCGTTATTGGAAGATGATTCTCCAGGAGAAAGCTTCAGCTGAGGTGGAAGAAAGTGGACTGGATGACTGTTTTAAAATAGGTGAAGAGTTGTTATATGAAAAAAAAAAAAAAGACACAGATTACACTGTATATATCCATAGTGCAGATGAATTAAAAGAGGTAACTTTCAGTTCAAAAGGAATTTTGAAAATGACCCTGCTGCTTTGAATAGTAGTAACACCACTGGCAAGTTTCAAGTAGAACTTAATTGACCCTTTGTCAGAGGTATTTTAGAAAAACTTCTGGCATTAGGTGAGAGTTTGGAACTAAGAATTCTTTTCGATTATAATATTTTTTATTTTATTAGTCAGCGTTTTAAGAGTAGTTGGCAAAATTCCAACTAGCTGTGTCCTGGTACATCCCTGGGCAATCTAAAATAATGGACCAAGAAAAATATTTTAAATTTCCTATATTTATGGTCCCCCAAATAAAGTTATTTGCAACTTAACGTTTTATATAATCTCATGGAAATAATCTATTAGACCTAGTGGGAGTCAGTTCATAGGTCTAAGGGAAGCAAAATGAGAGGCAGAGGATATTGACATTTTTGTCATTTAGAGTACCGATTTGTTAAAAGAAAACTTAGTTTATGGGCAGCTTCTTAACTATCAGTGGAGAAACAAAAGAAAATTTTTGACAAGTAATTGTGAAGGAATCAGTATATATTGTGTAGTCTAAATAAAACCTAGGGGAAAATATTTACTTAGCTATGTTGTTAAATTATGTTTGGTAACCACTACTGTCTAATAATGGAGAAACAAAAGAAATGTTAGAATTGGTCTCTCCATTCAACTGCCTTCTCCCATGATGTGTTATTATCTAGGACTTATTAATCTGCATGTGTGCACAAATCCATGCCCACAGTTGGGAAAATAATTAGACAAAGTTATTTTTTATGATAGAGATCATGCAAATTGAGGGGTCTACTTCTTCAATATACCTTACTTGATTTATTTCTGAATGTTAAAGGATAGTTCATGTTTTCTTGGTGGTGGTTATTGCTTTTCTCTGTGTTCTACTTGTTGCTTGCTTTATCCTTCTGCCTGAGCTTTATAGTAAGGATAGGAGACTCCCCTATCCTCATACGATCTCCCTTATACTTAAACAAGAGTCCCCATATCTAGTAAACATAACCTTATTGTAATAACCACATCACCTTTATGGAAATATAAAAAACTATTGCTGATAGAATCATGCAAAATATGTTCTTAGTTTTCTTCCTAGACTGTCTTTATTTTTTCATAGGTTATTTTCAGCAGAAACCTAGGAAACATCATTTTATGTATCATCAATTTATGAAAATTAAACCACTCCACAAATATGAGTGAAAGATTACTCCTGGATACATTTATACTATCTTAATATAGTCCTATGGCCTCAACCAAGGTGACTGTGGCAATAATTTTGATGGAAAACGTCAGCTGTGAGTGTAGGGTCTTCAGTATATTCTACATCAGTAATTGCTGTTGGGGCATCTAAGCACTCCAGGAGAAGACAAAGCTGGTTGTTTTTCTTTCCATATTTATTTTTTCAGGGTGCTTTAAAGCTAGGCAGCATATAATAATGTGAGATACTTAGAAGAATCCCACAATCTGGATAAATCTCAAATCTCAAAGAGGGCTGGGAGGGAATCCTATTTAGAAGTTTAAAAATGGTTTTCATTTTCCTTTTTTGTTATTTCACTATTTTTTAAATTTATCACTCAACTGGTAATTATCACAAATTGAGCCATTATGAAAATGAAAATAAATGAAAATTGACTAGTTTACTGAAATAAATAATAGAATTATTGAACTGGAGAGGGATGATCTACAAAATGAGAATGTTGAACTAAATAAGACAAAAGAGTTAAGTATTTTGTTAAAGTCCACAAATTTAGTTTGCGATAAAACTGCAGTCCTTTTGATTCTCAGGTTACCATGGTTTATTCTGTCTCTTATGGAAATTGGCACAAACATAGATGATAGCATAATAGATCTTGTTGTACCCATCACCAAGATTCAACGTTTAGAATTTTTTTCTAGGAAATGTTTATATTCCTCACAAAACTCAATATCCTTTTATTAAATCGTATTTTCTTTCTAATCTAAAGCACTTGTCTAAACATCTTTGCTACTCCTTGTATGAATATATGCATTGATGCTTGTCCCATTCTTAGAATGCTTTTCCTTATGTCATTTAAAATGCATAATTTTACATGCAACAGTGTAGTTTCATTTTGGCAAGAAGTGGTTTATGACTGTTTTTCTCTTTTTTCCCCAATATTTTTAAATATTATATCCACTTCCTGTCACATTGCATCGACTAACACATCTAAAACAAAACTCAAACATAGTGGTGATAATTTTAAAAAGTATTTGTTTCTTTAATGTGAATGCTTCAGTGTTACACACAATGCTAGCAACTGATTTAAGGAGGAGTTAATTTTATCATGCTAAGAGGTGTTCTTTTTTCTAAAAGAACACTTTACTAAAGTGCTGTTTTTTAAAAAAATCAAGACTAGATATTGGATTGTTATCAAATAGGTTTATAGGAACTATCCAAAATGATACTTCCCTTGAGAGATGTAATGATATATGTTGAAAGATTGCCTGATTTTGAAACATCCCAGCCTTCTTTTGGGTGTATACTGTATGACCATACATGGCTTCTGAAATCAGAAAGGTACAAGTTTGTGTCCTGGGTTTCCATGTAGTGTCTGTGTAACTTTGGGCCATATTTCCTGATCTGATAAATGATTAAGATAAAAGTTAACTCAGAATTTTAAACTAAAATCAGTTATCCTTGAAAGTGCTAATACAGGGACTGACCTAGTAAATGGCGCTATGTCAGCAGTCATCTTTATCATGGTGTGTTATTCATTTATATGTTACTGAATACATACAGGGAGTATGTCAATTAGGATTTTTGTAGTAATTATTGTGATATAAATTAATGTATATATTTTTTGTACTCAGTTTCACTGGATTTTGTATAAGGAAGCTCTAAAGTTATGAAATTAAATGGGTGATTGTCATTTTCTGTAATTGGAGTAGATTCCATCACTGGGGATTATCTTATTTTGGTGATTTGTTTTTAAAGAAAGGCAGCGATATAGCTCAGTAACTAAGAGCACATACTCTGGATATAGACAGATCTGCATTCAAGACTGGTTCTTGAGCCTGTTAGCAGTGTGACTTTGGGCAAGTGATGTAACATTTTTATGCCTCAGTTTAAGAGATTGACAAATGGTACCATATACCTATTGTAGTGCTTGGGTAAGGAAAAGTTATGTTCTAGGAAGAAGTGTGTGACAATATGTGTGAATTTTCACAGGTAACCCTTCTTTTCCTCAGTGAATTCTGTGCTCAGCCCTACCCTAAAGTTGTTGAAGTTCTTCCTTCCCGCCTCTGAAAATGTAAGGGACTGATAATTTTGGAATGGGAAAAGCAAGGAAAGAGTTAACCAGGCAGAAGGGATAACACAGGTCCTGAAACAGGTCAGAGTATGGTACATTAATGAAAACAAAAGGCCAGTGTTGTGGAGCAGAGAGAGAGAGAGAGACAGACAGACAGACAGCATACGCAAGTGTTTTTCATTTGTTTGTTTTCAGATGGTCGTTAACTTGTTCCAGGCATTTATTTCTCAAGCTAAGCCTTTTTTTCTGGTATGAAAATCCACAAGTCTTTTCAAAATTGCACTCTGGCTCTTCAGGTGAACAGTGAGAAAGGATGAACTCGGGACATCTCTCATGGTTAGAGTTCCACGGAAGGGAGAAATAAGCATTTATCTGAAGTTCAATATGTACATTAATTAATTGGACCTGACTATTTTGTTGTATTTTTGCCTTCAGAAATCATGGCTGAATCACAGTGCTTATTCATAATTTGATATCCCTATATTTGAAATTTGTCGGTAAAATTGAATAAAGAATCCTTGTTGTGGTTTGAAATGCCTTGTTCCTTACTCTGCAAGATTTCACTTTCGGGGCACTCACATTGGACCCATTCATCGTACGCATCTGCTCAGTTGGTAAAAAGGGAGGTTAAAGGGTCCAGAAGTGAAATCTTTTATTTCCTCAACTAATTTTGGGAAAGTGCCTGAAAGTCTAGTCAAGTGAATTAAAATATTATTTCTAAGGTATTAATTGTGTGGAGAACTCTTGCATATCATTAGATAAAAGTGATCTCTAGGGCAAAAACTTAAGAAGACTTTCTATACCACAAAGAAACTAAACCCTTATATTACCTTTGAAATAGAAGCATGGGATGATGAGTTGTTTTTTGAGATTGTAGAAGTAAATGACTTCTGGAAGATATGGGAAATCTTGTTGATCCAGAAACCCTTTATCTTTTATATTTTATAAAGCACATTGAAGAATGACATTTAAGAACAAACAATTAGTTGAATGTCGAGATGCATACTGTTAGGTTCTGCATCTTTATTAATATTCTTCTATTCTTACATTGGAAGATTTTTGAATATGCTTTATATATTTTCTAAATGCTTTATTTGTACTAATGATGCTTTTTATTTTGTTTAGTACAGTTCTTTAACCCAGTTTTATCTCCTAATTTTTTTATGATTCTTATATATATTCATAAAGAATTTACATATCAATCTAAAAATATAATGAATCTGTACATTTATATCTATATTTGTACATAAACACACACACACATATATATATATATTCTGTCCTCAAGGCCTTTGCATATTATTATTCTGCCTGGAAATCTCTTACTTCATTTCCTCAAAGAGACTTTGCTTAATTACCCAATCCCACTCACAGCACCCTGGACTTTCCTTCTTGATACTTAACATATTTTATATGCTAACACAAATTTTAATATATAAAGAAAGAATGTGAAACTTGAGATTCATGACAGCAGGAGTGCTGTCTGTTTTGTCAAGCACTGTTTATCCAGAACTTAACAGAGTGCCCTGTGTATAGTGAGCAGCCTGCTTGTTTTTGTTGGATGAATAAATAAATGAAAGAATGAATATCTGTGAGTATTAAACGCCATGTTCTATGGCACTTCCAAAATATCTGTGTCACTTATGCTGTAAAACAATGCAGTATAGGGAAATGAAAGTATATAAGCACAGCCAACGCATGCAATTTAATATTTTGACTCATGAAAATAAAGGTATGGTACTTTGCAAAATGTACTGCACCTAATAGATACTGGATAAACATTTCTTGACGTTGCTTTGTTTTTGTCGCAGTGCTATTGTTTTATTAAACCAAGGAAAGGTCATAATCATTAGGAGCTTCAGCGTTAGAGATTCTGTATTCGCCACTGAAAGTCCTGTTGTGTCAAAATTACACACATAAACATAGATTTATTTTTGATGGTTGCAGGAATTATTACTTACCACTCGGGAAAATAGAGCCTTACCAATTCTATGGAAAAATAGTCTTTGATGAGTGCATTTCTCTGCCCATAAACACACATTCTATTTCTAAGGATGTCGAAGAGGTAGTCCTGGACTAAAAGTCAATAAGAAAAAGAAAAAGAAAAAGAGGAAAGTAGAACTGTCAGCTTTTCTCTTCAAATGCATTTCAAGTTAGGGCTCTACTTGAGTCTTAAGAAAAGATAGCATTATTAAAAAGTCAGTCCATCAAACACATTTGAAATTAATACCTTGTAGTACTTTTCTGGTTGCCAGTCATGTTTCCCAACAAGAATATTTAAAAAATGATATCCCTTCCAAACTGACCCTTCATTCCTAATTCACTGGATATAACTTATGAAACATTTATCAACTGAAGCATTCAAAATAGTTGCATTTATATCTTGATTTGTTTTTATGTTTTTAAAAGATTTTTTTTAACATATAAATATGGACCAATTTTGTTACTTACAGTTTAATTACTAAGGTAACATTTACCATGGAGAGGACTAAAAATCACTATCCGCAGTTGTTTGGTCTATTTATCTGGAAAATGGTTTTGCTCTCTGCTATGGATATTTGGAACATTAGAGTCAGGCTGTAATTATATAGTCAACTCTCCATGAAAATGATGGGCCTGGGATACAAGTAAATGAAATCCACAAATAACTCCAAACCTCCTTTATAGGAAAATCTTTTCTATATATATATCAATTCTGCCAACAACTAGCAGAATTGATAAAGCTGAATATCCTTTCCTTATCCAGCTCCTGGTGGAGATAATAACGAGCAGTGTAATGGACCAAAGATAAGGAGTCAGGAGGAGCAGAGAAACAAAGGTTATGATTATAATCAGCACCTAAAACACAATGTTTATTGCACATAGTTTCCCGAATGACTGTAAAATGTGAGCAAAGCTAATTTAACACCTAACCATGGGCTTTAAAAAACAGCAATAAAAAACAAATCAAAATACAAAAATAAAAAAACAACTAGCCATATCCGATAAGCCCACTGCACCTGGAACAAGGTTTAACTCTATCCAGTGTGGATGTTACATCTCCATGCAGCAGCTCGGAGGGTTTTTCGTGATGCCAGACCACTAGATTGAATGTTTATGAGTGCAAACCAGAGGTATTATCGATAGAAAATTAACTATGTTAAATAGGTCATAAAAATTGCTCATTTTTTTTTGTTCAATTTGATTTCTACTTGTTCATTATTTGGGAGAAAGAAAACACATAAGGACACATTTAAAGGTTAGTATTTCCACTTCATGGTCAGTGGTATCTCAGTGGATGGGAATACTGAATCAATGAACTCACAGAGAGGGATCCTATTCCCTATTTTGCTTAAGTTAGCTTTATGTCATTCTGTGGCTGTCATGGTATCATGCATAAGACTGCTGTTTGGCCCATGAGAGAATACCATAAAAAAGACTTGTTGACCTTTCAAAACCCAGGCCCACACTGAAAAACTTCATAAATGGATCAAAAATGTCTTCTCTCACATAAAGGATAATCCATTATTAACCCAAATGGTGAAACAAGCAGATATCAAAATAACCAATGTCGGAATTATTGTCCCTTTCAAGGATACATCACATAAACATTCAGTGGGCCCCTTTCATACCAAGGTTGTTTTGGTTTTAATTTCATCTAAGGAGAGAATTCATGTGAGGAAGTGGAGGCATTGATGAGTTTTGGTTTTATCACCAGTACACAGGATCTGACCATCCTCATGAAGAAAATTCACCGACCTTCTGTTGACTTCCCACCACCAAGTCCAGCCCACCTGGTGAGACCGGGATTCCTACTGCTACAGACAAATCCTTCCGTCCTCCCCCATGCAGGGGAAGTGTCATAATTTCTTTTGAAGGAGCATATCTGGTTTAAAAAGTCCTCCCAGATAACTCTGATACCAACCTGGTGGGATGTCCCTTTCCTGCTCCTTTGTTGGAAAATCTTAAAAAAAAAAAAAAAAATCCTAGAGTTCATCTATTTTATAAATAAATAAAGTCTAAGACATTCAGATTTACGTGCTTTTGAGGTGTTTCCAAAAATTCAATTACTAATAATTCATTTTCTAACTTTTTCCTGTCTTAACTGCTTTGCCTTCCATTTAGGCTTTTCGTAGAACTGTAATATCTTTGAGATGAGAGAAAATGTAAAGGCAAATAGTCTTTGTTCGACATAGTCAGTGGCAAGATAGTTTATCCCACAGTGAGTGTGATTAGATTTTGGGATGTCCTCTCTTACAGTGAGCTAAAATGCAGATAAAAACTGTGAGACAGAATTTCCCAAGGATTAGGTATCAGGTGCTATAATTTTGATCAGATCTCTTACTATTTTTAAGCCTTGCCTCCCTCATTTATATAATATATATGCTGTTTCACAAGTAACTGTGAATGTCAGTGAGATCTTATATGTTCTAGCTAAACTTCAATGGCTACGGGATTCCAGCATAATTTCAATTAACTTCCACAAATTCACTAAAAAGCAAGCTGTTGGGTTTTTTTTCCAAAAGTAAAGATAGTAAGAATAGTAGCTCACAGTAGCAGAAAAACCAGTAAGTGTACTAACAAGTTTATATCTTTATATGTATTATCTCCTCGAGAAAAGATGAAAATGTTCTGGAATTAAGTAGGAATGGTTGTTGCACAACCTAGTAACTATATGAAAAACCAATGAATCAAATGCTTTAAAATGGTAAATTTTATGGTATAGGAATTCTCAATAATATCTCAATTTAAGAAAGATGAAAACAAGCTGTATGTGAAAGAGTTTATAAGATTACATATGTGGAGGTAGTTTGCTCGGTGCAGTCAAGGGTACAATAAGGAATAAGCCAGTCTGTTTTTTTCTTTCCCTCTCAAACTGTTTAGAAGATTACCAAGGAATTAAAACAGACACATAAAAACCACCACCTAAGACAGTGTGAAGGTCTATCCCAGGTTTGTGGCATTGTATTAGGTACTCTGAGGACCAAGAAATGAGTATACGCCTCCTGGTGGATATATCCTGTCCAGATACAATTTCATGGGAACAATATGAGCTCTGCAGAACCCTAAACTCCATACTCTGTAAAATGTGGGTTTCTTACAGTATTGTTTGTATGACTTGGCTCTTATTATACCCTTAAGTAGAATGGGAGATATATTAGAAAATATATACTCTTCTGCTTCAAGATTTGATGAGAAAATGAAAATACTACCTTCTTAGAATGTTACCCTTAAATGAGATCTTTGTGAGATAGCTTGACCCTATGTCTCACTCACTTCTGTTTCCATGTTGTGTGGTGCTAGGAAAAGCAACTAGAAGAAAAGAAACATACAAGAAACAAGAAATGTGTCTTTTGTAGCAGCCCTACCCTTGACTCAGTGCTCTAAGTGAGCATTGGTTCCATAACCTTTTCCCAGGACACTGACACAATTAAAGTCATTTTTAGGAAGCCCTTTCCGACCTCATCAGATCCCAGTTCCAATGCTTATTAGCCATGTAGTTTGAGGCATATTATTTAAACTCTTGAGCAGATACAGAGAAAAGCATGTACAAGTCTTGAAAGTTTTAGTTACTGTATAGCTCAATATCTGGCACCCATGAACACTCTCACATTAGGGTCTGGAGAGAGGGAGGGAAGACAGAGGGAACATATCTTCTCCACACCTGGGTGTTGTAGTGATTGCAGGATGGGTGATTAAATGCTTCTTTCTAACAGCAATTGGAAGCTTCCCAAGACCTTACAGAATGACCTCTCTTCCCACCCTGCAATACTCCAGTCTGAGAAGCATCCTTTCTGATGCTCCCTTAATTCTCTTTCGGCTATGGGTACTTGCTTACACTATTTATCTTACCAGTTTGATTGAAAGTTTTCCTAATGGCAGAGAACATCTTTGCATGTTTGTATTGTCCATATACATTTAGCATTAGGCAGAATATATACTGTATAGTCCATTTATTTATTAGCTAAATAAATAAAAATATGTATTATTATATGGGGAAAATGGAAGACAAGACAGTGGTAAACTTCTTGTTTCTGAAATGGTGTATTTTTGGGGGTGGGTGCATTTCCAATATAGTACCAGGTTAAAACAACAGACCAAAACCACTTCTAGGCATTATGGACCATCTAGACTGGCAAACATGGTCTCTACCAGCCCAGTAGGAACATTAAGCCATTAACTTGGATGTGTTTGGGGGTTAAATTAGCAATGATCGGAATCTGTATTTGTTTTGAGATGGGAGAACAGGTAGTTCTCTGACATCCTATTCCATGGCTTTTCCTCAAGTGACAGTGGCCACAGACCCCAGAGACCTTTAGATATTTGCTCCCTGGTGACAGTTAATCTCTGGAGGAGCAAAAATGAGAGTTCAACCTGACTCCAATTTCAGTTGGTGATTTAGAACTGGACCATGGGAGTTCTTCTGTACTGTGAAATGAGCACAAGTATGGAGTACATTTGAAGAAATTGTCAAGTTCTTTCCAAGATGGGTTGCTGGAGTACAGGGCTGCATCATGCTGTAGGCAGGTGCTTATAGAGGATAAACGGGACCCCCTGCTAAGCTCCATGCCCTCCTGGATTGTGTACTTACTCATCTTTGTTCAGTTCTACTCTAGGAAAATCGTAAACAAACAAAAACATAAAAAGAGAGAGGAAATATTTTCATTTTTTACTGGTCTCTTTTTCTGGGCATTGTTGAACCAAACACTTCCACATCACAACCTGGGTAGAAGGGGAAACAGCAGTGGACTAAAATTATATGTAACACATCTGCATGCCATATATAGGCTAAATCTTTATATTTGAGATATGCCTTTAGATATATTCATATAGCTTAAAACTATTTCTGCATTTATAACATATGGACAACTTCCTTGAGATATGCCCAAGATACTGAGCATGAATACACCATTAATCTCAATCTTGGTTAAAATATATGTTTTCAAAGGTATATGTTATTATAGATTGAATTAAACTACGTGTCAAGCTATGATGCCACTCACTAGAACTTTCAGGTCCTTGCTTCATGTCATGCTTTATGGTATTTCTTTATAACTGGTCTATTAATATAAACCTTTTTCAGGAATGAGCTTTTGTGAAAATCAATAATTACCTTTGTCACTATTTATTTAATGAATCCACGGAAAGACTTCATTAAATTATATAGGCACATTACTGATACTCTCATAATAGATTTTTGAAATTATGGTGTGGGTCATTTATCCATTTCAAAGAAGATACAATACAAAAAGCTCAGTACATGTCCAGTGAAATTACTGCTGGTTTTGCTCATACAATATTCATGAGAATTTGGGGGAGACATTCATATTTAATCCCAGAGAATAAGAATATGAAATGAATTCTTTTAGATTGTAATTATTGGTTGGCAAGAAAGTTTAGCAAGTTTTATTGTTAATATAATTGAAATGATTTGCTATCCTGTCAACATAGGAGGGGTGTGTTTGGGACATATTTGCAGATTATAAATGCAACCACAAATATTGGCACATTAAATATGCTTGATATTAATTTTGTGGTTTTAATGCATTTTTATTTATTTGGTCTCAGGAAAAATATAGATCCCTTGGCTATCATTTATGCTTAAATTGTTTTTCAAGGGTGGGGTAGATAATGTCTGAATTAGGGCCAGATCTGTTGCTTGAACCTACGCTGGAGTATTCAGCTCTGTTCTAGCTTACTCTGGGGAATTGAATCCATGTGATATCAAAGATGTTGGAAGTTAGGAAAACAAATCCACAAATCTTTCTGGAAAGAGATGGGCACCATTTAAAAGTCTGCAGTTCTCCAAGAATCACCCTCCCTTACCATTTCTTGAATGCTTTTTACACTGTGTTGCAAGAAATTAGCCGGCAAAAAATCTGGGAATTTCTACATCCCTAGAAAGTAAGTGTTTTACATTTCCTGTTGCAGAAGATTTAAGGAAAAGGCTCAGGGACCTGTTTCAAATTTTGGTGCATTGTGTACCTTCAGCTTTGTAACACTTCTATTTTTGGAACGTGAACCTTCTTAATGATTACAGCTGTGATGAAAATAAACTATTGTAGCTTTCCTGTCACCAGAGGACAGCAGGTGGAGAATTTCAAACATTTCTTTCAGTCTGTGCTGGGATAAGGGGCATGTCTACAAAAGAAGAGACCTGAAAGCAGTGGGCAACTCTATAGTAACAAATGTCTTTATGTTTCTGTTATATTGAAAGAGCTGACTCCTAGGATGTAACAGGAATTTAAACCTGCTCCATGGAAATGTTTCTTCCTGACCCCCAGGGGAGTCAAGGGCAAGTCTCAACACTACTTTGCCCCCTCTTGGATAGAAACAAGATAATCTGTTGACTTCTACATATAAAGAGTGTAATCTCAGTTCTTTTCTATAATAATAAAAACCTAAATTTCAGTTGAAACGTCTCCCTTACCCTTGCTTGGGCCTCTCTTGGAGCTATCACTTGCTCTGAGAGGGAGGATATGGTTGTTCCTTCTCTTATTTCCATGATTTTCACTTCTCCTTGCCTCCGTTCCTCCAGGATGAAGCAGAAGGAGGAGGAGGAGATGGAGGGCAGGAAGATTCTTTACTTGATTGAGGGGGCATACTGGGGGCACTGTGGCAGGTTCTTAAGGATTCCTCCTGCATCATTGGGGTTTCTGTGCTTGTATTCCCCTTGAAGTTGGTAAACGCACTGCCTCCAATCCAGGCGGTCACTTCAGGATCCAGACTCAGACCCTAGAACCCGTCACAACAACCTCAGCTCTTTTTCTGCTGACTTTCCAACCGCACTACCACCCCAACACCATTCCAAGTGTCCCTCTTAGACAGAATACAACTCAGTTCTATGCTGGCTTTCCACTGTGAAGTTCATGGTGCTTTTCACATTTCCTTTGTCCCCCAAACTGGATGCCCAAGTGGCCTTTGGTGCAGCAATTTCTCTTTACTGTGCCATCAGGACATCAGGCGGTCACATTCTCTCCCTTTGAGGATTTCTCTGACAAAAGTCAAACCCTGTTTTGCTACTATCTCACTACATACCTACAGATTCCAGGAGACCCATATCAAGTTTTCTGCCAATACCCATTGAAGGCTTTTTCCCTGTACTTGATAAAGAAAAAAAGTAAACTTCCACCTTGGGGGTAGATGTAAATTACAGCACATCTCAGCTCTCTCCAAAAAATCGTCTTCTAATTGTTAGTCTCCACTTGGCTTTTCCTGCTTCTTTGGTGGCTGGAGCTAGGTAATTAATTCAGGGTTCTAATGCAGTTCTCAGTACTCTCCTTTGCAAGTTTGGCTTAGCCAATCTTGTACCTCATTTTGTAATATGTAAGCAACTATACTTCTTGACTTCTTATCATCTTAAGATCTCAGCTGAAACTGAAGCTCAAAAAGTCCATCTTAACATCTTAGTACAGTCAGATTATCACTTGTTTATTGTCCATTATAAATTTATACTAAGCAAATGCTGATTGATATGTATCTACTATGTGCAAAGCACAATATGAGGCCATGTGGTGCTCATACTCAAGCAGAAAAGATAAAACAAAGAGGGAAGAAGAGTTACATTTACTAAATCCACTACAGGATAACCCAATCTCCCTAAAATTCAACCTTATTTATTGATTAAAAGCAAGGACTCTGGAGCCTGACTGTCTGGGTTCCCATCACAGCATTCCTCTTTCTAGCTATGTGACATTAGGCAAGTCACTTAAACACTTTGTGCTTCAGTTTTTTCTTCTGTAAAATGGAGATAAAATAGTATCTTCTCCCTGGGACTGTCATGAGGTATGCCAGAGTAAGGGTTTGTAGAGTGCTTAGAACACCATATAGGTGTTCCAGGATTTAAATGAAATCCTTAAAACATTTCTCATAAAGTTTTATTGTGTGTGTTAGAAAAATATATGCTATTTAAAAATTTACTAAAAATGAAAAAATAGGAAATCTTCCAACATAATGAAACAGTAAGAGTCCACAAAATGACCTGTGTTAAAAAATTAAATAAAGAAACAATATCAAAAATAAATCTCCAAGCTGCCCTCTTAGCACAGCAGGCAGTGCATCAGTTTCATAATCTAAAATAAATCTCCACAAGTCCTTGAATTCAGAATCATGATCATTATGGTGGGAAATTAAAATAAGTTTAGGGGAAGAGAGTATGCCAAAAGGCTGGGCATCTATTAAAGTTGCCCTACCATTTTGACTCTGTTTCCTAACAACCGAAGTCAAAAAGGAAACATGATTCTTTTTAGTCACATTGTCTATCAAGCTAAAAACAAAATAAAACAGTTTAAAACCATACTATCTTCAGGTAAGATAGAGATCCTTTATGAACACTAAGAAACAAGAATGAAAAAAAAAAACATTAACCAACAAATCTTTTAGACCATCTACACAAAGGAAATATTTCCCTTAAACTAATGCGAATTTATACTAAATTTTCCTATAATAACCCTCCCTGTAAGTCAATGCCATACTCTTGTTGCCTTATTCAATCATGAGAATCCAGCAAGAGGTCAAGAGAGCATAGTCCAAGCATTCAGGTTTCTGATATTTTGACTTAAAATTTCTACACGAATGGATGGACTGCATATCCTTCAACCCTTCTTCCCTCATGTCATTCTTCTCAACTGAGGTTTGATAAAAGGTGAGCAGCAGACAGTTTGAGGTTATGTACTCTGACAGTGTCTTGCAGTGCAGGTTTTCTGTGCTAATGATTAAGGGCAAATCTACGTGCTTTAGAGATCAGCTGAGCTCATGGTAGAGCTGGCAGTCCTGCTGTTAGAGGATGCTTCTATGCCAGAGGACATAAGCACATGCTTACTTTACCACCATGTATTATCAAATTTTAAAGTTAGCAGCAGTAACTTTGCACTTAGAATGATTTTCAGTGCTGCTTTGCATACTTTTGAGAGGAGGTTATTTTGGATAGTCACATTTTAGCTTCATCTTAGTTTAAACACAAAGTAAGGATGGGGAAACTGGATTGTAGTTCCAGTAATATCTCTAATAAATTACGTGACCTGAACAATTCATTGCATCTTCCCATGCCAATAGTTTCATCATTTGTCAAATGAAGAAACTGAATAACTTTCAGGCTTTTAGCATTTGGTGACTTTACGAAGAAAAATGAAGAAACTGTACTCATTATTACCTGTCAGCTGCATACCTTTGGAATAATTTTATGTATTGTAAGCATTTGTCAATTGGCTGTAAACAGACTCTATTGCTCTGATTCCATCAGTTATTAAAAGAGGGATATTCAAGCCTCATTTTTCTTATGAAATTGGAAGAGTGGATTAAAGGAGCTATGTTAAAGGACATGAAAGCTGTCCTTTCATGCCAGCAGAAATAACCTCCTCTTTGGTAACCTAAGGGAAGAAGGCATTCAGTTACCTTGAAAGTATGTCTTTTAGAAATCCATTTCCCATGAAAAAACGGTCTCAGATTTACCCAAGTGTAAAGAATCTTGGTTCTCTACGTGCAGTTTTCGGGAGGAAAACAGCTATTGTTGGGAGCCTGTTCTTAAACCCTGTTCTACATGTGGATTAATTAGTACAACTTAGTACAACTCATCTTTTCCCTCCTCCCTTCCAGCACCAAGGAAAAATTGGAGTTAAATTTAATGTGGGGACAGATGACATCGCCATAGAAGAGTCCAATGCAATCATTAATGACGGGAAATACCATGTAGTCCGTTTCACGAGGAGTGGTGGCAACGCCACGTTGCAGGTGGACAACTGGCCAGTGATCGAGCGCTACCCTGCAGGTAAGCCAGTGAATGTGTATCTGGGGACAATTTTATGGAAAACAAACAAACAAACTGGAAAGCAAAGCCCTGTTTTGCGTCCGTTTCACCAAATTTGGGGTTTTCTGAGAAGCCATCAAGTATTTATTGAACTTTAGAGTCTTGTGAATGTAATAGTTGTCCTAAACTGTTCTTGATACGGTGTATAAATGGCATTTTATAGGAGAACTTGAAGGCGCACGTTATTGTTTACAAAATTGAGGACATCAGTGAAACCTAAAAAAATGCACACACAAAAGGCACACGTCAAACCTCTTTTTACTGGATCCTTGCATTTGAACAAAGGAAAGGCTTTGTCAAAAGTAACAAAATTAAAATTTAACACAGAGGGAGAAATATTACAATGTTTTTCTCTGAGAGAAAATAAGGCTATTCCTTTGATGATGGTGCATAGCTGAACTCATGAAATGTGCAAGAGGACCGAGGGACAGTCAGAGAAATGGTAGAGGATCTAGAATAGCATTAATCAGCAGTTGAGATAGCCTGTATGTAAATGAAGTTTTTCCACTGCCGTATAATCACAGGGTTTCATAAGAATTCTCTAACACCAATATTACTCATTTCAAGTTTATAAAATGAATCTCAAGCTCTTATTGATAAGATAAAAATGATCTTGTTCATTGTTGGCATACTTTGTTAGTATTACATTATTGCAACAAAGGCAGTGGATTAGAAATTTAAACCAGTGTTGCTTGTGGTTACATATATCCTAGAATAAAAACAATATGGTATTTTTAAAGTAAAATTCAGTCAAAGTATACTGGTATTTCACTGTAATCCTTTATCCTCTCTATATTTTAGTACAAACTGTGTTACTAAAATCTTCCGTTTTATTTCTCTCTGCTCCCCTTTTAGATATGACAGTGTTTTTAATACAGCATATCTGTAGCACAGAATAAGGAAAAAGTATAAACTAAATTGTCATTCATTTTTTGAAATAAAAACGATTGCCAAAATATATACACAATAAATTGTCATTCATTTTTCAAAATGAAAATGATTGCCAAAATATATACACAAGCTCCTCTATTAGAACTCCTTTTATCTTGGAAGAAATAATTTGATGAAATAACTGCATTTTGAAATAAATATCAATTTTTCCCCATACTGACTCACAATTAGGGAATTAAATGACTTTCATGTCTTTCTGGATCTTTTCTGATTTATAAAATTCTACATCTTCAAAATCCAGTTCAAACCTATTCTTTAAGCCTGGTGCTTTCAAATGTTTGCTGAATTAAGTGAATAACAAAAAAGCAAACCCTGCTCTATGACAAAATTCAGAAGCAGACGCATTAATAATATGCGCCGTACATTTGCAATACTGGCAAATAGTAGACACTCAATAAATATTTGCATAATTGGTGTCCTGGGAATTATCATGATTTTACACTACAATTATAAGAACGTACACCTTGTGTTACCTTCTATAATAAGATGAAGGAATAGAATATCTGAAATGAAAATGACTTAATACATGGCTGCAATGCTTCATAGCCCCTTCTAATCCCTTATTGCATTCACTGAAATCCTAGTGGAAATGCATATTTTTAAATAATTACAACCTCAGTGGAATCACAAAAAAACAAATTAGCAAATGTCCTAAAATAAGCTTATTTCAGACATATTTATTGAAAGCAATTGTCCTAAAATATGGGCATCTTTAAGACATATATCAAAAGGGAGTCATTGTACTGGGCATTGTGAAAGATATAAAATAGGATAAGGTCCTACCCCTAGGATGTTGTCATCTGTGAAGAGTAGACCTGGCCATGCAAAATGATAAATCCTGACAATAGTGCAGTGCAACTATTGCTTCTTGAAGCCTCGTGTCAGTTCAACAATTGATTCCTTAAAATGATCTTAATTGAGTAACCTTTTAGCTTTATCTGCACTTTCAAAACTAGTGTTTAGAACTCTGTTCTAGAGGGTGTTAATGATGATCTGTGGTGGGGGGGTGGCAGATTCATGCACAAGTTAGTTTTGGAAATTCTGGATTAAACTGACTTGAAGATAATTATATTTGGACTTTATTACATGATTATGCATAGTGCATCTTAATTTTGGCGGGAAGGTGGTGCATGGGTCAGGAATCGTACTCGTGTCTCCCACATTGCAGGCAGGCATTCTACCACGGAACCACCTGTATACCATGCATAGTGCCATCTTTAAAGGAGAAATATAATATGCATTTTCCAACATAGATGTTAAGAACCTGGCTTTCTAATGGGCCAATGTATTTGGATAAATATTCATAATGTTTTTAGAATTTCTATATCCCACTATTATAATATACTTTATGTATTTAACAAACCCACATGTACAAATTGGACACCATGTACTGGATTTTGCTCATCAAAAAGACATGGTCCCTGCCTTCTGGTTACATGCTAATGTGTAGTTTGAAGACTGATAACTAAGATTAGGGCAGTATTAATTTATTAATTTAACAAATGTTTATATATTTTTTCTCAACTAATATTTGCTTAACACATAAAATATTTTATGTACTGTATTAGTTAGGGTTCTCTAGAGAAACAGAATCAACAGGGAACACTTGAAAATATAAAATTTATGAAAGTGTCTCACGTGACCATAGGAACGCAGAGTCCAAAATCCACAGGGCAGGCTGCGAAGCCGATGACTCCAATGGATGGCCTGGATGAACTCCACAGGAGAGGCTCACCAGCCAAAGCAGGAATGCAACCTGTCTCCTCTGAGTCCTCCTTAAAAGGCTTCCCATGATTGCATTTAGCATCACTAATTGCAGAAGACACTCCCCTTTGGCTGATTACAAATGGAATCAGCTGTGGATGTAGCTGACGTGATCATGACCTAATCCTATGAAATGTCCTCATTGCAACAGACAGGCCAGCGCTTGCCCAATCAGATGAACAGGTACCACAACTTGACCAAGTTGACACCTGTCCCTAACCATGACATGTACCAATTAAATGTATGCTCAGAATGAGATACACAATATAAAATATATTTAAAAATCAGAAACTGGCAATACCATGATAGTTAAGTAATAGAGCTTTAGAAATAAACATTTTAGATACTATCTTTTAACATTAACTAAAGATTCCAAGTGCTCTTTCCACCAAGAAGTAGTGTAGATAATATTAATAAATCAAGAGCAAGCAAAGCTACAATTATTTTGAATGCTACAGGCAAGGGAAGGAAGGGAAGAAAGACTCAAAACATTGAGTCTTCTGTTGAGTAAATGAGAGCACATGTGAGGAATTTCTATCTGTAAATATAAAAAGTTGTCAGTCAATGTGTAGAGAACTCAGGGGACTCACCATTGTTGCCATCAAATATTTTATTAATCATCTGCTCTGTGTGCATTTAAGAGTGATGTTGAGGTAGGAAATAAGCCATGAACATTTCAAATATCTTTTTCTCTTGTAGCCTCATCAGCAACAGTAACATTAAAAAGCATGTGTTGGGGTGTGAGAGTAGTCCAGTTGTAGAATTCTCGCCTGCCATGCAGGAGGCCTGGGTTCGATTCCCGGCCCATGTACTTCCCAAAAAAACAAAAAAAAAACAAACAAAGCAACAAAAACAAACAAACAAAAATTCAACAAATGGTGCTGCAATAACAGGATGCTCACATTGGAAAAAGAATGAAATGTGACCCCGGCCATATAGAACTAAAAAAAAAAAAGCCCGTGTCATCCAAAGTTTTTAGAATGAAGTGATTTTAAGTGTGAGTTCAATAGCTAGGTCTAGTATATGTCTTTTTTTCTGTGGGTTCTTGGTCTGGCTATTTTTTATTTATTTATTTTTTTAAATATTTAATGGAAAATCAGCTAGATTAATGCTTTTACCACCAAGTCCTATAATTAGAGAAGCGGGAACCAACAGACTATATTTGGTTTCTTGTAAAGCGCCTACACTGCAAAATATAGGTAATAAGGTTTGAAATTAGTAATTAAGTGTAGCACTTAACCTTCCATTATAGGGCTTTGTGCTAAGTGCTTTTATATGAAGCAATTCATCTAGTAGCGACACTATACCTTTAATGAAATGCACCTGAAGCATTGACCAGTGGTATTACCCCATAATTGTCTGGAATGCTTTCATAGAGAAACTAATTAGTAGAGGTGGATTTTATGCTCTATTAAAGTCTATGAAATGTTCCTATACATCAACAATCCACTTTTTAGCATAAATATTAAATTTTCTGAATAGCAGTTGCAGTTTTTATTATTTTCTGTACATGGAGCAAAGTACAGAAAGAATATGTTGCAAAACATTTGAAGTTTAGAAAGCCATTTCTTGGTGCTTATCAATTAATGCCCTAGAATATAATGCATCATTAATCTCTGATTTGTCCCTAATTACAGTTGGTAGCAAAATTTTCTCTCACAACAAAAATAGACTTCCTCTTCTCATAATATTAATCTACAAAGCCTAACAGCATCTTACTTGCCTTCCTAAAAATTGCTCTTCATAAATACAACTACCTTTTAGGATAAACTGGAGTTCATCTACCTACTACAATTGACAAAAGATGTCCTTTTGAGTCTACTCAAGATCAAATATCAATTTTATTCCGATCAATTTAGTACATCAAATTTAAAAATAAAGGATGATTACTGTATAAAATGAATACACTAGGCTTACAATCTGGTTACAAAGATAAGTAAAAAATGTTCAAGATTTTAAAATACTAGATGTTAGAAAATACAAGAATTGTCATATCCTATTTGGTGAATTCCAAAGTAAGATCTACCAAATGGGAAAATAAGTGTCAAGGAGAAAGGAGGCCACTTTGGAGAGATGGTATGGTAAGACCATGAAAAAAAGTTATAACTTGATTTGGGTCTTGAACAAGTTTTTACTTGGAGGATGTCATTCATTTAGGTGGGATTTAGCAAGGTATTAATAGTTCAGGTTTCAAAAGATAAAAGTCTAAGTAGGCTGCGGGTAAAGAAAGAAGAGGATGAATGCAGAATACGTTATAAGAGTTGGTGAACAGCTGAACAAAAACAGCATAATTCCTTCTCTCAGGTTCCCTCTCTCCCTCTCTCCCTCTCTCCCTCTCTCCCTCTCTCCCTCTCTCCCTCTCTCCCTCCCTTTCCAGCAGTTATTCTAATGCTGCAGTGTGTCACCAGACTACACTAAGTGCGAAGGAAAAAGAAACCTGTAGGCAGGAACAAGTAGAAAAGCCTCTAACGTATTTCTTGCCTGCTGAGAGTTTAATTTGGTTGGGAAATAAGAATAATTCAGAAAACCTGCCAGTGTCAAATCATATGTTAACCATCAAAATTAGTATCTCAGGGTAATGAAACGGTGGCTCAGTGGCAGAATTCTTACCTGCCATGTGGGAGATCCGGGATTGATTCCTGGAGACTGCCTATGCCAAAAAAAGAAAGAAAGAAAGAAAGAAAAAATTAGTATTACAGAGTTTAATTGCTTTTAGTTTGCAGAAGGTGATCCAATGTGGTGTGACTAGGTAGTTCATTTAAGGGACGGTGAGATTTAGAAAGACTCTATGGAGATGGGATGGTATAAATACTTTCTGCAAGACCATGCAATGTGGCTTGAAGATCTTATAGGTGATTTTGCTATGAATCTTAACTCTGTTTCACCACTGAAGACCATTAAAATGGTTTGGGTCTCAAAAAGGTCATATTGATTTTTGTCCTTTAAATTCTGCATGTTGAGTTCTGATTAATTCGTTAACTTATTTTTCAGTTAAAGTCATCAATAATTTACTGATTATCTGTTATAAGCCTGTTCTATTATTTAGAGCTTTCTGTTTTGGTTGGTTTGGTGATTCTGCTGTTTTTATTTATTTTTAACCTAATTTTCACTAGTATCATTTAATTGAGAAAATCCATTTCATTTATAATAAATTTGAAAGGGGGAAGGAGATCTTCCATTCCAGTGCCTTCATTCTTCAAACAATAAAATGGACCTTTGGAGAGGTCAACTGATCTGCTCAAGATCATTATGCTAGCTCATGACAGAGTCAAAACTAGACTTGAGAACTCTTGTTGTCGGCTCTGTGCACCTTCCTGAACACTGAGAGAAAGGCACCAAAATGAAGAAAGATCATTAGATGCCCTTCAATATAACAAGACATATTCATCATAACTAAATGTTATGTCGTATATTTTGTCATAGCTGCTTACTAGTCCTGTCATAACCTGCTACTTCTACTAACCCACACGGACACATGACACACTCAAAACTATGTTATCAGTGTTTAAAAATACGTGCAATAATAATAATGTTCTTACAAAAACCATAGTAAATTCATCACTCAAAGTTTTAATCAATAGTATTCAAGTTGCAAGGCATTATTTTTTAACCTTAGTTTGGAAACTCCTTAACAAATTAAATAAATAATTATGGTTCTTCATTATTTTAGTGACCTGGGTGTATTCTACCTTTAGGTTGACATGACTTCAAATTTTATTTACTTATTTATTCATTTATATTAGTTTCTCATTGACGTCACTTGAAACTCAGTTGATTTTAGTAGCCGTAAGAGAAGAGGAGCATTACAGGATCCAGGTATCTGCATCTAGGAATTATTTGTAGAAAAACTATTTCTTAATAGCATCCTTGTCCCATGTCTTGGTTAGACATATAGGTGTAAGAAATATTTGACTGAATTTCTTTTTCCCTCCCATAATGAATCGTAAGATTATAGGTATAACTCTCTTGTGTCAACCTGATAAAACCATAAAAAATGAATCATTGGCTAAATAAATGAGAATAAACAAATAAGAATAAATGAGGAGAGTTCAACAAAAAATATAATCAAGGTTCAGCACCTAGTTGGGTGCTTCATAAATAGTTGTTGAAAAATTCCACTTTCCTCATTTGATTTCTGTGTTAAAATACTATCTTTTGCTGTGGTTTTTTTATTCGAAGTATATAAATATGCATGGATCGATTTTTTTTATATATATACATGTTTGGCTTTTGTTTTCTGCTTGATATAGTAAAATGTTTACCAATCCGATTTTTACTTGTAAATCTTACATATTCTGAGAAATCTGATGCCCAAAATAGTATAAGTAGTCATTAATACTACTCTGACTTTTCCTCTACATTTTCTTAGTTCATAGTGTTCAGTTTTTCTGGGACTTTGGTTTCTTTTCTTAAGAATGAAGCATAATGAACTCTTTAGTAAGCAATATATTAAATGCATATGCTTAAAATGACCAGATTAGTGACAAACAAATTATATCCAAGGATATGTTAAAAACAATATATTCTCAGACTTTTCTCTTGTTCTTATCATTTATATGACCTGGGGTTTTCCTTTTTTCAATATTAGAAAGTTTTTACAGTTACTCTAAGACAAACATATTAGGAATTTTACTTTCTGACAAAAGGAAGAGGAATTTCCTCTGTGGTTCTACAGGCTTTGGTATCATTTAGACTCCCCTGGCTGCCAAACATAGATAAAAGAGATATTTTCCAAAAGATTATTCTTCATGATCCAAAACAAGAAAAGGAGAGTATATTGACAAGCCTGATTTGGTCCGTTCCTCATATCCAAGTCTTGTAGTGAGGTTTGAAGTTGACTTTTTATTTCATCCTTACTAAGCATTTATGGGAATGGTTTTCACGTTTCTTCCCAAGAAGTCTGTTGATAAGGAACCGATCACTGATTTTCATGAAGTTCTCTGGAACTGGAGGCTAAACCATCCGCCTCTCAGCAATATTCTGCCCTGCAGTTCTTGGGCCAGATTCTGACAGGACCAAATTTTAATCATATCATGTAACACAAAAAATTCCAAAACCACAGTTCAACCCTAACAAACCATTGTTTTTCTGTTTTCAGAACATACCCATTCTTTACCCTAAAAACCAATATGAAATGCTTATTGTTAACAAAACTGAAATAATCTGAAAAGTTAATTTCTTCAGCTGTTTGTTGAGTACCTACTATTTGGATATCATTGTAAATGAGGTTAGAGACCTGTAAGCCACAGCTGTTCTTTCCTTATTTCTTCTATTATTTTTCCTTCCAACTTAATCTGTTTTGCAACTGAGACTACAGGGAAAGGGCGACTTCATAATTAAGGGCCCAATATAGAGGAACACAACCCGGGAATTCCATATGTATTTGAAGTTAGATTCATTTAAAGAGTCTCTTAAAAGATTAATTAAATATTTTTGAGACATTTAGCTGATAATACATTTATTCCATCTTGGAAGTTTTATTTATAAACACACTATAGTTACAAAGTTTCTTCTAAGACTGAAATAAAGAAAAAGAGATTAATCTCCAAGTTATTCAATCACCCTTTTTTTGATAACTTCTCAGATTCTATAACTTATGAACCAACAAATGAAATCAAATTAAGAAATATTTATTGATTGTTACTTGTTTGATGAATTTCTACAGGGGTATCATATCTTATATTATATTGTAATACACAATTAGCAGCCCTTCTTTGTGATTTCCAGAAGATGCTCCCTTTATCTTCTTGTTCCCTGCTATTGTCTCCAATGTGCAATTTGTTTTTGGATTGAAATTTTTATCATAATAAAGAGATTTATTGATGCCATCTTGAAAAATACTTCTATTAAATAGAGACAAGAGTTATCATGTTTTAAATGAGGGGGACCAAAGATATTGACTTAGATATTTGGTTCAAAGACTTTTTCCAAAGAAAGTCTCCAAAGACTTATAATCAAGTTCATGTTCCTACATGAATTACTTATATCAGATATAAAAAATTAACTGCCATTATAAATGCAAATTCAGTTTTCAGGCGGTGAGATGCAAAGGGATTTTAAGAATAGCTGAAGACTGAAAGTCAGAGAAATTACATTTTTAAGGATATTACACTTTCTGGAAACTTCAAATGGCTACAAGACTTGGTTGATTTTAATAATATCCATAATTTTATAGCAATGCTTTGATAACTTTATTATTGTCCAAAAGTATCTTTCGTCATGTAATCTATAAATCATCTTAGTCAATGGAAGACTTTGTGTTCTCCATTCAGTTACAAGACGCTCTTAACACTTTCTCAAACTCTTATCCCTTATTTTTTCAAGAGATTTTTACTAAATTTCCTAGAAATATTTATACCTTTTTACAATAAGTAAAAAAAACAATTAAATGTTTTTTATTTGATAAACAATTAACAAAATTTCGACTCTATGGTTTTTTCCCTCTCTCTTTGAATGTCAGCATTTGAATGCCACCTATGAGCAAGTCTCGTCTTTCACATCCAATGTCCTTTTGGCCTTCTTTGACCTAGTTTTCTTATATGTAGCTCAGGAATAAGTTGGTGTTAATTGTTGCTTTACTTTTAGTAAACAATGACAGTGTGGTGAAGCGTAGCAGAATATTAAAAAGGTTAAAATTCATACATTGGAGTCTAGGCCCTAAGTGTGTCACAGAAGCTAGGAAACTATCTCTGGTTTTAGAAGTTAATCTAGATCAGGTTTTCTCAGCCTCCTTTGAATCTCCATCTCTATAAGAATCTGAAAAAGTAGGAACCCTATCTGTAAAATAACATATATTTCCATATATGCATGTAAACAAAAAGTTATGAGTATGAGTTTTAGGCATTGCAGCTCATTTGTGAGAGGTCCCATTGACCCATTTACTTAGGATTCAGAACCTCTTCTCTAGGTGACCTCTGAGGACATTGAGATTTTGGAGGAAAAAATATTGTATGTTTAAGAATAGATGAGGAGAACCACTTCTTCCCTAAATTAAGCATGCTTACAGTGAAATGTAGCTGCCATTTATTAATATTTAAATAGCCCTCTGTTTGGGTGGTGCAACTGTGGCTCAGTGGCAGAATTCTTGTCTGCCATACGAGGAGACCTGGGTTCGATTCCCAGTGCCTGCCTGTATAAAAAACAAAAAAAAAATAGCCCTCTTTTCAGCCCTCTGGAGGTAGACTCTGCTACCTGAGATACCATTATTTTTCTTTATAGAGTAAGCCAACTTTTGTACTTCAAATATGCTCTCAAATACAATGATAAGAATGCCATTATCCCAGTAATTGTGTTTTGAGCACTGATGTTGTGCTTATTACAGTCCTAGCCTTGGTAGTTGCGTATTGAATATCCTTGAAACCTAATGCATGGTTGAAGGGTCCCATTTGAATAGATCTGTTGGTAAATTGTCTCAGAATTGTGAAATGTGATAGTGAAATAACTACCCAATATCTTCAAGACAAAAGGAACTGTTAATCTGACATCTTTGAAAAGTAATGATTTTCATTATTATAAAAATAGATAATAAAGTGACTTGCTTGTATAGAGGAAACTTCAGAACCCATGTGTTCTAGTTTGCTAGCTAGTTTTGCAAAATACCAGAAACCTTTTTAAAAGGGGGTCTTTAATTAGTTGCAAGTTTACAGTTCTAAGACTGTGAAAATGTCCCAATTAAAGCAAGTCTATAAAAATATCCAAATTAAGGCACCAACAAGAGGTTACCTTCACTCAAGAAAGGCCAATGAAGTTCAGGGTTTCTCTCTCAACTAGAAAGGCACATGGCAAACAGATGGAGACATCTGCTAGCTTTCTTTCCAGGCTCCTTATTTCATGAAGCTCTCCCAGCGAGTTTTCCTTCTTCATCTCCAGAGATCTCTGGCTGTGTGGGCTCTGTGATTCTCGAGGCTCTTACGTGGTTCTCAAAAGGGATTCTTTCCAAAATGTTTCCTCTTTTAAAGGATTCCAGTAAACTAATCAGGACCCACCTGGAATGGGTGGAATCACATCTCCAGGGAAACCATCTAATCAAAAGTTACCACCCACAATTGGGTGGGTCACATTTCCATGGGAACATATAAAAAGCTCCCAGCCAGCAATATTGAATGGGGATTAAAGGGCATGAATTTTCTGGGGTCTACCACAGATTCAAGCCAGCACACCGTGGAAGAGGAAAATTTCTCTCTCTTTGTCCCTGTGCTGGTTTGAAAGGATGTATGTTCCCTAGAAAAGTCATGTTTTAATCAAAATCCCATTTCATAAAGGCAGAATAACCCTATTAAATACTGTATGTTTCAGTCTGTAATCAGATCATCTCCCTGGAGATGTGATTTAATCAAGAGTGGTTGTTAAACTGGATTAGGTGATGACATGTCTCCACCCATTTGGGTGGGTCTTCATAAGTTTCTGGAGTCCTATAAAAGAGGAAACATTTTGGAGAATAAAAGAGATTCTGAGAGAGCAGAACATCATAGCCACAAAAAGCAGAGAGTCTACCAGCCAGTGGCCTTTGGAGATGAAGAAGGAAGATGCCTCCCAGGAGCTTCCTGAAACAGGAAGCCAGGAGAGTAAGCTAGCAGATGACGCCATGCTTGCCATGTGCCCTTCCAGCTGAGGAAGAAACGGTGACTGTGTTCACTATGTGGCTTCTCACTTGAGAGAGAAACCCTGAACTTCATCGGCCTTCTTGAACCAAGGTATCTTTCCCTAGATTCCTTTGATTGAACATTTCTATAGACTTGTTTTAAGTGGGACATTTGCTCAACCTTGGAATTATAAACTAGCATCTGATTAAAGTCCCCTTTTTAAAAGCCACTCTGTTTCTGGTATATTGCATTCCAGAAGCTAGCAAACTAGAACAGTCCCTTCACCAGATAATTTTCACCTTCTTCTCACCATTATTTTCTTATTTATGGTTTAATCTATTTTATATGTATAGCTAACCAACTCCAGGAGAATACTGACAATCCACTCCTTCCCTACCTCAAAAAATATTTAATTCAAAATAGGTATATTGTAACCAATTAAATTAGGAGAATTTAAGAAATATATATTTTACGTATGACAAAAACAAAAGGGCAGTATCCAAAGTTCATAATTAAACAGAATCCTTTTAAGGCACAGGTCAACAAACTTTTACTGTCAAGGGCTGTATAGTAAATATTTTTGTCTTGGCCGGGTGTGTGGTCTCTGTCACAGTTGCTCAGTTCTGCTATTGTAACTGGAGAACAGCCATTGACTATAGTTAAATGAATGGATGTGACCGTGTTCCAAAAAATCTTTATTTACAAAAATAAATGGAAGACCACGTTTAACCCACATGTCGTAATTCACTGATCCCTAATCTAGGATCATGGCAAAAAAAGACACAGTGACCAACCTGAAACAACTTCCAATGTCCAAAGCTGGAGCATTTTGAGCAACAAATTCAGTAGTGATAATACTGGATTGTAACTCAAAACATAAAATAAATATTCATGAGTCCATAAGTAATTGAATACAAAAATAAATGAAGGAGCAGGAACAGATTGTCCTTATAAAAGAATTCCAATAAATAAGTGTGAAAGAATGAAGGAAAGAGAAAACTAGCATTAGAACCTCAAAGTAATCATTTAAGGTATGATTACTCATGGCTGCTAAAAATTAGTATGTGAAAGTTTGAGGAGAGGCAAGTACTTGGTCTAAAAGTATCTCCGTCAAGGGAGAAATAGTAACTTGCAGTGGAGAAACTCAGCAGGGACCACCTTAACCAAGTGATCAAGTTTAACATCACCAGTAATAAGAAATATTTGCTCCATTTACTTCCTGCTAAGATGTGCTGAGAAGGGCACATCCACAATCTGATAATGACAAACCCAAATTGAGGGGCGTTCTACAAAATAAGTGACCCAGGGCTTTTCACACTAGCAACATCATGAATGGCAAATAAAGTCAAATCCAAGGGAATAAGGAGACATGAAAACTAAATGCAATGTGAGATCCTGGATTGAATTCTGGAAAAGAAAAATGACATTAGTTAAAAGGCTGGGAAAACTGGATAAAGTCTGTATTTTGGTTAATAGTATTGTACCTGTGTTAATTTCTTGAGTTTTGATATTTAGTTTTGATTATTTAATATGTTAACAGTAAGGGAAGCTGGGTGTAGGTATATGAGATCTATCTGTACTATTTTGCAACTTTTCCGTAAGTTAAAATAATTTCAAAATACAAAAAAGTGGGCGGGCCGCGGTGGCTCAGCGGGCAAAGTGCTTGCCTGCTATGCCGGAGGACCTCGGTTCGATTCCCGGCCCCAGCCCATGTAACAAAAACGGAGAAACAGAATACAATAAAACAAGAAAATGTTTCCCTTTCTTCCTTCCTTCCTTCCTTCTGTCCTTCCTTCCTTCTCTCTGTCTTTCCTTAAAAAAAAAAAAAAAAAATACAAAAAAGTAAAAAAAAAGGTTACATCTAAAAATACCTTTTGCTCAATTCCATATATTATAACATTAATCCTGAAATAATTATAAAACAAAGTTTGATGGGGTTTTTTTGTGTGGAACTGATAATGGGGGTTCTTGTGGTTATTAGAAAAGTAAATTTATTCCTAAGGAATGTAGACTGAATTTCTGTAATAATCCAAAGGTGTAACCTAATCTAATATTTTAGTTGGTTCTTAATTAAGACAGAATGACATAATGAATGTGAAAACCTTTTTAAGTGTGAAGCCTTTAAATAGGCCATATATTAAAATTTAAATTTATGATAATGAATATTTTGTGTTAAATTTAGCCTCATGGGTTGAACTTTTCTCAAAGAAAGACTTTCATCTTAAACATGTTAAAAGTCTGTTTTGTTTTTAGCCTTATAAATTTGACTCCGCATGCATTAAAAATCATCAGCTCAGGGTATTTTTCCCCCTGGAAATTGGAGACTGACTTTCCTCAGGTTATTTATTATTGAAGTAATTTGTCATTTAGGGCATATCATCTATATTGGTAGCCAAAATCTTTAAATTATCATTGAGAATCCAAAAGAGAATATATCTAGCATAAGTCTGTCTAGATATTACCATATGCATTTCCAGTAAAGTATTTTAGCTGGATTTATGAGATATAAAACTGGACAGAATAGAGGAACATTTAGCTTCATATTTCTAGAGTGTGTCAACTAATTGATAACATGCCATAATAATTTGTCAGTGTCACCTTTGCTGGAGCATTTTAAAAGTCCAAGAGGAGTCTTCAGTTCTCATTTGTTATTTTTATTGCTCAGTTTTGGAGAGGGCTTGGATGAGAGTATATTTCATGGTTAAAGGCGAAACAAACAAAAGAAACTCTTGCAATACAAAGGTGTGCTTTACTGAAAAGAGGGACAGAAAGCTCACAATCACAATAGAAAGCAGACCCGGGAATGAGTAGGTATGGCCTATGCTCTCTGTAAGTGGAGTTCAAAAGTTTAAATCTATCAAAATGAGTCAGTTATTCAAATTTAAATTGCATTAGGATTGGGTGGATACAACAGCACTCACTCTAAATCCAAGAGAGTCACAGAGCCTAATGTAGAATCCAGTGTTAGCATCAATGAGTTAGACATGAATTCTATCTGGACACCCTGTACTGGGCATTGTGCTAGTTATTTTACATGCATTATCTCATTAACACTCACAATATCTTTACAGGTAGATCATACCTCCTTTTGATAGATGAATAAGCAGTGAGAGCTTAGATTACTTGCCAAGATCAGGCATCCCAAAGCTCAAACCCATGCTCTGAAGTATTGTGCAATACAGTCTACACTGTTCTTAATCCTTCTAAGAACAATTCAGAAAAATTTGTTCTTGGTACACCCCAGCTTGTAGGATGACCAGACCTTTATTGAACCAATGTCCTGATGACAATTGTCATTGCTTCTTCTGTTCAGATCTGGGGGCCTTTCAAGAATCCGTTGGGGGTAGTAGCGATGATCCTGATGATGCCATTCCATTCTACTGATTATTCTTTCTCTAGTGTGGCTGTGAAAACCGAGTCCGATTCATAACCCCCTCTCAAACACTAAAACAGCAATAGAAAATATATACCACACATCATATCACCAAACTTCAAACATACGCTACAGACTTAAAAGTTGAAAGGCAGAATAGTGTGGAGGTTAAGAGAGAAGACTCAGGAGTCAGACTACCTGAGTTCAAATCCCAATTACAACACTTATTAGATATGTAATTTTTGGCCAAGTTCCTTATCCGCTTTGTACTTTGGTTCCTAACCTATAAAATAAGGATAGTGATAGAACTTACCTCATGAGGTTTTCTGAAATTTAAATGAGTTGTTTCAAAACCTCAGTAACTAGTAAAAGTCTGGTAAGTAGTAAATACTCGATAATGTTAGCTCCACTACTATTTATCAAATATTAGTGCATATTTCCCTCTGCAATTTGTTGTCAGACCCAGGTTTACATTGTGAAGATGAACTGTTCCAAAACCCTCAGACCATTTCTCCTGATCTTGGCAGACCTATAATTGTCTCACCTCCTTCTGCCCCCAAACCCAACCCAAACCAGAACATTATGGAAGCATCACTAGATAGGACAGAGGTAACATCAAACGAGAGGGAAATAGGTTTTGTGAAAATTTAGAGGCTGGAAGGGTGTGTAATGATGAAGGCAGACATTAAGACTCTAGAGTGTGGGCTGGGTGTTGGAAGATTCTTTGGGTTTTAATGAGTGAACTTTAGGAAGAACATATCAGCTGGTAGACCAGTCACGACCTTCAGAGGTTCCCATCAGAGACAAAGAGGGGAGGCCAAAATCCAGTCTAGGCTTGGGTCTCCCAGCTGTGTGCACTGGCCCAGGACCTAATCCCTGAAGAAAAGCCAAGCCTTCTGCATGGGCTGTAGCCAGCCAGAGGAATTTCCTTTTTCTAATTCCTACAATGGTACCTTAAATTAGGAGACCATAAAAATTGACCTTCAAAAAAGGCACACTCCTAGGAGAGGACTGAGGCACCATTAATACTTACTCAGAGGTAACAGGTACAAGCCAGGACTGTCCCACACAACCAGAACATTTGCCTTCCTTATCTACATATAAATTACCACCTTACTTACATATAAGATACATATGTTTGTCACCTTACCTACACAGAGACCTGAGACTGTTGCCTGTCTTTTACCTGGGGAAACTAGAATCAGCCTACATGTTAGATGTTAAAATAGAGAGTTGAGTGTATTCCTGTTCAGGTAAAGCTGACAATATTCGTTAGAAAAAGGCACGGAGCTGAATTCAGAAAAACATAATTTTAACCAGATTTGAAATCTTTGCTTCCTTTTTCTTATCCTTCTCAAAATATTTAAAAACTTCAGTGCATCCTTAGTCACTCATAAATCTTGTGCTTAATTTCCTCCTCTCCTTAGTCAATTTCATGTATCTTAAATTATATGTTTATTTTTGGATTCAAATAGTTTTTCTATTTTATTTTTTGCCTGAAGATTATGTTTCTCAAATATTCGTTTCATTCTGAACTAGAAAGCATTCAGAAAACCTAAGCAACTGGAAATGGAAAGAAACTAACAGAAAATGAATAAAACCCTTTAAACTGCTGACAGCTGTGTCAAGTCAGGCCTACCATTTCTTTCACCCATAAAGTTCTGCGTTTTACTTTACAGCCCTAACGAAAGGCCAAGAACCTCAGGTTCTCCTTTAGTCCATCAGTGAGGCTGCATTAAGAACTAACTTTATGCTTCTCCCACTGTGTTCTAGACCTGGTGGGGAACACAAAGAAGCAAAAATCACTGTCTTTGTCCTATAGGAGTTTGAGCAAAGATCAGTCTTTGTCCTGCAAACTTGGACAGCAAGATAAATCAGTAAGTGAGCAAGCAAGCTGTGGAAAATACAAGATTATATAGCAAAAAGTATAAATAGTAGAGCTGGAAGAGACATGCAGTAGAAAAGAGATGAATGTGTTCAATGCTTAAAAGAAATAAGGTTTGCGTATGGTCTGGAAGGAAGATCTGATCATATACTGTGACATAGAGCCCATTCTTGGCAGGAAGGAGAGGACAAACCCAAGAATAGAGATGGTTATAGATTCCAGAATGGCATTTAAAAATGGAGTTATTCTCTGTGAGGTGGTATTTCTAATAATTCCATAGCAATCCTAGTAATTAAAGCTGAGGGAGTAATAAAGAAAGGATGATCAGAATCAGTTTCTTCTAGAACTTATGGGTTCCTAAGGGATATCTATATTATGGCAAGAGAATGTTTTCTCTGGGAGTATCAAGGCAGTCGTAGAGTTGACAACATTACGAAGGTTTCCAGGCAAATTCTTCTGGACTCTCATGATAAACTGAGCATAGTTTCTGGGTCTCTGATTATAAGGTAAAGTTAGCAGGACTTAGCTCGGTTGACATGTGCTAAAGATATTGACTGCCAAATTAAAAAAAAAATTCTTAATAAATAGGTAGTGATGGATGAGCACATCTAAGTTTCAGTCCTACAATGATGTCTTTTCCTGATCGCAGCTAAGCTCGAACTCCCCAATCGTCTTATCATCTGAAATTCATAATTTTGTTATCAATGCCATGATTCTCATTATTTTTCTCATTAGCATAGTAAAGTAGTCACTGGATTTTTTGTTTCTGCTAATTTTTCCTTCCAAGAATTCTCGATGTCCATCATTTTTTTGTATGTTATATGGCAGGGTCACATTTCATTATTATTTTTCCATGGGAGTATCCTGTTATTGTAGCACCTTTTGTTGAATTTTTGTTTGGTTGTTTTGCTTGTTTGTTTGTTCTTTGGGACATGCATGGACTGGGAATTGAATCCAGGTCTCCGCATGGCAGGCGAGAATTCTACCACTGAACTACCCTTGCACCCCTCCATCATTTTTTTATTTGTGACTGCCATTATGCTAGTGATGTGAAAGCCTTTATCACAATTGAGCCTCTTCTCTTTCTTTCAGTTAATTATAAACCATCTATATACCTCTCCAGTCCCCATTACATGAATTCATCTGGTGCACAACCAAGATGCTTATCTTCCTAAAATTGCTTTCCTCACATCTCTTTCTCCTCAAATATTCAGTGATTCCCCAAAGTGGATTAGAAAAGAATGGAATTTTTATGGATGCACCAAAAGTAAAACTGCCTAGGAATGTTCAATGTCCTTTTCTCGTGTCTGTTTTACATTTTGGGATCTTATTATTCAGATTTGTTTGTTTGTGTGTTTCAACATGTATAGACATTTATTTGAAAATCCAATTTTCTGATTTATATTTTTCTAATTAATAAGTTCTTAATTTTTGCCCCTCAGTAAAAAGCTTAATGTTAGAGGTGTGTTTTTTACTGTATTTTTCCTTTTAATTCCATACCCTGAAACTATACTGTCATTTATCTGTAATGAATATACCTAAAAGCCATTAACTTGAAAAATTCGATATAATGTTGAAATGCAATGAGACTGTCACAGTGTTTAGCCAAATCAAAACAAGAAAGCCCATTGTATTGATTCAGAACTTGCAATGATGTTCTTTCTATACTTTTATATTCCCTTTAAAAAAGGGAATACTATTTAAAAGAGTAGCTTTGCGGTGATAATTTGATATCAACTCTTAGTGAGCTATGGTAGTTTCCAGACTCTCTTCTCATTCTGTAGCGCTCAAGAGACCTGTCTGTCAAGTTTGTTTTACAAATTACCCTGTATTGGATGAGAACTGGATCAGATTCTAGCTAAAGTCTTTTTTATTTATAAGTCTATAATTTTATGTCATCTATGAAAACAATAGTAGCCAACAAATATTTAGCACTGTCTGTGTGCCAGAAATTGTGCTCAGATACTTTACACATACTATATCTTTTTCTTAAGAATAACTTTATAAATTATACCAGTTTTGCAAATGTGCTAGGACTTGGAGAGATTCAGGAACTTGTACAAGAGTGCATGACTGGGATTTGAATCTGGGTTTTCTAGCTGCCAGAAAATCAATTAGACTGAACTATCTCATTCCATAAATCTTAGTCTTACTTTTTAAGTATTTAGAAAATCAAAATTTCATTAATTTCAGACAGAAACTCATCCCCCTAGGACTATTAAAAAGATAATTTTCATTTTGGGTGAGAAATATGTAGTGCAACAAGTACATATTTTTCACCTAACTTATTTTGACAATTTAAAGTATTTAAAAAGTTGTCTATTCTTGATAGGGTACTGTGTTGTTTAGTCATAAAATAAAATTCTTCATTAAAAATGTGGCAGCCTAGACTAATTTTTGTTATAAAGACTAGCCAAGAAAAGAAAAGAATGGTCACATGCATCATTAATGGCCGAACTGGACCGCTACTCAAGCCTGCATCTTCTCTGAGAAGGACTCTTTCTATTATGCCTCAGCCAGCTAAGGGAAAATAAGAAGTGCTTATTGTATGGGCCTCTTTGGGGATAAACTCCATCAAATACCAAGTTACAATAGTATACATCTTGTTTTTCTTTGTGTTTATCTGTTTCTTGATTGAAACATTAAGCAAGTAGGGCACTTACTTACGTCTTAGAGTGAATATGTGATCTGTTTCTTAGAATGCCTGATAAAATTTGCAAGCACTTCCTGAAAACTTATTAGCAGTCCCATGCCAATTTTCCTACCCGACCTAGAATTATTTCATATTCCTACAAATAGTTAGCAGATGGTAATTCTTTCAAATTTCTTGAAGGTAGTTACTACATATCTGAATCTCATTGTCTAATTTCATCTAATGGTTTTCCAACTGCATTGAGGAAGAAAACAATCACCACTGTGGCTACCTATTTTCACTATCAAAAAAATTTGTAAGTTTGGATCATGGAGAAGAGGCTGCCATCATGATACAGGCCTGATGAAGTTACCAAAGCAAAGGGATTTGGTTTGGTATGGGAGGTTGGGATGAAGGATAGTGGATGACACCAGTGCCTGGGGAAGTAGAATCCATTAATTTAGTCAATAATTTACTCAAAAGTATTTCTTTATGACTTTCCATGTTGCCGGTCCTATCCTGAGGATACTGCAGTAAGCAAAAGTGAATGCAGTCTCTGCTCTTATGGGGCATACAGTCTGTTGGAGAAAACACATTATTTCAAATAACCCATTTGGCTAAAAGGTAGGGAATGGTCTAGAGCAAGTCAGAATGTTACATTATAAGGCGATTACATTCGTCCACTTGTCTCTTGGATGAGGTCATGGGAAACAGAGGCAGAAACACACAGATGTTGAGAGTATAGGTCAGGCTCTCTCTAAGTGTTAAAGCCCCAGGAACATCAGAGGACAGTAGAACCCAAAGGCAAAGGCAGTCTTTTCCAATCCCTTTCCCCAAGCATTTTCTCAAATAAAAAGCAGGCCAAAACATATATTGGAGTCTATCTTGACAAAGAAAGGAGATTATAAAACATGCCTTTTCCAGCCTAACACTATAGGAAAAGCAATAAAGCTCTAATTTCTCAGGAAATATATAAGAGATCTGGGGTGATTACATCCATATTAAGCTCAAGTCTTTTTGTTTTAGCACCAATTGGTATAGTCACCATTGGCCAGACCTTCCCCTGCTCCTGGGTGCTTTCTGTGGATGCCGTCACCCATATCACAGGACAGCTTCACTATGATGTACCTTGTCCGATTTGAGTTTAAAGTTGGCATCATTCATTATTAAGCAGGCACCTCAACACAGTGGCAAGCATCAAGAGGGAAAGAGAACAGTATGAGACACTCATCCAGCTTTGAGTAGATGATAAAGATTTCAAATTAACAGTGAAAATTACTAGTATTTGTTAGCATGACCGTTTAGCAAGCCCCCTAAAATTAATTATGGTCCCTCAAAACAGTCTTTTGTGTTTATTTTTAAAAGTTACTCAATTCCTAAGAAAAGAAGTTTGTGTGACCTATCCTTCAGGACTTAGAAGTTGTTTTAACTTTTGGAAGTGGGCACAATAAACCTTCTGTGATCTCATAATAGTTACAAAATTGAAGCAAACAAGAGCATAATTTAATGAGAGAATCTCATCTTATTTAGTCAATAGCATAAGTAAGGGGTTGTTTTATGCAGTTTTTTGTACTGAGACTTTTTAAATAAATTAAAAACCAAATACTGACTTCTAAGTGCCATGCTATTATTTGTGTTAGTGAAGCTATAGTAAGCTACAAAATAAGGAAAATGGTAGTGTCACGTATTTTTTTTTTCAGTTTAAAGAATGTAATTTAATGATATGAAAGATCAAGAAGTTCCTTTTGCAAAAGTTGGCAATTATATGGAATTACAAGCATTCTTAAATGTATTTTCATGCCAAACCCGATTTTATCATTGTATCAGTAATGCAAAAAAGCGCACTGCTGTAGTCCATTTGCTAACTAATAGAATTGTGCGGCAGAATATTATGATTTCTGGCAAAACCAGAAGAAGACAAAAGATATTTTTAATCAAGTATTAACCATTAAAATGGGCACAATTTTGATATTAGTTTGGTACTTTATTAAAATATGAATCCAGGAGGACTCATTTCCAGACTATTTTAACAATTAGCAGCAAAATCCTATCACAGACATCAAAGAACTAGGACTAAACCAACAATAAATTATTTCAAAATAGTTTCAACTCATCTCTAAGTATTTAAGGGGTTCTTGTATGGACGATACCAACACACTTTATCTTCACAGAAGTCAACAAAAGGTGAGCTTGATTTAAATGACTTTAGGAAGAATTTTAGATTGTGTTAATTAGGACAGATGGTTAATTTAGCCCTATCCCTGGGTGTGGTAGTTAGATTCAATTGTCAACTTGGCCAGGTGAACGTACCTAGTTCTGTTGCTGTGGACATGAGCCAGTGGTACGTGAGCCTCATCTGTTGCTAATTACATCTGCAGTTGGTTGGGAGGTGTGTCTGCTGCAATGAATGACGTTTGACTTAATTGGCTGGTGCTTAAATGAGAGGGCACAATGTAGCACAGCCCAAGCAGCAGCATTCCTCATCTCAGCACTCGCAGCTCAGCCCAGGCCTTTGGAGATGCAGAAAGAAGTCATCCCAGGGAAAGTTGTTGGAATCCAGGGGCCTGGAAAGAAGGCCAGCGGAGACCATCCTGTGCCTTCCCACATAAGAAAGAACCTCAGTGGAAAGTTAGCTGCCTTTCCTCTGAAGAACTAACAAAATAAATCCCCTTTTATTAAAAGTCAATCTGTTTCTGGTGTGTTGCATTCCGGCAGCTAGCAAACTAGAACACTGGGCATGACAAAGCCTAACCCTCCTCAACCAACTCAGAAATATATGTGCTGGGATAATAGAAAAACAGATAATAGAAAGAACATGTGCTTGCGTCAGCTGTAATTGTGCTCACTTTTGGAGCAATAGCTCAAAATTCGTAGACCTCTTTGTAGATTTGATCTTTTCTTTCTATTCTACATTTAGGGATCCATTAGAAGTCATAGGTAACTTAAATTTAAGGGGAAACACCAAAGGTAATAGATAAATCCACAGTCTTATTCTGAGAGATGCCAGTGAACTATTTCTCCTCTATATCTACCACTTTCTTTAGAGTGCCTGAATGTTAATTGGTCATCTCCACATAAGCTGAGAGTTACAGCTGGGCCACCTACACATTTTCTAGTGAAACTGCCCTTGCCAGACTTGCTTGAACAGAAATTCTCATACAGAATGTCTCCTGAACCAGAAATAGTCTCCAAACTCAAATTCCCCTGATGATAGTTGTTTGGAGACACAGGATAAGGTTTAATTGGATAAACTCTGAACAAAGAGCATTTGTGAAAAGTGGCCATTGATTTGGAGAAGTTCTCAGATCCCTTCTCGAATTTGTCAGTGTTTATCTTTTTAATGCTAAGTATCTAAAGTGAAGAGGAAACAAATTTCTTCTCTTTTCAAGTTCGTACCCCACCCCCCATTCACTTAACTACTTTTGATAAAACTGATTCTCCTAAATTCTAACCTATGCTTGCCTTTCTCCTCTTGAAATGGCTGTCAGAGTCAAGACATGCTTCCGTGGGTGGGTAGAAAGAATCCAGAGAATGTCTAGGGGGTGTGAGGTGTGTGTGTCTGTACAACTGAAAGAAGACAAGCTTGCAACATTAAACATATCAGAAAAATTTAATGGCTTAATTATAAAGGTCTCCACAGATGACAGTTGAAATTCTTCATAAAATTGTCAAAGCACGATGAGATTTCTTTTTTTTTTTAAAGAACATGACAAGTCAAAGATTTAACTGCCTTTTAAAGATATTTGAAAAGTTAGAAACATTAACAGTATTTGTTTTTAAAGACTTGGGAATTAAATCCTCAGAAACTCACAGACACCATTCCTTAACAAGGTGGCCAATCTGTGGCTTCTTGACACTCCTATATCAAGTCTGGACCCAAAGGTCATTAGCACTGAAGGCAATTTTAAAGGCTGACCAGTCCTCCGACCTAATTTTACAGCTAAAGGACTGCCTTGCTTTAAGGACACTCAGTGTCTGCTTCCGGGCCCCTTCTTGCATTATGTGGAAAGGCAGTGTGTTTGAAGTAGGCTTCTTTGAAGTTAATATACAGGTTAAAATGCCATTTTGAGATTGACTGGTGTCTAAAATTTTCTTTTCCGAGAGGCAGTTTTTGTTACCATACTTCTGACCCAGAACAAACTGTGGTTGCCTGATTCCGTTCTCCCTTGGGGCAGGTGCTGTTGGCTTTATCTTTTTACGTGGCCTACTCCAGTTAAAGATGTATTGCATTTGTTTCCATTGGCTTATAGGTAGCTACCCTCTGAGATGAGCTGACATTTGGGGGAGAGCAGAGAGATTTTGATAAAGCACTTATGGGGTTTGAGATATCACTTTATATTAAGGCTAGTTCCTTGGCCTGATTTTTCCTAGGAAGGAGAAACTGATTTATTTTCCACTTTTCTCCCCAGCTATCTCAACTCCTTTCCTACATTCAGGGGGGTGAGAAACATTTTTTGTGTTCTGTGTATTCCTAAATATGTAATATTAAGCAAACTTAATAGCGCAACCACAGCACAATGGCTAATATTTACTAAGTGCTTTGCTAAGAAATTTACATATATTAAATGCCGTTTTTTTTCTTACCAATACCTATTTTACAGATGAGGAAACTGAGGTTCAGAGATGTAATGCACCTGGCCCAGTGTTACCATGTAATCAATGTGAAGCCAGGATTGAACTCTGGATTTAGACCCTAATATGTTAGCCATTGAGGATTCTCTTTCTATAGTAAATAATGAATCTGACCACATGGAAAATTACTAAGAGATAATTGCTGAGTAGAAAACAAATTTTGTTCTGGGGGAAAAATTATTTTAGGATTTTAAGTTCAAATCCATGGTGGTCAATTTGTCAGGAAAAAAAATGTTTATTTTGTTTAAGCTGTTTAATATTTTATAAAATTGAAAGGGGCAATGATCCAATCCTTGTATCCAAACTTGTTCTTTGTTCTTCTAGAGCATTTAATCTTGAATAATTTGTGTGCAGTTGACAAACCCCATGTTTCTATTGAAAAAAAAAAAATCTTCCTACATTCTGGTTACAAGTGGAAGAGAGAAATTGAAGCCCACTTAAAATGGGGTTGAGATGCCATAGTAATGAACTTAACATTTCCTTAGTGGAGAATAAGGAATTTTCTCAGTACCATTTAAAGACATTATCAAACCATATATAATGTGTGCACTTATTTCCTCCTTCCATAGATCATTAAAAATAGTAGGAAGAATAGATTAAAAATCAAAGCTGGTGTGAGGAGGCAGAAATTTCAGCTAAAACACATAATTCTCTGATTTTAAGAAATGAATTGGGAAAAGGAGACTTAGAGAATATGCAATTTCTTATTAGGGTAGATAAGCTTAAATGTTATGACATTATGATTTAGAAAGTGCTTGAGATTCTCATATGTGGGCAAATGGCAAAATGCCCTTTGTAAGGTAATGTGGGGCTGTTCTTACATTTCACTTTTCTTATTCCCACTATTTAGTGATGCCTATCAGTGGCTGTATTTTTAGAGTGTTAAACCATTCTTCTGTCTTAAATGCTACACAGTCAGCCCCAAAGAACTCTTTAGTATGTGTGATAACAGAGTATGACCTTTCATTTATCAGAGAAGGCTCTGTATTTTGTTATCTGCTTATCCCTGTTGCTTTTCATTTCTTTAAGCTGGTTTTTATATGATACTCCAGTCTCTCAAACATTTGGAAGCCAACAGTAGAAATGACTTAGGAAAGAGAGAAGAAAGTGTAAATCACTGTCCATTCCACATAAGCAAAGAGATTAAAGTTCGTAAGGTTATCTTTCTTTTTAAAATCTTTACTTAAGTAATCTGATGGAACAATATCAGAATAAAAGCATTGAATGTACATAGCTAATAGAAACAAGTGTCTACAAATTTTTGATAAAGAAAGACTAGATATATGAATATAGATCCACATTTGAGAGGTACACAAAGGGAGAAATTCCTTAGACATGCACCAAGCATCTAATTTCTTCCCCAAAGCTACTCTGCAGCAGACAGCCTGTGGCCTTTCATGCTCAGCATCACAGCAGTCTCACATGCAGATACTGTTTAATTAATACAAAAGGCTTTTCGTTTCTCATTGGAGCTGGGATGTCATGTGTAGCATTGGTCACACACAGAGCATTGTCCCCTTTGGTAGTCAGTGCTCTCTTCCGGTTATATAAGTTAAGTGGGCTAACTAAGAGGGCACTTGGGAATGCCACACCCTCTTGCTTGAACATTGTATTAAGATACTATATTTAACATAGAGAAACTGATATTTTAAGGAAGTGGTCCAACAAACTTGAAATATCTATCAATACAGTATCAACACTATTAAATTAAAATTTGAAAGATTCTCCATAATCCCTCCACCTCAACACCAGTATTTTCATTTTTATACATTGTCTTCAAGTTCTTGCCAACTTTCCTTGCATATTACTTAGTAGTTTTCACATTTTGCAACATTTCTTTTCACTTAGTGTGGCATAAATATTTTAAGGATGTTTATTCATATTTGTAATTATTATGAGATAAAATTTATTCTATGTATTTTAAAAAATGATGTAGGGGTAAATGGCTTTATGATGCTAAAGAGAACTATTGATTAGTAACCTTTCTGGGGATTAGTAGTTACATAACTGATACATTTTTATCTGGTTACTAGTCAAATGAAATAGTTATAGAAATAATAACTAGATTGTTTTTTTTTTTTTTTTAAAGGAAAGACAGAGAGAAGGAAAGAAGGAAGGAAGAAAGGGAAACATCTTTTAAACATTTTCTTGTTTTATTGTATTTTGTTTTTCCGTTTTTTGTTACATGGGCTGGGGCCGGGAATCGAACCGAGGTCCTCCGGCATAGCAGGCAAGCACTTTGCCCGCTGAGCCACCGCGGCCCGCCCCTAGATTGTTTTTGATCTTGGTAAAAACCTTTGTGCTCTGACACATCTTCCTTGATTGCTCTAATCCATTGCCCTCTCTGAACTTCTATGGTATCTATAATTCACATGATAGCTATCACATACTTATGGAAAGTTATTTATTATTTTGAACTTTAGCTGAAGCTTTCATTGTCCACTTTCTTCATTTTGCCTCTTGACTCCCCAAACAAAGTATAAGTACCTTAAGGATAGGATCCATGTGACATATATGCTTGACACACTACATTCAGGATGCGCTGTCAGTTCTCAGATACCAACGCTATTGAGTCAGATTGCTATCCTAACTTCTGGCTAAGCTATGTTAAGGAAACTAGGGGTTTGATTATTGGAACTAGAGGAGGATGAAGTCTTCTGGAAACATGAGATATATCTGGGGAGGACAGACGTGGATGCATGCTTGTGGATGCCTGCTCTGGGTTACTGACAAGTGGCATGAGTTCACTGGGTTTCTGGAGATGTGTAAAGGAAAACAGAGATAAGAGATGGACAAGGAAGAGAAAAAGGGGGAAACGTGAAGTCAAAGCAAAATTCACTTTAACATTTTGCAGAGTTCCATCCCTCCTCTCACATGTCATCCAGGTGTCATGGTCTTTTGAGTCATGACCAAGACTTTCTTGCCTTTTCCAATTTATCTCTGGAGAGGTTCAGCGTCAAGAAAGCAGTGAACTTGGTGGTGGGTTATTATGCTTGGAGCTTATCTTATAGGTTAGGGGTAAAGAGAATGAATGCCTAGAATATTTTATGCCTGAAGTGGTGACGCATAGCTGGGCATTGTTATAAAAGGAAGAAAATGAAATATTGCTCCTTATCAGGATATCAATTGTAATAGGTCTTTGGCCACTTTAGTTATCCATGCCTTGTTTATTAATCTATAAAATGAAGATGATAAAAAATCCTTCTGATGAATTCTCAAAGATTTGAAGAAGGTTACTGATTTTGTGTGCCTAGGGGGATGATCTCACCCAAACTTTATACAGCAGAACCTTATTGACAAGACTATGACATTTTCTGTTATATAAGACTGATATTAAGAGTAATGGGGGCCATGCACACCCAAATAAAAGAGTAATAGGGAGGGTGGGCCACAGTGGCTCAGCAGGCAGAGTTCTCGCCTGCCATGCCAGAGACCCAGGTTTGTTTCCCGTTGCCTGCTCATGCAAAAAAATAAAAAGAGTAATGGTGAAATGTTGTGCCTTTGTGACTCAGGCTGTGATGAGGCATTGCTTTATTAACCATTCCATAGAATAGTTTTGGAGTTAAACATATCTGGGTTCAGATGAGTCCTCCAGCTATTTATGTATGACCCAGCACCAATTATATCACCTCTTAAATTTCCTTATAATTTTCTTATAAGTATCTATAAAAGACATTTATGACCTAGGATCAATTTGAAAATTAAATGAATAATATTTATTTCAAAAATTCACTCACGCGATGTTCCTATTTTTCTGTTGGCCCAATATCTTCTTTAATTCCTATGCCTATCACTCACTTTCAGTACTTAAAAACTAGATTTTCCAGTATGGATGAAACCTAGAAATAGGTTTGGTAGCTAATCTAGGTCTGTTATGAGAAAAGAACATTTTTATATTCTGTTGGTATGTGCTCATCGTTTAACTAGGTCTTGGCAGTCTAGAAGACAATCCAAGTCCCTTGCTTTTCTGTATATCAGCAGTGAATTGGGCACTCTCTGGAAGGACCCTAACCCCATTTGTGAAGACTAGAAGGTCCATGACTTCTACCACCCTGTTTTATAGAGACTCAAATCTGTATCATTTTTGCCTAAGCTAAGCGAAAGCTCTGTTCCTTACAAGTAGTTAATATATGTATTGATGGACTTTTGAAGCAAGTATACTATACATATTGATGGACTTTTGAAGCAAGTATAACTCAGTGAATGTGCACTTCAAGTTGTTTTAAAAGAAGTCATCACTAAATTGATCTATAAAAGATAGTCTTAGCAATTGCTCATATTTTTGAAGGTTCATTCAATCCAAGATTGTGTCTCATACCCAGTGCATAAGAAAATCTAGGCACATGCAGAAATTACCCCCTGACCAACTCAACCATTAGCTCTCTATGAAATCAGGAAAAAAGAGAGTCTTAAGTGGAATTAATTTCTCTCCAATGTGTATGAACCATAGTGGAGTCCAACTCCGGCTATAAATCATTGGCTTGAATTTAAGCATGAAACATATTTGTTAAGAGACTTGCTTGCTGGGTTAGTTACTCCAAAGGCAAAATTATGTTTGGTGAAAGAAGGGCTGGATTACTGAGTTATAATGTATACACACCATTAATGGAGACAAACAACCTTACTGCTTTTTAATTATTGAAAAGCATGCCACTGTATTGCTATACAACAGATACTCCAAATGGATTCAGCTTTCACTCAGGAATTGCTTTATCAAGTGTTTACCATGTGCCCAGCACTATGTTATGCAGAAGGTATATAGCATGAACAAAACAGACATGGTCCCTGATCATAAGGGAGCTACAGTCTAGAATAAATTGCATGAAATTATTCATCATTAGTATAGACACTGATACTAAATGTTATAAGAATATATAAGGGAAGTATCAAGACTAATTTGTCGGAAGGGTTAGGGAGCACAGGGAATGTTTCATTGAGAAACATGTAAGCTGATATTTAATGGAGAAATGAGTTAGCCAGCCTCAGGTGTGTGTGTGTGTGTGTGTGTGCGCGCGCGCGCGTGCTCCTGCGCATGTGGGAGTACCCAGGTGTGCAGAAAATTTGCAAGGCAAAGAGAATGGCATGTTCAAAATGGATTGGCTTCGTTAAGAGAATTGAAAGTAGTCCAGTGGGAGTAGAGAGAGAGAGAAATAAGTGGCTCAAGATGAAACTAAAATAGGCCAGAGCCAAATAGATGCATACAATTGCCGTCTTCACACCTTAATATTATAGGAAATTTGTGTTATATAGTACAAACATTTTCATTATAATAGCTATAAGTTTTAAAAGTTTGATTCTCAAAGGGGTATAAATTATGTTCAAAATCCACCCATTTAGAACATTACCAGATAAGTTAGATGTTTCCATATTTGTATGGATTACATTACAAATACACATGCAACATTTATTTGAGAATTACCTGGTAGCAGTGCTGCTTTTGCACTAGAGTAACTTTACAAAGCTGTTTTAAACTTCTGTCTTGTTTTATGGTTCTTGGAATGTCCAAATATCATGTTCTCATTTAAGGCAAAATGTCTAAAATCAGACTCTCAAATTTTTTATGGAAGTATGAATTGCTTTTTCTGAACCCTATTGTACTTTCTTTCCCAATGTCAAAAACTCAGGAAATAAGAAGTCTTCAGAAGAAGCAAGTTTCTTATTCTTCTGAAGAAATTTTGGGTTCATAGCATTGTGTTTCCTTATTTTTATTCCAGGATATTATAATATTATATCCAACATTAACACTTATTTCTGAGGAGAAATTACAGTTGAGAAATGAAGAGCTAAGAAAATAGGGGAAGATAAATGCTCTATTAGTGAAATTCATATAGTTCATCTCTACTGAGCAATGTTATAAATATATGATTAAGATTTTGTTTACCATTTTTATTTGAATTTCTCCATGAAATTTAACTCCAAACCAAAGATTTTTTTTATTGCTCCATGCAGCTTACTTTGATTCTTTGAAATTACTCTTGTTTCCTTCACATCTACTGGTTCATACAGAATTGATATACTCTAGTGTGACCAAATAGTGTTGATTAGGTGGGAAAACAGGTTGCTGTATTTTAAGCATTAAATGATCAGATTTTCCTTTTCATTCTTGACCCCTGGAACCTTGTTTGAGGTAGCCATTACATTTAGTACCTTATATCCAAATGGTCACTCCAGTTAGAACTTGCACCCATCATTTGTTTGTGGTGTTATTACTACTGGCAGCCCAGCCTCCCGTCAAAAATACTTAATCCTTCAGCAAATGAAAGAAAAATAAACCAAATTTTGCATGCAGTTCCATTGCTTAAAAATTACTTCAACAGAGAAAAATGTATGTTGTTGGTGATATTTTCAGTGGAGGTACCCAGTAGATTAAACCTACATAAAAGTAATTGGATTTCTAAAAAGGAAACAAAGGAAAACTCCTCCTCTATTTGTTCCAGGGAAAGGTAGTGTAAGACTAGATTATCTTTTAACTATTTAGTGAGAAGCAGTTTTCATAAATTTAACCTATGTGCTCAGCAGATTTCTGTAATGGAGTTTTATGATTTTAGAAAAGCCAAAATTTTTCTTGGTCTCTTTTAATAAATCCAAAATAAATAGGTAATTTGCAAGGGGGTCTTTATTACTTTATCCTTACCTCTGATTTAGTAAACGTGAAAGTGAAAATATCTTCTCCAAAGATTCATCTTTAGTTTGATTTGAATTTTCAAGTACATTCCACTTGTTTTCATCCCTCCTGTCAGTATAAAACTGCTTTCTTCGACCATCCACAGAAGCTCTGCATATTGCTTCTAGAATCTAGCATATTTGGAATTAGAGCCTAACCCTTTCCAGAGAAAAGAAAAGGTCATTGAAATTTTATTTGTCTTTGACCTTTGCCAATCAAATGGGTTGGTTCTGTGTTATGTTGCATGAAATTCTAGACATGCATCAAACTATATATAGGGTTAAATATGATCAGTTAAAAATACAAAGTTTTTGGATATTTGTTCAAGTGACATGTCACCATAAATTTGTCAAGAAATAAAATGCATTGAAAATTACTTAAAATAATATACCACAGTTACTATTTTCCGTATGTACCTTGCTATATGAAATACATGAGATAGAAGCAAAGTTTAGACATAGCCTTATTGAATCCAACTAATCTGAGCTATTTACTAACTGAAAGTACAAAGGTCTTGGGAAACATCCATTAAAAAGACATTGCCATTGTACTCTATTTTAGATCTGTCTTCATTTGGTTGACAATGTACTTACATATAATGTTGCCATAGGAAAAGTAATTAGTTTTTACTTAAGTAAAGGAGCAAAAAATTTGGAGAATGAAGTGAAGATATATTGATCTGTGTAAACTCTGTCTAATTTCCTATTCATTACTCCTCCAAGACAAAGAATAAAGTCTGTCTTTTGATTTCTAAATCAAACCGTGTTTTCTGCGCTAGAAGCATATGACTTTGAGCGGTGACTGGATTGTATTTCCCTGTTGGTGTGGCTTTCTTTCTAAAAAGTTATTGTTTCCTTTTACAACTACTCTGTTTTCTAGATCTCTTTATTGTTGCTGTTGGATGATCTCTTTTTTTTTTTTTTTTTTGCTCTTTGGGAATGCTGTGTTTCTGTTTCTGCTTAGCTAGTCTCATCAGGGATCTTCAAAAACTACTTTTGACTTGAATAATGTCATATTGATCAAATTAATTGTTCTGAGTGCCAGCTTCCTTTGGAAAATAGGAAGAGGAGGCTCAACTGTGTGTGGCACATTCTCTGGACACAAGTATTGCCTTATTTTTCTTTTTAAAGCTATTATGTTGTGGGGATGAGTTAATGGTGCCATAGACACTGTCAGAACTAAACACAAGATTTCCTTCACTACTTGATTCTGCAGATATTTCACTGGAGATTATGTGATGGGTACTATGCAAGTACCAGTATGCAATTGCATGGTCAATGCTTGTTTCTAAAGAGCATGTATCAGGGAGTAGGGAAGAGTAGTTATGTGCTCTAACCTAACTTGGGGGCTTAAAATAAGACTTTCTGGGGAGGTAATGTTCTTGACGAGAAAATTGCGTTAATGATCCCTCGTTGTCTAAGGAAAGATGAAATGGGACAGGAACAGAAGGAAAGTACTTCAAATGAAAGAAACTACAAAACTACTTTTTGTTTCCTAGCTGCTGGAACAAATACCATTCACTAAGTTATATTAACAACAGGAATTTATTGGCTCACAGTTTCAGAGGCTGGGAGGCTTGATTCCTCCCAGACTTGGTAACTGACTAGCTGGCAATCTCTGGGGTTCCTTGACTTCTCCATCATATGGCAATGCACATGGCAGCACCTTCTCCTTCCTCTTCTGTGTGCCCTTGGCTGTTGTTTTTTGTTTGTTTGTTTGTTTTGGTTTTTTTGTCTGTTGTCTGTGCCTTTACTTATAAGGACTTCAGTCACATTGGATTAAGGCCTACCCTCATTTAATTTGGGCACACCTTAACTAATAACATTTTCAAAGGTATAGTTAATTTAATGTTGGGTTCATACTCACAGGACTAAACATACCTTTTGTTGGGGACAGTATTCAATTTCCAAAAAAGTCCAAAGACCTAGAGAGGAAAAAGGAGAACATTAGAGGAATTGAAAAAAGAGTCATGAGGCTGTCAGGGGGAGACCAAGGCATTGATAGCCATGAGATGATGCCAAAGATAGGAAGGGACCAGATCATGGACGTCTTCATAAACCTCATTGAGAGACTGAAATTTTATACTAAAGCTAACTATCCAGCATGAAAAGCATGCTAATTAAAAAATTGTCAGAGAGTTACACCCGAGTGAATTGGTAAGTGTCTTTAGAGTGAAAAGCATGTGGTTTGGAAAATTAAGTTTATGTTTGATTTCCAAATTATGAAAATAAAATATGTTTATTATGTACATCACATAGAAACCAAAATACATAATTTGTTAACAATCACGCTGCCCTAAGATAGACAGTGTTTCATTGTATTATGTTTTAAGAGTTTACATATATGCAAACACACGTAAGATAACCACATGATGTACACTTATAAAACACAGATGCACACTTTATGCTCTTTGTATGTTTTTTAAATAACAATATACCACAAATATATTCTCACATTATAAAACATTATTTTATAACATTTTAATGATTACATGTGATGTCATCGTGTAGATATATACATTTGGGTTTTACACTCTTCTATGATTGGGCAATTTAATAGTTTAAATTTATTGTTTTAAGCTGCACTGTAATGCATAGAGAAATGCATATCAACATTTTATTAAATTTTACAATTGGCTGTATTTTGAAATTTACGTTTTAAAGTAAATAGTAAGGTTTGAAATATTTTCAGTTGTATAGACATTCAAATGACAAAGAGTTAGCTCTTCCCTGTTTCTTTAAAAGTATGAGATCAATATCATGTTAGATTTTTTTACGGTAAGTTTAGTGTATAACAAAACTAGCATAAGAAAGCACTTTTAAATTATGCTGTTTAAGGAAAACGTATATCCATTTTCTTTGCTATTTAAATGTTCCAATCTTTCCTTGTGGGCTATACTGCCATTCAGTGTTTCTTTCTCCTCAGTCCCCATCCGAGTTACTGCCAAAATGCCTTAGATCAAAATTCTAGTTAGTTCATTTTCATGGAAGAGAGAACTCTTCTTGCAGCTGTACCATGCAATTTCCTAGTGCCTGCCCGCGCAAAAAAAAAAGAACCAAGCTCCCACTTAGTTTTTTTTTATTTACATCTTTTTTTTTTTTAATTTCAAAGTACGTTTTAACAAGTAGTTAAAGAACAGATTTCAAAGTTTAGTGTGGGTTACAGTTCCACAATTTCAGGTTTTCCTGCTAGCTGTACCAAGACACTAGAAATAAAAAGAAATATCAGTCTAATGATTCATTAATCATAGTCATTTGTTAAATCCTAACTTCTCTGTTATAATTCCTCCTTCTCCTTTGATCCTTCTCCCAATCTTTAGGGATATTTGGGTTATGTCCATTGTAACTTTTTTTCATGTTGAAAGGGGTATCAACAATATGGGATAGGGGGATGGAACTGGTTGATATTCTTGGAGAGACTGGCCCCTCTGGATTTCAAGACTTATCTGGCCTAAGAACCATCTAAAGGTTTTAAGTTTCCAAAAAGTAAACTTACTGCATGCAACATTTGTAGGCTCTCAGGGCCCTGAGTGTTCTTTAAGATTAACAGGAATGATGTTGGTTGAGGGCTGGCAAACCATGGCTGTTAGCAATATCTGGCTGAAGTTTACATAAGAGTAGCCCCCAGAATAGCCTCTTGACTCGATTTGAACTCTCTTAGCCACTGATACCTTAGTTTGTTTTATTTCTGGGAATCATGTCCTACATTGCCAGGGAAACTCACACCTCTGGCCATCATATACCATGTGCTCCCACTTAATTTAAAGGTGGTATAGATCTATGCACGGGAGCAGAGTTTGTGGCTTGTATCTGTTCCTTAAGCTATCACGTCCTCTTTAGAATAGCTTAATAAAAAGCAGGTATTCAATAGATCCAATACATATAAATGCTTCTTTTCAAATGGTATATGCTTCAGCATGATAAACTTTAAATGAAACTGAAGGACGCTCAAAGTCACTTTTGTCAAAGCCTTTTCGTTTAATAGCATAAATGGATGATGCAAGATGTTTTCTCTTGTGATGTCCAAGTGATTGATAAACCAATCTGGGTGAAATACAAGAACTATTTAGACACTGTGGTTTCCTTAAGTGAGATACATAAGAATTTATGTTTTCTGAATAGGAAATAAAGTATGCTAGCCCTATTTTAGATGCTTCAGTGTGCCAAAGATGGTATTAAGTTTGGTGTTCATAAATTTCTAATCTTGAATAAGAGGTTGAATGTATTTTGAAAACTTAAACCTGTTTCACCTGAACATGTTTAACTAGTTAATAAGAAACATCAAAAAGACAAAACCCTGAGGTCAATGGTCATTTTTTGTAAAGCTATTATATGCTGTTTAAATTGGTTGTTCGGGTCTGTCGATAACATAAGTTTAATAACCTAGCTCAAATGCAGATTTCTAATTTTCAATTAACATAGGAATAATTTTGTTTGCTAAAATAAAATAAATGAATGAATGAAAAGTCTGAAACATGAAATGTTCTAGGTAGAACTTTTTAAAATTCCAAATTTCAAAAAATCATGTGGCAACTGTATAGCTCAAGCTTTAAGTATTAACTTTTAACCTTTGACCTTACAGATTTTAACCAATGAAATGTCTCTTTAAACTTTAAAGGAAACAATGATAACGAGCGCCTGGCGATTGCTAGACAGCGAATTCCATATCGACTTGGTCGAGTAGTTGATGAATGGCTACTCGACAAAGGTAAAAAACATTGATTAAAACTTCAAATAAAAAAATAATTTGAACATAACCAAGTAGTACTTCATTGTAACACTAATAAACATAAAAAATAAATTTTCCGTAAAACTAAATTAAAAACAAATTTAAAACAGTAAAATGTAGATAGTAATATTTGCATACCTTGTATAATAATTTCTATACATTTTTAGACGTACCAGCTGTTTAATAATCTTACCCTGTTAACTTAAGGTTAAAGGGACTGTTAAATATAATCCACTAACTCAATCTATGAAGGTACTCATAGCAAGCATTAACCCAAAATGATAAATCATTCATAGATTATATTACGTGTTCCAGCCTCTAAATTATTAACTAAAATATATGTAGTTCTGATATCTTTATTATGGTCCTGAAAAAAAAAAAAAGCAAAAAACTCGTTGTTTAAACTCTAGGCATCTTAAATAGTGGGCAATATGGATTGCCAATCAAAATGAAGTCCCTTTAACGTTTGCAACCTTCTAAGAGCATTTGGGAACAAGCCCTAATTAAAACTGAACGTAAAGTTGTGTGCATGCTTTTTATGAGCAGAGAGCAATCTGCTAAAACTGGATACTCAATTTGATGATAATGGTACTGTTGCTGACGATTGCTGTTTGGTGGAAATGTGTCATAATTTCTCCATCGGTTTGTGTATCATTCCTGAAGCCGCTTTTTACATCTGAAGCTATTTTATTTTTCATTTTGTTTTGTTTTGATAGAGTTGCTGAAAGCCAATCAGATAAACATTTTTGAATTTTTGTGTCTCTGACATGCTCAGTGTAAACCATGCATTTCTTTTCAGTGTGATTGCCGGAAAAAATAGAATAATTCAAATAACAATGGACTATTGCCTTCGAAAAATAAATATTTCTATAGAATAGCATATAGCTACATGTGGCCATCATGTGAATTATGAAAGCTTTTTAACATAAAATTTTAAAATTAGATTTTAGCCGTTGTAGATTAGTATCTGCTAGTGGTAACTTGAGAATGAAAAATATTTGAAATGTTAACTATCTCACTTTTTTTTAATTTAACAATTTAGATTTAAGAGACCAACAGTGTAAGATCTTTGAGGAAAAAGGGATCCACTAAATATTGGATTTGTAATACATATCTTTGATTGGTCTTTTAGCAAAAACACTACATTTAAAATAAGTTGAGAATTTACAAGTCTTTGCCAGTAATTATGCATTTCATGGACACCTCATTTATAAGCAATGAATTATGAGTCAAATGCCTCTCTTATAGTTTATTGCTTTCATTATCCACCCCCATGAAAGCTCTGTTTTATCATCCTTTGTAGAATGTAGAGTTCACAATCAACATTTTTGCATGTATGTAATATTATTTTCACAGGGCGTCAGCTCACAATCTTCAATAGCCAAGCAACCATAATAATTGGCGGGAAAGAGCAGGGCCAGCCCTTCCAGGGCCAGCTCTCTGGTCTTTACTACAATGGCTTGAAAGTTCTGAATATGGCAGCGGAAAATGATGCCAACATCGCCATAGTGGGAAACGTGAGACTGGTTGGTGAAGTGCCTTCTTCTATGACAACCGAGTCAACAGCCACTGCCATGCAGTCAGAGATGTCCACATCAATTATGGAAACTACCACAACCCTGGCTACTAGCACAGCCAGAAGAGGGAAGCCCCCTACGAAAGAACCCATTAGCCAGGTGAGTACGTGGATTTCATTCCTTTGTTTTGGATCTGTGATTATGAAAGTAGGCTTTCCCCTGTATGTGTCTTTTTCTAAAATGTAGTTGTTTCTGATCTCGGGCACTTCAGCTTCATTTGAGACTTGCTTACCATGATGGCCTTGGTTTGAATATGAGATATGTTATGCTCTTGATTTGAGATTTGAGGATTTTTATGAATTGCTTTGTTTTGGTTGCTAGCTGCTGGCTGTTAGTCTTTATTCGATAGTCTTGGTCTAACTTGCTGAAGGAACAAATAAATTAGTGAAGTATTTATTCAAACTCAGCACTTCTTCAAAATAAAATAAAAGCTAATTTGATACTTGTAAAAGAGAAAATTCCTACAATAGTTCTATTATATTTTGTAGTTTTAAAGTTTTGAATTGATAGGCATGTGGCTCTCATGGTGAATGATAGCTGTACCCATCTACTGGCCATAAGAAAAACAAGCTATTAGTTTATATGAGAGAGCAAAGACCTCAAATATGGTTTTTAGAAACTATCTTAGGGTAAGATATTTGTATGATTTGTGGCTTACTTCCGTTACCCTAGAATTCACTTTAATGAACATATCGTTCAGTCTTATGTTTGAAAATGTTGAATGTTGACTCTGTACAACTTGGAAGTATATTAATGCAATCAACATATATTTATTGATTGCCTACTATGTATCAGGCACTAGTTTAGGTATTGCTGTTACATCAACAAAGAATGCTGGGGGGAAAAAAACTGCCTTCCTCCTAGAGTTGACATTCAGTGGAAAACTAGTAATTGCTTGACTGTTAACATTCCCAGCCTTTGTACTGAGTCTGTCACAAATTCATTCACAATTGTGTAATTTCCTTATTCCAAAAGTAAGTTGTTTTTGTTTGTAATTAATAGTTGTGAGAGTCCTCAGGAGGTGAAAAAAAAAAAAAAAAACCAGAGCTTTTCCAAATGCCTGACCCTCACTTTTCTAGAAAACTGCATCCTAAGGAAGCAAGAAGGGCAATGCATATTTTAAAAATTGCTTTTATTTCAAGGGTTTGAAATAGGCCAAATATGCGATTTGGGAAGAAAGTAATAGAAGGCAAATTCTGCGTGTATCAGCACGCTATCTACTAATCAGCATATGTTTTTCCAGAGAAAAAAGAAAATAGATTCTGATTTACACTTCATACAAAAAGGAATTGGAGGATGTGCATAGAAAAAGAGGAAATATTGTACAACAGAGATGACCTAGAAGTTGTAAATTCTGTAAATTTACCCATTTAGTATGACACATTATGCACCTATATGCTCCCCTTTTCTTTGCCATTTTTTCTGTTTGCATTTGACCAAAAAAGCAAAATGTCCACCAATATATATTTCTGGTCACCTCCTACATGTGCCAGATATTTTTCTAGGCTGTAGGGATATATTAGTTACTGCAAACAAAAATGTCTGCCCTCACAGAACGTACAGTCCATTAGGAAAGCTTGCTTAAAGGGTCATCCATTTTGTTGACTCTATCTTGTTTGGTTTTACAAGATTATTGATAATATCATAACACTTAGAGCCTGGGATAGAAACTTGTAACTATGCACAGATTTAAGCATGCCATAGAGTGTCATTGATTACAATTTATTCTTTCCTAATACTTCATTAATGCTTTGTTGTTGTTGTTGATTTATAGTTTAGTTAACATTAAGCAGGTTATTAAGGCAAATGTGATACAGGAAAACTGAAATATAAGAGAGTTTATAGACTCTTTCCTTTATTATAATAATTCATAATAAGATAACTTTCTAGGACAAGGTTCAATAGAAATATGAAGTTATCAGACTTTTCTTAGTCTTGTTCCATCAGTAATGAAATAACAGTTGCTTAAATTCCTAGGTAAAGCAAATAGATCTCAAAACAGAGGAAAGAATTATCAGCATTGTTTTGTTTTTCATCAGTTGATAACTGCTATATATTGAGAAATAATGTTTTTAAAAATGTGCAAAAGAGCTGTTCCACTTCAAAGTTAAACAGCCAGAAATGCAGGAATAAAAATGTAGGCACTTTGTAATATTAGTTAATGCAAAATGAAAACAGTTATCTGCTCATTAATTACCAGTGAAAAGTGTCTCTTTAACTGTAAGTTATTACATGTTTAAAACAGCAGTGGTTTATAGAAGTAAATGATCTAATCAATCGGTGATTACTTGGTTCATTTGAGGAGGTATTGACTTAAATAAAAGATTACTAGATTCATTTAAAAAATGATATTTTAAATCTTTACATTTTTTAAAGACTAACAACTTTACATTTTTGTAAAGATTAACAACTGCAATTAAATAATTGTGATTAATACATTCCATTACAAATACTCAGTTGTAACAATAGTGTTTTCAAAATGGGCTAATCGTTTTTAAAATTCTCTTTAATAATGATATGTATGGGATTCTGGGTAATAATATGAATATGTATAGGAAAAAAATCTATCAGAGAAGAAGACAAATTATTTATTTTTGAGAAGCAGAAAACTTTGTTTGCAAATTTTCCTTACCTCACAATTAATTTTTAAATTGCTCTCTACCTGCAAAGAGATTACAGATACATGTATAACTTAAAGTGTTTTTGTTGTTGCTGTTTTTGTTAGAATTGCTCAGAATCTAGGAAGCTGAAATATAAGAGAACACTTTGTAATACTAATTCAGGACTGTAACACTTAACCCATTTTTACAGGCTAAATGAAGCATCTTCCTTTAAACCTGGTCTATAGTGCCCGTGTTTTCCTGCTTTTTTCAACTGCCTTACTAAATCGTGTACCAGGAAGGTTCATTTTATTTTTCAAAAGACATACTGGACTATTTCCTCAATCAAAGTTTATTTTCCTCAGTGATAACAGTGAGCCACTTAAGCTGCAGTGGCAATGTACCTTAGGGTGGTTGCGTGTTTTAGAACTATGGAAACAGATTTTTGGTCAAGCAGAATTAAATTGGATTCATTTCAAATAGATTGAGATGAGATTTTCTTAGCCATCCTGCAGGGCAAGTAGTAGGAGAGAAATGTATTTCATTTTTTATAGAATCGGAGAATAATAAAGGAGTTTTCACTAAAATGTCCTCCCATAAAATCTTGTTTATACTCCTATTTAAAAGTACATAAGCCTTAAAAAAGAGAAAGTTTTTTTCTCTAAGTGACGGTCAGTTTTTAAACTGATGCTGATTGTTGAAAAACATGATTTACACCATGAAGCAATGGGAATGCTTTCCGACCCTTCTGTTTAGGTGGCCTTTTTTCTGTGACTATAATGATGTTTTTTGTATGGATTTCCTAAGTGTATAAAGTTTATTTATAGGTGACCTATTTTCTGTGACTCTAATGATACTTTTTGTATAGATTGCCCAAGTTTATAAAGTTCCATTTACTTTTGAATATTTAATTTCTAAATGTTTCTATAAGGCTTGCTAGTCTTCAAAAAGAGGAACTTGCTATAAAGCTAATCTTAGAAAGTTTTGTTTATTTGCAAATTATTGAGCACAAAAATTTCTTCAGGATGCAGAGAGCTTCTTGGGTTTAGTGGCTGGGAATATTTTACAAGATTTTTGGCTGCTAAGTGTTCCCTCCTACGTGTTTTGAATGATCTGGCAAGTCTTAAGGTGTATGTGTATTTTTATATAAATGAGCAAAAGTAAACCAAAGTGCAAAGAGCAACATCACCTTCCTTTAAAGGAAGGAGAGTGGATCTGTGCTATTTCTTTTAAGATGAAAATTGTGACATATCTTCTGGGCTAGTCTTTGTAGCACATATTATGGCCTTTTGGTTCTTTTCTTCAAGAAAAGACACACTGTATCTTGTAGAGAATATGGATCTGTAGTGATATCTCTTTCTGAGAGTGAGAGTGTCGTATAATGGAAGGAGCACATTGAATCAGGTGAGCTGGTTTCCAGTTTCAACATAACAGCCAACCTGGTCCTGTGACTGGAGCAGGTTGATTTCCTTTCTTGTACTTGACCCTTCTGTCTAATATATGCAGGTTGAAATGGGAATCTCTTGGGTGGCACACAGCTCAAAAATTTCTAAAATTCCATTGATTCTAATGATGATACTCTTAACTAGGTCTTCTGATTTATTTGATAAAATGGAGAGTTCACCCTTGGCTTTTCACAAGGTGGCCATGCGTCACAGTCTACAATGTAATTAGTGACAGTGCCCCTTTCTCTCAAAAGAATCCTAGTTTGATTGGGGGGTTATATTGTACTTACTTTTGCAGTATATATGAAATATACCATTGCAAGAAAATCATTCTTCTTAAGAATAATAAATATGGAGTCCCATCCTTTATCTTCTGAGCAGAAACGCTTTGGTATCCTTACCTGGTTTCAAAAATCGATAGCCTTTTTTCATCTTCCTTCATCTCATTTCAAAAATCTTGAAAAAGGAGAGAGAATAAGGCTTTGAGAGACTGGCTTTTGACTGGAGGACTAGAGCCTCACCTCTTGGGAAGAAAGGAAATTAAATTATAGAGTAGGGAGCAGAATTAGTAAATATGATTTAAGTGTATTGTGATAGTTTTATGGTTCCAGTTAAGCTTTTTCTCAGAGTAGAATTATCAAACCTACTAAAGAAAAGGAACCCTTAAGAATGTAAAAAGTGCTAGGGGCAAATTGTCAGAGACGTAGGTTATTGATATCCTACTAATGTCAATACTATTTGATTCCTAGTGGAACGTGATAAAAAGAAACCCAATAAATGTGCAAGCAAGGAAAGAGTATTTGAATATATTGGATGCTGCTATGGTTTCCTGGAAGCTATGGAGGTACTCATAAAAAATGAATACTATTTGCTTGAAAAATGTAAGCAGAATGCGCACATATTTCCATGAAAAATATTTAAAACCAACAAAATACATTTCATAACTTTAAAGAATAAAACTTTAGTTTTATTAAAAATATTAATTAACCTTAGCTGTGGCTTCATTATTAAAAAATAATTACAGTACTTATAAATATACACGTTCCTGATAACCAGTCTACATTTTTAGAATACTGGTGACATGAATAATTAATTTTAGTTCCCCTAATCCAGTCATTTTGCTGAATTCACTTAAGTCAAAGTACACTTTTTACAGCAAGTCTTAGAGGATTTTAGAAAGGAAAACACTTGACTGTAAATTTTAAAAGGCACAATGTTTATTCCAGAACCAAGGGTGACTGGTGAGAAGAGTGTAGTTCATTGTAATATTAAATGTAGGTAAGCAACTGCTATTTAGTAAGTGTCCTATCTCAGAACCCCTCCACCCTCACTACCACCTCCATTACTGACAAGAAGTGCCAGGATATATACACTTTTATTGCTTATTTTAAGAAAATCCTTTTGCACAGTGCAAAAGTGCATTTTCTTTGGCAGTCTTGGAATCATACCTGATAAAGTAGATAGTAGATGCAACTTTGGTTTTGCGACATCTCCTGGCAAGGCTACTTGTAGCTATATATATTCTTCCATCTATCTAATCATTCATTCATTCACTTAACCCACAGCCAACATCTGCTGTGTGGGCACTTGCTTGATAACAAGCACTAGAAATACAGCTTGAATGAAATTGGACAAAACACATTTCTTCACAGTTACATTCTGGTTGGTGAAGATGGATAATAAATAATGAAACAAATATATGGATAGTCAAGTGCTATAGTAGAAAAGCAGAGAAGAAGAGAAGAGATGCTTCTAATGGAGGAAACATAAAATGGGAAGCCCTCTCCAACAGACGATTATCAGGGGCTTAGGCATCAAATGTAAGAGAACATTGGCATATCACAATCCAGACGCTTTCTCAGATCCAGCAGGATGACACCCTGCGTGCACAATGCCACTGACAACTGAGTCTCTGTGGTTCTGTTAGGGAGCAGATCCAAGGAAAAGAAGAAAAGTGACATCCAGATATGCTTCATCTGTGATCCTCTGGCTTCTAATAAATGTCATGTTAGTTAAATCAGAAATGCAGTCAAATGCTCAAGTACGAATGTATGTTTGGTGCTGTTTGGTATTTTTATTTCTATTCTACACATGAGGATATTGATATATAGAGAAGCTAAATAACTTACACAAGGCCATGCAGCCAGCTTCTCTTCAGGGTAGACAGCTATTCTGCTCTTAAACAGGAACTTCGTGCACAATCTCATCATGCCTTGCCTTCTTAAGTTATTAGCTACCTCGGTTGTGGTCTCCACCCAGGTGTCAGGCTGCTCTTTTGAAACTGCAAATACAGCCATGTCATTCCCTTCCTTAATATGCCCAGTGTTTACAATAAAGAGCAGATTCCTTGGATAATCACTAAGCTTTATCCTTCACTGCTGACTTGCCCCACTAGAAGGTCCTCTCCACTATCCTCCTTGCCCCTTCCCCTATGTTTTAGTTTGCTAGCTGCAGGAATGCAACACACCAGAGACGGATTGGCTTTTAATAAAAGGGGATTTATTTTGTTAGTTCTTCAGAGGAAAGGTAGCTAACTTTCCACTGAGGCTCTTTCTTATGTGGAAGGCACAGGATAGTCTCTGCTGGTCTTCTCTCCAGGCCCCTGGGTTCCACCAACTTTCCCCGGGGTGACTTCTTTCTGCATCTCCAAAGGCCTGGGCTGAGCTGCAAGTGCTGAGATGAGGAGTGCTGAGATTAGGAAAGCCGAGCTGCTTAGGCTGTGCTACATTGCACCCTCTCATTTAAGCACCAGCCAATTAAGTCAAACAGACACGCCTCTTACCTGACTGCAGATGTAATTAGCAACAGATGAGGTTATGTCCACAGCAACAAAACTAGGTATGTTCACCTGGCCAAGTTATCGACTGAATCTAACTAACACACCCTACCTCTACTGAATTACAATGACCTCTAGATAGGTCATTCCATTTCACACCTCCATGTTCTCTGCATGGACACCCCTTCCTCATCTTCACCTAGTGACCTCTGTCCTTCAGAACTGCTCCCATTTACCTCTTCCAGTCTGATCCAGGTCCCTTTCTCTTGTAATCCTTTAAGCCTCTTAATTTATGGGTAAGTTCCTATGAAGCAATCTTTCTCACTAGACACTACTTGTCTTGAAGTAATAAAATTGTGCCTTATTTATTTTATAGACTTAACATAGTTTCTGGGTACACTATTTGAATGAACAAATGAATGAATCAGCCTCCCAGTCAATTGGTTTTCATTCAATTTCTATAACGAAAATAATTTCTTTCATATTAAAATTATAAAATACTCAATATCAATCACTTAAACAGTACTTAAAGTATAGCAGATATTTTATTTCATGAATTATATCTACTTTTTTTAGAAATTAGCATTTTAAAAATATAAGGAAACCATTCAACATATATTAATCTGAACTGAAAGATGAGTTTTTGTCTATCTCTGTGCTACAAATGCAAACAAAAGAAGACCCAGTTCCTGTCTTTAAAGGCATAAATCAATTTTTTTCTGGGCCTAAACAGGTTTTTTTTTTTCATTTATAAAATAAAAATATTGAATTCAATTATCCCTAAGACCCCATCTCTGTATATTAGTAATGATTGCTTTCCATGATTCAGTGATAAAGCATGGCTAAATTCCAGAGGAGATTTTTAACACTTTTTGTTCCTCTTCAACCTCATCATAATATCTTGTATTTGCTTAGCGTTTGTCATTTTTGTAGAGTTGTTTTGTTTAGCAAAACAATCTTTTAATCCAGACTAGTCATATATTATTTTTTCATGTTATAGATTGGGAAATTTAATCCTATATTGAATTGTTTGTCCAAGTTCTCACAGCTAGTAAAGGTTTAAGCCATGACTAAAGTCTAGCTTTTGTATGGTGTCTCATTGGAAATTCTTCTATATAGTAGTATCTATTTAGACAATGCCTATAAGCATGGGTTCCAAGATGGGTACTTAAAAGATTCAAATCATAAGCCCCTGCTTTCTGGAAGCCATACTTTCTGACCAGGCTCTGACGTGGCAGTACTGGCATGGATAGTTAGGGGGCAGTATAACATTGTCATCAGGAATACGGATTCAAGGAGCCAGAGTGCCTAAATCCCAGCCCTGTCTTCACCTCTAATAAGCTGTGCGACCTTGAGTGAGTTACTTCGCCTCTCAATACTTCAGTTTCCCACCTATAAATGAGGGCTATAACTTCATAAGTCTATATCAGGATTAACCATATGAAATTACTGCTTGACTATATTTTTTCGTATAAGAAATGGAAATTTCATATGGTTTATCCTAAAATAGAAATTAAAACAATGCTGGCAAATGTAGGAATACTAGAAATGATAATTATTTATGTTTGAAAAGTATTCCCCAGGTACCAATCTAAATTAAAGTATCTACCTTATCTCTAAAGCTGTTTCTCTGCCTTTGAAAAAATAGATGTGAATTGATGTTTTTAAATCAAAGCATCATTTGTGTGGCATATACCAAGCTGAATTCAATATTGAATGGGAAGTTCTCCCCAGGAAGGCAGCTTCATTCCCCTTGAGCGAGGGGTGGGAGGTGGGGGGAGGGCTGGAGGACAGGAGGCAGAGGTTCTGGTGGTAATGACTCAAGAGAAGAGCTGCAATTGGCATGTACCTCACCACAGATGGTAAATGCCCCCAAATATGCAGGATAATCCTGCACGATGGACAGTTCACTGATCTCTATACCTGCCTTACAGTGTTACATTCGAGTCCCACCCTCCCCACATACCAGTCACCTCAAATTCTGTTGACTGAGCACTCCAGAACTTTCCTGTACCTATTTCCCAGTTCCCAGACAGAAGCAAAATCACAATAAGATATGGGAATCTCAAAAATGTGATTTCTGTAACTGTCCTTGATAATATATTTTGATTAAAGAACTTCAAAATTCATAATGTACTCCTTTTTCAATTTAGGTAAGAAAATCCTCAAGTACTCAAGTACTCTAGCTATGAGTTAAACTAGACTATGTTTATGATTATTAATATGCTCTCTTTTAACATATCATCTTTATGAGCATTGGAGAAATGGAATAACTTAATACATTTTTATAATTGATGAATGGCAATAACTTCCCTGGGTATTTTCTCACAGAGGATTGGTGAGGTTTGTGCCTTCTCTGATATTTCTAGTCTTAGTAGGAGACTATCTTTTTATTAAGTAGTTAGTTAATTTCTTAGTAGCAAGAATTTAACCTTATTTTCTTGCCTTACTTTTGATCAGTATCACAAATGATTTACTTTGTGAACTTCTGGTTTTTAATCACATAGACTATGTTGGATAGCCTTGTTGGATTATTGTTCACTTACATGTAATGATCATTGTCTTTGGAGGGAAAAGGAAGAAAAATCACCTGAACATAAGGAAATAGAAGATAATTGCGTGTGTATGTGTGTGTGTGTATATGTTAACAATGCTTGTTTTTTCATGATACATCTAAAACAGTAAGCCTCGCTCAATAAATTAGTAAATCAAAAATAAATATTAATCTTTATGGCAAAGGTCTTAAATGTCTTATTCAGAGCCTATGCTACATTTTCTTACACTTTGCTATCATGGGACATTCCCCAACAATAACCAATATATTAACATCATTAGATTGGAAACCTCTAGAAATGGGTTTCCTTATTCATCTGTGTTTATGAGGTACTTACCAAACCACATTAACTATATTCTCATTATCACTACTTCCCTTATATAAGATTTCAAGTAAACGAATAACACCAGTGCTAATCCATAGTTCCCCAGTAAACATGCTATGAGATCATTGTTAAATTTTAAACAGCAGTAAGTGTGGTATATATATGCATATATGTGTATATATATGTGTGTATATATGTATATATATGTATCTTTGATCATGATATATTTTGCCTGTAAATCCACAATTTTTTTTAGTAAATATATTTTGTACACCCAGCATATCTAACACACTTTACTTGGCACTATAATGTTCTTCAGCATGAGGGACCAAGCAATTTAGGATTACATGATTAAAACCATTTCTGAGGCCTTAAGATTATTAGAGAATCCTTAATTTATATATAAATTTTAAAGTGTTCTACATCATTAACAATAGGGAAACTTCAGTACATCACATATGTGCATTCTATTATTAGCAGTATTGACACAATTGAAACTCAAAATAAACTTAAAGGAGGGAAGCTATTTTAGTCCCTTTTTAATAACTTGCATATTTGAGATACATACTTTTGTTACTTCACAAGTCCTGAGTGTTGGCAAGGTGCTAGACACTGCCTACACGCTGGAACCCATTCTCTCCCTGGTATGTTTAAAATCTAAGTAGCATTTGTGAACAGCATCTTCTAAAACAGGCTGTCATCCGATGTATATATTAGGCAGGGCAGTTGGTGGCCCTGACCCCTTCTCTCTCTTTCTGGGATCTTCCTAGTTAAGGGGGATCTGGAGACGTCCCTGAAAAGCATCTGGGGGAACGTTTCTATGTGGAATAAATACTGTGCTATCAAGGAAGCCCCAATATTGCTTGCTACATACCTGCACATCAATGTTGGACTATTATATGGGATAAAATATGGTCCAATACTGGGCAATGGGAACTTTGAGATAATGTATATCTAGATGGCAGACTAAGTAGTAGTATCAGATAAACTTGTATAAGTAAAACTGTCAGCGTAGCATCTGGCATGTAATAGGTGCACATTTCTTTTGCTTCGTTGTTATCCTGTCCCTGCTCTGCCATTCCCCTTTCTCTCTTCCCCCTCCCCCTCCTTTCTTTCTTCCTTCCATGAGCTGGGCACTATTCTAGGTACTACAGATTCAGACATGATACCTTATTCAAATCTCAAACAGAATGAAGGAGCCTCAAATTGGCCAACACAACCCAAGAATTGAGTGACAAGTATATTCAAGTATAGATTCCTGAAGATACTGTCAGGCTGATCACATGAAAAGTACCTTTCTGTTGTACCTCATGAACCAGCTATTATGAGATTGTCGCTAAACATAGCCCTGCATTTCAAATTTGGCAATAAAACTTTGACTAGGAACACTTGAAAGAAAGTTATTTTCATATTTTCCGTACCTCCTAGCTTACCTATGCAGCAGCTGTCCCCTGAATATGTTATCAAAGGAGCATATGCACAGCTAGAAAATGTTGTAAGCATAGCAATTTCTTTTAAAAGAAAAGAGAAAATATAAACATTATTTAAAGAGAACTTCTTTGGTTCTAATGCACATATTTCAAAAATGAAAAGAATCTATCACATTTCTTTTTAATTCTGTGGTGACGTCTCCATGTCTGACTTCTCCATGTATAGTATTAACTGGGTGTTGGCAATAATTCTAATCAGAGTCAATGTGGCAACTTATATCAACAGGACAGAAGATAAGACACCGAGATGGGAGCTAAATGACCTTCCTTATGAACTTGGCGCTTTTAGCTGTCCACAGCAAGAATTTTCATTGTAGTTTCACACATGGGTTTAATTGCTTTTGTGACTGAAGTTGTTTGTGTTCTGTTTAATGGCCTAGTTGTCTTACCCCTTTGCCAATGTGACCTGATATTCTACAGTGGTTGGAAAATTGATACAGAAAAGGGAAAAAAATATGTAAACCCCTAGTCTGAAATGTATCATTGGTACTCTAATAATGACCATCTACTCATATTCCTGAAACAAAAATTCAGGTTTCCTCCAACTTTGGCCTTTGCATATGTTGCCCCTCTGACAGCAATTTTCCCATTTTCTCCTTTTTTTCCCTGTGTTTCAACTGTATCTGTGATCACAGTAATAATAATAATAGACTCTTAATTTGTGAAGTATTAAAGCACTAAAGCTTTTCTAATGTTGATGGCATGAGACAGTTTTAGACCTTGCATTGTACTTGATGCCTTCACCCACAATCTGTTTCAGGTTATCAGAGCACTTTGGAAAGATAGATGAATAGATATTCAGATAAGTAGATAGATAATTAGCCACCTGTTAAAACCTATAAACTTACTTGAGTTTTTTCTTTCTTTTTTATTAGAGAAGCTGTGGGTTTACAGAACAATCATGCACAAGATACAGGATTCCCATATGGATGTAGAATATGGGTTAGGGTAGGGTGATATCCCATCTCAGTTAATGCTACTGACATTCTTCTTATAAGACCAGGAGAAAAGCTCCAGTGATTTTCCCTAAAATAAAAGGGAGAAGGACATAAAAAGTATAATTTTGGCTCCTGGGTTACAGATATAGTAGATACAAAATGCTGTTCCAGAGGGTTATTAGAACCATTTTTTTAGTTTTAGATTTTCAGTGGTTTACTGGGGTGGGATGGAGCAGTGGTAATGGTTCCCTCTGGGGGAGGAATATTTTGTTATTGCAATTGTTTAGAGTTGCTGACCCATTGTAATAATAAAAATCAAACCGAATTTAAGTCCATTTTATTATTGTTTGTAAACTCTCTACAGCAGTGCACCCTTACTAGACCTCGGTGGAGGTGCTAACCTCACCCACCGCCCTAGCCTTGGTGAGCCCCAGTTGGGTTCCTGACATTGACTTCAATATGGCGAAAATAGTTGGCTCATCTTGAAATGTCAGGAATTCACATTTTCAAATAGTTTGTCTAGGTTTGGGATATCTGTGGCCAACTTTGGTGAGTTGAATAAGCAGGTAAAAATAATAAGCAGGAAAACAAGAAGGCGTCTAATATTTTGGGACCCACCACAGATCCAGTTTGCACCGTCACTGCTCTTGACAAGGCTTCGTCCAGAGCTCGGTATTTGCATATCGACTAGTGCTGGAGACCAGATTGGAGTGGAGGAGGTCTCTAACGTTTTGAAAAGACATTTACTGCTGAGTTTAAGCATGTAAAAACCATGATCCTTTTGTAGGCAAATTAAAATGGGAACAGAATACAAGGAACTAGCAAAGTAAAAGAAAAGATTAGAGGGACAGGCTGGCATAACACTAATTGGCTACAAAGTCTTAAATGAAGTTTGCAGAATGGAATGAATTCCTTACAACAGACAATTCTTGACAAAGCCTGGGAAATGTCAAAGGAATGTATTTGAAAAATAAATACAATATGTTTAAATAAATGGTTCTGCATATTGCAAAACAATAACATTAATCTTTCATACTGTCTCTGAGTCTGATAGCAGGATGCTCAAAAAATTCACTTTTTTCTTTGCTATATATATGCAAAACAACTAGAGATAATTTTCAAATTGTTTTCATTAAAATAACACACATGGAAATAAACCAAATATGATTTAGAAGATGGTATTTAAAGAGTAACATTCCCCCACCCTTACTCTTCCATGCCCAATCTTTTGTGCAGAGATGACATCTTTCAACAATTCTTCTGGTAAATAGCTCCATATCCCTAAATAATGTACTTATACTTTAATGTGTATACATATCTCCTTTATACAAGAACTGAAAATGTGAAAATTAAGGATTAGCTCCTGACATTAATCTCTCCCTTTTCTTCTCTGTGTGTTTTATATACATATATTTCCTAGTTATTCTTGTCACTTTAAATAACATATTTACATCTCTATTTCTGTTCCATCAATTTAGAACAGTATCTCTTGAGTGGCCACATTAATAAGCTGGTGATATGTGTGTTCTACCCTCTCCTCTAGCTTTCCTTTCATTTTCCACATCTCACCATCTTATTTTATTTCCAGGAACGTTAACTTGAAGTCTGGAAACCACAACCAAATCTTCCATGTTTTAGCTATGAGGACTCTAATGTGGAAAAGCTATACAAAAAATTTAGCTTACCATTACTATGTGAATATTGTCCAGTGCCAGTCCCTGTTATGTGTTGAGACTACATTTCTCTTCCTATGCCTCCAATAATCATATCACCTGTACCACTTAAAGGGGAATTTTCCCAGGATCAAGGTCAATTGGATTCCCTTCCATCCTCACAATTGCTTAAAATCAGACCATTTTATTTGCTTCATATTTGCACAGTACTTATCTTTCATAGTTGCCAGAAATTTCTCAATGTCTTCCTTTTTTCCTTGCATTTCTGTCCCTGCCTTTAATATACCATCACCTTAAATTCACAATCATGCTTTCATTTCTTTCGGATCTTCCCATTTTCCCCCAGATACCTCCATTTCCACCTCCTCTTGAGTACCAGTCTGGCATGGCTATTCTGTAGTATAACAGGAGGTCCTGGCCAGTTCGAGAATGGCTAGAATGTATAGCGAGGCAGGTTTTCCTTTGGAGAGAGCAAGCACTCTAATGCTGGAATGAAGAGAACATCCAGATAAAATGTTACCTTTCCTTAAACGGTTTCTTTGCTGGAGAAATGTCTGGAACTTTGGTGTTTTCATTTGCTTTTTGCCTTGGAGTAGCAAAGCTACTTCTGTTGTATATGTTAAGTTGCGGTATTACTTATCTATTGCTGTGTAACAAATTACCCCCAAACTGGGTGCAGCTTAGCTAGGTGCCTCTGGCTCAAGTTTTCTCATCAGACTGCCATCAAGTTGTTTACTAGCCTGCAATTTCATCTCAAGGCTCAACTGTTAGGTGGGAATCTACTTGCCAACTTACATGGTTTTTAGCAATCACTTGCTCCCTTACCATAGAGGCCTCTCCACAATCTGTCTCATAGCATGGCAGCTGGTTACGCCAAGGCAAGAGAGAGCAAGAAGCACCATAGATGGAAGCCATAGTCTTCTTGTAACATAATCTCAGAAGCGACAGTTCATCATAGCTGTTCTAAGTCCAGCCCACACTCAGAGGAAGGGAATTACGCAAAGGTATGAGTACCAGGATCTAGGAATCTCTGGGGACCAGCTTAGAAGCCTCCGTAATGTAGTAAAGTATAGGAATGCCAACTTATATGTGTTCTATGTATTCTTTCTTCTAATTTCCTTCCAGAACTCCAGATTGACACTTACTATCTCTTCATCTTCCATATCTCTCTGCAACATATTTTAAACTGTGCTGCCTTCTGTTTATTTCACTCATCAACCCACTTGCATCCACTCCTTTCATTAAACAAATGAATAGAAATCTCTTGATTTTGCTGACTGCATAGTTTTCACTTCATTATTAAAGTTCACTATCTCTGTTTGTTCTTCTAACTTTTATTTTCGTGGGGTCTCGGGAGGGACAGATGCAAAGGCATCTATCTTCTTTCCCAGCCTGGATGGACATTGGATTACTACTATGTTTGGAGAAATGTAGGTATTTTGGTACAGCCTTCAGTCACAATGCAGAAGAAAAAAAAAAACTGCCTTTTCCATTTCAAGTAATTTCTTTTCAGTTTGAATGACAGATGAGAAGTCTTTTCTGTGCCCACAATTAATCTCATCTTCAACTTGCAACAGATCCTGAATGATGAAGAAAACAACATATTGTTCTTACCATTTCTAAATTCTGAGCTTCCTGGCCCTCCTCCTCATGAACTTAATCTGCGGAAGCAGTTTCTACTTGTTTGAGGAGAGTTTATGCTATTGCAGTTACATAGCCCTGAAGAATCTTTTAGTCTTCCCAATTTGAAAAAATTCAACAGAAATCATTAGAACTGAAAGAGCAGTCACAACTATCTAAATGACTCTGTGTCTGTGGTTGATAAAGGCTGAGTTCTTTTGCATACTTTACTGTCATTCATTTCTCATGGTTGGAAGTACATGATGAGGTAAGCCAGCATGGTAACCTCCAATCTTCTAATATCTTATCTTTAATCAAATCCTGGAGAGGGCCTTAAATTTCTGACTTCATACCCCATCACTCCTCAATGAAGACGCAGGCAAAAATGAAAGCCAGGAATAGTTTTGTCCTGGTATCCCATTTCAATTTGTTCCAGAGAGTAAAGAACAGAAATATGAGAGAGATTGTTAAAGTAGCATTGGAGGAGAGGAAGGTTTTTGTTTTTAGCAGTATTCCAACATTCCAACTTGTTATTTTGACTTCAAAAACTGTTGTGCATTCATTTCTGATGATAACTAGGGCAAAGTTATTGCTTGCTTTGCTGAAAAGGAGCTCAGAGATTTTTACACCATAAGAAGCAAAAAGAGAAAATTCCTTAGAGTCCTAATGTCACCAGACCCATTCATGGAAGGCAGTTTCCATTTATTATCTCTTCCCCTTCATTAGTATTTTGTTATTATTTTAGTTCCCAGAATTTATTTCATGATGGTTTTAAGAGAATTTTCATCAATACAGAATTTTTTTCAGAATTCTCATTAATTTTACTTTGTGCAATTTTGATCTATAATGTACTTTCTTACTTATGAAACTATCTTGTCTTAGAAATATGGGAGAAATTATGAACAAGTCCACTGGACACTTGTGAACACCAGCTCTGGTTTATGCAGCCTGCCCTCATAAGTCTTTTTTTTTAAGCCCTATTTTATTTTTTGAGCCTGTCCTTGACCCTTCAACTTGTCAAGTCACAGTCACTGACATCCCCTTTTCTTTTCCAGCAAAAGATTTCAGTGTATAGCAGGGTCCTCTGACTGTTGCAGCTCTTTGAAGAACTTTTACAAATGGAATCAGTTTTCCTTCAGTATTTCAGTAAGATGGCCAATTATAGTTGCTAGGTGAAATTTCAACCATTACCAGAACCCCAGTTATTCCTAAGAATTCTCAAGAAATTGTTCCCACTCTTCCATTACCTCTGGCTTCAAATTCCAGTTAAATCTCCCCACAGTATCTCAGTTGCTGCTTATCTGTTACCAGTCTTCCCCAAGTGTGCAACAGTCCTTTTCTCTGCTGGCCCTTCAAACTATCACCAAGGTAGGGCTAATATAGAAAGACTTTGGAGATTTGGGATGATGAGAGAATGACCAAACAGCATTGAAGTAAAATAATTGTGATGACTAACGGGCATTTTTAACCCTACAATCCAACACCATTATGGAGAATCCCTCACTGGCTGCTCTTCTTCTTGACCCTACTTACCACTACATTCTAAAGAATTATTCTCTCTCCTGAGTTATGGCCATCAATTCAACTTATTCATTTTCTTTATCAGGAATGCATTTTAAATTTAACCCCCCAAACCCAGCCTAGGCTCTACATCTGTCCATAATTTCTCAAAGCACCAGGAAGTTGAATTTTTAAAAAAAAATAGGTAGCTTCCCTTGACCAACTCTTTTAACAACAAAAAGAACTTCAGAAAATTTGCAATTAAGTTTAATTTTTTTTTTTTTTTTAACATGGGTTGATATCAAAGGGCTTTCTCTCTCACTGGCCAGAAGAAACTTCAGTAGTCATGTATTCTTTTATTTATTTATTTTTTTTACCCTTTCTTTTCATTACACAAATAAGGCCTCTGTCTTTCTTCAGCATTTCTGAACCACTAGGGAAATCGCGTTCTATACTCTGCACAAATTTGTCACAAGGAGAAGGCAGTATCTGGATCAATCAGACTGGTGATTTTCAATTTTCCTGAGATGGCTTTTCAATTCTCCTAAGATGACTTTCAATTCTCCTGAGAAGAGATGTAATATATTGGGTGGGTGATTACGCCTATGAAAATTACGTAGTAAATAAAACTAGATTTGATTTCCACTATTGCTATCTCATGTATTGGGAATCAGGACTCTATGGAGGCATTCAAATATATATCTTATAGTGGGGGAAGCTAGTTTGTTGGCAAAGAAAATAACAATGTCTTTGTTGTGTTTGATTTTACATCAAAAGCAAACCATATATGAAATTTTTAGTCTTTTGTAGTTAGCATGCCCTTTTTCAGTTCATTTTTTAAAGGTAGCTCCTCCCAACTCAAGGAAAAATGTTCTATTTTGAATTTTTTAAGACAGATTTTTTTTCCTTTAGCTTTTCAACTTACCTTGTGAATCACTTAGTTTTTGCTATGTTGCAAATTTCCCCAAAACTCAGTGGCTTAAAACAGCAACCATTCATTTAGTTCACAATTCCGTGGTTCTGTACTTTGGACTGGGCTCAGCTGGATGGCTCTTCTGAGCCAGTTTGGCTGATCTCAGCTGGGCTAGTTCATGTCTGTGATCAGGTGCCAGGCTGGCAAGAGACTGGCTAAGATGGCACAGTTGGTACAGTTTATCTATTTACCACATGCGCCTCATCTTCCAGAAGGCCAGCTTGATCAAGTATTCCAATAATGAGAGTGGAAGCCTGCAAAGCTTTTTAGGACTTAAGTTCAGAATTCATATAGCTTTGCTGCTGCTGCATTGATAAAGAAATGTACATGCCTGCCAGATTCAAGGAAAGGAACTGCAAACAATTGTGGCCATGTTTGTAATTGATTATATCTTAAAATACATTCTACAGGGTGCACAGGTGTTTGAGTGGTAGAATGCTCGCCTTCCATATAGTAGACCTGAGTTTGATTACCAGACCATGCAACCCCCCAAAATAGAAATAAAAATACATTCTACAAGTAGCATTTCTTCCTTAGCCTATAAAATGATAAAATCATGTTGACACATAACACTTGTAATAGCTAAAAAGTCGCATATAAACAAACAAATAAAGGTTTCAAACTCTGAAAGATTTGGGTTAGCAGTAGTAATACTGGCTGTTTTCACCCTGCCCTCTCTCTTCTGGTGGTGGCCTCCTAGTTAGAAGTTGTGCTATCAACTCCTTCCTAAGAACATGTGGTATCAGAAAAGCTTATGTGTCAGCTGACATCGGACCCTGTTTAGGTTCTGTAGTTAGCTTTGTCATAGAGGTATTCACCACCAAACTTTGATGGACAAGGAATACAGTATTCAAAATTTAACTCAACCACAAGGTATGTGAATGCATTTTGAGATATAGGACATGATTATAATTAAGAACCATGGAAGAGTTCCACAATTTTCATAATACTCATTATATTTTATCTCTCTATCTCTATGTATATCCATATCTGCCTAGTTATATAAATCCTTTTCATGTTCTTGATTTAATAAGCTGTCATAGTCACTGTTTCCATGTCTCTGTTATACATACATCCACAAACTTCCAACAGTATCCTCTTTTAAATTTTAAAATTTTTCTCTAACTATAGCTTTGCATTTTTCATAATTTTCCTTCTTTACAAAGTTTTATCATTTAAGTCACAGACTAAAAGAGATGGTGGAACTTAAAGAATGGTCTCTGCATTTCCCTCTGAGGATAAGAATATTATCTGGGTCAGAACACATCTCCAGAATTTTGCTGTGTTAATTGACTTTCACATTCCTATAAAATCTGATCTGCTTAACTAAATATCTGGCATAAGTTAATAGCATCTTTATTTTTTCAATCTAAAAAATAATTTAAGAAAAAAAAGATGACATTTCTTTTCCAATCAGTGGGTATGACTCCACTTTAGATGGGAAGGAAAATGCGATATCTTGATTCAAGTGGTAGGATCTCCTGGAACATCAGAAACACTGATACTGAGGTGTGATTACCAGGGAAAATCTTACAAAGCTAAAGGAAATGTTTTGGAGATTATTCTAACCTTTGATTTAGCTTCCCCATTTCTAGGTACTTTTATTGAAAATAATCAACTTATGTTGACTATTCTTTCTTCCCGAGGCCTGAAGTCAATAAAATATTCTCATTTTAGCATCATATACCCTTCACTGTTTTGTGATGAAATAGGCAAATGTTGTATAATGGATATATGACTTCAGTGCTATTTAAGACAAATAGAATCAAGCTTTTATTTTTAATTTAAAATGATTAATTTGAGTTTTTAATTACATTCTAATGTAAACCAAATACCTCCACTAAAATCTACTCATTTATTACAAAGTATAAAGTATCTAAGGAATCTTTCGAAAAGCAGTGTCCAAGTAAATCAACATAGAACATACATTTTTAGGAAGGAAAAGGAAGTGATGGGGATATGTTAGAGTACAGATCAATATAGGTTTGAGCAATGCATGCACTACATTTGAATATTAGCATTATTTCATTCATTTACTTGATAAACATTTGTGAGATGTACTATATGAAAGGCATTGTTCTAGGTAGTATAGAAACATCAGTGCTTGATATTCAAATTTCTGCCCTTATGACATTTAAATTCTGGTGAGTGGAGACAAAGAAAATCCAAGTAAATTGTATGGTCAATTAAATAGTGGAAAATGTTAGGAAAAAATATTTTGAGAAGGGACTAGGTAATAACTTCTTAAAGAACAACCATGTGAGAGGCCTTATTTGATAGGCTTAGCTGTTCCTTCAAAATGTCCATGTTAAAAGATAGTTTCATTGCATCACTTACTTCAATAGTGAATGCTTCAGCAGTGGCTCCATAGATCCGCCTTGGAAGCTCTCATCAGGGTATATGCCAGCCTGAATGTATTTTGAGAGGTATATTGTTAATATTAACAAAGACACAGACTATCTCCCCAGGAAGTTAAATGTGCATAGAACAGTTTGCAAATAATTTGAATAGCTTAGGGAACTTGTAAACTTGATCCACCACGCCCAGTTAGAAAAGTCTGAAGTAACATTCAAGTTAGATCTTTTGGGTGCTGCTATAGTAACAAATACCTTTAGATGACGTTAAAATGTATCAGTTTGGAGAGAATCCAGATCTCTGTAAAGATGATTATAAGACTCCAATAAAAACTTGTTATATACACTCTGAACTTGAAACAGACTTTAATCTTCAAATTGGAATCTTGGTGCGTATTACTAAATTCTGCAGACTGAACCTCAGTGACGTAACTATACTACCTTAGTAAAATCTCTAAAATTGGGTTTCCTTTCCATTCTTCCTATTACCGTGCTATTTCTCTACTTTGACCATCTCCAAACTTCTCTTTTGGTCTCCTTCCAATCTTGAGTTTTGCCACCTAATTCATTGGAGTATCACAATAGAGAAAGTTTCTGGTGAAATTTTCTGTCTTCTAGGAAAGCCAAAAAAAAATCTCATTTGTTCTAATTCATGTAGAAAATGGACAAGATAATATTCTTACCAAAGAATAAAAGTCATGTAGAAAATGGATGAGATAATATTCTTACCAAAGAATAAATGTGTTTTTCTGTTCTTGCACTTGTCATCAGATTTTCACTATATTTAGAAATCATGTTCTTCCTGATAATGATGACTGGCTAACCACAGTTAAATAATGTATCTATCATTTCTATTATCCTCCAAAAGAAGTTTCAAATTGAATGGCAGATATTAGCTCTTTTTAATCCCCTTAGTGAATCCTTTTACATTTTCCATCTGCTACAAAAACTTGATATATTCATTTTTTTTTCAGAATAGGGTAGGGGGCAGTTGCGTCTTTCATTTTATCAGAATTAATATGTTACTGAGGAAGGTTAGAAATATTCATTTAGGAGCTAGTAAGATCTGGTGAAATGTTCTCCAATAAAAATGCCTCAAGAGTGAGAGGTAAATTAAGGGTTGAGAACTAGATTTATCTTTCAATACTTCTCACTAAAAGGGCTGAACTTCCAAACAACCACAAAATGATGCAGACATGGAGAGTCTTTTGAGACACATTTCTAGCACTTAAAAGCACTTGGTCATTTTATATGATGCATTTTTATGAGATAAATAGCATTGCTCTGCCTTGTGCATTGATATTTTCTAAGTACACAATTAGGTATATGGAGAAGCAAGCAATTAGCCTCTAACAACAGGAAAATTGGCAAAATGGTATTTATTCATTCTTCATCCTCTCTGAGTTAAAATATTTCAAGTTCTGTAGTTTGTGAGTCTCTAGTTGACTGGACTTTATGTTGGGGAACAACCCCACAACGTCTGAATAAGGAAATAAAATTCTATTCATTTATAATGACAGATTCTGAATTACGATGAAAATAGATGTGGTTAAGAAAATAAAGAGAAAAACAGTGATTTGAATATCACTTTTGGATTCCATTTGTAACTTACTGTGCTTGATCAAAGATATCTTAAATCTTTCAAAAGTGTATCAAGATTAATAATGTAATAATAAAACCTGTTTTTGAGCAGAGCAGTCCTTCTCAATATGCTGGTTTCATTACATAGATTCATGAAACTTTACGTTTTAGTCAGAGAGAAGAGTTTTAATGTCTCACCTGCATAAAAATCAATTGGATAGAAAATTTATGAAGCTTTACGTTTGATTTGTTGAAAAGGTGTTCTTTACATGTTAGTCTATGTGCTACGTCCTTGAAGAGTTCTTTTAAAAAAAAAACAGTCCCCTGTAGATAGTGTTTTTAACATTATGAACCAGGCAGTCTGCCCCCACCCCCAGCAAGTACAAAGAATTACTATGAAATCAGGTGCCTGGAAATCAGTACCATAGGAAACTTCTGAAGTTACTGCAGTGTCTAGAGAATTAAAACTCCAAAAGACTCTTACTCAGTGCTCTATTAAGTAACCATTGAAATAGTATACTTATATATGTATATATATATTTAAAAAAAACCTCAATGATAAGCCTTAGTGAAGCATTGAGACATGCCATAACTAGTTACTGCTAACTGCTTGCATATATGCAGTTTATTCATCTGTGCTATCTACCCTGCCAAATCTAAATCTGTCACATCTTACAACACATCTCAAGTTTTATATTGTTATCTGTGAGTGTTCCTTTATTCCTCTACACAAAAGGACCCTCTTCTTCCTCCAAAATCCTTCCACTCCTCACCACTCATCTGACACGGACTTGTTAAAGGCTGGGTTGCATGTGCATCTTTAAAGCATTTGTGGTGCAGAGCAGAGAACTTTTTCTGCTTTTTCTCATTTAAACTCCATAATAGCATTTTGAGGGAGATAGTCTTATGAGTCCCACTCATAAGTCCCACCCTGTGGCTTATTCAAAGGCTCAGGCTAAGAAATCCCCTTAAGTCACACAACTGCTAATGCTGGAACCTGAATTTGAATCTTTGCAAACTAAACGCAGAGCCCCACTGCCTCCTAAATGCATTTCAGGTTCTCTGAGGACAGGTTCTGAATATTGATTGTATTTGAACCGAACACGCTATCCTGCTCACACAAATTATGGGTCCATTGTTCAAAAAAATAATAATCAGAGTTGAGGATTCCTAGGTTATTCCATCACCCCCAATCCCCACTTGCCTCCTAGAAGCATGGCAGAGGAGGGGCAATGAGGGGTCTACAGATGTTACTAGCGATTTTTAGACTTTGTAAAGTGAGAAGAGGAAGAGTCAGATACTCCACCAAACTCTACTTGGTGGCCTGACAGCCTGTCGTTCCATTTAGTGGCTCATTTGTTGCATGCTCACGACCTGCCAGGTGCTGCCCCGGGTTGGATAGCTTGGCAGATGATAAGGCCCCTATTGTGCTCTGTGGAATTGGAACGGGTTCTAGGAGTAGGGATGAACTTTTTGACTCTCCAACAACTTACGGACATTCAGTTGGACACACAATGTTTTTTATTTACTTTCCATGGGGAATGAGGCAGCCTAACACAAGACTGATGAAAATCAGAGTATGTTTGGAATCTTAAAAATAAAATGAGGCATGATTATTTTAGAATCTGGGTCTGTTTTAAAATGCCTTGATGCCTTGTTATTAACTAGCTGGAAAGACTGGGTGAAAAACAGTCCTTCAAGAAGAAATATGGACATAATTTCCTACGTTTATAGGATTATAAATGCCCCATCAACATCCCCACAAGAGTTTTAAATGGAAAAATTTTAGTGGTTTTCTCTAAAGAAAGTCTAATCAGTATTTTATATGATCATGGTCAGGGCAGCAGTTAGAGAGTTGAGAGTTAGGGGGCAAAAGGACATCTGTATTTATAAACAGATGTTTTTCTCTTCTATCCTCCCTCACCTTTGCATTGACCAACAGTGTCATGTCTGTTATTCCCAAGAACCTATACAGAGCCCTAAAAGTATAAACACAAAGACAGGGTGGAAAAGCTTCATGGGAAAGGTGGATTTTGTGATGAGAGCTTTATGTTTGAGTAATATTCTGACAGGTGTACATATAGGAGGAGGTTCTAGGAGGTGAGTACTACACCTTTTGAGAAAAGGTATTAGGATAAAAATTTCCCTTATTTAACAAACAGAGACTAAATTTCCCCTATTTAGGAGACAGAGAGTAGAATATGCAGGGCCCTACAGAACAGGGGTGAATTCAGTGTAGATAAGCAAGAAATGTCATGATGTGATTTATAATTTAAGAAGATTACTTTGCTGCTATGTGGAAAATAGATTTAAGTGAGGCATGAATGGAGTTGGGGATGTCAAGGCAAATGGGTAGCACATAAATATCATGCAATCAGCTACTTTCTGCAAGTAGTTCTCAAGCTGTCTTGTTTTTCATGCTCCATCATCTGGGTGATATACTCCCAGGATCAAACTCTAAAAAAAGGATGTGGAAGAATCCACTTCCCTGGGTTAAAATAATAACACATTTAATGAGCCACAAGGAAAAGAAGTGTGTCCCTTGTTAAATTTCAGCCATCTGATGTTTTACTCTGTGTATGCAATTTTAATGGTTTTCAGGAGAAGTGTGTTCTATGTAATTCTCCCAACAGTTCAAAACTTATTTAAGGTGTCACTGAACCTTTTGAGAGCCAGAGCATGCTTTATGTTTTGTAATTGATGAAATGTTCTCCCTAAATAAATCTCACATTGCTGGATCTGATGGCATGAATAATAAAACGTAATGGTGTGAAGGAAATGGCCTTTGTGAGCAATATGCAAGGAAGATATATTCATTTGGTGTTGAAAAATAAAGCACATTTACATGATGAACTAGGCTCTCCAGACCAACACAGTAAACCTCTTGACATTGAAATTGGAGGATATTTCAGACTAAATGTATTAAAGAAAATGTCTCTATTCTAGACACATTACTGGTGTTTTGATTAGTATGAGCATCAAAAATTGAATAGATGTTCTAGTTCTAATTAAATGCACTCCTTCTAATCTTGCAGTCAGAAAGTGGGCTTGGGCTAGCGGAGAGATGAATTATTTCTGTCTTCACAAATGGCAATCAGTAATTGGCTTGGCTAACTTTTTCCTAGGAAGCATTTCATGTATTCAGTATGCCATGACTGCAAGTCATATGCCTGGACACTGGAAATAAAGAGATTCATATCCACCACTGAGCCAGGGAAAAGAGAAAAAAAAAAAAAAAAACAGAAGTAATTTCTGAGAAAGAGTAATAAAATGTCCACAGTTTAGGCTGACCTGGACTTGGGTCACAAAGGCTAAAGTCACTTCCTGTGCACGTTTGCAAAATTAGCCAGAAGCTGAGAGATGACATGGTATTAGCTATAGAGAAAACCTGTGTTCAAGTCCTGCCTTCATTATTTACTAGCTGGGTGACCTTTACCTAGCTGTTGAGCCCGCCTAAACATCCACACAATGGAAAAATTCCATCCTAGTTTGCAAAGCTAGTGTGAAAATTGCATGTAACATTCCTGGCACATACAGATGCTTAAAAAGATAATATTTTTTTTCCACAAAATGTTTAAGAATGTAGACCCCTCTAAGCATTTTCAAAATTCTCTCTTACTTGACTTTGTCATACTTTCCTATTTTCCCAGACTCTGCTCCTCAACCCACTCTCAACCTCATTCTTTAGACACTGTTGGGAAGCTCACAGCTTCCACTGTCTATGGCCTCATTCGGTACCACTTGCACATCTGATTTCTCCATCCTCCCGAATATCAGCTTCATTTGAGCACATCTGGCTTCTCATCCCCACCTTTGGGTCTTGGTACAGGTCATCTTCTTAAAACCTCATTCCTTTACCCACCCACGTTTGCTCCTGATCCCAAAACCTTGTTTATAATCATCTCCTGGGAGTGTTTGTGAGACCATGGTGAGATACAGTTTGTACATGTCTATTGTAGAGCCAATTAACAGGAACATCCTATGTGTAATGGATCAGTATGGATCATCTTTGTAAAAGAACATATTTTTTTTCCTCCCCCATATAAGAACATATGTTTATGCTCCTCCTGCACTCTTAAACCACCCCATTCACCCTCCCTAATCACCAGTTTATAAATTTCATCAAGAATTGACCTGCATCTTCACAGCTACTGTTACTATTTTGTATCTCTGTTTGCAAATGTATACACTAAATGAATATTATTGAGTAACACACGTTCTTAAAACTACTGTGAATCTTAATTCATCAGCTAATTCAAAACCTTCATTTTATAGCTGAGTCCCTCAAAGAACTAAACTAAATGAAGCTGGTTTCAGATATGGGACTAGAACCTGATTCTCTGCACTCTAAGTTCAATCCTATAGCAACAGCTATAATTGATAAGTCTGAAAAACCTTCCACCATCAAAGGAAACCGTTATACTCCTAGAGGATAACACATACATTGTTAATTTCTTCGCAAATATAAAGTGTTAGGAAATGTATTGAGGAAAAAGTAAGACATAAGACAAAGGGGACCCCTTTCAGCTGTCTTGAGTTTAGCATTAGGATACTTCTAGATGTAAGAAATTTGAGAAAACCATTCGAAGGCAAACCTATCTCTTGTGCTGAGCAGTGTTACGGCTGAGTAGTCAGGAGGGCCTGAAGTCTTGAGTCAGACCTGGGTTCACAGTCTCAGTTCCTCATGTGATCTGCTGTGGAGCATCAGGCACGTTATTTTAGCCTGTCTGACCTGAGTGTGCACATACATCGCTCCAGGCTCAGCACCTGCCACACATCACTAGCCTCAGTATATCCTTGCTTCTTCCCTGGGTAGCAGTGAGGAAGGAAGGACACACAATTCCTTGAAAGACAACAGAATGATGTATGACTTCATGATTTAAGCCGAAACTGGGAAAAGATGTTGAGACCTAACCCTATCTGTAAAATGAGAATAACAGCACTTAATTCCTATGTGGTGTGAGGGCTATAATATATGGAATAATCGATAAAAAGCATTTAGCAAAAAATGTCATGTATTGTTAAAATTGCCTTTACTATTTCCAGATGACATATATGAACAAGTTTATTAGGTTAAGTATTATGTATGAGAGGTGGCTTTAATTTTCTAAAAATTATATTTTGGTCTTACTGTATTGTATCTATCCCATCTATTCCACCATGATTTTGGTACATAAGTATTTCCCTTCAATTCAGTTTCTTTGGGTAAGATCCAAGAGAGACCAGCCAGATTAAGAAAAAAAAAATTAGCACTGTAGCAATTATCCCACTGAACAGCTTCTTGAAAGGTTAATCCATTAGACCTGCCTTTGCCTTCCTCATTTATGAGTGTAGTGCTGGTGAAAGAGTCATGAAATCATGTATTAACCTTTTGTTCAAAGTTGGCAAAAGCCATCTCAGATTTTGTTGCAAACCTGTCATTGGTCACCAGGTTGAAAACATTTACAAGGGAAAATCTGATAAGTTTTTTACCAAAAAAAAAAAAAAAAGTCACCAGACTCTAATATGTTCATTTTCTATTGGATTTAGTTAGTGCCATGGCAAATGTAATCTCATCAGTGTTTCTCCATAACTTATAGTGCATGTTTTGAAATGACACTAAAAAGGTTAAGTGATTGAGGATCAGATATAATAATTCCCAACAAAATCGCATTTAAAAGAAAGCAGTACCTGGGTTTACTAAGCCAGGTAAAGTAGTGTGATTCCCTTTCCAAAAAGGACAAGAAAAACTCTTGGCAATGATTTATGCTCTTTTTTATGGATTCTAGTATATTAAGGAGGCTGACATGATATACACATTTATCAAGACTGACTCAGGCACCTTCTACAAATCAGTATCCTCAATGCATCCTTTCTTCTCTGTGTGTCAGTGAGGAAGGAAGGACACACGATCTCTTGCAAGACAGCAGAATAATGTTGAATTCAGCAAGAACTGAGAATATATGCAGAGACTGAGGCCAAGCATTAATTAAGAATGGAATTTGGTTGCCATAGAAGCTTTATTTTTACCTACTACATAAGACATTCTGACAACAAGTAAATTTACAGGCCACTGAATAAAAATCTAACATTTTCATTCCTTGACATTTCTGAATCTGTTCTACACAGATTTCAGAAAATTATAAAGTCAAAATGTAGGGTACAACTACATATGACACTTACTATTTCTTTTGTTTTAAAACAAATGATTTAAAATTATTTTATATGAACTATCTTGATTCTGTTCCAAAGTTTCAGGGATAGGAACACATTCTATTCTTGCATCAACAAATTTTTAACAATGATTCTATTAAATTTGGTCCAGTTCTGAAATTTGTACACATTCTTTTATTAAACCTTTAGAAGAACATTTAATCAGTACTAACTTTAATCCTCTGTTTTTCTAAATGTTTTTTATATTTCGGGGAGAAAAATATTTGTACTCGGAAGTTAATTGTATTAGAAAATTTAATATTGTTTTATGTATCCAGTCGTGAAGTGCAAGAATTAATGTGCTTCTTAAATTAGCACTGAGATGCCACTTTTTTCATGTTCGTGGTGTCAGAATCCAGGATTGGAATAATAAAAAAAATAATAATAACAACACATTTTTTGTTTGAATTGACTGCCAACATTTGTTTTGTACCTATAGTATTTGAATTATCCTTGGTATAGGGACATAAAGAAAGTAGAGGGCCCTTTGAATTTGATAATTTAGCAAAATATATGTTAAAGATGACTGCATAGTAAATTTTGAAAGATGTTTCAAAATATTTTGGTTATTGAACATATTTAAGGAATCCTAAAATCTAGGACTACTGAACTGAAGAATTCTCTTGGTTTTAGCTACCATCCTTGACTCCTTTAATTAAAACTCTCTACTGAAATCAAGGCTAACATCTGAGTCTCTAATAATTGATTTCTGAAAAAAATACTTCTTTTAATACTTCAAAAGTAAACGCATTGGCTATTTGTTGTATTCTATAAGAGGCAGTCAAAAGAAAACCAAAATTCTTTCCTTGCCCAAATGAGTCACGAATTTGCTCAGTGCCTGTCTTTATTCTATGACTTGTGTTTACTCATATTTTCAACCCAAGATGACTTTCCATTCTGCTCCACTAGCCATATGTAGCTTGCCCAGATTCTACTCATGCAACATAGTGAAGTTTCGTGGATATTCTCCTTCAACAACTAAGAGAAGTGGACATTGCTAAGCAACTTGGACTTTATACTAAAAGAGACAGCCTATGCTTAAAAACTCCAGGAGACATCTCAGATTAGTATGATTTGTGCAGAATTAAGACCGCAAACAGAGACAGTGTGTTTTTCTTTCTCTTCCTAAAGTTCTTACAGGAGTTCAGCCCTTTGCAAAACTTGATAGAGCTACCAGGCAAGAATTGACATTCTTAATTTAAATGTCATTTTCATTTGTATCATGTACACTTTAACCTCCTGCCTATTTATTTATTAAAAGAAAATTTTAATTCAACATATTTTACAATTGCTGACTACCAGCTTTGGATAAGAAAAATGCCGTTTTGAAATCAAATTAAATGCATATTTTTTTCTTCTGAAAAAAACATTATTTATGCTCATGTGGAAAGATGAAGGAATGGAGCAAAAAAGAGTTGGTAGAGAACTAATGAACTTTGCACTTTAATTACAATATAAATAGTATATATCTAATATAAATAATTTAAGTGTATATTTCATTTCCTTTTAAAATTGGTAAACGTAAGCAGGCACTAAACATTCTTCTTCCATCCATGACTGCCTCATCCCAAATCTGCTCAAAGTGTAAAATCTGTCAGAACTACTGCTGAGACGTGAACTAAGGCATTCTGATTTAAAAAAATTTAAATGGCGTTATCATATAAATGACATGATCACATAGTAATTTCCACCACTGGCTCATATATGAATTATGTTTAGATCTTTAGAATATTGACCTACAAAAATCATACTCTGAGAATAAGCTTTGTTGGGAAAAATGTCCAGGAGGATGTAGTATTTACAGATGAATAATTACATTTGGAAATGTGTATATTTTCAAATCAAGGATGTGTCATAAGCACAATTCTAATATGCAGGTAAGAGTTTTAGGATAAGAAATGGAACAGCAGAAATTGCTTTAGCACTGTGTAACCAGTTTTATTAGAATGAATATAACAATGAGCAATAAAACCATTTAAGAAAAAGATAAGCATGTATTTGTAATTTCTTATAACAAAAGATGCATACCATTTTTAATCATAAATGTTCTCCATAAATCAAAATGATAAGAAATGTGTTACCCCAGCATTACTTGAGTTTTGACTGTGAGATGGGGTGTGGCCATCCTGTAGTGCATTTAACAAATACCTACACATCTGCCTGGAATAATCAACTTGGCTGCAATAATGTTACACATGCTTTTAGACTATCTCTTTATATCCAATCAGAACCTATTTGCAAAGGACTAAGGATTCAAGGGAGAATATAAGAGAACCAGAAGGAAGACATAATCCCTGCCCCCAAACAGCATTCACTCTTGTTAGCGAGACCAGACTACAACAGAATAAGAAAACCGGTGAGTGCTAAACTGAGGGAATGACTATCCAGCAATTAGAGCTGAATAAATATAAATCTCTCATTTGAGCAGAGGATGAATAATCGAACCCTATACACTGGGGATGATGAAAGCACAGATGAGGTAATGTTTTGGAAGGATTTGCAAAGCAGAGGGTGTGATTAGGAAATATGAAATTCAGTTTGCTTGCTACCTGACCTTGTGCCTATTCCATCATCTATAGTTACCTATTAAATATTTTCCAATGTTATTTTTCTGTGTCTCAAGCCCTGCTAATTCATTATTTCCCTGATGTTGCTTTTTATTTTTCCTACACCCCCATAGAGGTTAGATAAGATGCTGAGACCATAATAAAAGAGGATTCCCTGTGCCTATTCCTCTTGTTATATAGTCTTGTTAAAACATTCAGTTCATTCCACATAAGTGGTAAGTTAAATGTTAGTGAAACCATCAGTTTCAATTTATTGCCGAAGCCCTGGTAGAGGATTATATACCAGGAATGCTCAGGAAAAAAAAAAGTGTTCCTCCAAAATGGTTGCAAATAACTAGCAGCCTTGATCTATAAAAATATTATATTTCTCATATCAAATCAGCATTTTCTGAATTTTAGGTTAAGATACCCTACAACTTTACAAAACTTTACATGTATATTTCTATTTTTTTTTCGCCAAAGATGTAAGTACCCACAAGGGGGAAAAAAGTATGATAATAATGCAAAAGAGTACTACATGGCGAGTAATGAAATGCTGAAGTCATAGCATTTTGTCATGAAGTCATGTTTGGAATGGATCCATTATTGCCGTCACATTTATTTTCATGACACTGTTCATTGAATATTCTGGTTTCCTCTCATATTACCAGAGGCCTCTTCCTGCTCTTTGAGGAGGACCAACGAAAACAAGCTTTGGGAATTTGAAAGGTAACTCAGTAGGCAATAAAGTATTCTATTTCCCTGAATACTTAGTTCATTAATGTCAAGACAAAGGAAAATAAAGCAGTCCTATAAATAATCGTCTGAAAAAATCCAGCCTTGTATGCTGATGGCACTTTATGGGAACGGCATTGTGACTAATATGAATATCGGGAAATGTTATTTTATTTTCCAGATTCTTCCAGACTCAGAATGCTTAGAGAAGTACATTAGCTTTTTGAACCCATAGCTGTCCCTTTGATGTACTCCTACTGTAGGGAATGCATCAAGTTACTGTTCAATAAAAGTTTACAAACTTTGGAGAGTCAAGTTCCTATCACATTTCAGTTGATATCTTTGTGTGTTAAAGTACTTTAGCAATCTGATTCAGACTCTCAGAGTCACATGAATTAAACAGCGTTCTGGGAAGAGTTTCTATTAGAGAATTAATGCTGCCTGTCCCTGCTCAATGCCCGGGAGAATAAGCCCCCTACTTTTTGAAATTCTTCACTGTTGCAAAAGGGTACTCATGAAACATCAGATTCTGTCATTTGTTACTTGTTGGCCACTATATATTTAAATATGTTTCCAATCCTAAAGGTCTATGAATTTATGAGTCATTAATGAGGGTAATTTAAAGAGAAAAACAATTTCCCTGTGTCTCTGCTTCTCAAATTTTCATCCAGGGAAACAGCTCAACAGAAAACTTTTCTTCTTATTAAAGAAAGCAAAATTCATTGAGCTGCTTTGATGATACTCTAGGTGATGGTTTGTTCTTTCACTAGTACACTTTAATTGGAAAGTAAAATTACCATTGTTGGGATTTTAAAACATACTTCTTTAGAACACAGGGCTCATTATACTTTTTAGGTTTTTATTTTTTTGTAGCTTTTATTATTTAACATTGATTTTCCGTGGTAGTGTTATAGTGCTATTTTCAAGGAGACAAGGGGGCAGTTTGTGGTTAATTTTGCTTTTTTCATTTCACAAATATTTTGACAATGAATCCTGGGGGGCTGTTACTGCACATTTGAAAGAAGCGGCTGTTGTGGCAGGGACATAGAGTTGACATATTATGAAGCATAAATAATAATAATGTTTCCCATTCATATCACATCTATACCCGGTAGGACCTAAAGTGCTCAGCACACAGCAGGGAAGGATTATTATACAGCATGCCTAAAAGTTTACACAATTATACTGCATACGATGCCAATCAAACATCAATTTCCAGTAGGATGCCTAAGACTGTGAATGGAGACATCCTCTATCTCCAAAGCTGGAGAAAAAAGACCAAATGAAGGGCGGGCCACAGTGGCTCAGCAGGCAGAGCTCTCACCTGCCATGCTAGAGACCCAGGTTCATTTCCTGGTGCCTGTCCATACCAAAAAAAACAACAAAAAAACACAAATGAAGATAGTTTGGGTGTGGCAATCTCAACAGTTCCAGGCTGTCTGTTGCAAATAATATTGCTCTGCCAATTCTGAATCTTAAAGGGGGGAAGGAAAGTAGCAGTCCCCTCAATTCATTTCAGACGAGATTAGAGCTATATACCACTTTGCCTAATCTAAATCTATGCCCAGGAATAATTCCTCCTTGATTATAGATAGATAGATAGATTAAGATATGTAGCCAATTTTCATATTTGCCTACATACTAAAATGTATATGTAACTCCAAAATAAATGCTTAAAATGTTTTCATAGTCATTGTCAAGCATGCACAGAGCCGTGGAAAACTTAAGTTGCCTGACATGCTTGTGCCCATTTGAGACGGAACAAAGTCACACTCCGCCTTCTTCCTTTAGCTCTCATTCTCTAAACGAGTGTCCTTTTAACAGTATGTTTAGCCCCATGTTTTTCACATTTTTGTGCTTTTTGTTGGTGATTTCATTGTTTAAAATGGCCACCAAGCACAGTACCTAAGTGCTGTCTATGTTTCTCAGCATAAGAGGGCTGTGATGTATTTTACAGGGAAAATCTGTGGGTCAGAAATGAGCATCACCAAGCATGAGCTTCAGGGCTCTTGGCAATGAGTTCAGTGTTAGCGAATCAATTATATGTATGTATTAATTAAGGTGTCTTTAAACAGAAACACATGTAAAACAAGGTTGCATATTGATTGTTAAAAATGTTGTGACCAGAGGCTTGTAGGAACCTAACTCTGTGATTCCCGGAGAAGCTACAAACTAACAGTATTTGCTAATTCAGTGTTCATGGTGACTTTATAGAACATTACCACCCTGAACAATGAGAACCTACACATATGCATGTGTGCATGTGTGCATGTGTGCATGTGTGTAGTGCCCCGCCCCCGACCCCCACCAGTGAAAGGTAAGCCTGTCATCCTATTTGATTCCTTCTGTCACTTCATTAACTAGAACTCAAAGAAAGGCCCCTGCAGTGGTAAGAAAAGGCATCTTGCTTTCTGTGAGTGAGAGCAGAATCCTTGGGCTTTACCTAAAGCACATACTAATTCCTTTTGGTTCCTGTTATTCCTACCCCTACTTTCTGAGCTTTCCTGACATGGTTATGGTTATCTTGAGCCTTTGGTTTGTGTTAGTCTCCACTTTCCCTTTAGGCTATGGGTCTTTATAAACTAAAAAACAGTCCTCGCCTGTTTCTATGCTCAGTAAAATCCCAGGAAGGGAACGGGAAGTGAACTACAGTGCACATTTTCACTTCAAAACTTTATTCATTCATTTAACCAGTGTCTATCAGGTGCCTGGAATGTGCCAGATACTGTTGAAAATATCAGCTGCTTAGAGATTTCAGGCTAAGGCTCACCAAATCCTGCATGAGATATAGTTTCGTTCTATGTTTACATGAAAAAGCAGAGTCTCAGGTTAAGGATGAGGTTTCAGAAGGATAACTTTCTGGAGATCAAAAGACATGTTTTGGGCAGCCAGTATGCTTTTGGTCATACTGAACTATGACTCTGTTTTTGTCTCTCTTACCTGCTGTCTTTTCTATTGTTCTTAATGGGGTAGAATATTAACATTAAAAAGACCTTTCCTAAATATTATAGACATGGGGAAGCAGAGGCCACAGACACATGGGGCCAGGCTCCCTCCTACCTAGTCTGGGGCATTTTCCTTTACCTTTCTAGAAGAGGGGAGCCTATGCCCATTTATTATCATTTCTAAGTTATTCTTATTTCTTCCTCTGCTCATCGGCAGTCTCCTGGTTGCCTAGAGTGGGATGAGCTCAGGGTTCTTATTACATGATTGCAAAACTTCCACATCAAACAAACAGCAGGACTTTTTTCCCTCCTGGCATTCTGTTCTCTGCTTTCCCCACATCATTAAAGGGAGATGGAGCAGCTCTGAGCACAAGACGTGCAGGTGGATTGTACCATCTCTCTAGGACACTTAGGCATATTGTCCAGTCTAGGGATTTGGAAGGTACAAGATATGTTCTCATAATTGCATATTTTGCAGAGTTGTGGAAAAACAAGGGCCCTATTCCCTCTACACAGTCAAAGCCTGGAAGAAATGAAGAGAAACCCTGAAAAACTCATAATAGCAGCTCTGATGTCAATTAAGGTCAGATAAAGCAAAATCTCTTCAACATCATGTAGAACATATCACTGAAATATAGTTAGATGAGAGAGTCAGCCTCTGGATAAATTAGAAAACAAGAGACAGGATTTGTGACTTGCACTGGCTGCAATATCATTTACCTAAAATAAAGAAGTCTGGTCATTAAAAAAATATTTCAGCTAAAATGGGGGATGTATAACACTGGGTTATAATTACTTTTAAATAAGGCTTTAGGCTAGACCCTTACCTAGAAAGATTATGGGGAAGCAATAGGCAGTAGTGGTTAAGGATGCAGGCCCTAGAATCAGGTTCACAGACAGGCTTTAGTACTTATTAACTGTGTGACCTGGGGCAAGTTAATTAACATCCTTGTGCTTCATCAATAAAAAGATGAATGGAATTTAATTTATGGCTTATTGTTAAGATTAAATCACTAGTCTCAGCCAGGAGATTTTGCCCTCAGGGGACATTTGACAATATCTGGTTACATTTTCAAAGGTCAGACTGGAGGTGGTGGAGTGGGGGTGATAGTGGTGATAGTGAGTAGAGGCCAGGGATGCTGCTGAATATCCTACAAAGCACAGGAACCCCCCCCCCCCCAAAGAATTGTCCAGCCCAAAATGTCAATAGGGCTAAGATTGAGAAAGTATAGATTAAATGAATACGCATAAAATAGTAGCCATGCATAGTAAGCACTTAGTGAGCGGTAGACCTTACTATTACTTATTTAAAAGTTTAACTACCTTGGTAACTCATGTTTTGGTTGCTACCCTTGATAAAGGAACTACATCTACTTATTACATACAAATTTCACAGTCCATACTGCAACTCCATCCACTCTGTATCTGTGACCTCTACTTCCCCACTTCTATGATATGTAGGAAAAGTCTCACCATTTTCATTTCTTGTTTGGTTTTGGTTTTTAAGCATTGTCCTTTGGAATAGATAATTGTCCATAGTACTAGAACTTTGGTATTTTGCTGCTCCTACAACTGGATCACCCTCCTACTACCTGATCCATGCCGCTTCTCTGCTTAGATTCCAACTCAAGGCTCATCCCCACATAAAACTGGCTCCATATTTCCATCATACCGTTGCACATCACCTCCATTGGTAAAAATTAATTGCAACTAATTCTAAGCTCCTCTTCATGTGAGTTTACTTTATCTGAGACTGAAAGAATGTTATTTATTCTGTGCCTACATTTAGAAATTTGGCCCAAATTGATGCTCAGTCACTGAAATTTTCTGTTGTTGCTGTTGTTTGGTACCAGAAAAAACCTTAAAATATGTGGCGCCCAGTGTTTACCAACCTGGGCTCTGTAGATTCTAAGGATGGAAGCAGTAACACGTGTTTCAATATATCCAATACATATTATAAATTCTCCAATGCATGTGGCCCTTAATAAATAATTGTATGCATTGAAGGGCTTAAACAAATTATAACATATCTTTGCTTTTATTTTGCAATTTTATCAACTCAGTATGTGACAGTAAGGTATAATATACCTAGATAAAAGTAAGCCTTAGTAAAACAGAATCCTGGAATTCTGGCACCAGGCCAACAAATCAGGTGGTCCGATAAGATTCATCCAAGAGAGAGTCTTTAAACTAGTAGTTCATGAAGTCAATAAAATCGTGTGTCTAGAAGGGCTGAGCCCACACACTAGACTGGGAAATAAATCCAGGTTACTCAATATAATTTCATTTGAAAAAAGGAAACTCTCTGAAGTATTTAAAGAGATGCTCCTTCCTGAGGATCTGATGATAACCCTTGCTTAGAATGCTTTAAAAATCACACATGAAACTGAAAACACCTTATTAGATATGAAGTGACTAAATCATGATCTGGAGTGGCTATTGCTGGGGAATATTTAGTGGCTTTACAGAGGACATCATGGTCATGAGCAAATGTAGTATTTATTTTAAGAGGGCTTTCCAAGCAGGTAAGGGTTCTTTGCAACCAAAGGACCTCCTGACCCTTCCCACTGTCACAGCATACGACCCAGTGAGAAAGGACGCGGCCACAGCAGTGGCCATCCCCACAGAAGATTTCAGGCCTGCAACCCATTTCATTCGAGAATTAACTATAGAACAATAATCAAATAAAACCTTCTTTTGAGGGAGATTTTATAATAGGAACATTGATAAAAAGAAGTACATTTTTCCATTCACTGTAATGTAAATTCTAAAGGGTCAAGCCTCTCTTTCTTGTTTGTAACTGTGTACCAGCCACGCTGCAGTGCCTGGTGTCTCATTAGAGTTTCATTTGTAGAATAAGTAAATTTTTTAAATGAATGAATTTTTAAATAGACTATTATGTCAAGAGCAATATGGAACTCAAAGGCAAACACCCAGGACAAAGGCTATTCCCCTATTGAAACAATATCAGCTAAATTTCAAGGATGAATGACGCTAAAAGGGTCTTTAAAGGTAAGACCTTTGGAATCGTGCATCAATTCTTTCTTTTAAATTTAAATGAATGCCAGAAGTAGCTTGTGGGGATGGAATTGGTGACTGATATTTTGTATGAGTTGTAATTCATTTGTTTTAAACAAGGGTAGAGAAGCAAACAAATGTATTTATTCCATAAGAATGCTAACCCATACTGTCCACTCCAAATGTCAAATTTAAAAGGACATATAAAAATGTAAAAGAGATATAAAATGTAAAAGAGTGAAATCTGTTCTGTAACTGCTTGGTGAAGTGTACTATGAAAGTTATTGCTTTTTCATTCTTTTCTTTGTATATATCTTATCTTTCACAATAAAAAATGTTTAAAAAATGTAATAGAGATATCTCAAATCTAGACTTGAAAAATATTTCATGTAATTCATGTCTATTTCTTCTTTGCTTTTACTCTTCTAGTAATTAATAACCATTTTGATCAGGACATGGATGTTCTGTTTTTCATGAGAAAATACTCTAGTTTAAACATGAAATGTTCTATGTCATTGATTGGCCATTACTATTTCTATCAGCCTCCTGTAGCTAAAAAATAATTCCCGAATACTGTCAAAAGGCAATTCAGAGTCATGTTTTCAAAGGAAGCCAGATCACTTGCAAGAATGAAAGTGACTTCTGTTGTCTAGGGATGGCAAATGATTTCTGTAGACATAACAAGGTAGTTATTTTGCCTGCCATTGATTGGATGAGGTTTGTCCATCTTATAGGGGCAAGTTTAGGGCAGATAGGATTTATTTTTTTAGACTTTTTTAATTGTATAGTATAACATATATACAAAACAAAGAAATAAAAATGCAATAGCTTTCAAAGCACTCTTCAACAAGTAGTTACAGGACAGATACCAGAGTTTGTCATGGTCTATCATACGATCCTCTCATATTTTTACCTCTAGCTACTCCAGAATATAGGAGGCTAGAGGGCTTAAATATTTTTTTTATCATCACAAGCGACTTTTCTTCCTTCTTTTTTTGTGAAAAATAACATATGTGCAAAAAAGATATAAATTTCAAAGCACAGCACCACAATTAGTTGTAGAACATATTTCAGAATTTGACATGGGTTACAATTTCACAATTTTAAGTTTTTGCTTCCAGCTGCTCCACAATACTGGAAACTAAAAGAGATACCAATTTAAATGATTCAGCATTCATATTCATTTGTTAAATCTTTTCTTCTCTGTAAAACTCCACCATCACCTTTGATCTTTCCATCCCTCTCTTTAGGGGTGTTTGAGCTATGGTAATTCTAATTTTTTTTATATTAGAAGGTTCTGTCACTAACATGGGTTAAGGAGATGGAACTATCTGATGTTCTGGAGAGGCTGGGCTAGGTTTCAGGACTTATCTGGATCAGGGACCCATCTGGAGGTTGTAGGTTTCTGGAAAGTTACTTTAGTGCATGGAACCCTTGTGGAATCTTATATATTGCCCTAGGTGTTCTTTAGGATTGACTGGAATGGTCCTGGTTGGGGGTTGGCAGGTTATGATAGGTAGCAAGTTCTACCTGAAGCTTGCATTAGAGCAATTTCCATAGTAGCCTCTCGACTGTATTTGAACTCTCTCTGCCACTGATACTTTATTAATTACCCTTCTTTACCCCCTTTTGGTCAGGATGGAATTGTTGGTCCCACAGTGTCAGGTGGATTCATCCCTGGGAGTCATCTCCCATGTTGCCAGGGAGACTTTCAACCCTGGATGTCATGTCCCATGTAGGGGTGAGGGCAGTGACTTCACTTGCAGAGTTGAGTTTAGAGAGACAGAGACCACATCTGAGCAACAAAAGAGGTCCTCCGGAATTAACTCTCAGGCATTCCTATAGGTAGTCTAAGCTTCTCCGCTACTGGCATGAGCTTTACAAGAGTAAGTCTCGTGATCAAGGGCATGGCCTATTAATTTGTGTGTCCCTAAAGTTTGACACAGTATCAGGGGATTCCCTGATGGTAAGTTTTAATAGTTCCATATTTTTCTCCTATCCCACAGGGGAATTTGTCAATACTTTTTGATTATCTGCTTAATATACTCTAGAATGTATCCAGGCATCACAATAATCTAGGCTTTATTTTGCATTAGGTCAAATATAAAGGACCAGCTGGGTCAGCTGCCTTGGAGGAGCTTTTCTTTTCTTTCTTTTTGGTGCATGGTCCGGGAATCGAACCCAGGTCTCCCACATGCGATACAAGCATTCTACCACTGAACCATCGGAGGAGATTTTAAATTTTCAAGATATCAAGAGGAAATTCAAAGAAGAAGTAGGGCACAGGGATTTGAATTCTGTGGGGTCTACAGGGCTTTCTCTATATGTTCATCAACACTTTTTGGAATAGAAAAATGTCAGCTATTCTGCCCGTTTTGACCCTAAGCAATCACATATGCCTAACAAACATGATCTTAGTTTTTTGAATTTTTTGTCATGTAATGCTAAGTGGTTTGGTTCTGGACCCATCAGCCCCTGGTTAGCTATATAATCATGACTAAGAAAATCCATTTCTTTGAGCCTCATTTTCACATATATAACAGGAAAAAAATAAACATAAGCACAATTTGTATGTGTTTAATACCATATAACTCCAGTTGTTTACAATTCTTTACCTGCTTCTTTTTACCTATTACGCCATCTTTAAAATAAATGTCCCCACCTTATTTAAAGAAAAGGGATTTGAGAGAGTCATTATTTTTTGATCTACACACCTTCCCAATAGAGTTGAGCCTACACCTAAATCCCTCCATGCTTTCTAGAGGGAGGCAACTTGGTCTCTGCTGTATTACTCTAAATAATAAGGCAAGAACTTAGTTTTATAAAATTATGTAAATACAAGTCCAGTTGCCTGCTGGGCTCCATTCACTTAGGTAGGCATTATTTGTGCTTATAAACAAACACTTGAGTACATAGTTAAGTAAGAGCTAATTCCACTGCTGATCTAATGTTTGTCCTCAGCTTATCTCAATTTCTCTCCTAAAGTCAATACGTAATCCTTTGGGTATCCATGTGACCCTTGCTGTTTTTCACTGAAGGTGTTTATTCCTGAGTCTCTGCCAATCTGAATTAATTGGTCATTAAAGCAGTTTCCTTGTGCAGTTCTCAGCAAAGCTCCCCAAACTCCAAAATAAAAAAGTTTGAGAGGATTGAGTGAAGTTTAACATCTTTTCACTCGGAAATGATTTTGAAAACTCAGTGTTAGAAATGCTTTCGGATTTCTTTCTGTAGTGATTTCATAGCATACCTCTGAGGAAAGACGTAGTGTCTGTGTTATTGAGAATTCCCTTTGTGCTGGCCTGGCCTCTGGGGATGTCATTCCCTCAAGAAACTAGGCCTGGTAACCAAAAACATCATGTGACAGGCCCAGAGGCAACCTGGGTTGGAGAACACCTCATGCCCTGGGCTGCTACAGTTCCTACAGTCTCTGCTCTCTTGCGGCCTGGTCACACGCACAAGGTCTCTGTGGAAGCTTCAGAGGCTCATCAGAAGAGACTAGCAGGAAGTGCTTGTAGAGATATGCTCCTGGTCCGTGCCTCCAGAAGGCTGGTTGCAGATATATGTTTTGGGGCCTATTTATTGCTTTCATAAGATCTGACATGGATATAAAAAAAGATATGGCTGCAACATCAAGTCCCATGGAAACCTATTGAATTAAGCAGAAAACCAAGAGAGCATTCAAAGGAAATCTTTGCTTTATAGTAGCCAGTGTTGCCAAGATGGGACAGAAATTAGCTCAGCCATCTCAGCTAATCTCAGTAAGTACAGGTCATCTGCAGAGGTGAATGCTTTGTTTCCTAATGGAAATCTGTTTAAGACAGATATCAAATGGTGTTCTCCTTTTGTGAATTTGAATGATTCTTTTCTTACTTGTATGTATGTTTTATTTTCCTTTTTGGACATTATAGATTATATGATTATAGATCAATTAACATTCATTTTGTATTTCAAGATAAAGGCAAACAAATTGAACAATGGAGGTATATTACATTTCTTCCTACAATGACTGATTCATGAAAAGAAAATACAAAAATGTATTTAATGCCATTATAAATTAGAATTACAGTCCAAGAACCCAGATTATGACTCAGAGCCCCTGGTGTCTTAGAAAGTACACTGATTTGAAGAATAAAAATTTGAGCCATAATTCTAGATGGATTATAATAGTTATGCAAATGTAATTATAATTTTCTGTGCAGAAAAACATATTTAAATAGAAAGCACTGCTATGATCTTATTCAGAAGCTACTCTAGTGAATACTTCAACAGTAAGAAAGAATTTGGTGTATTTTAATAATTGTGAGGCGACCGTTATGATTGTATTACTGTACTGTGTAATTTTCTTGTATTGGATGTGTCTCTCTCTTTGTACGATTTTAATTACGAAAAGTAATGACAAACCTTCGTAAATATGCTAATTGTACACAATAGCAATTTTCTCCATGCAGGCATAAAATTCTTGAAAGCATTTTTGCATTTCTAAGGGAAGAAGTCTGTACAGGGAATTCATATGAAAGCCACAGAGGACAGCTTGTATCTGCTCTAAGCATTCATTAAAATCAAGGTGGAGTGCCATCCTCCCGTACAAAAATTTCAAATAAGATATTTTTACTCTTCATGGCTCTACTTTACCAAGACTCTAGCCCTCATAGGATTGACTGAAGGAGGAAATTGGAGAATTTGAACTTGTTCCTAGCCTGATACTGGTTTTGAACAATCTGAAGATTTCTCTGCATGTATTGAGCAAAAGTTCACTGCTTTTGGAACTGGTTTGATGATTGTACAATCAATGCTAAAAGAAGGATAGTTCAGGGTAGAGTTAGTGCAGTGGAAACAGCACTGGGCCAGGAGTCAGAGGATCTAGAGATCAGTCTTCTCATTAGATAAAGAGGGGAAGTGAATCTTCTCTATGATCCCCTCCATCTTCAATGTTCTTTAAGTCTGTTCCTGGAGAGTCTTCTCACTCTTGTGTCTTCAGTGAGAACTTCCTGTTCTCAGTGACTGCAGAGATCCTTCCAATAGCCATCAAAATGCCACTCATGCCAAAGGCTCTCAAGAACTATCAGAGCTCTCTTGGCCATGGGGAATTCTTAAACTCATTCAAAGTTTGCACATCTGGGAGACGCTAGTCCAGACATAATCAGTTATTGCCATAAATAGTGCTTTTCTTTCCTGAACCTCACTGAGTTGCTATCTTGCAGAGCTGTTTTAAGTAATTAATGCATTATTAAAAAGTTAATTTACTCATTTGATAAACTTAGAATTAAAATTAATTTCCTCCTTAACCTAAACATACCTTCTAATGAAATTATGGCTCCTATAATGTAAAGTTAACCTGGAAGCTTCAGGTAGGAAAAGTATTGAATGATCTTTTATTCCTTGTAAAATTGGCCCAGTAGAAAGGAAAACTCCATTCCAGAGCCTAAAACGTTCATTTTCCCCTTCCTCTTATGCAGGGTTTTAAATTTGATTTCTGCTTGCATCGTTTCATGCCAGTCACATCAGAGTCCATAGAAGGACACTTTATAAATTAACCTTAGTTACCATGTACATATTTTATATGTTTTATCCTGGACTTTTCTAGGGAGGAACAAATTTAAAAGAAACATAAAATGGCATCCCTCCCTCAATGAGTTCCTGACATCCATGCTTTTTACTTTGTTTTTCTGACATCCATGCTTTTTGTACTCCCTTCAACTTAGCAAATATGGTCTCTTCCATATCTAAAGGGTAAGGAAGATAATTACTCCAAAAAAGAGGGTGGAGAAGAGCCAAAATGCAGATCAAAACTCCTATCTCTAGAACTCTCTTTACTACCCATCAGCTATTGTATGGTGGGTCCGATGACTCTTGCTTAACAAATATGCCATACTTTTTGAAGTCATTTGGAAAATGTTGTGTTTGGTCAGTGCTATTTAAAGCTGAAAAACTCTCATTTTGTGATATTTATATACTAGAGAAAACTTAATTGATAGGGCAAGTTTCTTGGTGTATGAATGATCTTTCCTACTCTCCTGTTGATAGTTGTCCAAATTCAGAAAAGATAAGTAAATTCTATCATCAGGTCCTTGACAGATGTCATGGATTCAGCATCCAGGCTTCATAGCCAAGCCCAGAACTGGTTTCTGGGAAGGGTACATTTTTGCGTACTGTTAACAGCTTTGAATGGTTTGTGTACCACTGTCTTGGTTAAGGTATATTAGTGTGTCCATAAATGCCAGATTGTTCAACATTCTGCCAGTTTATACTGTTGTTCTAGGGTGATTATCAATAGCACTTCCTTCTACTCTCAAAACTGTCCTTATTTGTGTTATAAATTATAATATTATAATAAAAATTCATCGCATCTTTCTAAACTTCGAGTCTAAATATTTACCTTCCCTTCCTAGATGTTTCTCCTCATGAAAAGTCCCATTTGTCACAGCACGAAGATGAACTAGAAGTCTTAGCTTGACCTAGGAACTACAGATTTGTTACTAAAAGCCAAGACATAAGATCATGGAGAGAAAGAATGTAGATATTGTAATAAATTGGAATGGCATTCAATTTCAGGAAAGAAAAATTAGTGTGTAAATTCTATTCTAGAATTTATTCCATGTTCCTTTAGTATTTATTTGCCTTTTTAACCTATTACATATTTTTCAAACTCCTGAAGTATACAAGTTTTCATAAAAAAATACAACCATCCTTTTAAAGAGTTCAGAGACATGGCATCCAACATCATTAGACATGGCATCAGAGCTCATTCCACATGGGATCCACCATTCACAATTGTTGCAAGGTTTCCAAGGACAGAGCCCCTCACTTTCAAATATAAGGGAGCTGCTGGGATAAACCAAAGCAATTCATAAATCTACACATACAAGGTGGCTATAAATTTTCAGAAATGGAAACAAGTGGTTAATTGTACTGCTTCATTTTTCTTTCACCTTCTAAAATTCTGGTCACTTCATTAGGAAAAGAAAATATTTGAATGCATCTAATGTTTGTGTGTTTGTTTGTTTTCCTTCATGATATTGCCTATCAGTGTTGACCTGGTTTGAGTCCCAAATCTTTTTTTTTTTTTTTTTTTTTAACATGGGCAGGCACCGAGAATTGAACCCAGGTCCTCTGCAGGCAAGCATTCTTGCCCACTGAGCCAACATGGCTCACCTGAGTCCCAACTTTTTGAATGCAAAGAGGAATATGCTAAATATTACTCATGTTTTTTCACTTTAACTTTGCATTTAAAGTAAGTTACTCAGATTTTTCCCTTTGATCTCACAGAAACTTAAAGGTGAAAGGGGCCTGGAGGTCATGTTTTCCCATCACCAATCTTGGGCAGAAATTTCTTTTGGCATCATCATAAATGACCATCTAGCTTCTACTCAACTATATCCAGTGTATAGGATAGCCTGCCCCACTGTTAAAAAGTTCTGACTATCAGAAAGTTTTGTCTTATCCAACATATTCAAGAAACTTCTCTTGAATATTTATTAGCTACACTGTGTGAGGCCCAAACTCAGAAATGAAGACAACAAAATATGCTCTATCCCCAAGAGAGCTTTTAATCCAGACTATTTATACTGTATGTAAATAACAGTAAAATGGTATTAATAATTTTATTATTAATCCAATGAAGGTCTTTGTCAAAAATTCCAAGATTAGGTACATGAAAATGAGGGCATTTCATCCATTTCTTGAAAGGTGAGTGTATCAACAGGTAGAGATGAGAAAAAGAGTCTTCCAGAGAGAACAAGAGAGAGAATCAGTACAACAGTTCAGGGAATAGCAAAGAGTGGGATTTGGCTAGAAAGTGGTGTGTGTAAAGAGGGAAGGTAAAACAAGTGCAAAAGGCAATGGTGAGAAGGTGGTAGAGAACCTACTAGAGGGTTGGACTTGTTCTACAGGTATTAGGGAGCCGGTGATGTTTTTAAAGCCAGGGAATAGAATTATTAGAGCTGTGCTTTGGAAAATGACTCCATCAGCTGATGTGAAATGAATCTAAGAGAGAGCCTGGAAACTGAGTGATTGCTATGGAGGCAATTGCAGCAGTTCAAAAGGAGGTAATGAGAATCAGAACTAGAGGTAATGGCAGTGGAAATGTGTATAAGCAAGGGGAACATTGCTGAATCAACAGGACTTGGCCACTGATTGAATGTGAGGGTTGGGAATGAAGAGGGTAGATGTCAAGGAGAGAGGGAGCAGGTTGAGGAAGTTCTGTGTCCACAAGTACTTACTGAGAATCCATTATGTACAAGAATGTTGCTACTCACTGATGAGGCAAAAAAGACGATTAAGATGTGATACTGGCTTTGTTTAACATGTATTTATTGTGCTTATTCAATAGCACAGACACTGCTGGTAACTAATATTGTCTAGAACTTCTCCAGAAACCTCCCAATAAAACTAAGAAGTCAAACCACAATAGAAATGCTAGCATTTGATAGACAGTGAGTTTCCCTTAGGTGGGAAATCAGGGGAAAATTATTCCAGTCAGAGATTTGTGCAGAATTCTGTGAACTTGCACCACATTTTCAAGGAATGTTGAATTCAGTGAAGACAGAGGGTAATTTGAATGCAGGGAAGTGGATGTGGATGAGGCTGGAAGTAATTTTGAGCAGATGTTTAGGGAATACTAGATATGACACAAAAGAGGTTAGACTTTAATTCTATAAGTAACAGGAAGCTCTGGAAGCATTGTTTGTTTGTCTTGCCTTATTTTTATTTTTATTTTATTTTTTAGCAGTAATGTGAAGTTATTTGCTCTGGGTTTTGAAAGATAAGACTGGTAAAAAGCAGATGATAGATTCAATAATATAAAGTCTGGAGGCATTGGACATGGATGGGTAGATTCTCACAATGGCCCAGACAGGAAGTTCTATTAAAAGCCTGACAAAAAGCAGTGGACTTATAAAGAAGAAAAAAAGATATAGAGCCATTTCAGAGGTGAAGCAAGTCTTCACCCCCTCAAGCAATAGGAATCAAGGTGTCACACTTGTAGAATAGTCTGTCTCTTCCTTTGAGATTATCTTCTTTTCTACTTCCCCTGGCATAGCTTGTCCTTTGTTCTGCACAGCTTTTGGTTGTATTAGAGTATAGTACCTTCCTGCCAGTTTCCAACTATCTTTTCAAGTGGGTAGTTGTATTATGAAGATTATTTTGCCTTTCACTTGATAAGAACATCATCTGTTGATTAGTAATTCCTCAATCACTTTCTTTGCATCAGGAATAATAAATAAATAATATTCAATGGTGAAGAGAGAAAAAAAGACAGTGTAGTTTCATGAAGCACTTACTATTCTTTTAGTCAATGTGGATTCTTTCCTGGCTATGGGGAAACAAACCATCCCACTGTTTTCTAAGCTGTGGTGCCCTCTGAGGCCAAGTTTCAGTAATCACTTTTTCAAGCTGTGGGACTGTGGAATCCAGAAAAGTTTTCTGGGACTTTGGCAATGTGATGACATTAGATTTTAGCTGCCTTCTGCCTTTCCTGAAGAATCCCACATCATGTTAATTTGCACTTTAACTAGATGCATATAATAAGGACTGAATATGAATACTCTGTATGGTAACTGGAGACCAGCAGAACTTCTGCACATAACATTCTCTGCCTGGACTGTATTTCTTAGGTCAGAGTAACTCTGCTATTACCACAAACTAGTGTGTGTCAACTCAGTCCATCTTTGGGTTGTTGATTTGAGAAACAAAAGAAGGTGGGAAATCGATAGTAAAAGAGAGATGCTTTGAATAATGTTATAGATTTTCAGGGAGAAAAATGTAAATGACCAATGCAAGATTTGATATTAAAACCCTTCTTTTGCACCTATGAGGTTTTGAAATGTCAAGTAGTCTAAATTGGAAATAGTGAAAAAACTCAAGAAAACTACAGCAGCCACTAAAAAGTAGGAAAAAAACATGACCTGCCTACAAAATATCACATGCAATTGATAACAGAGAATACCAAATAGTCTTCTATATTTTTTACGTATAGGACTTAACTTTTACGTATATGTGAAAGTAATAAATGTATCATACAATGACAAAAGCTTATGAAGCATAAGCACTATTTCTTATAATTGAAGTAGTAATTAAACACAAATCGTTCCTCGTACCTAGAGGATTTCTCTAAATTGCTTTTCTGACTCTGTCATTGTCGATTTAAAAGGTTTAAGCTGCCTGGGTTCCTAAGAATGAACTACAAGACCCTCTCGGGTATAGCTCTGCCTGTCTCTTTCTTGAATTCCTTTTATCTCTGCCACCCCACCAATGAAAACTTTTTATTCTACCACTGCTGTAGTGGCCCTGCCCTAAATTCACATGTTGTTTCATGCCCGTGGCGGGGGTCTCATACCTCAATACAACATTTACCATATTGTGTTTTAATTATACATTTTGATCTCTCCAGCTAGATTTTATTATCAAGAAATATTTTAAATGGAAGGGGTCATCCATTTGGTCAAGGGGGAGAACAAGATGTTCCATCTTTGATATTTTGTAGGTAATAACATATAAGTGTATACTCTACTTCACGTCTAGAAGTACCTCATGGAATTGTTCATCATTTCTTACCAATAGCTCCTCAGGGAGTTTTAGAAATATTATCTGTTTCAGTTGTGATGCTGGAAGTTCACTATGTTATAGTTTGGAATTTTTAAAGTAAGGATTTAAAAAGAAATCAATTTTGAAGTTCTAAATAGACTTTAGGAAAACTCAGTTATACATGTGAAGCAAAAAATAGATCGGTTTTCAAGAATGATGCATTTGCTCATTTATAGCGAACATTCTGCAAATTGCTGTTTTAAGTAACTGCTTTGCAGCTTCAGGGAGGTTACCAACAGATTTTCTCAACTTTCAAATAAGGAGGAATGGATATAACAGAGATTGAGAATAAATATTACATTGACAAGATTAGACACTCATTTTCTCACACTGGCAAACTGTAATAGAGACATCACAAATTTAAGCAATAAACAGCTTTTTGAAATAGCAAAAATTCATGTTTGGCATTACGAATATAGATACTTAACAGTGGTAAGCAAATGTACAAATTGCCTTTTCGTGATCATGTTCCCAATGTGACAGCAATTAACTGTATAATCTTAACAGAGCGTTCCTCTTTCTCGTGCTGCTCTTCTCATGAATAAATTAAAAGGGTTGGACTGAAATTAAGGTCAGGAGATGTATGGCATGCTTGCCACCCCTGCCTTTAACCCCCTCTCAGACACACCCTTTCCTAAAGTGGATATTGATGAACAATTAATCGGGGTGCTTGCTCCCCTCAAGCCTCAGAATGATACTCAGCATTCTAGAAAGTCCTACTACTAAGTTAGAGTTGAACAAGAGAGAAAGACTTATTTCTGATTTCTCAAACTTCATGCATCTCTTGGTCCAAACTCTAGATCATAAGCAGGTTCATGCTTTGGAATGGGCATTGTTTAATAGCCTCTGATTCTATACAAGACTTGAGGTTTTTTAAATGTTTACCTTGATTTCTTTAAACGTTCCAGACTGTTTTTTTTTTTTTTTTAATATCACCATCTTTATATTTGGTTCTGCCCTTGTAACTCTTTCCTAGAACTTTGGTTTCATCTATTATTCATCTATTCCCCCCAATACTTCAGACTTGAGTTAACTCATCTTTATCATCTTTAATCATGCCACCAACTAGAAACCAAGCTAAAACTGGTGTGTAGATCCCTTGATTCATAGTCGATAGAAGGGAAAAAGGATGGAGACTAGTCAGGGGTCCAGTAATATTCAGGGAGAGATTTTTCAGAAAGACCTACAGACTTTTACACTAAAACACAAATATTTCAATCACTCATTCCCACACTCAAAAAGGATTTTTGGTTCATACATTTTTCCCCCATATAACCTCAATTTTGTTTAATATAACACAAGATGAGCTTTTTAACCTATTTTTGTTTTATTTTTTAAGATAATGTCTCATTCAAAACTTTCTAAATTTGGTTCCACCTTAAATAAACCCACTTTCCAGTGGACTTCTTTTTTGGCATTTGGTTCATGACTTTTTGTTAAAAATTCTAAACCAACAGCTAGAAAAACTAACACCAGATGTCCTAATATTTTTGCCATTCATGAAAGCCAGAAGCTAACATAAGGCCTAGAGGAAGAGTCTGTACCACAGTGAGAACTTCCTATCCCCAATACAATTTATGGAGATAGACTTGAGTATGTCTTTGGCCAGGACAAAGTTGTCCAGCCTGGAATGGACCTGACATGGGATCCCCGTCATTTGGTGTAATCTAATATCAGAAAAGTGATACCAGGTCACAGGAAAAAATAAACTTTCCCCATCTCTCCATTCCTCTCTCTGAATTTTATATGGAGGTATGAATATTGGTTTTCTATCACTGCATAACGAGTCACCACAAACTTAGAGTGTAGAACAGCACACTTTGTTATCTCACTGTTTCCGTGGATTGGGAGTCTAGATGTAACTCAGTGGGTTTCCTTCTCAGGCTGGCACAGGACCACAGCCACAGTGTCATGTCATCTGACCTGTGTTCTTTTCGGAGCTCAGGGCCCTCTTCCAAGCTCACATGTTGTTGGCAGAATGCAGGTCCTTCTGGCTGTAACACTGACGTCCTCAGCTCTAGAGGCCTAGACTTCCTCCTTCACATTTCCTCATTTAAATCTCTAGTGATTGCAGAATTTCGTGTGTAACCCGTTCATCCCTTTTATTTTGAGATCTGTTGAAAGAGAATAAAATTTATGCTGTAATACAATTGTCATCCATAGAAATAGTAGTAACTAATTTTATTGAATATTTAATTATAGGAGAGTCATTTTGCTAAACATATTATAAATGTTATCTCTTTTATCCTATAACCTCCCTATGAAGTAATAATACTAACCACATTTTGTGAAAAGGACACTGAAATTAAAGATGTTAAATAGCTTGGCCATTTTTTCTTAGGCCAGGTCTCAAACAGAGTTCCCTTTGACTCAAAAGTCTAAGCTCATAATAACTGAGGTCTGAACTTTGAAAGGCATGGCTCTAGCTTATATACATTCTCTCTTTCATTTCAGAAAAATGTGCTGACTTGTTGGGTTTGTTTTGTGGTGTAAAGAAAATCACAATTTCATGGCTTTTATCTGAAACTGGGGTTTTATCGTCTGACTTTTACAGTTGGGGCAACACTTGGCTGACTAAGAGGTTGAATGTAGAAACCCCATTTTGTTAGCCGTCTGCAGCATGGCCCACCAGGGCTCCTCTGTAGCTCCAGATAGCCTTGCTTGTCTGTTCTGTGTTCACATTTCTAAACTGATTTCTAGTCATTTTCACAGTGAAACAGTTTATAGGGTCGTGAAAGGCAGTCCTTTCCCCTTTGTGTGCTTTTTATCACATTGGCACCCTGTTTTAGGGATAAATGCCTTTAGATTTTGGAATATCAGCAAGGGTTATTTTCTTCTTAATGTCTATTATTTAGTAGTATGTTGGCATGGAGTGGCTTCATATAAACATCTCTAAATTATGTTGACTGTCTTATTTTATACCTCGCCTTTCCCTTCTGAGCACCTGTTTCCAATTACATTCACAATTCAATGTAGGTAAAACACTGATTGAATTAAAGGTGTGGGGTAGGTAGCAGATCGGTGTGATAGATTAAATTAGCAAAATGGATATTGCATCATTTATTACCTCGAAAGATAACATGATGTCTGTTTTCATTGATAGTTTTCCTTAGGTATTTGATTCATCTCTACTTAGAAAATTTCTTTTCATTACACAAATGTTTAATGGAAATTGGGGTTTGGTTTTATCCTTTCCCAAGTAGACGATAAATCCTGTCTGCCATTGAGAAGAAGCACAATGTGGATTAAAATGAGCTGCCAAATTGATTTTTATGTTTGTCCTGCTTCAGCTTTGGCCCATTCCATTACCTGCATTTTAATGAGGGATTTTCTATGTATGTGGTCCCTTATATCAAGGGTGAAAGCAGTCTGTCACTATGGCAAGACTTTATAGCCCAGAGGCTGAATAGCTATGGGATTAGCAATTACTCCGTGAGGCAAAGTTCACTGCTAACATAACGTGAAATGGAGGCAGTATATATATTCTTTAAAAATATCTCTTTTTTGCTGTGTCATTCAAAACCCGAAAGTCTTCCTTATGGACTCTATTCCTTACACCTAGACTTTACTTTCTGTGAAAATATTCAAAACTTCCTTCGGGATAGGGGTAGGAAATAGAACTTTAAACTACAGAGAGTTATTTACATTTTTGACTAAGTAAATTCCAGGCCCTTTCTTGGGAGATGATTTTGTTAGTTAAAATATGAGGGGGGTTTGTACTCAGATTTGATGCATGTTTTGTGCAATGTTAGGTATGTGGGGAAGAGGGGTAGAGAGACCTGAGAAGAAGAGGAAGAAACATTGCCTAGAGAGGCAGGAACTCTGAAGACAAACTTTGCTTTCTTAACAGAGTGCTAGGATGTGACATTGATGTATTTTATTGTAATATTGCTTCGCTTCCTGTTTGCTTGTATGACAAAATCCCTATCCAAAGCACAATCTGTTTTTGAAGGGAAAGACCCTTTAGAGATTTTAATTCTTTCATCTCTGGATTTATTAAGCAACGATTTTTTGAGCAAGGCACATTTTTGAAGGATTCACAGATATACAAGATTTGACCCCTCTTCTGCTTGAATAGATCTCAATAACAACCACAAGTTGTAAAGATAAAAGTTTCATAAGAAAGGCAGAAATGAACTTCTGTGATAGTATAGAGAAGGGAAATATGGTTTATGTGGCAGGTACAGGGGACAGACATATTGATAAGGAAAGTCATTTTGAAGGCAGTAACTTTAAATTCCGTATTCTAAATTTTAGAACTTATTTATAGGACTGTGCTCCTTAAATCCTCACTAAAAACTAGTATACTTTTAGTTTAAACACAACATGAAAAAACATGATTATCTGATATCTCACTATTCAAAGTGTGTTCCAAGAGCTGGAGGAATGGGCATCACCGGGAAGCTGGTTTAGAAATGAAGAACTTTATTCCCTACCCTGAATCAGAATCTGCATTTTATAAGGCCATGTAGCACACTTAAAGTTTGAGAAACATTGCTCTGATACCCCAATGCAGATAATTCCCTGAGCTTTGGCAAATTGAGAATATCTTGCTTTGATTGGGGTTATAGAAGCAGATAGGCCAACTACAAGGAGAACTGTGAAAAAAAAAGGCAACCCACATACCTCATGCCAGTGAGAAAGGACAAAGAAAATTAATGAATAGCTGACTCAAAATGGGAAAAAAAAAGGCAGTTAATCCACTTGCTGTGTAGGCATCAAGCTTGATACACCTCAGCAGTCCCTAAGGGTCTCACGGTTTCATGGCACTGTAGAATAATTACCATTCATAATAATGAAACCCATGTCATTATGAAAAAAGGTTAAATTATGTTCCACGTCCTTTGATTAAGAAGGCAGGCAGTGCATAATATGTTGTAGAATGGTTTCTAGCAAAAAAAATTGGTTCATTTTACTTTTTAATTATTACTTAAAGCAGTAGGTTTCAATTCAGATGTGCTTTGGGTATCAAAAAACTGATTATTGGGCGGGCCGCGGTGGCTCAGCGGGCAAAGTGCTTGCCTGCTATGCCGGAGGACCTCGGTTCGATTCCCGGCCCCAGCCCATGTAACAAATACGGAGAAACAGAATACAATAAAACAAGAAAATGTTTCCCTTTCTTCCTTCCTTCCTTCCTTCTATCCTTCCTTCCTTCTCTCTGTCTTTCCTTTAAAAAAAAAAAAAAAAAAAAAAAAAAAACTGATTATTCTAAAAAAAATGGTTTTGGAAAGAGGTTATTATTTCTGAGAAAAAAAAAAGCAAGCTGAAATTATGAGACATTATCTATTTTAGGAAAATCCATTGACCTTATTTTACAATTTTAAGAACATACGCATGTATGTATGTATAAGAGTTCCTTAGGCTGAAGTTATCCTTCTTGTTGCAGAACTCCAGGGCTCATTGATCTACAATATTCTGTTAAACTCAGGAGCATCAGTCACAGAATACCATGCGAATGTCCTTCTCTGGAAATGGGCTGGGCCCTGGCTTGGGGAGGCACCACACCACCATGTTTCCAAAGTTTAGGACGTCTAACGGTTTTAATTCTCCTTGCCTTCACTTATTTGGTTGACCTGTGTCGGATTGCTTTCTGGGACAGAAAAATGGAGATCAGTGTCCTATTGCCCCTGAAATTTCTGCTTAATGTCTAAATGTCCCAGTGTACCTATATGTAGAGGTCATTCCAGTCTGCTGACCAGGCTGTCTTTTTCAAAAGCATTGCAGCAGCATTTTGTGAAATCCCTGAAGTTGTGGTAATTTGGGCCAACCCAGGACTTGAAATAGGCAAAAGTTGTTTTCAGTGTCTTTGCTTTAAGTCTCCGTTACCTCTTTTCCCTCTATATGCAATGGGGCACCCTGCTTCCTCAGTAACTCCCCGCTGACCCTGCAAACAGTGCTCTCAGGCTCTCCTCTGTCTACTTAGATGAGGACATCCTAAGAACTGACTGTAAAGTGGGTCCTGTACACTTTGGGGAGATTTAAGTATCACATATCCTTAAGACAATTCTCTGTAATTATGGAGTACTTTAGGGAAAGATACAACTTTACACTGTAAAGCGTCAGTAGTAAGCACCTGAAGGCAAGGATTATGTTAGGTAGAAAAGAACAGTACCCACTGCCTTGCACTATTGGGTACTCAAAGAGTATTTGTGAAATTGAAGCATCAGTACCCTCTTAAAGATATTTCACAAACCAGGAAATGTATGAGTGGGATACGTTTTTATAGAAGGTCTTTTTCTCATCCCTGAATTCATCTAAAGTACATGCCCTATACTTCATTTATGTGGAATCAGTCACAAGCTAATTTAAAAATGATGACATTTTAGCCAAAAAAATTTACTATGAAATCCTTTCTTCTAATAACCTATGTCAAAATATTCTGATTGAACACTTCCCTTCTTGTGAATATTTAAATTATTCCAATGGTCAATAACCACATTTTTAACAAGTCTATTTTTTTTTTACCTGTAATAAGAAACTTTATTTAATGAGTGCTTCTGAGAGTTCTTTGCCTTTATCTTAAGATAGGAGGCATGAATTTCCATATTCAGCTGTCCACCCACCATCTTGACCCACTGATGTTTCAAATGTACTGATTCACAAAAGAATTAAGCACTTTGCTCTCAAGTCTTTCTCTCCTTATGGATTTTCTTTTTTTTTTTTGTTCGTAGCACTTTTATCTTCATGAAAACTCAGGTGTAACAGACAGTAAATATAATTAAAACAATAAAAATGCAACATGAGTGTAATCAAAGAATGAATAAAATTATGGAGCTACCAAGAATGGATTAAAACACATTAATACTGTCTTAATCTGGCATATTCAAAATACTCCACTTTGTATTTGTTTCTTTTTTTTTCTGCTGGAACAAATTACCACAAACTTAGTTGAGTAAATTTATTATTTTCCAGTTCTGGAGGTCGGAAGTCTAAAATGGAATGGTTCCCTGCATTACTTCGGAGGTGCTAAAGGAGTGCCTGTTATATTGTGTTTCCAGCCTTCAGAAGGCCACCTACCCCCTTTCTAACATCACCCCAACCTCTGCCTTTCTTGTCACAGCTCCTTCTCTGACTCTGATTCTTTTTTACTTATAAGAAACCTTGAGATTGCATTGGGCCCACGTGGATAATTAAGGATAATCTCTTCATCTCAAGAACCTTAACTTGGTCAACCCTGCAAAGTGCCTGTTACCCTTTAATTTAACAGATTCACAGGTTTGGGGGGATTTAATGTGGACATAACTACATGCCCTCTGAATCCCCGTCTGTCTTTCCAGTTGCGTTTCTCTATCTGAAACTGGTTCCCTAGTGAACTGATACATTTATTATTCAACCATGCTTTCTATCTTCATGTCTTTTGCAACGATAATGCCCTCCTGCCTTCTCCTCATGTCCAAATAGTTTCCATCCTTCCAGGCAAAGTCAGTTTATATCTACTTCTAGAATTCCTCCCCAATCTTTCTTTGCAACAAGTAGCTTCTCCCTTCTCTGAAATGCCGTAATAATTTATCTCTACTTCTCATGACTCTTCTACATAAATAATTTTAATATAAGGTAGAACACAGTATTTCTTCTTCCCTTCTAGACTATAGCATCTTTGAAGATGTTATAAAAAATGGATCCCATTAATGGGATGGATTAATGGATTAATGGTAATGGATGTCCATTACCCCCACAACCATCCCACTCCCAGCTTCTAGCTCCCCACACAGATCTTTGCCGACTGTGGTGCTCAGTAAATATTTGTTGAAAGAATTGATGAATTTGTCTAAATCACCCCATCCTTTTGGGAGAGTCATCAGACCTAGCATGTATGCACTCACTAAATATTTTACTGTCCAGCATGGCACTGTCCATGCTTGAAATATACGTTGTTTGCTTCCCTCTTTTTTGAAACATTGATTGTTGAAAATAGTAATATGAAAAGAAAATAAGACTTTACCATCCTTTTTTTCTTATAACTCTTTTTAAAGATTTTATTTCCTCTCAGAGGACAAACTTAGGCCTCAGAAAGAGGAAATAAAATTTCCACACCCCTATGATTAGAAATGGCAATATTATTTAAATGGAGAAATTCAAGTTTTATAAAGGCAAGGAAAGTGTTTTTTTTTCCCTAAGCATTCATTTCACTTAGTTGTTTCAGCACATCTAATTGACAGAAATTGCTAGTTACCTTTCTCCCATTTTTTCCCTCTACCAAGATCTTAAAACTGAGTTTCATATCCTGACTCCACAGATGCGACAGAAGTTACCACCCACTTCATTCACCACTAGATGTGTATATCCTTAGTTATGAGAAATTCAGAGCTGCAAAGGAGATAGAAGGGATCATTTTCTCTCCCTTCCTCCACTGTTTTCACATTACCCAAGGGTGTTTTAGTTATTCCTTTCAGTTGGGCAATATTATGAAAACTTCATCTAAATATATCAGTATTTTATTCTCCTGCAGCATTGGATGTGAGGCACTGATATGACAGAACCCTGTTTCTTACACCTCACTGATTTTTCCATGGTGCTCTGAACAGTGAAAGAAAACTGCTCACCTGTTAATTAACATCTAGAAATTCGCTCTCACCTTTTGCTCTACACAAGGCAGAATCCTTTGGCTTTGCCTATATTGTGAAATAATTGTTTTGAATGAAGATAAATGAACATGACTGGCCATGAGAGTCATTTACAGCCGCACATTTGCCTCTGTACCTCAGGATGACATCAACTCTTTTTTCCTTAAAGTGGTCCCCTTAGTTATGATGATTTTACATGCTTTAAGTTTACCTTAGGTCGGTTGTGACCACATAATCTCTGAAGAATAATTTGGATTTTTCCATCAATGATCACCAATTTAGTATAAGCATTCTCTAACCTTTTAGAGCCTGTGTGTGTTTAATATGGTAAATAATTTTGAATATCCTGGGATTATACTCAGTGCCATGTTATCTACGAACTGAAGCTGCACCTCTAATGTTCTCCAGGACATTCCCTGACTAATCTTGAAAGACTGCTGTTTGTGTTTTTTTATTAGTCATGTCAGTACAAACATACAAATAGATAGAGAAAGAAAGAAACTTCCTGCTTATCCTCCATACCCCTTTCGTCCACTCATAGTAATATTTTGAGCTTTTGGATTCCACAATAGAAAAGCCTGTTGCAGGACCCCAGGCTCTCCTCCTGCAATCATCACCTGGACAGAAAGTCAGGTCTCCAGGCATCAGCCTTCATAGACTTTAAGGAAGGCAGCTCCCATGCCATGCTTCATGACTGCTGCCTGAGGGATTCTTCTTGTGAAGGAAAAGGCAGGATCCCCAGAGTGATTCTGGGCAGGCAATGCATTTGTTGCCTACACTTAATTACTCAGCTGCCATATTGTTTCTGAGGATGGTTCTCTCTTTTTACAGGGCAGGAAATTGCACAATGCCATCTGATGGGTATGTGATTTTCAGAGCCTGATCTGAGGCAGCCAAATAGGACATCCAATTCTTCTAGATCCCTTCAAGACAGACAAATGTACTGTATCTCTAAAGTTAATGGCAAAAGGTTAGACACCCTATCAAAGGTGTTTCTGGAAAAAATTCAGAACCTTTAAAATCTTTATCTGTTATGATGAGTGTTTTAGTTTTTTGGCTGCCAATACAAATACCATGCAATGGGTTGGCGTAAACATTGGAAGTTTACTGGCTCATGGTTTTGAGGCTAGGAGAAGTTCAGTTTCAAGGCAAAATTAAGGTGATTCTTTCTTCCTAAAGACTGGCATTTGGGAGCTGACTGCTAGTGATCATTGGCCCTTAGCTCCTCGTTCACTTTGCAATGCACATGGCAGCCTCTCCTGGCCTCTCTCTTCTCTTCTGGGTTCCAATATCTTCAGCTTCTTGCTTCCTGTAATCTGTTTATCTGTCTGAATTCCATTCTGCTTATTAGGACTCCGTTAATAGAATTAAGACCCATCCTGATTGAGGTGGGTCACCTCTTCTTAACTAAAGTAACCTCACCAAAAGATTCTACTTACAATAGGTTCATACCCACAGGAGTAGATTAAGATTTAGAACTGTTTTTTCTTGTGTACAAAATCCAAACCATCACAATGACTAATGGAACTTGGCCTATTATTTCTCTGTTTGTATAAATTTTTTTTTCCAAATCTATTTATTTTCCACATGTTTAGTAAACCAAGTATTTATTAAATACATGAGATATTTATTTATTTATGTACTTATTTATGGCAGTATTACCTTGCAGAAATTATCCTCTCTAGACCCGGGTTATTTTGCACTGAGTTGCCTACAAAACAATAGAGTTAGGAAACAGATAATATGAACGTCCTCCTTAAGTTAATATATGTGGACAATTTTGAAATCTGCTAATTGTGCCATCGTTACTCACAGTGTAGACTCTTCCACTCAACATCCAGGGCCCTTTGTGAGTCAGGCTTGAGGAATGAAATGATGAATATCATTGACATTCAGAAGCTGTTAACTTGTGAAATCATTATCAATTCATTCCTCCTCAATTCATAACCTGTCCATAAGTCCCACAATTTTGTCTTCCAAGCAGTCCTTTCTGTCTATCTCCACAACTACTACATTAGAGTAAGTATATAATCTCTTATCTGGACTACAAAACCTCCTCCTAACTTACCTCTCAGGTTCTAGACTACACTGAAATCCTCATAGCACATTCTCCACTGAGCATTTAGAGTGAACTTTTCAATATGTAAATAAAATTATGTCATTATTCTGCTTTTTAAGTCCTCCAGTGGTTTCCCATTACACTTAAAGTCTCAAGCCTACCTAACATACAGCAGTCCCATGTGGCCAAGGAACTGTCTAACCTGATTTCTCTCTCTCTTACTGATCATTTTGGGGTTATGCTCTATTTCTTTTTGTCCCTCACATGTTGCAAGGTCTTTACAACCTAAGGGCCTTGGCAGCAGTAGTTCCCTGGGGCAGGAATGCTCTTCTTTCCAGGTAATTACATTCTGGTTCACTCTGGTTGTTTCCTGAACATCCAATATAAGGAGCCTCCCCCCAACCCCCCCCCCCCACTTCTACCCTGTTCTAGCACTCTGATACTTTTTAATTTATTTATTGGTTTTTTGGTTGGTTGGTTCATTGCTTAGTTGATTGGTTGAAAGAGAAAAGCAGGGAAGTTCTCTGTGAGAAATAATCTCTCTGTGAGGCTTAGAACAATTGTTAGAGACTTGCCTGATGCTTACAGCAAGGCCATGTTATTCTCCTTCTGGACAGAAACAGTCTCAGGAATAGCAACATCAGACAAAGTAACACTGAAGTCATAATAAAGTACGGCAAGGCAAAGTCACTTAACAGTTTTGTATAAACACAGATAAAATTGAGGCCCCTGTGCAACCCACAAAATATTAACACTTTCTTGGCTAAGATGAGCAATGACTACTTCTTTACCAATTACCCCTTTATCCTCCCCCCAGTCTATTCTTCAGGTAAATAATATGTACTGAGATAGTCATGTAATTGCCCCTGCTTCCTGGCAGCCTGCAATCAAGAACAAAGCACTGCTTTCTTAAACACTCCCCCAAAATCCCATAAGACAAGGCCAAATCCTTTTCTAATGTTTTCTAACACCATCTTACTAAGACACCCCAAGGTTCCCCATGGTGTGTGTTTTCCCTCCCTGCAACAAGTTATACATTTGTACTCCTAGTGGTCTCTGGATGGATGCCATTGGTGGCTGGTAGGTTGATTGGCTGGTTGGTTTTCTGACCCTTTCTACTTGAAGGTCCTCATTTGACTTGTTCACTACTATGTTCTCAGTGACTCCAATAGACCTGGCATTTAGTGTAGCCAATACATATTGGTTGAATGACTTATTTGGTCTCTTTTGCATGGATATTTAATAAGCTTTAGAGAAGTGGTTTTTAAGTGTGGAACCTTGGCCTGAGGACCCCAAACATTCCACTTGATAAATCACTACTTGAACCAGATATGAAAGTCCTTTTTGTGGGCAAGTTGGACACATTGAAATAAGATCTTCACAGTATAATGAAGGGGTACTTACTCGCTTATTAAAAATTAAACAGTATTGGTGTTCATAAGCTAAAAATAAAATGCAATTGCAGTTACTTTCAATTCATTCACAATAGGCCATATTCTGCTAAGCAATGGTACACGTTCATATGCATGGGCATATGAACAGGTAGTAGGGATTCCTACCTAACTTGTATTGGTGTGGTTGCAATTGCTGCTAGTTTTGCTTTTTAAATTAATCTGCTTGTATATTTATTTTTAGCCTTCTCATTTTAGTTTATCTGTGTCCCTTGGCCAACTCTGTTGTTAGACTGATGCGTAGTTGCATCAGCTGTCATTTTCTAATTGTTAGAATTTAGGCAAATAGGTTTTATAGTTAAAGTTTTAGTCTTCCATAAATCTTCCTCCATCCCTTCCCAAATTTACTTGTAGAATAACACTTCAATACATTGTAAGCATTTACAGGTGCAGACTTCAGGGCTATTTTTTCTGCCTAAGTGGGTCAAGAGCAAAACAAGCTTAAGATGAAATAGCTGAAAGAACTCTACTCACACTGAGTATAGCTTTTTAGAATCATTAGCTATGGAAATATTGTGATAACTCATTTTATGAGCTCAGTTAAGGAGGGTGGTCATCTACACTTTGGCTATTGGGTTATTCTTTTGAGTCCATGTCATTTACTGAGCCACTCAGCCTTGAGGCCTTGTGTTTTGTGACCCAGCACTGGCCCAGAGTAGACCACTCCTGAAAACAAAAGACCACTAGCATATCTGCTGTCCTATAACTCATGACAAAAGAAGAGTCAACTCAAATGTTATCCCTATTTATATTTCTCAGTCTATCAGCAATTTTGCTTATTTACCCAGCCTTAGCAAGAGAGAAAGCCTTTTTATCAGTATATACTGTTTTTCTGACACAATAGTCAAAACAGTTATCTGATTACCAAGACAATGGCAGCCTCTAATTCACTCTCAGTGAGTTTCCCCATATCAGGAGATAATAGGACTATTTTCTAAGAGTCAGAGAAATTATTTATTACATAATAAAGCCTTTAATGTAGAAGGACCATTTCACTCTTTAATAAATAATTCCCCAACCTTCCCACTCTGCAGTGATTCAGGGATAAATGTGTAAATGCTTCATTTTTTAGTTACTATGTGGGTGTCTTTCAAAGGATATGATTTTGAAGTAAAACAAATAAAAATAATAATATTTGTGGCTATTTTTTCTTTCCATTCATAGGTGTATGAAACTCTAGCTTCTAATTCAAACTGACATTTCTGTCTATGCTGATAGCTTTCAACCATTTTGTAATTGTGAAATTACAATTAAATACACAAATTGATTAGACCTTGAAATATGGCCTGCCTGTGCATCAGGGAAGATCTTACAGGGGAAAAAAAAGTGTAATAATAACTTCCTTAGAATTTTAGCTTCTCCTAACGCTCTTCCAAAAGTCACAGCTGCTGCGTAGGAAAGCAACTTTGTTTCATCTGGAATCAATTCAGATACAATTAGCTTCTTCTTCTATTTAGATAGAATCTTGATATGCTGGACTTGAAACGACAAACTGTACAAATACTACATGACATACTTTAAAGGTCAGTAAAGGAACCATAAGACATCATGGGTTTCAATCAATTAATGGATCGATTAATCACATTTTATATGTTGACTTATACTATGTTTCCAGACAAGCTCAATACATGCTATAAATTGTATCTAATATTTGTGAAACATGGTCTTCTCCATCAGGAAACTTTTAAATGGGAACAACAATAGTACCTATACTGAAATTAGATATCCAAAATAATAATGAGTGTAGCCTCTAAATCTTATAAAAAATTTAGAGCAGTGGTTCTCAAAGTACTGTTCAGGGAACCTAGGATTGGGGTGTCTCATAAGACCTTTTCACATCTCAAGGTCAAATCTATTTTCATGATAATATTAAGACTTTACTTGTTTTTTTCACTCTCATCCTTTCATGATGGTGTAGTTAAGTTTTTCAGAAGCCGTATGTCATGTGATGTTGCAACGATTGAATAAACAGATATAAGAAATCAGATCTCTTCAAAAAGTGGACATTTTGAAGATTTTCAAAAATGTAAAACAATACTATGCTCTTCAGAAAAAAATTTGTTTTGAAAACAGTTATTTTTTTTAAAGTATGTTATGTTAAAATGTAAAGCAGTTATTATTTTAAATGATTCATAAGTATTTAATATTTTTTCACTTTTAATTTCTAATAGAATAAATATATGTATATATGATCTACACGAACTCGATTTTGTGTCTTCTATAATTTATAAGAGTGCACAGGGACCCTAAGATCAAAATGGAGAGAACTGCTCTTTAGAGAAATACTAGATTATTTGTGATAATCATCTGTACACCTTGTCTTCTGGGGTTCTGAACAATGTATCACTTCCATTAAGTCAATTAACATATGATTAAGTAAACATTCTTTCTAAATTGCCCACAATTTATGTTGCTAGACCCTTCTATTCTTTCCTGGATAATGGTCTCTAGAACATAAAGCATTTTCTTAGCAGAATGGATGAACTCTTGATGATTCCACAATTCAAGCACATTTCCTTGTGTCATGTCATGTGGTGATTCTATATCATAATGTTGTTACATACTGGTGCATCCCAATCAGATGTGAATTGTGTTGTAAGTAATGTATTACTATTAATAGTTTAAGTTCCAAAACAAGTGCATGATTGTGTTTTGTTTTGTTTTCAATAAAAAGTAGAGTAGACTCAAGATTATGCCTATGATAACATCACTCTCACTAGTTTGCATTCCAATATACCTTCTTAAGTGAAAGGGAAAGGCTGAGGTTATAGCCTGTGTGTTGGGAATACACCTGGGAGTGTGTCATGTTTGTGAACTCCATTAGTCATGCTTTTCACAGTGGAAGTGAAGTTGAGACTCTCTAAAGCAATTAAAACAGCATTTATGGAAGTGACTAACTCAGAGCACACTAGAGACGTCAGTGTTTTTGATGGATCTAACTGGGATTCACAAACAAATGTCAATTGAAATAAATCCTACTGTTTTCCTTTGAGTCTAGGTCAAATCTAGTGCATTGCAAAATAATACCTAATATCTTGCCCAGCCTTTGCATGATTATATACCTCTTTCGGAATGGAACAAAATTGTTAAGAACAGTATTTATAAAGCCTTATCTTTTAGACTTCATTAAATATAGGACACTCATTGCTTCCATAGTGAATGAACCATGTGGAAAAATAAATTATCTAGAATCAGAGAACTGAAATAGTCTCTGAAGTACCAAGTACAACTTCATATTAATAGTTAATAATGACTGCTACCATTTATTGATCATTGAATATATTACAGTTTTTCTGCTGTTATATATTGGCTCATCTATACCTCATGAAAATCTCAAAAGGTATGTATTGCCATGAAGCTTGTTTTAGAGACGAAGAAGCTGGGAGAAATTGAGTTAACTAATTCCTGAGGCCCAGTCTTAGACCTTGAACCAAGACCTGTCTTGACTCACTGTTCACGCTCTCACTGCAATCACATATTCCGAGCTTTGGAATGGTGAAGTTGAAACGGTCCCTTGACTTCACAGCAGATGACACCACAGATTAAATGGTTTAATCAAAGTCACAAAATGTGAAACAAAAATCCATATCCCCTCACTTTGGTCCCAGTGTTCCTTAAGTGGTCATTACAGTGTAGGAGCCTAGAAGTTATCCCTGTTCTCTGAACTTTGAGCATTCCTACAACGTAATATAGCTTCCCTGGTATTTATCATAAAATGTGGTGTGTGTGTATGTGTGTGTGTGTGCGTGTGTGTGCGATTTCTTCTTGGTGAAGGAAACTGCCTCACGTCTTCTTGTATTTTCCACAGATTTTTGTACCTAGTTGGGCCATAATATGTGGTAGTTGAACAGATGGATGACTGAATGAATAGTGGTTTTCTGGGTGTAAGCTCTGGAAAATACCAGGAGCCATAAGGGAGGAGAGAAAACAGTCTCCCTCCACTGATTTTCATAAGTCCTCTGATATTATTTGTATTTCATATCAAATTGTTCAAAAGCATTCTTTTGCAAAAAAAAAATGTATGTTTCTATTGCTATCAAAATATTTTAATCACTGGTAGATTTTTAAAATCAGTTAAATAACTAACAAAATTCAACATGGCATAATGATTTTACTAGAATGAGAGCTAAAAAGTGACTCAAATACTTGAATTTTGGCCCTGATTTCCCATTTGCTAGCCACATTTCTGTGCTATAGAGTTCTCATGTTTCAAATTGTAATTATGATATTCTTGCTCGGTATTTATTCCTTACCAGGTTTTGGTAAGGATAAATGAAAGTGTGTATTAAAATGATATATAGTGCAAAAGTAACTATTGATTCTCATATTAAATAGTTCATTACAATGGGTTGTTTTTTAGCTTTTAGTCTTTCCAATGTGGGCATTTTCTATGTTAGATTCACACCATCTAATCTAATCCTGTTCAGTAATCGAAGCATTATTAAATTCAGAAAGGTGTCTTTCTTTGTAACTAGAAAGAGTTACTTTCTGGCTCCCATGTCCCCAGAAGTCATGATGTTAAGGACTCAGAGCTGATTCACAGTGGACTGCATCATTGTGCCAACAGGGTCCAAAAGCAGATCAGTAGAAATATAAAAATGTAGACCTATAAAATATTAAAAAAATAAATGTGAAAAAACAGACCTGTGTCTGTGTTCCTAGGACTAGATGACCTTTGATAGAGTTGGTGAAAGAGGGCAATTTTCACAGAGATGGAACAATAGGCTTCTTCTAGAGCATCATATTCACACATCTAGTCGTTTATTTGTTCACTCACTTACTCATTCATTCACTCATCATTTACTTAGCAAGCATGTATTGAGTATCTAATATATGCTAGAGGCTGAGGTTCCAAACATGAAGTGGACAGAGGTTCAGGCCTTGACTTACTAATAATCTAGGAAGAATAAAAAGCAGAGTACAAACAACTATATCAGCAGATGTAGAACTGTCTTATAAGTGATTAAAATAGTTTTATTCCAAAGTACTGGGGAGAACACATGGAAATAATGACTAACTTCCTAGGGGCTTAGGAAGACTGTATGAAAGAATAGCATTTGAGTTTGGTACAAAACTGCGTGTAGGAGTTTACCAGCATTTTTTAAAAAGTTGGGAAAAGGGCATCCCCACATAGAAAAGACAGCATGTTCGCACCAATGAAGATGTAACAGAACATAGCATGCTGGAGACAATGTGAAAATTAGAACAAGTCTTTTGAAAAGTAGTTTGGCAGATTGTGTCAAGATCTGTAAAAATGCTTATGTCAATAGCCCAGAAATCCCAGAAAGGGGAATTCATCTTATGAAAAAAATTCAGAGAGGAAGGTGTTATTTATAATAGCAGAAATACAAAGAGAAATGGGGGCCATTATCCAAAAAAAGAAATATAGAAATATAGCAATACATCAGTTTTGTTATTAGGGTGATCATTAATAATATAAAGCAAGGTGGAAAATGGATGTGCCATCATATCAAATTATTAAACAGAATAAAATTGTATCTTTATTATTGCAACTATTTGAGTTCATATATGTAAACAAATAAGAAATTGAAAGGAACCTGAAATGAAAATCAAAGTAATAACAACAGCAACAATAAAATGATTTATCAAGGTGCTGGGATTGTGAGTGATTTTATTGTAACTCTTAGATTTACATTATAACAGTCATAACATTTATTAATACAAATAATATTTATTGACAATTTCATATGTGGTATTTGCTAGGGTCTCTAGTTGAAAAGATACGGAGCTTGTCATTTATATACTAAATTTTTTTTACTAGTATTTCAGTCTACTCAATTTGTTTTAACATTTGTTTCCCCCTATTATTTGTTAATTTTTTTATCCATACTTTTTACTCATCTGTCCATTCTATAGATAAAAGGAGCATCAGACACAAGGTTTTCACAGTCATATGGTCACATTGAGAAAGTTATATCATTATACAATCATCTTCAAGAAACATGGCTCCTGGAACACAGCTCTACAGTTCCAAGCACTTCCCTCTAGACACTGTAATACACCTAAAACTAAAAAGGGGATATCCAGATAATGCATATGAATAACCTCCAGGATAACCTCTCGACTCTATTTGAAATCTCTCAGCCTCTGAATTTTGTCTCATTTCTCTCTTCCCCCTTTTGGTCGAGAAGGTTTTCTCAGTCCCTTGATGCTGAGTTCCAGCTCATTCTAGGATTTCTGTCCCACATTGCCAGGGAGGTTTGCACCCCTGGGAATCAGGTCACAGGTAGAGAGGGGGAAGGCAGTGAGTTTGCTTTCCATGTTGGCTGAGAAAGAGAGAGAGAAACACAACATCTGAACAACAAAATAGGTTCTCTGAGAGTGTCTCTTAGGCCTAATTTTAAGTAGGCTTAGCCTATCCTTTGAGGAGACAATTTTCGTATGAATGAACCCCAGGGTTGAGGACTCCACCTATTGATTTGGTTGTCCCCACTGCTTGTGAGAATATCAGGAATTCTCCAAGTGGGGAAGTTGAATTTTCCCTTTCTCCACATTGCCCCAAGGGGACTTTGCAAATACTTCTTTATTCACTGTTCAAATCACTCTGGGATTTATCAGGGTATCACACTAACCTGGACAAACCTACAAAATCTCATGCCCTATTCAAGGTTCCATGTACTTATAGTTTTCAATTAAACCGTCTATATAAGTTAAATTAGGAAATGCATTAGTCAAAATATAATTTTTTTTTTTTACCAAATGAACATTTCTTGCTTTAGCCCTACACAGAAGTTGAAATTTTAAAATATGAATGACCATCTATTTTCAACACCCTGCAATATTAACATTCCTTTGTTCTTACTCATTTATTAAAATTTTAAAGAAAAGCACTTGTATGCTTGTACCTTTGCTAAAATAATTAGCTCTACAATTTTCAATATACTTAAAAAACTTGAATCCACTCTATTCTAGGAAATCTTATCCAGATCCATCCATCCTGTCCTAACTAATCTCTCTCTAGATTTTTCAATCTTCTATATCTCTAAATTAAAGGCACTGTGTTTTATATTTTGTAATCACTCAGAAAATACTTGTGGAGTGAAATTGGATAATCCGTCACATCCAAGGATGATGTCACAGTAAGTAGGTTAGGGGTGAGGGTGAACATAGGAGGGTGTGTTTCTCAAAGTAAGAGCCAAAGAACCTGTATAAGAATAACCTGAAATATGTGTTAAACATAGTGTAACATAGTTTACCATCCTCATCCCTGGAAATTAAAATTAGCTTGCCATTAGGTCAGAATGGTGCCAGCAAAATTGCAGTTTTAACAAGCACCCCAGTCCTTAAAATGTGAAGAATCATTGCTATAAAATACTGAGCCCACATGAAATAAGCACATCTGTTGCTGAAGTTTTCTCATGGAATGTGTTTTAATTTCCTAGGCTGCTCAAGCAAATATCTTGAAATGGGAATTTATTACCTTATGCTTTGGGGGCTAAAAGAAATTCAAAGTAAGGTGTCATCATGGCCATCCTTTCCTCTGCAGATTGTCATTCTGAGACTGGCCACTACTAACTCTTGTCTCCTTTGTCACATGGCCAGGCACAGAGCAGCATTTCCTGGTCTCTCCTTTCTCTTCCGGTTCTGTCTGTTTCCAACCTCATGCCTTCTATGACTTTCTCTCTCTCTCTCTGTCTGAATTTTACTCTGTTTATAAAGGACCTCAGTAATAGGATTAAGACCCATCCTGATTGAAATGCGTCACACCTTTACTGAAGTAGCCACATAAAAAGGTCCTAACTTTCTATGAGTTCACACCCATATGAATGGATTAAATTTAAGAACATCTTTTTCTGGGGTACACACAGCTTCAAACCAACACACTCCATCCTCTGGAACCCCCAAAAGACATGTCCTTTCTACATTCAAAATACATACATCCCATCACAACATCCCAAAAGCCTTAGGTCATTTCAGAAAAAAATGCTTAGTACAAAGTCTCATCAATATTGATTGTGGGTATGGTCTGTCCTGGGGCACAATTCCCCTCCGTGGACCTGTGAAACCTAGAATATATCTACTTTCTATATACAATGGAAAAATAGGCATACAATAAATATTCCCATTCCCATGGGGAGAAATTGAAAGGAAAACAAGGGCCCCTGGTTCACACAATTCTGTAACCCAGCAGGGCATACTCCATTAGATTTCAAGGTTTGAGAGTCATCCATGGAACAATATTTCATCCTCTGGTCCTGAAACTGGCAGCCCACCCCTTCCAAGTGCTTCCTCAGCCACCATGCTCTCCTGAAACACTGGGGTGAAGGCTCCACCCTCTCCAATCATCAGGTCAGGTCTCCATCACACACTCCACTTTCTCAGAGCATCAGGATGGCTACCAAACTCTCCAAAATCCCTCAGAGCATCAGGATGGCTACCAAACTCTCCAAAATCCCCAGGGCGTGGATTTCACAATCTCTGAGACTGGATTGGCAGCAATCTTCCTCAATAATGGGTCATAAGGCCTCCTTCTCCAACCGCTCAGGCAGACCCACCCTTTCCCCACACATGATTAGGTCCACTCTGTTGGCCTGAGATGTCTTTGGTCCAGACTTTAGCTTCCATGGTTCTGCTCTTGAGGTGATTTTTCCTTCAATTTTTCCCTTCTCTGTCCCTTTTAGTGCAGGCTGGCAATGGTTCTGTTTTTACTAATTATGTGAAAATGCTTGGCAGCCTTGCATGTGGTTCACAGGGGGTCCAAACCCTCAGAAAATAGAGCCTTCCATAACTTTCTCCTGCATAACTGCATTTCCAATACTGACTTCCTCTGAAATGGCTGACTGGTTCCATGTTCAGTTAAACCCTTATATGGAACACTATTCCCTGGGGACTCCATTTCTAGAGGCTCAGAATTTTCCAATCCATTGGTTTCTGGTTTCTTTGTACCCAGAAATTCAGTTCTCAGCTTATCCCTTTCCCCTCACATTTTACTATAAGCTGTAAGGAGAAAACAGGTTGCATTTTCACACTTAGGTTGGAAATCACCTGAACTAGATATCCAAGTTCATCACTCTCAAGTCCTGCCTTCCATCTGACATCAGAACTCAATTTCTCCAAGTTCTCCACCACTTTAACATAAGGATCACCTTTCTTCCAGTTTCCAATATCATATTTATCATTTCTTTCTAAAGTCTCATTGGAAGTACCTTTAGCATCCACAGCCTCATTGGAAGTACTTTTAGCATCCATATTTCTACCAACAGTCTCTTCAAAGCAATCTAGATCTCTTCTACCAAGTGCCTCATGGTTCTTCCAGTCTCTACCCATTACTCAATTCCAAAGCCATTTCCACATTTTTGGAATTTGCAATGGCAGTACTCTACTCTTCTGATAGCAGAATCTGTTTTAGTTTCCTAGGATTCTTAAGCAAATACCATGACATGTTTGGCTTAAACAATGGGAATTTATTAGTGTATGGTTTTGAGGCTAAAAGAAAGTCCGAATTAAGACTTCATCAAGGCAATGCTTTCTTATCAAAGACTGGAGTTCTGGATCTGGCTGCTGGTGATCCTTGGCTCTTCTGTCACATGGCAAGGCACATGATGGCATCTGCCAGTTTCTCCCTTCTCTTCTGTATTCTGTTGATTTAAGCTTCTTGCTTCCATGGATTTCTCCCTGAATTTCACTCTGCTTATAAAGGATTCCAGTAATAGGATTAAGAGCCCTCCTGATCAGGTAGGTCGCACCTTAACTGATGTAACCTCATCAAAAAGTCCTACTTACAATGTGTTTAGACCTACCTGAAAGGATTAAATTTAAAAAACAGGCTTTTTGAGGCACACATACAGCTTCAAACCACCACAGAAGGTTATATTTATAGGAGTGACCATTTGGAAACTTCTTTTCACTGTTGTACTTATAATTTTGCTTTGTTTCACTGGTTTTCTTATAATGTTGTATTCACTCCAAGCTGAGTCTCTTTTTTCAGCTCAGGTTTTACAATGTTAGTAATTGACAACATTCACTCCTGGTAAGTTAAGATATGGGTTCTGTATGTGCATATGCTTGTGTTTGCACATGGAATTATAGAGTCATCTGTAACCTTCTATGTAGCTATCTTTTCCAGGTCATTGTGTTGTTTAATTTGATTATGTGGTCCATCATCATGAGAGAGTGGGAAAGGAGGGGACTCACATTTGATAACATCTGACAAATTGAACTCAGCTATCTAGCAAAAATATTACATACTGTCTCAGCTACATGTATGGTTTGTGTTCTTTTTAACTTTCCTTCTTTTCCTCCCTCGTTCTTCCCTTCCTCCATTCCCTGTTTTCCCTGTTTCTAATGGACCTAACCATTGGCTTTGGCTTTTTTGATTAATGCTTTTCATAAACCATCATCAAGAATGTATTCAGGGGTGCACAGGTGGCTCATGGTAGAATGCTTGCCTTTCATGCAGGAGACCTGGGTTCGATTCCCAGACCATGCACCGATTAAAAAAAAAGAGACAGAGAGAATATATTCAGTCATGGAATTATGTTTGGTAGAAGGCGTTAACCTACTTGCAATATCTTGATAGACTCAGCTCCTTATTAAGTTTGTCCCTCGTGGCGGATTGAATTGTGTACCCCAGTTTGTAAATGTTCTTGGCCTCAGCCTGCATCCTGGTGAATGTGGACCCATTGTAAATAGGATCTTGTGAAGATATTACTTCAGTTAGGGTGCGGCACAACTGAATCAGTTTGGGGTTTAATTAAGATTGCTGGAGTCCTTTATAAGCAGAGTAAAGCACAGAAACACAGAGAAAGAGCCACAGGAAGAAGCAGGAAGTCAGCAGAACCAGAAAGAGACAGGAGAGCATGTCTCTGTGTGCATTGCCACTTGACATAAAAAGTAAGGAACCAAGGATCCCTGGCAGTCTTGCTGATGTCTCAGTGTTAGACTTGACTATTCTAGCTTCAAACCCATGACCCAATACATCCCCATTGTGTAAGTCAAACCATTATATGGTATTTGTTTTAGAAGCAGGGAAGCTGGAATACTCCTCAAGTCTTGAGGTTGGATCAGAATGAGCCTCTAGTCATCCTTATGTTGAAGTAAGAGAAATATGTAATATAGTCAAAAGCTAAGAAAATGTTTAAACAAAATGAGGTAGGGTCTGGCAGTAGAAATCCTAAAGAAATTACTGAAAAGAGCATATTTTAGCACCCATACCCTTTCACTCTACCTTGGCCAACGTGGAAACCAGCTGGCAGGAAAAAATAACCAAAGGATGTCTGTTTACTGCACTCTTGCTTCATCTTCATGAGTCATTGTGGCACATGAAATGGATTGGGGATTTCTTTCTGGGTAGATTTATTGTCTTAAGCAATTGATGCAGCTTTCATATGATTTCAGGGGGTTGTGATCTTGTAAAGGAAAGCTTACCTCCCTCTAGAGGACTAGAGAACCATCTTAAGAAAATCCCTCTCAGTACGAATGAATTCTTAGAATATGCCCAATGGCCCTGCCGAGATATTTGCACATTCATGTTTCTAATCACAGCAGATAAATAAGAGACCAATTCAGCCAAGTGTGTGTCTGTCTGTGGATACAAGAGGGCCGCTGGGTTTTTATAAATGCTGCTATTTCATATTTCTTCTTTGCACATTAATCTTCCTTTCTCAAAAATATTTTCAACTAAAATATTATGTACTTTGTAAAATCCAATTTGAGAAACATGCATTTTTCTTTTTCTGCTATGATGTTCTCTGTTCTAGTTTCTCTTCTGGTGAACACTCCTATCACTTTTTTTTCTTTTCTTTACTTTTTAATAAAAAATAACTTCCTACTTCTAGTCATTAGAAATCCTGTTGCTATGGCTTTTCCTAAAAAAGGATTCTGAATTTTAAACTACAAGATGATCCTGTGGTTCTCAGAAAGCATGGATAAGAATGAGCTGGGATGCTTATTAGCAGTACAGATTTTTGGAATTCATCTAAGAAAGAGAGAAAATCAGTGTATAGGCAGGAACCCAGAGCTCTGTCTATTTAACAAGCTCCCCTGTTGGGTCTTATTCATAGTAAACTTTGAGAACCACTATTCTAACACAGCAGTGGTGGTTTTGACTTGAAATGAAGATTTGATGTGTAGTCTGTAGACTTTCACTTTCTAGCTTCATTGCTACAGGTGTTATTTAACTCTTCTGAGTGTCAACTCCTTTTTAACATTAGTATAAAAATTGGGGGGAACAATGATATTGAAAGGATTAAAAGACTCAATAGGTTTTTTGATTTTTAAAAAGTATATCAATTTACAGAAATAACTAATATAAAGAAGAGACCTGACAGGAATAGAATAGTGTAAAACAAGCCATAAGATTTAGAATATGTAGTGTTTTACTTAAATAGACATTAACACACTTCCTACCTCCAATCCTTACTTGCAAACACTAGATCTGAAGTTAACATTTTAATGGTATCCCATGACCTCAAATTAGTGCTATCATTATTTTTAAAAAGTAAAAAAATTAGTAGCCATTCAAAACTTCTGAAAATAGGAGGCTTAACGCTTCTCCTTTTGCAATTGAGACCATACAAATTTCTGTTGGATTATTTTTGGAGCACCATATTCTCTCTCCCAGACAGCAGATGTTTTCAGTTCCTTGTTCTTCCTGCCACGGGACCACCATGCCATCCAGGCCCTCTAGGACCTGTAGTGTAGGCTAGCCTGGGCTCAGCCTCCGAGGCTGAAGATAGGGAGTGACTCCAGTGCCTTCCCTGCCACCATCATGAACATCTGCTATGCTCGGTCAGGCAACCTGATGAACATGCAACACTGCAACCTCCTTTGACTTCCCAAGAACTGCCAGATGAAATACTATTTCTACCATGGCCTTGCCTGCTCTAGCTCGCCTACAGCACTGAAGAAGATGACTGGGAGATCATGGAGTATGTCCTGGCCAAAAGGGTAGAGGACTAGATGATATGTCCCCCAAGGACATATTACCTCCCTGGCCATGAAGCATTCACACTGGCGCCTCAAACTGGCCCAGAAGCTGATGGACTAAGATCCCTTGGCCATAATAGAGAACTTCAGCTCCACATCCTTGTCTTGCATATCAGGTGGAGTTACCATTGCACCTCTATTCTAACACTCAACTTTCAAGGTTAGTGAGGTGGAACCCAAATACTCTTCAGATGAGGAAGATTCTGATACTATGAGGGGTTGCTCAGCTATTGCAGATGAGCTGAGGCAACAGCTAGACCTGAAAAAGAAGGATGAGTATGTGAATCCAGGAAGGAAGAGATGGAGACCCAGTGCAGCACAGCTCTGGGTTCTGAAGAGGCATGTCAGGAGGTGAGGAGCCTGGATGGTGCTGAGAGTGGGAGTGACAGCAACACGGAGAGAACCCAGTGTCTGGGACTACTGTTATGGGGGTCCAGTGTTGGGTGTGGGTATCCGAGGATGCCAAACAAGAAGCAGGACAAATTCCTGAAGCTCTTCTGCTTTCAGCTTTTGCCATTATATATCTGGGTTTTCACCTGCAGGGCATAGTCAGAACCACCGAATCAGCCTTGCAACCTGTTTCCACCTTGATCCTCTCTTCTGGTAGAAGTATTCTATTTCTTCTTTCTTTTTCTGGGAGCTCCCTATCTGTCCTATCCTCCCTTTCTTGAGATCATTTCTTTCCCCTCCCAGTAGGAGAAAGTAGCGAATATGAATTGCTACTATGCAGTCAGAACTTGGAGATTTTAAGAAAAGAACAAAATCAATAATTAATTGGAATCTCTAATTATATAAAAAAAAAAAAGTTTTCAATGCCTTAACCCAGCAGCCGTCGTGCAGGGAGGGGGAGTTGGGGCCTTTTCTCTTTCTTATTTGACATCAACTTTTTCCCTTCCTCTAAGTCTTACTCTGGTTGATAAGTAGGGTGTTTTGAAAGCATCTTGAAATTTGCCATTTTTCACCCATTGGATAAAATGGGAGAAAAAAAGTCACTGTCGCTTAATTTGAAACAATCTGTTTAACCTCTCTGCATCATAATCCATCATCTAAACAGTGAAGGAATTGAACTATGTGAGCTATAAAACCTCTTAAAGTTGTAAAAATTAATCTGGTTTTTATGGAATTATACCATGCAGCCCACCACACAATACAGGATTATTTCTATCACTTTTCTTTTTTTTTTTAATCTCTCTCTCCTTTTCATGGCACTCTTTCTCTTATGGCTGCTTTCCTGCAATGCTTCCCTGTCAACAGGAGCATTATCTTGGCTTGAAGCTTCTCTGATGACCTAGAGTAGAAGTTGGGCTCTGTGTCTGAGCCCAGCTGCACTGACCCTGCATGCCAGAGACTTGGCAGGGGGTGGAGGTTAGTGTGGCCAAAGTCACGGAGAGGAAGAGTGGGAAGCGGTCCTAAGACCTCTGCTCCCAGAAATCGTATCTATGGATAGAAAGACTGGGTGGCGGCCTGAGCACAAGAACTGCAGCCACAGCTTCTAGAAGATGGTGGCCCTCTGCCTCGGCAGACTATGCCGTGAGGTTGTCCAAAATAGGATTTGTTCCCTTTCTTGTTTAGTGCTTGGCCTTGTGGGCTAAAAAAAATCCATAAATAGCCTGAGAAATATAACTTGAGGGACTCAGAAGCCTTTTGTATACCCTCAAGTAGCACTTCTGTGATCCTTCAAGTAGCTTTTTATGATCCCTGTAAATGCCTTTTCTAGCCACCTTTGTTGTTTTTTTTTTAATGTTTCTTTTTTTTAAATTATTAATTAATGGAAAAAAAGAAATTAACCCAACATTTAGAAATCATACCATTCTACATATGCAATCAGTGATTCTTAACATCATCACATAGATGCATGATCATCGTTTCTTAGTACATTTGCATCGGTTTAGAAGAACTAGCAACACCCACCTTTGTTTTTAAATGTAAATATCATGGGGAGAAGTAATGATCTCAAGTCCGTCACGACTATTACATTATTAATTTCAATGAAATTATTTTCACAGACTCTTTGTTTACATTTTTAAAAATCTTTGGAGAACTGGTTACTGGACTTATCAGAAGTGTTTGACCAAATTGTCCCATTTCCTTTCTAACACCCTCTTTAAAAACATTGGTGTGCAGATCAGACTTGGAGCTTTCTTCCGATCTCCTCAGCTTCAATTGCTGTTTCTTCCTCTTCTCCCTGGCTTAACTTAGGAGTACCCCAAGTTTGGGTCCTTAGTCCTGTTCTCTTCTCCATCTAGATTTACTTCCTTGACACAATTCCGCATAAAAGAATAAAATAATAATAATAATGAACACATCTGTTTGTAGCTAGTGTAGAAAAGCTTAGTATTTAGAGGAAGTTGTCGCCATGTCGGCACTATTGATGTTTTGGGCCAGATGATTGTTTGTTCTGTGGGGCTGCCCTGTGCACTGTAGGCTGATTCACAGCATTCCTGGCATCTACAAACTGGATGCCAGTATCACCTACTCACTTATGACAACTAAGAATGTCTCCAGGCATTGCCAAATGTTCCCATGAAGCCGAAGATACCGCCCACCCCTCTACCTCCAAACTACTGATTTGCAGTACTTTTTTGAAAGCAAAAAAAAAAAAAAAAAAAAAAAAAAACCTTTAACAATGAAACTAATTAGCCCTTGATTGGATTAATTTTGAAGTTTATATCCTTAAAAGCTAGTAGAATCTGACATCACATCCCACCCCCAACAGCCAACAACAACAACAACAAGAAAGCGTAAAAACTATAATCTATAAACCAGGTTCCAGATTCGGAAGAACTAAGCTTATGTTGGATAGGAAACACCAGAAGGATTTATTTTGTCTTCAGCCCCACACTACTATTAGTGAAAACATGCATATTATCTTGCCTGGGAAGCAACCATAAATGATATCCTAGAGTTGTCAGGTTTAATTCTGCCACTTGTTACTAATTACATCCAGCAGAGAAAAACCAAGGCTTGGGAGGGGTTAATTTGCCCAACTCCAGATAATTGGTCAAACTATTTACTTCTCAGCTCTTCCCATTGCTACCTCTGAGAATCAGAGGTAATTTAGATGGATCTTCACTCTAAATTGTAAAGCTCTTAACACATACATGTAAGGGTGTATTGTTACTTACATTCAGAGAGAAAGGAACTTTGACAAAATTCTCCTGCAGTAGCAGAAAAGCCAAATAGATAGCTAGAAATCTTCTCATACTTGGAGAGATGTGGGTTGTGGAAGTCTTCAGCTAAGACTGCGGGACCTGTGACCAGCAGCCCCCTTCTTAGCCAAACCTACCATATTTCCTTGGCATGAAAAATAGCAGGCCACCATCCTTCTGTCTCTTTTCTTTTCTTCTCTAGACATCTATAGCCATGTTCTTCTAAATGAACTAACTGATCACTTAATGAGTGGATTAATTTTTAATTTGAAAAATAATACACAGCACTGATGGAAAACTGCACAAAATGATACCTAAAAATCTATGCCTCTATCCCACTTTTGAACTCAGTGCCCCTCCTCACTGTGGTTAACTATTTTTATGTCCTTATAGAAATTTTCTCTGCATATGTATGCATACTTTTGTGTGTGTGTATGTTTGTGAGTATAGAATTTACAGAATTTAAATATTGTACCTTTATTTTTGTTTAAATAACAATGCATCTTAGAGCTCTTCTCTTATAAGCACATATGAATTTACCACACTATTTTTCGTACCTGCAGAATATTTGAACTATAAGTCTGTTCTATAATATATCTGATCGGTTGATTATTGATGAATAATTAGATGGTTTGTAGGTTTTGGTTATTACTGTATCACAATAAACATGGATACATGGAGGCATTATTATTACTATTTTCTTTTTGATGGGAAACAATGTGAGCCTTAATCTTTTCTTTTAAAAGAATTAAATTTGAATGTTGAGGATTGCTATTATTCAACAAATAGACCAAATGGATAGAATGAGCACAAAACAAAATATATTTTAAAGAACCTGAAAATCCTTTATAATATATTGATAGTCAATATTGAATAAAAGAGAGGGAGGAAATATATTTGCAAAAAAACCCTTTCAGGAATCTGTTTTTAAAAAGATAGTTGCCAGATCAAAATGAGCTTTGGGATTTCAGCATTGTAAATCTCAGTGGCAATTGACTTATGATGCCATACCAATCAATATTTATCTGAGAATCATTTTAACTAAGTGCCATATGAAAAGGAGTTAGACCTTGAAAATACACGATATCATTGAAATTGGGTGATGAAAAACAATGAAGAGAAGTGGTTCAGGGAAACTTTCTGCTATAAAATTTATTTCTGAAGATCATTCAGTGCTTCTTCTGTTGTGTGTGTGTGTGTGTGTGTGTGTGTGTGTGTGTGTGTGCTTTAAATTTCTATAATAGGATCATTTGAAACACCTGGGTCTCATTATTTATAACCTTCACTGTCAAATTGGATGTGATCATTTCAGTTACCTTGAAGAACTGTCCAAGATATCTATTATTACCATTTGATCAATGGAAGCAAATGTATTTGGGGATAGGTTTCCATATGGTATTCCAGATGTGTATCATCTGCTTACTAAAGGATTATTGTAATTTTTCAGAAGGAAGGCAAAAAATAAGTACATATTTCCATCACTGTATTATACATTTATTCTTTGAGATTTGGGAAGCAGATATGCATCCTTTGATGTTTGTTTTTATTTTTAACGATAGATAAAATGGCATATTTATTGGAATTTAAATCATATTTAAAGAGAACAGTTCTAATTGGCAAAAGAGCTTAATAATGCATTTCTTAATGTTGCATAATTGCCTTTACAAAATCATGCCATAAAAATACTCATTATAAGTGTGGCCTCAAAAAAAAATGTCATTCATTAACTTGGAAATAAAATTATAATTACAATTATAAGGCTTTGAGGCAATTCTGTTAGGAGGGATGCATGCTAATTGCACAGTTTAAGGCTTCTAATTTAATATTAGGCGAAAACACGATAATCATCTGAAGGGGAGCACATAAGAGTTTAAGAGCTGGAGATGTTAAAAAAATAGTTTCCCTTCTGTTTAGAGATCACATTGGATTAGAAAGCACTACAGAGAAAATTCCCTTTGAATGAGAACAGGTATTTATTTGGGTTGGGGGTACAGAGAGCGGTCCGTTCCTGTGCAGTCTCAGCTGCTGAGCAAATTCAACCACAACTACTGCCTAAGACTTTTTGAGCAGGGCGCGGGCAGGGCTGTGTACCAACAGCCTTGTCAACTGCAGACGGAACTGCAGCATCTCTTCCTGCGGTAGCGCGTAAGCCATTGGCTCCTCCGTGACACGTGACTGATAGAGGCTTTTCTGTGTCTTTTCTCGCCCGTCTGTGTGCAGGGCACTGATAGGCCAGGCTGATGCGCAGGCAATTTATCATCTTGATCTCCCACTGAGTCAGGGAGCTCTCCTGTCACCAGTATTGATTTCAGAGGATGGACTAAATTTCCTAGGATTTCCATTAAGAATTAAGAAAAAAGCTCTAAGCACGCAGGGTAGCCAGACAGACATGGATATGAGATGGCACTGTGAAAACTCGCAGGTAGCTTCTTCTATCACAGCCGGTGCTGAGCACAGCTTAGATCTGCAGCATGCAGGGTTTAAGATACCAGAAGACTAAGAACGATAATAATGAAAATTAGCATAAACTTATTCGGATCAACTAATTTTAAGATCTATATTAAGATATTTCTTTTTGGAGATTGCATGTCAAATTTATGCACGCTCTGTATGAAACATAGAAAGACTTTTCTTTTTAATGTCCTTAAACCCTGAGCATGGTTGCTTCTAGTTTTGTTTGCTGCTTTTGGGAGCTTCAGAGGTTTTTCAGCATGCTTGTGGCAAAGACAACCAAAAATTCTGTGTGTGTGTATATATATATATGTATATGTATATATGTATTAAGTTGGTTCAAGTAAAAGCATGAATAAAAACTGCTTTCAATACTTGCAGACTGCTTTATTGTTGTTAATGACTTGGTGATAATTTTGCCTAATCATTTGATTCTGACCATGCATGCTTTTGCGGCAGAGTTGGATGTTCGTTGAGAATTTGTAGAAGTGAAATGTATAAATTAAATGCATGTTCAGTACAAACAGAAAATGTATTAATGATCAGTGATTAAACCGGATTAACTAATGGAGATATTTGATGATGATAAGGTTTTGGTAGCATTTATTTACACTAATTAATTCTGCTTACTGAAAAAAAAAATTGCATGCTTGGGATAATGAAAGTGTATATATTTGTGAAACTGGGTTGACTTGCTTATTTCAAAGGTAGACAATAAGATTTCAGTTTTTAAAAATGCATCCCAGGTGAAAGAATTAGAAATATCTTTTGATTTTAGCCTAGGAGAGGATTCTAGATGCTGTTTGTGTATTAGAGAGATCATGTACATGTTCATGTGTGTGTGAATTTCTTCAGGAAGTGTTGATACCCTTCTAGCTAGTCCTTATTACAGTGAAGAGCAAAAATGTCTTGGCATTCTAACATTTCCCAGGCCCACAGGAATTACAGCTAGCAGAAGCAAGAGTTCAGCCAGATGGACTTGGCATGCTCGGCAGTGAGTGGAGACAATAGGTGGAGGTAGAGCAGATGGAGTGCTGAGGGGAAAGCATATCAGAAAAGGTGTGGGGGGGCGTGTGGAGTGGGGGAGGAGTGTGTTTAGTAGTGAAGGAAACCTGGCCTCTCTTATCATGGGAGCTTCTGGTTGCATCTTCTTTAAATATGAGACAGCATGTCAAAGCTGTTGAGACAGCTATTTTTGTTAGGGAGCCCTTGCCATATAGAATAGGGAACTAAATCCATGAATAGAAGCCACTTTACTAGATTGTGAATAATGTGCTGCCTATTTGGAATTGTTTGTAACTTTGTTCTCTTTGTCATGTTCAGGAAAAGGTATAAGCAATATTAAAATTAAGCTATTATAATATTTGAGTTAGCAGTTTCTAAGTATAAATATAGCAATAACTACTAAATGTATTGTTTGTCAGACTTTATACGGTTCAAGCATCCCTAATCAGGTTAGCTTTCAATTCTAAAAATATTAAGAACCCAATGCTCACTAAATTATTTTTTAATTTCTGGCTTTTAACTGGATTTTCGTTTCTAGAATGTTTTTTTAAATTTTTTTAAGAGTTTAAATAAATTCTTAACCTATGTCCAGTTCAAATTCTGAAATGTAATTAATCTCAGCAACACTTTCCAAGCCTTCTGTCACCCAAGTGCCCAGAGATCTGGGCATAGGCTTGCCCAGAAAGGTCATGGAGCTGGGAGAATATGAAAATCCATTTAGTTCTGAATTCTTTAATTTTAATTATTCTTTCAAAATCGAAGATCAACTTAGACAAATTTCTAGTCCTAAATCCAAATTAATTTGACCAAAATCATTTGGCCAACACATACCAGTAAACTACAAATGAAAACATTTTAAATGTACATCCTTTGGTCCATGAGCTGCCCACAAGCTCACTTGTCAATCATTTTGATTGGTGGCCTTTGTGTATTAGAGCATTCTAATTCTCCAGAAGAATTTTGTCATGGTGCATGTCTCTGCTATTTTAACTCATCTTTTGATCCTTGGCTTGTCATGGAATAACAACTTAGACAAAAAGATGAAAACATTTATCTTTGGTACCTTGTAGTAAATTCAAGATAATTTGCTCAGATCACTTATACTAATTTTCCAAGAATCAAAGAATTAAGATAATTTCCTATTATTTCTGTAGTCCTTTTCCTCTACACTCTGTCTTAGACATTAATGGAAAGAATCCACTAACAGCAAAATGCTCTTCTCAGAAAATTCCCTCCAACATTTTTGATAAATTCAGACACAACTTTGGACAGATACTTAATTCTGAAGGGGTGACTGGTGTTCAATAAGCAAGATAACCAGTGATAAAGAATAAATATTTTCATTGACTTTACACAGTCAAGGGAGCCTAAGAGGTTAAGAGCCACATTCTCCTGACAGGCAAAGTGGAATGAAACTGGAAGTGCCTTGAAATTGGTATTAAATGTCTGGTTGCAATAACCTTTTGGCTCTACAGCCAAACAAATTTCTTAACAAGGCATTTACCAGGGAAATGCTTATATATTTTCAAAATAATTAATGATATAGCATTGCCTATTAAGGATGCTTTGTGTAGTTATGATGAAATGTTACTGTGTATCTTCTATATGTTCCTTTAATTTATGAAATGTGCTCATCCCACAGCATCTGTGAGCATTTGTAAACTACAAGCGCAATCAGTTAACTATATGATGAATGTAGTAAACAGTATGCTAACTGATGGGAAAAGTCCTCTTATCATACACTTTTTAGTTTACAAACAAGGATGTAGCCAACACATCTATAGCAGAAGAGCTTTCAGCCATTGTCTATATTGACAGCGAATGTTCCAGGAACTAAGCTTTCACTCTGCCCATTTGGAAAATGACTCATTTGAAACAAGATTTCACCCTGTCAAAATTAGTGCTCTCAATTCCAGCATTAGGAGCAGTAGCAAAATCCATAGGTACACAGTGTTTGGGAATGTTTAGCTATACTTGCACCGCGTGGTACATCTTCTTAGTCTTCTCTCTTTAGCTTGCTGTTCCCCCTATTCCCAGCCTCGTTATTTCTCTATGCTTTACGCATTATGTCCTCAAATACCTGTAGATAGAAAAATTTGTCATGCCACTAGCGTCAGACCTCAAGAGTATAAAACGTAAACAATAAGCTGTGTCTCAATTCAGCAGAGTATAGTGACACCAAGTTGGCCTGTATACATTCTTATGTATATTTAGCCTTTGACTTTGATTTCTACTAGGGTTACCGATATTGACCCAGAAACATTGATTTTACTTTCTGCTATCTTATTTACACTTGTTTGACTACTGATACGTGACTCTCCTGAAGGCTTCTCTCCTCCTTTGCTATAGCTTGGAGAATGGAGCCAAACACAATTTCGTGGAGTAGGTAGGCAATACCAGCTCAGAATAATTGGAGAGAGTCACAGCTAGTTATAAATCCATTGTATAAACTCATGGCTGTGTCTTCAGTCTCGTAACAGATTCAGGACACTCTGAATCCAAACTCAGTAACAACCATGGAAAAGCAAAAATGTTCTTAGTGTATAAGAGACTTTCTATATTTTCTTGCCAAAATCGTCTGATTGTTACAACACATTTCCATTTGTGGCTCAAACTTTCACCATCATTTGAATTCACTTGATCAGACATTAGGCACTATTTCAGGACTGTTTTCAAAAATGAGTCATATGTTTTTGTTTGTAATATTGTGCTATATATTTTTGATACTGCAGATTAAGCCACAATTTCATTATTTTGTTGATAATAAAAAAGGCTGAAATATTTTTCTTCCTATTTTCCCACAACCATAATATAATATCATTTGTTATAAAGACCTCATTATTTTATTTATTGTTTAGTTTACAAAATGAAAACTATATGTAACGGTGAGAATGACTTGAATGTTATTTTAAGGAACCAAAAGAAATCAGTCCCCCAAATAAATCAGTTATAAAGTCTGTGAACTCTCATCTTTCTTTCCACTGCTTTTTCGTTAAAGCACAATGGGTTTTGTAGGATGCCACAATCTTGGCTTGTAAGCCTATTTCAGCTTTTTGATCCGAAATATGATTATATAAGTTCACAGCCTTGATTCACTAGTAAATTTATGGGGAGTGTAGGGGTTTCATGGCAGAGGAAAATGCCTTCACCTGGCTGACGTTTGAATTTTTCAAAATTGAGCACTCCTAGAGCATAATCAAAGACAAAATGCCTTCCCAACCATCCCAGTGAAGAAATCTGCTTATATTGAAAATTATTTATTATATGTACAGAAGTATAGATTGCATACATAAAATGCAATATATAATAAAAATGTGTATTTAGTATACAAAACAAAGGCCATCTTTATGACTTTAGAACAATACTATTTTATTGTCAGATCAAAATCTTTTATAGAATTGTGATTTATAATTCTAAGCTTCTTATTTTGGAGTTGCATAGGAATAGCCTTATAAAGTCAATTCTCAATTACTCATGTGGAATTATCTTCACAATAGATTACGTTCCATGACTAGATTTGCTTTCTGAACCACTTACTTTCCCATTGGTTGAAAATCATTGTTTTCAGTTATAAACTATGCCTTTTCTCAATTACCTCAGTTAAATCTGAGTGGACCACCTATCCATTAGGTTTGTAGTAGGGCCACTGTACTTTCAGAGCAGAATATAATATGTATTTGAATATCTGTCTGTATAAAAGTCTGCTAAATATGTAGCTAATATAGGTGTAGGCTTAAAGGTAACATATAATGAACCAGAAATTTGGAGGTAAAAGCCACTCTTGGGTTTGCCAAGAGATTCCTTAGCCTTCAAGAAGTCTAACAATTCTTCCCAGAATGTTGGCAATTATGCATAAGCAAATACTAAGTTCCCTTCACTGCTAATATGAAATATGTGCTCTGTGTTTGTTTGAACACCCCTAGTTATCCAGTCACAAAATAAAAGGTAACAAAATCAGTTCAGGTCAGGTCAGAGGGGCTATACATCCTCTGATATCAGTCCCAGCCTCTGCAGTAGTTAAAAGAAATTGAAGATAGTTGAATACGAGGCAAACTCTCAGGTAGCTTGTGTCAAAATCAGTCAGGATGATTGTTTCCTGTTCTACATATTTATTTCTTTAAATCCAGTTTCCATGCTATATGAATAATAAAAGTAATGCAAAATGTGTGCAACTTTTAAACTTAAAATCAACTGCCTATTTAGTTTGTGTTTCCTCTCATTATCGTTAAAAGTGGCCATTGTGGCTAAATGTTTTCTTTTAAAACTCAAGATATTGGTTTCTTTTTACAATAATTGGGATGATTTGAAATACTGAGCCATTTTTCTAATAATAAATAGACACTTTGGCATAAGCTTAACTCTCAGGCCACTAATGTATAATTTAGTGAGTTTAGTAAGTTACTGGAGCTATAACTTTCAGTTTGCCTGATTCTGCTTCATTCTCTGTTGACTTTATTTCCCTTTTTTTACAGGGTGGGTGAGTGTGGGTGAGCATGGTAGGAGGCAAGGGTCTGGCTTTGGATGAAACAATTTCTGAATAAATAATAACAATTAGGTAAACAATCTACTCATATTGTTATCAATACTATTATTTCTTCAGTATATAGTTTCAGATACAGTGAATGATTATGGGAAATTTTATGAACCATTCATTTGAAGTGACTGAAATGATATCTTGATATGTCTGTAAATATTGTAAGAAAGGGACAGAAATGCATAGATTCCCTTTTATGCTTGTAGTTGTTATATTTCTGTTTATGAATGTATCTGTGTATATATAAATAAATAAATATATATATATATATTTATATATACATTTTTTTGCATGGGCAGGCACTGGGAGTCGAACCCAGGTCTCTGACATGGCAGGCGAGAACTCTGCCTGCTGAGCCACCATGGCCCGTCCTGTACCTTTTTGGGGGGGGGGGGGGGTCCATGGTCCGGGAATTGAACCAGGTCTCCCACATGAAAGGTGAGCATTCTACCACTGAACCACCCATGCACCCGCACCCTGTACCTTTTTAAAGAGAATTTTTATATATAACAGCTTTGTCAACATGTATGCATATGTAAAATTTGATCAAATCAGTATGCCTTTTTTTAAAAATAAGCATTCTACAGAATATTACAGATTCATAGGAAAGTTGCAGACATATGGACTGTTCATCTTCTATCTAGCTTCCTCTAATGTTAACATCTTACATATCCACTATACATCTGTCAATATAAGAAGTTGACATTCATTATGCAATTTGAGAAGTGACTTGTTTCTAGAATTCTTGTGTCAAAGATACACCTGAATGTCATCAGACTGCTTTTGGGAGATTTCAGTGTCTCTTTGCTTCATTCCCACCAATTATCTGAGAGAATCTCCTTCATTGAACTCCTCAGTGTTTCCACTTACAATATTTTAGGAGAAAAAATAATTAACAGGAAAACAGTCCTTTTTTGTTTGTACCTATTTGTATTCTGGATTTGGTCTCAGAATCTCTTTTCCTCTTTCTTTGTCACTGGGAAATATATACCATTCCCTGCCCAGAACTCATTCCTAAACTTCAAATCCACCTTTCTAGCTGCTTTCAACTCACCTCAAATTCAACACATCCCAATGTGAACAGGTTATTTTTTGGAGCTTATCTGATTTGAAAGCATTTTCTTTTAATTGATTTATATAAAGAAATTATATTGGAGAATGTTCTTCAGCTACTGGTGTGATGAACTTCTTAATTTTTCTGGTTCTTGATTTCTCCATTTGTAAGGTGAGGGGTTTGCAGCTCTACTGCTTCATGATTTTAGAGTGTAAATGTGAGTTTTCTTTGAGAAAAGTTTTAAAGATCAGTGGTCTTAGAAATATAACTGCTTTGTCATTTTGTCGAATTGTCTTACCAAAATTTTGAGATGAATTTGTATCTGGGATTTTCACCTGGAATTTTCATTTTCAGGTTATTATGAGAATAATTAAGTCATGGCTGGCATTGATCAGAACAAAAACCCCTTTTCCATTCCCATAATAAATAATAGGAAGGCTCATTAGCATTCTGTGTGCAAAGCTGGAAGATTTCAGGGGATTGGAGATTTGGAATCCTAGAAACTCACAATAGGAAATGTACAGAAGAAGCAGCATCTTTTCATTTCAACATCATTTTGACAAATGAGGAAAATTTTGCACTGTGTACATCACAAAAGCAAACAAAATTCTGTGGAAACAAAGGAATGGGACCCCATGTGGCCCATTCTTTTCTTTATGTTCCAAAATCCTCCACCTTTGCTAAGAGATCTTGAAATTATTTCAAATCTATTTTTCATATGATAGCTGCCAAAAGGGCCAAATCATTTGTTTTAAGTGAAAATATTTATTAATGTGTCAAGAAACTCTGAATCCCTCTTTTCTGTTTCTAATAAGAGCCCTGTGGTATAAAATGAAGGGCTGAGTCTACTAAATAATTACTCATGTGAATGCTATGCCCGCTGTGTGTATTTTTAGGCTTTATAGCAATAATTATTTTATAAATTTCTGCATAATCAGGACTAAAAGTACTCAACCCCAAATCAGTTTCAGATTCTCCTCCAAGAAATAAGGTGCACTGTGGCTTCTAGCGGAAGTAGTGACATAAGCAATCAACAACATAGTCTGAGAAAAATTCTCGTTATGATGAAGATTTATGAAAAAAACATAAGTGTCAAATGAGATCCTCAAAGAACAAGAGTTTGTAAGCATTTTCCTATAAATATGATAAAGAAAGTGGGTCGATATAGGGAGCAAATGTTTAGGTTCACCTACAGTAATTGGAAAACTTCAGCAACAAAATATTCTTTAGACACAAGAAAGTGAAATTAATACTTTAATGTTTATGATTTCAAGACTTTTAAATATGTAGGTGTCGTGATTGCATTTTTTTCTATTTTCTATCTGCATCTAACCATAATCCTTGCCAGGATTCAGTGGGTCCTCTTGGTGACCAAGAGTTTGAGGTGCAAATTGAAATGTACAGCAGAGGTTCGGTTTTTAATCTGATCATATAATGACAGATCAATTTCCCGAACACAGTTGCCTTGAAACACCTCACCTTTAAAGCATCCCTGAATCCTTCAAAGCTTCAGAAGCATTGTGACTCTTGGAGGAGAGAAGAAGGGTGAAATATTTTGAGGTGTGGTGAACACACATTTCAGCCAGATCTTTTCATTGTGGCTACATGAGCTATGGACCTGGACCTCTAGCAGCACCCCTGAAGCATATGACCACTTTATCACCCTTAGAATCTTTCTTTTCTAATTGACCATTGCCTATTTTGTTCTTTTATTGGAAATAATTCCTCTTATCATTTTAAATTTCCTATAACCAGTGGAATTGACTTTGAGCAAAGTATGCATGGATTCTGAAAAGGCTTCATCAGATGACTCACCATTCTTAACCCATTTTAATTAATTAAAATGACTGAGCAACTGCCTCTGTTTATTTCACCCTGATTTGTTTAGTGAAAGATGGTCAAGGATGGGAAAACTCTCTAGTGGATAATTCTGTTCTGTGCCCTTAAGGAACTGATGGTACAATTAAGGTTTAGGGCTTAGGAGGAGAGGGCCCTTTGTGATCATAACAGAAACTAAATGAAAGATGCTCTATTTAGGTGGCTAGTCTCTGAGCAGATCTTTTTTTGATGGATTTTCATATTTGTACGTTTTATAATGCTTCTTTTCTTTTAGGCCTTTTCCAAAATTTTCAAATAACCATCTATTTCAGAGCTTACTGGGTGAAAGAGTAATACCTGACTTTGCTAAGTCTGAAGTACCCCGTCAGTGGGTTTCACTTGTAAGGTGTACCCCTGAGACACCCTGCCACTCTCCAACATAGATGAAAGAAACTTTCTTTCCTCTTCTCTACCTTTTCTTCATAACGCATTACCTTATTGTTTCTTTATAATGCCTTCCTTCACTCTTTTTTTCTACTCTGACTCTATCAGCAGCCTGCCAGTGGCTTTCCTTAGCTCTATACCTGTCACTTAAAGAATTGCATTTTTAAACCACCCCCTAGCTCTGAGATTGCTGAGTCACTAGTAATTATAGACCTCATGGAGGTCAGGACAATACACTAAATTCTGTGACATTGAAAGGAAATTTATTGAGCATAACTTAATTAGATGAGTAAGGTATTTGCAGGATTTGAAGATCCAAAGTCTTAAAGCTTAGACATGGTGAGAGTAGCAAGTTGGGCAGAAATTACAGAATGCTCAGGATATAAATAACAAAAATTTAAATTTTAATAAATCCCTGATACTTCCTTTATATTTTTGTTGGTTTGTTTCTTTTATTTGGGTTTAATTTTCTCCTTTAAATCAAGGGCGTAATTTCTGTTGTTTTTGAAGTTTTTTTTTATTTATTTAGTGTCTTAATTCTTAGGAATCATGGTGAAATAGTCAATATTGTAACTACCTAAAACCACTAGTTGTTCATTGGCATCCATCATGTTTAACTGAAAAGTAAGTGTTTTGGAGCCAACAAATTTCACTTTGTTGCTATAGCATTATTCCCTGCATACTGATGTTTCACTTGTGGTGGTTATCAAGCCATTTCATGAAATCAAAGAGTATTAGATTTATGGATATATCTACATATTAAATATTTATATATTTATAAACCTTTTCTTTTTGAAATAATTCTAAATTCACAGAAAGTTGCAAAGGAGTGTGTAAGGGGATCCCCTGCGCTCCTCACCAGCCTCCCCCTGTGTTTACATCTTAAATAACCAATCCAATATCTAAAGCAGAATATTGGCATTGGTATAAACCAGAGAGCTCATTCAGATTTCACTGGTTATGCATGCATTCGTTACTGTATGTGTGTGCGTGTATGTGTGTGTCTATGCAATTTTATTATATGTGGCTTTGTTTATCTACCACCACAATCAAGATGCTTAATTGTACCATCACCACAAGACTTTCTTGGACTACCCCTAATTATTATCTTTTAACGCAATCAGAGTAGCCATCTCTAACCTACCTGTATTCGGTGCTTTACCTCTACCAATGAGTTAGAAAATGATAGAGCTCTAGATCAAATCTCAGTTTACTGTGTCCTATCCTAGATCTGTTTCGGGCATTCCACTTTACATTCTCAATTTATAAAGTAGGCAGATGTTGTTCAGCCAGTTTAATGACAAGATAATTGAAACAAACAAAAGTTTTAAAATAATTTAGTTGACCTATTTCACCTTAATTCTGGATTTTTAAAAATTGAATATTCTATTATTGGATGTATAATGGGTCAAGGGCATTTTAACAATCAATGGAAGCACTGGATTAGTATTTCAAACTAAGCATGTATATTATAGAGGTATGTTGCTTCATAGGGACTCAGCATGATTGCTGTGTGGAAGAAGGCAGTGGTTTGTATCTATAGAGGCCTAGACATTTAGCTACAATTTATAAAATCAGCACTCTCCTCTCCCCAGAAAGAATTGAATGCCTACTCCCTTCCATTCACCCACAAACACACCCATTAGATAGCAAATATTAAGAATTCTTTCCTTTTTCAAGTCTGTCCCTAATACTTTAATTTGGTCACCACTTATAAAACTGCTGGGTGAACTTTGAAGGAGAGGGATTGGGCACTGAGGCATGTAATTTGACCCATTCACCTATTTGATATTCACTTTAGAAACGTTTTTGGTGCTACTTACCTTGGGGAATCAATCTGATAATAAAAGAGTAGAATAGAAAATATTTGGAAAGAGTCTGAGGCAAAAGAGTTTTCTACTTTATCAGCATCATAAAAATTAGAGATGTAAAAGATCCAGTAGCTGATTTGCCCTATTTCCATAGAAATTGCAGTGAACATTTTTCAAAAGGCCTAATCTATTTTTGTTTAAAATAAATGGGAACTCAATGCAGATTCTTGTTAGAACTTGAAACTGCTGATTGTTGTGCTTTCCGGGTTGTTTTTCTTTTTAGATCCACTTGACAGTTTGCATAGCTAATTATTATGTTCTCATTTGTTTAATTCCAGCATTGCTGTAGGCTTTTTAGAATGGGGTTTGGGATGGGGTGCAGTGCTGCTGCAGTTTAAAAGTACATCCACAAACTGTTAAATCAGAGGGGTGGGGTGGTCAAGAGAATGATTATATACGTGTTCCCATGCGTTTTGGAAGATGTGGAAAAGTTAAAATAGCAAAGTAAATTTTAATTAACTACCAGCTTACGTAGCTAATAATGCTTTTGCGGGGAGTTTTGTCTGTAATCTAATGCAGGATATAGCTGGGTCCCCTGTGGTCCCATTTTATGTAGGGTACTTTGTATCATGATGGATCATTTTCAGCAAAAGCTTTTTGCTAGGAAAACTGGAAAATTACTCTCAGAAATCCAGCTCTTCCTTGCCAGTGAATTAATTTAAAACTATATTGATTTGATTTGCATAGTATTAATTATAGATGGAGAAAGCTTTGTAATTTGAAGAGAATTTAACTACTTCCTATACCAAACAGATAGCTTTAAAACGTCCCAATTTTAGTGATCCGTGAATTCCATTTATGGGACAGAAGAATGCTATTGTCAAGAATCATTACCTTTATTGTCTATGAATCATGAATCCATCCTGCAGGTTTTGGAATTCAGAAGCATTACTGAGCCATCTACTAACAATTGGGGTAGTGATAAAGAGATAAAATGATGGTACTTTTTTTGGGGTGGGGAGGGGGCAGGATGATTTAATGACTAGAATTACATATTTTCATTTTCTTTCCTGCATTGTAGGAGGGGATGCTTTTAAAGAGGTTCATTAGACTGGAAGTTTGCTTTAATTGAGCATCCTATGCAATTATCATGCTTCTCAGAGGACACATCCTTTTGAATAAGGAAATTAATATGAAATCCAGTAGAAAATTTTTGCAGCTATTTCATATTGGGAGTGCAATTCTGTGTTTGCAGCAATGGCAGAAAAAAGTGCTGATAGTTGAATTTAGGTATACACCCTCTCTGAGAGCAGCCAAACTGGAGAAATTGGCCAGCAAAGAGCAAATAATGAATGACTAGAACTCCACATTTGCATAAATTCCTAAATAAATAAATAAGTAAATGGCATTTCATAGTTTCTGGTTGCTATAGGGGACAGAGACAGTTATTTCCAAACCTTTCAAGGCACAATGAATGGCAAACATTGTTTGCCTAGTGATTTGAACCTACACATATGAACTCGGTTAATGCTTGAGAGCTAAGATGAAACTCATACACATTCTTGCAAACCATTGCCATGGCAACATACCTAAAATTTCCAAGGTCTGTCTCCCTTGAGCTTGCACCTGCAGTTAGGTTATTGTGAAACAAAAAAGAAAGCTTTCCAGCTTGAAAATGCTTTGGAATGATTGGGAATATGTTTTGAAATAAAGTGGAGTTTAAAAGTTGAAAAGCAAGAGAGAACATTCAGGAAAAAAAGTACATTTACATTTTTCATGCAATGTCTGGCTGTTTTTTTCCCCTTCTTAAGTTCACAATATTGTTGACATGAGCAAATGTGGATAGTCTACCTATTGTGGTTATTATAACATAGGGGTTTTGCCTTCTTTGATGAGAACCATGCTGCCTCTTGGCATGCTAAAGGTAACATGTGCATGTCTTGCATTATAATAATAATGAAGGCAATAATAGCCAAGATTTATTTAGTGGTTAATGTGTACCAGGAACAGTGTTAAGCACTTCATCTATCATGATATTCTTAATTCTTACAACTACCCTGCAGAGATTGTCAGTGTATCCTTCCTATTTCGCAAACGAGAGGTTAAATCAATCATCCAAGCTCTAACAGCTTCAAGTAGCAGAGTACAGATTTAAACTTGACTCCGGCGCCCAAACATTGAAGCACTAGGGAGCAGGACTAACAAAACCCCATAACCAATATCACTCCTCTCCTCAATTTGTCAAGCAACAGGTGGTCCTAGGAAACCAGAAAGAAGCTACCATGAAGATCTGCTCAGGATACACTGGGTAAATCGCCCACCCAAGATAAATACAGCTGGAACAGTGTATGGCAGCATCAGGTTCTACCTATAAGTACAAGCCAAGGTACCTCTCCATTTTTCAAATAGCATTGTGGTCAGGGACCATGAAACTAGCCACCTTCCTTATTACATCACCTCATCTCCATCTTCTCCAAGGGAGGCTTGGCTTCTAGTTGACTAAACCTTGAAAAGTAGACATTGAGGTATTTAGAATCTAGTTCCAGTAAGATCTCTTGGACCCAGTGAAATTTTAAAAAAAAAGCTTATCTGAGAATTATTGGTATAAAAATCTTACTGTGAGAGTCACAAATAAATGCACTACCTTCATATAGAACAATGCATTTTGAGGAGACTAACAGGTCTTATGTATTTTAAGCCATGAGCCATGACTCAGTGCTCTAAAGCACCTGGGTTTCCCTATTTGAGAGACTATATAATGTCTTTTTCTCCCTTATAATCAATTTATCCTTTCTCAATATAGTTAGATAACCTTGATTATCTGAATGTTCAGCTCAAAGTAGATCTGAAGCGACAAACTGGAAGGGAAAAGGTGGTCTATAAAACCTGACAGTATACACAATAAAGAATAATTAGTAGGAGCATGTATAGAGCAAAAACAAAAGAGAAGTTTGATGATTGTTTTGGTTTGCTAAAGCTGCCAAAATACAATATACCAGAAATGGATTGGCTTTTACAAAGGAAATTTATTAGATTGCAAATTTGCAGTTCTGAGGCCATGGAACCGTCCAAATTAAGGCATCCAGAGAAAGATACTGTGACTCTGAAGAAAGGCCAATGGCATCCAGGGTCCCTCTGTCACATGGGAAGGTACAAGGCAATGTCTGCTGGCCCTTCTCTCCAAAATGTCTGTGGGCTTCCGTGTGTCCTTGCTTGTTCCTCTTGGGGTATTTCTGTCTTAACTTCTGTAAACTCTCTGGGCTCTCTCAACTCTCTTTCCAAAATGTCTCTCCCTTAAAGGACTCTAGCAATCAATTAAGACCCACCTTGAATGAGGGGGGTCACATCATCTGCCCCCACAAGATTGGATTAAAAGAACACAGACTTTTCTAGGGTACACAACAGATTTAAACCAGCATAGGGACCTATGCAGTAGGAGTGGTCTGAGATTATTACTATATTACAAGTACTGAGGTTCAGAACAGTGACATCAAATCATCAAGAAAAGCCTGTCATCTGTACCTCCTGTTTAAAAGGCTGCACAAGTGATTTCAAAAGTTTTCATAACAAGATTTTTTTAAATTTATTTTTTAAAATAGAAAGTTAGTTTCTTGCCTTTAATCTATGGGTATCCCAGGAATGAGAATGAAACGATGAGGGGAGGGATTGCAGAGGTGTGAAGAGGAGGAAAAGGACACATCCAGACATGGGGG